>NC_133408.1:95942500-97378750 GCF_049350105.2 Macaca mulatta | reverse complement strand
GCAAGACTCCCTAGTCTCCAGCTCAGCGTGGGCCAGGCCTACCCCGTCCACACCCTCTGCAGGGCTCCTCCCAGGCTGGGGGTAGCAGGAGAGAAAGCCAGAGCTGTGTGAGATTAGAGGAGGAAGAGCAGGCCAGGGAGGAGGCTTTCTGTGGGCGAGGGCACGGCTGGGAGGAACTGAACTAGGGGGAGGCAATGGAGGAGCCAGGTACAGGGGGGATAACAGAGGGGAGCAACTTCTACTCCAGACTGACAGTGACATGAATCGAAACTTGCCCCCCACCCTTGCTCTTGGGATTGAAACTTGAGGATGGAAGGTGTTATGGACTTAATTTTGTCCCCCTAGCCCCTGATTTATATGCTGAAGTCCTAACCCCAGTCTTTCAGAGTGTGATTATTCAGACGCATAACCTTTAAAGAGGTAACCATGTTAGAACGAGTTCATTGGGGTGGGCTCTAATCCAACATGATGGGTGTCTTTATAAGAAGAGGAGATTCAGACACAGACAGACAAAGGAGGAAGACCGTGTGAAGACACAGGCAGAAAACATCTGTCTACGAGCCAAGCAGAGAGAGGCCTCAGAAGAAACAACCCCGCAGATACCTTGATTGCGAAATTCCAGGTTCCAGAATCATAAGGAAATGCCTTTCTGTGGTTTAAGCTCCCCGGTCTGTGGAATAGGTTATCCCTGTCTGTGGAATTGGTTACTGGTCATGGCAGCCCGAGCTGACCACCCAAGAGTGAAGCTGTTCAAACAGGGCACCATCCACTATCTTAGGGATGGGTACTTTCAGTTCACTGGACACTCCACTGTCTGGGCACTCTGCCAGGAAAGAGACATACATACCTTCAGGCTCACAGTCCTGGCTTATGATTTCCCATGGATTAGAGTCAAAACTGGGGCAACTGGAGAAGCTGATACTCTTCATTTGAACTAGACAGGGTGATCTTCGATGGAAATCAGTCTACTCGGTGAGTTGTATTTGCTTTCAAGAAAATAGAAAAGAAAAACCGGCACAACATTGCCAGTACAGAGACCAACCAGAGGTGGAAGTGCCACTGCCTTCCTCTGGGACTCTGAAGGGACAGAAGTGTCTTCTTCTTACGTAAAAGCCATCAGACTCAGGGACTCATAAACATAGCAAATGCCTGAGGCAGGGCAGTTTCCAAAGCTCTAGGATGTACTGGGCTGCTGAAACGTCTAACCTTGAGGGGAAGGGTTGGTCGTCCATGGAATAATTGCGCAAATAGCTAACTCTTTCCTATTCCAGACATTGATGACAGACTGCATGTTTAAAGCATGTCCCATGTGTCACCTTAATTAATCCTCACAAAACCCAGGCACTATCAGCGTCCCATTTTACAAATGGGAAAATTGAGGCACAAAGAGATGATGTGACTTGATCAAGGTTACTCCACTGATGAGGAGGAGTAGTAACATCAGATGGAGAAGGCGTGTGAAGAGGAGAACTCTGGGGAAGGGTTAGGGAGCAGGAGAGCAGTCACGTGAGCTGCCTTCTGAAGTCTTACCCCTCAGTTTGGAGTGACTTTAGGACACTTATTTGAACCCTTCAGTAAAAAATGAAAACTCCTTTTTGAGGTCCAGAGAGAATTTAGTTTGAGGAAGATAAGCCCTACAAGATGTGGTTATTGAGACAACCAAAAAAGTCAGTCAAAGTGGACAATCATAAACAATGACAAACACCTTAAATATTTGGAGACAATTTAAAAAATATATGTATTCATTAAGCACTCTTGATGTGTGGCCAAGGCCTCTTTTTTGAACACTAGTCTGCTGGCTGATGAGAGTTCTTTTTTATCTTTATTTTTAAAAAACCACATGCATGATGTCTCATCTTTGATTTCCTGTTCTGGTTTCTTTACAGAGTAGGGAAACATAAAATCCCTCGCTGGGTGTCATTAGGGCTGAGTCCCCATTCCCTAGCTCTCTTTCTTTCTGCGCATAGCGTAGGATGGCCCTTTGGTGCCCATCTGGAGTTAGTTATGGCCACGTGACTTAGCTTGACTAGTGGACCATAATAGAAACGATGAGTGTCACTTCTGGGCAGACGCTTTAAGAGTTGGCCGAGGCCGGGTGCAGTGGCTCACACCTGTAATCCCGGCACTTTGGGAGGTGGAGGCGGGCGAATTATCTGAGGTCAGGAGTTGGAGACCAGCCTGGCCAACAAGGTGAAATCCCATCTCTACTAAAAATACAAAAAGTAGCTGGGTGCAGTGGTGGGCACTTGTAATCCCAGCTACTCAAGAAGTTGAGGTAGAATTGCTTGAACCTGGGAGGCAGAGGCTGCAGGGAGTCGAGATTACGCCACTGCACTCCAGCCTGGGCAACAGAGTAAGACCCTGTCTCAAAAAAAGAAAAAGAAAAATAAAAGAGTTGGCTGGGCGTGGTGGCTCAGGCCTGTATTCTCAACACTTTGGGAGGCCAAGGTGGGAGGATCACTGGAGCCCAAGAGTTTGAGGTTTCAGTGAGCTATGATTGCACTACTGTACTACAGCCTGGCTGACAGACTGAGATCCTGTCTCTATTTGTTTCAGAAGAGTCAATACATACTTTACCATGTACCTACAACTTCAGGTACTGGAAAAGGTTCATATATATTGACTGAACCATCCATTTGGGCCTGAAGCAGAGCCCGATTTAACCCGTGATAGGCATGTAGCATGAGTAAGAAAAAAACCTGTGTAAGATTTAAACTACTGAGATTTTGAGGATATTTGTTACTGCGGCCTACCCTTTCTTATCCTAACTGTCACACTCATGAAGTTCTATGAGTATAGTCTTATTCTTGGCTAGATGTATTTAGATATGTTTCTTCAGTGTTTTAATATGGGTCTCACTCAGACCTCATTCCACAACAATTCTTTTTAGATACTTGCTTTTACTGTGTGATATTCAGGAACCCAGCCCTTCTTCCTGATGTTACTTCTATAGTGAAAATGTGGAACTGCAAGGAGGCATCCGCTGTGCATGTACCAGGCAGCTTCTATGGGTATGGTCATCTGGAGCATCCTGAGGGCAGGTACATGGCCCTCTCTTCTCCTAGTTGAGAGAGACAATTTGCCATGGACCATGAGACAATTTGCCATGGACCTATCCCTGAACATTCCTGCTGGGAGTGCTGAAAATGCAAGGCTCTGGTCGCTCTTTATCCGGGCTGTTTTGCAAGGCTGTACTTGCCATGAGCAGCCATGAGAGATGTGGTAACACCTCCCACCAGGAAAAGACCAGGTTTCTTTCCACTAGCTAGAGAAGTGGCAAATGTTCCAAGCTCAGTGTTACTCTCCTGTAACGTGATCCACTGCGTGACTCACCAACATGGGCCCTTTGCATTGTCTTTGTGGGACTTGGGTGACGTCGGAGAACCGAAGCAATCCTATGCAGCTCTGGCTAGTGCTTTTGCTGTGAGTGATGAAGTCCTTTGTTTCTGACCCAGGAGTCTTGTAACTTTGGCTGGCATCCATGGAACAATAGCAGGCTAGCTTGTTAACTTGTAAATTGGGTGAAAATCTCAGACATTGCGCTTTTGCTGACATCCCAACTCCAATTCAGCATAGGACTGGGCACGTAGTGGAATGACGGGAAGTAAAGTTTATGCTTTCACCTATTGATCTTGGGGCAAGGGGGTCCCAGGACAGCCTTTCTCTACACCTAATTCTCTGGTGGCCATTTTACTTCCTGTGCCTCCGTTTTACCCTGTGCAATGGGGATAACAATCTAGGATGCCCGGTTCACACTCAGGGCTATTAGATTTGAGAGTCTGGGGGAAGTAAACTGCTGCTCTCTCGTAATCACCAGCTGACTTCTCTCTTTTCTTGAGATAATGCTAGGAAACTTAGACCCCTCCCAGAGAGACTTAGGGGAGAGGAAGGAAGAACTCACTGTCAGTGAGAAAGAGGAATGTGACTAGGAGAGATCCAGTTGGCTGTGGAGTCTTCCCTTCTGGAGCTCCGCACGAACAGGACAGGAGCTTGCATGTTTTCAGGAGGCAGGGTCAGACTGGATACCTCCCATGGCTCTGTTTGGAATGGGAAGCATGACACCCACCTCCAGGAAGCTGATGGGAAGGACTTGCCCTAGTTTCTAGCCAGGAATTTAAGTTTGCTGTGTCAGGACAGCAGCAGTGGCCTAGCAAAGTTAGATGGCAGCCAGAAACAACGTGAGATGCATGTGCCATCTCTCCCTAGGCAGTGCTGGAATTTGTCCCCAAACACATACCTAGCAAAGACAGGGTGCATTCATGCATTTCACATTTAATAAATCTTGAAAAAATAACTCAGTGCAAAATTGGGAGAAAAAGGGAAGGGATAGTTGTTTGTCTGCACCCTCTCCAACTGTGGCATCTTTGCTGTGCCCTCAATAACTGTCACATGGGAACCTGTGTGTCCCTGAATTCTTCTGCTACACTTCAGGGAAGGAGGCTGGCTTAGGGAAGAGTGATTTGTGTATGCTCACAGGTCGGACTGAAAGGTGAAAGAGAGATGAGGTGGTGGGATGGCTGCAGCAGCCCTGGCGAAAGGTGAGGAGGGCCTGAACTAGGGAGGAGTTCAAGGACATGGGTGAGGTCTACTTCTCAGCTGGGGATGAAGCTCCTGACTGTCAGTGGGGCCCCAGGGTAGCATCCATGAAGACCCTTGTGTTTGCTCAGCCCCTGCACCTGGCCGAGGGCTTCCTCTTCTGCAGAGGATTCTGGGAAAGGTTGCCCCTGCCAGCCTTTAGTCCTCAGGGATGGTGGTTGGGCCAGGCTCAGGAACCTAACCTGGGTCTCGCCATCCCAGACCCTCCCCACACCACACCAAGGAAGGGCCTGTCACCAGGATAAGTATGACCCTCCCGTGTCCGAGTCCTCATTTCACTTACAGCTCGGCGCTAATCCAATTGCTGGCTCTAACCTAATTCTCCATTGTTGCTAGAGTCCTTTGCCTGCCGATATTAAAAATCTTTTCATTTAATTGTGCAGAAGATAGATCCTCCTCAGCCATCAGGTGGTAAATATAGAATAGCTGATGTGTAGCTCTAATTTCTTCCCTGGCAGGCCTCCTGCAGCTCTGAGTAATTGGGGACCAAGAAGCTCTGGGAGGAAGGAGACAGGAAGGAGAGAAGAGGGAGGCAGGGCGGGGAGCTGGGACCTTGCTATTGTCAGGAGGTTACAGATCAAAGGGATCTGGTCAGTATGTCTGTTTCTGCAGGGCCAGTTGTTTTTCTCCTGAATCTCTCACGCTATCTGGTGACTGGGGTCCTGAGATGTTGCATGAGAATCACGTGTTCCTCCGCCATAGGAGATCAAGATGCACCATCGGAACATATCTTTGGTGAAGGTCATGGGATCCCCAAGTCACCAAGAACCACAGCTATTTGATACACCAGGACCCTTTGTGATGATTGAGTGTAACCCTCTGGTTTGGGGACCACATAGTTTCCCAGCCAGGCACTGAAAGAGTTGATGACAGAGGACAAGCATCTTGGTTTCTAGCCAAGGAAGAAAAACTATGTGGAACACTGTGGTCACTGTGTGTTCCCACAGGAGAGGGACAGTGGCATTGAAGTGAGGCTCCAGCAGCCATTAGCAGGCCCAGGGTCCTCTCTCATTCACCCAGCAAACGGCAGGGCTCCAGTTAAAGTTACTGGCCTCACACTTGGCTACCAAGGAAGAAGGAAGCATCCTAGGAAGAGCCACTGGTCACTGGACACTGCCTCTGTGGTGGCTCAGTCCCAACTGAGACTTCCCAGGAGTTTGCAGCTTCCAGGATTCGCTGGTGCTCTGGAGAACATGGCAGGCTACTCTGTCTCTTGGAGGGAGGGCTGCAGCTTCCTGTCAGCTGCATGCTCAACTGCCGTGAGCTCTCAGCTCCTCAAGCCTGTCCCATTGGCGGATCTGAGCTTCCGAGACTGCTCCTGCTTCCCTGTAGGAGGTTTTGCTGCACCTCAGCTCTTGGACTCCCTTCTCTCCACCCCACCCTCTCACAGGCTGGTGCGGGGGCATTCCTCTTCCCAGACTGGGGACCTCAGGTAGCCTTTCCTTCCCTTCTCCCTCCTGCCTCAGAGGGAGACACAAATATTTCATGGGAGTGCCTGTTTCCTGAGCACTTGGGGGATTCTCGGGGCTCCATCCCCGCCTGGCCCCATCACCCCAGGCCCTCTGGGTAGGCCTGTGCTCTCTGACTCCCCTGCCTGTACTCTCTAAGATCAGCTCCTCATCTCCCCTACTAATAGTGAGTTTTGCACTCCCCTCTTCTCTACCCTTCTCTACCTGCTGATCCAAGATCCTTGGGGGAAGAGGAGGGAACCCTCACAGCTTGGGAGCTGTTGAATTCTCTGACCAGGGGATCCTGAAGAAGGTGACTAAGGTGGTTTCCAAGACCCTGGCCTGGAATATTCCCACTGCCGTTCTCTGTGAGTTCTTTTCCTCTACGGCTCCTGCATCTTCAGAACAAACAACAGCAGAGCACGTGACTGCTGGAAATGCCCAGATGGCTCCAGTCACAGGATCCCTGCATGTCCGGGCCAGAATGGCCAGCACAGCTGACCCCTTCCCTGTTCTCAGGTGAGGAAATGAACAGCATGTGGGAAAGCATGTTTACCCAAGCTCACGCAGTGGTTCCGTGCTAGGACCCCGGGTTGCTGGCTCCAGTCTAGACGCTGGACATTTCTGCTCCTATTGTCAGAATGATAGAGAACTCACAAGGACGGGGGTCAGGATGACAGAGCGTCAAAACCAACTCTGCCCTCTGCCAGCGATATGACCTCCAGCAATTTACTCAACCTCTCTGGGCCTCCATTTCCTCATCTGTAAAATTAGGGTGATAATGGTATCTGCCTTGTGAGGTGACACGAGAGTCTGCTTAGATAACCCTCCCAAAGCTCCAGCACAGCGTCTCGCACATGGTAAGTGATAATTAGCTCTCACGCAAATTCAGCTCCATTGGATTGAAAATTTCTCCTCAAACCAATGTGAGGAGCGTTAGCTTTTCAAGCAATGAGCAGGCATTTAATTTACTCCCTCGGAAAATTGAAGGGTTCTGTGTCGGGGAACTATTTGGATGACTTTTCCAGAAAAAGAAGGTTGTGCAGATGGCTTTTTTCCCTCCATGGAAGTTTCCCAGCATAGAACAGGGGCAATGGAGTCCTTCTGCTCATCTAGACACTGCCCCTGGAAGCAGAGGGAGTCACCCAGGCCAGGCTGCTGCTGGTTCTGCTCTGGAAGGCCTGCAGAAGCTCAGGGCTGCCCCATCTGGAACCTGTCCTGCATCTCCTGCAGGGCTGTGGGAATCCCTGCCCTGCTTCCCTGGAGGCTTTGGAGCAATGACTACACCCCATGGTTCAGACCCTGGCAGGGCTTCAAGCAAAACTGCTGATATTTACTAGGGCTGGGGCTAAAGATTACCTAATCATCTGGGCTGCAAAATTTAAGGAGTGCCCCAAACCCCATAACCAAAATACACAATAATGTCCTATATTTACAAAACAAAATTAAAAAATCCATGATGAACAAAACATCAAACTTAAATAAAGGCAGCGTTTGACCTTGTGCCAGCAGGAGCCTGAGAACAAGTACCTTTCTCATTTCGTGCTACCCCAGCCCTGAGTCCTGGGGCTCCTCCTAGATCAGTGAGGTTGGCCTCTGGGAATGGGATCAAGATGGCAATATTTGGGAAAAGCTCTGCAGATAATTCTGCTATAAGAGGTGTGAGTACTCCCACTCTGAAAGAAATAATAAATGAAAACTGAGGGTTGCAGAAGGGAAGGGATGGGAGATGCCATGTGGTCCCTTCACAAGGGACTGCAACTGTTTAAGAGTTATATGCAAACAGACAAGAGAGGTCCCATCAGCCAAGGAGACTGCCATTCTGCTTTTCCACCTCCATCCCTTTGGGAATTTCTTTGTGAATTCTCTTAGAATTCAGAAACTCCTAGAATGATTAACTGATATGACAAATTAACTTGCTCTGTCTTTGAAGACCCTCTGCTCTATCGTCTCCTACTCCAGAAAACTGGGGTCCCTCCCTCTGCTCATCCACATCCTACACAGACTTCTAGGCCCAGCCCATGTCTTCTCTCTTTCAGGAAACCCTTCCCAATGCCTCCTGTTGTGGGATCTCTCCCTCCATTCCTTCTGTAGCATACATTTGAGATCTTACTAAATGACAGGCCGGATTAGGGATATACAGGGATTGAATTTTCAAAAAACTGTACTTGGGGAATTCAGATAATACCATCACATAATTAAATTATACTAGAAGGTTTAGAATGAAAAGCAGCAATCTTTGGTCCCTGTTTCTCCAAGCCTCAGGAGGCTGAGGCAGGAGAATCTCTTGAACCTGGGGGGCGGTGGTGGCAGTGAGCCGAGATCACACCACTACTCCAGCCTGAGCGACAAGAGCGAAACTCCGTCGCGCAAAAAAAAAAAAAAAAGTTTTCTGTTCTTCCCCATCCTGCCTACCAACCCCCATGTATGCAATATATTTTATTAATTTTCTAAGGCTATGTTTTTAGTTTTTTCTCCTATTTGTCTCTGTTTCCTTGAAGTCTCTGTCTGTCGGTCTAGTCCTTTCTTAGCTCCTCCTCTCTGGCTGATGTCTTTCATGTAGGAGGCATTTCTAAAATGTCTGGGGACCCTTGGTAGCAGTCCATAGTTAAGACAGAGGCACCAACAATCTGACAGGAGAGTATGTGTGCATAGACAGGGCTTGTCCCGGCATGGGCTTTCCTGGAGGTGATCCGGTGGCAAGTCCAAATGCTTCTAGGTCTGTTTCCTCTTGGGCTGGTTAGCTTTTCCAGAGAGGAGCTATCTAATTTCTCTCTGGGGATGGTTAGTGTTCTGCAAGTGGAGTAGCAGCTAGGGGCTGGAGACCCGCAATTCTGTGTGTAATCCCCTGTTTCCAGTATGGTGCCTCGTCCTCCACGCTGCTTCACAGCCCGAGTCACCAAGACCTGAGACTCCTGGGTGTGCTTCTTGTGAGAGTAAACTTTCCATCCTCAGCCAGGTGAGAAGGGAATTTAGGGGTGCAATGGGCGGTGTTTAAGTCCTTGTTTAAGTCCTTTTTAAAGGAGATGTTCACCACTGCTTCTGTGTCCAGCCTCGCTCCTGCTTTCAGAGGAACTGAGAGCTCTATGTCCTGAGACTTTCCAGGTGCCCAGGCAGAATCCATCTCCCAACAAGCAGTTAGCTTTCCGCCTTCTCAGCTCTGCTAAGGCAGTTACTGTTCCTCCACTTTCCTTTTCAAACATGTTGCTTCCCATTGTCTCCTCTGGTTGTCTTTTCCTGTCAGTGGGGCCTTTGCAGGGCTCTGTGTAGAGAACATAAATGACTGGGGAAGGTCCAGAAGTCTCCTGAAGGCCATCTAGATAGGGCCGCGTAAGCCTCCTGGCTCCTCTCCATGCTGACAATCCCTGGTTCCACTCACCAGCCCAGCTCTCTCCTCAGAGGCCTGGGTGTGTGATGTGCACCGCAGGCCCCCACATTCAACATCTCTGAAGCTGATCTCATCCCCACTTCCTTCAAAGCTGCTCTTTCTCTTGTGTCCTGCCATAGGGAATAATCCTGCCATTCACCTTATGCATCCCACCAAGACAGGCAGCCGTCACGCACTTCAAATTCCACTTCCTCTTGATTCTGGTCACCCCCTTTCACTGCCACCTTGACCAGTCTGGCCCATGCATCGGTTCTCCACTGCACTGCAGCTGCCTCTTAAGTGGTGTCGTTCTTCCAAGTTTGGCTCAGAGAGACCTCTGTCAATCTCATCATGATGCTCATGCCCAAATACACACGGAAGCTCCCTGGCAGCTCCTCACCGCCCCAGCCCAGGAGGCTTGTCGTCAGGCCCATCTGCTGCATCCCCGCTTCCCACCCTGAGTGCTCTGGAGTCCAAATAGTGCTCATCACACTTGACATCTCACCTTGAGCCCTCAGAGTTGTCCCTGTCTCTTCTCCCTGTCTTCTCCTTCTCCTCGCCTCTTTTCCTCTGCCTGACCTCCCTTCTTCATCAGGTGTCAGCTTAAATGTCACTTCTCCAGGAAGGCTTCCACAGCACTGCAGCCCTCCCCACCTCACCAAAATTGCACGGGTGTCCCCTCTGCCCATCCTTTTTCATGCTGCAGCATCCTCCCCGGCCTTGTCCTGTCTTCCCATCACACTGCAAGCTCTGTGAAAGCAGGCTCGTGACTGCCCTGCCCAGGGTGTGTGAACCTGCCCACTCTGCCTCCGGAGGCCGGCCCAGTGCCTGGCAGAAAGTAGGCATGGAGTTGTTAAACGTGTTAATTAATGTTATAATTAATTTATAATTATATACAGATTGTATATTATGTACTCATAGAAATATATTTTATAATTATACAGGTTATAAGTTAATGTTACAAGATATTTAGTGTTAAGTACTTGTTAAATTATGGATGGGTGAAGTCCACTGTGGTCTGGGCAGGGATCAGCATTTTACCTGAGGAGGGAGAATGGCCTTGGTTTTCAGGAGGCTGTGATGAGTGAGTAGTCCCTGTCAATGACTGTGCTCTGGCCTCAGCGGGACCCAGGTCTGGGTCACCACAGACCCCAAGGAGAAAGGTGTGTCCAGAGTAAGCGGGGACATTTCTTCTGCTGCTCTTGCTGTGATGGTGGCTGTGCCCCTCCTGTTGCACCTCTCTGCTTTCACAGTCTTCCCATCGCAGCTCTAATTGGGACCTCCGAGAGGCTGGGCACAGATCCAGGGCTGGGTGGGTGGGGAAACTGTCACTAGTGTGTGCCGACTCCTCCGCCTCCACCTGGGCCTCAGTGAGAAGCTCAGTGAGGTGCAGCCACCTCAGTGGAGAACAGTCCCTGGCAGTGCCCCAGCCCTTTCCCCACTGCCACTGCCACTGCTGTCACTGCTCCCCCCATAGCCTCTTAATGAAATGTCATCTCCCAGTATTTCCCCAAGCCACTTTCTTCTCACTATTCCTCCCACTCCTGACAGCCATAGGTTAGGCTCCAGCATGTCTGGTCTATGTTTTATTTGCCCCCACCTGGCACATTGCCTGTGCCAGGTGGGCAGGAGACAGGAGCACAGGATGGCCAAGGGCAGAGACTTTGGAGCAGCTACCTGGATTTGAAAACCAGAGTTCCATCACTGTTGCATGCCTCAGTGTTCTCACCTATAAAATGTGTATGAAAAGAACACTAGCAAATTAGATTGTTGTACAGATTAAACCAGCTAGTGCATGCAAAGTGCTTAGAACTGTGTCCAGCACACAGGAGCCTTACAAAAGTGTTGCCAGTTATCACAAAGTGTGCACTCAGGAAAGATTTTCTGGGTGGAATTGTGTCAGGGTGCTAGAGGTGAGCTGTGCCTTCTGCTCTGGACAGTCACAGCTTCTTGGCTGGTCCCCTTGTGTCCTGCTAATCTCCTCCCAATCTGCCCTCTCCACTGTAGGATTGCCAAGGCTTTCAGGAGCCTGAGCCTTGCATGCTGTGGCCCCTTCCCACTTCTTGATTTTTCTCAGTCATACACACACAAACACATGCACACACACATGCATGTATGTGCGCACATGTGCACACACATATGTGGACACAAGGTACATATATATGCACATGCACACACACCCTTCCCATGGGTCCCCCATGCTCCTGGCTGTTGCCATCCTCTAGGTTTTGCTAGGCCCTCTCTGCCTGCCAGCTGCTGCCCTGCTTTTTGCCCCATGAGGTCTTCATGCTGGCCTTAGTTCTGCTGTCACTTTCTCTGGGACGCCTCTTCTGCTCAGATAGCTCACGTTCAGGGAGAGCTGAATCATACTCACCCACCTCATTACTCTCTCCTGAAGCTCCCTAAGGAGAGCTTCCACCTCCCATGCAGGGATGGCGCCGTAACTGTTTACCTGGGGGTCTCCCTATCTGTCAGTGAGTGTCTAAAGCCCCTCTTGGGCTTTAGGGGCAGGTGTAAATCCCGCAGGGCACAACAACTTCCTTCTGTCTCTTAGCTTCCCTTCCCAGCCCTAACTCAGGGACCATGAGGCCCCAGGTAGAGGCAGCTCCTTGACCTGCCCCCATTGGCTGGGCCTTGGCCACCTGCTGGGTCTCAGCACCCCCCACCTGCCTCTGCTCCTGACCTCCACGCCCACCACCTCTCCTTCCTCCTCACCCTTCCTTCCTTCATTCCACAACCTGAATTGGGAGCCTGGGGTCTCAGGTGAAGGCGAGGTCCCACAGAGGTGCAGTCTGGTGGGACATCATCATGTCGTGCTCTCCACCACTGTTCATCCAATTCTCTCCTTGTTCAGGAGGTTGAGGCCCAGGGAGGGGACACTGTGCTGAGGGAGCTGAGGGCAGAGCTAGGACCAGATGCCACTCCTCTCTGCTCACAGGTCCAAATACGGGCTCTAAGGCTCACTGTCTGTCCTTTCCCATCACCTCAGTCCCACTGTTCCTCCCCCAACACTCCTCCCCACTCCTGCTGCCCAACCGCTGCTTTTCAGAAGCTGCCCCATCCTAGGGGAATGGGATGGAGGGCAAGATGTGGGTGATGACTGTCCTTCAGCTCACATGGTGAGCATTCAGGCAGTGGCCCATGCTGGTGGTTTGTCCCCTGAAGGGACCGGTGTGGGCAGTGGCTGGGGTTGGGCAGAGAGTCAGACTCACTCCCTTCTTCATCTGTGCGATCTCAGAAAAGTTGAAAATGCTCCCCGATGTTCAGCCTGGCTCCTCAAGACTGAAATGCCACTGTCACAGGCCCACTCCTCATGCCACTTGAAGACTTATCAGTCACTTATACCTTGGTGTGAATGAAGGAAGTAGGGGGGGATAAGGAGTGAAGTGGGAGGATTTAGGGAACCAGAGAGGGAGATGCCTTGTCTGAGGTCACACAGCCTGGGCCAGGCAGAGTGGGGCAGCTTGGGCTCTTTCTGAACCTACATACCTGGGCTATGGCTTCTCCTCTGAGCCTTGCACTGCCCCCTCCCCCACAGTCCTCTGCCCACCATCCCGAATAGCGCCAGATCAGATGGATACTATAGAGAACCCTGGGTCAGCTGTAAGCCACCAGTGAGTATGCAGAAAACGGAGTGCAGCCCAGGAGGGAAAATGGAAAAGTCCCTTTGGAATTGCCTCACCCACTCGGCCTCCAGTCCCTTGCAGATTCCCAAATTCCCAGCCCTGTGCTTCTTTTGGGGGGGATATGGAGGAAGGGCCTTGCCCCACTTCCCTCCTAGTGGAGGGTGGAGTTTTGTTGTTTTTGCAGTGTTTTTGGCATCAAAGGTGAACTCTGGTTGTCGTGGGAACTCCAGCAGAGGGAGGGAGGGAGAGGGCCTGAGGGGGCTGAATTAATTCTAGTATCGGCTGGTTCTGCAAGTGGGAATCTGCGGGTGGTAAAGAGTGAGGGTCCCAGGAAAGACCCTCACCCAGGAAGGCCCCTTAGTGCCCCACGTCTCACCTACCCAGCCTGGCTCCAGGCGGGCTCCCGCGTCTGCCGTGCAAGCATTCTTACTTTTGGGAGGAGGCATGGGCTTCCCCTGCTGCCACAGGAGGTTCTGGGTCTAGAGAAGGTTGTCTTAGCTTGGGTGAAGAAAGGGGAGGAGGGAGCACCCCAGAGAATGTCAGCAGGCTTGGAGCCTGTGCAGACCCCTCAGTCCTGTTGGGGCAGCAGGGAGCAGCAAGTAGGGCAGGGCCAGGCGGTCCTCTGACTGGCTTGAAAACCCCGATTCAATTGCTAGAAGCCTCAGGCTGGGACATCCAATAAGAGCACAGGACGAGGCAAGTGGTGGGTCGACATGTTGTACTTTCCAAGGAAATAGTCTCCTTTTGCTATCTTTTCTGAAACACACAAGTCCTCTCATCCTCCAGTTCAATTTTCTACCTTTGATAGTGACACAGTGACAGAGTAATCATTCTCTACTAAAGCAACAGCTCAGGTCCAGTGGTAGAATGCAGCTGGCATTAGGGATGGGGAGCAATGGGGATTGGTAAGGAGTGTGGTTAAGGGGAGAGCTTTGGTTCTGGATGAAGGGACTGTTTTACATGTTGCATCTGACTGCTGTCACATGCTGGGTCAATGCTGCCAGAGTCCAACTGCTTAGACAAAGCCAGAAATCCAGATTATGTAGAGTTCCCTGATTCTGCCTTTTTCCTTACTATTGTCCTCATTCCAGCTTCCTCTGCCCACCTAGACCCAAGACTTCTCAAGATCACTGATGAGGGAACCCCTGCTGTTACCCTGAACAGTTAAGATAAACCAAGCCCTTAGAAATGGTCTCATTTGTCTCATCCTGCTACAGATAGGGAAACTGGAGCCCAGTGGGGCAGAGACCTCCTTAGCCAAAGGCACTGAATGGGTTAGTGGCAAGCTGCAGCTGGAGGTACCCAGGGCAGATAAACAGAAGGATGACCCAAGAATGTATGTGCTCCTGTGAGTACATGACAAGCGATGTGTCCCATCGAGGTGAGACGAGACCACAAAGGTTTGGGAATGATGTTAATTTTAGCCCACATTTATTGGGACAGGCACCAGAACAAGCAGGGTTTGGGTCTATTGAAAAGACATTTTATTTTTGTATCACACAGCCCCTTTTAAACTGTATTATGGGAGAAATCTTTGCTTGCTTTATGAGCTGAAAACTCAGGCAGATCCCATGTCTTTTGTGCTCACTCCTATGTCACAGACAAGATGTTCACTAAAATTCTGAAATTGATTTAATGGCGCATCTTTTCCCCATGCCCCACTTAGGGCTGGAACCTGCAGTGGAAGGGGCAGGGGGTGGGGACATGTCCAGTTTCTTTGTTCTCCTTGACCTTCTCTCTTCCAGCCACCCTCCAGTTTACAAGCCAGTTACTGACCCCTCCTGGGTGTGAGTAGGGCAGGAGGGAGGTGGGAGAGAGGGCTGGTAATGGGAGGCAAAGTCTTGCTGGAATCGGCTTTGCACTCTCTGGGCCTGGCAGGTGGGTAGCAACGGCTACTCTTCTGCAATACTCAGTGGGGGCCACCTCTATTCTTCCTCTTCTGGGGAAGGAGGTGGCATTCATCATGAGCAGCAATGCCCACCCCACAGCCCACCACAGCCACAGGGCCCACATCATCTGGTGCATCCCAAGGAACTTGATCTGTGCCTCACATAGCCTCTTTGGTCTTAGTTTCCTCATCTGTTAAATAAAGAGCCTTGTATAAGGTTGTCTTCCTGTGGTAAGGAGCAGTCAGGTCCTCTGAGGAGCAGGGTGCAAGAGAGTTAATCTTTCCTCTTGGCTCTCACCTGGGCCCAAGCAGAAGACCAAAGCCACTTCTGAGCTGCTGGGGGACTCCTGAGTTCATTCCCCCAGCATCCCCCCAGAACCTTTAGAGCTCCTGCTATCTGCCAGGGGCCCCTCCCAGCTCCTGTGGTCTCCCACTTCCTACCACTTCATGAACCAGGAGGGAGGTCAGAAGGCCCCATGCTCACCCACACTTCCTCCTTAGCACCACCAATGCCAGCAGGAGGAGGAGCTGACCATTTCGGGGTGGGGTGGGGGTGGGGGGTCGGGGGGACCTGGGAAGATGTGAGGCAGGAGTACTTGACACCAGGTGAGGATCTGGACTTTCTTCTCCTCCTTGTCCCCCATCTCCTGACCCTAGCCTGTCACCCAGGACAAGGCCATGCTGATAGGAAGCTGGCTATGGATCAGGGTGAGGACCCCAGAAGGCCAAGTCAGTGCCCAGATGTGAGGTGCAGGGGTACAGGGTGAGGGCCCAGCTGGAAGCTGGTGCTGGTCTTGGTGAAGGAGAATTTGCTATGAAAGAGAGAATGGGTGGAGGCTTCCCAACTGGGAAGGGAGAACTCTGTGCCTTCTTTCCAGCTCAGTCAGAGAGCTGGGGGAGCAGCGCCTGCCCTTCCTTGTCTGTGCCCCTGGCCTCCCTGGGCATCAGCCATGCTGGCTGGGGACAGGAGTGTGGGGCAGGGTAGAAATTGGGTGAGGATGGGCCCATCCCCAGGAGTTCCTGATCCTCCTTCAAGCCTCAGAACAGATGTCATCAATGCCCTGGTAGGTAGGTCATCAACACGTCCATGTTCAAATGAGATGAATCAGCTCAGGGTCACCAGGAAATGCACCAGGAGGCTTTCCAAATACCAGAGAACAGGCCCATTTCTCAGGCTCCGCGAGCCTCTCTGTGGAAGCCTCTGTATGCCCTTCACATAACGTGAGGAATTGCCACTCCTCTGCCTCCCGGGGCCTGGGCTGTGTCCTTTTCACCTCTGACCCCCAGGCCCAGGCCTCGTACCTGGCACAGAATCGGCATTGGATCAGTGTTTGCAGAATGAATGAATGAATGCAGGAGGAAGGTACATGGAAAGAAGAGAGGAGAGAGAGAAGGGGCAGGTGTGCTGGAGGAGAGGCTAGGCATGGGTGTCACTTCTGGCTAGCTGGGACTCTCTGTCCAGAAGTGACCAGAGAAGGTGGGGCGGGGGCCCAGGATGTTTGAGCCCAAGATCTGCACATGCTGGCTTTTGTGCTGTAAGCTCTGCAGCCAGGGTGAGCAGCGACACACTCTCCTCATTCTCACACTCTGTCCTTGTCTGGGACGGGAAGCCACTTTCATGGGGGAGGTGCAGGTAGACATATGGAGATTTGGGGAAACACAAAAGGGAGAGAACAGGATGAGTGAGCCAGAGGCAGCTCCAGGTGGAAAAGTATGGAGGGAGGGGAAGGGTAGGGTGGAGACCTGGAGAAAAGAAAGAGGCCAAGAGGGAGGCGGAAGGGAGAAGAGACGGAGGGCCCAGAAGGGTTTTGTTGTCCCCATTCCTTACCGTTGGTCAGACAAAACAGAATCTACCTGTTTATAGAAAATGCTAAAAATGTACCTTCTTCAGGAACGACTCCTGGTTCACATGAGCTGGTGACCACTCTGAGCCATCCAGGTTCATTCCCTCTCTCTCCAGGTGACTGGTCCTTGGAGTCACGGGGCATCGAGTGGTCTGTGAGGGGGCATGGCCTAGTGTGCGTCGGAGATCAGATTGTCTGAGCTCAAATATCTGCCTGCTGCTGACTAAATGATTCTTGGGGCAACTAGCTTGAATGCTGTCTGCCTCAGTTTGTCCATCTATAAGCTGGAGATAATAAAATAACCATCTTAAGGTGGTGATGTGATGTTTGAATGAGATAATCTAAGTAGAATACTGAGCCTGGGGCATCATAGGGTCTGCATAAATATGTATTATTATTATTATTATTATTATTATTTTTGACATGGGTCTCACTCTTTCACCCAGGCTGGAGTGCAATGGCACAATCTTAGCTCACTGTAACCTCTGCCTCCTGGGTTCAAGTGATTCTCCTGCCTCAGTCTCCTGAGTAGCTGGGATTACAGGCATGTGACACCACGCAAGGCTAATTTTTGTATTTTTTGCAGAGACAAGGTTTCACCATGTTTGCCAGGCTGGTCTCGAACTCCTGACATTAGATGATCCACCCCTCTCTGCCTCCCAAAGTGCTGGGATTACAAATGTGAGACACTACACCCAGCCAAATATGTACTATTATTGCTTGGGGTGCTTCAAACAGATGCAGAGACAGCAGGCAACTTTTAACTCCTGCACACCTGTCTCCTTATTCGCAGAAAAGAGGAGAATGAGCCTGGCTCAGACAGCCTGCCGTGGATGGTGAGAGAATCCATGCTGATGACGGACTGTAACAGCGACTGTTTCCAATGACTGGCTTCCTCCTTGGCTTTAAAAAACATTTCTCACCCTTTGAGGGAGATATTAATGTCCATTGTACAGATGAGGAAACTAAGGTTGAGATAAAACAGGTAGTTTGCCCAGAGCCACATGGAGGATCTTACCAGCTGGGGAGGCTGGGACTTCCTGTGCCTGAGGAGACTCCTTTCAATTTGATCTCTGGAGAGAAACCTTAGGGGGTGTTGAGGGCTGGGGACATGGTGGGGAGGAGAGAGGACATGTTCAGTTCCTGCCCGACAGCTCTCATTATCTGTCCCACTTATTGCTCCTTGCTGATTCTGAACAGCATGTACCAGGTCTTAATGCTACAATCACCTGCCTATTTGAGGAGAAAATTGGACTAAAATGGCCTGGAGCTTTCAGCCTACAGTTCAGGAGAAAGGCGGGTGATGAGCAGCACATGGAGCAGGGAGGAAGAGAACAGCTTCCGAATCAAAGGGTGTCAGCAAGGTCCGAGAGCAGCCATCAGTCCCAGGTAGATGCCGGAGGGGAGAAGAAAATGCCAGAGTCAAGGGACCTGGCCCAGACTTCTCCCCTGCAAGATGCAGGCTCCTAAACCCCTCCCCCAACAAGACATGGTACAAAACTCACCCAGAACCACCGGGGCCCCAGAGATATTCCCCTGAGACATAAAGCTGTTGATCAGGCCTGGTAAGGGCCAATGGCATGAAGTGGCCTTTCCAGATGTTGGAGGGTGGCTTGCCCTGTACTCCCTACGCCGAGTTCTGGACCCCCTTGGGAGACATCTCTAACTACACAGTCCCCCGTCCCACAGAGATTGTGCTGTGTCCCAGTTCAAGTGTTGGCTGAGAGTTACTGGCAAGAAGGACAAGAAGGTCAGGACCCACACCCTGGGGACCACCCTCCTTGAAGGGGAGGGGCGAGGCTTACCCAGGGAGGCAGTGGCAGTGGGTAGGATCAAGGAGGCTGAGGGGCGTGGTCATAGGTGTCCAGTGCTACAGAGACAGAGTAAGGTGAGGCATGAGGCTAGCAGGCCCAGTGACCAGGAGGTCATGGGGACTCTGAGTCCTCCTAGGGGCTGCTGATGAAAAAGCCCAAGTCTCAGAAGCCAAGTCAGGTCTGCTATTGTCAGCACCCCTTGGGTAGGCTGGGGTCTCCAAGCTGTCCTGGAAAGAATGTGGGGCTGCATTACTCCGGGACCCCAAAGTCCCATCTTGTGCTCATGGATGGGGAAGCTGACTCACAGCAGCTCTACCCTCTCCCAGCGCATTTGCCCTGGGTCTTGGCCATCTGCCCTCCTACCTGCTTTTCTCTCTTCCTCCCACCTACAGGGCCAGAGGACTAGACCACCACAGGCCTGAGTGTATCCTCATTCCTGCCCCCTCCCAGGACCTAGAACTTTCTCTTTCCAGGAGTACAGGAGTACTCAGACTGAACTTGAATTTTATGCTGCAGCTCAGACCTTTGATTTCATGGATCACTTATGACTGGGCTTGGGGGCTTAGACTTTTAATAGGAGGCTGAAGCTGAGACTAGACTTTGAAGTGACAAAGTCCACCAGCAAGTTGGCTATAGGAGCACTGGCTGGGGGAGCATGAATGGCTCTGTGTTGCCCTCCCCATCACAGTGGTCAAAAATCAGTGCTCACAGCTATGGCAAAGGTTGAGGGAGGGAGTCTGCACCCTTGGTAGCGGGGAGCTGATGGCACAGCCTCCTTGAGGCACATGTAGGGGCCACCTGGTGATCTGGGCAGTGACTGGGTCATCCTTGCAGCCACTGGACCTGGAACATCCAGTCCCACTGGTGGACAGGCACTTATCTGGACCATCTGTGTGTTCACCTATGTCTGATGTGATCTCCTTCAGCAGCCTATGCTTGCCTGCAGCACGGAGGCCCTGCAGACGTGGGCTGAGGAGGGGTGAGGGAGGACCCTTGAAATCTATGGCTCCTGTATTCGTCCCTTCTCACACTGCTGTAAAGAAATATGGGGACTAACAATAGTGATGCCATTTTTCTACATTGGTGACTGTGTTTTCTACCTTGGTGATGGTGTTCCCAGAAACAAAGCAAGTGTTAACCTTGCCCATACTTTTAATAGAGCGTAACAACCCTAACCACAGCAGAGCCTGATGGCCCTTACCACCACATCCTTCTCCAGTCCCCTGGAGAAGGTTCCTACCTGCCAGCACTTCCCCAACCCCTCTCCTATAGAAATTTATTATAAAAACCTCAGTTTGTAAGCAATCAGGGTCTCAGCCAGATTCCTGACTGGGACCCCTCACAGGCTTATTCCTGTAAATAAACCTGTTTGGCCATCGAGTTGCCTTCTCTCTCTCTTCCTTCATATTTTCCTAACAAGAACTACCTGAGACTGGGTAATTTATGAAGAAAAGAGGTTTAGTTGACTCACAGTTCTGCAGGTTTAATAGGAAGCATGGCTGGGAGGCCTCAGGAAATTTACAATCATGGCAAAAGGCAGAGGGGAAGCAAGCACCTTCTTCACATGGTGGTAGGAGAGAGAGAGAGCAAAGGGGGAAGTGCCACACACTTTCAAACCATGAGATCTCATGAGAACTCACTCACTATCACAAGAACAGCCAGGGAGAAATCCAACCCCATGATCCAATCACCTCCCACCAAGCCCCTCCTCCAATTCGACATGAGATTTGGGCAGGGACACAAATTCAAACCATATCAGCTCCCTAGACCGATGCCCAAGTCTTGGGTCTTGGGGACAGAGAGTGAGCTCCTACCTGGAGAGGAAAGGATCCTGGCTTCCACTTTAGCAACCTCCACCACGTGTGAACCCCTGAACTATAGCCCCCTCCCCAAGGGATGCCCATATCTCAGCCCTGTGCTCAAACGTCCTTCCAAGATCAGGAATGCCAGGCTATGACCAGAGCTGAGGCTTGCTGTGGGTAGGCAAGCTGGCAACAAGAAGAAAAGCAGAGGGGCTTAAACATGGAAAGGTCTTTAAAGAAAGTCTTGTCCAGTGTGGTTTCTCAAACATTTTTAGCAGCTCAAAGGACTGGGCATCTTAGAAGCTCAAATGACTAAAACAGATGAAAGTAGTCAGTCTGATTGCAGTGTGGGTGGAAGGCCTGGGCCCACTTATTGACCCTGCTCTTCCTGCCCACCGGTATCAGCCACTAAGTGTCCTTGATGAACTCCTAGGGCTCCAGGTAGTAGAGTTTGAAAAACTGTCCCTCGACTTCAGTCCCTCTGCATTCTCTATTTGGCCTGCCTGTTTTATGGATAGGCACACTGAGACTTAAGAAAGAAGGAGTTACTTACACAAGGTTGTTTGTGGCACCGCCAGGGACACAAACCCAAGTTCTTACATCCCAGCCTGATTCCTCCCAGCTGCCTACTAGAACTCCATCTTCCTGCCTGCTGATTGCATCCCAACAGCTCTGTTTTAAAGAATAATTTTATTGTCCTAATTATGCATTTCAATGTTCTAAACCACCTTACATTTGCTCTGGAAGCAGGAAGAGTAAACATCATAAATGCACATGTAAAATCATTATGCTCCCTTTTCGTTTGACTCTGGTATCTGCTCCCTTGTGGGAGGAAATGAAGGAGGCTGAATTTGGCCCCCGCCCTTGACAAACTCATGGTCAGGATGGGAGTTTGGAGAGAGAGGGTGGTGGACTCTGGGGCTACCCTCAGGAGCTGCAGGCAGCGTGGAGAGGGGAGGTCACACCCTGCCACAACGGTGTGGGGGCATTCTGTGTAGCTGCAGAGTAAAGGCAGATAACCCACATTTTCTGTGTCACATAGCCTGAATGCTATTAAGAAGATAGACTGCCATGTAATAGCTATGAGCTTCAGCAAGTTTGCTAATCTCTCTGTGCCTCAGTTTCCTCTTCTGCAATTTATCATGTGTCAATTTATGCAAAACACTTAGCCCTGTATGCAACATATGGTAAATGCTCAGAACAGTTAGCTGATAATAATGAGTGTCCACCCTGGAGGGGAGCTGTGGTGTGCGGGATCTCCCAGGAGCAGCCCTCTTTGTCTGAAGCTTGGTCACCAGAACTCTGGTTGAAGGTTGAATGAGGTGGCCTATTGCGGAGGAAAGAGCCCTGGCTCGGAAACAAGCGACTTGGAACACTGATCCTCACTCTGCCACTGAGGACCTTGGGCAGGTCTGTATCTTCTCGGAGCCTCAGTTTTTGCATCTGTAAGGTGGCTAACATTACAGCAAATACACAGCATTGTTGCTCTGAGTGTTAGATTAGATAAGTGTGTAAAATGCTTATCATTTTACCTGGCAGGATGGAGGCATGTTGGAGTTAGGGAATGTTAGTTTCCCTCCCTGAGAGGACAGGCAGGAGGGCCCTGGATAAAGTGTCATGACAAGGGTCCTCCTTAGAAACTGGGGAGAAGATGGAGGTGACAGCCCCAGCAGCTAACACAGGTGGAAGCCGTGAGAGAGGCTAGGCTGGGAGAGAGCAAACTTTCACTTTCACTCACTTAGCATGTTTCCAGGACACTGACCATTTCTGGCCCTAGGCTGGATCCAGGGGCTGACAGGTGAGACCACAGCAGCCCGGGCTGCCATCTCCTCAAATGAACACCATGCCAGCTAGAGGTGCAAACGCTCACTGGAGGCAGGAGGACCCCTTCAGCTAGGGAGGGTTGGGGTTTTGTTTTTGGACTAGGGTCTTAGGGGCAACTAAGATAGAAGAAATGTAGGTATCCCAGGTGGAGGGAACCCGTGGGGAAGCACGGAGACAGGAAATTGTGAAGGGTGTGAAGGTCCAAGTCATGATTATTTTTTTCCCCAAAGGGAGACAAGCTGGATCTATAGCTGCACTGCATCCCAACGGCCTTCCCAGGCTTCCCCATTCCACCGGAACATTCTTCCTGGAGGAGTCCACAAGTCTTCTAGCCTAGAGCCATCTCCAAAATCCCTACAAAGCAACAAACGGTGTGACCCACAGTCTCATTCTGAAATAGACGGAAGCTCTAGGGCCACACAGGGGAATATTGACTGAAATTTCACAGTGGGCGCTGGGAGGGTCAGGGGACCCTGCAGACAGCCTGGGCAGGGTCAGCCCAGGCCCAGAAGGCTTCTCGGAGGAGGCGATGCTGGTGGAGGCCTGCCTGTGTCCCTGTCAGGAGAAAGCAATGTCAAGAACAGCAAGGTCGCTCACTCACTTCCTATTGTAGATCAGAGCTGGGAGTTTTCCTCAGATTACTTCTCACTAAGAAGACAGCCCTCTTCTCAGGCGCCGCTGCTGACATGTTTTGTTTTCCCCAGATGGGGATAATCAGCCTGTTTGGGAGTCAGGCTGACAGCTCAGGCAGCAGGCGGGGGCTGGGGGCGGGAGGCTCTGGGCTGCAGGCAGCTCGGAGCTCTCAGGGAGCAGACGCTGCCCTGCCTGCGTGACAAGCTCCAGCAGGTGGGGGGATTTCCGTTTGCGCCACGGAGGAGCGGGCTGTAGAGTGATTTAGCTCAGTTATGTGAACCTTGAGAGGCTGCCCGACTCCTCTCCCCGTTTAATTTATGTTTGAGTGCCAGAGCTGAAGAGCTTCAAGCCATCCCCTGCTATACCGGAAGGGGCCCATCACGATCCTGGCTAGGAGCTTTGCCGGGTATTTCCAGACATTCCACAAAAGGTGGGGACAGGGCTGGCTGTGCTCTCTCCCTCCCCTTCTCTGGGAAGACTCCCACAGCTTCCCCATCCCTTCCTGATGGCCCCACCCCACCGGCTCCCAGCCCCAGGAGTCTCAGCCTCACCTTCCAACCCTTGCGCAGGCCCAGGTCTGGGCTCTTCACTGACTCATGTTTTGGAGGAAGTGGTTGAGTCACCCACCAGCCTCGGGGCTGTCTGAAGGCAGGTCATAGGTGCTCTGAGGTCTGGACCCCAGGGCCTTCGGCTGCTCAGCATTTCTAGGCACTGGGCTGGAAGGTTCGGATCCCAGACATAGCAGGGCTGAGGAACGGCTATGTTAGAATCACCTTGAGCAGAACAGCTGTGCCCACCTGAGGATCGTGGGTCTTCTGTGGGTGAGTCTCTGGAGGTCTGAAGAGGCCTGACACCTGCAGACAGGTTGCAGTGGGCCCTTCTCTGTTCTCTTTCTCCCTCAGTCCCGCTTCAAGGAAGGAAGACCAGGCCAGAGACAGCCTTCCTGAGAGACTTGCACCTTCCCCTCACCCAGCACACCCTGATTTTCTCCCATGTGGAATGAAGCTGGTGGACTTCCCATCTCCATGGCCCAGCCAGCTCTCGGTTCTCTGGTTATGGGTCCTGCCTCCCAATCTCAGCACTTCTTTTCTGACTTCCCACTGGGCCTAACACAGAGCCCAGCCTCTGCTTCTCAGTGTTTGCCCACTTATATCCTATGCTTCCAGAGCTGGAAGCCTTCCTCAGACTCTGGGCCTACACAAGGCAGCTGCTCCCAAGGGCAAGGGTTAATGGAGGTCTTTGATAGAGTCTGAGGCCTTTCCAGAGGGAAATTTAGCTCCCAGAGGGGCCCAGGTGGAGGCCTGAGAGACCTGGCCACAGAGACCTATGTGCCCCTCTGACCATGTTCTTGGCTACAGCCTCGTGAGGCCATCAGCGCCCCGTGCGGGAGGAAGGGCCCGGGCTCTGTCCTCAGCTCCTGGTCACACACCTTCAGTGGCAATGAATCTGCCCCTCACCCCCTGCACCTCAGTTTCTGCATCCACCCCACAGCATCCATGGGACCACAGCAGTGTGTACATGCGGCTGTGGCCCCTGGGAGAGGCACCTCTGGGACCACTGGCCATCTGGCCCTCGGTAGCCGTGTGGCGCAGATTTCCTCCTCCGTGGTCTCCCGGGCAACGCAGAGCTGCCTGCCAAGCCTGCTGCCGGGCCTGGCTCCCGCGCAGATCTTTAGTGCCACACAGAGATGGCTGATGGCAGGAGCCAGGGTGAGGCCCAGCCTCCCCAGCTGTCACAGGGAGCAAATCAGACAAAGGCTGAGTTGGGAGGGGTGGGGCGCCGGAGCCCGGGGGCCTGGGAAAGTAGCTAAGAGGCCCCAGCTGCCCCCTCCCATCTCATCCTCCCAACACTGCCCTCTCAGTGACCCCTGCTTCCTAGAACACTCTCTTTGGAGTTTCTCAGCTGTGGGCCTCAGTTTCCCCATCTATCAAATGGGAGGGGCCAGGTCTCTGACCCTCCAGACAAATGGTCTAAGACAAGAACCCAGCCTGGATGACAGAGGCCTGAGGAATGGACAGGCTTTGATGGCTAATGGCCTTCAGACAGACGCCCACACTGCCACTGAAGGACTTTGAAGGGTGGATGTCTCAAGGGCATTTATTAGCTGATGTCTCCAGGGCCATTTGCTCCAAACCACCCGCTGCTGCTCACTCCATGCCACTGGTGAGGACTCTTCTCCCAGGATGGCTTTGCCCTTGTAGTTTTTTCTGCTGCTCCCAGGACTTGCAGGCTCTGGAGGCTGGGCAGTTCTGTTTTAGATCACAGCCAGTCCTGCATTGACGACACCATTCCACCCTTGTCCTGAGTGAGGCAGAAGCTGGAGCTGACCCTGGGACATGGGGTTGAAGGCAGGATGTGCAGAGAGTAAAGAGTCCTACAGACTGCTGCTTCTGTATGTGAGTAGCTGGGCAGGGAGGGCGGCACCCACGGACCAAGGGTAAGGGAAGGAGGTGCTGTCCTACCTACAGCATACCCTCAGGTAAAGAGCAGAGATCCAGGCATTCCCCCATCCAGGTTGGGTCCCACAAATGACCAAGAGGCTTTCAGCACCAGCAGGCACAACTGCTGCAGTGGGGGGCTCCCTTGGGAGGGGGCAACTGGCACCATCAGGCAGCCAGATAGACAAGGATGCTGTCGGCCCTCAGGGCCCCTTTCGTGAATTAGAATAAAAGACGCCCTCTCTAGGCAGTCCTGGCCCTGCAGTGCATGAATTTCAGTCCCTCACACCTCCCTAGGGTGCCACTGAATGGAGCAGAACCTCAATTGCTGTATGTAGCAGTCTGCCAAGCAGAACTGGAGAGGCAGCAACTCTTTGACCAAACACTGGAAAATCAAGGGAGATTCCTGACATGGTTGCATGGGGGAGGGTTTGTTGACCGTGAGCCTAGACCCAGAGGCCAGTACAGAAAGGGCATAGGTTCCTTTAACAAATATTAATTGAGAACACCTATCCAGTGCCTGGCACTCTTTCAGATGCTGGGAAGGGAGTGATATCAAGATAGACAAGGTCCCTGTGGTCCTGGAGCTTGTGTCTTAGAGGAAAGAGTCAGACAATAGTAACCTAGAAAAATTATCAGACAGCATGCAAAGACTCAACCACAGGATGGATGGTGGGTGAAAAGTGATGTTAGATTTGGGGTTGGGAGGTAGGTATCTGGTAAGACTCACTGAGCTTTAAGCTGAGACTAGAGTGATACGAAGCAATCAGCAACGTAAGCATCAAGGGGAGAAGTGGGGCAAGTCAAGGGACCAGGTTGGAGAAGATTGTACTGAAGGAAAGAACTTGGCCTTGTCCGGGAACTGAACAAGGAGGCTTGGGAGGAGTAGGGGATGCAGACGAGAGAAGAGGGGATGCATTCTGGAGGCAGGGGCTGGATCTTGGGACTCAGTCACCCACTGTGAGGGGTCTGGACTTTTTCCTCAGTGCAATGAGAAGCCATTCGAGGAACTGACCCAGAAGAGACTCTAGAACAATGACTCTCAACCGGGTGTTGTCCCCACAACCCCCAGGGATTTTTAGCAATGTCAGCAGAGCGTGAGGATAGGAGTGCTACTGGCAGCTGGTACGTAGAGGCCAGGGATGCTGCTAAACATCCTGCGATGCACAGGGCAGACAGCTCTCCACTCCCAACAAAGAATTATCTGGCCCTAAATGTCAATAATACTGAGGTTGAGAAACTCTGCTCAAGATGTTGGAGTCCCCGGGTCCTTGCTCTTTCAGAATAACTCAGGGTCAGGGCTGGGCGTGGTGGCTCATGCCTGTAATCCCAGCACTTTGGGAGGCCGAGGCAGGTGGATCACGAGGTCAGGAGGTCGAGACCATCCTGGCTAACAGTAGAGAAACCTCGTCTCTACTAAAAAAAAATACAAAAAATTAGCCGGGCGTGGTGGCAGGTGCCTGTAGTCCCAGCTACTCAGGAGGCGGAGCTTGCAGTGAGCAAGTTCACGTTACTGCACTCCAGCCTGGCAACAGAGTGAGACTCTGTCTCAAAAAAAAAAAAAAGAAGAAGAAGAGGAAGAAAAAAAGAATAACCCAGGGTCACTGTACTCTAGCCTGTGGCTCTTTCTATATATATTCTGGGTTCAGATTTTGTCTCCACTGCTTGTCCAAAATGTCAGCGGTGCAGAGGTTGAGAAACTACTGTACAGGAAGAAGGGAAGCATCACAACTACTTAGACCTGTGCTGAATGCAGTAGCCACTGGCCACATGTGGCTTTTGAATACCTGAAATGACCGGGCATGGTGGCTCACACCTGTAATCTCAGCACTTTGGGAGGCTGAGGTGGGTGGATCATTTGAGGTCAGGAGTTTGAGACCAGCCTGGCCAACATGGTGAAACCCCATCTCTATTAAAAATAAAAGTTAGCCGGGAATGGTAGTGTGTGCCTGTAATCCCAGCTACTCGGGAGGTTGAGGCAGGAGAATTGCTTGAACCCCGGAGGTGGAGGTTGCAGTGAGCCGAGAACTTGCCACTGTACTCCAGGCTGGGCAACAGAACAAGACTTCGTCTCAAAAAACAAAACAAAACAAAAACCTGAAATGTGGCTAGTCCAACTGAAGTTCTGTGAGTATAAAATATCAGATTTCAGACTCAGCACAATACAAAGAATACAATATCTCACTTGTATTTTTATATGGATTACATTTTTAAATGATAAAATTTTGTATATGTTGGGTTAAATAAAATATATCATTAAAATTAATTCCACTTATTTTTTTTTTAATAATGTGGCTACTGGAACTTTTAACACTCCATATATAATTCCCATTTATGGACCACAAACTATATTTCAGTTGCCCAGCATTGAGTTGACTAGCAATAATACTCATTGTACCGGTTCTTGTGTCCTAGCACTCTTCTGTTTTATGTACCTCACTTAGTTTTCACAACAATCTCATAAGGGAGTTATTGTTACTATTTTTCAGCTTATATATGAGGGGACTATGGCCCTGAGAGGTTAAGTAACATGCCCAAGGCCACACAGGGAGTAAACATAGAGCTGGTTCCAGGGTCTGGATGTCCGGAGGATGGTGGCTTGGCTATGATGAAAATGGTGGTGACAGAGTGATAGAGTTTGGATGTTCGTTTCCTCCAAATCTCATGTTGAAATGTGATCCTCAGTGTTGGAGGTGGGGCCTAGTGGGAGGTGTTTGGGTCATGGGGGCAGATCCCACGTGAACGACTCCATGGCCTCCCCATGGTAATGAGTGGATTCTGGCTGTTAGTTCACTTGGGAGCTGGCTGTTTCAAGGCACCTGGCACTTCCTCTTCTCTTTCTTGCTCCCTCCCTCGCCATGTGACACACCTGCTCCCCCTTCCCCCTCCACCATGAAAGGACGCTTCCTGAGGCCTCACCAGAAGCAGGTGCTGATGCCATGCTTCTTGTACAGCTTGCAGAACTATAAGCCAAATAAACCTCTTTTCTTTAGAAATTACCCAGCGTCAGATATTCCTTAGCAATATAAAATGGACTAACACATGGAGAGAGGGGAGATGGTTCAGCGTTCCCAGGGGCTCCTCAGGACTCACTCATGGAGTGGGCGTGGTGATGTGTAAGGGAAGGGACGAAAGCAAGAACACTCAGTAGGGCTTTGCTGTGAACAGCGAGGTGGGGGGTGATGCCTTTTGCTGAGATGGGGAAGCTGGGGGTGGTACGGCCTTGGAAGAAGAGCTCCAGAGTTCTGTGTTTGTCCTGCTAAGTTTGAGACGACTATAGACATATAAGAAAGCAGCTGGATTTGCAGAGGGACACCAGGGGTGGAGAAAGACATTTGGGGGTCAGACTTAGTACATTGATAGAATTTAAAGCCATGAGGGGCAATGCGATCACCTAGAGAAATTGTAGATGTTGGAGAGAAGGTTGCTAGGATAGAGCCTGAAGCATACCAGCAGTTAGAGGGTGAGCCATGGAGAAGGATCAATGCAGGAGGCTGGGAGAGAGATTCCAGTGAGGCAAAAGGAAGACTAGGCAGGAGAAGAAGTATCTCAAGTGGGAGGGTGTGGTCAGTTTCCAGGCTCACTCACATTTTGCCTGTCAGCCTCTGGCTGGCTGGAGCAAGCAAGATAGCAGCAGGGCTCATTGACCCAAGGTAGGGCATCTGGGGAGCTGGGCTCATTTCCAGGCCCAAGCCCTCCAGGGTGGCCAGCTTCATGTTGAGCTCCTGCAGCTAGGCATTTCTGGTTCCTGAAAAGACATGGAGGAGCAGGAGAGTGTCAAGTGGCCCCAGCTGAGGCAGGAGGAAAGCCCTGAGGTGTGGGCAGGGTGGCCCAGGTCACTCGTTTGAAGCAGGTAACCCTACCTGCTTCAAAGTGACTTCTGTACTTAAGATAAATATCCTTTAAAGATAAACATATCCTTCTTTGGGGTGAAGACAAAAGACACAGGGAAGGTCTAGGGAGAATCATGCCCACAATGGGTGGATGTGGGACTCCCTCCCCTGATCTCTCTTAAACATGTCAACCCTATCTTCTCTAGACTACTCTTTCTTTCTTAGGCCATAAGAGAAGTTTCTCCTCCTTGAAAAGCACATTCAGCTCTGGGCTCTGACAGAGTTTGGGGTTCAGGACATGAGGGGAAAGGTGGGTAGAAACTCTGATCTGAGCTTTCTGTGTCATGACCCTGGCACTAGAAGTTTCCATTTGGCCCCCATCCCTCGCTCCAGCTGTCTCTCAGCTGATTCACAAGGTCTCTGTCTCCAGGAATCTGTTCTCTGCAGCACGTGTTTCTGGTTTGACATCTGCTCACTGCCACCTGGATCCTGGCACCACTCGACCTGGCTTTTGTCCTCAGTCTGCCCACTCTTGGCTGCCTTGGGCACCCCCCACCTCTAGCCCAGGCCTGGTTTTGTCTCTTCCACCGCCTCCTTGATCTGCCATTCCAGCTTACCAGCCTCTGCTCGTTCCCTGTCACTAATTTCCCCATCAGCAGCTTCCCTTCAACCGCACTGCCCGCAGAACCAAGTGCTTTGTCAATGAAAAAGCCCTCTGGGGGCAAACACAGGAAATTAAAGACTCTGCACACAGTAAGAAAATCCATTCTCTTTCATGGATTTCTGCAGTCCAATTGCTTCTACTTCTGCTGAGTGGCTGGGATCTTCTGGTCACTCACACCCAGGGGGGCTGGCCAGGGAGGGTGATGTTAACAAGGAGGGCATCCGTCTGAGATTCCATCATCCACAGTTCATGTCTTTGGGGCGTGGAGACTGCCTCCTGCATCACTAGGGTATGTGTGGCAGGAGAGTGTCTTCGGATCACTGTTAGAGGCAAACACCTAGAGTGGATGTGTTGTTGGCTGAGAAAGAGCGTGTCCTGCTGGAGGGGAGGCACACAAGTCCAACCTAGCTTTGTGGCTCTGAGAGGAACGTGCTAAGGGAACGACCTTCTACAGGGTGAAGGCGGAACCACCCATCATGTTCTCTACTCCCAGCAAGTTAGTACTTTTCACCCCCTTGTCTAAAAAATAAACGGGCTTAGATCAGGTGGTGTTTAAGGTCCCTTCCAGGTATAATTTATTCAGCAAATATGGATGAAGCTCTATACATGTGCCAGAACTTTCAGGAGCCTCAACTAATTATGCCCAGGGCCCCAAATCAAACAGGCAGAAGCTGCCTCTCTCTTACCTCCCAGGGCCAACCCCTGTGAAGAGGCCAGGCTCAGGCTGCAGCCCGGAGAACAAGCTCATTGACCTCGATGTTTGAAAGCCTTTGAACCACAAAGGGGCCTCAGGGACACTCAGATCAGGCTGGCATCTTCTCTGAGAACTCCAAGACCCCATCAAGGAGCACTTCAACACCATGACCAGGCTCTGAACACAGAGGAGGAAGCTTGGTCATCAAGAAGGCAGGTCAGGTGCTGGGAGAGGAAGTCAGGCAACTCCCTTAATGGAGGTTGCAGAGCACAGGGAAACACAACCTCAGATTGAGATGCTTCCCCCTCCCCCTGACCCCGAAGAAGGAAAGAGCAGGGCCTGGGCAGAGGGGACATGGAAGACTCCTTCAAGTTACTTAGGACCTGCCAGCATGTCCCAGTGGAGGGACTGGGAGCTGAGGTTGCAGCCAGCCCTGGGAGAATCCTCCAACTCAGGGATCTGGGTGGTGCCACAGTCCAGACATTGGGAGAGCAATTCCTACAGGGCAGGATAGGCAATCCTGGTCCCAGAGGCACAGCAACAGGGGAAGATGTAGGGACTGGAGAACCAGTAGGCATCAGGGTAGGGGCTCGGCAGCCAATTATCCAAGTCTGCCTGGACACGGGATCCAGGAGCCCACCCATTCATCCATACATGTACCCACCTGCCTTAGTCATTTGTGCTGCTGTAACAAAATACTTGAGGCTGGGTCATTTCCAAATAATGAAAATTTATTCCTCACAGTTCTGGAGGCTGAAAGTCCAAGAGTAAGGCACCGGAAGTTTCCGGGTCTGGTGAAGGCTGGCTCTCTGCTTCTAAGATGATACCTTGCTGCTGCGTCCCCCTGAGGTGGAAGGCAGAGGGCAAAAAGGACTAGGGCACCCCCTTCAGCCTCTTTTATAAGGGAACTAATCCCATTCAAGAGGGCTCCACCCTCATGACTTAATCACCTCCTAAAGATCCCAACTCTTAGTACTATCACACTGGCGATTAAGTGTCAACAAATGAATTCTGGGGGACACATTCAGACCACAGTACCGCCCATCCAGGAAAGGTTTTCTTCTAGGTTTTCCTTTCCTCCCCATTCCCACAGTGCTCCTGCCCAGTGGGTGCCTCCCACACCCACCCACTGTGGGCATGATTCTTTCTAGACCTTCCCTGTGTCAGACAGGTCCTCCTAGCCCTGTGTCTGCCCTTTCACATCCTATCCTAGCAGCCTAGGTGGATAACCATTTTCTCACACTTGTGGATGGTCACCCCAGCTCTGTCTCCCACAGTCCTCTCCCCTACAAACCACAAAGCTGCTGGACACCTCACTGTTACAGAGCATTGACAGTCTTCTGGGGCTACCCTTGGGCCACACTGAAGGTTTGCTTGATTAAATTTAAATGAAGAAAAGGAACCAATATATAGTGAGCATCTAATCGAGGACAGATATTTTGCAAGTTCACTCACAGCCCTCTGAATTTGGTATAACCCTGTTAACAACAAAAAGAGCTAGTATTTACTATTGACTACTACTATATTCTAGGCATTAAGCTGAGTAATTTGAGATGAAGAAACAGGCTCAGAAAGGATAAGCAATTAGTAACTTTCCCAGTGGCACATAACCAGAGAGTGGCAACGCTGACATTCAAAACCGGGTCTGGCTGACCCTTTGGAAAATCCTTATGGTGGGCCTGCCTGCATCCTCCCTTTCCCACTGACCCTAGCCCTGTAAACCACATTCTCCTCCTGACCTAAATGCTATGGGCTTTTTCTCTTCTGGGCTTTCACTTGCGTCTGGCACATTCTTCTGTAAGCTCCCTAAGAGCACTAGGGACTTTATAGGTTCCCTTCATCTCTCTGTCTCTCTCTTGCTCTTCTGTCCACTCTCATCCAAAAGACAGTAGAGGTAGGCCCAATGAAAGGTACTTCATAAATTCTTATTGTTTCATTAATGACTTTGATGCTCACAACAAAACCTACCTTCTTGGTAGTGTTGAGCATAGCTATTCCCTTTTACAGATGAGCAAGTTGAGGCCTAGAAAAACAAACAAACAAAAAACTGGCTGGTCATATAATAAGTAAGTGGTAGATGTCCCTGAGTGCTCATCTGTGTGTTTGCCGGGCAGCCTGGCCTGGCACTTGAAGACAGGGTCATCAGCTGCAGTGACAGACATTTGTGGTCTTGCCCTGGGCAGGGGCTCCTTCCCAGGAGGGAGAGGGGAGCCCACTCCCTGTCAGCCTGTGGCCAGGTCAGCTGTGAAGACCAGAGCAGCTTCCTAGTGGCCAAGAGGCAGCCCTGGGAGGGAGGGAGGAGACAGACCAGTGATGTCACTGCAAGGCCCTGTCTGAGAGGACTACTGTGCTTCCTATCTGGCTTTCCTTGCCACAGTCCATATGGGTGCTGTGCTGGGGATGGCTGGACAGTTGCTACGTGTCACCCGCTCTTTCTCACATCCCAGCAGGGCCCAGAAGATGTAAGAGGCACTGCAATCGACAGGACCTGAAGATTGATTCATTTCTCACTCTATCCTTCCTCCCTGGGCCATCTCATCCACTCCCATGGTTTCAATTGCCATCCATACCGGTGGTTCTCAGCCCTGGCTGCACACTACAATCACCCGGGGAGCTTTTAAAAACATGCCCATGACAGGCCTGCTTCCCAGACCTGATAAACTCAGAATCTCTGGGTTGGGACCCAGGTGTCAGGATTTACCAAGTTCTCCTCTGCAGTCAAGGTTGAGAACTGCAGATTAATTCACCCTCTGATTACACTTTCTTCCAACTTCCATCTCTCTTCTGAGTGCCCTGCCTGCTCCTTTGATGTTTCTCCCTGTGTTCCCCTCAAGGTACCTCAAACTTACTTGCCCAAGTCAAGTTCATAATCTTTACCACCACTGCCTCCCTCCATCTCAAAGTCTGTTTCTCCAACCAGGGCTCCCTGTGTCAATGAACATGACCACCATACATCCAGTGGTATAAGACAGGGACCTTAGGGCCAGCCAGCCTTCCCTCTCTTTTCCATCATCTTCATGTGTAATCCACCACTCTGTGAATATTTGATTCAGCAGCTGTAGCAGAGAGACCCAAAATAGCAGTGCCCAAACAAAATAGAAATTGCTTTCTTCCTCACATAAAAATGTGAGTAGGCAATTCAGGGCTGGTATGCCAGTTCCGTAATCACGGGTTTGGGCAATGGTGGGTTGGGTGGCGGGGAGGGGGGGTGGGGGTGGGGCAGGACTCCTGCTAAATCACGTGGCTTTGCTCTCCTTACAAAGCAGCTTCCTCCTCTTTGCCCAAGATTGTTGCCCTAGTTCCCACCATTGCATCACCATTCCAGCCAGTGGGGAGGGAAAAGGGAAAGGGGAGGCCATACCCCTCCCTTCAGGGGCACAAACTGGATGTTGTTCCTATCACTCCTGCTCACACCCCACTGCCCTGAATTTAGTCACACCTCACACCTGGCTGCAAGAGAATCTGGGAACTGTAGTCCTGCTGTCTTTATCTCCTAAGGTGGTCTCCAGATCCTCCATCTCTCTCTACCTCTCCCACCATTCCATTAGTCCAAATCACATCTTTTGCCTCATCTACTGCAACAAGCTTCCTTATTGATTTCCCTGCATCCTTCAACCCGATCTTTCCCCTGCATCCTGGGTGACATTTTTAAAATGCAAATGAGGCTTTGTCATGTGTTCAGAAGCTTCCCACTGGTCTGAGGTAAAACCCCAGGCCTTGATGGGCCCCCAAGGTCTGACCTGGCCCTCCGGCCTCAAATCCAACCTCTCTCCCTTGCTGTCTGTCCTCCAGTCATGCTGGTCTGAGTCCAGTGGGTTGAGTGCTTGGTGCCTCCCTCTCTACTCACAGTTTTGCTCTTGTTTCTTACTCTGCTGCAGTATCCTCACCCCCTCTGTCCCCACCCAGCGCTCAGCTCCCTTCATTTGTTCTTCAGATCTAAGATAAACTGACTATTTCTTTGGGAAGCCTCCCTGACCGCTGGGTGAGCTCAGGCTGTCTTGTTACATAGGTTTATGGCACCCTATTCTTTATTTCAATATCACAGGTTGTTTTACATTATTTGTGCAATTATTGTTCCAGTTCTGTGTACTGCATCTGACTATAAGCTTCAGGAGGGCAGGGACCACTGCCACCTCAGTGGTTGGCACTGTGCCTGGCCCACAGGAAGTCTGTGCTAAATGCTCGTTGCTCAGGTGAATCATGAGAGCTGGGGAAGTGTGAAGAATGACTCCCAGATTTCCAATTTATCCAGGAGATGAATGTGGTATCATCTGTGGAGGTGGGACATGGCGGGGAGGGCGCAGATCCTGTGTCCGGTGTTGGAAAGACTGGGCTGGACATGTCTGTGAAGCCACTGGGGTCAATAGGCTGCTGGATGTATGGCTCTGGACCTCTGGAGAGAAGTCCTATTTCAACCAACTGACATTGGATTCTTGATCTGGACCCAGGTTATAAAGGGTCAAGTCGGCTAAGAGGGCAGCCATTCAGAAGGTCTTGGCATGGTCCAACATTAGATGGAAGGATCTGGAAACTGGGAGCTACTCTAATTCTCCTTACCGAATTCTAATCTTGAAAGGTCCGTTCTGAGCCCTTCAGATGGTCACGGAAGCCAAGGTTCTGAGTAGCAAGCACAGCGAGCACAGGAGGGCTGGGTCTGTGCTCCCCTCCTGTGTAACATTGCACACTTCCCACCACAAGTTCAAATCCATGAGCAGTCTAGCTCAGCAAACACTCATGGAATGTCCACTGAATGCCAGGCCAGTGGGATAGGTGATGATGGCTGTGGTAGTGGCAGAGTAGTGGCAGTAGTAATAGCTATTGCTTAGAAGGTAGACTCACACCAAACACTATCCTAGGCATTATAACATTTAAACACACTTAATCTTCACAGCAACCCTATGTGCCATTATTCTTCACATTTTACAGCTGGGAAAACTGAAGCAATAAAAAATTAAAAACAAGATCACAGTTAGTGAGTGGCAAGAAATGAAAAGAAAGACTATAGTCCCTTTGCTTGAAAAAGTTTAGAGGTGGCCAGGCACGGTGGCTCACGCCTGTAATCCCAGCACTTTGGGAGACTGAGGCGGGTGGATCACGAGGTCAGGAGATCAAGACCATCCTGGCTAACATGGTGAAATCCCATCTCTACTAAAAATACAAAAAATTAGCCTGGTGTGATGGCTGGCACCTGTAGTCCCAGCTACTTGGGAGGCTGAGGCAGGAGAATCGCATGAACCCAGGAGGCAGAGCTTACAGTGAGCTGAGATTGTGCCATTGTACTCCAGCCTGGGTGACAGAGCAAGACTCCATCTCAAAAAAAAAAAAAAAAAAAAAAAAAAGGTTTTTAGAGGAATGGGGGCTATTTCCTTGGATTCTCTATAAATAATGAGGATAAATATTGTCACTCCCATTGGACAGACAGGGAAACTGAGGTCCATAAAGGGTTTCTGGTAAATGTAACATTTAGCTGCATGAATTCTCACTTCTTTTCTTTTGTCCTTCCCATCTTGTACACATTAAGATTAATCAAGCTTTCCCTGAAAGAGACTAAACTAATTTTAAGGAGACAGGTAGCTGATGGCCTGGCTGCAAGTCAGTGAACGGTAATGGAGAACCACTTCCAAGGATGACTTTCAGCATTCTGATGGAATTCACAGAGCTCGGCAGTTTAAAAGGTCCTTTACAGAACTTGACCCCGTGAGATAGACAGCATCATCCCTGAGTCACGAATGGAAAAATGGAGAGTCTAAGAAGTTAAGTGACTTACCGGGATCCTAAGGCTGGCTGGTAGGTTGTGGAAGGGACATATATGTGAACACCAGCCTAGAGCTGTCTGTCTGACACTCCCGCTTATTGCTTCTGTCTGTATCAGCAACTCCATATCTAGGCGTCCAGATTTGTTCCCACCTAGATCTTGCATTTTCCTGCTGGCACATTTTCCTTTTTCCTCACCCCACCTAGTGTCCGTTCTTTAGTGCTCTGACTGTGCTAAATTTTAATTGCTGTATGGATGAATCTGAATTTGTGCTAAAATGTTAATGGCCAGCAATGGCTCAAGGTATTTATTCTCCAGAGGTTTTCGCTATTTTTCTTCTTTTTTAAAAAAGTGATTAAAAACAATAACAAAAATTCTTCTTATGGGTCCTGCCCTTGGAGTTTTCAAAAATGGTTCCCATTCATTTATCTTATTTTCTTCTCAGATCCAGCCCTGTCCTTTTCTGTCAGCCTTTCACCATCTGTCCTCTGTTTCATTAGGTTCCCAACTGATCTCCCTACCTCCAGTACATCCTCCACCCTGCAGCCAAGCGATCCTGCTTAACATTCCTTGCCCTAAGCTCTTCCCTGGCTTTGCATCCTCCAAGAATAAATTCAATCTCTTGGCCTGGCATTCATGGCCATAACCTGGTCTTGCTCACCTTCTAACTGCTTTTCTTACCACGCTTCTTCTGGCACCTTATCCTCCAAACTGTCCATTGTTCTTCCTACACCTCACTCTGGGATGTGTGTCTGTGCAGTCAGCTGCCCATCCCTGAGTCACCCAATTTCAGGGGAAACTTTCCAAGATCTCCAAAGAATCTTTCAAGCTCCTTTTACTTGATTGAGGTGACAGGAAGATTCCCTTCCTGCCTGCCTTGCTTGGATGTCCCCAACAAATGTATCTTCAGAGGTTTTCACTTTCTAAAGTCCTCACTTTCTATTACCTGCAGGTAGGGGTGGGGGTGGGGGATAACATTGTTTAAACAGATTTGAGGCCACTCTCTTTGCAAGTCTTTCATAGATAATATCTCAAGATAGTTTTCTAAGGGGTAAAGGGTGGGCAATGCTGAAAATGTGTGAGGGTGTTTTCAATGTCACAGTAACTGGGCAATGACACTACCATTTAGAACCAAAGTCAAGATGAAAGGTCTAGAATGCTAATCATGTAGGATGCTAAATGGTTTTTGTGGCAAAGAGCAGCCTACCAATAAAGAAGAAGTGTCCTGATGAACACATCTACAGTGCTGCCCTCCTTGAGAAGTGAACATGGGATCAGGTGGCAGAAGTATCAGAAAGGAGCAGGTGATTGGAGCTCTGAGAGAGACCATCCATCCTTCCCAGACAGAACTCCCTTGAACTTCTGGGAGTGAGCAGTTGTGTCAGACTGAGTGTCTAAGGGGGAAGCCTCCAGCTCTGCTGTGCAGCCATATTGATGGGAAGAAGATAACTTCTTCCACCTTGGAGATGCTAAAAGGAGAAACAGGGAACACACAGACTCAGATTTGTTATTTGGATTGTTACAAAATTCCTCCTAAAAATTTCCCGACTCATGAAGAAAAACAATGAGAGTAAAGAAAAGTTGAAAGACCCACGTGAGTATGTGGCTACTGCTGGGTTTAGGAACATTCATCTATAGCTCCGTCTCCATTTGTTAACATCATCAAAGTTTGCATCTCCACCTCCAACACCACCAGGGCCACCTCCCTCCAGGATCACTCACCCACCACCACAATCAGCATCTCCTCCAACATTGCTGATTCCATCCCCAAGACACTGTTCCCTGTGTCTTGACTCTGGGTCAAATAAACTGCCTGGTCCACCAATCTCCTTCTAGATACTCTTTCCCATATTGGGAAGAGCTCAGGGTTTGGAGTGGAACTGTTCCTGGAGCAGAAGACTCTCCTCCATCAGGAAGGGGATGAGTCAGCTTGCTGTGGGCTTTAACAGGGACTGCAGCTCAAGTCTTTGCAGCTGTAGGTTTCCATAAGCCAGCATGTTTAGCGGGCTCCATTTGACCATTTTAAGGAAGTCCACTGGTCTTTTGAACTTTTTAAGATGAATCCTGTTTTCCGCTATCTGTGGGCTCATCTAAGTGTCATTTTTCAAGGAATCTGTAGTTGGGATCAGGGTTCTGCCCTGAGTTAGGGTTACAGGTCAGTCTGTTGCCAGAGCAGGAACTTGTTCTGAGGCTGGGATTAGAGGCCAAACTGGGATGGAGTCAGGATTGAGTGTCTGACCTGGGCGGAAGCTCTGGCTGGGGTTGAGTTAGTTCTTTGGGTAGAACTAGTGTCAAGGTCGTTAGTTGAACTTCTGTTGTATATCCAAAATTTCTTACAAAGTATCCCCATTTTATCCTGGGTCAATCTATTTCCTTGAGGGATTCCTCCATCCTCCAGCCCCCCTTGTCCCCACCCTACTTTTAGCCCTAAGTTTGCCAGGGCTCAAGGCACAGTCACACTCCTGCTCTGGGGTAGGGACTTCAGAACAAGGTGGAGAAACTTCTGAATCCAAAGCCCTCTGCTGCCTAAGCCCACAATTGGAGGAGGGGAGGGCATAGCCAAGGCCTGATGCCTGCCAGCCCTGGCAGCTGGATGAGCAGCTGTAATGGGATTAGGCCTGGCTATGCCCGCCTCTCTGTGTGCTGTCCCGAAGCCCTCCCTCTCTTCCTCCCCCAGCATTCTGATCAGGATTCAGCCCTCGGCTCTACCTACCCCAGCCAGGCCAGCCCCATTGTCCTCTCCTTCCCTGGTGCCGGTGCCTAGCAACACTCACAGGGGAGCTCTTTTCCCACCGCTATCCTGGCCCCTCACCCTGCCCCTCGGCTCTGAGCACACACAAGCACCACTTGCCTTTTTATCACCGCAAAAAAAGCCAGTGAAAGGAAGCCAGCTGGTTTCACCAGATTCTCCCAATGATCCAATTCCAAGCCTCTCTTCTGAAATTCTGGGCTTCCTTTCCAAGATTCCTGGGTCCTACTACCAGCAATTCTCAGATTACATTTGAAGATTGTAGAGTTTCATCCTGGAATTCTCAAGTCCTGTCGTCCATTCTAGGACTCCATGAATTCTAGAATTCCAGGACTTTGTGATGTGGGTTTGTGACCTGGGTCTCAGACCATTTACTTGTATTCTGGAATTGAGTTATTGTATTTCAGGGGAGTCTGTCATTCCAGAAATGCAGTCTATGGCCATGAATCATGGTGAGAGGGATTAAGAGATGATGGGGACATGGGAGATGCACTTTTATTCTCTTTAAATTGCAGTTTCTGAGAGTGAAGAGAAGAATGAACCTGCTATCTGGAGAAAGGGAAGGTGGGATTCATTCACCAACTCAACAAACACGAGTAGCTGCTCTAAGCACCTCTAAACACAGGGAACAGAGCACTGAGCAAAGAAAGACCCTGCCCTCAAGCAGCTCACATTCACTTAGGGGAGACAGATCTGAAACAAATAGACAGACACTATGCAACATGTCAGATCTACGAAGAAAAAGAGCAAACAATGAATAATTGATACTATATTGTACTTATTCTGTGCTAGGCACTGTTCTAAATGCTTTACATGTATTCACTTATTTAAATCTCATATTAACATTAAAAGGTAGATGAGATGGTTCAATCCCACTGAATAGATGAAGGAACTGAAGCACAGTAGGTTAAGTAACTTGTCCAAATGGCAAAGCCAGGATTTGAACCCAATAATCTAGCTTCAAAATCTGTGTCCTAAAGCAGGGTTGAGGGGTGGAGAGTGATGGAGGGTGTAGCTTACACAGGGCAGGTAAGGACCTTCAAACAGAGACTTAAAGAAGGTGAGGGGGTGCTCTATATGGATATCCGGGAAAGGGAGGCAGGACAGACATGTTCCTCAGGGATTGAGCCAGGTTTCTTCTTCCAATAAGGCGGACCAGTGTTCTCTGTGCTGGGGGGCTAAGTTTTCCAGGGGGACCTGGTGGGAGGGGCAGGCTCAGAGAGATGCTTATTGCTGTGGGCGTACCAAGACCCCTTTGCCGGCTGCAGTCAGATTCCTGTGTGTCCTCTCCTCCCTGGCCACTGCGGATAGATCCCCTCCTTAACAGATAAGTGTCCTCAGAACACAAAAGAAAGAGCTGGAAGAGACAATCCCTCATGACAGGACTAATCAGGCTGGCTAATTATGAGTAATTAGAAACACCTCTTCCCCTGTGGGTGGCCCTGTCCCAGTGTGAAACAGACTGAGGACTTAATTCCCCTCCGAAGGAAGTGGGGCTGGGCAGAGGCACGGGAGGGAGGATGCATCCAGGCGCCCCCGGCCCTCGCTGTATGCCTGGCCTCCTAACCCTGCACTCAGTCTGTCCTGCTGGCAGACACAGACTATGGCACATAGAAAAGGGATCATCTGAGACATTGGGGTGGAGCCGAGAGAGGGAGAGAGCGAGCAGCATCTTTGGATGAGTTGTTTCACCTCTCCAAGACTTGGTTTCTTTATCTGTAAACCTGGGATAATCATAATTCCTAATCACAGCTTTACAACAATCCAGGGAGACAAGCTAGCAAGATAGCATGGGACCTTAGTAAATTGTAGTGCCTATCACTGTTTTGTTTTGTCATCTGTTGCTTTGGATGACTTAAAACAGTTCTTTCCCTTCTCTGCGCCTCAGTTTCCCCATCAAGGTACTATGGAGGCAGGGGTTGGTTACTCACTTGTTCAATCAATACATATTTCCTGAGCACTGACTTTACGCCCAGCACTGGAGGTGGAATAAGACTGACATGGGCTCTCGCATTCCAGGGAGCTTCTCAGGGAGCTTGGTCAATGGGTTGACCCCAGCTGTCACGTTCCAGGCTAGAAGGTGGGGGGACTGTAGTAGACTGGCTTCTAAGGTCCCCAAGGTTCCTGCCCCCTAAAATACAAGCCCGTACAAGTCCTTCCTCTTGACTGTGGGCCCTATAGATAAGATGGGGTTTTGATCTCCTGATCAGGCCAGTTATGTGGCAGAGGGGAACGGATTCTGCAGATGTTACTAAAAGCTCTAACGAGTTGTCTTCAAGTTTATCCAAAGAGAGATGATCCTGAGAGGACCTGAGCTAATTACATTAGCCCGTTAGAAGAGGGCCTAGAGAATGCTTTTACACTGTTGGTGGGAGTGTAACTTAGTTCAACCATTGTGAAAGAGAGTGTGGCGATTCCTCAAGGATCTAGAACTAGAAATACCATTTGACCCAGCAATCCCATTGGTGGGTATATACTCAAATGATTATAAATCATGCTACTGTAAAGACACATGCACATGTATGTTTATTGCGGCACTATTCACAATAGCAAAGACTTGGAACCAACTCAGATGTTCATCAATGATAGACTGGATTAAGAAAATGTAGCACATATACACCATAGAATACTATGCAGCCATACAAAAGGATGAGTTCATGTCCTTTGCAGGGACATGGATGAAGCTGGAAACCATCATTCTAAGCAAACTATCACAAGGACAGAAAACCAAACACCGCCATGTTCTCACTCGTAGGTAAGAGTTGAACAATGAGAACACATGGACACAGGGCAGGGAGATTCACACACTGGGGCTTGTCGGGGGGTGGGGGGCTAGGGGAGGGATAGCGTTAGGAGAAATACCTAATGTAAATGACGAGTTGATGGGTGCAGCAAACCAACACGGCACATGTAAACCTATGTAACAAACCTGCACATTGTGCACATGTACCCTAGAACTTAAAGTATAATAATAATAAAAAAAAAAAAAAGAAGAAGAGGGCCTAGAAATCCAGGATGGAGAAACAGTGGAGTCTCTCTCCCTTGGCCTTGACAAACCACACTGCTATGAGTGGAGAGAACCACGAGGTGGCAAATGGTGGGAACCCTCTAGAAGCTCAGGGCCTCAGTCCTACAACCACAAGGAAGAGAATTCTGCTAACAACCTTGGGAGGGGACCCCACATCCTCAGATGAGACTCCAGGCCTGGCTCACTTTGACTGTAGCATTATAAGACTTTGAGCAGCGGACCCTGACCCATGGGAATGGTGGGATAAACAACGTGCGCTTGTTTAAGCCACTGTTTCCTGCAACTTGTTATAGGACCCTTGATTGTATGCAAGGCCTTGGGCCAGCCCCATCCTGCCAGCTCACACTAACCTTCCCAGCCCCTGATTGAGGGCTAGAGCCCTGGGTGCCTCAATGAATTTCTCGCAGGCAGTCCTCCCATCACCTGTAGCAAAAGATTGTTTCATCAACTGCCAACCTGTTCCCAAAGTTGCTCATCAAAGATTGTTCTATTTGCCCTACTTTTAATATAATTATCAGCATTATTTGCATGACACCAAGTCAGGGCTCAGCCTGTCACAGGCCCCATATTATCCTGAGCTGCTTTTCTGGGAAAGGCTGTATCCCTGCCTCATGCAGGCTGCTTCCTCCCACACAAATTATCTGTAATTTCCACACCTCCATGCTTGCCGTGGCCCTGCGTTAAAGCCAGGACTTGTGTTGGGGCTGGAGCACACTGTTATTTTCAAAGCAGTCAAGCCAGGCTCCAGGAAGCTATAGGAACATCAGGTGGGACCTAGATTGACTGCAGCACCTGCAAAGGGGGACAGGCAGAGCGGGTACAGGTGTTCACTCCAAGAGTAGCCAGACCCAGACCACTTAGGACAGCAAATGTGCAGAGGGCAGGGCATGTGCAATGTGGCTCCTGAACACACATGATATGGCCTATTTGTAAGATACTCATGAAGGTCCCTTCTGCAGTCAAAGAATACTATGCACAAATGCCAGGGTGTGCAGAAGATGGAGGAGAGGATAGGGGTAGAGATAAGAAAAGGAAGTCCTGTGGATAGAGATTTGGAAGTGAGAATGGAAATATTTCATTCTCCTTCAACCAGGGGCCCTGGGGGGTACTCAGCTCCCATGTGTAAACAGCTGTGTCTCCAGGAGGAGACTACAGTAGGTGAATGGAAAGTGTCACTCACTGTCTGACAAGAATTGCCTGACAGTGATGAAGCTATGCCTCTGTAGACAGGCCTGCTGCCTGCCTGAGAGTCTGCAGGAGAGGGAATATCTCTATCTTGGTAGAAAAGATGTGCTTTCCTATTCCAGATCTGTGGATGGCGTGTGTGTGTGTGCGTGTGCACACGCCTGCGCATCTGAGTGCATGCACATACTTGGACTGTATGTGAATGCACCTCTGGGCATACATATTAAATGGAAATGCACATGTGTATGTGTGCACAGTATACTCAGGTGTAGCAATAAGTATGTATATTTGAGCATATGCTCATCTGGGGGTAAGGGTGCATTTGGATATTTATGTACACAAAGGACAGAGACTCAGGGCACTTGACTCTTCACATATGTCTCTTGCTATTGCCCCAGGCTTCAAGAAATTACTTCTTCCACCCGTCCCACCCCCAACACACCCACACTTTCCAACTCCCTAGAGGCATGTCTTCCCTTCTAAGGTCACGATTCTGGGGATAGAGCACAGGACTAAAAGCCCAGAGACCTGGTGTGTTGGCCGAGCTCTGCCACTAGTTAGCCCCATAACAGAACAAACCATTTCTGTTTCCTGAGCCTCATTTTCTTCATCTGTGAAAGGGGGTGCTAAATGGTCAAGTCGGCACTTAGCATTTAGGGCCCAAGTCTTTTGTCCCCTGGCCCCACCTGCCCCCACTCCCAACAGCACTTTTCCCCTTGCTCGTCCTCACGCATTGCTGTGTCCTGTGGTGGGTGGCGGACAGAGAGGACTCAGGCCTAATCTCTAAGGAGCTCCCAGGCATCTCTGAACATGGGTATCCCCTTGACTCCTCCTTGACTCCAGGCTTTTTGTGAGGCAGCTTCAAGGATTTCTAGAGCTCTTGGAACACAGTTTGAAAATCATGGATCTAAGCAACCTAACCTTCATTCCCTTGGTTTCTCAGAGGATTCCAAGAGTCCTGGGGACCAGGGTCCATGGGGTGACTGAAAAGGCTCTAGATGGCACGGGTTCATCTGATGAGGATGCTACCTCCTGGCTCCTCTATGAGACATCAGGGGAAAGGAGTGCACCTGGCCATCTGGGCTGCTTCTGGGGTGGGGGGCCTCCCAGGGGAACTCAACCCTGCCACTGGAATGTCTCCGCAGCCTGTGTGTTCAGGGACAAAGGGCCTTAGCGGGGCAATGGGCATGGCTTACCCAGCTTTGGGGGGCTAAGCTTTCCAAAGCCTCTCTGTTGCTCTGTTCTGTTACTGATGCTTCCAGGCCTTCTAGGGAGCACTCCCTGAGGCACCTGGGGCTCCTCAGTGTTTCTCTGGCCATCTGACCCCATTGCAGATGTAGCAGACCAGACAGCATTCTCAATGGAGCTTTCCCAGAGACAGAAACACTATTTCACAGTCTGGCATTCAAGGCTCACAGCATTCCCAAAACAGGGATTAAATGGGCCAATGCACAAAAAGCAGTTGCTTCCCAGCCTTTCCATACCCTGGTGCCTGTGGAAAATGAAAACATTTATATGTCTCCTGAGGAAAGTGGAAAAGGCTGCTTATGGCTGCCCAGCAGGCTGAGGGACCAGCATCTCAGCACACTTCTAACCTGTTCTGGACATATGAGCATGCTATCTTGGGATGCTTGCCCGCAAAGCATTAGCAGAGGGCTGACGACAGGGGTTCCTAACTAACCGTGGCTGCACATTAGCATCCCCTGGGGAGTTATAAAAAATTCTTTTGCCCAGGCCTCACCATGGACCAATTGTCTAATTATCTTGGGTGGTGAGGCTTGGGTGTAGGTACTTTTTAAAAGCTCCCCGGGGGGAGTCTGTAGCGCCCGGAAGGTTGACAAGCATTGGCGCAAGACATGGTGAGCATTCGGTCGATGCCAGCTGTCTACAATAAAGCACCTGTGTCCTTGTGTGTGCTGTTCTTGTCTGAGCAGCGTAAAAGCTGGAGTGGGGTGGGGTGGAGTGGGTGGGCTGGGGTGGGGGCCCTGTAGTTAGGGAGGAAACTGCTGCTCAGGAGAGATGAATGCTGGGTAGGGTGGCCTGGCATCCATCTCCCTCAGCCATGTCTCAGAAAATTGAATTAAAACCCATATTTTTCAGCTGCTGCCCGCCTGGCTGGCTGGCTGGCTTGTGGAAGGGAGTGAGGCAGTGAGCACCTCAAGGCAGGGAAAAGCTGGTGAGGGGGCCCCCAGCCTCCCTCCCTAGGAAAGAGAAGGTAGCCCAAGGGGTCCTCTGAGAGAAGACTTCCCAGGGGTGGTCCCTTGGCCTCAGGTCTTCCCAAAGCCAGGCAGGTAGGGGTAGGGTGGGAGTGGTAGGCTGGCTGGCTTACAAGGTCAGGGCTAGATCTTGAGGTGAAGTTGATTTTTTTGGGGTGATTGGGTGGAGAGGCAGAGAAAAGGAGCCTGTCCCTGGGGAGGCCTAATCTCGGGGAACAGAATTGGCATAGCTCCTCTTCCAAGGTTATTTGGAGAGACTACAGTGGATGCCTGAGACAGGTGGAGAGCAGTGCAGGACGTGAAAGCCTGAGTGGCTTCCAGAATTAAGGGGGTGGAAAGAGCTCACAAGGTAGAACAACACTAAGTTGGGCAGCAGGATAAGATTTCTGATAAGAAAGTTGCCTGTGTGTCCTTGGGCTAGTCTTGTTGCCCCTCTGGGCTAAGGCACCCCACGCATAGAGAAGGAGACTAGACAACCCTCCTGGATCCCATCTCTAATGTGTATTCTATGCCTCACCCAGGCTGATGCTACTCGGGGGGCTGGAATTAGAATCGAAGTCTACGAGGGCTGCTAGCCTACATGGCATCTTTAAGAGCTTTAGAGAGGTGCTGCCTCTAGGGGGATCCACTAGAAAACAGTGCCCCTTTTGGGTAGATGGGGGCATGCCTGGTTTGGTGGGCAGTAGGTAGAGTAGGATCTGGATTTCCAGCCCCACTGGCCCCTTCCAGGGGATCTGGAACCCACAGTGGAAACTGAAGAACCGAGAGTATGGAAAGGGAATAAATCTGGAACTGAATGCTGAACTTCAGAGTAGGGGGGCCTCTATCTGGAAGTCTGGGCATCCACATTCCCAGGATGGGCTGGTCTGCCATAGACGACCTTGATCTCCACCCTTCCTCTCACTCCCAGGCCCTCTACGTCCTGCATTCTAAGTCCCTCTTGACTCTGAGACTCCTGGCAGCCTCCTTTCCCTCACACTTAGTTTCACAGTTTACAGAAAGCTTTTACACATAGCATCTCATTTGATCTTCACAACACCAGAGTTGGAGGCAGATGAAGAAATCAGCTCTCAGGGGTTAGGGCAACAAGCTAAAAAGGGGTTAGCCAGGATTAGAGGGAGGTCCTGTCTGTGTCTGATTTTAGCACAGCACCTGGCCCTTTTCTTTCCGTTATTTCTTCTCTCCATTCTCTTCATTCTTTCTTGATATAGATAAGACTGATATTCTCCTCCACCAGGAAGCTTTCCTGGACTGAAAGGAATATGAGACAATCAGACTACCAGTGTGTTGTGTCAATGGGGGTCAGTGGCCAGTGGCCATTGGTCAGTAAAGAGAAACATGGACCTAGGAACCTCCACGTGTCTTTCTGGGACCTCAGACTGCTTCTTTCAAGTTTCCATATGAATTCCTCTCCACCCACAGGTCCTTTCCTCTTTGGTAGACTGGGGACCCCAAAGGAAGGCTCAGGGTTCTCCCTCCTCCTTCCCCCTCCTTGAGGCCTCCTCGACAAGGTGGCCATACCTAGAACTTGGGCCCAAAGGGAAGCTGAATGAGAATTTACTCGAATGGGCAAGAATAGAGCTTGGCTGCAGAACTGAGATGCTCTAAGAGACTGATGCCTGAGGCAGGGACCAAAAACTGAGGGCAGAGGCAGGCAGGAGCAGCTGTGGGATGGGGGCTGGGGTGGGGTGGGCAGAGCGTGAGAACTTGCCTGGGAATGGGTAGCTAACTACTCTCAGCTAAGGTTTGGCTTCACTGCCAACCCTCTAGGCCACTTTTGTCTGTGTAGTTCTCCTTATTAAGCCATTTCTACTAGGAGGAGTTTGGACAGGACTGTAATAACAGTAGCAATAGTAATTTATTCAGCATCGGCGAATCAATGATACCAGGGAGAAACTACTGTGGAGTGAGTGCACCATTTTTATTTACTGCTGCTGTGAAGAGTCCTGGCAGCCAGTACTACTGTTCCCTTGTGCAGATGAAGAAGCTGAAGCTCAGAGAGGCTGAGCCACTTACCCAAACTCACAGAGCTGTGGTACAGCTGGGACTGGAGCCAGGCAGTCTGATATTTTAAGTTGTCTCTGTCCTGTAAGCACCACCATCCCCTTTCTGGTCGTTCTCCCGCGGGGGTAGGGGGGAGGGTCACATTTGAGTACATCGCGACAGGCACCCCAAAACTAGCCGACCCTCCCAGACCTGGGCGGTAGGGGCAAAGAAGAGCCCAAGGAGGGTCTGAGACTTGCCTGGTAAGGAAGTCTTCTTGGAGGAGGGGGAAGACAGGCTCTGATACACAGGAAATCTTGAGGACCTAGGGAGAAGAAAGAAGGCTTTCTAGTCCTGGCTGTGATGGAGGGAGTGGAAAGAGGGTGGTAAGCCCAGGAGGCCCAGAGATAGAGGAGACGGGGATGACAGGCTGCTGAGGCCTCCACCTCAGCGCCCCCGACTCCCGCCACTGGGATTTCCCGCCGCAGCTCCTGCTCAGGTCTGTGCTGCTGGTGGGGTGAGGTTAAGCAGCACGGCGCCCCCACCGCGCCCCCCACCCGGGCCCTTACCGCGCGCCCCACCGCGCCCCGCACCGCACAACCCTCGGCCTAACCCCGCCCCCGGGCGCTCATTGGCGTGCAGCACCCCCTCCCCAGACTGCGAAGTGTGCAGCGGGAGGCGGTGGTCTGTCGCCTCCCTCCAGCGCCCGGCCTGGCTTCGCGGCGGAGGCGGCGCCTCTCCTGCAGGACTGAGCTGAGCTGGGCTGCCGTGCCGCGCCGCGCGGGGCGGGCGAAGTGGGGCGCTGCGCTCGGCCCCGGGCGGGGACTAACGGCGGCTGCGGCGGCTCCGGGCGAGCGTGGTCCCCGCTTGCGCACACGCACACGCCGCCGCGCAGGGACATACGGACCCCGGCCGCCCGCGGCCACACAGGTGCGGAGACCCGGCTCGGCGCGCTCTCCTCGGCGCACACGCTCCCCATCCCCGCGCCGCGCGGGCCGCGGACTCGCAGGCTGCGCGTCCTTTGCGGAGTCTGCCGCTGCCCCACGGACAGGCCCCGCAGTGAGCAGGTAAGGGTCGCCCTGCCGCGGCTGCCCCTCCATGCCTCAGCTGTCTTCCCCTGGCTCCAGAACCTTCGCCCAGCCGGGACCTCGGATCCCCTCCTCTGGCTTGGCGGTCTCCTCCAGCCGCGACCTCCGCCGACGGAGAGCCGGCGAGGGCAGGCGCCAGGCAAGCCTCCCAGATCCGAAATGAAGCCCCCTCCCGCCTGTGCGCCCTTCCTGCGCGTCAGGATGACACCCCCCAACCCAAGTGTCTGGCGCTGCGCTCGGGGCGGCCGATGGCCGCAGCCTGCCGGGGTAGGGGTCGGCCTAGCTATCTCGCGCCCCTCCTGATGCGGAGAAGGGAGACCAGGGGCAGGGAAGCCATGAGGCCAGAGGGACCCGGAGTGACATGCCGCCCTATCCCTAGGCGGACGGACGCACCTACGCGGATCGGGAAGGCAGGGCTAGAAAGTCCCCCGGGGCTAGGTACCGCAGTCCGCACCGGGCTTGAGGGGTGGGCAAGCAATGTGCTAGGTAGGGGTTGGGGTAGGGGCCAGTGTAGAATGCCCCTCTGTGGTGACACATTCGGGATTGTTCAAAAGAGCGTCGTCTCGGTTTCCCGTGGCGCGGAGGGGCTGGGGTTGGAGATGCTAAGGATTCGGTGGTCCCAGAAGAAACGCCCTGCGGGGTCTGTGAGGAAACGACACTGGCCTTCCCAGGCTGAAGTGGGCCCGCCCAGACCCCTGCCCCTTTAAAGGCAGAGGCTCCTGCGGCAGCTGCGGGGGGCGGAGGCCACATCCTCGGCGGGACCTTGGCAGGTTAGGGGGCTCAAAAGGAACAGGGGAACCAATGGATGCAGCTAGACCCTCAGGAGGGAACCCAGCCGGAAGCCGACTGCATTTCACGTGGAGCTGAGGAGCGGAGCCTCACCTCTGGATGGAGCTCAGCCCCCTTTTGGAAGATGCTGAGGGTGGGGAGTGGACACCTGCTAATTCTTCCGACCATTTCTGTGTTTTTGGGTGCAGGTGCGTCAGACTCCCTTTATCTTCCCTAGCCTTACAGTGTCCCACAAAGCCCCCCCTGGCCCTCTCCAAAGACACAGCATTTGGCTTTTCCCATGAGCGGCCCTGGGGAGACGCTGGGGGATGGGAAGGGGCTGGGCGCAGCATATGGGGGGCAACTTGCCCTGGGACTGAAGCTGGCCTGAGACAGACAAGCATCCTGAAGGTCAGGGTGGAAGCTTTGAGTGGCAGTAGGATTCCCAAGAAGATGGAAAACTATGTTTGAGCCTTTGGGGGCAGGGGCAGCAGGCGGCACCCGGGTTTTATCAGGAGACCCCAATTAAATGAGTTTGGTGCTGGGTACAAGTAGGACTGGTGGAGTCCCCAGTCCTAAGCTGAGTTCTGCTCCTCACTGACCTTGGGGAGGGCAGGCAGAGGCACCAGCTTGGACACAAGCCGAAATCTGAACATACAAATTGGAGATGGAACACGCTGAGCAGGCCCTGGGCCAGATTTTCCAACCAATCCATCAACAAGTGTGTGTGGGGTGACAATGGAGGCGGGCCCGGTCCTTTTCCTCTTTGGCCGTGGGTGATTCATGGGTGGTTGGGTGTCTGGAGCAAGACCCCCAAAAGTCTGTTTGCCACCATGTGTGGTGAGGGGAGGTGTCTGTGGGGAGCCTCTGAAAGGATCCCTCTTCTGCGCTGGGACTGATCTAGGCTAAGCAGTGCATTAAGTCCTGTTTTGTATAAGGTTCAGGCTGGCAGGGGATTGATTGGAGAAACACTTTGGGACCCATGCTTTTTCACATGGCCACCTCTCTCTGTTGTGCATCAGCTTTGGGACACTCCCTCAATTTGTGTCGAATAAATAAATACACACATGGGAGTTTATAGTATATGTGGCTGAGAGGCTAAGAAAGCCAAGGCCACAGGGTGGCTTTTCTCCTGGGGACAGGGCTTAGGCTGGAGCATCCCAGGTTGCCGCCCTCCCAGGGACAAGCATTTCATTGACCTGGGGCTGGCACTGATTAAGTGGAGGACATCTTGTGCTGTCTGCCACAGGGCAGAACCAAGATGTGCCAAGTGCAGAGCCGGAGTTTAGCTCGGTGCCAGGGAGGCCTTGCTTGCCTGAGACCCACCCACCATGGGGCTGACACTGGAGGTGACAATGAGTTTCCTGTCCTGGTCAAGACAGGGGCTGCCAAGTGGTTTTCCACCCTGGAAGGCCTAGAGGCCTCAGAGACCCTCAGCCTTCCCTGAGGAGAGGAATCTAAGATTCCAGGGTCTGAATGAATTGGGCTTAGTGGTCCAGCCGCCTGGCAAGATGGAGACTGGAAACGCCCCAGCTGCAACGTGTTTGCACCGAGCTCTGGATGCCGTCAGAGGCAAACGGTGACAGCCACCCCCACAGTGACACACAGAGAGGGAGTGACACACAGCTAGAAAGGCATATAGGCTTTCTATGACACCTGCCAGAGAGCTGGGGTACAATAGTGACAAGCAACACCAGAAAGACAAATGGATGTTGAGACACACCCTCTCACACAGATCTGGGCACACCCAGGGACTCAGAGATATTTGCCCAAAGAAGATCACAAAGGTCTTCGTTAGTAAAAGTCCAGCTGCATGTTGAATTGAAGGGAGGAAAGTGTGTGTGTGTGTGTGCACGCGTGCACATGTGTGCGTGTGTTGCATGAGCCTAGAACAAGGGTAGGCAACCTTTTAATGTAAAGTGCCAGATAGCAATTATTTTACGCTTGTGTCCATATACAACTGCTTAATTCTACTGTGTAGCCTACTGCAGCCTTAGATGATATGTAAACAAGTGAGCATGGCTCTGTTCTGATAAACTTTATTTATGGACACTGAAATTTGAATTTCATACATTTTGCCTGTGTCGTGAAATATGATTCTTTTAATTCTTTCCAACCATTTAGAAATGTAAAAAGCATTCCTGGCTCACTGGCCATACAAAAATAGGCTACAGGCTGGATCTGACTGGCTGGAAGGGGTTGCCAGCTCCTGGGTTGTAAGGTTAGGAAAGAGAAATGGTCAGAGAGGTTGACAAAGGGAGGGACTTAGCGTTGATAGCTGGAGATGCCTGATGGTACCTTGGATGCTTCGCTCCGTTCTACGTGGAGCTCAGAGTGCCCGTCTGTTTAATGGGTCAGGCCCAGGAGAGGCTCCCTGCCTAGCCTCAGCACCCTCCACCAGATTGGCCTCTGCTTTGCCCCTGTGATCGATTCCCCCACTCTAAAGACACTTGGAGACAGCATTCAGGACTGAAAAACTGACTGCTGTCACTTGAGCTTGCCAAACAGTTCCTGAGCCCCCTTTACCATTCACCCTTTGTGTCCAAGTCTGTGCCCATGCCCACGGGTGGGGAAGCCACACGGAAACCTGGGCATGCCCCTTTTTTCTAGACAAGACTCGAAACTCACAATGAACCCGACAAGACCTGAAACAGCTCAGAGGAGACGGGCTCCTTATCTCAGGGCTGAGGCTTCTCAGTGGAGGAGGGCAAGGTCATAAAGGGCAGGTGGCGGGTGCTGCCTGAGTGGGCTTCCTAGAGGTGGTGTTGGGGGTTTGGGTTGACCTTGGAGGATAGCTGGACCCTTATCCCAGCTCTCCACAGACTCCATGCATTGCCTTAGCTGCCTTCATCTTTTCCTCCTGATCAATGGGCACTGCAGAGGGTTGACTGAGACAAACATATGTGTGTGTGTGTGTGTGTGTGTGTGTGTGTATCCTTCCTAGGCACCTCTGAACTTCCCAGCCACTGATCTGACGCTTGTGGGCTTGTGCAGTGAACCAGGTCCTGCCTTGTGTTTCTTCCTTTCTCTACTGCCTCTTCTTGAAATTTCCTTCCTGCCACCTGTGGTGGGGATGGGCCAAGGAGACACTCCTGTCTGATTTTTCCGTGTCTCTGGATTCTGTCCCCCACTTTCCATCCCAACCGCCTTCCTGCTCAGCTTAGTACCCCATCACCTCTACCCTAGATCCAGAAAAGGGCCTCAGGGTACATTTCTGCCTGCACTTTCCCCCCTTGTCTTTGCTCCCCAGCCTTTGAAGGGATATTTTCTAAATGAGAAGCTGATCACTCCACTCCCTTGCTTAGAACTCTTCATTGCCCTACCCCTGTCCGGTGGAACAACCCTCCAGCTTCCACAGACTGGCACCAGCCCTCCACCCTCTCATCCACCTCACCAACTCCTGATATCTTGTTGTGCTGCTTGACACCCTGGAATCACTTTCCCAAATCCATCCAGGGGGCACTCATCCAAGTTTTCTGGGCACTCGTGTGTCTTGCCTGTGCCAGGTGCTGTGGGCACACGCACATCAGAGCTGGGCTCATGCTCGCTTAGGAGAGGCTGAAGCTTAACCAGGGTCTGCACAAAGGGAAAGGCTCTCAGTGCAGAGCTACTCCTCCCCAAGCCATACACCCTGCCTGGTAGGTGCTCAGTGAATACTGTCCACAAGCTTGTGCCTCTCTCTGGCCAGGCTTCCTGTTCCCCTTCCTCCCCTCCCTCCTCCTCTCATTCCCGCAATCCTTTCCCTTCCTACCTCCCTCTTCTCCCCACATTTATCTTCTGCCTTCTTCCTCCCCGTCCTCTTACCTGGCCCAGGGGGTACACTCCCTGACACCTCCAGGTCAGGAAAGGTCCCTGCACTATCCAGTATGGAAGAGGACTCCTCACAGGACCCTGGGAAGGACTCTGCAGCATGACCTTGGGGAAGTTTCCTGGTCTCCTAGGGCCTCAGAGCCTCATCAGTGAGATGGGATGATACTGCCAACGTTCATGGGTGCCCCAGCCTGGCCCTTCCCTGCCTTGGACCTGGTTCCCCACCCAAGCTTGTACAAAATGCAGGGCACGAGTGGGATCATCACTGGGGCCCATCTGGTGGCCTGACTCCTGCCACCTTGTCACGCCTGCCGTTGTCAGGAGGCCCCTGGCCCAGGAGTTTGTCTGTGCCCTTTATCGGCTGTGGTCTTCTTGAGAAGGAAGGAGGTTCTAGAGAGTTTCCCCTCCTTCCCTGCAGCAGCTTCAGTCCCTCCCTTTGAGGGGTGAGTGGGAGGGGCGCAGTGTTTCATCTTTCAGCCTTCTCTCCCTTGTTCCTGGCCCTAGGAGGGAGAGGAGGAAGTAGGGGCGGTCCAGCTCCTGTGTCATGAGTAAAGGGAGCATGGGGAGAGCAGGGGAGGTGAGTGATGTACTTAGCCTGGCCATCTCCTTTCTGGTATCCAGGCCTGTCCTGCCCTGTAATGGGGAGGGATGCTGAGTGGCCAGAGGATTCCATTAGGAGGTGGCACAGAGGGCCCCAGCCCCATGAGGGGCAGATGAGAGTCCCAGGGCTGTGTGGCCCCAAAAAGAGGTGGGGTAGGCTGTCCACACACGCCTGTGTGGGCTCATGTGAGGCAGAGGAACCTGTGCCTCTGTGTGGGCTGGTTGGGAAGGGCACAGGGACATCAGAGCTTCCCACTGTGGGCCTGGGCCAGACGCTGGAGTGGGGCAAGTGCCCATCTCAAGAGCAGAGTTGCCTTCAGCCAGGGGAAGCAGAAGGGCTCTGCCGGGCTTTGGACAGTACAGGGATGGCTGGAGGGTCTCTGAGTCCCCTCTGCACAGAGATGTGGAAAGTCTGCTAGCCCAGTGAGTCACCGCTCGCTCCCGTGTGCTGACTGATGACGCCATCCTCTGTGTGCAGGGGCCACCGCTGCCTGGTGCAGCAACTCAGAGGAGGACATGGCTGCTGTAGTCAGTTTAACTCCAGGTTTGGTGGCTGGACTTACGAAGCCTGAGGAGGAAGGGGGAATGGTGTGCTATTGGGATCCCCCTGAATTCCCTTACAGACCAGGTATCTGCCACACATCCCATTCCTGCCAGGCAAGCCTCCAGGCTCTATATTGTGTGACCTTGGAAAGTGTGTCACCTTCTCTGGCCTCAGTTTCCCCATCTGCACCTTGGGAGGTGGGCTCTAAAGTCTATTTCAGGTCTGAAATGTTGTATCTGTCACGAACTCTTCCTAAGGAGGAAACTAGATATAGATATGTAAATGGGTGTAGTGGCGGGCCTGACCAGCCCCTGGAGGTGTGTGTGTGGGTCCCTAGTAGGGTACCAGTGGACTCTGAACTGATCTTCCTTTGACCAGTAAGAGAGGGCAGTGGAAGCATAGGGATGGAGTGCACCAACTTTGGAGCCAGACTGCTTGGGTTTACTTCCCAGCTCTACCAGGGACTTGCTGTGTGATATTGGGGAAGTTGCTTACGCTCTCTGTGCGTCAGTCACCTCTGCTATAGAATGAGCTAATGCTAGTAACTATTTCAGGCAGGTTAAATGAGTTAACACATGTTTATTGCTTGGAAGAGTGTCTGGCACGTACTGAGTATTTAATAAATGTTAGCCACTAGTAAATAAAATCACAGGAGGCCTGCTGTTCCCATTTTGAATGTTACACGGTGCTGTGGGGGTGGAGGTGACAGCAAGAGGGTGCAAAAAGTCTGAACACAAAGTGGTGAGATAATAATAATTAACACATGTATAGCCCTTACTGAGTGCCAGGCTATAGTATATACTCTATAGTTTATTTGTATAAATTTGCTGATGCCTCACTGTAACATCTGTGAGACAGACATTAATATTATTCCCATTTTACAGATGATAAAAAGAAGGCACAGAGAAGTTAAGCTGTTTTCCCAAGCTCCTAGGGCAAAAACTTCTGGCAAAATGGTCTGAAGTCTGTTATACTAAATGCCAGGAGGTAACTTTAATCATCCTTAAAAACTATCTGCCCCAACAGATCCTGGACCCAAGAGAGAGAGCCAGGGAATATGAGGTGACCTGTTTTCCCATCCTGAGTCACTTTTGCGGCTCGGTTGAAATCCATCCTCAAGGAGGGGAGAGTTCAACCCTGGGCTGCAGTCGTGGGGCCTGGCCTGTCCCTTGAGGGTGTCACTAGAAGCTTGGGAGAGTCCGGAGGAGGAGGAGCCACTGGCAGGGCTGGGGTGGCCAACAAGTGAGGGGACGCATCTCAGAGGGACACTGCAGAGAAGCACTTGATTTGGGGCAGGCGGCCTAAGTCTGTAAACTCTGAGCGTTGTTCAGCGGGGGGCAGTGCAGCATTGCAGTGGGGGCAGAAGTGCCTGAAAGGATTACCACCCAGAGAGGGGAGAGGCTGTGGGAGCTGATTCCTGAGGTCCCCAGCCGAGTCAAGTCCTGGGATCTCCCAGGTTCTCTCTCTTCTCCTCTTTGCTGGCAGGGGCGTCTGTGTCCAGTTGGGCAGTGGGTGGACTGTAATGGGTGTGGGGACCAAGAGAAGGTAACAGTGGGAATCAGGAACCCTGGGTCTAGTTCCAGAGGAGGCGCCCTAGTCACTGACCCAGCGGGGTCACTGGAGGCGCCCTGGGTCACTGGGCTGGAGGCACACCTGTCTCCTGGTAAACAGCCTGGTGATGAAGCAGAGGGCTGGGGGTGGGTCGGGGCTAGGGCCTCTGATGGAGCTTGTCTTCAGTCCACTGCAGCCATAGCTGAGGAGCTGTCTTTCCCACAGCACGGGCGAGGCCCCTGAAAGTCTGGGCATCCCTGCATGTGTGCATGCATGTACACACGTGTGTATGTGTGTGTCGTGCCTATATCTGCACCCATATCTGAATCCGAATATATCTTTTTGCCTCTCTATAGCTGAAGGCCTTTGCTGAGTGAGTGTGTGTCAGTGTGAATTGTTCTGTATATCTACAGTCTGATATGTGACATATCAACATCTGAATTGCTGTGTGCTTGCATCTGCACATATCTTCTTTCTGTGTGTGGTCCTCTATGTGTCTGCGAAGGAGTGTGTGTGTGTGTGTGTGTGTGTGTGTGTGTGTGGTTGCCTGTCGGTCCCTGAAAGAATCTCTACCTTGTGTATCCCATCATGGGAGTTTATATTGATATCTTCAAGTGGTGGCCCTGGGGATAAATGTCTCTTTGTCTCTAGGGTTGACATGTGTTTATGATCATCTCTGTGGAACTGTTTCTGTGTGTGTGTGTGTGTGTGTGTGTGAAAGAGAGAGAAACAGAATCTGAAATCCTCAAAACACAAACTCACTGTCTGCTTGCTGCCACCCGCTCTCCCACCCCACCAGAGCTGTTCAAAATCCTGGTTTCCTCTGTGCCAGCTCCCTGGCTTCTAATAAAGGTTAAAATAGAGGCTTTATAATCCTAACTATACAAGAGGATCACCTGGAGAACTTTAAACACCACTGCTGCCCGAACCACAGCTGAGTGCTTCTGATTCATTTGGGCAGGGGTAGTTTTGGAAAGCTCAGATGACTCTAGTGGGCAGCCCAGGTTTCATACTGGGGTCAGAGGTTAGGGCTTTGCTGGGGAAGCAGTGAGTATCCGCTAGGGGGCAGCCCAGTCTTAACAGGGGTAGTGCTGCTGCCATCTCAAGGTGTTGCTGAGAGCAAGGAGCTCTGTTTTCACCTTTGTGGCCCGAGGTTGTGGAAGATGCAGGGAATCAACCCCTGATCTTGGAGGCTCTCTGCCTTGCAGGATCTCCCCAAAACACTCTGCTGGCCTAGAGAGATGGCCTCCAGCCTCTGCCGAGGGTCACTGGTGCCAGACACTCCTCCCTCGCAGCCAGGCAAGTCAGCAGGGTTGTCTCTTTGCAGGCAGAGCCTTGGGTTTCCCAGGGCTGGTAGAAGTGACCAAGCCCTTTGGGGGCCACCAGTGCTAGGTCACGCCAGAGGTAGCCTGTGGCCACCAGGGGCCTGGCAAGCCCTAGGAGCTGGTACAGAGACCAAAGCCTGAGTGCCTGGTAGAGATGGTGCCTCAGGGTGCCCAGGAGTGCTGAGACCAGTGCTTCCCCAGCCTGCCCTGTCCTCCCTGACCCACAGGAAGAGGCTGGGCCAGTGTTGCCATGGTCCCCAGGCTTCTTGGAGCATCTCTTGGGGATATCTGAGGCCTCCCTCCACATCTCTGATTGAGCCCTGGTGCATAATATGGGGAGATGGGGGCTCCCTCTTTTTGAGCCTTCCTGCAGCTGGTTTTATTTCCGCTTTTTGGATGCCTGCTTATCTCCAGCTTGAGCTTGGAGAGGCCCTGTGGGAGGCAAGGAGAGAGGGAGGGGATGTGGTTAGGCAGAGAGTGAGAGACACAAAGGCCCCTGGGGTGCAGCAGCTCTGCCCGCTGAGGGGGGTGTGCAAGGACTAATGGTTGGGATGCACATGAAGGATTTGCTTGGGCCCCCCATGGCCTCCTGGGCCAGGCACCTGTGGGTTAGCAGTGCCCTGATATGGATCCACTCAATCTCTTTTATAATAATTTAATAGTAATAATAATTTTTAAATAACCATAACCATTGCACAGCTCTACTGGAGCCTATTTAGCAGTGCCTGTTGATGGATGCTTTGCTGTCCCATTTTTTATTGTTGATGCTATTTTAAAGGATGCGGTGGCGAATGTGCTTGCATGTGCTTCTTTTCGTCCAAGTGCAAATATTTATCAGATGCAGAATTGCTGTGTTGTAGGGTGTATGTCGTAATGATCAGTTTTAGAAGCAGAGTATACTATTCCCCTGGGAGCATGCTGGGCTCTTGCAGCCTCCTTTCTCGACTCCCTGTAACCTATCTGTTTGGTCCCCACCAGTGGCCCCAGTCCTTGCAGACCTGCCCCCTTGGAGCTCCTGCAGCTCTGAGGTCTGAGCACATGCTTCAGCTGTCACTGTATTTTCTGTGTCATGGTTTAAGGCTTTATCCCGAAGATGAAGTAGAGTGAGGTAGGGCAAAAAGAGGGTGTAATTGTTAGGGAACCAGGCCAGGCAGCTGGAACAAAGAGGCCCTTTAAGGGGGTAATTAGCTAGAAGGTGGTTTCCTGCTGGTGTAACAGTCTGGAGCTAGGTGGGCCTCCAGGCAGGCTGGGTGGCTGGGTTCCACAAGGTCACTTGGCGGTCCTGCCTCCTCTCGCAGCGTTGCTCCCTACCCCCCTCAGATCCTGTTCATGTCCACACTGTCAAAGTCGGGTTTGTCATTTGGGAAGGGTTAAAGAGCAAGAGCAGAGATCATGCCAGGACCTCATGCACAGAGGGTGCAGATGTGGCCACAGGCTGCCACCCACATTCTATAAGTGCTAACAACTTCATCATGTGCCCACACCTCCAGTCTAGAGATACCAGGAAATAGCATCTCTAGGTGAGCATGCATGTACCAGCGAAAGCTTTGTCACTGTGGAGGAGGGGGAAAATGTGAAGATTTGGGGAGGCAATCCCTCTGTTGCCAAGGAGAAAGTCATTCCAGACCATGCCAGGAGACTGGTGGAGCTGAGCCAGTGTGTACCCATAGTATCCCAGCACCTAGCACAGACTGAGTGCCTAGCACATGTTTGCAAGGCAGAAGAAGAACGAGCAAGACGGATGCAGGCAGGGAGGTAGGGTTATCCTTGCAGGCTGAAAGCCGTGCTGCAGGGAGCTGGGGGAATAAGGAAGGGAGGTGGTCTCGCCCCCTGCCACTGCATTGGGCTCACAGGATTCACATCTTTCCTTCCTCTCTAGCCCAGAGCCACGTTGGGGCTGACCCACAGCTGCTGTCAGTGGGAGGCCAGTGGTGCTGGCCAAGAAGCGTCATGGCTTGTGTCGTGCAGGTTTCCCTGGCTGCTGTCCTCCTGCTGCCTATGGTAAGGGCCCAGGAACGTCTCTCTGGGAGCCCCAGGCTCACCTGAACCCCCACTCCAGAGAACCCATGTTTTATGTGTGCCCTCAGCTCAGCTATTCATCTGGCTGGTATTTCTGCCAACACCACCAGTGGGCCACCCAGTGCCTTTGTGTGAATCAGAAAACACATGCCTTCCTCAAGACCCTGTACTGATTTGACTAGAAATGATTACAAAATTTACAAATCTTTATGACGGTAATGTGTGGCAACCTTTAGAGTTGCACAGTACACAACCTGCTCAGCTGAATGCAGGAACCCTGCTCAGGGCTGCAGAAGGCTCTTTCGATTTTCTCGTCACCAGCCCACAATACCCTGCCAGGACAGAACTCAGGAGGCTGCCCCCTGCTCAGGTCTCTCCCTGAGCAAAGGTGGGAATGGGGAGTGGGCAGAGGAGGACTCCCAGGTATTGGTCCCACCACTCTACCTGAGAGTTCAGAATAGCAGTGGGTGAGGCTGTCCTCAGAACCCTGGGTACCAGTCCTGCCTCTGCCCTGACTCACTGTGTGGCCACAGACAAGCCCGTCCCTTTCCCTGAGAACTGCCTGCACATCTGTGAATACTAGGGATTGGACTGTGTCCCCAAACATGGCCCTTGGCAACTCAAATGCCTTGTGACTGCCTCCATACTTGCTGATACACCCCTGGGAACCATCCCTGCCCTGGGGTCTTGTGTTAAAGCGACAGCATTTGGAAGCAGCTGTCATAATAGCAGTGCATAGACTGTGAAGTTACTTGGTCCTGAACTTGAAGCCCATATCTGCTATTAACCAGCGGTGTAACTTTGGGCTGGAGTTTCTTAACCTTTCTGAGCCCCAGTTTCTCCTTCTGTAAATAAGGATGGTGAGTAGTCCCCACTAAATGGCACCACCGCTCCTTAGCCTGCAGCTGCTGGGGGCACCTTCTTCCTGAGTCCCTGGAGGAAACAGACAATGAGCTTTCTCAGCCTAACTTCTCCCCTACCACTTGTTTTCTCCTTTAAACTGCAGTCGTAGCCTCGTGGCTGCTGGAGTCAGACCTCCTGGCTTTGAATCCTGGCTTTTCAGTCTACTGAGCCACATGACTTTGAGCAAGTGACTTAACATCTCTGTACTTAAGTTTCCACATCTGTAAAATGGAAAATGATAAAAATAGTACTGCATAGTACTCTCCATATCCATACACACGCACACATATGACACTCAGAATAATGCATGCACAGAGTGAAGTGCTATATGCACTTGCTAATATTGTTATAAGATGTGGAAACTGAGAGCCCAGGAGGGAGTGGGACCTGTCCAAAGCCACACATTGGGTTGGTGACTGAGAAGAGCCCTCATGGTATCTCTCAAGGTGAATGTCAGGGCCCCTGCTGGCCCTGACATCTCTTGTCACTCTCCTCTCTGCTTCTACTCCCCACTCCCTCCAGGACACTGCCCCTGGGGCTTTGGTAGGAGAGCTACTACAGGTGGCCTTCCTACCTGCTCCCACCGTACATCCTGTGTTCTCCTACAGGCCCCCGCCATGCATTCTGACTGCATCTTCAAGAAGGAGCAATCCATGTGCCTGGAGAAGATCCAGAGGGCCAATGAGCTGATGGGCTTCAATGATTCCTCTCCAGGTGAGCGGGGCAGCAGGGAGCCTGTCACATCCCCAGTGCCAGCTTTTAGAACTGTTTCCCTGTTCTCAGGCTCACTTAGCAGAGAGTGGTCAAGGGTATGGGTTTCTGGGGCCTTCAGAAAGCCGTTTGGAATACTGATGTCCTGGATCTGCTCTGGGCAATGATGCTGGGGCTGCTGTCCTCAAGGCTAGTGTGGCCTGGATGCCTCACAGCTGTTCTGGGTGACTGGACATGGCCGCCTTCTCTCCCACAGGGGCTAGGATAGCGTTGGTGCCTGGGCTGGGCAGTGGCTGTCAAGAGCTTGTTAGCAGGCAGAATGGGCTTGGTGGCAGCAGGGACACAGCTGTTGCCTGTGGCTGAGCTGTAGAGCACTTGGTCAACCCAGGGCAGGAAATGTGGGGTCCTTTCCGATCTCCTCTGCTCATTGCATCAGAAGTCAGAGAAGAAAGCAGCAGCAGGAACTGCAGTCTTGAAGACTTGGATACAATGCTTCTCCTGGGACTGCATTTGAGGAGGGTCCTGCTTCCCTGCGCTGGAGGAAGCACACGTTGCAGGACATTGAGCGTTCTTAGCCTTTCCCTCTAAATGCCCGTAATACCCCGATCCCAATGACAGCCACAAAATGCCTCCCAAGATTTCAAATGTCCCAAGGGAGTGACACGATCCCTGGTGAGAACCAGTGGCCCCACTGAACCCCTCTCCTCCTAACTCCCCATTGTGCAGATGGGAAGCTAAGGCTCACAGAGCAAAGGTGCCTTCGGCTCTTGGCCTCGGGGGAAGTTGGGGATTTGGGGGAGGGGGCATCACAGAGGCCTCTCCAGCCTCACTTTCACCTCAATCGTTGGAGGACTGGCTCCATGCTGCCTAAGGGTAGGACTCTCTGCTCAGGCGGGAGGGATTCATTTTTCCTTCTGGATCCTCCTGGCTCCTCTGAGCACCATCTGTTTAAGCACTCGATTAATCCGCAGCCCAGTTAAATGGAATGGTCCCACTGGACGGAGCTCCCCGGCCAGTTGCTTCTCAGTGAACATTAACTGGTGAGGGAGCTACTCTGGGCTCTGCTGGCCTTTGCCTCCAGCTGAGCTCTTGCTCAGCCCTAACCAAGGCTGAATGGGGATTTGGAGCCCCACCAGTGAGGGAGACTGAGGCAGGGGGCCCAGAAGGGCACACAGTTGGAGGAGACTCAAAGAATACCCCAAGAATATCTGGTCCGAGTCTCTGTTTGGAGGGTGGGACTGCCGAGCCCTGAGGGCAGGGATGGTGTGGATCACATGGAGGATCAGGCTGAGGTGGGTCTGGAATCCAGGTGTCCTGCTCCCAACCCAGGGCCATTGCTCCTGCATCACGTGTCTTGGATACATTTGGGGTTGAGCAATAAAAGCATCCAGGAGGGAAGAATAAGAGGCAGGGGCTGGGGTGGGATAGGGACCTCAGTGTAAGCTGTGTGCAGTTTAATTGCACACCTGCTTGTTGAACTCTGGGCTGAGAGGGCAAGACAGGCCTGTCCACAGGGATGTTGCAGCAGAGACAAGGGAGATGGATGCCAGGCTGGACATGCAGCATCCCTGGAGGGGCCCGGCCGGTGCTGGGGAGCAGGTCTCACCTGCAGGTCTGCTCAGGAGAGGAAGAGATAAGTTCTCTGTGGGAAGGATTCATATATTGAAACTGGATCCTCGCTTCTCAAACCTGGCTGCACGTCAGAATCACTGGGGAGCCTTCAGAAAAATGTACTCCAGCCACAATCCAAACCAATTAAATCAGAAGCCTGAGTCCATCATAGTCACCATAGGTTTTAAAAGCTCCCCAGGCGATTCTAATGAGAAGCTGGTGTTGAGAACCCTTGAGCTAGGCCCAAGGGACAGGTAGGCATTTGAAGGCGGTGGACAATTGAGGGATAGACGAATGGGTGAACACGGTAGGCTGAGGAGTCCACAAGAGGCAGGAGCCTGGTGTTTTTGGCAGTAGTGAGTAACCTCCTGTATTTGGAACTCAGAATTGGAGCAGATGGGTTGGGCTGTTGAGGGGGCATGGCTGAGGGCCCAGGGAGCAGATACTGTGTACTTCATGTCCGTCTCCACTGGAGTTGAAGGTGGGGGAAAGCAGTGACTGGCTCCCACTGAGCTGGTATCTCTGCCACTGCTCCAGGGGCTCCGCTTGTCCGCCTTCAGGGACCTTGTGAGTCAGGGCTGGTCATAGGAGGTCAGGGTGTGAAGGATTCTCCAAGAGGTGAGTGAATAGCTTTCCTTTAACCCTGTCCAGATGGGAGAGGAGGCTGCACCCTCTCACGGTCTGCCTAAAGGAGAGGGGCCCTCATCTCTCCCTACTCGTCCCCTTCCTTGAATCATGGGGTGGGGCTGAGCTAATTAAGCAGAAGCAAAGGGCAGCCATTAGGTGGGGAAGAGGAAAAGACTAAAGGCCCAGCTGGACCACCAACTCCATGGCCCTTTCCTGCTCTGGGCCTCAGGATCTTCTCTTTTAAAATGAGTGGGGTGGAGTGGATCATGTTAATAGCCAGGCCCTCTATAGACTTCCTGTGTGCCAGGCTCTGTGCCAGCACTTCATTCTACCACCGCAGCGGCTGGGGGTTGGGGGTGGTTCTATTATGACCCCTATTTTATAGATAAGGGAACTGAGGCACAAAGAGGTACTTTGCTTAAGGACATAGTCCATTAAGAGGCAGAGGTGGAACTTGCCCTCAGGCAGCCTGTACCCTCAACTTCTGGGATGCACCACCTCTGAAGAGTGATGCACTCTGGGTCCCAGCACCCCCCCCAGCCCCAGCCCCAGCACCAGCCGTGGGATCTTTGAAGGGCCCTTAATACCTTAATTTTCATGTCTGAAAAATGGAGGAAAAATAATACCTACCACTTGGGATTATTGCAATTAAGTGATAAAAGCCTGTGAGAAGTGCTAAGGACAGCATATGGCATTGGCTAAGCGCTTAACTAAGACACTGTAGTTATTAGGAGCTGTCATCTTGGAGTGTTGGGGGTCTCCAGGGCTGCCACCTTCTGCTAGATCCCAGTTCTTCTGGGGAGTAGAGAGACATCTCTAGGAAGCAGGTCAGTGCCACTTGGAACAATCCTGGGAGGCTCTCTGGAAGAGCAGGGGAGAGGTTAGGGACCAGATCTGGGCTTCAGAGGGCAGACGGAGAGTACGGGAAGGAGGAGAGAGGCGTTCAGCTGGAGAAGGGTGGAAGGGGAGCAGTGAGTAAGGCGGGTGAGCACTGTAACAGCCAGCACTTCAAGGCGGGCACTGGGTTCTCTGTCTCTCTCTCAGACGTGCGCGCGCGCACACACACACACACACACGTGTGCGTGCGCACGCTCAATAACTCATTTAACCCTCAGCAACCTATGGGCTGCGTAGAGTTTTACCCCCATTTAACACATGAAGATGCTTAGACACAGAGAGGTTAGGTTGCTTGTCTCTTACCTAGTAAACCCCTCAGCTGGGAAGGTGGAGCCAAGGTGTGCATGAGGATGGTTCTGGAGTTCATGCCTTCACCCCTGGGCTGCATTTGCTGCTCAGAAGAGGAGTGAGGAGACACCCTGGCCCTCGGCTTTCCCCTTGCCAGGGTGAAAGGTCATATAGCAGAGGCAGTTGCAGTGAGGCTGGAAAGAGGCCTTGGGAGAGAGGGGCCCTGAAATGTGCTTGAGGTCTGCCCTTTCCTTAGCTATGAAAAGGCCAACAGGTGTTTGTGTTTCTGAGACCCAGGATAGAATGAGGTCTCGGCCTCTAATGACTTGCTTGGGAAGGAGAGGGGCAGCCCAGGGTGAGGAGAGGCCCCTGGGGAAGCTGTCCTGAGAAGCAGCGTCCATCCCGCTCACTTTGGGGTTGTGGTCTGAAGAGCTTGCCCTGCAGGCTGAGGTTGGAGGACTCCCCTCAAGGGGACCTCAAGTTCAGGGAGAGTGTTGACCTTGCTGTCACTCACCAGGGAAGGCCTTACTTTTACCCCATTGCACCTTAAGAACCTCTGGCCTGCTCTTAGGGGTGCCCTGGCTGGAGCTGGGCTTCTTGGCTCCAAATTAAACACACGTGTGAAAGATGGGCCTCCACTCCTGTCATCACACCTGCAGCACTGTAGAGCCCCCAGGAGCATTTAAAGATGCTGATGTCCAGGCCCCTCTCCAGACCAAAGTCCTCAGCATTTGGGTCAGGAGGACTCCATGCAGATCTGTGTTAAAAGCCTCCAGGTGATTCTAAAGTGTATACAGGTCTGAGAACCACTGACCAGAGCGCAGCATCCACCAGGGTACTCAAGTGATCTCAGGCAGAGAGTAGCCCCTCAGGGCCCAGATAAGCCAGGCTGGGGAGCTCACTACTAGCCGAGTCAAACCTGAGTGTACCAAAGAATCGACATCTATGTGTTGTGTTATTAATCCATGCCAGCCCTCCTGCTGCATCTCTTTCCTGCACCTTCCCTGCCCGGGTGGTCCCCAAGCACACACACCATGCACAGAATGCTGGCCAAAGGTCAGCTGATGTCCTTGAAACACACTTGAAAAAGGAAACCTGACAGCTTGTTCCAATGCCTGTGAGTGTAAACTCACAACAGTGTCTTTTATAGAGTTTTAACATACTTTTATATATTTTGTGTGTCTCCCACAATCTTTTAAATCTAGTAATATGAGTCCATTGGAACAAGAGCCCTGATCTTAGTTGAATTATGTCCGTGGCACTGTGTGTGCATGGCTGGGGGACTCCAGGGGGCTCCAGGAAGGCACTTGTTTCCTTCAAGCCCCTGCTCCTCACTGGTCCTGGGACCTCCACCCCAAGGAGAACCTAGGATGGTGCTGTGCAGAGTGGCCTTCAGAATGGTAGCCAGGAGACAGAGATGCACTGAGAGGAGGCACCCATGGTAGCAGGCCGCTTAATGGGAGTGAAAAATAGAGCCCAGAGAGATGGCCATAGGGAGTGAAAGCAAGCTTGCAGCCTGCCTTGCATTGTTTGCAAAATCCTTGTCATGTTTTAAAGGTGTTTATTGAGGAGAGTAGGAGCTTTGGAGACATAGTTAGTCATTTTGTCCCCGGTTCCAAACCCCTAAATGCTAATGGGATTTGAGCCAATACCAAGTTGGCTCTGTCATATGATGCCCACAGAGGCTGAGGCCAGAGGTGGTGGTCATTGGCCAACCACACTGGAGGCAGAGCTGGCTCTGAGATGGGACCCAGGTCTGTTATCTCAGACAGGAAGTGCCCTTTCTCCCGCAGTGCTCTCGTGACCAGAAGGGAGGGACAAAGAACACCTGTACCTGGGAATTGGCATCCCCAGGCCACACAGCCCCCAGGCTCTGTTCACTCTGCAGTCTGCCTGCCCAGGATGAGACCAGCCAGCATCTCCTCTTTGCAGGGCTGCAGATTTTCATCAGCCCAGAAACCTTCCTTGCATCTAAGCAGTGTTGGTCAGTGTGGTCCTCAATGGGGGTCCCCACACTCTGGTGGAGAAGGAAGAGGAGGCCTGTGGTGGCCATAGCAGGGGCAGCAGAGAGCAGGCTTGGAGGGAGGATGGAAAGGCCTGCTCATTGCTATTCTGACCTGGTCTCAGAGGCCTGTCCAGGGCACCAAGTGCCTTGATCCAGTCCTCTCTGCCTTCATTAGAGGGGAGAGGCCAAGAGGAGGGAAGCACATCAGGGCTGGCCCAAGGCTTCCCCATCCTTAGAGCAGGAGGAGCTTCTTGTCTGGGCCTCTCAGCTGCTCTGAGACTCAACAGTCCTCAAGCCTGAGGAAAGGGTGGTGCTGCAGGGACCCTCATGTTGAGGAACTTATTCCCTGACAGAGGGTTTCACTTCTATCCAAACTTGTGTCTTCCTGAAGTCTGGTCATTCTCAAACTTGAATATCAGATCTTCTGTTAAAACAGATTGCTAGGGCCACCCCAAGAGTTTCTGATTCAGTACATCTGGATGGGGCCTGAGCATCTGCATTTCCAGCAAGTTCCCAGGTGGTGTTGCCGGTCTGCGGTCCATACCTTGAGAACCACTGACTTCCAAAGGGGATGGCAGCATCTTTAGTCCTATGCCACCCCCAGCACTCAGCTCACAGCGGGGTCCTCATTTTATGGAACAGAAACATTGGCTGTAAAGTAAATTTCGGTAAATTGAATTGTTTTTACCCTGGATTGCATGCTAAAATGGGGATCTTGTTCTAACAATACCCGGGCATCCTCAGGTGGCTTCTCAAAGGAAGGACCACGGCTTTGTCTGAGTCTCTTTGGTGCCCTGCTCTATGGAGTTTTGAACACTGTAGAACTGGACAAAATCATCACCATGACAACCCAGGATTAGCTCCTTATTTTGTTCCAGACAAAAGCTAATAGCTCGTGCGTTCTCTCTCAGTCGCCCTGCCTGAGTGGATCCCTTCCCTCCTGCTTTACACTTCACTGCCATTCCTGGGCACTTTATAATGTCTTAGGTGGGAGCAGCTCCAGAAAGTGTATGCAGCACTCCCCCACCCACCCCCGGGCCTGCATTCCTCTCCCCATGTCCCCCAGTGGGGGCCTATACACAGATGGAGCCATGAGACTTGGAGTGTTGTCAGGAGTGGAGAGGTCTCACAGAGAACAGGATCTGTTCTGATTTTCAACCTCTGGAGGAAGAAGGGGAGGACGGAAACTTGGCCTTGGTTGCACTCGGCCATCTCCTCCCTGAAACATGTTTTCCTGGCTGCTGTGTCCCTCGCCTGTCCTGGTTTTCTTCCTCAGTCTTCTTAGCCAAGGCCTCTTCTAAATGCTGGCATTTCTGTTGGGGCCAGGCCTGTTCTCTCCTCTTTTTTTCCCTGATCTCTGTTCTCTCACTAGACAAACCATCCATGTCCGTGGCCTAAATAGCATCCCTGTGCTGCCCGCTCCCTGCCCTCTTCTCCAGTTGCTACTTCTCTAGACTCCAGACTTTTCTCCAGCTGCCTACTTCGACAGCTGTCTCCTCTTGGCTCTTAGCACCATCTCAAACTGAACATACCCCAGACTAAGCTCTTGCTTTCCAACTTGCCTAATTCCCCCAACATCTGCTTCTCACCTGGCCCTTTCCACTGTGGTAAATGATCCATTCATCCATCCATCCATCCATCCATCCTCCCACCCACCCATCCATCCACCCATCAATCCACTTGTTCATCCAGACACAGAAGCCAGAAACCCGGGTGACATCCTTGGTGCCTCTCTCCCTTGTACTGTGTTAGTCAGGATGGCCTCGACTCTGCAGCAGTAACAAATCAATCTTAAAATCTGAGAGACTTAGCACAGTAACATTTCTTGCTTGCATGTATCATAGGCCAGTGTGGTCAGCAGAGGTAGGAGGCGGAGCTCGACTTCACACAGTCATTCAGGGATCCAGGTTTCTTCCATCTTGGAACACTGCTACCCTTAACATGTGGTCTTCAAGGGTGGTTCTGAGAAGGAAGAGAGGCAGGCTGTGGAAGCTTGTGAGGGATATTTTAGAGATGGGTTCCACATTTCCACCCTCTCACCATTGGCGTGCCCTCAGTCATGTGATGTGGGTGAGCACTAATAGTCTTTTGCACACTTGCCAGCTAGGTCCAGTGTGTGGCCAAGCCCTGTCAGCTCTGCTCTTGACTCTGTCCCACACAGGACTCCTCTCTAACTCTGCTGCCATCGCTCCAAATCCAGCTCTTTCATCCCACCCCTAGACTACAGCCATGTCCTAACACGCCTCCCCATATCTGCATCTCTGCTATTGGACTATATGATCTTCCCCACACAATCAAATCCAAGTGTGACTCCTTGTCTTAAAGCCTCTCTGTGGTAGGTTGAATAATGCTCCCCACCCCGCCCTGAGAGGCCCACATCATCCTAATCCCTGAAACCTGTGAATGTGTTACTTTACATAGCAAAAAGAACTTTACAGAGGGAATTAAGGATCTTGAACTGAGAATTTTATCCTGGGTTATTTGGGTGGACCCAGAATAATCACATCGGTCCTTACAAGTGAAAGATGGAGGCAGGAGAATCAGAGAAGGAGAGAGACTTGAGGATGCAAAGCTGCTGGTTTCAAAGAGGGAGGAAGGGACCATGAGCCCAGGAATGTGGGTGGCCTCTTAAATCTGGAAAAGGCAAGGAAATGGATTCTCCCCTAGAACCTCCAGATGAAAGGTAACCCTGCTGACACCTTAATTTTAGCCCAATGAGACCCATTTCAGACTTCTGACCAGGAATATAAGATGATAAGTTGTGCCATTTTAAGACAGTAAGTTTGCTCACAAACTTACAGCAGCAGTGGGGAATGAATACACCATCCAGTGGCATCTCCAAAAATTTAGATAAAAATCTAAAATTATTAATACAACTGGACTAAGAGCTCTGTGAAGGCAGACACTGGGCCCTTTCTATTCACTCTTGTATTGTTCTGCATCGTCTGACTCAGTATGTCTTGAATAAATGAGTAATTAAGAGAGAGAGGGAGAAGAAAGTGGGAAGAAAAAAAAAAGGATAAAAGGAGGAGGGGGAGGAGGGGGAGAAGAAGGAGAAAAGGCATCTTGAAATCTTCCAGTCTCAACAAAATTTAGCTTTGTTGAGACTGGAGTGTGGAACATATGGGTCTGTAGAAGCTGGACGTACTGTGTGTGAGTGGAAGGAAAATCAGTTGCTGTTTTTAGTTAGAAAAACCCAAGGCTGTCTCAGGAACCCAACTCCCATCCTCCCAAGCTCCAGGGAAAGGGGCCTGGGAGGATTCAGCTCCAATCCGCTGAGGCCAGAGCAACTTCCATTCAAAAGAGGAGAGGAGGTGGGAGCCTGCTGGGTCTTCCCATCTGTGCTGGGCTGGGAGGTGGTAACTGCAAGAGAAATGGGCACCAGGGCATTCTAGGGAGCCCCAGGGAGGCAGCTGTGAGTCTCCTGAGACCCCAGCAATGCAGGCTAGAGGGCTGAGTGGAGGCTTTCGAGCTCTCGATAGGGTCAGGGACATTGTCTTCGGGTCCTGGGGTCCTGAGGTCTCATTCTAGGTTTCCCAGCTGCCCTGGTACTATACAAATTGTCTCCAGGACTCTAGAGGGCGCCCAGGCTGGGGACATACGGGGTGCCAGGAGGGCTTTGAGAACTGTGGCAGATATATCTTGAGAGCTCCCAGGCCCCGGGCTGGGGTGGGGCACTTCAGCAGATGCCCTTTAGGCACCTTTAGCTGCCCCAGCTATCCTCTGGGCACCAATAGGTCCCGGGTGAATCTCTGTTCCAGATTTGAGCTCTGGTCACTCACAGCTGGGAGTTCACAGAGACACTCAGTTGTCCGTGTGCACATAGGAAATGTGAATCATGGTGGAGGGGGCGGTGACTGGCCTGAGTCACAAGTGAGCCTGTGGCAGGAGATCAGAACTCAAGTTTTAAGGCTTCCGGTGCTGACGCTGAGTAGAGACCTGCCCTTTCCCCTCACTCTGCCCTCAAACGTCAATTTCACAGCTTTGTCTTTTTCTCCACTATCTGGCCCTGGTGCATAGATGGTCCCTGGCACAAGGCAGGTACTCAGTAAACAGGAGTTAAGAGAATGCATCCCCTGTTCTGCTGCCAACATGAGAACCCCCTTCTCCCCTCGTGCCACCCGCCCAACCTCTGCAGCCTTCCTTGACCTCAACCCTCATGACCCTGCTCATTCTCTCTGAAGTGGCCCTGTGACCTCGGCAGTGTCAGATGGTAGCAGCAGCTGGCTGTGCCGGGGCCTAATGTTCCCCATTAAAGGAACATCTGTTGGCTGGGGCTCCCGGGGCATGGGCCAGACGCAGCCACGCTCCACGGCCGTTCCACGGTCAACATGGGCTGCTGCAGCCAAAGATGTGCTGTTGGGTCTCTTTCAAGGACATGATGTCACAGCCAAGCACATGCTGGCTAGATGTTCACTGCTAACGGTTACACAGGAATTATCGATGACTGGCCTATTGCTATGAGACCTGATACCCGGCTCCCCTCATCTGGCCTTTAATGTCTTTGCCTTCTTGGGTTATTCTTCTCAGAGCTTTCTATGGTACCTCTGGCTCCCAAACTCTGTCTTTCATGAGCAGGATGCTATGGGCCAATGTGACTGGGTGCGAACTCCAAAATAGCCGGGTGTGAATTCCGAGAGACAGGATATTCTCCATCTAGAAGCTGTGGATACCTTCTGGTCCAAACAGCACTCAAGCGTCACGGACCCTAACAGAGACTGTGAGCTCATGGCCCCTGCTCCAAGCCCCTCCTCTTTCCAGCACCTTCCCAGGGGTCCTCTGGGCCGGTCATCGGCCCTGCCCTGGCCATCTCACCTTGCAGGTCCCTGCTTCACCTCCCTGCCTATGAAGGCCTTTCAGGGGAGTGGTTCCCAGGGACACCTAACTGGGATAATGAAATTAATGATTCTGACAGCAGTGAGGAGGCATTGAGTGAGTCTGGCTCTGTTCTGACAGCTTTGCACATATGAACTCATTAATCCTCACAGCAGCCCTGTGAGGCGGGTGCTGTCGGTCACTCGCTGTCCCTGACGTGGCACAGAAGCCTTCTCCATAGCCTTCCTTTATAATCCCTAACAGCTGCAGGCTGCTTTCCTGCAGCTTCCCTCTGCTGCCTGGCGCTCCACGCTCCTGCCTCCCCGCCATACCTCTGCCACTCTCTCCTGCTTGCATCACTACCTGTGCTTCCTCTGCCCACTCCATAAATATGGGATCTCCAGGGTTCCCTCCTCCATGCTCTTCTCACTTTACGTCCCTTCCCAAAGTGAGCTGTCTCATCCCATGGCCTCAACCACTACCCACAGGCTGGAAGGAAAAGTGAGTGGTAGGGTCGTAAGTACCACGTTAAGGATTGAGGGTGCTAAGAGCCCAGAAAGCGTGGGATTGTTGGTGGGGGGCTTGTGACATGGCCAGATACTCATTTTGAAAAGCTTGTGGTCATAGCTGTATGGGGTTTGTGTACCCGTGGTCTCAGTGAGGGGTCCTGAGCTCCTTCACTGAGTAGGGTGAAGGAATAGAGAGTGGGGCATGGATTGCACAAGGTTTCAAGGTAAAACCAGCAAGGGCTTGATCAGGAGCACTAAAGGGAAGGAGATGAAGTGGGGTGACTCCCAAGTTTCCAGCTGGGGCTGGAACAGGCAATCAGCTTTGAGTAGGAGATGCTGCACTGAGTGTTGGACTGCAGTGTTTGAATCATCTTTGGTTCTTCAAGATGGGGATGTCCAGCAGGCAACCAGCTGTGGGCTCTACCCTCTCAGAGTGGACAGCACAGAGGACTGGGAGTTGTCCACATACAATTCTGTAACATCCATGAGCAGGGTGAGCTCATCCAAGGTGGGCAGGGTGGGCAACCAAAGGCAGGGCAGCTACCAGCACCTGCATTCAGTCAGGGCTGTGGGGGGGACCCAGTAAAGGCTGAAATTGTTCCTTGGATTTGGCAGTGAAGAGGTCTCTGGTGACCTTGGTGAGAGGTGTTTCAGCATTGTGGGAGGACAGAGCCAGAGAAGCAGGGATGGAGCAGGAAAAGGTGGCGTCAGGCAGTGCAGGGAACTCTACAGAGGCTGGCAGAGCTGGAAGGAGAGGCGGGCACCGGGGGAAAGGGGTCAGAGGAGCCGCTGGGACCCCTAGACCTGAAAATCTGGTCATCAAGCTTGACAGTTTCCTCTTCCTCGCAGTTCATGTCCAATGAGGCACCAAATCTTGGGGATTCCTAAACACCTCTCAGTTGGCCTGTCCCTTCCTCTCCATCAGCCTGGAGATGCTGTGGGGGCCTCTGCAGCAGTGCCTGCCTCCACCTCTTCTGGTTCCGAGTCCTTTCACAATTCTGGCTTGGCGCGTGCAGGCTTCTGCCTGGCTGGCTTTCCCCTCTTCTCCAGCTGATGAATTTGTGTCCCCTGCTGGGCCTGCCTTGGGGGTAGGTGGGGGGAGTGGAGCAGCAGCCTTAGACCAGCCTGTTCCTGCCTTTCCCCCTAGGGTGGGTGGGGGGCCCTGCTGAGGGGGTGGGTCTGAAGTGGGACCCCTCAGTGGTGGCTGAGGAGGGGCTAGGGTGGGGCGTGTGGGAGAGGCTGCTGCAGAGACCCCTGCATCTCAGCATCTCATTCCTAGGGCTCCAGCCCTGGCCTGGTGTGTCTCCCCTCCCCACAATCCTGTGAGGTTGTGCAGCTGTGAGGCTGTGGGGCTTCGGGGGTGTGGGGCAGTATGAAAACAGGTGCGGGCTCCCTCCTTCCCTACCCAGGTGCTCCTGAAGTGCCTTGTGTCTCCATTCCTGTTTGAGGGATGTTCCCGGTACAGGGCTGAGCCTTCCCTCAGACTGTAGGCCTTGCCTTCCCTCCGCTAAACCACTTCCGGCCCCCTGCAAGGGCCTGGCTTATAAGCCGTGGAGCACACCTCAGTGTATGTATGTATAAGTGTGGGTGTGTGTGTGTGTACATGTGTGATGTGTGTGTGGTGTGTGTGTGGTGTGTGTGGGTGTGGTGCATGTGTGCACATTCATGTGTGGTGTGTGTGGGTGTGGTGCATGTGTGCACATTCATGTGTGGTGTGTGTGGTATGTGCATACATGTGTATGGTGTGTGTGATGTGTGGTGTGTGTGTGATGTGTATGTGTATGGCATGTGTGGTGTGTATGTGATGTGTGTTGTGTGATGTGTGTGTGGTGTATATGTGTGATGTGTGTGGTGCATGTGTGTGGTGTGTATAGGATGTGTGTGTGTAGTGTATGTGGTATATGTGGTGTGTATGTGATCTCTGTGTGGTGTGTGTAATGTGTGTGTGGTGCATGTGTGATGTGTGTGTTGTATGTGTGTGTGATGTGTGTAATGTGTGTGGGTGTGAATGTGGTGTGTGTGTGTGGTGTGTATGATATATGTGTGTGGTGTGTGTGATGTGTGTGGTGCATGTTCAAGTGGTTGGTGTATGTGGTGTGTGTGATGCATGTGTGATGTGTGTGTGGTCTATGTGGCATGTGTGTGGTATGTGTTGTATATGTGTGATGTGTGTTGCTGTGTGGTGTCTGTGATGTATGTGTAGTGTGTGTGTATGTGTGATGTGCACGGTGTCTGGTGTGGTGTGTGTGTGATGTGTGTTTGTTGGTGTGTGTGTGTTGTGTATGTAGCATGTAGGTTGCTGTGTGTGGTGTCTGTGGTGTGTGTGCTGTGTATGTTGGTGTGTGTGATGTGTGTGTATGGGTGTGTGTGGCTAGCCCCTCTCACCATGACTATCTTACCCACAGGCTGTCCTGGGATGTGGGACAACATCACGTGTTGGAAGCCGGCCCACGTGGGTGAGATGGTCCTGGTCAGCTGCCCTGAGCTCTTCCGAATCTTCAACCCAGACCGAGGTGGGTTTATCCCAGTCTCTTTAGGCCACGCTGGCTTAGCCTGCTTCCCAAACTCTGCCCCAGGCAAGCACCAAGGACAGGGAGGCCACCCTATAGGCAGACAGTCCCTGCTCCCGAGCTCACATGTGGTGTGGGGGATGAAACCAGAGACACGTGCACACACGGGGACACAGGTACACTTGGGGACCGTGGTTGTGGATGACAGCAAGGCTGTGTCCTCACGTATGGGATCCATGCCGGCTGTCACTCACCCTCCAGCCCGGGCCCCTGTCTGTCAGTTGGGTATGTGGCCCCGTGGCCCCCTCCCAGGTGCGTCTGTGATGGTAACGTGAAGCGATGCTGTGGACGCCACTTAGCATAGGACTTGGCGCGTTTTGAATGTGCAGTAGTAAATGTTAGCTGAGATTATTGTCACCATCCTCCCACAGCCACAGATCCTCAGCGCCCAGTGGGAGGCATGGAGAGAGACGTGCATGTAGACACCCCCCTCAGGCAGAATGAGACGCGTGGGGAAGGCAGCTGGACACAAGACACCCACATCCACATTCAGAGCCACTTAGACGCTGGCATAAGGCCCAGTGGGGCCGGCGCACACTCACGTTTGCTCAGCAGAGCATTTTCTGGGCCCTAGCTGCCCTCAGGCAGTTACATGGGCTCAAGTTGGGAGGAGCTGGGTCTTGGGCTGCCTGGGGAAAGGGTGCCACACACAGGGAACAGTGTCACAGTGCTGTCGGTGACTCGTGAACGTGGGCTTGGAGGCATGGGTGCGCGATGGTGCCTCCCTGAGAGGGAAGGCTGGGTGGGTGCAGTGTCCTGCAGACCTGGGTTCGGGGCTTATCTGTGTTTGAGGTCTCTGGGGGGCACTGAAGTGCTGTGGAGATATCCAGGGACCACCAAAATGATAGATGAGCCCACAAGGTGCGCAGAGTGGCCGAGCTCTGTGCACAGGTGGGATGTAGGGAGAGGGCAGGGGAGAGAAGGCGATGCTCTACCTACAGGCAGAAGCCCCGGTAGCCCCATCTCCCTTGCAGGGGGTGTCTGAGGGGAAGGGGTAGCTGCAGATGGCTTCTTTGGATGTGGGTCCCTTGGGCTCTTCCAGAACGGTTCCTGCCTTTCGGCTGGGACCTGTGAACTCCCCCACAGGCCTTCTACCCCATCCCTGTGAGTGTCACAGGAGGCAGGGTGGCCAACTGAAGGCACTGAGTTGGGGCTGGGCAGAGAGAGCTGGCGGGGCTGGCTCCAGCCAGGTGACTTACTGAGCCACCTCCTGGCTGTGAAGCCATGGGCGGGGGCTCCCTAGGGTATCAGAGGGGTCCGAGTTGTGTGTGGCCATGCGACCTGGCCTTAGCGTTCTTCTTTTCCAGCCTAAGGCTTAGGCTGATGTCCTTCTAGAAGAGGCAAGTTTCCAGGCTCCACTCCAGCACTGAGTCCTACCTGCTGCAGTCCCCTGTCCTCTCTGAGAGGCAAAAGGCAAATTTGCCAATTTGCTGTCAAACCTCAAATTCCAATAATCGACTCTGCCCTGCAGGGGGAGGGGCTTGCGGGAGGTGGCAGAGAAAATAGTGGCATATGTTGGGGGTCCCAGGCCCCTGTCTCTGGCTCCCACCCCAAGGTTTGTTTACATGTGCTGCACCCTGCAGCAGCAATACCTCCACCTCCAGACCACCGGGCGGCCCAGGAGGAGGGTGGCATTGAACTCTCCCATCTGAGGGCTTGGGGATTGGGTGTGACCTGAGCAGGCCAGAGTGAATTTTGAAAGAGGATACACGCAGCGGAAGCGCTGCAGTGAGAGATACAGTGGGACTGGAGGGCTGTCAGGCGTGGTGGCAGCCAGTGAGTGATTCAGCCTGATTTCCAATTCATTCCTGTAGAGGCCAACTTAATCACTTCCTCCATTCATGTATTTCTTTCATTCTGTCATTTCTTTAAAGTTTGTTTATTGAACGTCTACTCTGGGTCAGATTCCATGCCAGACTCCTTCTTCTTAACAACAAAAGGCAAAAATGAATCAATAGTAAAATAAGGTTTTCTTAAGATACACTTTACTCCACACTCCCTCCTTCCTCTGGCAGTGACACAATGAAGGTGTTATTTACACCTGATTCTTAATGGTTCATTAAGGCAGGGCCTTTTAGCACCTCTATTCACAAAGCTTGATTGGTGAGACTTGCCTTGAATACTTTGCAGGGAGAGAATGGGATTCTTCTGTTTCTTCTCGGTTCCCAGGTAGCCTGTTGTGATGACTGTGGCTGTGTAGGATATTGGAGAGATTGGACATGTGGGAGCACTAATCTCCCTCCTCTTCTCAAATGCTTCAACTCGTTTCTGTTCTGAAGGTCTCCAATGTCCCCAGCTTATAGTCCTCATGCCTTCTGGGTCCCCCAGAGCCCTCTTTAATGTTTGGGGTTGGGAAGGAGGAGGAAGTGATCAGCAAGACCCAAGGAGAGCAGCCCCTGACTTTTCTTACCCCGTTGCTCACCTCTGACTTTTCTCTCTCTCTTTCTCTCTGTTTCAGTCTGGGAGACCGAAACCATTGGTAAGAGGAACCTTGGTGAGGACAGACCGCTGTCTTTCTGTCCATCCAGCAGGAACCCAGCCTCAGGAGATCTCAGGCTCTGGCTGCTGGGATTGGGGTGGGGGTGGAATAAGAGGCTCACTGGGGATCAGGTTCTTTCCTCTTTCCTCCCTTCCCTCTCCCCAACCTTGGCCATTCTGGAAGTGGGAGGAGGAGGGGGCCACAGGAAGATGCACAACACAGGCACGACCTCAGGTCCATCACAGGCTTGTTTGGGAGGATGATACTCACCAATGGAGGGGCTAAGAAACAAGCTCACACATGAGTGCAGGTGCATATATGTGCATATGCACAGACCTGAACATGTGGATCAGTCCATGCAGATACTGACATCCCTGACAGCTAAGAAGCCGGAATGCACAGTGAGCAACAGAACAGAAGAGTGAATGATGCAGCATGCAGGCAGAATAGTGAAGAAGTCAGGGGAGGCTTCCAGGAAGAGGTGGCATGTCAGCTGGACCTTGGGAAAGGAGTTTTGAGAAGGGGGGGTGGGGTGGAAATGGGGTCTCATTTCAAGCAGGGGTTTTGGCATAAGAAAAGGGTGGAAATGGGAATAAAGAGTAGGAAGAGAGGAAAAACTGTCTGAAAATGAAGTCTTCCAGATTCCCTTTGATGAAGAGCAGTTTTGGAGGCTGAGGTGGAGGATTGAGCACCAAAAAGGAAACCCCAAGCCCTGGACCCATTTTGCTGTTTTTTGCCCATTGTTTGAAAAGGCCCAACCATCCCTTTTCATTTTCTCCCATTCCTCTCCATTCTGGAGGCCCTCCCATTCTCCTGGCAGTACCCATTGCCATTACCTGTGGTGGTGGAGAACTGAGTCCTGGACCATCCTGAACATCACAGAAATGCAAAGACAGGGAGAGTGGTGTTAGAAGGTGCAGTGTGTGAGGAAGGTGCGCGGCTGCTGTGTGTGATGTTGCCTCTTGGCGAGGACCCCACCCCCTACTTCTTGTAGAGCAGGGGTAGCCTGAGCCTTCTGGGGTGGAGAGTAAACAGTAGCTAACTGTAAGCCAGGCATTTGGATACATGCCTATGTCTGTATTTTTCAGGAGAGTCTGATTTTGGTGACAGTAACTCCTTAGATCTCTCAGGTAAGGGGTTAGGCTGGGTTTGACCATGGACTGGCTGGAGGGAAGGGCATCTGCTGATGTGTGAGCTTTGAGAACCCCATCCCAGGCTGGGCTCTGCTCCTCTGTGGCTGTGTGATCTTTGGCAGGTGACTTTTTTCTCTGATAAAGGTACAGATTATCTTCATGGAAAAGCACACAGGCAGAACATCATGTGTAGAATTTCAGGGGAGACACGGATGTCTTAGAGTCTCTTTGTGGACTTCAAATAAAGAACTCTGGGATTGACTGTTTCTGAACTCCAACATGTAGAACAGTGGCTCTCAAACTTTAACCGTGCATCACAGTTACCTCGTGCGCTTGTTAAACACAGGTTCCTGGCAGTCTGTAATTCATTCCGCCTGGGGTGGGGCCTGAGAATGTGCTTGTCTCGCCAGTCTTCCAGGTGATGCTGATGGGCTGATCCCGGGACGGGCACCCCTTTGGGAAAGCTGCCTGCAAGTTTTGTGTTCCTGTGCAGTTACTGGGGCAAATCAGCCTAGTGAAGTAGGCACAATCACTGCGGGGTTTTGACAATCTCAAGAGCACTCCATCTTCCGGAGATTTCTATCAGAACAATACAGTGGCAAATTCACAGAACAGTTCTGAACAAAAGGGTTTATGTTTCTCTGAGCCCACACTGTGTTATAAAAAGGAAAAAAAAGAAAGAAGGAAAATAAAAGAAAGGAAACCGCTTTTCCTTCTAGAACACTTTTTTTTTTAAAATTGTTTTTCAAAGCAGCTTCCCTTTCCTCTTCCCACCATCCTGATGTGAGCAAAGCAGAGAGGAAATGAGGCCCCAGGAGGGGAAGGAACTTGGCCACAGTGGTGATTTCCCTGGGACATTCAGACTTTCTGAAAGAAGTGTTCAGAGGGACTTAAAAGGAGGTTGCCTGAGACAGATTTGCTGGAAGAAGGGACAGTTTGGCATCAGCTGTGGGACAGAAGTGAGCTCCTTTGCTCTCCTTGGGCTTGCCAAACTTCCCCCTTAGCCTGTGCCGTAGAACTCAGAGCTGGAGAAGGGCTGGGCCCAGTCTCCCTGTTGTGGGCAGAACTCTCCTTTCTGGCAGAATTACCCACATCCCAGGAAGTTCATTTCTGACTTTCTTGGCTAAAGAGAACTGGCCTTAGATCTTCTAATGCAGGAAGCGAGGGACACAGATTGGAAAACTGGAAGGATCTGCTCTCTTGGCCTCTGCCTCCCACAGGGGCTGACCTGCTGCCCTCCTTGCCTCCTTCCTGAGCTCCCTGGAGGTGGCGTTGGCTGCAGAGGGGAGGTTTCTGTTCAACAATATGGGTACTGGAGCTCCTTTTCTGCAGGTGTCTCTTGTTTTATACAATGTCCTGGTCTTTGAATGCTGTAAGGGGAAGAACCAACCACACGTGTCCCGATAGACCAGATACTTCCAGTGTCAGGCTGGGTCACACTCAGGTGCTGGGCTGGAGAAAAAGGGAGCTGCTTGCTCAGCCCCCTGCCCTGGACATGAGTGGCCCACCATTATAAACCATCGGGTGAGGGGAGAATGAAAAAGCAACCTTGAAAGACTGGCACAGCCCCGGGCAGGGCAAAACCCAGCCTGGACTCTACTGTGCAGCCAGCACATGATTCATTTAATGGCCATGACTGATCCCACCCTCTTGAGTGTACCACTGAATGGCCTTAAAGTCAACCAAAATAGAATTAAAGTACATTAGTGACAGGAAACAGCCCTCCCAAACTCTGAAAGACAACACTTTAAAAGAAACCCAGATATATATCTTCATAAGATCCGGCCGTGTGTTAGTGGAAATCTGGACCTTGTTAATGAAGCAAGCGCTGTGTCCCCTTGATGCGAGATGTTGCAGCAGCTGTGAGGCTCAGAGCACCAAGGGGAAGCATCACATCAAACCGTGTTCCCCAGGTGTGCCAAGGACCCCACCCACACCCTGCAGTCACCAGAGGGGATTCCTGAAAGTGCCCAGATCTCCTGACGGAGAATCCCTAAGGGCAGGCCTGGAATCTGTATTTGTAATCAGTCTCCTAGGTGGTTTTGCACACTGACGTTTGAGAAGTGCTGATCCAGGGCCCAGGGGAGGACTCAGGCCCATCCCTGATGAGCATTTGGAAATGTTCCAGAGGGGAAGGATGCAGGGATGCTGAAGTCAGCTGGTGCAGTCTCCCCATCTTTGGTTGAGATGAGCTTGCTCCTTGTCTCTCCATCTCTCTGATCAGCAATCACTGATTTCTGAAACCTTTCCCCATGCTTCCCAGTTGGTCTTAGGGGTTTCCAGGAATTCCCACTGAACACGTCATTTTTGCATTAGAATTTCAGGGCCCTCTTAATCATTTCTGGGCCTCGCTGAGTTTTCTTTTTGCTGCAGACATGGGAGTGGTGAGCCGGAACTGCACGGAGGATGGCTGGTCGGAGCCCTTCCCTCATTACTTTGATGCCTGTGGGTTTGATGAATATGAATCTGAGACTGGGGACCAGGTGAGTGTCTGCACCCTGCTCCTCAGAGGTGATGAGGGTGGGGCTGAGGAAACTTAGGTCAGTAGGCAGCATTCATGAGCACCTGCCGGGGCTGAGAAGCAGCTGGGATGCTGCCTACTCCTCCCCACCTACACCTGGCTGCTCTTCCAGGATACTGGAATTAATGCCACTGGGTTAATGCCAGGCCCAGCAGGGGGCTTCCTGGACCTTTGTGCAGGCCAAGGCTGCGGTCTGTTCTGATTGGACAGCGCTCTTGCCTTCAACAGCATGTGCTGAGCATCTGCAGAATGCTGACACTGTGCAAAGGGGAGTAAGAGGCTTGGCCAGGGATAGGAGGTGGTGGAGATGACATCAGCAGAAGAGAGGAAGGAGGAGCTAGGCCTGGAGGTGGGCAGGCCCTGGCCTGGGAGACTGCGTGCAGGCCCGAGGCAGGCTGGCTGTGGGCAGGTCTCACATGAAGTCCTGCCTGTCCTGTGATCTCCTTCAGAATTATTACTACCTGTCAGTGAAGGCCCTCTACACGGTTGGCTACAGCACTTCCCTCGTCACCCTCACCACTGCCATGGTCATCCTGTGTCGCTTCCGGTGAGACCCTCAGCAACATTCAAGCAAGCACCAGAACTGGCCAGGGCCTCAGAGGCCTTGGCCCATCTCTCCTCTCCCACTTGATGTCAGCCCTAGAAGACCCCTTGGAAGGCATTTCCCCGACTCCAAGGATAACAGATGGGAAACTTCACCCCAGAGAGGGCAACTGACTTGTACAGGGCTATGCAGCCAGGCAGAGCCCGGGCAGGAAATCTGCATTACTTGCTTTTGTCTTCCTGGTCTAGATAGTCAGAGGCCACAGGAGGGAGAAGTCTGGCCATGTGGGGTGGTGGATCTGGGTTACAGGGGCCTGAAAGTCAGTGAGGATTTAGAGGTTGGCAGAAGGGTGGCCTGGGTGGGAGACCTGCTGAGATAAAGCCACAGAGTTGGCCCACCACAGATGCCCACATAGAGGGTGGGTGTGAAATGCTGTGGGGTCCAAGGCTTCTTTCTCCCCTGGCCCACTCATGTAGGAAGCTACACTGCACACGCAACTTCATCCACATGAACCTGTTTGTGTCGTTCATGCTGAGGGCGATCTCTGTCTTCATCAAAGACTGGATTCTGTATGCGGAGCAGGACAGCAACCACTGCTTCATCTCCACAGTGAGTGAGCCGAGCAGGCCCATTAGGGCTCTGCCTGGAAGGCCCTGCACCATCCCCTTGGTTCCCTAGGACGCACATTACCTGCCTGACATCCTGCAGGTCAAGTGTGTTCCTGCAGGTGAAGGCATTGCCCTACCACCCCTGGTTTATGTGAAAACTCATGAATTAAGTTACTAGTAGGTGATGAGCCAATGTACGACATCACTTGCAGCCAAAATGTTTCCTGTCTCTTACCCTGCGTGTTTCATTTGGCAAGGCAGTGGAGGAAGGTCAGCTGGGAACACCAAATCCCACTTGACTGACGAGGAAACTGATGCTGGTCATTTAACTAGCCTGGGATGGAGCCCAGGTGCTGATTGGCCAGGGGTCTTTAGAGACACCTCCCCAGGTCTCATACCTCTGGAGGAGGTAGCATGCAGAGAAGCTGGTCTTTGAGGAGGTAAGTTAGGAAGAAGAGTGTAAAGTCCAGGGCTTTGACCAGAGGACATGCTTGGGGAGCCTCTATGAGTAGAGAGTTCTGGAAGCCAGGAATATGTATCCCCCTACCAGAAAGGTGTCCAAATCCTCATTATACCAAGGAGCCTCCTGCAGGGTCCTCTGGCTGATTCTCTCCTTCCTTCCCTCCTCTGTGGGAGAGAGGGTAGGAGCAGGAAAGTGAAGGAGGATGAGCTAGTCATGAGGAAGCTCTGTGTCTGCCACCTGTTTTTGTCCTGTGTGTGCAGTTTTGCCTCCATGAACAGCTTTGACTCAGAATCATGGGATGCTGCAATTTTCAACTCTTTGATCCAGGAATATTGACTCTCTTAGATCCTTGGGATGTTTGAGCCTGAGCATGCCAGAGCCAAAGGGCCCTAGGATTCTCCCCTGCTCCTGTTCCTGTTGGGCTCACGCCCCTCACCCTGGCGCTTCTCCTTGCAGGTGGAATGTAAGGCCATCATGGTTTTCTTCCACTACTGTGTTGTGTCCAACTACTTCTGGCTGTTCATCGAGGGCCTGTACCTCTTCACTCTGCTGGTGGAGACCTTCTTCCCTGAAAGGAGATACTTCTACTGGTACACCATTATTGGCTGGGGTAGGTTTCTGGCTGTGGCTTGGACAGGCTCAGGTCCTGTGGTCAGGTGTGTCCAGGTGTGTCTTTGGTTCCGCCTTCAGGAAGTGTCAGGTGAGGAGGAGGCACTGCCCTGCCCGAGTCTAATGGCCTAGGCTCTTTCTTGGACTCTTTCTCGTTCTTCTTGCCTGTGGACAGCCCACTGTCTCAGGGTGGAGTTATGCCCAGGAGTCCTCTGAGAGACAAGACAGCCCTTGGTCTGAGGGAGATGTAGACGCTTAGGAGGCCTGGGTGTGAGGAACAGTTAGAATTCCCAGGAATTCCAAGTGTCATGGGGGAATGATAGCCTCTGGGAGCCCCAGGTCTGCAGTGGACATTGGCCATATTGGTTTTCCTGTTCTCATGGACCTCTTTTTCTTGTTCTCCCAGGGACCCCAACTGTGTGTGTGACGGTGTGGGCTACGCTGAGACTCTACTTTGATGACACAGGGTTAGTACACGCTCAGGAGTTAGGGCCACAGCACAGAGTAGATTCTTACAGATGGGTTCTCAGTAGCTGCCCTGACTTCACATGAACTGCCTCCAACACACCATTCAATGCCAGGCCCAGACTAAAGCCCAGCACTGGGCACCACCTGAGCCCTGGCCCCATGCAGGTGACCCACCCAGCTGCGTCTCAACCAGCAACCCAGCAAGAGAATGTGCTAGGTCTCTGAGCCCTTGTCTACTTCTGCACTCAGCTGAGTGCCTGTTTTCCTTTTAGGGAGGGGAGGAAGCATGTTGAGGGGGAGGTCACATCCTAAGAGCTGTAGGTCTTATGGGGAAAAATGGTCCTTTCCTAGGAGCTCACTGGTGATCCTGACTTTTGGGCTTCATGCCCTGCCTTGATAGGTGAGCGGAGGGAAAGATAGAGGCTCAGAAGCAGGGGATTTTCAGAGCCAGGACCAGGCTGGAGTCTGCAGCCCGCTGGAGAGCTCTTCTTCTAGCCAGAGCTCTCTTCTCCTCAGAGAGCTGCAGTGGTGAAAGTGTTGGGCGCCCAGCTAGATGGGGCAGTGTCCTGCAGGCTTCTATGCTGCCGACTCACGGACGCGATCTTGCTTCTCTCTGTCCATCTTTCAGCTGCTGGGATATGAATGACAGCACAGCTCTGTGGTGGGTGATCAAAGGCCCTGTGGTTGGCTCTATCATGGTGAGTGTCCTTGGGATGAAGAGGAAGGGAAGAGACAGGGTCTTGGGCAGAAAGGCATGTAAGGAAGAGAAATGAAAGAGTCCCCACACAACCCTGACTTCCTACTCCGTCATGGCTGCATGATAATCTGTAACAGGGATGCACAAACTCTTTAGCTATTCCCCTAGCACTGGAGATTTAGATTATCCCATTTTTTCCTTATTACAAAAGATAGAAATAGTTTTGTGCATAATTTTGAGCATGTAGAAATATTTCTTTAGAATACATCCTTAGAAGTGGAATTGCTGGGTTGAAAGGGGTACACGTTTAAAATTTCAGATCCCAAATTGTTTTGCAAAAACCCTTTAATAATTTATGCCTCCTGAGGAAGAGTGGCTCACTTCCCCATTTCATTGTCTACACTTATAATATCAATCATTTAAGTTTTTGCACAGGTTTATGGAGGATTGCTGGCTTCTAATTTTAATGTACATTTCTCCATCTCGCTAGGGTGACTGAGCATTTGTTTCCAAACATTAATTGGCAATTTGTTGTTATTGTGGATATTCCTGTTTATTTCTCTTGTTCAGTTTTCTATCAGATTTTATTAGTTACAGTTTAAAGGATAGTTAACACTTCCTATGTTGTATATGTTGTAAGTATATTGCGATTTCTGCGTAGCATTTATATAGTCAAATGGTCAAGATTTCTCTTAGTTAATTCCAAGCCTTATTTCTGGTTGATAGAGGCCTTTCCCAACCCAAGATATAAAAGTGTTATTCTTGTTTCGTAACACTTTTGTGGATGTAAAACAAAGTCTACACTTTTTGTGGGCTATTACATGTGCATCTTCAATCCAGCTGAAATTTTACTGTTTTGTCTGGTCTGAAATGATATTCAATTTTATCTAATTTTATTTTTTCAATGGATGGACATCCTACCCTCTCAATCCTTTTTATTGAATCCTTTTTCCATTATGTTGAAATGTCATTTTATTATAAACACTCAATATACTGGTCTTTGGTTCCAGACTTTCTATTCTAGGTTACTAATCTATTTGTCCATTCCCATGGCAGATGCACCATTATGCTAGTTACTGTAACCTTGTAGCATGTTCTGGTATGCAGATTATCCCTTCATTATTCTTTTGTTTTCTTCAAATTTTCCTTGCACGTTTACTCTTTCTGGTGTACTTTTGAATATCCTTGTCGAGTTGCACCAAACAAGTGTAATTAAGATTTGTGTAGGAATTGCATTGCATTTAGAGACTAATTTGGAAGAGAATTTATTTTCTTAAAAGACTGAGTCATCCTCTCCAAGAATGTGGCATGATTCTCCAAGTATTCAGTCTTTCTTACAGAGTCATTTTGGTTAAGCTTTTTAGTTTTCTTCCCTGTTCTTGCTATGTTTACCTCTAAGGTGTTTTCCAGTTTGGGCTTTAAGTGGGTCTGGGAATCATTCTTTCATTGTATTTTCTAATAGACTATTGCTAGTGTACAGGAAAGCTATTGTTTTTTATGTATTGTGTCTTTTCTTAGTTATGCTTCTGAACTCTCTTACTGGTTTTTATACCTTTTCAGTTGGTTCTCCTGGATTTTCTAGGTAGAAAATTATATAATCGTCAAATGAAAATAGATTTTGCTCTTTCTTTCCAGTGTTTACATCTTTTAGCCCTTGTTTTTGTAGGGATGGTGTTTGCTCTAGTTTTGGCAGTTACCCCTCATTGAATTGGGAAGTTTTTCTTGTTGGCTTCAGTGTTTCTTTGTTGTTGTTGTTTTGTTTTTTGTTTTTTTAAAATCAGGAATGGGTGACAAATTGTATCAAATGTGTTTTGGAGGCATTCATTCAAGTAATCATTTATTTAGTGATGGATATTTATAGTATTCCAGTTTTCCTTTGTTATGAACAGTGCCACAATGAACATATTTGTGCATATCTTGAGCATATGTGAATATGTCTTTAGAATAAATCTCAAGAGTCTAATTTCTGGGATGAAGAGTATGTACATTTAACATTTTCATGCAGATCAGATTGCTCTCAATGAGCAAGGTACAAGAGCGCTCATTTCCCATGTCTTTGCTGAATTACACTTGCTGGTCTTATGGGGGATAATGGAAGCTCGTTGTTTTAGTCTGTTATTGTAACAAATATTAGATTTTTGGGGGTGGGTTTTTGGGGTAAAACCTTTATTAACATGATCTGTTTATTCTTTTACTGTATTGCTAAATTTTGTTTTTTAATACTTTGTTTAAAGTTTTTGGCATTGTTCATAAAATTCTGCGGTCTTAGGTACACATGTGTGTATCTGTGTGTTTTCTCTCCTCATTCTGTTTTCGTAGCAAAATTTTGTTAGCCTCATAGGTAATCCTGAAGGTTTTGTTTTGTTTTTTAATTTGCCTTGAAACAATTAAGCAGTATGTAAATTACATCTTTCTTAATGTTATTCTGGAACTGGTCTATAAAATTATCTAGACCTGGTACCTTTTAATGCATACACCTTTAACTACTTTTTAATTTCTTCTGAGGTTATTGTTCTACTTAGATTTTCTATTTCTTCTTAAGTTGATTTTGTTAATATTTGTTTCCTCATTTTGTTCACTTTTCTCTCATCATTTAAAATATTGTGTGTTTATTGTCTTGCCATCTTTCTCATTCCTAAATTTGTTTAATTATATTTTTTCCTTTTTCATTGACTAACACATACAGTTAACAGTATTACTAAGTACCAGGTATTGATTTTTTTTCGTTTTTTAAAAAATAATTTCAACTTTTATTTTAGATCCAGGGAATACACGTGCAGGTTTGTTACATAGGTATATCACATGATGTTGAAGTTACAGGTACAGTTGATCCCATCACCCAGGTAGTCAGCATAGTACCCAATAGTTAGTTTTTAGACCCTTGCCCCCCATCCTCCCTTGCTGTCTAGTAGTTCCCAGTGTCCATTGTTGCTGTCTTTATGTCCATGAGTACCCAATGTTTAGCTCCCACTTCTAAGTGAGAACATGTGGTATTTGGTTTTCTGTTTCTGTGTTAATTCACTTAGGATAATGGCCTCCAGCTGCATCTATGTTGCTGTAAAGGATGTGTCTACATTCTTTTTATGGCTATGTAGTAGTCCATGGTATATATGTGCCACATTTTCTTTATCCGGTCCACTGTTGATGGGCACCTAGGTGGATCCCATGTCTTTGCTATCGTGAATAGTGTTGTGATGAACAAACCAATGCATGTGTCTTTTTTGTAGAATGATATATTTTCCTTTGGGCATATAGTCAGTAATGGGATTGCTGGGTCTAATGATGGTTTTAAGTTCTTTGAGAAATCTCCAAACTGCTTTCCATGATGGCTGAATTAATTTACATTCCCACCAACAGTGTTTCCATACTCCCTTTTCTCTGCCTCCTCCCCAGCATCTGTTGTCTTTTGACTTTTTAGTAATAGCCATTCTGACTGATGTGAGATGGAGTCTCTCTGTGGTTTTGATTCTCATTTCTCTGATGATTAGTGATGTCGAGCATTTTTTCATATATTTGCTGGCTGCTTGTACATCTTCTTTTAAGAAGTATCTGTTTATATCTTTTTCCACTTTTTAATAAAAGTATTTGTCTTTTGCTTGTTGAATTGAGTTCCTCATGGATGCTGGATATTAGACCTTTGTTGGATGCATAGTTTGCAAATATATTCTCCCATTCTGTAAGTTGTGTGTTTGCTCTGTTGACAGTTTCTTTTGCTATGAAGTTCTTTAGTTTAATCAGGTCCCACTTGTCAATTTTTGGTTTTGTTGCAATTGCTTTTGAGGAGAAAGCTATAAATTATTTCCCAAGGCCTATGTCCAGAATGGTGGTTCCTAGGTTTTCTTCTAGGACTTTTATAGTTTGAGGTCTTACCTTTAAGTCTTTAATTCATCTTTAGTTAAATTTTGAATATGGTGTAAGGAAGGGGTCCAGTTTCACTCTTCTGCATATGGTGAACCAGCAATCCCAGCATCACTTACTGAATAGGGAATCCTTTCCCCATTGCTTATTTTTGTAAACTTCAGACACTGATCAAACTGGGCATGTAGCAGAGAACAAGATTGGCAGAATCCTGCCCTCATGGAACAGGCTTTGTCATTAAATTTATCTGTAAAAACCAACAAACAAGATAAAAGCAAAAATAAAACTTTATTTTTGTTGATCAGTTCTCTTATTTTTTCTTATTTCTTTCTGATAATTTTTTATAATTATTAATTTCTTTCTTATATAAGTTACATTTGTGGTAATCTTTCTAGCTTTTGATTTGAATGCTTAAGTGTTTTCCAGTATTTATTATTTTTTTAATCAGTTAGTTTTTGGCTCTTCATTTTCTTCTCCAAGGGCTGCTTTGGCTACACCCAAAGGATATTGTGTAGTCCTGTGTAGACCTGTCATTGTGCCTTGTTTCTGTTTCTTTGCTCCCTTTCCTTCTCCTTTGTGACTGTTCACATAGCTTCCTACTTTGTTGAGGAAGCTTTTGTCCCCAGTCTTTATCTGAAGACAATGCTACTATTGCCACTCCCAGGCAGCCCTTTAATTAGCAATGCTTATGGCTGTCCATTCTGGTTCCCCATATTTGATGACTCTGAACTTGGAATTTCTCTAAAGAACAACTCTCACTTCTGCAATAGCCTTACTTTATCTCTTTTGGGCTGTAGTTTTCCCATCACCCTGATCCTGTTTTCTCTTTCTCTTTTAGAAATGGTTTACTTTTCTGACTTACTCATGATGTCCTTTCCTATTTCCCGTACTTCTATGGAATTCTTTTTCTACTATCTCTTCCTTCATTTCAATGATACTGTGGGAGGCTGGAGAGAGAAATGCGAGTTATCATGCCGCCATCTTGGATTAAAAGTGTAGATGGGATCTTGACTAGGTGGGGGAGGGTCCTGCTGGAGGAATAATAGCCTATGCTGAGGCAGAGGTATAGAAAGTCTTTGCCAAGAATCATGTTCATTTGCTTTTTTTTTTTTTTTTTTTTCGCTCCTCAGGTTAACTTTGTGCTTTTTATTGGCATTATCGTCATCCTTGTGCAGAAACTTCAGTCTCCAGACATGGGAGGCAATGAGTCCAGCATCTACTTGTAAGTACCATTGTGTGGATGCCACAGCCATTGCTGACAGCCGCGCGGGCCCTGCATTCAGGTCACAGGCAGAAGAAGGCCTGTGCTTTGCTGATAGGGTGACCTAGCATCGGCATTTGCAGATCTTCTTCTGATTAAACAGCCTTTAATATAGTTGCCCTTCCAGCATTAAGCAAACCCAGGAGCTCCTCAGCTGCATGACCATGATATGGATGGGCAGGAAGAGAGAGAGAGGGAGAGGGAGAGAGAGAGAGAGAGAGCGAGAGAGAGAGAGAGAGAGCGCCTGACAGAGAGACTGACTAGGAGTCAAGATGGAAAACACCAGATTTCTTAAGGGAGGTAGGTTCTTGGTTGGTTAGAAGTTGAATTTCCTTTGGGGTTCCTGGTTCTATGGGAAGCTCATGAATACCTTTGATACACTGTTGCCTGATATTCCCACCCCCAGCCCAGACTGTGGAAGTTGCCCAGTTCCCACTAGGGAGTCAGGTGGACACATTTTCACTGGTCTGGGTGTTGGAATGGGGGTACTTTCTTTCCTCCACTGGCCCTCAGGGCAGCTCTACCTCTGCATGTGGTCTTATTTCTTCAACTCCTTCCTTTCCGATGAACATGTGATTGTTTGGGGATTCTTGGGTTAGAGGGCAGCCTCTTACCATAGAGCGTAGGGCTTTCTCCACTTCATGGCCACTTGATTTGCAAGAAGTATTTCTGCAGTCATGTCCCTAACAGCCTATCTTTGCCTGCCCTTTCCCACTTCTCTATGCCCTGTCTCATTCTGAAATCAGACAGAGCACCTTCTACCTCCCATCTCTGGCCTTGTGAATGGGAGCATGACCAGCTGGGTGTGTGGGGTATGAGGACATTTCTGATGCTGGGGAGGAAGGTTGGTAGTCCCCTGTGGTTGGCTGGGGGGGGTGGATGGGCACACTCTGGTTCTGAGGGCAGTCCCTGGGGTCCGTCTGCTGGTAAGGCAAAAGCCCTATGTGTGGCTTCCTCTGCTCCTTCAGAAGAAAGCAAGTGAGGAGGAGCTGAGGTATCTTCACTAGGTGCGTCACTGGGTGCATGGTACTGCCTGCATCAGAGACTTGGGTCACAACCTTGATGGCTGCCCTGTGGGACAGATGACAAGTGGGGCAGTGAGAGATCCCAGTACAGGGCTCCCCTAGGGCCCCCTTCCTCAGTCATTCTCCTAGGGGGAAGAAGCAGGAACTGCTTAGGGACCAAATCCCAGATCCTTCCCTAAGGCTCCTTGAGGCTTCCTTAGGGAGGTGGAGCTTGCTCTTGGTCTGTCAATCTGTTCAGCCTGGGGACCTCCCCATGTGAAACCCTTTCTCAGGGGTGGGGGACTAGCACAGGGCCTGAGGTGTTCAGCCAGGTTTTTTCTGCCTATGCAATGATTACATCACATTGGAAAAAGTGCTTTTTTTTTTTTTTTTGCTATCCTTTTACTGTTTTTATTTTCATGGTTTGCTAGTTTTTTACCAATTCTTGCTTATATGTGTATATTATGTAGAGGAAAATTATTCATCAATATAAATCATAAAGTCTTAGAGGCCCTGCACTGTGGGGTGGGAGGCCAGCCCTCTGCTACTACAAAACCTGCCCTAGATACATCATTCCTGCCTTCATCTCAAGGATTCGCAAAATAGGGCCCCGCTGCTCGCCTCATCTCCTGTCTAGTGTTGGACACTGCCCTTGTGTCTGGCCTCAGTTTCTCCTGCTTGGGTGTGGATCTGGTCACACACTAACAGTTGTCTCCCATATTTGAAGCTGGCAGGGAGCTAAGTCAACCTCATCTCTCATTTGAGCTCTAGTGGTCTTGATTTCCTCCCCTTCCTGGTAGGATTTGTTCTTCTACTGAGGGCCCCCAGCCTCTTCTCTGTGGGGTCCTCTCAGCTTTCCATACTAAATAGGATACCCTACTGAACCCTGAACACACTTTGCCAGTTCAGACATTCTGCTTTGGGCAGCAAGAATCCCCAGGGCCTAGTGGGAAAGAAGTGTGAGCCAAGGTTTCAGGTTCTCCACACACAGGAGCCTTGAGTCTTGTTAGGTCTTCCTAATGCATAGATAAGGGCTACTTGTAATTAGCACATGGTTTATACATTTAAGTACTCTATTAATCTGGGACATTTAAAGATCCAGCTAGTTGGTTTGCTTCTGGCATTAAAAACAAATCGCTTTGCAATCTCAGCAAATCCTTTTTTTTTTTTTTTTTTTTTTTTTTTTTAGAGAAAGCCAAACCTCTGCTAGTCTTGAGTGCCCATGATTAAAAACTCAGATGGATGAAGTCTGTGAGCCAAGTGGGAGTGCCCACAGAGGACAGGGGATCAGCTTGATCCCATTCTGTCCAGCAGCATATTTGAGTGACAGGGGCAAGGAGACCCTGTCGGCCAATGTGAGTAGTAATCCAATTGACCACACTGCTAAGAGCTGTAGGTCACTTGGAAATACTCACGACCACATCCATGCACATTTAACACCCGCAAACATCCAGCGAATCTGGTGGAATAGGTAAGCCACTGTCAAATAGAATCACCATGTTACAGCTGAGGGAACTAGTTATCAGTGAAGTGACATGAATCTAGGAGGAAGGAGGATGCCATGGCTATGGTTCGGGCAGGCCTTTCACCCCAAGCTTGACAGCACCATCATCCCTGTCCTCAAGGAATGCACAGATGAAAAGATAGCATTAAACAAGTGTACAAAATTAGGCTTCCTGGAAGAAGAGGCCCCTGGTGGGTTCTAGCCTGTGTGAAAGCCCCCTCAGCCCAGAGTGCTTGGCAGAGCTGGCTTGGAGCTGGGAGGTGTCTGCACTGAGAGGAGGGGAGAATGCCAGACTCAGGGGAGGTGAGAGGGCAGGGATTGAGGGGAGAGGGAGATTCCAGGGCTGTGCCGGAGTCCCCTGGGGTACCAGAGTTATGTGTGGGGCCGCAAAGCCCCTTCAGATCTGCCCACAACAGCTCTCCGGTTTTTTCCTCTTGTTTCCAGAACAAATTTAAGCCCGCGAGTCCCCAAGAAAGCCCAAGAGGACCCCCTGCCTGTGTCCTCAGACCAGCATTCACTCCCTTTCCTGTAGGTTGGTTCCAGCTGCTCAGGTGATAAGGGTTTGTCCTCCATAGACCAAGACGGTGTTCCTGACCCAGCCTCAGAAGCACCTGTTGGGGTCTGGGACCTCTGCAGGGGGATGGTGGCACTGAGCCACTCATCCTCTCTGACTGATGCTCCTGGTAGGATGAGTGCCAGGACTTGGGAAGTGGGCATCAGGGGCTGGGTCAGGGCTCAGCATGTGCTCAGGGTCAACTTGGTCTGGGGCAGGGGTGAGGGGGGTTAGGGCTTAGCCCTCAACGGGGGTTGGCACTCAGCCTCAGGTAGGTCAGGGTTAGCTGGAGTTGAGCTCTGTGAGCAGGTAACTGGTTCAGAAAGGGGAGAGGTGAGGCTTCCAGGGTAGACATTAACTGTTCGGGGAGAGCCTTCGCCCCCTGCCTTGAAGTGAGCGGCTTAATTCCAGGGGCCTCCTCCCTGGAAGACAAGCATTGGAAGCTGCAGCTTAGGTGGAGGAGGGAAAACCCATCTGTACTCCTATGGGGTCTCTTTGGCCCCACTGGGGAGGATGCACACATCTCTGGAGATGGCTGTGCCGGGGCCAGGCATAAGTGCAGCCAGGCAGCTTTCAGTCTAGGGGCTTCCTCCATAGCCAGAGCCTTCCAGCTCACACAGCCTCCATCTTCCACTTCCATAGCACCTCCTCCCCTGCCGAGGAGCACCCGATCCTCAAAGTTCATGTTAGGGGCCGGCAGCAGGGAATTGTTACCCTCATGTTGCAGACAGAGAAACTGAGGTCCAGAGAAGGAAAATGGCATCACCTAAGATGACCCAGCAGTCAGTGGCTGAGCAAAATCCTGAGCTAGGGTGCCCAGACTTCCCAACTGGGACCCCTCTGGGCTGGCCGGGAGTGTGGAGGGGTGGCTCGTCCTTGTGGTTGGGGAGGAGGTGGTGGTGGGTAGGAAGTTCCCAGGATCTGTGAGCTGTGCTGCTAGTGGGGTGCCAGTGTGGTAGGTAGTACTTCTGGGACTGGGCAGGGCTCTGGGGGTGGCATAGCATCTTAGTATCAGGAGAGACCCTATGGAGTGTGTTCAGCTTAGTCCACCACATTCTGTGGACCGCCAAGTGGCCAGCACCACATTGATCCCTAGGACTGCAGACATGAAGAAGAAAGGGATGCTGCCTGCAAAGGGCTCCCTGCAGGTGTCTCTGTCTAGCGTTTCTCTGGGTGTTTCCCAGGGCTGTAGCCCAGCCAGCCTTGCACACAACAGCTGCGGAAGCATTTCTGGAGTTTGGCCCTCATAGAAACTGTGTGCTGGATCCCTGGCTGACAGATGTGAGTGCCGAGACATGGAAATGGCTGTGACCTTCCTGTGGACACACAGTGAAGCTGTGGCGGAGCCAGTCCTGGAGGCCAAGGCTCTCTGACTGGCAGACGTGGGGGTGGGTCCTGCACCTGTGATAGGGTCTCCCACTTTCTGAGTCAGGCTGCTCTGTTCTCCAGACAGCCCCACCCAACACCCTTGCCTGAGCTTTTAGTCTCTTTTGGATCCAACTCAGAGTTTATCGCATCAGCCAGTCTAGGTTCATCTCTTCTTCCTGACTTAATTTATTTTCCCTTTTCCCTAACTGTGACTTTTCAGAGATTCTGACATCTTTCTGTCTCCCGCCCCATCTCTGGCTTTCCTGCAGTTTGTTCTTTTTCTTTTCCATGAGTCCTTTTGGGCAGAGCCATTGAAGGTTTGGGGAGAGACTTTTCCTTAGACTCGTCTCCTTCAAGAGCCCTCCAGGGTCAGTCCTCCCCCAAGCTGCTCCTTGATCTGCCCTCCCTGACCCCCATCAGTGCCACACAACTTCGCCAGGTGCAGAGTTTCCCAGGAACTTGTCACTAAATGGTCTTTGGAATACTTTCAAAGAAACCTTAACAAAATCGGAGGAGTCTATGTTTACCATAGAAACATCTAGGGTCCAAGAGGGACAGGAACAATCTTGAAGCTAAAGAAAGCAGAACTACAGAGGAGAACTTCAGAATTTGGGGTGAAGGTTTAAGGTTGGCATGTAGGAAGCAACAGCTGAAGTTAGGGGGGTCTCCTGGATCCTGATTTCTGTGGTTTACCCAAGCCAAGGTTGAGGGGTCACTGGCCATAGGAGAGAATAACCAATTATTATTATTTTGAGGCAGTCTTGCTCTGTTGCCCAGGCTGAAGTGCAGTGGCATGTTCTCGGCTTACTGCAACCTCTGCCTCCTGGGTTCAAGTGATTCTCCTGCCTCAGCGTCCCAAGTAGCTGGGACTACAAGCACCTGCCACCACGCCTGGCTAATTTTTTGTATTTAAGTAGACACGGGGTCTCACCATGTTGCCCAGGCTAGTCTCAAACTCCTGAACTCAGGCAATCCACCTGCCTCAGCCTCCCAAAGTGTTGGGATTACAGGTGTGAGACACTGAGCCCAGCCTGAGACTAACCAACTTTTCAGCTAGGGCAAGGTACATAATAAATTTGAAGAATAGAATAGGTACCATTTCTGTATACCCAGTTAAGCTCTTTTAATTGAGAAAAACATACTTATTTGAGTCTGTCTCTTTGTATGTGTGCGAATAGACCTTTGACATTCATTGAGGAATCATGAAGAAGCTTCTCAGGTAGATGAATACCTCCTAACAGTGCTTCTCAAGCTTTGGCATGCATGTGGATCTCCCAGGGATCTAGTTAAAGTACAGATTCTGACCACAGGTCTGAGGTGGCACCTAGGATTCTGCGTGTCTAAGAAGCTCTCAGGGGGTGTTGGTGTTGATGGTCTGGGGGTGGCAGTCTGAGTAGCAAAGCATCAAACCAAACCTCAGCATTCCTCTTCTGGAAAAGGGGATCTGTAGTTCCCACCTCGCAGTGTAGTGTGAATTGAATGGTGCTGTTTATTGAATGGGAACCCCAAATCCATTATGCACAGATGTCGGGGGAACCTGGGTTTGCCCCATCTTGGAAGTGTGTGACACAAATTCTGGCCTCAGCGAAATGACACGTCACCACCTGTCAGGTACCTTCAGGCTTACTCTTAAAGAACTGGAATCACACAAGGCAGATCCTGAATGCTAAGGGTGTGGTCTCTGTAGCTGTCCTCATTTGCATCAGGTCCAATCTGATTTATTAATTCACTGACCAGCACCAGGAGCCTCAGAGCCGTGTGGTACCTGAGGAGAGTTAACGAAGTAGCAACCCTTCTGCAATCTGAGAAGATGATACAGCTCATCATCTATCTCTGACACATCTGTGAGAGAAGGGGAAAGTGTTCATGGCTTGTGTCAGCCCAAGTCCAAGCAGGACCATACTGGAGACACAGAGAATCAGCCTGAGACCTCCCTGAGGAGACAGAAGTCCTGGGTCCACCCAGGAGAGTGTAGAGCGAGATTGCAGCCTGGGCCCCCCTCCTTGAAGTGGTTTGTCTCTGAAAGCCATGGGGCCATGCCCAAAGGCGCTCCTGTCAGTCTTCAGCCCCTGCCCATTGAACTTTTATCAAGAAGTCCAGCCCAGCACTGTCCCTGAGAACTCCCTGCAGTGATGGGCATGTCCTATGTCTGTGCTGTCCGATATGATAACCGCTAGATCCATGTGGCTGTTGAGCCCTTAAAATGTGACCAGAAAAACTGAGGATGTGGGTTTTTAATTTGATTAATTTAAATTCAAATAGCCACATATGGGTAGTGGCTGTCGTATTGGAATAGTTTAGGTCTGGATGAATTAACAATCCATTCAATCTGACTTACCTCTGTCCCCTGTGTATGTGCTGATTCTGAGTTGCTGGGGGGCTCAGAGGGAGGAAGCTATGGACCAGAGGAGAGGGAGAGGGTAGAGGGGAAAGACCAGTGGACGGACACCCAAGTTGACCTTCACAGCCAAGCCTAGAACTGGCCTGATTAGAGGCTCAGGTTGCCTGTGCTAGGCAGTGCAGAAGGTCCGCAGCGTGAGTTTCCAACTCTTGTCTTGTTGAGTGGGACCTCGACGAGGCTGGGCTCTTAAGCTTGGAGCCAACTCTGGAGGCAGCCCTGACTCCCTGTGTGAGACCTAGCCCAGGCCACCTTCCGGATACACACACCCTCTAAGCCCACCCACCTATCAGTGGTCCCAGTGTGAGTGTGAGTGCGTGCGCGCGTGTGTGTGTGCGGCCATGCACACTCATGTCCACATATAGGCGTGCGTTTCTCTGTCCAGAGCTGCCCATGTCTTGGCCCTTGGCTCCCTCATTCTCCTCCATGTGACTGCCCTGGCCCTGTCTCCATACCCTCTTCTTTTCTGCCTAACCTGTAAACTGAGTTTCTTCGCTGCCTGGTGCCCCCCAGCTGACAGAAGTGCTAATCTTGTCACACCCAGCAGCTGCGTGCAGAAATGCTACTGCAAGCCACAGCGGGCTCAGCAGCACTCTTGCAGGATGTCAGAACTGTCCACCATTACTCTGTAAGTGTGCGTGGCCGACGCTGTGGCCAGGAATCCTGGAGGGGTGGGGGACGCATGCTGCCACTGCCGCTGCTGGAGGAGAGTGGAGAGCCAGCCTGTGCCTCCCAGGCCAAACCCATTCCTGGCTGTTGCATGTTGGTGTCTGTGTGTCTTGTGAGTTCTCTGCAGCCTCATGGTCATGGGGTGGGTGTGCAGGGCATGGGGATGGATCTACGGCCATTGTGAGTGCTTCCTGAGGAGGCAGCACCCCATGTTCTCTGCTGCTGCTGCCTGGTGTGTGGCCTTCCTCAGTCCCCACCTTCTCTGAGCTTCAGTGTTTTCAACTGCAAAATTATTTCCAAGAGTCTCAGAGCCTGAGTTCATATAGACCTTCCCCTGCACAGGGCAGGGAACTCCACTCCAGTGTCCATAGCACTTTGTGTGTGAGTCAGCATTAACTCACTTAATCCCCACAAGAACTCTGTGAGCTGGGTCCTTGTATTATCACCATTTTACAGATGAGAAAACTGAAGTGCTGAGAGATTAAGTCACTCACTCAAGGACCGCTAATTGGCAGAGGGAGGATTTGAACCCAGGGAATCCTAAGCACTTTGCCCCAGGGAGTCTCTGGCTGGGATATCAGACTCAATTTGGACATTCCTTTTACTCAGGGTACCATTGTCCCCCTGGGCAGCCCACTGTAATTTGGGCATCTCTGATGCCCTTCTTGGTATTTTAGGACTCTTCTGCCCATTGCTGGCTCCTCAGGGCAGGAGGACAGAGGCTTAGTCCCCATGTCATTATGGGTAGTGGCTCACATCATATGTTTCTGTCTCGAGACCTCGGTTAGCTTAGAAGCACAGTCCCAGAACGCTGGGCTCTAGAGACCCCTTGTCTGTGCCTATTGCCCCATTTGCCAAAGTGGCCACTGGGATGCCCTGGCTCCTCAGCAGAAGTCCCTGACTGTTCTGGGGCTGCTGTAGGGCTGACGGGGAGGGAAGGTGTTGCCCTTGGACTGTGCTGTGGAATGCCCTCACTACTATCACTGCACCCACCTTGGGGCTGGGAAAGGCCTGAAGCGTCACTGTTTCTCACACTCTGAATCCGTCCCATGTAATGCCACCACGGAAGCTGGAGAGATTTGACTTCTTGGTTTCCAGGGCCCTTTTCAGACTACAGGGACAGGTACTTGGAAATGGTCCCACCTGTGGGGATGGAGGCCAGGAGGAGGAAGGCAGGGGCCACAGGCATGTTCTGGGGCCAGCTTCCTTTCCTGGACTCCTTCAATAGACATCTTTTTAAAAGTAGCCCCTATAGGTAGGGCCACAGAGGAATCCCCAAGACATCCGTGTCCCGTGTTTCTGGCCATTTTCCTCCGCATTCTTGACTTTCATTCCTTCTACAAGCACCCCCTGTTGCCTTCCGGTGCCAGGCATGGATAACCAGAGATGAACAAGACCCGAGCGCCCAAGAGATAATTGTTTTGAGGATGCTGAGGCTCTCATTCTAGGCCTGTGTGCCACATGGATTTCTTCATGGAACAGGCATTTTCCCAGTGTCAGCTCCCTGCCCCAGATAAATGAGGCACCACTCCCACCTTCAGGGAGTCACAGTCAAAGACAGACAGATAAGAGGAAGGCTGGAAGGATGGACCGGTCAGGATTACATCTGGGCTCAGCAGGAACCTGCTCGGATCCTGTTGGCCCTTGTCTGTGAGCAGGGTGGGAAGGGGTGGGCACCCACACTCAACGGTCCTCTTCCTTTCCGGGCTGAGCTTCCTCTGCCTGAAGATCTCCTCAGGCTGCTCCTCCTCCCACTGTGTCTCCTCCTTCCTTCCTTCCTTCTCCTCTCTTAGTGTAAGCTAGGAAGTCAAGGGCCTCACACAGACTCCAAGAGTTCGGCTTCTCTAGAGATCTGGAGCTCCCATGTTCAACAGAACGTTCTCTCCCAGAAAGGCTGGATGAGGGAGAGAGGAACACGTGGTATATTTGCCCCAAATCAAATGACTGCTTCATGCCTGCTGTCCACCCCAGGGGACTTAGCTCTGCCGGGAGCTGGGGAGGCTGATTCTCTGGAGGAGCCGGGCCGGATGCAGATGTGGGGGAGGCTGCATCTGCAGGGCAGAGCTGGACTCTCTGGGGAGACCCACGGGGAGCCAGTGTGCCCACTCTGGGGGAACCCTTGGGAGCACCCCCCATAGAGCAGGACCCACAAGTGCACATGGTCCCAGTGTCCTAGCTGTGGGCTTCTGTGGCCCTGTGCCTTCAGAACGGAGCCCCACCCTGCTGTCAGCCTAGGGCCAGAGGCAGGCAGGGGAACCCCGGGAGAGCTGCCTCAGAAAGCACTGCAGTCCTCCAGCCCTTCCTCCCCTGCCTGGCCCACTTCAGAGCATTCTTCTCCACCTTTGACTCAGTTTCCCAGCAGCAGGTTCCTCCTGCCCACTTGGAGATTGCCGATGCCCAGGGTCAGTAAGTTCCCCCTAGAATCCCTCCCGAGTTTCTTCCTCTGTGGTTCCCTCACTGAGCCTTCCCTCCCTCCCTGTCATCAGCACCTCCCCATCACTTGGTGAGTGTCCGGGCTAGCCCTAGACTCTGAAAAGCCAACTGTCTCTGTGGCCCGTCGAGAACTGCTTCTTTCAGGCACAAAGAGCTTTCTTCCGGAACGGGAGAGCGGCTGCTCTGCCTGAGGACCCAGCATTTCCCTCAGGCTTCTCAGTCTGATCCCTGTGTTTTGCCCTGACTTTGCTTTTCCCGAGGGTTTTGCACGTCTCCCACGGGCTCCCTGTAAATCGTGTGCACATTTTTAGTGGCTGAACAGGCTACTGACTGGGTGCCCTGCAGACTGGGGATGTCTCCCCACAATGTCCTAGAGAGTCCTGGCAGCCCAGGCCACTTGCACTGGGAGAGAATGCTGAGGGGTCTGTGGACACGGGCCCCGGCTCGGAGGGAGAATAAGGGACTGGGGCTGAGTTCTCTGCCCTCCGTGGCTCTGGCCCTGAGCCCTGGAAGTCCCCAGCGCAGATGTTTTGCTTTCTCCCGACAGGCGGCTGGCCCGGTCCACCCTGCTGCTCATCCCACTATTCGGAATCCACTACACGGTATTCGCCTTCTCCCCAGAGAACGTCAGCAAAAGGGAAAGACTCGTGTTTGAGCTGGGGCTGGGCTCCTTCCAGGTAGGTGTGGCGCGTGGGGAGGGCAGAACTCACTGGGAGCCAGTTGCTCACCGGCAGGTGGTGCTGGAGGCTCTTTAACCTAGACTGTGAAATGAGTACTAGAGTAGAGGTGATGAGGGAGCCCTGTCTGCTGTCTACACTCAGGGCTTCTGTAAGAAGACACACTGGTGTCTGTCCATCACTGCATCTGAGTATCCTGAACCAGTTGTCCCCAATCCTGGCCCCCACCCTGGGTGACCTGAGATGGCACCTCCCAGCAGCCTGGGGTGCAGGGTGGAGTGTCCTCAAGAGCCCAGTGTGTCCACATCCTGACTTCAGCTTTCTAGGCCATGTACCCCTTGAGTTCTGTCTTACCCACCTCTAGGTCCCCAGCACAGGGCCTGGCCGCAGAGAGCCCAGTGAGCTGCACAAGTGCACGAGCAAACAGGCATGAGTGAGTGAGGGGATGAGAGGGCGAACAGAATGCTGCCTCTGTGCCTGGAGGAAGGACTGGATGGACTGGAAATGAGTAAGGGGCTAGGCGAATCACGGTGAGGAAATAAGCAGGCAGGAGCAGCAGTGGGCGGACGTAGGCAGGGGCAGCTCTGGAGTGTCTGGGGATAGAGTGCCTCTCCCTAAGCCAGCTGTTTGAATTAGGATTTGATCTTGATGGTCAGAAAGTTACTCTCCAGATCTGACTTGATCTCCTCCACCATTTTACTTCAAGGCCGTTTAACCTGGCCCAGGTTCTTAGTCTAGTGAGACTGACCATGGGTCTCATCTGAGACTGGCCTCATAGGCTCATAGACAAAGCCCTGGCCCAGGAGTCAGAGCCCAGGGCTCCTGTCTCTGTGCTCGCTGACCAGTTCTGGGGTCCTTGAGCTATCATTCTTCCAATACCTCCAAGCGACAGCACAGGGCACAGGGATTGCAAGGAACTAATTTGCAGCATTCAGGAAAATGCTCCTGCTTTTTCAGTGTAGGTTTAAAGAATATATAGAGAATAACTAAGTGCATATGCTGTGCCAAGTACTTACTCTGCGTGGTGTTCCGCATTGCTGTGTATGACAGTATCTGGCCCAGGGAGGGCAGATTGGGAAGATGGCCCAGGGAGGGCAGATGGTGGACAAGGATGGCACAGGTCTATTCTGTCCTGGAGGGGTCCTACCCTCAGAAGCCTGCAGGCTGGTTAGGAGCCAAGAGAAATTCTAGGGCATTTAGGGAAGGCTTCTTATAGGAAGTGGGGTAAAGCTGGCCTTTGGGAATGGGAAGGATTTGAACAAGGGAATGTGAGATCCAAAGCTAGAATCTGTGGGATAGGACTTGCCCACCAGCCACGTGGCCTCATGGGTGTGCCCATCTTGGTAGAGTAGAACTGTCCCATCTTACCCCAGATCCCTGGGCAGGTGCCCCCATCCAGATTATGGTGTATTTCTGCTTCCTAGAGTCACCCCCTCCATGCCCCACACAGCATTTCAGAAAGTCCTTTGCTAGCATCCTCAGGCTTACTTTCTCTATTCGCAGGGCTTTGTGGTGGCTGTTCTCTACTGTTTTCTGAATGGCGAGGTAAGACCTTGGCCCTCTGGCTTCTTGGCAGTGGAAGTGGGGCTTTCTGGGAAGCAGACAGGGGAGCCACCTGTCGGCCACATGGGACTGACTCCCCAGAGGGGACTCTGCCAGGTTCCCAGCACTGAGAGGAGGGGCTGGTCACACAGCTCCTGGCATTGTGTGGTGCCAGGACCTCCTGATACCCACACCCTGTGCTGGAATCTGTCCCACTTTGCTAGCCATGCAGCTAAGGCCCCACCTGAAGAGCAAAGCTCCTGGTAAAAGTGTCAGCTCTGCTGTGCGCAGATCTCCCTGGGAGGGTCCTCTCCATAAGACACTCCATGGTGAGGAGGAATTGACAATAAGGAAGGCTGGGGCACAGGGCATAGGACCTATAGGCCATGAGGCTGTGCTTGGCACAGCTGCTGAGCCAGGAGCTGCCCAGCCCTCAAGGCTGCCCCTAATTGGCCAGCCAGCCTGGCCCAAACTGTCCCCTGATAAAAGGGAGACTGAGAATTTGGAAGAGAACCCAGGGAGAGACCTGGAACCTTCTAGTAATATTCCATTGCCAGAGATGTGGTTCGGGGGCTCCCTCTGTACCCTGTTGGGGTGAAACTCTTGAGCACAACCCGAAACAGAGGTGCCGGGGCAGCAGTGGGGACTGAATGGCTAGGATGGATTTGAGAGTAGGCGGGAGTCTTTGCACCAGTGCTTGGGTCTTAGCTGCATCACCTTGGCAGGCTCCTCCTTCCTTTGCATCTGAGCAACAAAGAGATTGGGCTCTGTGATCACCCAGACAACCTACAGAAGGATCAGATTAGGACAGACAAGGAGAGGTAGAAAGGGCCCTGCAGGTAGTGGCCAGGAGAGCTTAGAAGTGGGCATGTATGTAGCTTGTTCAGAGCTTGCAGTGGAAGTAGGAGCTGGAACTGGAGAGGGTAGCTGTAGGTGCTGCTTCCAGTTGTGCAGTCTGTGCACTGCACAAAGGTGCTTGACTGAAAAGGCACATGGAGCTTGAGACCCAGCCTGGCCCCCACTCACCATGCTAAGAGCTACATGGGTGTGTGTTTTCCCAGAGGGGTGCATTATTTAATGGCTTTCAACCCTGACTGCCCACTGGAGTCACCTGGGAAGCTTTAAAAAATATGATGTCTGGGTCTTGTGCAGAGCTTTTGATGTAATTGTTCTGGGGTATGACCTGGGCACCTGGAATTTTTAAAGCCCGCCAGGTGATTCTAATGTGTAGCCCTCTTACTGGTCAGCCAAGAGAGGGGATCCTTTCCCGATCCACCTGCCCTGTGCGGCTGCTTGTTAAAGATTTCTTGAAGGACCCGATGGACTAGTCTCTGCCTGGCCTGAAAACAACAGGAAGCTGTTAGGAGGCCTTGCTCAGAAAGTGGCAGGGGAAGGGGTTGTTCAGGTCAGCTCCTCAGAGGCGCCCCTGCCTACAGCTGCTAAAAGCCCCCACTGGAGACCTTGAAGGCCGCACGCTGCAACTGGGGAGGGGGAAGGGTGCTGAGGGTGGCAGTGCCAGTCTGGGAAGGGCCCCAGGCCAGAGGGCCTGGAGGCTGGAGAGGATGTCCACCTGGAAGTCATGTCCACCTTGCTCCCTGCAGGTACAAGCGGAGATCAAGCGAAAATGGCGAAGCTGGAAGGTGAACCGTTACTTTGCTGTGGACTTCAAGCACCGACACCCGTCTCTGGCCAGCAGTGGGGTGAACGGGGGCACCCAGCTCTCCATCCTGAGCAAGAGCAGCTCCCAAATCCGCATGTCTGGCCTCCCTGCTGACAACCTGGCCACCTGAGCCGTGCTCCCCTCCTCCTCCTCTCCTCCATCCACAGGCTGGGACTGCAGGCAGGCGCCAGCCCACGCATGTTCGCGCCTCTTCCCTCCCCTTGGGCAGGCCCTGGGCCGGAAGCTTGGCTCCTGAGGGGGGAGAAGGAGGCAGGGCACAGACTGGGATTGTCCCCTCCTTGTTTTGGTACTGGTCCCACTCACTGTGGTCCCCTGACCCCAGACATGTAAATACTCCTCAAATTTGGAAAAGTTGTCCCATCCCTTCCCCCTTTGCCCCAGTGTCCCCGCTGACTTCCAGTCGGGTCTCAGCTCCACCCCACTGTGTCTTGGTCAGCCTCAGTGATGGCCTGACCCCAGCTGTGAGGCCTTGTGAGCTAAGGCTGAAGAGACCTTGCCTGTGGGAGCTGGGGTGGTACCTGCCCCAACAGCCCCCCATCATCTGATTTTGGGTGTGACCCCTCAAGTGTGCATGCCACTGTGGGGCTCTTCTCAGTCCTGGACCCAAGTCCCTGGCCTAGCAGAGGGCCAGCTCGGGTGGCCAGCACACCGCTTGGTGCAGGCCTCCTGGCACTCGCCTGGCATCTTGGTGTCTGGGTGCTCAGCTCCTGGGTCCCAGGGCAGTGGGACAGCTCCAAGGCTTTTCTCATCAGAGACTTCAGTTTGGGTGGAGAGTGTGCAGGTCAGGGAAGGTTCTGGTGCTTTTCATTTGATCCAAAAGGAGCTGAGAGCCAGAAATGTGGCTGTGATTGGGAAAGAGATGGAGTTTGGGAGGCCCATGGAAGAAAACCTTCGCCATCTCCATTGTTTTACCCCCAGCTTAAGATGGACAGGATTCTTCTGGTCACCTCCCTTCCACCTCTTCCACCCTCATGGATGCCTTCCAGAAGCTGTCTCCAACCATGCCCACCACAGAGAGCCCTTAAGCCGTCCCCTCCCCATCTCCCCTAAGTCAAAGCCATGACTAGGATGTACCAGCCGCCTGCCTGTGATGTCGGCGAATCCTGAAGCACCTGCACCCGAGTCTGGGGCCCAGGGCTCCTCAACCTCCACCCCCATGGATGATGTGGAGCCCCAGACACCAGCTCCTCGGGCCTGGACTCAATTATTGAAATCTCTGAGACCTTTGCAAAGATGTCCCTTATATGCCCTTGACCTTGACTCACCATGGGCTGCTGGGGTGTCGGGAGGAGAAGCCACACCCACCATGCCCAGGAGCAGAAGCGGCTGCTGATGGGGCGGCTGCTCCCCACCACCCGCCCTGGCTCCCCAGCTGCAGGTTGCACACCCTCAGCCTGAGAATGTACAATAGGGCGGTGCCCAGCTGAGGAGGCAGAGGAAAGTGCTAGAGTACGTGGTCCCTGTGTGGCCTAGCTCATTCCGTGTCAGCATTTGGTATTACTCCTGTCCGAGTTCTGTTTGTGGACTTGTTTCATGATGATGTTCTGGAATGCTTGGGGACTTTGGGTGGAGGAGGATGTTGCTTCATTTTATAAAGGGGAAGGGGCCTGGGGGACTTGGGAAAATGTTTCTGGAGAGGCTTTCAGATTGGCTGGAAAAGGCTCTTGCTGCTGTAATTTAGAGAGGAGCTCTGTGTCCTTGGCCAGTCAAGTAAGTCCCTGGGTCTTTGGCAAAACCAGAGGAAGAAAGGAGCTACCTGCCCTTTCCTGGGCATGCTTGGCGACTCAGATTGATCATGGAGTGTGCAGTGGTCCTTCTGCCCTGCACCTGACCTTATGATCCCCTCCACCTGTACTGACGCAAGGGTCCTGTGGCCATCTTGCACTTTGGGTACTGCTAGGGGGTCTGGGCTGCTTGGAAGGAGCCCGGGGTTCAGGAAACTAGACTCTATCCCAGTTGGGTTCAGACTGCTGTGACTGTGGACATGATGCTCCCTGTTCTGGGCTCCAGTTTTCCCATTTGTGAGATGAGGCAACTTCTGCTGCTTCTCTAGGCCCTGTACTTAAGTGATTTTTCCAGTTCAAAGCCAAGGCAGGCAAAAGGGCATGCATCATTGTGCCTCCTATCAGGTTTTGATGAGTGTGTGTGTGTGTGTGTCTGTGTGTGTGTGTGTGTGTGTAGAAGGATGGAGACAGGATGCTGTTTATTTTCCATTTCTTGGAAATGGACCCTCTGTCCCTTCCATTTGGACACCACAGTGGAAGCTGATGGCCTGGAAGGAAGGAATAGGTCATGGACATTTGAACAGGTGCCTTGGGCATGATATATAGATGCAGCCATATATACCTTGCTGGGGTGGGGTGCCACCTCCAGTGGCCACCTCCAGATCCAAGGAGCAGCTCCCTGGGGATGGACCCCATTCATTCATCATCACTCCCAACAGCAGATCTGTTTCATTGTGGAAGAAGAAACTTTGGCATTACACAGACATCATCACAAAACAGTAAAAAGAAAATCAATCCTGAACCCCATGCAGTCTGCTGCTTCCTGAGCCTGGCCCTGTGTCCTCATAGAGGTTCCGGGTTCCTATTGGTTGGTTGGTTGGTTGGTTTTTCTGTCTGAATGAATTTTTGCCAGTCTTGTGAGCAGATATACCTGATGGATTCTCAATGTTCCAGGAGGTTCTGGCCTTCAGGGTCACAGGCAGTAGGGGGACAGCATAAGGTCTGTGTAAAACCCTTCCTTCTCTGACCCTCTGTTTTCAAATCGGTAAAATGGGCAGCAAGACTAGATGATTTGTACGTAGCCCAACGCATCTCTGGAACTCTGTCTAAACACCAGCCATCTACTTGGAATGGGCCCCAGGACTGTGGTATTTGCCTGGGCCAGGAAAGGATAAGAAATACTGTCAAGTGAAGACAGCTTGAGAGGCTTGGGAAAAGTGGGGCTGGGGAGGAGCAGGCTTGTCAGACTCCACCCCTGTTGATGATCATTCCTGGAAAGGGGGTTCTCGTTCTATGCAATCCTAAAGGACAAAACTCACCCATGGGAGGCTGAATTATCCTTGGGATGAAGAAATCGCTCTTTCCCTGTCACAACTGTCCAGCCAGGGAGCAGGGAGGCAGTGTCAGGGAGGGACACTCATCCTGGGGGAAATGGGATTCCAAGTCAAGGATGCTGAGGCTGTCAGGGAGCCAGAGAGGGGGGTCCTAGTGCAGGATGTGGGTGGCTCTGTGGTGGTCCCCAGCACTGCAGACTTCATGACTCCCCACTTAAGTCCAAGCCACATTCTCTGTCCCAGTGTATAGCTCTGTCACCCTGCTTGACACATCCAGTGGCCTACAGTGACTCCTCTCTAACCCCACCCCCTCCAAGCTGGGTTCTTTGTGGAACAGGGCCAGGGAGCTAGAGCCAAGCCCGAGGTTTGAGAAACACTTGCATCTATAATCCCCGCCAAGGATGCCCACTCACCTCTCTCATCTGACCCTCACTCTTCGTGGAAGGGAAAGCCCAAAGGGACTCTTTTATTTTGAGTAGTCCCTTGCCCTCTTCATGGCCACTTCAAAGTGAAGCCAGCAAGTATTGATACTTTATCATTTAGTATTATCATAAAGTATTAATAGTTTATCACAAAGTCCTCCTTGAGCCCAGGGACCATGGAAGTCAGCTAGAAGAGCCCTGAGCAAGGAGCAGGGACTTGGGCTTCTCCAAGCTTTGCTCCTGGCTTATTTGACCTTGACTCATTCCCCATATGTCTCTGAGGAGGCTCACAAAATACCAAAGCTGGGAGGAAACTTGGAGATCTATAGGTCAAACCTCCCCATTGGGCTGATGAGAAGATACACGTGGGCCTAGCATGGTGCCTGCCACCATGGTGGGATCCAGTATATTTTAAAAATCTGAATGAGTAAATGGCTCACCAGTTTGTGCACAGCCCTGCACATGAACAGAATGTGACACTCAAGGCTTCCACGCAGTACGCATGTAACCTTGCACAGGAGAGGGGCTCTGGTGACCGATGGTTTTCCAGGACTCTATTGCAGGAGAAGCAATGCAGTCAGTGTGGTGTGGGGAGACCTGCTTTTTAACCTGGACTTAGCCACCTGCTCTGTGATCCAGGGCTTAGCTTCTTTGGGCCTCGGCCTCCTAATCTGAGTAATGGGGAGGACTTCATTGGCATTGTTAGTCCCACAGGCCAAGGATAAGGTTGAAATGAGATGGCTTGTGTGTGAAAAGATTTTGGAAACTACACAGATGTGGGCTTGTTCTTGGGATGAAAACTGCTGGAAGGGACTCCTTGCTGTTTATCTACTGCTTTGAGCCCTCTTGAGTTAACCTTTGCCCCATTTGTAAAACCACCAGCATCAGGAGTAAGGGGGACGCCAGAAGGCTCAGATGGACACAGAATTCTAGCTTTATCTGCATCAGCTGATTCAGTTTTCTGTTGGGATCAGAGAGAGGATACTTCCATATGGGTGACAGCAGCCATGCCCTTGGGAGTCATCTTCAAGGATCTGGGACATTTTGGTGTGCCCATTCCTTATTTTCCTGAACTCACAGTCTTGGGATGTTTCTGCACTTGGCCATGTGTGTCTTGTCTTATGTCTGTCTTCTGTAGCTTTGCCTCTGTCAGGGCTGGAGTGGTTCCTGCCTCACTCGTGGGAGCTGGACCAGCCTGGGTTTCATCTCCCACAATAAAGATAAGCCCCACAGACCTTACTGCTACCGCTGCTGCCATTAATGCTGTGCTCATAATCTTGTCCAGGATGTTAAGAATGTCAGACTGCTGTAGATGACTCAATAAATGTTTTGCCATTTTTCCTGGTGGCTGTAACTTGGCATAAGTGGAGGGAAGGGAGGAGAGGAGGGGGAAGGGAAAGGGGAGAGGACTACCCCCAAAATTTGATCATCCCAGAGTAATCCAGTGTATACAAGGCCCAGTGGCCTTTAAGATTCCAAAGGAGAAATATGAGAGTGGGCCTGAGTGAGCCTAGGATGAAACCCGAAAAGTAAATTAGAAGTCTTGGCCTTAAAGGATCTCCAGGGGTCATGGAAACTGAGTGAAATCATGACCTTCCTATTGTACCTTGGGAGTACCTACCAGATATCCCAAAACCTTGACTGCAGAGAGCATTTCATCCCAGGGAACTACAGGTATATCCTTGGCTTCCAGGATCCCATCCCCTAATATTTCTGGATATCCCAAACCATCAGTCCCAGCCAGACCAGATAATCAATTCAAGGTAACCCTCATTTCCTTGAGGTTCTGTTGATTGTCACAATCCCAGTGTCCATTTTCATATTGGTCATAATGTTCAGTTGCTAGTAAAAGAAGATAATTTTGGCTAGGTCAGAAAAGGGATTTACGAAAAAGATGTTGAGCTGGTCATAGATTTCTCTTAAGGCTGGAGAAACTAGAAAAGGTATCTGAAGCCATATCATGCTGCATGACTGATGACGAACCTGCTGCCACTGTTGCTGCTGCCACCCCCGTGATGTCTCTTCCATGCCAGGGACATGGCTTTGCAATTATTGCCACCTCTGAAAGCAGAGAGCTTTGCTGCTATTCTCACCATCAAATCAGATTTTACTTTCAGCCCTCTTCCTCAAGTTGCCCACTTCCGAATCAGAGTTTCATGTAACACCATTGGATTGGCTGTGTCCTTGCTACAAGGAAGACTGGAAATTGGACTTCTCTGGATTCTACCTGGAGGTCAGGGTCACAAGCCTGAAGATTTTCTAAACATAACAATAAAATCCTGGGAATAATAAATGCCCACTACCACAACAGGCCTGAGGTCTACAGCAAATGCAGGGCCAGCTTCCTCTGGCAATCAGGTGGGCCACTGTGAAGAAGTCAAATCAATCAAAAGATGGATTTTAGCCCAATAGTGTGCTAGCCCTGCAATCAGCTAGGGCTGTATAGATCACTCACCAGATGCCTCCCAGGTGTTCATGGGGGTGTTCCTAAGCTGGGACACTGGTTGGTTCTGCTTCCAGAGGCTGTAGCTGCTCCTCTTTCTCCAGACTCATCTCTTCTTTTAGTTCTAAAGGAGATGACCAGGCTATGTTATATGACCCACTTAGCAGATATTTTGAGTTGCTTCCAAAAAGGAACCTATGCTCAAAGGCTGAACATTAGTCTCCTTGTGTGTCAGCCTCTGCTGGCTGCTTTCCTAAGGAAGACTTCCCTAGTGTTCAGAAAAATATTACTTTCACTGATGTGACCATAATGAATTGAGCTTCCATATGTTTTGTTCTTTGAAAGAGGTCACGTCCAAAAAGCAAAGGTAAGAGCCAAAATTTAGTTGAAAGGCTTGAATTTCACATTAAGCTTGAATTTCTTGGCAACAGTGAAGATCATCAAACTCCTCAGTCCATGTGAGCATTTATAAAATTCTGTTTCCTCTGTCCACTTCCCAACATTGATAGACTAAGCCCTCATTTCTCACAAGCCCCTCAGAAAATGCCTTGAATCTTGGCTGTTCCTCATGATGCTCTCTGTTTTACTGGTACTGTGTATAATTCCTCTTGGGAACCCAGTGATTCTTAGACATTATCCTGCATCAGAGTCACCTGAGGGACTGTTAAAACACAGACTGTGGGACCCACCCCCAGAATTTCTGATGCAGCAGGTCTGAGGTAGGGCTGGACCATTTGCATTTGTAAAAGGTTCTCAGCTGTGCCTGTTCTCCTGGTCTTGAGACAGTACTTTGAGATCCACTGTTCTACAGGTTCTAACTGAGGACACTGGAAGGGCAATATAGTCCCTGTTTGTGAACCATGGACCTGGACAATGATTACCTTTCCAGGAGGCAGAGCACAAGCATAGACATTTGCAACAAGAGCTTTAATTTCCTTTTCCTCTCAGGCAAGTGTCTTAGAACAGAAAGCAACAAGTTCCAAGAGGAAATGAGCCTGCACATATCCATTCAGTCTCAATCAGTGTAAGTATTAGACCATCTCTGAATCAACTAGTATCAAGTTCAGTGGGATATGACAGCAAAAACTCCAATAAAAAGTGGCTTAAAGCAGACAGAAGTTTGCTTCTCTCGTATGAAGTCCAGAGGTAGACAGTCCAGAACCGGTGCTGTGGCTTTGTGGTCTTTCTGAGGACTCAAGCTTCTATCTTTTTGCTCCTCCATCTTTAGCAGGTGAGTTCTAGTCTTGAGGGCACCCTAAGCTCCAGGGCCCCTGGAGCTCTGGATGTCACTGGACTTAGAAGCAAATGGGAGAAGGCAAAAGAACTCTTCCCCTTCTTCAGTCATCTTCTTTTAAGAGGCCTATATCTGCTTACATCTCATTAACCAATGTGTAGTCACATGGCCACACCTCACTGCAAGACAGGTAATGCAGTGCAACCTTAATAACATTGGAAGGAAAGAAGGGATATTGACCAGCAAAAAGTAGTTTGTGTCATAATCTCAAATCTCCAAATCTTTGGGCAGTCCTTAGTGGTGAGTTGGGTTCATCCAACACCTGTGGAAAACCAGTCATATGGCTGTATGTTTGTCCTATTTTACTATATTGGGAACAAACTCAGAAATACAGTCTCCAGCCTGGACCACAAAGCCCCCCTTATCAGAAGTGAGCAGCTGTGTCTTCCCACACATTGCAACCTAGTCTAGTTTCAAGGGGTGAGAGCATGCCTGCACAATTTCTGGTAGTCTCTCTCTTATGGCTGCAGTTCTTGAGTGGATTCTGTGCCTTGGTGGTTTCTACATCAAGTAGTCTCTTTTTAATTTGGGGGATCCTCAGAGTAGTGATGGGGGTGTTGGGAGGGATAAAGGTCTTGTAATTTCTGACTGTCAGTTGCCTTCAAATGAACTCATGTAGATGCTCTGAGCCTCCCAGTGTTGTTACACTGTGCCCTTGTGGATAGCCCATTGCAGTAGTTATTCTGGTGTGAACATGGAAATTCCCTCTGCCACTGTCCTGGATGCAAGGTTGTAAATTCTGTGGGTGAAACCCAGTCACCAAGAGCTCTTCCATATGCTCTTTCTAGGCCAGAGAGGCAGTCCTTAGCAGATGGCAGAACTGTACAAAGACATCATGTGTATCCATTCCAATTCATACAGGCTCTCAGCTGAATGGGGACTTTGCCGTGATATCTCAGCTTTAGTCAGCAAATATTCCATCAATGCAATGGGGAGGGCCCTTGTTCTGACCCTCAGGGCCCTCTCAGGACCACCCCTTTCAGTCACCCTCTTTCTCTCTTCCCTTTCAGAAGGCCCCCACTTGCACTGTATTGTATTCTAGGTTCTTCTCCCTCACCCCAGGTCCCTCCTCCCCTCTGCCCCTGATGTAAACTCAGGCATGGCTTGGGGCAAGTTCTCCTTGAGCTTATACTCTTGGTGCCCTTATCTTTTGGGTGTCCCCAATACTTGAGAGTCATCTGTAGTGTTCTCCTTAACCCTCTTGAGACACTTTTTCCATGGACAAAGGCATCCGTTCCTATGACACTAAGCCTAACTTCCATTAATAAACCCAACTATTCACCACCAGGAGCAGCTTTGGCTTGGGCAGTAAGTACCATGGAGAGAGCCAAGTGAACCTTGGGTCCAGCACCACAGAGAGTTCCAAGACTGTACCTACTTGGCAGTCTGTCTGGTCTATTTTTATCTGATATGAAAAAGGCAGATTTAGGTTTTATGAAGCTGGAAACTCATATAATTTGGGGAGTCCTCTTTAATACAAAATGAAAACTTTTTAATTAAAATTAGGTATAAAAATAAGGGATTTTTTGAATGAGAAAAGTTGACAACTATCATAAACATTATGAAATCCAGAAAAACAACATCATCTTTGTATTAATTACTCTCTGATGGTTTTTGCCTACTTGTTTTGGTTGCATACTCTTTGATCATCTCTTTATTAGATGACAACATTTATATCATTTTCTATTCATAAAATTTAAGTGTAATTTAGTCACATAGTTAATAAAAATGTGTATTTTATTATTGAACATTTGGACTCAGCACCAATGAAAACAGAATCCTCCAATTACGGTTTTACAGATATGATGACTGGAAGATTGTTTTCACAGACTAGCACCTGGCTCCATACACATCCAACTTTGTTTCTCCAGCACTGTGCACATTGCCAGGCACTGTAGGACATTTTAATATGATGATATGATATGATCTCTGGCCCTCTCTCTGCCTTTGTACATAATGCTGAGTGAACAACAGGAGTATTCCTGGAAGGACATTGTAATATCACTGTATAATGAAGCAATGGCACACACTCATGTGAAACCCACTGAACCAAACTGAGTGTCTGTCTAACTTAACCTCCCCTCCGTTGGATCCCCAAAGTGTTCCTGGCAGTTGAGTGCTACCAAGCATGTAAGAAGGTGTGGTAGAGGAGATGTTAGGGTGGAGAGATGCTGCAGGCTTATCCAATTTGGGGCAAATAATTTACTTTTCCAAATTTTCCAAAAACATAAGATCTTGTGAACACATTTCTGAGATCCAAGTGAGAGAGAGGGGCTTGGAAAGTGCTGGATATGACCCACATTTATCTATTTATCATCATAGGAAGATATTTTTCAGTTTTACAAGACTTAAGCCTGTAATGCAGAGAACCAGAGATTTCTGAGGTCCCTGTTTTCAAACGATTTCATGTGCTCTCTGGAGCATTCAGGTCACTCTTTAGATGGGTGGCTGTTACCCCTCCATTCAAGAATCTCTTACTGGGACCTGACTATGTGGTAGAGGCACTGAGGGCACAGTTTGGCATCAATAACGAACCAGAAACATTTTGTCCTCACAGTCAGGTGGAGAAGACTAAAATAAATCAACCAGGCATGGTGTGTGATAAGGTATAATTAAGGTATTAAGGGATCTGTGGGTTAATAAATATTTGTAATTGCTGCTTCAGCCTCCGTTGCCCTGAGCTCCCTCCAATAATTCCCTGATTTTGTTTCATGGAAAGTGCCCACTTCATGATCAAACACAAGGTTTGGGTGCCTACACTCCTAGCCTGGGGTGGGCCCAGATAAACAAGCCAGGCCACATGGCCCTTATCACTCATTCCTCTGGCTATAGTGACTATCTCTGGGACAGGCACACAGGTCATGTGAGGAGTCTATTTCTAGGGTTTCTGGGAAAGAGGGATTCCTCTTTTGTGAGGAAGCTTATTGGAGAGACACCCTCTTGTCCCCTGGAAAGCATGACATGAGAATGTGAGGCTGGCAGGTGCCACAGTCATTTGTAATTATGAGAGAAACAACTGGAGCTGTTCAGAGAACATGGTAGGGATCTTCAAGATGAATCAGACGACAGGGGAGGCAGAGGAGAAGGAAATTGGGTCCTTGGCATTATCATTGGAACCACTTGATCAGGCCTCACCTGAAGGCTGATTTACTCATGGACTTTCCTAGGGACTGATGAGTAGGAGGCTTATTTGAATGGACAAGATATAGAAAAGGCATCCTTTTATCATGAATTTTTAAAATAAATGCACTAAAGTGCAGAGACCAACATAACAAATTCTGTGTCCACCCCAGAACTAACAATATGCTATTATGCTTGATTCAAATATTTTAATTTTTTTATGAAAGAACACATGACAGATGGAATTTGGTCTCTATTGTGGCATTTCTCAGTTTGATTTCCCTCCCTCTCCCCTTCCAGAGGCAGCCACTAATGAGAACTTAGTATGTATCCATGCCATTTATGTTTTTGTACTTATACTAAATATCCATCAACATTATTTAGTATGTGTGACTGTGTGCTTTTAAGTTCCATCAATGGCATCACACTAGATCTATCATTCTGCCTTTGTTTCCTAAGTAATTCTATGTGCTACTTATTTATTCATACTTGTACATTTACATCTAGATGATTCCCTTTTAATTGTATAATATTACATCATAGAAACATGCCAGGCATAGTCATTGTCCTCCTTGTGGAAACGTATGTAGTTTCCATTTTGAACTTATTTCAAACAATGTCTTATGAAGATCTGGTTATTACACGTGCAGGAGTTTCTCTAGACTTAGAATTGAAAGAGTTGGATCCAAGGGTGTGAAATTTTCAACAATTCTCAGAGAAGAAGGAAGGAGAGGTGGATAGCATTTCGTTTTTACTACTAAGGGATGCCTCACTGTGTTTCTATTAATGCTTATCATTTTTTGCCTTAAATTCCATTTTGTTTGATAGTAATATAGTTGCAACAATTTTCTGGTTAATGTACACATGGTGTTATCTATTTCTACCCATTCACTTGCAATTTTTTGCCTCTTTATTTTTTTAACTGTGCAATGACATACAGAAGTTTATTCAGTTTATACAAGTAATTTCTCAAATTTATAAAGTAAAAAGCTAGACTTCCAGAGGAAAAATTCCTTACATTGGTATCAAAATATCTTCTAGCCCCCATAAATAATCTGCAATCACTTGATAGAAAACATTTCCACAACCACATAGGTCATGCAGACTTTTAAAATGCTATTGTATTCAGTTTGTTTCAAACTGAGCAAAACAATGCAACTTTTACTTCTTTACACATTTCACAATTGTACTTATATTAATGTTCCTTCTCATTTCAACTCATCCCATTACCAATAAAACAGGAGTGAGATAAGAGGGGAGAAGATCCTTGAGTGCTTCTAATTTTCCTTGAAATAAACTAATAATTCATTAAAATTTTAAATAAGTCATTATAAGGATAATAAAAGCCTCAAAGACTTTTTTAAATAAAATTATACAGTAAATAAGTAAATAAGCATTCAAATGTTAGTAACCTAACAGGCCCTAATACAGCTTTCAGATAGTTTCATATTAGCAGGGAAATATTAGCACAGAAAAGAAGTTTCCCAAGAGGGACTCATTTTAAACATAAATCATAGCTTAAATTACTACCATATAGATTATACTAAGCAAAGACAGAAAGAATGAATGTTTTCCTCCGTTCATGAACTGTGTAAGGCTATGTTACAAAGTCAGATAATGGACTGTAAATCACCTACCATATTGATCAATCATATTTAAAGTTTTCTTAACATTAGACATTTTTAATGGGGGTAGGAAAAAAGTAAACAACCATTTCACTTCTTCTGTTCTTCTACTCTAGCCACATAAGCCAGTTGTAATGGATGATACAGGTTTTAGCTGCAATTTGTAAATATTCCAAGAGTTGCCATAGTCCCAGGAACCAGAGAAAACTGCCACCCACAAATAACATACCAAAGTAAACATAAATACAGTATGATTCTAATTTTTTTTTGTACAATCCCAGACAGCCTCAAATAATTTTATAAATACCTTATCAAAAAGGAATTTAAAAAGTTATCAAAACTATTTAAAACATTTAAATGCAGAGTGCTCAAATTTCCTTCCATCAGGCCAGAAATCATCACAAAAATTATGATCACAGTTACAAACAGAATGAGTGGAATGTTTAAGTTTAGGACAACCGACCCCATGAAACTTCTAAAAATGCAATCATTTACTCAAATATGCTGTAATTAGAAATGGCGATAATAAAGGAAGCAAAACTAAGCTTGCAAGTGAAATTTCTAGAGGCTGGTGGAAACCATCTCATCCCATATTGCAAATGCAAAAAGAAAAACAGTCCTTATAGAGTTAAGAGTACTCTGGTCATTGTTGTTCATTTGGTCCTGCAAGGTGTTAACCACCTTCACTTCCCATATCACAAAATTAGCCACAGGAGGAGCCGATGGATCTTGTTCATTATGAGGACTGGTTGGCTTTTCAGGTACATCGGATCCTCTTCAATTAGGAGGACTCAGTAGGAACAAGATCACTGCAGTCACCAGTCAGGCCATCAAGATCATAGTATCACTGATGCCATTATCATCACAGTGTCCTGGTCATTCTTGCAGGCATCTGTGTCTGTGCAGCAGAACTGGGGCTGCCACAACAGACTGGTCGGCCTTCTCATCGCATATTTATGAGAACAAACATATTCATAGGGATCAAGCCCACTTTCTGCCATGATTACCCAGCTTGATTTTACTTGACTGTTTAAATACTTCTGGAGGCTGGGAAGTCCAAGATCAGGGAATTGGCAGATCTGGTGTCTGAAGAGGACTTGCCGTCTGGTTCATAGATGGAGCCTTCTCACTGTGTCCTCTTATCTCTTTATATTTTAGATATATCTTTTCTACATATTGCTGAAAAAATTCTTTTAATCCAAACTGATAGCCTATGTTTAGATGGGCATAATTAGTCTATGGTTATTCACTGCGACTGAGGACATTTTGAACTTATTTCATTATCTTACAGTCTACATGCCATGCCTTTGTTTCAACTCTCCTTTTTTTTTTTTTTTTTTTTGCCTTCCATTGCATTATTTCCCTTCCCTTTCTTTTACTGATATGGCAAACATACATTCTATTCTAATTGTGTTGTTTACCTCTGCAATTTTAACAAAATACCTAATTTTATGTTTTTCCATAAAACTTTAAAGTTGATCATCCTTCTTTCCTTCTCCAAAACAAGATACATACTTAAGCATGTGTAACTTTCTCCAATATTCACATTTCCAGAATCTGTTATTGTTGTCTACTCTTTTAGACACACCTTATTTAAAATTCTAAATATAGTTATTATAATTGTTTGTAGTTTGAGCTTATTGAGCTCTATCAATATACTTCTTTGCTTAAAATATTTGATTTCTAATCTTCCCTTCTTGTCGAAATGAATATTTTAAAGTAGATCTGTGTAGGGAAGAACACTCCGTCTTTATAGGATTACGTTCAGAAAGTGGTTATGTATTTCAGTTAGGCAGCTATTTTCTTTCAGTACTTTTACACTATGATTGCTACTGACATTGTTTTTGAAGATAAAAATAGTCTGACACTTTTTTTCCTTCTTTGGTTGCCTTTAAGCTTGGTCTTTATTGTTGATGTACAGTTTCATTCTTACCCTGCTTGGCACATGTTACGCTTTTGCCAATCTGTTCATTCAAGTCTTTAATTCTGGAAAATTCTTTACCCGGATATATTTGAATGATGCCAGTTGACAACAGAAATCTAGGGTGTGGATGTAGGAGGAAACCAGTGGAGTATAGTGACAGGGAAGCCAAGAAAGAGTTTCTAGAAGGAGAGGACAGTCATTTGGATTAAATGCTGCTAATGGTCTATGAAGAGTGGAACGGAAACCAACAGCTGGTTGAGAGGAAGGTGGCTGGGTCATCTCTTGCCCCAGGCTTGAGAGAAGAAGGCTTGAGGGTCTCCATCCTTGGCTTTGACTGGGCATCCCCAGGACTGACTGGAGCCCTATCCCTGTTTGGAACCTCACACTCAGCTTGGAGGAGACGTCTGCATGCCCTGTAGCCTGTGTGAGACCCACGCTGCACTGAGCCTCTTGGCAACACCAGGCCTGAGTTTGGGCCTGGTGTGCAGGGCAGTGTTATATAAACCAGAGTAGCTTTCCCCAGGAGGGTCCAGGATTCATTCTGGCTCCCCAGGGGTTGTAGACCTAGAAGTCATCTGACAGTGGTGAGACAGGGAACTGGTTGGTCCTTTTGCAGTCCACACTTATCTTCGCAGTTAGGGGCAGGCTCCACACCTTTAGGAACCAGGGGGCCACTCTCACCAAAGCCCAGGCCTCATCCCAGGCTGCCCCATGGCTCCAGAGCTGAGAACCAGGCAGCAGAAATGACTGGGTGAGGAAGAGCTGGCAGCTGGCTTGGAGCAGCATGGCTCAGTTGGGGGTCTTCTGTTGCCCCTAGGATCCACTGGGAGTGGCCCCAGGGTTGGGAGAGGCCATGGAGAGTTCTCCCATGAAAGTCCAGTCCTGATCCTCATTCTCACTTCCTGGCAAAGGAGTAAGCAGGTTCCAGGCCTCACACTCAAGCCCTGGAAATGATGGAGTGGCAGTAGAAAGGCCCCTCCCTGTGAAAGGGACCTGGCAGTTTTCAGTCCTTATTTGCTCCCAATGTGTCCGCAACTGGTGGGTTCTTGGTCTCGCTAACTTCAAGAATGAAGCTGTGGACCCTCGCGGTGAGTGTTACAGTTCTTAAAGATAGTGTATGCGCCGTTTGTTCCTTCAGATGCTCAGATGTGTCTGGAGCTTCTTCCTTCTGGTGGGTTCATGTTCTCGCTGACAGGAGGTAAGCTGCAAACCTTCGCAGTGAGTGCTACAGCTCTTAAAGGCAGCGTGGACCCAAAGAGTTTGCAACAGCAAAATTTGTTGCAAAAAGCGAAAGAACAAAGTTTCCACCACTGTGGAAGGGGACCCCAGCAAGTTGCACCCGGTGGCTTGGGCAGCCTACTTTTATTCCCTTATCTGGCCCCACCCACATCTTGCTGATTGGTCCACTTTACAGAGAGCCGATTGGACCATTTTGACAGGGTGCTGATTGGTGCATTTACAAACCCTGAGCTAGACACAGAGTGCTGATTGGTGCATTTACGATCCCTTAGCTAAACATAAAAGTTCTCCAAGTCCCCACCAGACTCAGGAGCCCAGCTGGCTTCACCTAGTGGGTCTTGTATTGGCGCCGCCCCAGGGAGTTGCCTGCCAGTCCCATGCCCTGCACCAGCACTCCTCAGCCCTTGGGTGGTTGATGGGACCTGGCGCCATGGAGCAGGGGGTGGTGCCCATAGGGGAGGCTCGGGCCTCGCGGCAGCCCACCCGGGGCCGCGGCGGGGGAGGCTCGGACATGGTGAGCTGCAGGTCCCGAGCCCTGCCCCGGGGCTAGGCAGCTGAGGCCCTGCGAGAATTCGAGGGCAGTGCAGGCCAGCACCCTCTGCAGCTGTTGGCCCGGGTGCTAAGCCCCTCACTGTCCTGGGCCGGCAGCGCCAGCTGTCCACTCCCTATGCAGGGGCCCGCAGAGCCCTCACCGGCCAGAACTCGCGCTGACCCACGAGAGCTGCGCGCAGCCCGGGTTCTCGCCTGTGCCTCTCCCTTCACACCTCCCCGCAAGCAGAGGGAGGCGGCTCTGGTCTCTGCTAGCCCAGAGGGGGCCTCCCACAGTGCTGTGGCGGGCTGAAGGGCTCCTCAAGCACGGCCAGAGTGGGCGTCGAGGCTGAGGAGGCACCGAGAGCGAGGGCTGCTAGCACATTGCCACCTCTCTCCAAGACACAATTTTGCTGCAAAGGAGTCCTCCCACCAGAGTGAAAGGGATACAGAAGAAAGGATTAGGTTGGGAACGGAATGAGTTCTATCTTTGGGGGGAATTTAAGGAAACACCACTCTATGTCGCCCACTCAAGCAATCAAAATATCAGACCCAGCCCTGGTCCTCAGAATGTCCCTCTTCAGCTTTGACTGGCCCCCCAGTGACTGGCTGGAGCCCCATCCGAACCACATACTCAAGTCTGAGGAGAGGTTTGCATGCCCTGTGGCCTATGGGAGGCCCAGGCTGCACTGAGCTTCTCAGCAACACCAGGCCTGAGATTGGGCCCGGCCCACAGGGCAGCGTGAAAGGAAAAAAAAAATGCTCGGGACCTCCAAATCACTGGCTGAAGAGAAAAGTGAAGCTGGGAACTGGGGGCAAACTTGTCTCATTTTATTGCTAAATGAGATAGCTACAAAGATTTAAGGAAAAAAAATAAATAAATAAACTCCCTCTCTCCCTCACAATTTGATTTGCCCACTGGGAAATTCCTTGTGGGGTCCCAGTGTCTCAACCCTAAAACAATTCTGTTGAATTTCACCCCGACAAAGTACACTGATAGCTTCTCTTCATAGGAACGGGACAAAGAACAGGACTCAAAGTCATCCCTCTGCTCCCCCGAGACAAATGCATATCTGATTGCTTCCTCTGCCCTATGTTTATTTTATCTTCTGTAAAAGCGCAGATCTACTGAGCTAGATGAAAGCATAAGTGACTGTTTCTCTTCCCCCTCTCGCATAGAGAAAAGCTGATTAGATTCATAAGAATGCGACTGTTTGCCTCTTACGTACCCACACCTTTTAAAAATGTCTTCCTCTTTCCCCATTAGCTGCCCTTTCCCCTCTAAATATTGAAGTCCTCAAAATCATCTTTGGAGAAAGGCACAGACCTGTCTCTCGGGCATGAGTCCTTAACCTTGACAAAATAAATGTCTAAATTGAGACCTATCGCAGGCACTTTTTGGTTTACAGCAGCAAACCTGGAAGCACAGAAAGGCAGATCCCAAGCAGAGGAACACTTACAGCGGGCCGTGACCCAACCACAGTCACTTAGCGTGAGTGGCGGGTGAGGCAACAGACAATAGAACATGTCTGAAACTCAGAGCCACTTCCTCCCCCAACCAAGCTGCCCCTCAACAAGTTCCCCATCTTGGTTTCTTAGGGCAAAATTCAGCGTCTGGGTCTGCACTGCCCTCTTCTGGTCATTCGGTTGTTAACACGAGCAGCCAAGAGCTCCCCTTTGGAAATAGCAGTTCTTCCCAGTTTCGATTTTTCTGCCAACCAGGCTTGTTTCCACACAATGACTCATAAGTGAGATAATGAGGGGCAAGAACAAGTTAAAATATTTACTATAATTTACATTTGGAGGAAAAACTTTAGTCTTACATTGCCTGTAGAAAGAATGTGACCTACAGAGGATTTTGCAGTGGTTTAACCCTTTATATTTCTTTTTGATAAAGCACACATTTACTTTTTTTTCTGATCATACAGAAAATTTATTCCTTGAGACCACATAAATGTAAGAAGCATGGCTTTGGTGTCATTTAGAAAGTGAACGTGTGTCTAAGAATTTTCACACTAAATTGTAAACACTAACATAACTGATCCATCCATCTTCGGCTTTTCATTGAGATATTTACTAAGTCCATCATCCGATGCTTTTGAGGACATGAAAATTAAAGAGATAAGAATCTTGATCCCAAGACGCTTTATTGTTTTTAAGAAAGTTAGTAAAGACTCTAAAAGCAGGCAAACAGGGAAATGCATCCTCGCTGAAGCTGATAGTGCCAGGACCAGGTGCCTTCCCCAGTCCAGCAGCTGCAGGTTGGGTTGCTAAGAGCTTACCCTGCCCTCTTCTGCAGACAATTGTTGGCAGAATCCTGAGGGGTAACATTACCCCCTTCACCCTTCTCATCCAGGGTGGCCAGTAGCCAGTGACTGAGGGGTGTAGGGGTAACACTGCCCAGCCACCTTGCTTCTGGGTGGGACAACCTCTGTGGTTCACATCAGTGCCTCCTGCTGAATCAGCATAAGGCTGATTCTTCTGAGGCCTGGCTCCTTCCTCCACCTGTCCCTGCTTCCTCACTGCCCTTCGGTGTCTCCCAGTGCACTCCTTCTGTAAGTTCCCTGCTCAAGGATCTCTACTTCAGGCTCTACTGCTACAGAATCTAGACAAAAACATGTGCCATCAACAAGGCCCAGAAAAGATAAGATCCAGTTTCAGGATTAGGGAAAACTTGCCTTGAAGGTCAGGTTAGATCTGGGCATGGAAGAACTGTTCATCTAGCCCACTGACACATATTGACTGAGTGCCTTCAATGAGCTGGGCACTCTTCTAGGCCTTGGGGCATAGCAGCAGATATGACAATCTTGTTATCACTGGCACAATAATTCTAGCAGAGAGGGAAAAAAGCAGGAAATAAACAATGGAGAATAAGATGAATTCAGTTAAGTTCCTTTCTTTTTTTTGGAGACAGGGTCTCACTCTGTCCCCCAGGCTGAAGTGCAGTGACTGGATCACAGCTCACTGCAACCTCAACCTCCTGGGCTTAATTGATCCTCCCACCGCCTCCTGGGTAGCTGGGATACAGGTGTGTACCACCACACCCGGCTAATTTTTATTTTTATTTTTTGTAGAAATGGGGTTTCTCCATATTTCCTAGCCTGGTCTGGAACTCCTGGACTCAAGTGATCCACCCACCTCAGCCTACCAAAGTGCTGGGATACAGGTGTGCACCACCACACCCGGCTAATTTTTATTTTTATTTTTTGTAGAAATGGGGTTTCTCCATATTTCCTAGCCTGGTCTCAAACTCCTGGACTCAAGTGGTCCACCCACCTCAGCCTACCAAAGTGCTGGGATCACAGGTGTGGCTACTGTACCCGGATAAGTTATGTTCAGTAGTGAAAATAAAATATGGCAACCAGCTACTGTCACCAGATCCATTTTCCTACAATTCTCCAAAAACTTACCCTTGAGAAATTAGGTGATTCATATATCTAGTTATAACCATTGGAACCTTTCTCCTGTCATAATTCTTCATCTCCAATGGTGCTGGCTCAGTCAATGTCAGCTTCCATTGAGTTCCTGCTGAGGATACTCACTTTAAACCATGGCGTTGACCACCAAACATTTTTCAAATACTTACTCTACAGTCTGTATTTGGGGCCTGGCATAGTGGCTCACACCTGTAATCCCAGCACTTTGGGAGGCCCCAGCAGGAGGAGCCCTTGAGCTCAGGAGTTTGAGACCAGCTTGGGCAACGTAGTGAGACTTCATCTTTATCACACACACACACAAAAAAAGTAGTCGGGCGTGGTGGTGCATGCCTGTGGTCCCAGTTACTTGGGAGGCTGAGGTGGGAGGATCACTTGAGCCTGGGAGATGGAGGTTGTAGTGAGCTGAGATTGCAGCACTGCACTCCAGCCTAAGTGACAGAGTAAGAGTCTGTCTCAAAAACAAAACAAAATAAAACAAGGCAAAACAAAACAAAAAACAAAACCTAAAATAAACCGAAGTCTGTAGTTGGGATCTTGAAGCATTCTCTGGGCTTTCCATATAACATGACATCCATTGAAGCATTTTGTTTGGGTTCTGGACTCACTGCAGAGAGGCAGCCTTCTAAAGCAGTGGTTCTCAATCTTTTTGGCATCAGGGACTGGTTTCATGGAAGACAATTTTTCCATGGACTGGGTGGCAGGAGGATGGTTTTGGGATGAAACCATTCAACCTCAGATCATCAGGCATTAGATGCTTGTAAGGAGAATGCACCTAGATCCCTCACCTGCACAGTTCACAATAGGCTGGAGCTCCTGTGAGAATCAAATGCAGCTGCTGATCTGACAAGAGGCAGAGCTCAGGCGGTAATGGTTGCTTACCTGCCACTCTCTTCTGCTGTCTGGCCCAGGTCCTCTGGTCTAAAGGACCAGGGATGCTGTAGTCCCTGTCCTTGCTGGCAACCAATACCTGTGGCTGCCCAAGAGATGCTCCTGGGACAAAGGAACTGTGCCTTTGAGAGAGCCCAGGGTCGATGCATCCTGTATAGCGGCTCTCTTGATTCCATTCTCCGTGCCAATGTCCTACAACCATACTGTCCTTTGATCCCATAAGCCTTCCTAAGGCCTGTAGCCTCAGAAGAGAAAATGTCCTTTTTTTTGGCCTATAAGCCTGGTGGCAGGCATGTGTTTTATTCATCTTCCTATGCCTCATGGGCACAGCAAAATCCCATTACACAGGCGTTAACCAGTGAAGCTGGTGGAAATAAGTGAACTCCAGGGTCCTCCACAATGCCCACTTGCCCTTTCCTTCTTAGGATCCCAATAGCCAGGCCAGAATCCTCTCTCTATTCAACAGGCCTCTAGCTTTCCAGCCATTGTGCCTCAGTTCAGCCTGTTCTCCCACTCAGAGGCTGCCTGGTAGAACAGAAAGGCACCCCAAAGTGTGTAACTTAGGGCAAATGGCTTCTCCACAGAAATCTTGCATACAGCATCCAGCTCCTGTCAGTATACAGTAGGTGCTCAAGATACTTCATTCTCTAGCTGTCCACATTACAATAGACAAAATGTTTGTGGCCCCCTCTCCACCCAAATTCGTATGTTGAAACTTAACTGCTGCTGAATGGTATTAGGAGGTGGGGCTTTTGGGAGGCAATTAGGTCATGAGGGTGAAGCTCTCATGAATAGAGTTAGTGTCCTTATCAGAGAGACCCCACAGAGCTCCCTTCCTCCTTCTTGCCTTGTGAGGACACAGAGAGAAGATGGCCATGGATGAGTCAGGAAGTGGACCCTCACCAGACACCTTGATCTGGGACCTCTGCAGGCACCTTGATCTTGGATTTCTCAGTTTCCAGAACTATGAGAAGTGAATTTCTGTTGCTTATAAGCCACCTGTTCTCTAGTATTCTTTAAAGCACCCTGAATGATATCCGTCTTCCACCCAGTCCACTTTTGAAAAGTCTTCCTCTGTTCCCATAACCTAACAGCCCACCTTGCAAATCTCACCTCCTCCAAAGAGGCTCCTGTGGTTACTCTGATGCAGACTGGCCTTAGAGTTGAAGTTATTTTTCTCTAATTTGTGTGGGATAGGATCTTCCTAACGTAAGACTTAACAACTCTACAAAATTGCACATTCCTTTTTTTAACACTTGGGTTGTCATTAAGGCTTTTCCAAATATTCTGATCCTTTTCTTTCAGGGAACAGTGTTGGATGACTTTGGCCTGAGGTCCCTGAAGTTGGGTGTGACCATGTGGCATGCTGTGGTCAATGAACAGCAGAAAGCTGAGCCACTTCGTTGCTGAAACACTAAAAATCTGTGTATTTGGCACGCTCTTGTTCCCTCTGCTGGAGCAAAGAACAATGTGCACATGTAATTTGAGCCAGAAATAACCTTTTTCAGCACAATGTAGCTTGACTGTTGTACCTAGTTTACTCTCCTGAGATGAAATTGATAGTATCTATGTGTCTATATATGTGTCTGTATGTGTATGCATATATATTACTTAATTTTTCAAAGGCATTATAATGATCTAACTGCAATATAAAGGAGAAAGAGGGAGCATTAAATTGTAATGACCTATATTCAATAAGTAAATGCTCTCATCTGAAAACACAAGGAGGCATAAGGAAGTAGATGCTTGTACCTACAAATCTCTTTTTTTTTTTGAGATGGAGTCTCACTCTGTCTCCCAGGCTGGAGTGCAGTGGCGCCATCTCGGCTCACGGCAAGCTCTGTCTCCCAGGTTCACACCATTCTCCTGCCTCAGTCTCCCGAGTAGCTGAGACTACAGACACCCGCCACCACACCCGGTTTGTATTTTTAGTAGAGACGGGGTTTCATCATGTTAGGCAGGATGGTCTCAATCTCCTGACCTCGTGATCTGCCTGCCTCGGCCTCCCAAAGTGCTGGGATTACAGGCGTGAGCCACTGTGCAGCCTTGTACTTACATATCTCATCACCTTAATGCAGCAGTTGCAAGTGCAGACTCTTACCCATGTGCCAGTGACCCAAAGGCCACTGTTGTCGCTGACATGATTACCCGAAAATATGAACATGTTAGGAAAGTTTTTGACAAGAGAGAGTTTAATCCTCCCTTAATTGGCAAAGCAGTTACATTCCTGGGAAAATGCAGTGGATTTGAAACTATGCCCCAAATACTTTGCATTTAAGTATAAACAGGAGTTGTATTCTTTTTTTTTTTTTTTTTCGTTTTGAGACGGAGTCTTGCTCTGTTGCCCAGGCTAGAGTGCAGTAGTGCAATCTCAGCTCACTGCAACCTCTGCCTCAAGGGTTCAAGCGATTCTCCTACTTCAGCCTCCCATAACCCCTGTAGCTGGGATTACAGGCGTGTGCCACCACGCCTGGCTAATTTTTGTATTTTTAGTAGAGACAGGGTTTCACCACGTTGGCCAGGCTGGTCCTGAACTCCTGACCTCAGGTGATTCACCTGCCTCCGCCTCCCATAGTGCTGGCATTATAGGCTTGAGCCACCGTGCCCTGCCCAGGAGTTGTATTCTTGATCTAGGTTTAAATGTAAACCTACACTTGGCCTAGGTTTTAAGTAAAACCCTACATGTTTTTGCCTATGTAAAGGTCTGTTAGGACCCTGGAAAGTTGTGCAGGATATGGGACAGTTCTTTCTAGTGTGACTTGCCCCGAATACTGCAAGACATCCACCATCCCTGACCCTGCCGGATAATGCAAGTCACATCCCAGCTCCAACTATGTTGATGATGAAAAATGTCCCCAGTATTGCCAAAGTGGCCCTTAGAAGCTGGTTTTCCCCTTCTTGAAGAGCACCGAAGCCTTTTTGAAGGATGCCACCTATGTGTCGTCTGAATACCTAATAGCACCCGGCACAGAGCTGGGTTGAAGGTAGCTTCCTGACTCTGTTGAACCAGCTCTTTAAAGTCGATTCTGTTAAGCCGGGTTTGTCTTGCCAGCACATGACGAAGGGTTGTTCCTATGGACTGAGCCTCCAGGATTCTATCTGTGATGGCAGGACTGGGGCCCATGACATAGGACAGCACAGTGGCACTCCAAGGGCTGGATAACATAGAGATGCCCTCCAGGCCAGCACCCCCAAGTGCCATGGATATTTCCAGAGCATTCCTTAGTTTCCCTCATTTGGCTGTGAGAGCTCATCCACAAAGCCTTCCCCTACCTCCTATGATGATCTCTGGGGTCGCCACCTCGTCAGTGCCTTCACAGCATTCCCTGGAGCTGGCGGTGCATGGCTGGGCTGGTTCAGCTGAGAACAGCTGTCCAAGCGGAACAGGAGAACAATGGAAGCAGTACGTATTCTTGGCTGCTCTGGAGAGAATGGTGTTTCCAGCTTCTGGCGGCCCTCGCTCTCCAACACAGCATACCTGGCTGACCTCCAGCTTGGCCCTGGAAGGGTTTCCCTCTTCCCTTGTTCTCCACAGCTTCATTTGAGAGCAGGATTCAGGAGGATTCTCCTCCACCAGCAGCTCACTTCCTGTTTGCATCATTCAGAAAGCCAGGCAAGATCTGGGGATAAGTAATCCCTGCCCCCTCATTTAACGGCTCTGAGGATTTTCTAAAAGGCTGATCAACAATCTGATTGTGGGGACTCTGCTCTACTCTCTAATTTCAGAAAGCATGTTGCATTGTGACCCTTGAGTGGGCATCCTGCCCTTAGAGTTCCTGTCTCTTACCATATCCTAGGTCTCAGCTAGGTGGCGGCTTTCCTCTGCTTCTGAAGGTAAACAATAGTAGCAGAGGGTAGAAACCAGCTGTTCCTTGCCCTCAGGCCTCATTTCTAGGGCTGGCACTCCATGATGGCAAGAGGCATTATCTCTGGCAGACAGCAGAGGGTGGCAGGGGACTGCAGATCTCATTTTGCCCATTTATGCGATTCCTCTCCGGCCCCAATCTTATTTCCTGTCATGTTGCCACCTTCTGCCTCTGTTCATATATAGGCGTTAGCACACGGCAGACATTTAGCACACGACAGACATTTGACATTCTGCAACTCTGCAAGATGTTCAGTTTTCTGATTATTGAATACCTAGGCCTTCTTAATGAGCCTGAGCCTCATTTCCATTCTCATTTCAGGTAGGCCAGCTTGAACCAAACCATATTGCTTTCATAAAGAAGCTTACTAGAAAAACAAAGAAATGGGAGAGGCTATAGTGTGTAGCGATTTACACTGCATAACAACACTTTAAAGAAATTGAGGAAGTGATTACTGTAAAAGTCAGAATCATTGTTAATTTGGGCGGCAGAGTGGACTGTGGGTGGCCTGGAAAAATTCCATTTCTTGATTTGTGTGCTGGGCTCCAAGGGTATTTAGCTTATAATAATTCATTAAGCTATGCATTTTTGCATACTGTGTATATATGTATTTATTTTCCAGTAAAAAGTTAAACAATCCAATCAAAAGGCAGAGATTGTCAGGCTGGATTAAAAATCATGACCCAACTTTAGATTCTAAGAAACAAGCAGGTTGAATGTAAAATACTGGATAAAAAGACGTAGCAGGTAAACAACAACCACAAGAAAGTGGAAGTGGCTATAGATATGCACCTAATACTGAAACATCAAAACACACCAAGCAAAACGGACAGAAATGTGAGAGAAAGATAATTCAACAATCGTTGGATACTTCAGTACCCTACTCTCAATAATAGATGGAACAACCAGACAGAAGATTGCTGAGGAAATAGAAGACTTGAATAATACTACAAACCAACTAGACCTAACAACATCTATAGAACATGTCACTTAACAACAAAATATATACGCTTCTCAAGTGCACATAAAACATTTTCCAGGAAAGACATATGCTAGGGAATAAAATAAACATCAATACATTAAATAGGGTAGAATAATAAAAAGTGTGCTCTTCAGTCACAATGAATAAAATTAGAAATCAATAGCAGAAAAAAACAGGAAATATTACAAATATGTAATAATACTCCCCAATAACCAATGAGTCAAGGAGGAAATAAAAAAAGGATTCAGAAAGTGGTTGGGCGCAGTGGCTCACACCTGTAATCCCTGCACTTTGGGAGGCCGAGGTGGGTGGATCACCTGAGGTCAGAAGTTCAAGACCAGACTGACCAATATGGTGAAACCCTGTCTCTAGTAAAAATACAAAAATTAGCTGGGCATGGTGGCGCATGCCTGTAGTCCCAGCTACTCGGGAGGCTGACACAGGGAGAATTGCTTGAACCCAGGAGGTGGAGGTTGCAGTGAGCTGAGATCACACCACTGCACTCCAGCCTGAGTGACAGGGTGAGATTCTGTCAAAAAAAAAAAAAAAAAAAAAAAAAAAAAGAATTCAGAACTACTTCGAGGTAAATGAAAATAAAGATCAATATACCAAAAATTTATAGGATGCAGCTAAAGCAACATTTATAGGAGAATTTATCATCGTAAATGTCTATATTGAGAAAGAAGAAAAACAAAAAAAACTTGTATGTAAATGTTTCAAGCAGCATTCTTCATAGTAGCCCAAAGTGGAAACAACCCAAATGCCATCAACTGACAGATGAACAAATGTGCTACATGATACAATAGATTGTTATTTGGCCAGAAAAGGGAATGAAGTACTGATACCTGCAAAAGCATGGATGGATCTTGGAAATGCTATGCTAAGTGAAAGATGCCAGTCACAAAGAATATACATTATATGATTCCATTCATGTGAAATTCCAGAACAGAGAAGTCTACAGAGACAGAGGTGGAATAGTAATTACTTAGGGCTGAGAGAGGATGGGGGTGGTGGATACAGGGATGATTGCAAAAGGTGTGAGGTTGCATTTTGAGTTGATGAAATGCTCTTAAATTGACTGGGGTGATGAGTGCAAATATCTATGAATATACTAAAACCATTGAAGTGTATACTTTAAGTGGGTGACTTGGTTGGTATCTGAATTACATATCAATAAAGTTTTTAAAAAGCTAAAAGTGTTTAGAAACATTGTTGTAAGTACCTCTGAATACCCGAGTAAGACATATTTGGGAGGATCTGTAAATTCAGATTTAACCAATATAATGATATTAAACATTAGAAGTTTAGTTTTACTCATCTTTATCCAATGTAAACTGTATTTTATACTAATATTATAATATAATAAACTCCACTTTTTATATTTAATGTCTTCATCATTTTCTAATATTTCAACTCAATTTTTGTAATTAGCTATTTTAAAAGTCTGTATACAATTTCAAGGAGTGAATGTGCTAAAGTTTATGTAATAATTCTCCCTATCTCCTGTAAGAAACTGTCAAACCATTTTCCAAAGTGGTTGTACCATTTTGCATATCCACCTGAAATATATCAGAGTTCCAGTTGCTCTACATCCTCACCGGTGCTCTGTGTTGTTAGCTTTTAAAAAGCTATTCTGGCCAGGCACAGTGGCTCATGCCTGTAATCCCAGCACTTTGGGAGGCTGAGGCAGGTTCAAGACCAGCCTAGCCGACATGGTGAAACCCCATCTCTACTAAAAATACAAAAAATTAGCTGGATGTGGTGGCAGGTACCTGTAATCCCAGCTACTCTGGAGGCTTAGGCAAAAGAATCCCTTGAACTGCAGAGGCAGAGGATATAGAGGCAAAAGAATCGCTTGAACCCCAGAGGCAGAGGTTGCAGTGAGCCAAGGTCAGTCATTGCATTTCAGCCTGGGCAACAAGAGTGGAACTTCATCTCAAAAAAAAAAAAAAAAAAAAAAAAAAAAAAAAAAAAAAAAAAAAAGCTATTCTAATACGTGTGCAGCAAGATCTAATTATAGTTTTGATCTGCACTTCTCTATGCTGATGAATATCTTTTCATGTGTTTATTTGCTACTCATATCTTTTTGGCTGTTTACATGGTTTTCCAGTTTTTCTAAAAGTTGGCTTATTTGATTTCTTATTGAATTGTGAGAGTTTTTAAAATCCATATTATTTATACAAGGCCTTCATCAGATATGTGATTTACAAATATCTTCCCCCAGTTTGTGGCTTGTCTTCAATGTCTTAACCGTATTTTTAGAAGAAAAGACATTTAAAATTTTTATTGTCTAATTTGTTAACTTTTAATTAATTAATTTTGCTAACTTTGTTTGCAGAGACTATTTTTGTGTGGTAGGAAATAGGGAGATGTTGAAGAATTTTCAGCAGGGGAGCAGCATATTGAAAGAGACATTAGGACAAAAATTGGTTTGAGTGTAGACAACAATATAAATTGAAGTAGAAATAAATCTAGGGTAAGAGAAATTAGCTGTTACAATAAATTAGGCATGAAATAAATGAGGAAGTTAGGTAAGTATAGTAACAACCAGAATTATACCTTATTAAAATTTAATCTATCTGCTTAACTAGAATCTGCTAATGATTGAATAGGTTTTCTTACAGCCAGGGTTACTTTGGATGACTCCAAAGGGAAATCCAGAGACTTCCCTGATCAGCAACGTGAGAAGGCCCAACCTCCTTAATCCTATTTGGCCTGTCCCTCAAATGCCCCCTTTAAGAAAATGTGTATCACGGTTTTCCATTCAGTCAGGAAACATAAACTTTTTAGGATGCAATTTAGTCATAATGCTTATGTCTATTAGTTATTGCTATATCACAAACCACTTCCAAAGTTAGGGTCTTAAAACAACCATCAGCCGGGTGCTGTAATCCTGGGCCGAGGCGGGCAGATCACTTGAGGTCAGGAGTTCGAGACCAGCTTGGCCAACATGGTGAAACCACATCTCTACTAAAAATATAAGAATTAGCCAGGCATGGTGGTGGGTGCCTGTAATCCTAGCTGCTCGAGAGGCTGAGGCAGGAGAATCACTTGAACCCAGGAGGCGGAGGTTGCATTGAGCTGAGATCGTGCCACTGCACTCCAGCCTGGACAACAGAGCAAGGCTCTGTCTCAAAACAACAACAAGAATAACAACAAAAAACAAAAACAAAAACAAAAAAACAGAACAACCAAAAAAAAAAACCCCCAAAAATCCAAAACATCATTTACTTAGCTCATGATTCTGAAGATTGACCATTTGGGGTGGGAACAGCTAGGTTCTTCTGGTTCCTTCTGGGTCCCCTACTTGGCTACAGATGGCTTTGTTGATCTTGGCTGAGCTCTCTCAAATGTCCTGGTGCCTTGGCTAGCTTATTGAAGCCCAGGCTCAGCATTAACAAGTGCCTTCCACGGTATTTAATTGGACAAAATAAGTCAAAGGGAGCCCAGATTCAAGGAATGCATACAAGGAAGGGAATAATTGTAGGCATTTTTGCAAACAGTATACTTTGGTGCTTGCCTTCAGACCTGAGATATGGTCATGTCTGTGACATTCTTGGAAAGAAAAGCATCCTAGAGACCTTTCTAGGAGTTATTGGCGCAGGAAGTATTTATAAGATAAACTTTCATTAAATTCATTGTAGCAGGATCTGGGAATTAGGATCTCAAGGGGAAAGCCCAACTCTTGTTGTTTGCTTCCCATAAGAATAAGAAACAGCAGCATTATCAAGTGCTGTACTTTACTACAAATATTAATCGGCAACAATTGACCCTCTCTGGGACTTTCCATTTAGTTATTTACTGGAAGCTGTTCCTGTAATTTTCAACAGTGCTGTTATCTATGAGATTATTTTTCTTTTAGCTGTGCTGGGTTTTCAGGTGCATTAATATAGCTTAATATCTCTTCCTGTTGCTTCTCTAATTAAAAGCTTGTTGGATTTCCAAATAAGAAATAACATACACAAGCACTGGTAATACAGGCTGCTAATAATTGGGAGAAAAACTTCAGCAAGGAACAGCATCAACCAGGCGTGAGGGATCTTATGATCGGGCAAACAAAGAGGCCTAGAAGTCTGAGGGGCATTGGTGGGCAGTGATCTGGCTCTGAGCAGCTGGCCTCCCTGAGAGGGGCTGCTGCAGATGGAGGGCCGCCAACGGGCAGCCTGAATATAGTGCATGTGCCCTGTCCCGAGCTGGATGTTTGAATTCTGGGTCCCAGAGAACAGCTAATGTCTGTCTTTCCAATTACTGCCTGTATCCTTTCCTGCTTCCCCAAGTCCCTCATTCCTCTCCTCTTGGCGGCTTTTACCCTCTTTGGTTCAGGCCGCAGGAAACCTTTCCTCTAGTTCTAAGGATCGGCCACTAGATGGCACTAGCTGTTCGGATTAAAGTGCCTTCCTGCACTCCACAGGCCCAGGGCGAGGGCAGGCAGGGTCTGAAGACAGCTTCTCTCGGCCACCGTCATTCTCTCTCCCACTTCGCTCTTCACTTATCGCTTCCTCGTTCCATTTAAACATTAGATTCCTTCCAGCAGCGGTGTTTGCGTGATTTCGAAGGTAGGGAAACTGTGTGTTTGGTGTGGTGGGGTGCCCGTGGAAGAAAGGGAGTTTGTAGGTTCCACAAGAACCTTAGCTGCCCCCTAAGGACACAGATCGAACTCCAGGCAAGAGAAACAGCGACTGCCTCCCTCCCTCAGGCCATGAGCACTGGCCTCAAGAATCCCTGCTGAGCTGTTCTATAGCCTCTCACACTGTTACTTAAAAAACTGAGTTCTTGGTTGTGCGGTGGCTCACGCCACCCAGCACTTTGGGAGGCCGAAACGGGTGGATCACTTGAGGTCAAGAGTTGGAGACCAGCCTGGCCAACATGGCGAAACCCAGTGTCTACTAAAAATACAAAACAATTAGCTTGGCGTGGTAGCGGGCACCTGTAATCCCAGCCACTCGGGAGGCTGAGGCAGGAGAATCGGTTGAACCTTGGAGGCAGAGACTGCAGTTAGCCAAGATCGGGCCACTGCACTCCAGCCTGGGAGGCAGAATGAGACTCGGTCTCAAACATAAATAAAGTAGGCCGGGCGCCCTGGCTCATGCCTGTAATCCCAGCACTTTGGGAGCCCGAGGCGGGCGGATCACGAGGTCAGGAGATCGATACCCATCTGGCTAAGACGGTGAAACCCCGTCTGTACTAAAAATACAAAAAATTACTTGGGCGTGGTGGCGGGTGCCTGTAGTCTCAGCTGCTCGGGAGGGTGAGGCAGGAGAATGGCGTGGACACGGAAGGCGGAGCTTGCAGTGAGCCAAGATCGCGCCACTGCACTCCAGCCTGGGCCACAGAGTGAGATTCTGTCTCAAAATAAAATAAAAAATAAATAAAATAAACAAAATAAAACACAAAAATTGAACTCTTCCTTTTCTCCATCCTCTCACCCTAATCCATTCTTTTTATAGTTTCATCCTCACTGATGTGAATTTTTTGTTGTTGTTTTGTTTTATTGTTTTTTGAGACAAAGTCTTGCTCCATCACCCAAGCTGGAGTGCAGTGGTGTGATCTCGGCTCACTGCAACCTCCACTTCCCGGGTTCAAGCAATTCTCCTGCCTCAGCCTCCCGGGTAGCTGGGATTACAGGGGCCCACTACCACACCCAGCTAATTTTTGTATTTTTAGTAGAGACGGGGTTTCATCATGTTGGTCAGGCTGGTCTCGAACTTCTGACCACAGGCAATCCACCCACCTCGGCCTCCCAAATTGCTGGGATTTCAGCCGTGAGCCACCAGGCGGCCTGATGTCACCTTTTCACCCAATCATTTCTGGAAGCTAAAAGCCATCCTATTTTCTTACATAAGTCTAGTGCCTTTTCCAATCTACTACCTTAATGCTCCCTAACTTCATGACTGCCCCCACCCCTCCCTTTCCTCTCCGTTTGTACTGAATAATGGCACCGGTTTTTGGATCACCTATTTGTTTAATTACACAAGCCCTGGTTTTGACAGTGGGGATACAGCAGTGACTTCCAAGCTGAAACTTTAAGAATAAGTTGAAGTTAGCCAGGCAAATAGGGGTAACAGCATTCTTGATAGAGCAGATTTCAGCTAGGAGTGACTTTGCCTGGAAGGAGCCATTTGACAATGTCCATGACTAGACATTTTTGGTTGTTACAATTGGGGAAGGGAGTGGGGTTTGCTCCTGACATCTAGTGGGGAGAGGCCAAAGATGCTCTAAACATCCAGCAATGCCCATGACAGTCCCCAACAACAAATATTTAGCTCCCAAGTATTAGTAGTGCTAAGCTTGAGAAACCTGTGATAGAGAAAGCTGCAGAGAGACTATGGTTTTTTTGAGAAACAGTTTTATTAGAATGGGAATGAAGGTTGGGAGATGTTAGTAGGGACCAGGGTGTGCAGAGCTGCACCAGGGAGTTTGTACTCTCTCCCAAGGCCAATGGAAGTAACTGGAGATATTGGCTCCACTGGAAACTCTGTTCCAAGGGCCATTGAAAGCCCTTGCGGGGAAGCTATGGACCCTCACAAATACGTGGTGAATGAATATGCTCCATTCCAGGCCTTTTTGTCCAGACCTCTGTAAGCAAATACTGATATGCTATCAGCCTATACTAAACCAGAAGTATAGTATTCACTTATTTCATAAACAAGCAGAGTAATTGAACTTGCGTGACAAAGCACTATTCTGTACTTTTCATAAAGATTTTTACTTTTCATCGTCCTGATGTGTCCAGAATCGGTTCCTTCCAGGTGGGTTTTCTGTCTGGCTGACTTCAAGAATGAAGCCACAGACGCTTGCTATGAGCGTTAAAGTTCTTAAAGATGGTGTGTGCAGTGTTTGTTCCTTCAGATGTTCAGATGTCCAGAGTTTTTTCTTTCTGGTGGGTTCGTGGTCTCTCTGGCTTCAGGAGTGAAGCTTCAGACCTTCCCGGTGTTAGTGGTGGCGCAGAGACAGAGTGAGCAGCAATAACAGTTATTGCACACAGCCTGCAATGAAACAAGAGGTGGTGGTTGATGCAAGAGTGGGTGGCCTGCTTTTATACCCTTATTTGACCCCACCCACATCCTGCTGATTGGTCCATTTATAGAGTGCTGATTGGTCCATTTTACAGAGTGCTGATTGGTGCATTTACAAACCTTTAGCTAGACACAGAGCACTGATTGGTGCATTTACAATCCTTTAGCTGGACAGAAAAGTTCTCTAAGTCCCCACCGGACGCAGAAGCCCAGCCAGCTTCGCCTCTTGCTGACAGCCCTATGTAATAAAATATCTTTTTGTTTTTTAAATCCTTATTTTTTCAGATAAGAACACAGAAGCCCAGGGAAGATAAGTAACCTCCCAAACATCGCACAGCAGGTAAGTAATAAGGTCGAGAGTTTAATCCAGAGCTGCAAGATGGCAGAGTCCAAGTTCACAGCCATAAGCTATACTGCTGTTATGCTATTTTGCCATATTTTCAAAGAGTAACAAAAGTAAATGATCACCCATCTTTTATATGTTTCAAGGCTACTATTCACGTCTTTTATATATGTCAAGGTTACTATTCCAGTAGCCTTGAAAATAGAACATAGATTTAATGTACTTTCTTAGAAAACTTTGTTCTATGTGTATTCATTTTTTAAATAGTATAATCCAATAATAGTTGGAAAGAACTTGAAAAAAATACACTCCACATACTTACGGTCATAACAAATAAGCATTGAATTAAAAAGTTAGGAATAAAATAATCAAATGAACCCAAGAAAAGCAGAAAAAATAAAAGCAGAAATGTATATGTTAGAAAACAGAAACATTTATAGAAACTAAATAAATGCATGAGTTTGTTGTTTGAAAAATCAGAGAAATATATAAACTATTAGGTCATCTAATCGTTTTTTAAAAGGAAGACATAAAGCCATGTATTAGAAATGAAAATGTAGAACTAACTGCAAAACCAGAGGAAAGTAAATGAACCAGCACAACATGATTTTTGCTCGGTATTTACAAATACACCTATATGAAATTGTAGGAAAATATGAAGTAACAAAATGTATCTTTTTTTTTTTTTTTTTGAGATGGAGTCTCACTCTGTAGCCCAGGCTGGAGTACAGTGGTGCCGTCTCGGCTCACTGCAAGCTCCACCTCCCTGGTTCACGCCATTCTCCTGCATCAGCCTCCCGAGTAGCTGGGACTACAGGCGCCTGCCACCACGCCCAGCTAATTTTTCATATTTTTAGTAGAGACGGGGTTTCACTGTGTTAGTCAGGATGGACTCGATCTCCTGACCTCATGATCTACCGGCCTTGGCCTCCCAAAGCGCTGAGATTACAGGCATGAGCCACCACACCTGGCCAGTTATACTCTTAGCTATCTTAAAAAATCCAATTATACTCTTAGCTATCTTAAAATGTATCATTAAATTATTATTGACTATAGTCGCTGTATTGTGCTATCAAATACTAGGTCTTATTCTTTCTTTCTACTTTTTTGTACCCACTAACCATCCCCACATTCCCCTCCCCCTCCTGCACACCCTCCACGCCAGTTAGCCTTCCCAGCCTCTGGTAACCTTCCTTCTACTCTCTAGCTCCATGAGTTTCATTGTTTTATTTTTTAGCTCTCACAAGTAATTGAGAACATGTGAAATTTGTCTTCCTGAGCCTGGCTTATTTCACTTAACATAATGATCTCCACTTCCATCCGTATTGTTGCAATTGACAGGATCTTATTCTTTTTTTATGGCTGAATAGTCCACAATTGTGTATAGGTACCACATTTTCTTTATCTGTTTGTCTGCTGATGGAACTTGGGTTGCTTCCAAATCTTGGCTATTGTGAATAGTGCTGCTGTAAACATAGGAGTGCAGATATCTCTTTGATATACTGATTTCCTTTTTTGGGGGTATATACCAAGCAGTGGGATTGCTGGATCATATGGTAGCTCTATTTTTAGTTTTTTGAGGAACCTCCAAACTGCTCTCCGTGGTGGTGGTCTTAATTTACATTCCCACCAACAGTGTACGAGGTTTTCTCCACATCCTCGCAAGCATTTGTATAGCCTGTCTTTGGATAAAAGCCATTTTAACTGGAGTGAGATGATACGTCATTGTAGTTTTGATTTGCATTTCTCTGATGATCAATGATGTTGAACACCTTTTTATATGCCTGTTTCCCATTTGTATGTCTTCTCTGAGAAATGTCTACTCAAATATTTTGCCCATATTTTAATTGGCTTATTAGATTTTTTTTTCCTATAGAGTTGTTTGACCTCCTTTTATATTTTGGTTATTAATCTCTTGTCAGATGGGTAGTCTGCAAATATTTTAGTCCATTCTGTGGGCTGTCTATTCTCTTTATTGTTTTCTTTGCTATGCAGAAGGTTTTCTTTCTTTCTTTCTTTCTTTTTAACTTGATGAGTTCCCATTTGTCCATTTTTTTCTTTGGTAGCCTATGCTTGTCTGGTATTACTCAAGAAATCTTTGTCCACTTCAATGTCCTGGAAATTTTCCCCAATGTTTTCTTGTAGTAGTTTCATAGTTTCAGGTTTTAGATTTAAGTCTTTAGTCAACTTTGATTTGATTTTTGTATGTGGTGAGAGATAGGGGTCTAGTCTGATTCTTTTACATATGGATAGCCAGTTTTCCCAGCACCATTTATTGAAGAGACTGTCTTTCCCCCATGTATATGCTTTTTAAAAATGAGTTTGCTGTAGGTGTGTGGATTTGCTTGTGGGTTCTTTATTCTGTTCCATTGGTCTATGTGTCTGTTTTTATGCCAGTACCATGCTGTTTTGGTTACTAAAGCTCTGTAGTATAACTTGAAGTCAGGTCCCGTGATTCCTTCAGTTTTGTTCTTTATTCTCCAGATAGCTTTGGCTATTCTGGGTCTTTTGCAGTTCCATATAAAATTTTAAGTTTTTTTTTTTTCTATTTCTGTGAAGAATGTCATTGGTATTTTGATAGGGATTGCACTAAATTTGTAAATTGCTTTGGGTAGTATGGACATTATAGCAATATTCATTCTTCCAATCCATGAACATAGAATATCTTTCCATGATTTTCGTGTCCTCTTCAATTTCTTTCATCAGTGTTTTTTAGTTTTCATTATAGAGATCTTTCACTTCTTTTGTTAATTTTTAGGTATTTAACTTTATGTGTCGCTTTTGTAAACGAGATTACTTTCTTCATCTCATTTTCAGATTGTTTGCTGTTGGCATATAGAAATGCTACTGATTTTTTGTATGTTGATATTGTATCCTGCAAGTTTGCTGAGCTTGTTTATCAGTTCTAACAGATTTTTTGTGGAGTCTTTATGGTTTTCCAAATATAAGATTATATCATCTGCAAACAGGGATAATTTGATTTCTTTCTTTTCAGTTTGGATGTCCTTTATTTCCTTCTCTTGTGTGATTGCTCTGGCTAGGACTTTCAGTGCTGTGTTGAGTAACAGTGGTGAAAGTGGGCATCTTTGTCATGTTCTACACCTTAGAGGAAAGGCTTTCAGTTTTTCCCCATTCAGTATGACACTAGCTGTGGGTCTGTTGTGTATAGCTTATATTACGTTGAAGTATGTTCTCTCTATACCCAGTTTTTTGAGAATGTTTATTATGAAGGGATGTTGAATTTTATCAAATGCTTTTTCAGCTTCAATGGGGATGATCATATACTTTTTGTTCTCCATTTTGTTGATACGATGTATCACATTGATTGACTTGTGTATGTGGAATTATCCTTGCATCCCTGGGGTAAATCTCACTTGGTTATGATGCATGATTTTTTTAGTATATTGTTGAATTTTGTTTGCAAGTATTTTGTTGAGATTTTTTTCATCAATATTCATCAGGGATATTAGCCTGTAGTTTTGTGAGTTTTTTTTTTTTTTTTTAAATGTGTAGTTGTCTGATTTTGGTATCAGGGTAATACTGACTTTGTAGAATGAAGTTGGAACTATTCATTCCTCTATCTTTTGAAACAGTTTGAATAGGATTGGTATGAGTTTTTCTTTAAATGGTAGAATTAAACAGTGAAGCTGTCGGGTCCCAGGCATTTATTTGCTGGGACACTTTTTATTATGGCTTCAGTCTCATTACTTGCTATTAGTCTGTTCAGGTTTTGGATTTCTTCATGGCTTAATTTTGGTAGGTTGTACGTATCTAGGAATTTCATCCACTTCTTCTAGATTTTCCAATCTATTGGCATATAGTTGCTCATAGTAGCCAATAAAGATTCTTTGAGTTTCTGCAGTATTGATTGTAATGCCTCCTTTTCATCTCTGATTTTATTTATTTGGATCTCTTTGCTTTCTTAGTCTACCTAAGGGTTTGTCAATTTTGTTTATCTTTTCAAAAAACCAACTTTTTGTTTCATTGATGTTTTGTAATTCAATTTCATTTACTTCTGCTCTGATCTTGATTATCTCTTTTCTTCTAGTAATTTTGGGTTTGGTTTGCTCTTGCTCTTCTAGTTCTTTAAGATGAATCATTATTTATTTGAAGTTTTTCTTCCTTTTTGATGTAGGCACTCAAAGCTATAAACTTCCCTTTTAGTACTGCTTTCATTTTATCCCATAGGTTTTCATATGTTGTGTTTCCATTATCATTTGTTTCAAGACAGTTTTCAATCTCCTTAATTTCTTCATTGACCCACTGGTCATTCAGGAGCATGTTGTTTAATTTCCATGTATTTGTATAGTTTCCAAAATTTCTCTTGTTATTGATCCCAGTTTTATTCTATTGTGGTCAGAGAAGATGCTAGCTATTTTTTCAGTTATTTTGAATGTTTTAAGACTTGTTTTGTGACCTAACATGGTCTATCCTTAAGAACGATCCATATGCTGCGGAGAAAAATGTGTATTCTGCAGCCATTGGATGAAATGCTCTGTAAATATCTATTAAGTCCATTTGGTCTATAGCGCAGATTAAGTCTGATGTCTCTTTATTAGATCCATCCAATGAGGAAAGTGGATGCTTAAGTCTCCAGCTATTATTGTATTGGGGTCTATCTCTGTCTTTAGCTCTAATAGTATTTGCTCTCTATATCTGGGTGCCCCAGTATTGGGTGCATATATATTTAGAGTTATTGTATCCTCTTGATGAATTGACTTCTTTATCATTATACAATGACCTTCTTTGTCTCTTCTTACAGTTTTTTCTTGAAATCTGTTTTGTCTGATGTAAGTATGGCTACTCCTGCCCTTTTTTGGTTTCCATTGGCATGGAATATCTATTTCCGTATCTTTATTTTCAGTCTATGTTTGTCTTTATAGGTGAAGGGTATTTCTTATAGACAACAGGTAATTGGGTCTTATTTATTTTTTATTTTTCACTCAGCCACTCTGTGTCTTTTGATAGGAGAGTTTAGTCTATTTACATTCAGTGTTATTATTGATAAATAAAGACTTACTGCTGTCATTTTGTTAGTTGTTTTCCGGTTGTTGTATGGTCTTCTCTTCCTTCTTTTCTTCCTCCCCATCTTACTTTTAGTGAAGGTGATTATTTCTGGTGGTATGATTTAATTTTTTGCTGTTTATTTTTTGTGTATCTGCTGTATGTTTTTTGATTTGAGGTTACGATGAGGCTTGCAAATACTATATTATAATCCATTAATTTAAACTGATGACAACACATTGCAGAAACAAACAAATTTAAACTGATGACAACACATTGCAGAAACAAACAAATGAGCAAAAAGGAAACTAATAAAAACTTACAAAACTCTCCCACTTTTAATCTTTTTATTGTTTCTATTTATATCTTATTGTACTGTCTATATATTTAAAGGTTGTTGTAGTTATTATTTTTGACCGGTTCATGTTTTAGTCTTTCTATCTAAATGTAGTTTACAAAGATTAATTACAGTGTCATAATATTCAGTGTTTTTCTGTCGTCAACTACTGCCAGAGAGTTTTGTACCTTGAGATGATTTCTTATTGCTCATTAATGCCGCTTCCTTCCTTCCTTCCTTCCTTCTTTCCTTCCTTCCTCACTTCCTCCCTCCCTCCCTCCCTGCCCCTCCCTTCCCCTTCCTTCCTTCCTTCCTTCCTTCCTTCCTTCCTTCCTTCCTTCCTTCCTTCCTTCCTTCCTTCCTTCCTTCCTTCCTTCCTTCCTTCTTTCCTCCTTTTCACTTTCTTTCTCCCTTTAGCATTTCTTTTAGGACACGTCTGGTGTTGATAAAATTCTTCAGCTGTTTTTTTTTTTTTTTTGGCTGGGAAAGTCTTTATTTCTTCTTCATGTTTGAAGGATATTTTCACTGGATATAGTATGCTAGAATAAAAGTGTTTTCTTTCAGCACTTTAAATGTGGCATGCCACGCTCTCCTGGCCTGTAAGATTTCACTGAAAAGTCTGCTGCCAGATGCAATAGAGCTCCATTGTATGGTATTTGTTTCTTTTTCTTGATGCTTTTAGGATACTTTCTTTATCCTTGATCTTTGGGATTTTGATTATTAAATGCCTTGAGGTAGTTTTCTTTGGGTTACATCTGCTTGGTGTTCTATAACCTTTTTGTGCTTGAACACTGATCTTTTCCTAGGTTTGAGAAGTTTTCTATTATTATCCCTTTGAATAAACTTTCCATCCCTATCTCTTTCTCAACCTCTTCTTTAAGGCCAGTAACTCTTGGATTTGCCCTTTTGAGGCTATTTTCTAGATCTTGTAGCTATGCTTCATTCTTTTTTATTCTTTTCTCTTTTGTCTCCTCTGACTGTGTATTTTCAAATGGCCTGTCTTCAAGATCACAGATTGTTTCTTCTCAATCAATTCTGCAATTAAGAGACTCTGATGCATTCTTCAGTATGTCCGTTGCATTTTTCAACTCCCAAATTTCTGTTCAATTCTTTCTAATTATTTTAATCTCTTTGTTAAATTTATTGATAGAATTCTGAGTTCCCTCTCTGTGTTATCTTGAATTTTATTGAGTTTCCTCAAAACAGCTATTTTGAATTCTCTGTCTGAAAGGTTACATATCTCTGTTTCTCCAGGACTGGTCCTTGGTCCCCTATTTAGTTCATTTGGTGACATCATGGTCTTGATGCTTGTGGATGTTTGTTGCTATTTTGGCATTGAAGAAATAGGTATCTATTATAGTCTTCACAGTCTGGGCTTGTTTGTACCCATCCTTCTTGAGAAGCTTTTCCATGTATTTGAAGGGACTTGGGAGTTGTAGCTAAGTTGTATGTGTATTAGGGGGCACTCCAAGCCAAGTAATACTGTGGTTCTTGCAGACGCATAGAGGTACTCATAGAAGCCTTGGTGGTCTTGGATACAACCTGGAAGAATTATCTGGATTACCAGGCAGAGGTTCTTGTTCTCTTCCCTTACTTTCTCCCAAACGAACAGTCTCTCTTTCTGAGAGAACTGAGCTAAGAGTGGGGTGACACAAGCATCTCTTTGGACACAAGTCCCAGGCATCACCACTGGGACTGCACTAGGTCAGATCTGAAGCCAGCACAGTGCTGCGTCTCACCCAAGGCCCACTGTAACCACTAATTGACTACCACCTATGCTCACTCAAGGTCCTAGGGCTCTACATTCAGCAGGTGGCAAAGCCAACCAGGCTTGTGTCCTTCCCTTCAGGGTGGTAAGTTCCTTCAGTTTCTGGGCAGGTCCAGAGATGCCATTTGGGAGCCAGGGACTATAGTCAAAAACCTTAGAAATCTACCTGATGCTCTAGTCTATTGTGGCTAAGCTGGCACTCAAGTCATGTGACAAAAATCCTTCTTACCCTTCCTTCCCTTTCCACGGCAGAGGAACCTCTCCCCATGGTCACCACCACCATAGACCAATGGCAGTGGTGTACTGTACTGTCAGGCTACTGCTGATGTTCACATAGGGCCCAAGTGCTCTTCAGTCAGCTTGTAGTGAATGCTGCCAGGCCTGGGACTCACCCTTCAGGGTGGTGGGCTCTCCTCCAGACCAGGACAGGTCCAGAAATGCCATCCAAGAGCCAAGGCCTGGAATCAGGGACGACAAGAGCCTGCTTGGTGCTCTACCCCACTGTGGCCAAGCTGGTACCTAAGGTACAAGACTAAGTCCTTTTTTACTTTTCCCTCTGCTTTATTCAAGCAGAAGGAGTCTCTTACCGTAGTCACCGTAGCTGGGAATGTGCTGGGTCTCACCTGAAGCCAGCATATATCAGAGTCTCACATAAGGCCCTTGACATAGTACCTGGGTATTGCTGCTGGTTCTTCAACGCCCAAGGGCTTTTTAGTCAGCAGATGATGCATCATCCAGGACTGAGCCCTTCCCTTCAAGGCAATGGATTTCCTTCTGGCCTAGGGTATATGTAGAAATGTTGTCTGGGTGCTAGGGCCTAGAATGGGGGCCTCATGATTTCCTAGTGCCTTATGCTACTGTGGCTGAGCTGATATCCAAGATGCAAGATGAAGTTCCCTTCACTGTCCTGTCTCCTGTCCTCAAGCAGAAGGGAGTCACTTTTGTTGCTGTGAACTGTGCTGCCTGGGGTTGGGGGAGGGGTGGTGCAAGCACTCCATTAGCCACCCCAGCTGGTGTCTCAGTAGGTCATGTGCCCCCCATATTCACTAGCTCTGAGCTCAGCACAGCACTAGGATTTGACTAGGAATTGCAGTCCTTATGGCCTAAATTGCCTTTCAAGTTTATTTGACACCCCAGAGCACTTTAGTTCACAGTGGAGAGGCTTGCCAAAACTCAGGTTCTGACCCCTGGGAGTGGCGATTCCCCTCTGGGAAAGGCTGGTCTACATGCTCCCTTCATGGGCAGGCATCAGCTGAGTTTAGCCCAGTTTTGCTTTCTGCCGTGGCAGGGCAGCACTGAGTTCAATGCAGGCTCCCACAATCACTGTCCTCTCCCTTCACCTACTGCACAGATTATCCACACTACACAGCCGCTGATGGGGGATGTGGGAAGGGTGACACTGGGGAGTCAAGACTGTCTTTCCTACCCTCCATAGTGCCTCTTTCAGTGATAGGAAGTTAAAACCACATGGTGTGATTGCTCACCTGATTTTTGGTTCTAATGAAGGTGCCTTTTTTTGTATAGATTATTGTTAAATTGGTGTTCATGTGGGGTGGCGGGGGGAATGACTGGTGAAGGCTTCTATTCAGCCATCTTGCTCTACCCTCTCTCTGAGATTAATATTTAAATTGGTGGACTTTGAGGAAAGCAGATTACTTTCTACAATGTGGGTGAGTCTCATCCAATCAGATGAAGGCCTGAATAGAACACAAACACCAACCCTTGCCCAAGTAAGACAAAGAGGAGCTGGTGCCATTCCTTCTGAAACTATTCCGAACTATTGAAAAGGAGGTACTCCTCCCTAACTCATTTTATGAGGCCAGCATCATCCTGATACCAAAACCTGGCAGAGACATACAAAAGAAGAGCACTTCAGGCCTATATTCTTGATGAACATCTATGCAAAAATCCTCAGTAAAATACGGGCAAACCGAATCCAGCAGTACATCAAAAAGCTTATGAACCATGATCAAGTCAGCTTCATCTCTGGGATGCAAGGCTGGTTCAACATACACAAATCAATAAACATAATCCATCACATAAACAGAACCAGTGACAAAAACTACATGATTATCTCAATAGATGCAGAAAAAGCCTTTGATAAAATTCAACATCCCTTCATATTAAAAACTCTCAATAAACTAGGTATTCATGGAACGTATCTCAAAATAATGAGAGCTATTTGTGACAGACCCACAGCCAATATCATACTGAATGGGCAAAAGCTGGAAGTGTTCCCTTTGAAAACTGGTACAAGACAAGGATGCCCTCTGTCACCATATTCCCTTTGAAGCATTCCCTTTGAAAACCAGCACAAAACAAGGATTCCCTCTCTCATCCTATTCAACATAGTATTGGAAGTTCTGGCCAGGGCAGTCAGGCAAGAGAAATAAAGGGTATTCAAATAGGAAGAAAAGAAGTCAAATTCTCTCTATTTGCAGACGACATGATTGTATATGTAGAAAACCCCATCATCTCAGTCTAAAATCTCCTTAAGCTGATAAGCAACTTCAGTGAAGTCTCAGGACACAAAATCAATGTGCAAAAATCACAAGCATTCCTACACACCAATAATAGACGAGCAGAGAGCCAAATCGTGATTGAACTCACATTCATAATGCCTACAAAGAGAATAAAGTACCTAGGAACACAGCTAACAAGGGACATAAACGACCTCTTCAAGGAGAGCTATAAAATAATACAAATAAGAGAGAACACAAACAAATGGAAAAACATTCCATGATAAGGGATAGGAAAAATCAATATCGTGAAAATGACCATACTTCCCAAAGTAATTTATAGATTAAATGGTATTCCCATCAAGCTACCATTGACATTCTTCACAGAATTAGGAAAAACTACTTTAAAATTCATATGGAACCATAAAAGAGCCCGTATAGCCAAGTCAATCTTAAGCCAAAAGAACAAAGCTGGAGGCATCATGCTACCTGACTTCAAACTATACTACAAGATTATAGTAACCGAAACAGCATGGTACTGTTACCAAAACATACAGACCAATGGAAAAGAATAGAGACCTCAGAAATAAGACCACATGTCTACAATTATCTGATCTTGGACAAATCTGGCCAAAAAAAGCAATGGGAAAAGGATTCCTTATTTAATAAATGGTGTTGGAAAACTGGCTAACCATATGCAGAAAACTGAAAGTGGACCCCTTCCTTACACCTTATACAAAAATTAACTCAAGATGGATTAAAGACTTAAATGTAAAACTCCAAGCCACAAAAATCCTAGAAGAAAATCTAGGCCATACCATTCAGGACATAGGCATAGGCAAAGATTTTATTACAAAATCACCAAAAACAATTGCAACAAAAGCAAAAATTGACAAATGGGATATAATTAAACTAAAGAGATTTGCACATAAAAATAAACTATCATCAGAGTGAACAGGCAACCTACAGAATGGGAGAAAACTTTTGCAATCTACCCAACTAACAAAGTTCTAATATCCAGAATTTACAAGGAACTTAAACAAATTTACAAGAAAAAAACAACCCCATCAAAAAGTGGGCAAAGGACATGAACAGACATTTCTCAAAAGGAGACATTTATGCAGCCAACAAACGTATGCAAAAAAGCTCAACATTACTGATCATTAGAGAAATGCAAATCAAAAACACAATGAGATACCATCTTATACCAGTCAGAATGATGATTATTAAGAAGTCAAGAAATGACAGATGCTGGCAAGGCTGTGGAGAAATAGGTGGGAGTGTAAATTAGTTCAACCATTGTGGAAGACAGTGTGGTGATTCCTCAAAAATCTAGAACCAGAAATACCATTTGACTCAGCAATCCCATTACTGGATATATACCCAAAGGAATATAAATCACTCTATTATAAAGATACATGTACACCTATGTTTATTGCACACTATTCACAATAGCAAAGATGTGGAACCAACCCAAATGCCCATCAATGATAGACTGGATAAAGAAAATGTGGTACATGTATGCCATGGAATACTATGCAGCCATAAAAAGGAATGAGATCATGTCCTTTGCAGGGACATGGATGAAGCTGGAAGCCATTATCCTCAGCAAAGTAACACAGGAACAGAAAATCAAACACCACATGTTCTCACTCATAAGTGGGAACTGAACAATGAGAATGCATGGCCACAAGGAGGGGAACAACACACACTGAAGCCTGTTGGTGGGGAGCAAGGGGAGGGAGAGCATCAGGACAAATAGCCAGTGCATGAGGGGCTTAATGTCTAGGTGATAGGTTGATAGGTGCAGCAAACCACCATGGCACACATTTACTCATGCAACAAACCTGCACGTTCTGCACATGGTATTCTGGAACTTAAAGTGAAATTTAAAAAAAGAAATTATTTGCCATATGAAATCATTGCCAAGCTCACCTCTTTATAAATTATTTTTTCTCAAGGATCTTGGTTTAAGTTTTCACTACCTTTTTAGCTCTCGAATATTTTTAAATACCTATTTTAAAAATGGATTCCTAAACATTTCTAGTTGTTGTTAGTGGGAGAGTTAGTCTGAAACCAGCTATTCTGTAATTACCAGAAGCATAAATCTCAGATTACTAATCTTTGAAGTATGTACAAATTTCTGACACCAACTGCTTATAAGAGGCTTGTGTAGAACAATCAGGGCTCTGTATCAAACTAGGTAAAGCTTTATGACCCAGGGTTTGGTGTATAAGTTCATCTAACTTTATTTATTTTCTATAAACTGGATAAACATTTGTGAATTTTTTTTTTTTTTACCCACTGCTACAAAAAAAAGTGTTTATGATTCCTGTGTCTATTTTTCTAGTTCTTTTTTTAACCTTACAAAGACTTCTGGGAAGATGAATGGAGAAATTCTAACTTTATAGTGCTATATGTAAATCAGAAGTCTGACCTCATTTTTATTTTAAATGGATCTCTCTGGCTACTGTGTGATATATTAATTCAAATAGCAAATGACTGGAATGAACCTAAGTGTACATGAATATGGGATGGTTAAATAAATTATGACAAATTCATTTAATAATACGTCATAGCAATTAAAAATAATTAGGTAGCTTTCTATGTAATGACATGGAACTATTCCAAGTATTATTGAGGGAAAAAAGCAAGGTGTAGAATAATGTGTGTGGTATTCGTGCTACCATTTGTTTGAAAAAAGATTTTGTATACATATTTTTATAAGTGGATAGACTGTCTCTGGAATAAAATGCAAATCTAGTAAAGGCTGCCAGTTTTTAGAAAAGCTGTTTCTAGGGAATGAAACAAGGTTACCGGGGACAGGTCCAAGATGAACATTAACTTTTTAATGCATATTCTTTTGTGTTTTTTGGGTGTTGTATTGTGGGCATGTTTTACCTATTCAAAATGTAAATAACATTTTTATTTAAATAAAACATATATTTTACTGCCCTCCAGTGATATAATTTTCATTTGGGGGTATGGTTAACCGACCTATTTTTTCATTTGTTTATTAAAATAAATATTGGATATAATTATAATTAGAGAATTTTATGTGCTTTTTGATATATTTCATTTTGTTTTATTGTTTTCAAAATTATAATTTAAAACTTTTGCATGAAGTTTAGTTCAAGTATAACAATTTATTTACTCTTTCCCCAGTATTGATCATTTACATATTTTCTTATAATATATAATATGGTAATGAGCATCTTTTTGAAAGTATATACATTTGGCTCCTATAAATTGCTCTAATGCTTAATGGTTATTTGATAAGGTTGGATGTAAATAAAGCAAGCACTATGAGGAGTTGATAAAAGGTCAGAAATGATTATAGATGATCCCTTGAGATACTCATAATAAGCATGGCAATTTTCATTCATTCTAACATTTGTCAATATGGGTAAACCAAACAGAGTTGTTGCTCTTTAAATATAGGTACAGTAAAAATTGAACTCACAGGAAATAGTGCACTTAAAGAATCATTAATTATTACCTAATTGCTTGCACCACTGTGGCAGGGACAGAAAAGTACTCTGCGATGATGAAGTTGTCAATTACAGTTGATAATTAAGGGGCCAGGTGCATATTTAACTTAACAAGATAAATATCTGCCCAGATGTTGTTTGTCTGCTGCTTCATTACCAGGTAGGTTAGAAGACTTTCATAAACTAGAAAGACTATTAAATACACAACCTTGCTACATCAAGAAACCTTTAAGAAATCTGTTACTATAGCCAATATTCATTTAAGAAGGCTGTTTATCAGACTTGAGAGTTGAAGTAAGCATATCTATGTAATACCATCTTTGCAGATTCTCAGTGAAATGGATTTTTCAAATATAAAACAGATAGAAAATACAATAGTATTGGGAACCAGAGAGGTTGCCTCCTCATGTAAGGAAGATAAGAGAATTTTATGCAAGATTTAAAATGCCAGATTAAATGAAGACAACAAAGAATCAATCTACATCTGGACCATTCCAAGGAACCCAGGATCCTTGGATGTAAGATATTAATATTCTTGCAAAATTATAGTGAGGTATCCTAAACTGAAGGGCAGAGGCTAGGAGAAAAGAATTGGCTGCAACAAAAAGGAAGCCAGATCATGTCACTGCTTGTATTAGTTTGCTAGGGCTGCCATAACAAAATGTCACAGACTAGGTGGCTTAAAAACGATGGACATTTATTTTCACACCATTCTAGAGGCTGTAAGCCCAAGATCAAGGTGCCAGCAGGGTTGGTTTCTCCTGTGGCCTCTCTCTTTGGTTTGCATGTGATTGACTCTCCTAACAACCCTGTGTGGCCTTATTTCTGTGTGTGCAAATCTCATGTCTCTTCCTCTTCTTGTAAGGACACCAGCCATATTGGATTAGAGTCCTACCCTTATGACCTCACTTACCCTTTACTAAGCCCCTATCTCCAAATGCAGTCATATTTAGTTCTTAACACATGAATTCGGGAAGAGGTGACACAGTTTACTCTGCACCTTAAAACTCTCCAAAGTCCTTAAAATGGCCTGTAAGTTTCAGTGCATTCAATGCTGCCTCTCTAACATTTTCTCCAGAACATTTCACCTTTGTATATTTCACTGCATTCACACTGACTTTCTTCCTGTGTTTCTGACAGAGAGGTTGACATAGGGAGAGTCAACCATTTGCAAACCAAAGAGAGATACCACAGGATAAATCGACCCTGCTGGCCCCTTGATCTTTGGCTTCCAGCCTCCAGAATTGTGAAAAAATAAATGTCTGTGGTTTAAGCCACCCAGTCTGTGATAGTGTGTTTTGGCAGCCCTAGCAAACTAATATAAGCTGTGACACTCCCCCCACATCAGGGCCTTTGCAATGGCTATTCTCTGTCCTTGGGACATTTTCCCTTTAGTTAGTCACAGAGCTAGCTCCCTCACTGCTGTAAGGTCCCTGTGCAATGAGATATTTGCCAGTGAATTTTTTTCTGACTATCGCATGCAAAAATAGAATTTGCTGTCACTTTCTTTGCCTTCTCATGCAGCTTTCTTATCTTTTTTCAGAGCACTTAATTATATACATATAAAGCATATAAAGCATATATATATATATATATATATGCTGGCTGCTTTCATGGGCTTGCGTTAAGTGTCTGGGTTTTGCAGGCTCACGGTGCAAGCAGCAAGTGGATCTACCGTTCTGGGGTCTGGAGGACGGTGACCCTCTTCGTGTGTGTGTGTGTGTGTGTGTGTGTGTATGTGTATATGTATATATAGACATATATACATATATACATATGTTTGCTTATCAACTATGTGTTCCTAGCAGATTAGAGAGTACCTTGTATGAAGTCAGGGGCTTGGGCTTTATCTGTTTCTGTTACTGTTACAGCAGCTAGAAATAGAACACATACCTTACAAAAGAAGGACAATTTGATTGACCTCAGATGTTAGCAGCAACAATAGAGGACAGTAGACAATGGAATAGTTCCAATTTGTTGACAGAAAATAATTGCCAACCTAGAAAATTGTGTTGCAAGACATTTTCAGGTATACCAAGATAGAGTTCATTTGCCTTCAAGAGGTATTCACTAAAGAAATTTTGGTTCAGGCAGAAGGAAAATGATCTGAATTGTCTTTGGTCTAAGATATAAGAAGAAAGATTAAAAAAATTAATAAAAATAAGTGTCTAAATCTAAACATATTATTTAAATGAATAATAATGTCTAATTTATGGAGTTAAAAAAGACAGAATCAAAATATATATAAGGATATAAACTTCTAAGCCAGTAGAATAGCAAAAATGGATTAAGAAAATAATGAACAAAGGCTTACCGACTATAAAAAGTAAAAAAAAGAGAGAAAACAAGCATTAAAAAGTATTACAAATATAGATTTGATAATTAAGATTGTTAAAACCAGTCAAAGTATACCAAAAGTCATAATAAGAGTAGACTCAATTCACCAGTTTTAAGATGAACTTTGTCAGGTTGGGTAAAAATTTTTAAAAATCTGTTTATTTTATTCATAAGTAAAAGAAGAACATTGAAAAGGTGATGGTGGAAGAATAGAAAAATATATACCCTGCAACACTAACCAAAAGAAAACTACAGTAGCACCATTACATTCAGACAAATACAAAATATAATTTAAGTGAAATAAAATAATTCAGGACAAGGAGGGTGTGTCAGTCCATTTTCATGCTGCTGATAAAGACATACCCAAGACTGGGAAGAAAAAGGTTTAACTGGACTTACAGTTCCACATGGCTCGGGAAGCCTCAGAATCATGGCAGGAGGTGAAAGGCACTTCTTACATGGTGGTGGCAAGAGAAAAATGAGGAAGAAGTAAAAGCAGAAACCCCTGATAAGGCCGTCAGATCTTGTGAGACTTTCTATCATGATAATAGCACAGGAAAGACTTGGCTGCCATGATTCAATTACCTCCCCCTGGGTCCCTCCCACAACCTGTGGAAATTCTAGGAGATATAATTCAGGTTAAGTTGTGAGTGGGGACACAGCCAAACCGTATCAGAGGGTCACTACATAATATAAAAATTTTAATTCACCAGGAAGACATAATCATTATAAACTCTATATGTCTATAAAATACTGTAGAGAAATAAAAATATATAAATGTCAGTACATATGCCAGATTGATAAGACTGTAAGGATAAGTTGACAAAGTCATCATCATAATAGGAGATTTCAACACAGCACATTCAATTACAAATAAGCCAACAAAAATTACTAAAGCTGGAGAATATTTGAACAATACAGTCTAACAATTTTGAACTAGAGAAGCTTTTAAAAATTCTGCACCTGACAAGTAGAGTATACTTTCTTCTCAAAGAATAAAACCTGTATACAAATCTACAATAATTTCAACAACATTTTGTTCTCTGACCTCAGATGGACTAGAAATAAAAATTAAATCCCACACATTTGAAATTAAAAAGCACACTTTTAAAAAATTAATATGTCAAAGAAGAAAACTTAATAGAAATAAAGAATACTTAGAACTATGTACAATGAAATTATTATACATTAAAATTTGTATAATACATTAAACTTTGTGGGATGTAGCACATGGTACTTAAAAAGAGATTTACTTATTTATGTTTTTTTTCAACTTTTAAGTTCCGGGGTGCATGTGCAGGATGTACAGGTTTGTTACACAGATAAACATTGTGCCATGGTGGTTTGCTGCACAGATCATCCCATCACCTAGGTATTAAGCTCAACATCCATTAACTGTTCTTCCTGACGCTCTCCCTCCTCCTGCACCCACCCTCCGACAGCCTCCAGTGTGTGTTGTTCCCTCCATGTGTCCATGTGTTCTCATCATTCATCTCCTATTTGTAAGTGAGAATATGCAGTATTTGGTTTTCTGTTCCTGCATTAGTTTGCTGAGGATAATGGCTTTCCAGCTCCATTCATGTTCCTGCAAAGGACATGATCTCATTCCTTTTTATGACTGCATAGTAATCCATGGTGTATATGTACCACATTTTCTTTATCTAGTCTGTCATTAATGGGCATTTAGGTTGATACCATGTCTTTACTCTTGTGCATAGTACTGCAGTGAACATATGTGTGCATGTATCTTTATAAGAGAGTGATTTATATTCCTTTGGGTACATACACAGTAATGGGATTGCTGGATCAAATGCTATTTCTGCCTCTTAAGTTTTTGAGGAATCACCACACTGTCTTCCACAATGGTTGAACTAATTTATACTCCCACCAACAGTGTAAAAGTGTTCCTTTTTCTCTACAACCTCACCAGCATCTGTTGTTTTTTGACTTTTTAATAATTGCCATTCTGACTGGTGGGAGATGGTATCTCATTGTGGTTTTGATTTGCATTTCTCTGATAATCAGTGAAGCTGAACTTTTTTTCACATTTGTTGGCCACATGCATGTCTTCTTTTAAGAGGTATCAATTCATGTCCATTGCCTGCTGTTTTATGGGGTTGTTTGTTTTTTTCTCATACATTTGTTTAAGTTCCTTGTAGATGCTGGATATTACATCTTTGTCAAATGGATAGATTGCAAAAATTTTCTCCCATTCTGTAGGTTGCCTGTTCATTCTGATGATAGTTTATTTGCTCTGTAGAATCTCTTTAGTTTAATTAGATCCCATTTGTCAAGTTTTGCTTTTGTTGCAATTGCTTTTGGTGTCTTTGTCATGAGATCTTTGCATGTGCCTATGTCCTGAATGGTATTGCCTCGATTTTCTTCTAGGTTTTTATAGATTTGGGTTTTACATTTAAGTCTTTAATCCATCTCAAGTAGATTTTTATATATGGTGCAAGGAAGGGGTCAAGGTTCAATTTTTTTGCATATGGCTAGCCAGTTCTCCCAGCACCATTTATTAAATAGGGAATCCTTTTCCCATTGCTTGTTTTTGTCAGGTTTGTCAAAGATCAGGTGGTTGTACGTGTGCAGTCTTATTTCTGGGTTCTGTATTCTGTTCCACTGGTCTATGCATGTGTTCTTGTACCAGTACCATGCTGGTTTGATTACTGTAGCATTTTAATATAGTTTGAAGTCAGGTAGTGTGATGACTCCAGCTTTGTTCTTTTTGCTTACGCTCGTCTTGAGTATCAAGCTCTTTTTTTGTTTCATTTGAATTTTAAAATAGTTTTTGCTAGTTCTCTGAAGAATGTCAATGGTAATTTAATGTGAATATCACTGAATCTATAAATTGCTTTGGGCAGTATGGCCGTTTTCATGATATTGATTCTTCCTATCCATGAGCATGGAATGTCTTTTCATTTGTTTTTATCACCTCTGATTTCTTTGAGCAGTGGTTTTTAGTTCTCCTTAAAGAGCTCTTCACTTCCTTTGTTAGCTGTACTCCTAGGTATTTTAAATCCTTTTTGTGGCAATTGCAAATGGGAGTTCATTCATGATTTGGCTCTCTGCTTGCCTGTTGTTGGTGTATAGGAATGCTAGCAATTTTTGCACATTGATTTTGTATTCTGAGACTTTGCTGAAGTTGTTTATCAGGTTAAGAAGTTTTTGGGCCAGGCGCGGTGGCTTATGCCTGTAATCCCAGCACTTTGAGAGGCTGAGGTGGGCGGATCATCTGAGGTTGGGAGTTTGAGACCAGCCTGACCAACATGGAGAAACCCCATCTCTACTAAAAATACAAAATTAGTCGGACATGGTGGCGCATGCCTGTAATCCCAGCTACTTGGGAGACTGAGGCAGGAGAATTGCTTGAACCCGGGAGGTGGAGGTTGCGGTGAGCTGAGATGGTGCCATTGCACTCCAGCCTGGGCAACAAGAGTGAAACCCCGTCTCAAAAAAGAAAACAAAAAAGCTTTTGGGCTTAGACAGTGGGTTTTCTAGATATAGGATGATGTCATCTGCAAAGACAGTTTGACTTCCTCTCTTCCTCTTTGAATATCCTTTAATTTTTAAAGAGAGATATATAACCTTCAATGCTTATTATTTCAGAAGCTTTAAAAAGTTAGTAGCATAAAATATCAAAATCAAAATAAGTAACAGAAATAAAAGAAAATTTCAAAACAATACTCAGTCAAATAACCAGAATATTAACTATTAACATAAGCAAGTTTATCTCTTAACAATTACTTTCAGATTGGCTTTTAGAAAATGAGCAAGAAACCCACTTATATGCTATATACAAAGGAAACATTTAAACCCACGTAAACTTAAAGAAATGGATCAAAATACATCAGGCAACCCCAATCCAAAATAAAAACAATACACTGATAAAAACCCAATCACAATTAAAGTATATAATCATGATCATAAATATTTGTGTACAGAATAACATAGTATCGTATATAATAAACATAATGTTAAAAATATGAAGACAAATTGGCAGATACGCAATTGTCTCTGGACAGTTTAAGAAGCCTTTTTTTTGTTGTTGTTGGGAGTCTTGCTCTGACACCCAGGCTGGAGTGCAGTGGAATGATCTTGGCTCACTGCAACCTCTGCCTCCCAGATTCAAGCAATTCTCCTGCCTCAGCCTCCCGAGTAGCTGGGATTACAGGTGCCCTCCACTGCACCCAGCTAATTTTTGTATTTTAGTGGAGACAGGGTTTCACCATGTTGGCCAGGCTGATCTCAAACTCCTGACCTCAGGTGATCCACCCACCTCGGCCTCCCAAAGTGTTGGAATTTATAGGCATAAGCCACTGTTTCCAGCCTTAACAAGCCCCTTTAAGCCTCTGATAGACCTATAAGCCCAGAATAAGAATATAGGATATCTATTCATTCAAGATTAATGTGATTGACTTAATAGGTACATAAAATTTTCATACACAACCAGAAACTCATTTTCTACCAAAATCTTATTTGGCATATAAGAAAGGGGATTCAAAAATTTCCTGATTAAATTAGATTTTTTTATGTACAAAGAAAAAAGAATGACTGTCAATGAATTAAGTGTTTTATTAATACTAGGGAAAGACCTATAACAATCTCAACCACTTTATTCAGGATTCTTTGGTTGCAAAAGACAGAAATGCAGAGTGAATTAGCTCAAGTCAAGAAGAAGGATTTATGGACACTTTCCCAGATTGTGGAAAGACAAGGTGGAGCTGGCCGTAGGGATAAGAGGGTTCAGAGACCTCTTATCTAAAGCTATGACTTCCCCTCATTATTTTTCATTTCCACTCTCCTCTCATTCCTTCCACATAGAGTTTCTCTATGGTGGGGGACTTGTCTGTTTTGGGAGCTCCTAGCTAAATTGAGATTTCAGTACCAAGTAGCCAGCAAACTTGCTCTCACAGGAAGTGAAAGGGAGCTGGACGTGGGTGTTTAGAGTGTGCCTTTCCCAGGATGCTTCTTTTACCTGGTGCATGGCCTTATACCTAGTTGTCCCACCTGTGAGCAGAGGGTTCCTCACATGGGAAACTTGTTTATACTGGCAAATGCCCTGTGGTTCTTGTGTGACCCTTGTCCAGTGTGTGCTTGCTTGAACATTGCTCTAGGCTAGGAGCCTACCTTGTGTCCCATTCCCCGCCTCCCACCCCTGCCGCATCACAGAAAATCCAGACCTGGGGCGCCCCTGGTTCTTCAATTCAATACACCATCATAATAGGAAACAAATTCAACGATTTCTACTTACAGATCCCGGGCAGAGAGGCTGCAATGAATTGGGAGGGCAGCCCACCATCCCTGGGTCATGGAAAGCAGGAATAAAGAGTCAGTTGGGCAGGGAGAGAGAGAGAGAGAGAGAGAGAGCGCGAGCATGCACATGCAGTTGGTAACTTGCGGGATATATAAGGGGATAGATTATGGCATACTTTAAGTTCATGAGCAAATGCCTGAATGGTCAGTCCAAAAGAAACAGTGGGAAAAATGGAATGCCCAGTCTGCTGGACAGGAGAGGTGCCTCTAAGTTCTTATCTCTGGTCACTAGCTTGAAGCATTTGGGTGTGGTATAGAACTAAAATACTGTGTCAAGTGTGACTGAGTCCTGCTTCTGGTGTGAGAAACTTAAATCTGTATTCCAAATGGATGCTGAGGTAACATAAAATTATAAGGTTCACTACAGCAGCCTGTGACCCGTCCAGATGCATGCACTATCTCTCTCAATGGTTGTGGTGGAGACAGTCACTATGTGTTCATTACTCTGTAGCCGCTTCCTGACACAAGGAATATGGCGTTTTCCAGCCTCTTTTGCAGTTAGTTTGGGGTCCTGTTGTCAATGAGCTCCGTGGACGAGAAATGAGTCACTTCTGGTTGGAGGGACTTCAGAGCAAGCGTGAGTTGTCTATGTTCTCTCCTCCCTTACATGGTGACCCTGCAAGTCCTGTGTCGAGAAGCAAAGCTACAGACACAGGTAGAGTCATGACTTGTGAAGGGGTTGGTCTGGAGTGCTGATGGACTTGCTGAGGACTTCATGTAGTGAGGAATGAATTTGGGACATTGTTTAGCATAACCGATACTTGTCTAAATAAACTGATACTACAGTGACAAAGATATGTTCCCCAACAGCTTGAGAAAATCTTGAAGATGGAATCTGTTGGAACCATGTTGGCTTATCTGTCCATCTCTGGACTAATCAATGGGGACAGCAGGATAAGGTAGTATGGATGGCTCAATCTGGATTATGTGTGCACTCCTATGGCTAGAGGATAGGTCTGTTATGGGAAGAAGGGAGGGGATTGCACAGACATGGCTACTGCTGGAAGTCGTGAAGTTGTCCCAATTTGTCACTACTTTATTAAACCAAACAGGACAATGCTAATAATCATAAAAACAGAAGTTATTGAAAATAAATAAAACCCATAAATAAGCTCAAACATTCTTTTGCTGAAAGAGAAAATAAAATAGATAAGCCTCCGGCTTCGTCAAGAAAAGACAAACACAAACACAGATTTAGAAATGAGAAATTTGGAAAAGGATATTGGCCATATCAAATTTGAGTGGCAGATTTATGCTAATTGTGTTGAAAAACTTTGTAAAATATATGTGCCTTTTTCAGAATGTGGCGACATAATTTTGAAAGTCATTTATAATAATAAACGGAAGAAAATTACTGAGAATCTTTTGAAAGAGAGAGGGGATGACTTTTTCTACTTGTTAAAACATAAAATTATAAGTAAATTATACTCATATAGGAATTACTAGGTTTGTTCTTACTGTAGAATATGTTAGATCTAATGTATGATTTTTTAAAAATATTTATCTTCTGTTTTAAGCATATCATTTGAATTTGGATTCCAATTTTCCACCATACATATAATTTATAATTCACTAAACATATTTTTAATTTTAACTGATTTCAGGACTCACTGCTAATCTATTTTTTGATGTTTACAATCATTTTCAAAAGTTATGTTTTGATTTAATCTCAGTTTTCCACAACAGTTATCACCAGTTGATATATTATGTATTTATTTGTTTTTTCGTTTAATGCTTTGTTTTCAAGATTCATCTACATTGTTGTGCAGAGTAATAGTTTATTCATTTTCATTATTGTATACTATTCCATTAAGTAAAGATATTTCAATTTATGCATTCTACATAAATGGATGTTTGAGTTATTTCCACTTTTTTGGTGGTTATTACAAATAATGCTTCTATGAACATCACTCTATATGTATATGGGCACACATAAGCATGCATTTCTATAAGATGTACACCTGGAAGTAGAATTGGCAGGTAATAGTTTACAGGTATGTTGAACTGTACTGAAGAATTCAGCTTGGCTTCCAGTGTGGTTGTAATTCATTTTAAAGCAATCTAGCAGGTGTGTAGTGATATCTCCTTGTGGTTTTAATTTGCCCTGCTCTGATTCCTAATGAGGTTGAGCTCCTTTTCGTTTGTTTATTGGCCATTCGAATTTTCTCCTTTGTGAGGTGCCTATTCAGGTGTTTAGTTTTGGTCATTTGACTTTCTTACTGACTTAGGAGTCCTTTGCTTTTTCTGGATATAATGTATAATACAAAAAAAGCTACTCTGGATATAATGTGTAATGCAAAAATCTACGACTCCATAGCTCAATGATCTCTTTTGATGAATGTGGGTTTTTTTTTCTTATTTTCATGCTAAGTGTTTAAATCTTTTTTTAAGGGTTAGTGATATTTATGTCTCTTTAAGAAGTCTTTTTTCTAGGACCCACGAGCCAATCAGAAGGTGCTCCAAATATCCAAAACTAAAACAACTTGAGCAACAAAATAAATAATGATAGTATTGGTAGAATAATATATATATACATATGAACCAATACAAATAAATAATTGAATAAATAAATAAAAGGGAGGAAAGGACAGCTCTTCCTTATAGAAGAATATTAATTTTAAAATGAAGAAGAAATTAGGAAATAAAAAATCACTATTAGGCAAACACTGCAATAATATTTGTTGTAAGCAGGGTCCCCTAATGGATGCTAAAATCAGTAGAGGAAAAACAGGATATTTTCGAAGTATTTTCCTCAAATATTTATTAATTGTGAAGGGAAAAATAGTTAACTTTATAGTGGAGGAAGCTGGTAGACACCATCTTAACGAGATGGCCAGAGTTAAGATCACAGGTTTTAAGACATACCATTCACCTCCTGGTACAATGAACTGAAAACAGACTGACATCACTTCTATGTACCTTGTCCAAAATGCATTGCCTCAATATAATCTTGAGAAATCAATCAGGCAAACCTAAATTGAAAGACTGTGTATGAAACAGCTGACTAGTATCTCCAAAAATGCCAAAGTCATGAAAGACAAGGAAAGACTGAGAAGTGCTCATAAATTGGACGACACTAAGGGGACTTAACTAACTGCCATGTTGGAACCTAGACTGGATCTCAGAATAGAGAAAACATGTGTGGAAAAACTGGTGAAATTTGAATAAGGTCTACAGTGTGGTTCACGGTATTGTACCAATATTAATTTCCATTTTGGTAATTGCACTGTGGCTGTGGATAATGTGAAGATGAAGGAGACCTGGGGAATGGGTTTAAGAAACTCTCTGCATTATTTTTCTTTCAGCTGTTCTGTAACTGTAAAATTGTTTAAAAACAAAACATTAAAATTTCTGTGTTCTTTATTTCTGAGGTAGGTTTGGTTGGATGAAAAAACTTTGGCTTTTATTTATTTTCTTAAGTATCATAAATTGTTACTCTGTTGTCTTCTCTTATATCACATTACTGTCAAAAATAAAATGACAATATGATTTTCTTTTTCCTGTCAGTGACTTGGTCTTTTTGTCTGGATATGCAAAATATACTTTAAAAAATTGTTCAAAGTTTGATAAAATTACTAGACTATGTCTTGATATTGGCCATTCCGGATACATTTTCTCAGCACTTAGTATATCTTTTAAACATGGAATTTCGAATTTTGAAATTTATTTTTTCAGCGAAGTTTTCTCCAACTTTGTATTAAAAAAATCCTGGCGTTCAGAAAAATTGAAAGAATGTTAAAGTAGACATCTATATATGCTTCACTTATATTTGCTAATTGTTAACATTATACGACATTTGTTCTATGTCTATACGTGTATGTGTATTATTTACTCATTTACATTTGGCAAGAATTTTGAGAGTAAGTTGCTGATGTGAGGATACCTCATCCTTAAATATTTTACCATAGGTCTTCTAAAATGAGGACATTCTCCTATTATTAGCACAACATAATTTTTACACTAGCATTGATAAAATACTGTTATTTAATAGTTACATTTAAGTTTTCTGAATTCTTTCAACAATGTTCTTAATAGCTTTTTCTTCAATCTAGGTTCCAATAAAAGATCACACGTTGCATTTGGTTGTCACATTTCTTACATCTTATTTTTACTTTATTTTAAAAAATTATATAGTTTTAGGGGCACAGGGGTTTTTTGGGTATGTGGATAAATTGTATAGTGCTGAAGCCTGGGCTTTTAGAGTACCCATCACCTAACTTGTGTACATTGTACTCAGTCTTAAATCTTTAATTTAGAACAGTTCCTACAGCAATTATACAAGGTTGAACCATTGAAAAGACTCACAAAACCTCGTAGAGCATACTCTTATAGGGCTTTAGGAAAGTAGAGGATACAGTACCGCAGGAGAAAGAAGACGCAAACATCAAAGAGGTTCAAGGCTCCCAGGCACAACTCATAGGGTTCTTGGTCACACTGTGTGTGCTTCTTCAGATCATAAATTACCAAGACCCACGCAAGGAACTTGGTCTCATGTGCCACAGTTTATCCCATGGAAGTCTTTTACAACCCTCAGATCACACAGCCAAAACCAGTCTCAGGAGTCATCCGATGTCAGTTTGCCATTATTACAGATGTTCATTGTGATCACTCATCTGCCATATTTCCTCATTGTAAAGTACTTTTTCCCCATTTGTAATAAATTACAACTGAGCAATAATGCCTAGAGTCTACGTGAATATCTTGTTTCCCAACACATTTTCACCCACGAGATTTCACATTCATTGATGCTCCTCATGTGAATCAGTTATTATAAGGTGGATACAAAATGGTGTTTTTAGAGTTTTTTATTCTTTCTACATTTAATAGTTTGAATTCTTTTGTAAAGAAGAGCCTTTTCTTTTATTTTCCTTCTTTCTCCCCACTCCTCCCACATTTTGAGGGTCCTATGGATTTATGGGAGTTATTAATATTTTAAAAATTAAATAAAATTAAACATATTTTAAGTTATTAATATTACCCTTTATGATGTTCAAATTCTCCCCATTTCAACATGGAAGCCCCTTTAAGCTAACTCCTGAGTCCTGCTGACATATCCCCATTCACTTTTTTGTGTTTTTCTTACTTTGTAGTACAACAAGCCATTCTGTTCTGCTTGAACCAGGCCTGAGAGATTGTTTCTTCAAGGATCCCTGAGATTAGAATCCAAGATCTGGGTAAGCAGGTGTGCTCATTGTCCCTGGGGTGTCATTACGTCTAGACCCTTTCAGTGGACAAACCTAGGAAATATATATTTTAAAATTAAGTACTGTAGTGAATGCTGTGGTGCTCCATACTTTCTTCATGTCTCCTTTTTAAGTTATTCACTGTGAACATGTATGTCTCTACCACTAAATTATAATAAGGTACACAAAAGCATGAGTTACATCTTGTTTATACTTATAATTCTTAATATCCTGGATACTTGCTGGGCACATAGAAAGATATCTGTTAAGTTGAAAAGACTGTTTTCTCCTGTTCGATCTTCATCAGTGGGAGTTAGCTAATGTCTATATGGTGACGTTTGTTGCGAAGTGAATTTGCTGGTGATGTGAAATGGAAACAGTTAGGACACTTTAGTTTTACTATTTTTGCTGAAGTGGTCCATGTACAAAAAAATTTGAGAGCTATCACTTATTTAATCATTTGCAATTATGAAAAAAGAAATGTGAATAAGGTCCATATAAAGAGGTCTAAATGAGTAAGACTAACAGTTCTTAATCGTCAGTGGTTATTATTCTGGGGCCATAAAATATATCCAATATTTTGTTTATACCACTATCCTCTAACTGAATTGGCACCATCAAATTTAGGTAAAGATTGAGCAAATTTTCAGTATATTTGATTCCTTAAGTAATCAGTCTAGAAAGCCAGATATTAATAGCCTCCATTTATAAACGTTTACCAATTAATTAATGCAATTGAGTTAGCAGATTTCACAGATTGATAGATAGATCATGTGTTCATCACAAGACATTTGCAAGGCAAATAGTAGTATCCCTGCTTTTACAATGGAGCATGTATAAGCAAGATAGTTAAGTAAACTGCAGATGACCACATAAGTTATAGAAAGAGGATTTGAAGTCAGGTCTGTCTGAACCTAAGCCCTACTCTTTTCACTATGGAACATGGTGTATTTGGGAAACTTAAGTGTACAGAATATATAAAATGTCTGAAGGTCTCAGTGACTCACAGGGACCTGTCTGTACTGGACGAATTAACGAGCTGTTTCCTGAAGCTCCATCCCTCTGTACGTGGCACAGGCGTCCCCCTATTACCCACTGCTGTGAGTTTTAGGAAAGAGGACATTCCCTACTCAAGGTCTCCCTGCAGTTTGACCTTCCAGAAGACCCATGCTTTGCCCCTTTTGCGGGAGGCCTGATATTTCCCTTCTCACTTTCTGACACTGGCAGACTCTTTTTGTGGAAGGCACCTATGCTGGGGTGCTGGGTTCCAGCACACATGGGATTCCACCTCAAGTAATGGTATTGATTGGGTGAGTGCTTGGTTCCTAACTGTTCCTGTAACATGAGCTCTGGGAGAAGGAAGTTGGATTTGGATAATCCCGTCCTCGTTTTTGAGATCAGCATTTCACCTCAATATAGTAGTAGTTCCCCTTATCTGTGGAGGGTAAATTCCAAGACTCCCAGTGGATGCCTGAATCTGCGGATTGTACTGAACCCTATATATACTACGTTTCTTTCCTTGCACACATATCTATAACATTTAATTTATAAATTAAGCAAAGTAAGAGATTAACAAAATAATAATAAAATAGAACAATTTTAACAATATACTGTAATAAAACTTATGTGACTGTGGTCTCTCTCTCTCTCTCAAAATATCTTACTGTACTATACCATAGGAAACTGAAACAGAGGAAAGCCAAACTGTGGATAAGGGGGGACCACTGTACTTCCATGTATTTAAAAAAGAAATCAACTTTATTGAAGATTAATTTACATACTTCCTTATATTTTGGCAGGCCTCCTTTCCCTCCTTTTTTCCTTATTATCATTATATTATATATTTATTGTAAAAATGCAAATAACTCAGAAATATAAGACAGAAAGTAGAAAGTTTTAAAATTCTTTTAAAATCGCCATTTGTTAGGTACTTACTGTGTCTCATGTACTTGACATGTATATCCTCATTGATTTATGGCAACAACTCTGTGAATGGAAATTATCATTCCTATTTTGTAGGATTTTTTAGGATTCTTCTAATCATTGCATTGGGTTACGTTGAATACTTGCTTAGCTGAACTGCGAGCTTTCTCACTTTGACTCTGTCCGTTGGGGTCTTTTCTCCACATGATCTTTATTAGAACCTTTTTCCCCTCTTTGACTTCAGTTGTATCTCTTTTTGAAATGACATATATGGTGGAGTACTCACTAGCTAATAAGCTTTATAAGAGCAAGAAGTAATATTGAGGCTGGGTGCAGTGGCTCATGCCTGTAATCCCAGCACTTTGGAAGGCTGAGGTAGGCGGATCACTTGAGGTCAGGAGTTCAAGACCAGCCTGGCCAACATGGTGAAACCCCGTCTCTACTAAAAATACAAAAATTAGCAGGACGCTGTGGTGGGTGGTGGTAGGTGCCTGTAATCCTATCTACTTGGGAGGCTAAGGCAGGAGAATCTCTTGAACCCGGGAGGTGAAGGTTGCAGTGAGCTGAGAGACGAGATCACGCCACTATACTCCAGCCTGGATGACAGAGTGAGACTTTGTCTAAAGAAAAAAACAAAAACAAAAAACTAATATTTACTTACATGACTGCTGTGCCTACATAAGATTTTAATTAGCATAAAATGTGACATGGAGTTGTTAAGTGGTAAATTTTTATTGAATGAATGAATGAATGATTTTAGCTGACAGTCTCTCTTTATGCATTCTCATTTGGTCTTATTAAAAAATACATAGTTCATTTGAAATGGACAATGTACACTGTTCCCCTGCTGAATTCGAGTCTTGAGTTTCATACTATTGATTGTTTACATAATAATTTACTAAAAATAATGAGTTTAGGATTTTTTTATGTGCTCTTTGAAGAAGCCAAGTGTTTTTTTTTTTAATGTATTAATGTTGATTTGTCCATCCTACTCTGTTTTTACCATTTCACGTGTGCAGTTTCTCTCTTGCACAGTTTAAAGCTTTCTTGCTCTCTTCAGGAGTATCTTGCCAAAAATTCCTTATCAGTTCTCGTTAGACACCCTCTGCCTTATACTGGTAGTCAACATGTTGGCATTGTAAACGTAGCTTAAAAGTCCAATCTAGTTGTTCACTTATTCTAACCTATTTTTTCTTCCACAGTCAGAACCTTCATGGGGGAAAAAGAGTTGAAGACACCCCCTGAATCTCGTTTGCTTTCCTCTTCAGGTCCCCTGGGGCTGTACTCCAGGTTTCCCTGGCTTTGCTTTGTTCTCTATGAAATTATGTAAGCAGGAACAGCCCTGGGTGCTTGGAATGCTTGGTGACTTCCTTCATGAGTGGGTTTACACGTGGTGACAGAAGAGGGCAGCTGCTGGGGCAGCAATTTTTGTCTCTCCAGGGTCTCCACATGGGCACCTTGCTTCTCCCTTGGATCTTCATTGGCCCTGCAGTGAGTCAAATTTGCTAAACCCTGTGCTCCCCTCTGCCCCAGCCACAATCTCAGATGGAGCCTGACTTCAAATCTCTCACTGGTTGGTGGTTTGACCTTGAGGAAGTTGGTAGACCTTGTTTGATCACCTGGGAAACGTAACTTACTTCAGAGAGAGCATCAGTGAATTGAGAGTTGTGGGATCACAAGTCTAAAAAAAAAAACAGCCACAGGATTTAATTATGCTAGTGTTTCTCCACCCATTTTGTTGATGAAAGAGCTTCCAAATCATTGCCTGTCAATCTGAGCCTTGAGATAAAAGAGTCTCCCTTTGAAAAACAGTCAGTATATGAAATTCTGGGAACTGGTATCAATATTTATTAGGGGACGCACACCATCCTGTCCTGTTGTATCACAGATTTATAGGACAACCAGTTATCCTGGACTCCCTAAGCTCTTTCAAGGATTGTGTTAAAATTCAACCTGTCAGCTGTTCCTTGGGAGGATAAAAAACTTTTAGGCATTCCTGTAGCTGACTTGCCTGCAAATGTATGGAAATAGTTGTTTTTTTTTTTAAATCTCTACTTAGCAAAACATTTCTTCTTTCATTTCTTTTATTTCCTCTTCCCCTATGGTTCCTGGTGATTGATATTTGAATGTAGAGTTCCTCTGGGAAAGCCTGACTTATTCTTCTACAACTATATAGGTCGAAAGAGGAGGAGATGTATGTTGCCCATTGTGTGAAGGGGAAAACAGAAAGATTAGCAATCTCTAGAAGCTGTACCAGGAGGTGTAATAAATGTACAACTGTGAAAGAAAGAAAAAATAAACTTTCTTATAAAAATATTAATTTTAGAGAAAGATTACATCAATCAGGAACATTAACAGAAGCTCAACGTCCAATGCGAGGAGCAAAAACTGATTTGATGATCCATGTGAACTGAAATTAGTGTCAGGGTGGATTTAGAAAGAACTAGCATGAGCTGGGCATGGTGACTTATGCCTGTAATCCCAGCACTTTGGGAAGCCGAGACAGGCAAATCACCTGAGGTCAGGAGTTCGAGACCAGCCTGGCCAACATGGTGAAACCCTGTCTCTACTAAAAATGCAAAAATTAGCCAGGTGTGGTGGCAGGCGCCTGTAATTCCAGCTACTCGGGAGGCTGAGGCAGGAGAATTGCTTGAACCCGGGAGGTGGAGGTTGCAGTAAGCCGAGATCGTGCCACTGCACTTCAACCTAGGCAACAAAGTGAGACTTTGTCAAAAAAAAAAAAAAAAAAAAAAGGAAGAAGAAAGAAAAGAAAAGAAAGAAGGGAGAGAGAGAGGGAGGAAAAGAAAGGAACGGAATGGAAAGGAAAGGAAAGGAAGAAAGAAAGAAAAAAAGCAAGCAAGAAAGAAAGAGAAAGAATGAACTACCATGACTTCTTCCTGAAGGGAAATGCAAGCCTTGTCAACAGCCGAGTGTGTTGAGCTGTATACAAGTCATAATTCTCACTTTGGAATCTCTGAGAATTTTCTAGGAATAAGCATATAAGTTGCTCTTTGTTGAATGAGCTACTGAGAGTGAATGAATGGAGTGAACAGAAAAAGTTGATGATACTTCTCTAACCTGCTCAGACTGCCCCTGGAATATTGTGCTTAACCAAAGGACCACTTAGATGGTGAACAGTCCAGACACCATGTTCTATGGGGATTTTGAAGAAATAGGGGAACATTGGTTTTGAGAGGGGACATTTAAGGCTGTGGAGGTACCCCATGACTACATTCAGATATTTAAAGCCTTAATAGATTAAACAAAAACCGAACATAAACTCAGGGCTGGGCACCATGCATGATGCTGGGGCCCTGTAGAGAAGAATATGAATATATCTCTGCCTTCTGGACACTTTTCATGCTAATTCTACTTGCTTCTAAGCAGCAAATTAGGGATAATGGTGGCAGGTATGAGAGGAAGATTTCAGTTTGATGAAAGAGGACCTGTCCTAGATTGGAAGGGGCCACTTAGGAGTCTTTAGCATAAGAGAACCGTGAGACTTTAGCTGCTCATGAAAGTTATCATGATAAGGGAAGTTAGAGGTCATATAGCAAGTATTCAGGAGAGACTGGATGATTCCTTATTTGGGCTGTGCTTGGATGGAATTCTCAGTTCCCTTTCTCTTCTCACGAATCTGTGTTTCTGAATCATAAGGTTTGGGAAAATAAAAGTGCACAGAATAGCCAAGTAATAAAGGATTCATATAGTTTGAGTGAATTAAAGCATAAATAATAATTGTTAATTTTTTGAGAGCTCACCAAGACTGTTTGAGATGTTGGGCAGTATCTATCTTATGCAGTGCTACTGTTTTATCTCCTTTTCACACCTGAGAAAACTGAGCTAAAGTAACTCACCCAAAGTGACACAGCAGATACACTGGCACGTGACCAGAGGCTCATGCTCTAACCTCCAAGCTGTGCTGCCTTGCTCACTCACACCTTGCTTCATTTCTTAACTCAAACCTGCGCTTGAGTGCCTTTCAGGAATGACACCTGCAAGGATTCTTGGGACTGTATTTAATTTGCTTCGACGTGCATAAGCTCATGTGAATGCATACCAAATGCGATCAAACTGTGGGAATGTGAGTCACTGTGCAAAATTGTTTAGAGCAAGAGTTTTTCACAAGTAGCATATGTCTGCATTTATGTGTATGTGCATGTGTGTGCATGGATGTGGGGACTTGCACATATGACAGTCTATGAAGAAATTCTGTATCTTTAATTAGGTTCTCAAAGGAATCACTGGTAGCCTTATAACAGTGTAAGAAATACTGACTTAAGGTCTTCTCTAGCTTTTGTGCAGCGAAGAGGGTCTGCCCAGATATAAACTTTCATTCAGAATGGGAATCAGCTAGTTGAAAATGAAACAGAACAAACCAGCAGTTGAGGTTATTAAACCGATTCATTCTGATTGTAAAAGAGACATCTAGATGTAACCTTTTGGGACTCACATTACTAGGTGTTTGAGACCCTGTGTGAGGAGGCATTTAATGGATGCTTCTTTTCCCTAAAGGAAGTTTGGAAATGCAGGAAGAGCACCGGCACTCACTTGGATGGGAGAAATGAGGATTACTCACTGGCTTTCCTTAAGCACCCCTCCCCTAGGCTTTTGCAATATTCAACAGTGGAGTCTCTGAGTGATCATTTTCTTCCCACAGCACTGCATTTTTCCTGCCTTCAGTCCTTGCCTAACATCATCAAGCATTGCATGCCAGCAGAAACAGGCAACAAAATAGAAACCGTGTAGATCAAAAGCAGTCAGATCTCCAAGTAGAAAAATTCATCTCTGTTTCTGAGCATCCAAAGATACTCTCACCATTCTTGCTGAATGCTTTGATGCCAGATAACTGCAGGAGCATGAAACTTCCCTTGCATAATAACCACATGCTCATTTGAGCTGTTGAGATTGTTCTTTGGCAGAAAAAAAACTTTTGCAGAGGCTATTGGGAGAAGAGAGTGTTTAGTTTTATTAACTAGTATTATATTAAGCATTTAATGATTACATTTCCATATTTCTATTAACACTACATAAAATACCAACACCATTTTGCCTTTTTATTAATAGTCCATTCTCTTGCAAGAAACCAACCAGAAAAAAGAAATAAAATCAGGTTCTTTAAACTAATGAAAAAGATTACTTCTGTTTGGAATCAGCCTTCTTTTTCTGTGCTTAATTCTCACATCCACTCTGGAAGGATGTTCCCTTGCCTAAGTACTCATCACCACACTACATTAACTTACTGAAATCTCACTTATGTAACCTGTTTGGAGTTCCCAGTATAACTTTTGCAAATCTAGGTGTCTTAGTTGTTATCAGCAGTAGTTCTTGATTTGTTAGCCATGAGGCTGTTGGTCAGTACAGACTAGTTTAGTTATTTATCTCAGGGTAGAATAATATAGCTGATAGATAGACAGTTTATCACAGTTGATAAACTGTCTTTGTGTTCGGATCTCTTCTGATCTTATTAAACATATTTGCTCAGAAAAAGAGCCTATTTTCTCAGCAAAACATTGCATTAGGTGATAGTCTAGCAACAATATGCAGAAAGTGACCAGATGAATCTATCCTCACCTGCGCAAGGTAGTTAAACAATATGTGTTTCTGGGTCCCTTCCTTAATTCGTGCCTGGACACACCTTGTGAAAGACAGAGAGGCTGATGGAGTTCATTGCCATCATCAGCTCTTAAAAACCATGAGAAACCCTTGCAGGGAGAGATGAAGGAGTTTAGTTCCTGGTGAGAGGGAATGGACAGTCGCAATGGCTACTGGGATGGGGAGAGGGCAGGACCCACAGAGGGCACGGCCTTCAGGGAGATTCTGTCCAGATCGTTACCCTGCATAGACCTTTGTTTGCCCTTCCTCTACTGTAATCTGATGGGTTTTTTCTTTAAAATGGCGTATTCTGATTACGTAGGCTTTATTCTAGAAATGCAACGTGGCAGAGGAAACAGTAAGTGCAGAAACCTTGTGATGGAAGGGTGTCGACATGCTGGAGAATTTGCCAGGGGGTCGTGGTGGCTTGGAAGAAAGTGAATGGGAAGGATGATAGGAAAGGGAGGAAATGAGGGCATAGCAGTGATCAAGGGGTGCAGATTTTGTGGAGGATCACTCATTCTTCGTGTGACTCGGTAAACACTGGTGAGTTTCAAGCAGAAGAGTCATATTTATTGGATTTATATTCTAGCAGAAACATTCTGGCTTCTGTGTGGGAAATGGACTGGAACAGAACAGGAGGAAGCAAAGCAATGTTAGAGACTACTGCTGTAGCTCTGCAATGTTCGAAAGGGGCTCACCAGGGTGGTGCATGAGGTGGTGTAGAGCGATTGGCCCAGGATGTGCTTTCAGAGTGAAGCTGACAGAGTTTGCTAATAGATTGGGTGAAGAGTGTGAGGACAGGAGAGGAATCAAAGATGCTCAAAGATTTTTGTCAAGGACAACTGGAATTGTAGAGGTGCCATTGACTGAACTGAGGAGTGAAGGGAATGAGCAGCTTGTGGAGGAAAATCAAGAATCTGATTGTGGGCATAGTCAGTGTGAGATGCCAGATGTTCCAACGGGACATTGAATTAGCAGTTGGCTATAAACATCTGGAGTTTGGGGGAGAGGTCAGGTCAGTACACATATATTTGAGGGTGTTAACATGGTTATGGTATTAAAAGCCAGGGGAGGCCAGGTGCACTGGCTCATGCCTGTAATCCCAGCACTTTGGGATTCCGAGGCGGGTGGATCACGAGGTCAAGAGATTGAGACCATCCTAGCTAACATGGTGAAACCCCATCTCTACTAAAAATACAAAAATTAGCTGGGTATGGTGGCGTGAGCCTGTAGTCCCAGCTACTTGGGAGGCTGAGGCAGGAGAATCACTTGAACTCAGGAGGCAGAGGTTGTAGTGAGGCAAGGTCACACCATTTTACTCCAACCTGGTGACAGAGTGAGATTCCATCTCAAACAAACAAACAAACGCCCGAGGAGAGTAGGAGAGCACCTACGCTCCTGCATATTAATGGTGGAGAGAAGGACTCTACTCCTGTGGGAGGTCTCTGGTGTTTCCCCCATTTAGGGTCAGAAAAAGAAGGAGGAACTATCAAAGGAGACTGAGAAGAAGTGGCTACTGATATAGGAAAAAACATGTAGTTCTATGGAAATAAAACAAGAAAGGGTTTATTTTCAACAGCAAAGAAATGGAAACAACAATAACTTTGACAAATGCCATTGAGAAGTTACTCAGGATGAGTGCAGAGGATAGACATTTGGATCCAAGAACGTGATCATTGGCGACCCTGATGAGGGTAATTTGGTTGAACTTAATAAAATTAGGTATACATATGCAGTGTGGCCCAGCAATTCTTCTTCTGTGTATATAACCCAGAGAAACTCTGTCAGAGTCACATAAAGATGTTTATTAGGATTTTTACTGTAGCAAAGCTTACGGGAACAAGAACTTAGAAGAGGTCTGACAACAGGAAAATGGGTGAAGTATGCTTTATGCACAGGATAGAATACTATGCAGCAGTCAGAAAAATGGACTCAATTATAGACAACACTTTGGATTTTTAAAATAATATTGAATGAAAATAAAGAAAAGAGTTTTAAAAAATAAGAAACATAGCATGTTACTTCTATTGTACACATTTTAAAATGATAAAGTCAAAAACACTAATATTCTCTAGAACGTGAGGAAGGTGGGTTGGAAGGATGGGGCTTGAATAGACTAGAGTGGGTGCATGTGAGGTAAGGATCATGGACTGAGGGAAACGTGGAAAACATCAAACCAAACCCAACCAAAGAGGCACCTCTCCTGGACCAATGGTTCATTGCCATGAGTTTAAAAGGTGTAATGAACTCAATTCTGTCCACCTGAGGCTTTAACTCCCACCCTCACGAGAAAAAACAAGCTAAGCAGCCAAGGGGCAGAGTGAGACACGGGCAGTCTGTCCCAGACTCGCTCCCTCCCCAGGCCTCCCCATCTCCATCACCTGCTTCCCGACCTCTTTCTCTTCAGGACCAACTTGATCTTTCCAAGAACCTTTCTAAGGGATACAAAAGACACTTAGAAGGAGAAGTCTCAGCATTCGATCATACAGTAGATAGTTGGAAATTTATTGTATATTTCAGAATAGCTAGAAGAGAAGTATTTGAATGTTTTCAACACACAGAAAAGATAAATGTGTGAGGTGATGGATATCCCAATTGCCATGATTTGATCATTACACATTGTATACAGGTATCAAAGTGTCACATGTACCCCCCAAATATGTTCAACTATTCCGCAAATAAATAAATAAATAGTACTTTTTGGTCAACCACCCCTGTAGGATGTGTCTGTTCACCTTTGACCATGTAGAGCTTCCTTAAATGACCTCCAGAGGGAGTTTTTCTCTCTCTAGGCCCCAGAACACACTCTGGATACTGTATTTGTACTGTCAGTCTTTGTCACAGTGTGTGTGATTAATTTTTTTACACTTCGCCACAGTGTATGTGTTTACACCTCTATCGGCCTGTTTTAAGGCGGCCCCAGAGGTTCAGATCCCGTTTAGGAATTTTCTCAGGGATTCTTCTAACGTTTCTCCACGAATTGGGAACTGCATATGTCGTTTATCCTTCAGCTTTTTGTACAATGCTCCACTCATTTGTAGGCATAATTGAATTTCAGATTTATGGAGTGACTAATTCAAAATATATTCCTCAGATGGACAGATTAGTAACATTGTAGATAAATGACATTATATCTTTCTTTAAAAATCCTTTATACTATTGTGTTTGATATCTTTTGAGAAGTTATTTCTGAGGGGGAAGAGGCAGATTTCCCATACAATGGAAGTCAAAGATAATTTACCTAGAGACTCTGCCTTCAAGGAATAGAGCCTAACTCCCCACTCTTTAGCTGTGGGCTGCACAGAGTGGGTTGGGGAAAAGGATTACTCTGCGGTGGAGAGATCTGATAAACACTATCCTATCCAGGTTGTCAAGTTTAATGTCAGCAGTCACAAATTGTGTTGATAGTATATCGATAGAATGTGAGGAAAATGATACTTTATTATCTTCCTCCCCCAAACCCATAACCATAAGAAAAATATGAGGCAAATTCTGATAGTGGAGCAGCCTACAAAATACCTGACGACTACTTCTGAAAGCTGTCAAAGTCATCGAAAACAAGGAAAGTCTGAGAAATGTCAAAACAAAAAGAAACCATAATAACTGAATGTAATGTCATGTCCTGGAGGGGATCCTGGAACTGAAAAAGGATATGAAGTAAAAACTAGGGAAATATAAATAAACTATGCAATTGAGTTAATAATAGTTTATCAGTATCAGTTTATTAATTATAACAAATGTACCAATGGGAGAAACGGTGTGGGCTGTATGGGAACCCTGTACTATACTGTAAATTGTTCCATATATCTAAAACTGTTATAAAAATAAAGTCTATTTAAAATGAAATGCAAAGTTCCTTCTTAATGTGATTGCTGATATTCTAAGAGTGATGGCTTATCTGATTTCTATTATTGTCAACATTGTTGGCCCATGGAGCAAGCCACAGGCCACCTGCACCACCCCCATGTCAAAGTAATAAGCCCATGTGTGATGACTGTGATCACTCATCTGTAACACTTACACAGCCTAAAAGAGAGTTTAGAGTCAGCACTTAGGGAGAGAGATAAGTGAGCTTTAAGACTCTTGAAGTATTGGTCATTCATTATGTGGTGAAACTTTAGTATCTCCATTGCATTCAAATATATTTTATACATGTATCATATATACATATACAATTTGTATATGTGTGTTTATAATTAAATGTCCTAAGTCATGAGAAATAAAAGCACCTGATTTTGGTTAAAACAAAAAACAAAGTATACATGGTAACATTCAGTCCTCGGAGGTTCCAGACTTAGAACTGTTCAATAAGGAGAGCAAATGTGGCTGTGGAGATCAATGGTAGTCATTAATCAAAGGACTATACCTGGAGCAGCAGCTGGGCCAAATCTCCAGCTTCACTCCTGCAAGCCCTGTGTTTACAGAGAGCCTGGCTGCAGTGGTTTTGGCCCCAGGCAAGAACTAAAAACCTGGTGGAAGAGGGTGGATGATGAGAAATTGGTTAATGCCCCTTAACCAACTAGGTAATGTTAATACTCATTAACTTTAACAATGTACATTATTCAGGTGATGGATACCCTAAAAGTCCTGACTTGACCACTATACATGTAACAGAATTGCACATGTACCCCATAGATTTGTACAAATAATAATAAAAAGACAAAAAACCTGCTCTCAACTGAAATAAAATTATTTGTGTAAGGAGGACATTGACTTCTACTGTGGGAACTGGACTTCTTGTTTTGTCATGAGCAGAGAGAAGGTGGAGGCAAGGAAGACCTGGTTTAACCTACCCAACCTGCTTCACAACTCTACATGGAGAAGAGTTGGCCATTGGATATAACCTGTTCATGTGCACAGAGGTCCCATGCAGGGGACACATCTGTTAGGAAAATATATCTTCCTGAGACCCAAAGTAATGCATCCCAGTCACCAATCCAGTCCTTTATTTACGAATGTGAAAAAACAAGCATCATCAAGTTTTGTTGAGAAAAACTTGTAACATAAAAAAGAAGGACCAAAAGAAACACATAGAACAAGCTATATGAGAAAGCATGCATGTCATTTAGGAAGCTTTAAAGAAAAATTTTAAAAATTATGATTATAGTTCTTAAAGAGGATTATAATAAAAACCTAAGCAAAACCAAACAACAAACAAACAAACAATAACAACAAATAACCAAGAATAAGCTGTTATGAGTAAGAATCAGAACAAGAAAGAATTATTGAAAACTAGAGGCATGACTTGTTAAGTAAAATACTTCATAGATAGGTTTGAAAATACGACTGAAACAATCTCTCAGAACATAGAACAATGGCATAAGATGAAAAACATGAGCTAAAAGTTAGGAGACAGTGAATCGATCCATGAGATTCAACATTCATTTAATATCAAGTACAGAGACGAGAAAAAGTGGAATGGTAAGATTTTTCAGAGGAATAACAGGAAAATATTTCTCAAAATTAAGAAAGACATGAGCCTTCATGGCTCCCTTAATACACAATCAGATGTGAGGAAATAAGATGTGAATACCAAGTTGTGAAAGTTTAGAACACCAGAGATAAAATGCGACATAGACTCTAAAAGTTTCAAAGGAGAAAATCAAAATACAACAGTTCTTCAAAGGAACAAGAATCAGAGTGACACCAAATATCTCATTAGTAGTACTGATGCTCCAAGAAAATGGGAACTTTATTGAAAATATTGAGAGAAAATGACTTTAATCTTAGAATTTCACACCCAATCAAACTACCAATCAAAAATGAAAGCCGAAGTAAGGCATTCCTAGATAGATAAGGATTAGGAATAATTGCTTCTCATAGGCCTTTCATGTAAATTTGCTTGAAGTAAAAATAAAGGAGCAAATAAACAAAACTAAACAAAAATAGAGAAAGAGACATAACTAGTGAGAGAAATCCAAGCAGGGGGAGTTGTGCAGAATGCAGAGGGTCCAGGAAGGTGATCTCTTGGTAAATAATGCAAAAGGCAGCATAAATGGGAGGAGAGAGAAACCCAAGGAGATGGCTCGTTATACACGAATGAAGAGAATGGCCATGAGAAACTCTAAGATGAATTAAAAGTTGCTGCAAATGTATAATCCAAACATTAAGCAAACAAAAATTGGCAGGTATGTAAGCAAGCAGTGGAGAGAAGAATAAAAGAAAGAAGGAAGTAAGGCAAAACAAAGCAAAAAAAACCAGAAAGGCAAAAACAAGGCAGAGACAAAGAGAGAATCCGTTTAATCTTGCTCCATGAATATTCTCTGTTGAATGTCCAGAAGTTAGGACATTGAGTCTACAGAAAATGTGATGCAACTCTATGTAGGACAGCTATAAATATTTAAATTTAAATGCAACTTAAAATTTTTCAACTTTTAGAGTCCACTTATGAACAAAGAATAGATGATTTGTTTGCAGATGCAGAAATCAATGTAAATGGTAATGAAATTAACAATGCTCAAGTACAAGTTACATAGAGGGTAGAAGGTGAAAGGAGAGGGTATTAGAAAGAATGAGAAGTGTACTAATACCTTTGCATTTAGAAGGAAGTTAAGATACTGACTTAGGTTAATAGAACAAAAATAGTCATGATGTTGGATGGAGACCAAGTTATTATCCCTTTTCCTTTCTTGAGGCTTCAGTGAGATGGTCATGTAGGAATAATCCCATAATAACAAAGAGAAAAAAGGGAGATTAGCAGCAAATAGAGCTTTCAGTGAATTTCCGTGTAATGAAAAAGTGGAAGCCCATTGATAGTTAAAATAGAACAGGAAATCTGTAGCCTGGATTATCCAGAGGTGCCCATAACACCAGAGGGCATCACTCTGCTCTCTGGACAGAAACCCAGAGTACCTTCAGGATTAGGAACCGATATTGGTGTGAGTGAGAAGGAAAGCTAGAAACGCTGGTGGCGAGATGGATGCAGTTAGTTGAAAGCCTGTCTAGCAGTTTCTCAATGGAGGAACTATTGGCATTTTATATTGTACCAGTTTTCATTAAATGGAACAGTCCTGTGTGTTATAATTTGAGATCCCTGGACTCTCCCATTACATACTAGCACCAATGATTTTCTAGTCAACTAAAATGTGCCCCTTTTTCCAAATGAAAATTATTACTACCTCCATTTAAGAAGCACTGGATAGAATTTGTGTACTGCTCCTGCCCCCTCCACCCTACCCTTTCCCTTCTGCACAGAGGGCAAGCAGCCTAGGTTTTCATCCCCAAGCCTATTCTGAGCTGTGCATCAATTTCATCTAAAGAAATTGGATAAGGTTTCTGGAGAGAATTAGGGCTACAGGGTAGATGCCAGTGACAGCCCCACCCATATGTACAAAACTAGTCAGCTTTTCTTTTTTTTAACTTTTATTTTAGGTTCAGGGGTACATGTGCAGATTTGTTATACAGGTAAATTATGTATCATGGAGGTTTGGCGTGCAGATTATTTTCTTGCCCAGGTAATAAGCATAGTACTGAATAGACAGTTTTTCAATCCTCACCCACCTCTTATCCTCCATCCTCAAGTAGGCCACAGTATCTGTTGTATTCTTGTGTCCGTATGTGCTCAACGTTAGCTCCCAGTTACAAGTGATAACACGCAGTATTTGGTTTTTTGTTCCTACGTTAGTTTTCTTAGGATAATAGCCTGTAGCTTCCTACATGTTGCTGCAAAGCACACGATTTTGTTGTATTTTATGACTGTAGTATTCCCTAGTGTATATGTACCATATTTTCTTTATCTAGTCTATCATTGATGAGCATTTAGGTTGATTCCATGTCTTTGCTGTTGTGAGTAGTGCTGCAATGAGCACACAAGTATATGTGTCTTTATGGTAGAATTACTTATATTCGATATATATACACACACACACCACACACACACACACACACACACATATATATATATGCCCACACACACATATATATATACCCAATATTGGGATTGCTAGGCCAAATGGTACTTCCAAGTTCTTTGAGAAATCACTAACTGTTTTTACACAATGACTGAACTAATTTACACTTCCACCAGCAGTGTATAAGCATTCCATTTCTCGTCAATCTTCCCAAAATCTGTTATTTTTTGACCTTTTAGTAATAGCCATTTGGCTTTTTAGTAATAACCATTGGTGTAAGATGGTATCTCATTGTGGTTTAGATTTGCATTTCTCTACTGATTAGTGGTGTTGAGCGGTTTATTCATATGCTTGTTGGCCATGTGTATTTCTTATTTCAAAAAGTGTCTGTTCATGCCCTTTGCCTGCTTTTTAATGGGATTGTTTATTTTCTGCTTGTTAGTTTGTTTAAATTCCTTATAAATTCTGGAAATTAGACCCTTTTCAGATGCATAGTTTGCAAATGTTTTCTTCCATTCCATAGGTTGTCTGTTTACTCTGTTGATAGTTTCTTTTGCTGTGCAGAAGCTTTTTCATTTAATTAGATCCCGTTTGTCAATTTTGGGTTTTGTTGCAATAGATTTTGACATCTTTGTCATGAGATGTTTGTCTGGCTCTGTGTCAAGAATGGGTATTTCCTATGTTATCTTCAAGGTTTTTTGTTTGTTTGTTTGTTTGTTTTTTAATAATTTTGAGTTTTACACCTAGTCTTTTATCCATCTTGATTTTTGTATATGGTATAATGAAGAGGTCCAGTTTCAGTCTTCTGCCTATGGCTAGCCAGTTATCCCAGCACCATTTATTGAATAGGGAGTTCTTTCCCCATTGCTTGTTTGTGTTGACTTCATCAAAGATCAGATAGTTGTAGGTGTGTGGTTTTATTTCTGGGCACTCTATTCATTTCCATTGGTCTGTGTGTCTGTTTTTGTACCAATACCAGCCTGTTTTGGTTACTGTAGCCTTGTAGTATAGTTTGAATTTGGTAATGTGATGCCTCCAGCTTTGTTCTTTTTGCTTAGGATTGCCTTGGCTATTCATGCTCTTTTGGGGTTATATATGAATTTTAAAACAGTTTTTGGCTAATTCTGTGAAGAATGTCATTGGGAGTTTGATAACAATAACACTGAATTTGTAAATTGTTGTGAGCAGTATGGTCATTTTAAAAATATTGATTCTTCCTATCCATGAACATGGAATGTTTTTCCACTTGTTTGTGTCATCTCTGATTTCTTTCGCAGTGTTTTGTAATCCTTGTTGTAGAGACCTTTCACCTCTCTGGTTAGCTGTAACCCTAGGTATGTTATTCTTTTTGTGGCTATTGTGAATGAAATTGCATTCTTAATTCGGCTCTCAGCCTGAAGTCTGAACAGTGTTGGAATATAGAAATGCTACTGATTTTTGTACGTTGATTTTGTATCCTGAAACTTTGCTAAAGTTGTTCTTCAGATGTAGGAGCTTTTGCACTGAGATTATGGGGTTTTCTAGGCATAGAATCATATTGTCTGCAAACAGAGAGTTTGACGTCCTCTCTTTCTGTTTGAATGTCTGGGTGTCTTTTATTTCTTTCTCTTGCATGATTACTGTGGCGAGGACTTCCAGTACTGTGTTGAATAGGAATCGTGAAAGTAGGCATCCTTTTTTTGTTCTGGTTCTCAAGGGGAATGCTGCCAGCTTTTGCCCATTCAGTGTATGATGCTGGCTGTGTGTCAGAGATGGCTCCTATTGTTTTGAGGTATATTTCTTCAATGCCTAGTTTGTTGAAGGTTTTTAACATGAAGTGATGTTGAATTTTATTGACAGCCTGTTCTGCATCTATTGAGATGATCATGTGGTTTTTATTTTTATTTCTGTTTATGTGCTGAATCACATTTACTGATTTGCATATGTTGAACCCACCTTGCATCCCAGGGATAAAGCCTACTTGATCGTAGTGAATTTGCTTTTTGATGTGCTGCTGGATTTGACTTGCTAGTATTTTGTTGGAGATTTTTGCATCTATGTTCATCAAGGGTATTGTCCTGAAATTTTCTTTATTTATTGTTGTTGTGTTGCTGCCCGGTTTTAGTATCGGTATGATGCTGGCCTTATAGGATGAGTTAGGAAGAAGCCCCTCCTCCTCAATTTTTTGAAGTAGTTTCAGTAGGAGTGGTACCAGCATTTCTGTACCTCTGGTAGAATTTGGCTGTGAATCTGTTTTGGTTCTGGGTTTTTTTCTGGTTGGCACGGCTTTTATTACTAATTCAATTTCAGAACTCATTATTGATTGGTTCAGGGATTCAATTTCTTACTGGTTCAATCTTGGGAGATTATATGTTTTCAGGAATTTATCCATTTTTTTCTGGGCTTTCTTTTTTTTTTTCTTTTTTCTTTTTTTGAGATAGAGCTCACTCTGTGGCCCAGGCTGGAGTGTAGTGGCATAATCATGGCTCACTGCAGCCTTGACCTCCTGGGCACAAGTGATTTCCCACCTCAGCCTCTCATGTAGGTGAGACTACAGGCATGCACTACCATGCTTGGCTTTTTGTTGTTGTTGTTGCCGTTGAGATGGGGTTTCACCATGTTGCCCCAAGTGGTCTCAAACTCCTCGGCTCAAGTAATCCTCCCACTTTTGCCTCCCGAAGTGCTGGGTTTACAGCTGTGAGTCACTGTGCCCAGCTTATTACTTCTAAGTTTTCCAATTTGTGTGCATAGAGGTGTTTGTAATAGTCTCTTATTTTGTATTTCTGTGGGGTTAGTGGTAATGTCTCCTTTGTCATTTCTAATTGTGTTTATCTGGATCTTCTCTCTTTTTTCTTTATTAGTCTAGCTAGTAGTCTTATCAATCTTATTTATTCCTTCAAATAGTTAACTCCTGGAATCATTGATCTTTTGTATGTTTTTTTGTGTCTCAATTTTATTTAGTTAAACTCTGATTTTGGTTATTTCTTGTCTTCTGTTAGCTTTGGAGTTGGTTGGCTCTTGTTTTATAGTTTCTCCAGGTGTAATGTTAGGTTGTTAATTTGAGATCTTTCTGACTTTTTGATGTGGGTATTTAGTGCTATAAACTTTCCTCTTAACACTGCTTTAGCTGTGTCCCAGAGGTTCTGATATGTCGTATCCTTGTTCTGGTTAGTTTCAAAGAATTTCTTGATTTCCACCTTAATTTCATTGTTGCCCAAAAGTTATTCAGGAGAAGGTTGTTTAATTTCCATGTAATTGTATGGTTTTGGGTGATCTTCTTAGTATTGATTTCTATTTTTATCATGCTGTGGTTCAAGAGTGTAGTTGGTATGATTTTGGTTTTTTTGAATTTTCTGGGAATTGTTTTAGGCTGATGGTGTGGGTCGATTTTAGAGTGTGTGCCATGTGTAGATGAGAAGAATGTATATTCTGTTGTTTTTGGGTGGAGAGTTCTGTAGATGACTGTTAGGTCCATTTGGTCAAGTGTTGAGTTCAAGTCCTGAATATCCTTGTTATTTTCCTGCCCTGATGACCTGTCTATAATGTCAGCCAGGTGTTGAAGTCTCCTATTGATAGTGTGTGGTTATCTAAGCGTCCTTATAGGTCTCAAGAACTTGTTTTATAAATCTGGGTGCCCCGTGTTTGGCACATCTGTATATATTAATATTTAGAATATTTAATTCTTCTTATAGAAGAGAACACTTTACCATCATGTAATACCCTTCTTTATCTTTTTTGATAGTTGTTGGTTTAAATTCTGTTTTGTCTGAAATTAGAAATAGCAAGCCCTGATTTTTTTTTTCAGTTTTCTGTTTGCTTCATAGATTTTATTCTCTATCCCTTTACTTTGAGCCTGTAGATGTCATTGCATGTGAGATGGGTCTCTTGAAGACAGCATACTGTTGAGTCTTGCTTTTTTATCTAACTTGCCACTCTGTGCCTTTTAAGTGAGGTAGTTAGTCCATTTACATTCAAGATTAATATTGATATGTATGGATTTTTTTTCTATTATTGGAAAAGACCTAGGGGTAAAGTGATGGAAAGGGAGATGCCTATTTACAACAACAAAGAGTATACCACCAGTGACACTGAAAAATAAATCCAGTTTTATATCAGTTATCACTGTATACAAAGAAAACAGCAACATAAAATTAATTACCATGATAGACAAAATAGAACAGTAATCCTAGAAGAAAACTGCTAAATAAGAGAACAGAAGACTTTTTTTTTTGTTTTTTGTTTTTTGTTTTTTTTAATCCTCTGCTTAATATGCTTGGAGAGGTTCAAGAAGGTTTTGTGTCTATAAAATAAGAACATTGAGCTATGAAAAAGGAACAATCATAGAATATAAAGAGCTCTTGGAAATTAAGCATCTTTTCCTAAAATTAAACATTTTAAAGAATTGAAAGATAAATATATATCCTGTAACATGAAAATAAAGAATACAAAGACAGAAAAGTTAAGCAGAGAGAATCATCCAAGGAAGTACAATATATTACTACTGTCATAACAAGCTTCAGAAATAGACATTATCATGTGTGTATCTTATTGATAGAAATAAATGAATGCAAATCCATGTCAAAAGAAGTTCTTCATGCACTTGTTTTAAATTTGAATGAGTTCTTCTCTCCTCATGTAGAATATGGGTCTTAGGATTACAGATTCACTCATTTGATAGTTTCATGGCTTATGAAACATGCTGACAAAATTAAAATCATGTTAATCTTAACCACTGTCAAGGCCAAAACACAGTTGGGGTACAGACCAGGAGGTCTCATAGGAAGGATATCACAAGGAGTTCGTAGGAAGGATATCACAAGGAGTGATCATATCTGATTTCAATGCTGAGAAACTTGTGCCTGCCTCCACTCTCCTACTCTGGGCATAGGCACTTAAACACTGCCGTCCCCAAAAATAATCCAGTAATTTCCATCAAACATTTGCCTGGATTGTTCCTCACTTCAGTCAAATTTCTGTTCAAATATTGTCTCCTAAAAGAGGCTTGCCCTGATTCTCTGAACAAAAAAGACCTCTCCTACACTTTAACTCTCTATCTGTTTAGCCAGCTTGCCATTTTGACATTGCTTCTTATAAATGCCTGGCAGTATGGCATATCTTTTCTGTCTTCCCCACAGGAATGTATTCTTCATGAGGCTCAGGAGCTTTTTCGTTTGCCTTAGTATTCCCAGTGCTTGGCACATGGTAAATGGTCAATAAATGCTATTATTTGGTGGACTCTATTCAGGGATACCGTAAAGGGAAATTCTATAGTATTTTTATATTTTGGGGAGCTTCTTTTTCCATTTTCCACTCCTGTCCTTAGCTCCTTCCCTGCTGGGGTTACTGTGAGAACCAGAATGGCTGGCAAGGGTAGCAAAAATGCAGACAGAAGGGCTGGGGGCAGAGGAGAATGTTCCATTTGTGGCAGTGGAACTGTGTTAGCCCTGAATGCTATTCTTATGGAAATTTTTACCCTTATCCCTGCAACACGTTCTAACCACATGGCTGTCTCAATTGCCAGAGTTCAAGCTCTTGGGAGTGGAAGTCTTTGAAGCTAGGAGAAAAATTTATAGAATTTGGATCATATGTTATTTGTTCAGCTTCAGTTACAAATGACTTAGCAAAACAAAGTTTAAAGTTCCCAACTGAGCATTTAAAATAAAAATAGAATTTTGCAGAGAGCATAACACCTTTCATTGCAAGAAGGAATAAGCAAGCAATGAGCCTTTTCTGGAAAATGGTATGATGGAACAATCCAAGGTGACTGGAAATTTTAGTGGGAAACTACAAAATTCTAGCTACTGATGACCTCCTTGCTTTTGCAATGCTGAGAGATGGTCAGCAAAGTATATGCTTAGCTACAAATAATTCTTAAGTTCTGATGTGTCTAAGGAGTTGAGTGGGAGGGAGTTGCTTCATAGTGGCTATTTTAACTCCATACATTGAAAGTTTATTTCCTTGTACTTTTGTAAGTTAAAGGAAAGCCTCATTTTTCCACCACTTTGCTCACTTTATTCTTGGCCACAAATGAGCAATTATAAGAGTCAGCACTAATGAAAATAATAAGAGTGACCTAAATCATATATTCGGGAGAGACCACAATTAGACCTATCAGCCATCTGATATGGAAGGTTATAAAGCCATAACAAGAGGTCTAAGTTTCTATTCCTTCTATTTTCAACCCTGCTGCACCATTGCACATGCCATTCCTACTCCTGGGAATGCTATTTCTCCCAATCTGGTGAATTAATCTCATGTGATGTCTACTCAGTTGTCATTTCCATTGTGCAGCCTTCCTTGACCATTTTTTCTCCCAAGTAGGGTTAGTTACTTTCTCCTCTAAGTCCCCACAGCACTTCTTTTTCATGCCTCTATTATAGACCCAATCACACACTGTAAATAAGATTTTGTTTGTACCCTTTACTCAATTATTAAGTCATCCAGGGTAGGGACCAACACCCTGTTTATTCTTATGGTCTCTAGTGTTTAGCACAGTAGCTGGCCCAGAAAGTGAATAGGTGAGTGATGTCAGTCATCCATAATGTACTTTGATCAGCTATCACTCCAATTTTATAAACAAATTCTCACATGGCACATGGCCAATCTCAGCCCGAGGCTGCCCCTTTGCCCATGAATGAAGTCCTTGTAGGAGAGGTCTTCCTCTGCAAGTCTCTGGAATGAAATTGCATGGGGCATCCCAGGTGGCAGAAGTCACTCTGATTCCTATTGGCATGATGGATCATTGCTATTAGGTACATTGCTGTGTGCTTCCTCCCATTTCGGTGACTTCTTAGCAGAGCCTAAGGGCTTACTATTCAACCTGCTCCAGATTCAAAGCTGTGGTTGACAGGAAGCTTGAGTCTGCTTCTTGGTGTTCTCTGCCTATCTTTGATGACACACCTATTCTGCTGAGATCAACCAACAGCAGCATGGAGCAGCTCATCCTGCTCCTTGAAATAAATTTCCCTGTTGTTTTGAGTCTCTGCCTTTTCAAAAGAGTGACCAGATGTCTTTGAGTGCCTCAGGCAGGCTTGGCACCAGAAGACTCTGCCATTGATCCCAGTGTAACTCCATCAGGATGCTGGGCCAAGATGCTGGATCAGGCTCTCCTACCTGCCCTGAGTTTGGGGACTTTTCCAACACAGGCTGAGTTCTTGGACATATGTCTAGGGCTTAGTAAATCTGCACTTGCTAATTTATCAACAGGCCCTTAAACAAACTAACAAAACCTCTCTAAGATCATCTTGTCATGCAGTGGAGATAGAATTAGGTCAAGTTCATTATTTCAGAACCTGGCATCATGCTTTCACCAAGTAGGTGGAGAACATATTCATGCTGAGCTGGTGTTGAGCCTGGGAGCAAGGAGCTGAGGCACCCTCCCCAGAGTGACAACAATTAATCATGTTCATTCCTGTTAAAATTAATGGGTGTACCCTTGGAAGACTCAACTGTCAACCAGCCAAGTCAGCGTACTGGTACCTCAATTGCAAATGTGGCTTCTGATTCTTGGTTTCTTAATCTGAAAAATGTGAGAAATTAGTAGTTCACTGGAGGTATTCTTAAGAATACTGTTATTGCTCCTATGTGCTGTGTTTTAGGATCCCCAAGCCCCATGGATAGATGATGGAGTTCAAATGGCATAAAACAGAGCAACAGGAGCCCTGACTTCCAGGTTGCTGCTGCCAACATCTAGCAGTCTGGCTTTGTGATAGCTGCTTACTTTTCTGGGCCTCACACTCATCTTGTAGAAGGTGAGAATTCTTTCCACCTCTGGTAACTCAAGCACAGAGAGATCACCAGGAGCACCAGGGATTCTGATGTTCTGCCTGCACATGTAAGCTGCCCCTTAACAAACAAGCTTCTGGGAGTACCATTTCCACAGACTGGAATCCAATGGTGTCCCTGAAATTGTGAGACAAAAGCGTATATCAAAGCCTGATTATTTTTCCCTTGAAAAGAGATGTCTATTTTAAACTTCATAGCTAAAATTAAATGGATAATGATGTATAAATCAAGAAGCAAAGATCATTTTGTAAAAAGAAATCTGAATACTGCATACCCCATAGCAAATAATGTTCAGGGAAACATAGCTACCTCAAACATCATAGCATATATATGTGCTTCTCCCCATGGTACCAGCGGTTTTCTTCTTTCTCAAGATCCTCCAGTGTTCAGAGCTATCTTTGTTTCCTTTCCCGGTCTTTTCTATCCAATCTGCTGTTGATCCTTATGTGTTGTTACTGTCTTCATTTCTGATATCAGCCTTTGTCATTTCTTTCTTATTCTTTCTTCAAGTTTTCCCTATTGTAATATAGAACAACTACGGTATCTTTTGTTTTTTTCTACTTTTAGTATCTTTCCTTTCCAAGCCATATCACATGCTACTGCCAGATAAATCTTCACGAAGCACAGCTCTGACTAAGCCCAAGCCCAGATCTTACATTGGCCCTCACTGCCTACCAGCAGTGGTTAATACTGTGGGCTGTTCAGACAGACTCTTTGGGGTAGGCTCTTGACTCTGCAGCTTGTTAACTGTGCTCTTGCATAAGTTGCACCCCTTCTGCAAGCCTCCCTTTCTTCTTCTGTAAAGTATAATTAATTTTTGTTTTTTTGAGACAGAGTCTCACTCTGTTGCCCAGGCTGGAGTGCAGTGGTGCGGTATCAGCTCACTGCAACCTCCGCCTCCTGAGTTCAAGCGATTCTCCTACCTCAGCCTCCAGAGTAGCTGGGGTTACCCGCACCTGCCACCATGCCCAGCTAATTTTTATATTTTTAGTACAGACAGGGTTTCACCAAGTTGGCCAAACTGGAATCGAACTGCTGACCTCAGGAGATCCACCCGACTTGGCCTCCCAAAGTACTGGGATTACAGGCATGAGCCATGGTGCGGGGGCTAGAATTAATTATTGATCCAACATTAGAGAGTGGTTATAGAGTTTAAATGAGGAAATATATGCTTTAAATATAGTAATTGTCACTGGCTGCTAGCTGCTTTTTTTTTTTTTTTTTTTTTTTTACCATTGGTCATTGGTACATGGCTCTTCAGAATCAGGCCTCAATATTTCTGCCCAAACGTCTGTCACTAACTCCCTTTATGTCACCTTTGGGGGTCTGGATTGTTCACTTTTCCTTATAGTATACTCAGGTATTCCTACCTCTGTACTTGAAGACATATAGGACTTTACACCTGATTCCTTACTTACCCATGGTTAGATCAGTCATTTAAAAAAAAAAAAAAACATGGAAAATTTCATATATATGCCAAAAAATACAGAGAAGAGTGAACATTCATGTACCCATCACCCAGCTACTGCAGTGAACCAGTACATAGCCAATCCTGTTTCAGCTTCACCCCTAAATGGATTATTTTGAACCGGATCCCAGATATTATGCCATTTCATCTACAGATACTTCAGTAAGTAATTCCAAAAGATAAGGACTCATTTAAAGAAACAATCACAATGCCATTACCACTTCTAAAAAATAAAGTCGTTTTTAAATATCAAGGATCTAGTCAATGTTTAAATTTCCACAACTGTCTCGTAAATGTCTGTTAAATATTTTTTATAGTTGGTTTATTCAAATCAGGATTCAAAGTCCACTTATTTTATTTGGTTGCTATGTCTCTTCAAACTATTTTAATCTATACATTCCCACTCCCTCTTTTCTTTCTTGTAATTTATTTCTTGAAGAAACTGGATCCTTTGTCCTGTAGAGTTTCCCCACAGTCTGCTTTTTGCTGATTGCATGCCATGGCATGGTTTAGTATGTTCTTCTGTCTTTTGTATTACTCATAAATTGGTAGTTAGGTCTACAGGCTTGATCAGACTCAGGCTTAAAATTTTTGAAGAGAATCCTTCATAGGCAATGTCAAGAAATATTTTTTAATCATTGAGTCCTGGGCATGGTTCTTGATGTGCGGGGGGCATGAGTCACCTCACCCACCACAGGTTGCATACTCTTCCTCACCGTCTACGGCAGTATTATTTTCTTGAGAATAAGTTTTTGCCTGGCATCAGCACTTTGTAGGTGTGAGTCTTCTTTTCCTCTTAGTGATGGCTAAATTCAGGTGTCTACTTGACTGGATTAAGGGATACTCAGATAGCTGGTAAAGCGTTATTTCTGGGTATGCCTGTGTGGATGTCTCCGGAAGAGATAGAGTTGGTGGATTGTGTAAGGAAGACCCACCTTTGGCCAATGTGGATGGGCTCCATCCAGTTGGCTGGGGTCATAGATAGAACAAAAATGCAGAGGAAAGGTGAATTATTGCTCTCTTTTTCTGGAGCTGGAACATCATTCTTTACCTGCCCTTGGACATCAGAACTCCAGGTTCTCCAGCTACTGGATTCTGGGACTGGTTGTCCCCCAGGTTCTCAGGCCTTTAGCCTTGGACTGAGAGTTACACCACCTACTTCCCTGAGTCTGAGGTCTTTGGACTTGCACTGAGGATGCTACCAGCTTCCCTGGTTCTCCAGCTTGCAGACAGCCTACTGTGGGACTTCTCAGCCCACTTCCCCATCCCAGCATGAGCTGATCCCCCTAAGAAATACACTCTCATCATCTCTCTCTCTCTTTCATTTTATATATATATATATATATATATATATATATGTATGTGTATGTGTGTGTGTATATATATATGTATACATATGTGTATGTATATCCATCCTCTTGGTTCTTCTCTCTGGAGATCCCTGACTAATATACTCTCCATGTGGAAATCAACTTTATAAACATCTTTTTCTCCATCACCCTGAACCTGCCTACCGAGGTTTTAATAACAAACAGCAGTAAGAACCACGCTAAATAACTAGTTACCTTTTTGATGCTTAGCCTGTGCCAGGCACTGTGCTAAGACTTTAGCATGCGTTATCTCATATCATTTCACAAGAACTTTATGACAAAGGTATTTTACTATTCTCGTTCCAGAGATGAGAACACTGAAATCAATAATTTAAGGACTTCACTCAAAGAACTTGTAAGTGATGTTCCGAATCATTGGGACTGATCTTTAGAGTTGGGTCCTTACCTATTACAGTGATGCAGCCCTGTGGAAAACGCCATTCCCTTTCCTACCTCTATGAGAAACCCCCCTAATTTTTCCTTGTAAACTGGGGTGCTGAGTTACCTAGGTGTTAGCAGAGCTTTTCCATTAATGGGTGAAGGTGTTGAAAGTATAAAGTCAGTTTTGAAAAATGCCTTGAGAGCTGTAGCTTAAAAGAGACTGCAGTATAGTAGTCAAGAGAGGAGGCAGCCGGGCGCGGTGACTCACGCCTGTAATCCCAGCACTTTGGGAGGCCGAGGCAGGCGGATCACGAGGTCAGGAGATTGAGACCATCCTGGCTAACATAGTGAAACCCTGTCTCTACTAAACATACAAAAAAAATTAGCCAGGCGTGGTGGCGGGCGCCTGTAGTCCCAGCTACTCTGGAGGCTGAGGCAGGAGAATGGAGTGAACACAGGAGGCGGAGCTTGCGGTTAGCGGAGATCGCGCCACTGCATTCCAGCCTGGGCGACAGAGCAAGACTCCGTCTCAAAAAAAAAAAAAAAAAAAGAGGAGGAGGCTATGAGTGTGACCGTTTGGAGTAGAATCCTAACTGCAACCTGCCAACTGTGTGACCTCGGGCAAGTTACTTAGCCTCTCTGTGCCTTAGTTGCCTTATAATAAAATATGCATAATAAATGAAAGCGCTTAGAACAATGCCTAACACATACTACACATACTAATCACTCAGTAAATGTTACCTGCTACTGCTGCTATCTTCTTGCCATCACCATTCAAAGTATTTAAACAATTACCAGAAACAAACAAATAGGTTTAAAATAACATTTTCTATCTCATGCTGCAAAAGGCCACCCCCCATTTCCTTTAACCATTTACTTCATTTCATTTCTTTTCCTCATAAGAAAAATGAAAAGTATAGAGTTTTCTCCCCACCTGCTCCCCCACCACACACATTTTAATTAAGGTATCTTTTGAGAAGGAATACTTTAATCCAAACTGATCACTCTGATACTCGAAGAGACACATTTGGAGGCTACTTGGCGAGGGGGAATTAAAGACAGAGAAGCTGAATAAATAGCAAGCAAAATGTTAATGTTTTGGCTTTGTGGTGTCTGCATCTGAGAGCACTCCACGCAGATTTTCTTGGCCGGCTCCAGCTGGAAGCCTCCGGTGGCTCCTTTTGTGTGCGCGGGAGCCTGGCTGCGTATTGCCGCTCTGCCCCTAGAGGTCAGTCTGATCCAGGGATTGTCCCGAATCCGCGCAGCTCTGGACCCGAGAGGAGAGGCTCAGGGAGAGGACAATGAGGCTGCCAAGCGCCAAGCTTGGCCTGGGCGAGAACCCGGAGCTGCGCGAGCACGGTGGCCTCGGTGCGTACCCCGGCTGTCCCCGCCGCGCCGGGCGGCCCTGCCCCAAGTTTTCTTTACTTTCTCAACGCGGGTTTGCCAAAGTCAGAAAAGGTCGGGATTTTTCTTCAGCGTTATATGACTGGGGTTAGCTTGACTTTGTAATGGTAAAAAGAAAAGAAAAGATGAACGTAAATGGCTTAGTGATATTTTCTAATGAACAATTATTTTTGCTTGTGCTACATTCAACTGACTGCAACCAGGAGCCAGACGGCCTGAGACCTGTGAGGCCTTTTCCATCAAGAAACCAGATTTCGTTTCACAAGAAACTGAAGCCCAGGGAAGAAAAACAACCAAAACTCTGTTGAAGTCACTTGAAAAAAAGTCTCAACTCAGGGTTATTTCCACTATACATAATCTTATTATTTAAAATATGATGAATGATTATTGGCATAAGGCCTTGAATTGGCATAAGAAACAGTTAGGTATTTAGATGGCAAACTAGCATAGCTGGTTGAATTCAGAGGCAGGTTGTGTTCAGATAGGGGAGGAGGGAAACCAAGAGTTACCCCTGTTTGTGAGGTCCTAGGCAGATTACTTTACCGCTCTGTGCCTCAGTTTATTCATCTGTAAGATGGGGGTAAATCGCAAGGCTTTATTTCAGGAAAAAAGCTGGAGAATAATTCAGTGAGCACTGTGTGAATGTTGGTGGCTGATGTTTATTAGTATGAGTAGAAACATTGCAAGGGAAGTCTTGAACACAGAGGGACAGGTGGGAATGCACTTTCTCATCTTGGGGGGCTCAACGTTACTCCTTCAGTTTTTTCCCTGCATGACTTTCAAAGTCATCTTCTTTAAGTATCTTTCATGGCCAACCCCCTCCACCCCCTCACCCCCCATACAGAAATTCAGTGTCCTATTAAAGCAGAGGGAATGTCACTTGGGAATTGGGTAGTGGAATTGGGATTGAGGTGATAAGGACTAGCATGGCAAGTGTTGGAGGGGAAAAGTCTGCCCCAAGAGACATTTCTAGGGAAGAATTCATTCTCAGGGTTTAGCAACTTCCTCAAGTTTAAATTCTAAAGGAACAGGACCTTCCCTGGGACTTTGGCTGTGTTCCTTCTTGCCCTGTGGTCAGTTAGGTGTGTATCGTTCACACTCAGATTATCCAATCTCAGCTTCCTAGAGAACAGAGATTCCATCCCACAGCTGGCTTCTTGTGCAGGGGTGTGTATGAAATGCTTCCCTTTGGTGCAGATTGCTGGACAAGGTGCTCACTGCAATCTCCTCCTTACAAACCATCTTAGGTACCATTATTTTTGTCCAGACACCCTGTACAAGATAAACAGGGAGAAAGCTGATCCAATTGCTGACCACTGTCTTTGGGCTTTTCTGTCTTCTTTCCATTGATTTTGCTGTGTTTATAGTTTTTCAAGATCTTGCCACACGTTTTCCTCTCATTGATATGTATTCTACCCTTTGGAGAAGGGCTGATGTCCAATCTTCCTTTAACCTGGCAGGTCTTGAGATATTTGAAGACAACTACCAAAGCTCCTCCAATTCTTCCCTTTTTTTGCGTGTCTTTAACCATTCCTCACAGGGCATGATTTTTTAGAGTCATCATTATCTTGGTTACCACTGGTTTCTAGATCTTCTCCCATTTATAGATGTCTCTTGTCACCTCCTAGATATTGGTACTCAGAAGTAAACCCAATGCTGTGGCTAGAATCAATTTTTCTCACAGCTCTAGTTTATCTTCTGCTTTCTTCAGAAGGCTACACCGTCATTAATACCTTCCAGGACTATGTTAGTGCCTCTGATGGCAGTATTTTGCTCTTGAATCATGGAGCTTATAGCAAAACAAACTCCAAAGTCTTTCTTACATCAGCGGCCATTGAATCATATTACTGCCCATCTTGTCCTTGATTAGCTGGTTGTCTGCATCCAAAACCTGGGTTCTATACTTAATTCAACAATAGCAACTTGTACATTTTGTAGACTATTAGTCTCTTTGGCCAGACTATGAATTCCTTGAGGCCAGACACTCTGTCTCTCAGCTCTCTATTTCTAGTGCCCACCACAGTGCCTGGCATTTTATAGGTGGTTTACAAACATGGAATAAAAGCATGGCCTATTGAAAGTCTTTGAATCCTAATTTTCTTATTCATAATTATTCACAATATTATCCATAATATATAAATGTTACATATTATCCATAATATATAAATGTTACATATAAATGTTACCTGTGATATGTTCAAGTGTTCTTCTCTCCTCATCACAAATTAGTAATATTTTGATTAAGACAGAGCCATATAGGACCTAACTAGACACCATCCTTCATAAAATCCAAGAAAAATAATGGCAGTGATCAACATTGACCTGACCATGGTTCATCAATATATCACACATTTACTTTATTTTCCTAATATCTAGATTAAATTTTTGGATCTTGACCATAAAGATTTCAGGAAATTTTGTTGAATGCCGTGTTAAAATCAAGAGGCATGATAGCTGTGGCATTCCTGAGATTCAAGTGCAATAGCCAAGCATAGGAAATGAGGTCAGTGCATCACAACTTGAGTTTTCGTGATTTTCTGCTTCTGCAGGCAAATTGCTCAATCTTTCAGTGTTACTACTGCCTAGTGGAGAAATGTGGATAAAAGTGTACCATATTATTGGGTTGTTGTGTCAGTAGCACAAGATAATTCAGATGAAGCATATAGTATAATGCCTGACACATGGTGTATGCTTAAAAACACGAACTACTCTTATTATTACTTTTATTTGGCCAGCTATGGAACCACTCAGTTGGATTCATATCCAAAATTGTGCATTCATCCCCTCAAGCCTGTTTTGATGTTTTAAATTAGTTTAGCCAGTTTAGTGTCCTTTAGCCAACAACTGTGGTTGGCTCAATGTTTATCATATCAACCTTTTTTGTTTACTTGTTTGTTTTGTTTCTTTGCCTGGAAGAGACAAAGACCTGAGTGTGTTTCTTGTGAGCAGATGCATGTGTTTGTTTAAGCCGATGGCACAGGGCTGGGAAGAGAATGAGGTGGAGTGGCCAACAGAGAACCTTGTAAATACAGGTCAGGCCAATGCAAAGAAAGTTTGTTGGCTAAATCATCTGTGTGTCAGTGATTTGTAAAAACTGAATGCAGGGAGTTTTCTTCAACTATCAACAAGGTAGTTTAAGCATCATGCAAAATGTCCAGCATTTTGATTGCAGTTGTATAAATTAATAAACTCTGAAATTCAGTATCAACTGAGGTGGCGGTCACTTGCCTCTGTGTGGTTTGACCTTTAGAGTTTTATTATGTGAATTGTTCTGCTGCTTCAGTTGAGTTTGTGTATTGATATCCTCATCTGTCACAGGGGATAGTTCTAGGTAATTGTTACCATGCACTGGTCTATTCTGTTCCATTACCAGATTTTTCTAAATTGGTTTTATAGTTTGGATATTCTTATGAATTAGATGTTATTATCCTGACTTTCCTTAGAGATTAAGGACTTTGTCCAGGCTTGCACAGCTGGTAAGTGACAAAGCAAGCTCTCTTTGACTCCAACATTCTTGGTTTTAACCACTATGTTATGTTAGCTTCTTTGTGACATGCTTTTGTCTTTTAGGCAATCTCAGTTGTTTTTTCAACTTATATCAGTGAGCTCTGGGAATTCTTTATGGAAGTAGAAGTAGCTTATATTTATTATTAAAATGAACTAAAGGGTCATATAATATTTTGTTTTAATCTCTGGGGGAAGTAGATTTGTAAACAGCCATTAACTACTTTCTTTGAGTTTTGAAGTTGAACCCTCAGTTGTTCACTTCATAATTGACTCATTAATAATTTAGTTAATTCAACAAATATTAATGAAGCACTTACCACGTGCCTGCCACTGTTTGAAGTACTCAGGAACTATGCTAGACTCAAAGGCTTTCTATAGAATTTCGATATTATTCTTATCTGAGTACTCACTTTTCAGAAAGCTTTAGTTCTAACTATCACTGTGATTTTTTAAGGAATAAAATGGAATCTGTTCCGACTGACACAGCATGGATTAAGTCCATGTTAAATTATTTGTCATATGCATTATATAGGTTTTGCAACTTTAAAAATGTTGAGCATAAAAAGTTGAACTATTTTTGAAAAGGAACAGTGGAAACAAAATTCAATAATAGATTGGAATATTCTTTATTCCTCAATATAGTTTATAGATATATTAGTATATCTATAAACTATATTGAGGTATATAGTTTATATATAAGTATATCTATATATAGTTTATAGATATACTTAGTCCCGAATCCTGTGCTCTCCTCATCTCTTATGACCACTTAGCCCTACATATGCATCCTTTAGGGGCCCAGGGCCTACCTTCTGCTTGAAACCTTCCGGGACCACAGGCCACAGATTGTTCTTTCTCCTCTAACTCCAGCATATGTTTACTGTCTGTAATATCCTTTTGTCCCATAAGAGCATGACCATTGGATTCTCATATTTCAAGGGTTCTTAACCTGGGGTGGGCCCAGAATCACCTACAGAGTTTTTTTTGAAATTCATGTGCTTAATCTTTATCTTACCACATATTTTCGGATTTGACATCTCTAGGGCTAGAGCCCAAGTGTGTATTATTTAAAACTACTCCCCAAGTGATTCTGAAGTTTACAAGCAGGTTCAGATAACATAGCTTACATCGTTGTCATGTATGGTCACTTCCCCTTTACATAGTCTACACCAGGAGCCCCCAACCTTTTTGGCACCAAGAATTAGTTTTGTGAAAGACAAAACTTTTCCATGCACTGGAGCAGGGTCAGGGGGATGGTTTCAGGATGATTCAAGCACATTACATTTACTGTGCACTTTACTTCTATTATTATTACAGTATAATATATAATGAAATAATTATACTACTCACCATAATGTAGAATCAGTGGGACCCTGAGCTTGTTTTCCTACAACAAGAGGGTCCCATCTAGGTTTGTGGTAGACAGTGACAGATCATCAGGCATTAGATTTTCATAAGGAGCATGCAACCTAGATCCCTCCCATGTGCAGTCTGCAATAGGGTTCATGCTCCTATGAGAATCTAATGCTATCACTGATCTGACAGGAGGCTGAGCTCAGGTGGTAATGTGAGTGATGGGTAGTGGCTGCACATACAGATACAACTTTCCTTGCTTTCCTGCCACTCACTTCCTGCTGTGCGGCCTGGTTCCTAATAGGCTACAGACTGGTACTGCAGTTGGGGACCCCTGGTCTATACAATTCTGTAAAGCAAGTTCTACCTGTTCAACTAGGCTTCAGCACCTAAAAACACTGGGATTAAAATTCTTCGAATTTTCCTAATTGCCTATCGCAATCCTGAGCACAAATACTCCAGAGTTAGTCACTGAAAGAATTAGTTAAAGGGATTGATCCTTTTTACTCTTTCCTCACAATGCACTCAGAAAATTTCAGGAATGAATTATGCCATCCAATACCTAAGTCTGGTACCCTGGAGGCAAACTCCCTGGCCTTCTCTGTGTGGTAGAGATAAAAATGGTTTGCTTAAGTTCTGGCTTTCTTCCTTCCAGAAGGATAGGTCTGAAGTTGTTTGGCCACGTGACTTGCTTTGGTTAGAGCTGTGAGTAGTTGACATGATGAAGGTGTCTCCAGGCTGTAGAATGTAATTGCTGGTGCAATACCCCACAGGCTCTCTTCTGCTGCCTTGATAATGAGCAAAGCCACTGATAAGGAGGCCCCAGCACACTGGGTCCTTGAGTGAGGACACAGGAAGCAGATGCTCCCACTGACCTGTCTGGGACATACAGCCTGAGTAAGAAATAACATTTGTGGTTACAGGCCCCAGAAATTTGGGGAATATTTGTTACCACATCTGAATCTGTTCCGACTGACACAGCATGGATTAAGTCCATGTTAAATTATTTGTCATATGCATTATATAGGTTTTGCAACTTTAAAAATGTTGAGCATAAAAAGTTGAACTATTTTTGAAAAGGAACAGTGGAAACAAAATTCAAAACTGAGAGTAGAAAGTTAATGAATTTGGGACTTGTGTTTATAGGGCCACTAAGGTGATATTTTTGTCATATATGTACTGTTTTCTTATTAAATTCACCAGCTGGGTGTGGTAGCTCACATCCATAATCTCAGCACTTTGGGAGGCTGAGGCAGGAGGATCACTTGAGCGCAGGCGTTTGAGTCCAACCTGGCTAACACGGTGAAACTCTGCCTCTACCAAAAACACAAAAAATTAGCCGGGTATGGTGGGGCATACCTGTGGTCCCAGCTACTTGGGAGGCTGAGGTGGGAGGATCACTTGAAGCCAGGAAGTTGAGGCTGAGGTGAGTCATGTTCATACCACTGTACTCCAGGATGAGTGACAGAGCAAGACTCTGTCTCAAGAAAAATAAAATATTAAATAAATAAATACTAAATTCACCACTCTTCTCATTCAGCTGATAACATAATGAAGAACTGTTTGTTTAAAGGAATAACTATCGTCTTCAGTTTTCTACTATGGAGAACTGAAAATTGAACAAAAGGCAGTCATCCAAGGAGATTTAGTGTGTTGGCCACACCTTGAATTTGTCATTTGGGATAAATTCCATTGAGATGGTGGCTGGCAGGGGTGCCTCCTTTCCAGGGTTGCGACGCTTACTGTTGAACTACTCTGCTGCACACGGCCACCCACAATTCATAATTACTTGTGTGTCTTTAGCTTTCCCCAACAAGGAGTATTATCTTTCTCTAGGGGTTTGAGAGTTTGGTATATGAAAAACTATATCCTGTCTTATTTTGCATTTCTTTAGTGGTTGGTGAAGTTGACTGATATTACATGTGCTTTTTGACTCATTTCTTCTTTTGTGAATTACTCTTCATGTCTTTAACCAGGGAGATCTTTAAGAGGTGGATGCCTCCCTGATGTCAGGACACAAGGACCCTTAGCCCCTCTGCTTGCCTGGGAGCTTCCTGACCATCCTCAACTGCTTCAGCCAGTGTCTTGGCACAAAGGTTGGCAGGAGGGCCCCCAGCGCAGTTACCACCCTGACCCCTGCCTCCCAGCCTGGACTCCTGATGCCTCCTTTTACTCCCTAAGTGCCAGGGTCTGATCCTGGTTCTTGAATGCCAAGGAAGGGCAGAGAGGGTGTGAGAATAGAGGACATTGTCAGAACCCAGAGAATTTCACTTTTAAGACTGTACCTCTCTTTTCCCTTCCTTCTTCTAGCCTCTCCCGCCTCCCTTTCCTAGCTTCCCTGGTGTGGAGGGTTGGAAGGTTGGGTGGGCTCCAGCAGGTGCTGCAGCAGCAGTTGATACCCCAACTCCTTGCTTCCCCTGGGAGCTGCCAGCAGCTTGTTCTGCATCACATGCCACTCCTCAGGGGGCTCAGGCTCACTCACAACCCCTCCAATCTTGCCAAAGGTCACATCCAAGGAAGCTGTGGTTCCCCCTTTTCTCCATCCCCACCTTGGCTCAGGCTACTCTCTCCTTTTCGAAATTCCTTTCTCTACTTTTACTACATTGATGTCTGCATGATCTTATATTCTCATCATCTTACCTACCCCACCACCCAGGGCCATATCACCTATGAGGCAGACTGAGACCCTTGACTCAGCCGATTAGCTCCTTGATCATCTGACTGATTTGTTGATCAGGAGTACCTGCTATCCATGGAAGGATAGATTGAGGTCAGATTCTGGGAGGCCTTGAATGCTGGGCCAAGGAGTTTAGATGGAATTGCGTGGCCCATAAAATAGTGCAAGGGAGTGGGTTACAAGCAGGGGTGTACCATATTTTTTTGGGGAGAGTAGGGAGAGACCCAAAGAGGAGTGTCCAGTTAGGTGAGGACTTTACTTCCTGTGGGACGACAATGAGACAATGAAGAGGATGGTGCTTTGTCTTGGGACCCACCAAGATGGTGTCACTATGGGGGGGCCCTTTTGAATACACAGGGAGTACCACTGCTCATCAGTCCTCTTACCCTGGGGAAACTTAATAAACTTTCTTGCGAAAGAGGGACGTAAGGTGATGAAGTTGTTTTTTTCCTTATGGGTGCTGGAATGTGGGGGGTGTTTTACCCTGTTACGACTCTCATCTTGGTAATCAGCACAAGGTCCATGGCCTCTGTGGCAAGAGCAGTGACAATGTTTTCACACCCCAAGGGGCACACAAAAGTCAGCCATCTCCCTGCTGCCAGGTCAGGAGTGAGGGCTCAGAGCAGTGGAAGTCCAGGGACTCCCCAGAAATGGGGCTTAGGCACAAAGATCATTTAGACCACCCCCAAGTCCCTGGTCACCTTCTGCTTTCCCCACACATCAGGGGAGGTTCTGGCAAGAAGTAGCACATCCACACTGGGAAATATGAAGAGGTTTCGTATAGGACCATTTACAAAGGTCGAGCAGGGATAGGAAAACTTCAAGGGGTGCTGTAGTTCCCAGGAGAAATTCTATCACCGTATCTGTTTTGCTCTTTCTCCCATCTGGAAAATGCACACACATACCTGAGTAACTCACTTTCTTCTTGAATTCCAAAAAACTTTTATGATTGTACATACAGTCTTCTCCAAGAGTGCTCAGAAGGGCTCCGCGTGTAGTTGTGTGGAGAGGGTCCCCCTGCAGGAGCCAGGACTTCCAGGAGCCACACGCCACAGTGACCTCACAGCAGTGCGGGGAGCTAGGGGCATAAACACCATGACCTCATTCTTCTGTGCTCTAAGCTATTGCTGATGCTGCCTGTTGGCCAAACCAAACTGGCAACCAGAGGAAAAGGAAGCCCGCTGAGGGAGTCCATCTTGTTACCTCCTAGGCCAGGGCAGAGGGCAGAGGGTAGAGTGTGGGTTGCAGGGAAAGTGGAAGATACACTCCTCTCCCCACTGTAGGGGAAGAAAAACTCTTCCTCTCCCATCTTAGATTTAGTGATTGGGGACCCGTGAACGAAACTGACAAAAGACAGATTAGCAAGAGAGAAAAACAGATTTAATCATGTAAGTGCGGAATTCACAAAAAATGCTACTCAAAGAGATAGTTAGAATTTGGGGCTTATGTAGCATCTGAAAGGAAAGGGAGGGGGAGAAAGGATATTTATGGGAGAAAAATGACTTTTGGAAAGATAAATGGGCACTTAGGAGGGTAGATGGGAGATATAGTTTTGTGATAGTGGCTCATGTCTGTTGAGGAGAGTCAATCTTCCCTGTTTGCAAGAAACTCCTGGGAGGGGTTTATGCCAACTGAGTTCTTTTGAGTTCTTTTGGGAGGCTCTGCTTTTAGGCAGATAAAGGATTTCAGAAACTCAAATGCCTTCTGCTTAAAATAATTTTTATACCCCAGTGATATATTCTGGACCACTTCACCACCAAAGGTAGCAAGACTTGTGGGGGGCTGTGGGAGACCAAAGGTTCCCAATTTTTGAGCCACCACGTTTGAGGGACCAGAGAATCAAAGCTACTGTGGGGCTGCGCAGGCTTCTGGGAAGAGAGCTGGAGTGATGGGGCCTCAGATCTCCCCTCACAGAGAGCAACCTCTGTCACCAGGTAGCCCTGCTTCTGGGATATCCCGTCCTGATCAATCTTAGGCTGCTCTAAGGCATGGCTATGGGGCATTGTGCCATGTTGCCCCTTAGTCTAGGGAATCTGACACTTGGCCTCTCACATGCTGGAAAGCCAGCATCCTATTTATCTCGCAACTTCAGGAAATTGTACTGCTTCTAGGTCAGGTTCTGGCTGGAGTAAAGAATGCCAGGCTACAGGGTCAAGAATGCCAGGCTACAGGGTCAAGTGACATCTTTTTCCTCAGTGTTTAAGGAACATGCAGAGCCCTTCTGAGCACTCATGGAGAAGATTCTATGTACAAGCATAAAAGTTTTTCGGAATTCAAGAAGAAAATGAGTTACTCAGGTGTGTGCGTGCGTTTTCCAGATGGGAGAAAGAGCAAAACAGATAAGGTGATAGAATTTCCATTGTTAGATGCCTCTTGTTTGTCTGTGAACTACGCATGAAGGAGCTATCCTGAGCCACGAGTACTGAAAACACTTGAGTGCTTTTCCACGTGTGAAAACCTTACCCTTTGAAAAATCCAAGGCCCACCCTGGGCCACACATGTCGAATCTGAGCTCAGCTGTTAGGCAGCTCCTCACCTGCGCCAACAGCGAAAGCAAAAGTGGTTCGGCACAGACATTGTTTAAAATGGCTGCGTTAAAAATACCATCTCGGCTTCACAGATTTCTGGAGCTGTGAGGAGCATCCTCATTTATGTGCTCTGATGAAGGTGAGTCTGGGAGGAATGCACAAGCCAGTTAAAAGTGGTTCTCTAATTGGATTATGCAACAGCTTTTGAATCTTGATGCCTTAAATTTTTAAAGAGCCAGCAACCTCTCTCAGCCCAAACTCCCTGTGGCTCTGAGCAAGGCTGCAGGGCATTGAAGGGGGACAGGCTGACAGCTCAGTCAGGTGTGCTTCAGGACTGTTATGGAAAGAGAAGGAGATCCATGTATGGGGAGGACTTTGCTAAGGGGTGAGGAGGAAAGAAACTGCTACCGTGTGGGAGGGAGGCATGCATGGACTCCAGAAGACCTGACTTGTGGGGTCCCTGTCCAGTTAAGGAAGTTGAACATATTTTTGGTTTAGGTTTGCTTCAGAAGTCATATAATCTTTGGCACTCACTAATGCCGACTGTGACCCTTGCATAGCCAACTCCCAGAGAACCTAAGTCAAAATCAAATACTTGGCCTTTCTTTTCAGAATGCTTTCATTTGGTGACCCCAGGCAAACATTTTGCAAAGGATCCTCTTACCTCCTGTTAACTGCAACCTTTACTACCTGCCAGGTTACCAGGTGGTTCCTTCAATTTGTTCAACACAAGGTCTAGTTGGCCAGGTCAGGTTCCATTCCAGTGGCCCCAGGACTGGAACTTGTCCAGGACTCACAGACCTTCCAATGAGAGGGATCAGGGCTGTTGACCCAGTGGCATTATTCTCCAGCTGGGCTTTGAGATAGAGTCAGAACTGTCAGTGTTTCTGTAGTGCCTACCTCCAGAGGTTTTGGGGTTTGGGGCTGAGGTATAGGAAAGAAGACAGGGTTAAGAAAGATGACCAATGTGGTGGTCCTATGCAAAGATAACGTCTACTATTTACTTCTGAGGAGTGGAACAGTTGGCAAATCACCTAGAAGTTAGTGGAAAGGATTGTGAAGACAGGAGAAAGAGGAAAAATACTCAACATGTGTTGATTATGAATTTTAATTACTGAGTTATCTGTTCAGTCAACAGGCTGGGAAAGAAATGTGGGCAGGAAGAGCTCTATGAATGTTACAGATGATACAATTCTGCTTTTAGGAAATGCACAATTAAACTGTGTCTATACAACCCAAAGTAAAAGCAGATGTATCCGTCACCAGACTATTTTGATTAATGGGGAAATTTGGAGCTTAAATTATCTGGTTCCGCCAGCTATGTTGATCAAATGAACTGGATCATTGCCAGATCTCCATTTCTCTCAGTAGGTTGTAGACACAACTTTGGGTGAGGCAGTTTCAGGGACAGGATTCATCATATGAGGCAGCAGAATCTAAGTGGGAGGGAAAGGCACTACAAAGCAAGTGATAACAAAATCCTTACATTTGGATAACCCGTATCGAGAGGCCTTGGACTTAGGTTTACTTCCAAATCACATAATTGACTCAGCAGGCTACATGACCTCTGGTGTGGAACCACACTCTTCCTGCTCTTTCTACGAGTTGGTTATCCAATTAGAGAAGCAGTCCTCATGCTGCTGGTTTGCACTGAGGGGACTGAGTGACTGGGAAGAAGTAGAAGAGTTGATAGAAGGGTATTTTTTGGTATTTACCCTCTGATACCCAGGGAGGAGCTCTTTCTGATCACACATTCAGAGAAGAGACCAGTGCTGTGAAGACAAGCCACCTCTGCCATCTTACTGACTTGTCCAAAATTATCTCTTGATATGACAGAACATACCACTTGCCCTCCAAAGTTTTCACTGAGCCACTGTGTTTTTCTTTTTTTTCCTTTTTTTTCTTTTTTGAGACGGAGTCTCGCTGTGTCGTGCCACTGTGTTTTTCTTTGCTTGTCTAAAACATGTTTGCTGTTTGTTTATAGATACAGCCATTTGCAAATTATGGAGTCAGTGTAGCTCTTGCATTCAGGGCTTTTTCTAGAGTACACATTTTAAATATCACCACTCTCTGAGACGAGAAGATGATTTCGGTCATGGAAGATGCTGTTTCACCAAAAAATGTCTTTTGAAATAAGGCTCTGCTGGAATATGGATCCTTTACTGTTAACTAATGCGTTGAATGGTTTTGGATGTCTTTTATTGAAAAACAAGGGAGGCAAAGTTAAAAAAATAAACAGGAATAATGACACTGGGAATCATTAAATGATAATGGGTGATTAAGAAGTGGCTGGAACAACTCAAATGTCCCTCAATGGATGAATGGATTAATAAATTGTGGTATATACATAAAATGGAATATTATACAGCTATAAAAAGGAATGAAGTACTGAAACAAGGTACAGCGTAGATGAACCTTGAAGACATGCTAAGTGAAAGAAGCCAGACACAAAAAGTTACATATTGTATAATTCCACTTACACAAAATATCCAGAATAGGTACATTCATAAAGACAGAAAGCAGAAATTCATAAAGACAGTTAAGTGCTGGGGAGAGGAGCAGAAATGGGAAGTAACTGCTTTATAGGTAATTGGGTTTTCTTTTGGGATGATGAAAATGTTTTGGAACTAGGTAGAAGGGGTGGTTGCACAACTTTAAGTGTGCTAAATGCCGCTGAATTGCACACTGTAAAGTGGGTTAATTTTATGTTTTGTAAATTGTGCGTAAAAAAAGGGGCAAGAAAGCAAACATGTTTGAGTCGTGCTACTCCCACACTCATTCTCTTTTCCTTTTTCTTTCTTTCTCCCTTCCTTCCTTCCCTCCCTCCCTCTTTTCTTCTTTCCTTCCTTCTTTCTCTTTTTCTCTCTCTCTCCCTCCACCCCCCCGCCCCACGCAGTGATGCGATCTTGGCTCACTGCAACTTCTCCCTTCCGATTTCAAGCGATTCTCCTGCCTCAGCCTCCTGAGTAGCTGGGATTACAGGCTCACACCACCACACTCAGCTAATTTTTGTATTTTTAGTAGAGACGGGGTTTTACCATGTTGGCCAAGCTTGTCTGAAACTCCTGACCTCGTGATCTACCTGCCTCGGCCTCCCAATCATTCTCTTTTCTTAATGAAGAGGCACCGAGTTTAGGACCACTTTGGAAATGTTCCCTATAGCCAAACAACGTCAATGCCCTAAATGACCTTGGAGACCATTTCCTCTCATCTTCTCATTTTGCAGATGAGAAGTAATTAGGGAGAGGTCCCTTGCTTGATTCTTTTTTTTTTTTTTTTTTTTTTTGAGACGGGGTCTCGCTCTGTCACCCAGGCTGGAGTGCAGTGGCCAGATCTCAGCTCACTGCAAGCTCCGCCTCCCGGGTTCACGCCATTCTCCTGCCTCAGCCTCCCTAGTAGCTGGGACTACAGGCGCCCGCCACCTCGCCCGGCTAGTTTTTTGTATTTTTTTAGTAGAGACGGGGTTTCACCAGGTTCGCCAGGATGGTCTCGATCTCCTGACCTTGTGATCCGCCCGTCTCGGCCTCCCAAAGTGCTGGGATTACAGGCAGATCAGTGCTTAATCCAGGAAATTGCACTGTGTCCTGAGAGTAGGAGATGTAGCATTCTGAGACACCAACTCAAAGTGAGCAGAACATATCCAATAACTTCTTTTTTGCTCTGTTTTTGACAAATGTGCTAATGATTGTAATATAGTAATAATAATAGCAAAAATAAGAAAAAAAAACACAAGTAGATGAGATGCATCATTTCACCTACTGCCATTCCTCAATGTGTAGATATTGCAAAACATCATAGATTTATATAATTTTATCAATCAAAAAATTGTAAACATATAATAAACTGATAATAATATCAGTTTATTGTGGTCTTATTATAGTGCCAGATACTGAGTGAAAGAAGCACATTTTACGCAATACTTCATTTAATTTCCCCCCATCCCTGTGAGGTCAATGAGAAAACTGATGTCCACAAAGGTGAAATAAATTTCCTTCAGAGCTTAGAAGAGTTAGGGCTGGAACTGACCATTGCCAGCAGCTACAGTACTCTTAATTAAAACATCCAATACATGGTATCTAGACCTTTAGATTTCACAAACTAGTAAAATTTCCAGAAACCAACATAAGGTGGCCACATTTTATTTTGCCAAGTATAAACACTGAGTAACAAGCAAATAATAAAAACAACAAACCTACTATTTCCTACTATCGTTATGTTATCAAATAAAACATATTTTCATGCCAAAAAGTAGAAGGACCTAATCTCAGAATAGAGAACAGCCTTGTAAAGTGGATCCGTTTTGTTTTATAAAAAATTCTTTAGTCATTTTGCCACCCAGGAAGATGTCACAGTGGATTCTCAGAGTTGGTCTTTGCTGTTGGCTGTTTGGGCACTTAGCACTGCAGGTCACCAAATCAGTGTTGGTGTGGAAAAGTCCATCTTATGCCCACTTGTGGGCTCCATTTCCACCACCATGACCACTTGGTACATGGAACCATTGAACAAGCATTGTGGTAGCTGGAGAAAGAAGCTGAGTGACGTCCACCAGATAGGTCACCTTGTCCACCAGATTACTGAGATTGTCTTCCTCAGTGGATGTCCTATGGTGGAAATCAATGTGAGTCTCAAGTATCTTCATACTTTGTACCCATTCCTAGAAGTTACCTGCCTACCTTTCCTTCAGACCTCCTTGTCACCCTTTTTCTGATCTTGTTCTTTCCAAACACTTGACCTTCTAACCAACCCTTTGGGCATTAATTGTGAATCAGTATAGATTTATACATGAGGTCATCTTTTCTTGCTCATAAAGTGGACACCTAGATGTATTTCCCAAAATATGAATCACTGGGAGGATATTTCTTCCCCACTGTCTTTCAGGGACACACCTAAATAGGCTGTAATACAGTCAGCTTTCACTTTTGTCTGGTGCCAGTAGACTGGAAAACTCACCAGTAGCCCAGTCCACACTTTCTCTTCCCCCACTAACTAGTAATAGAGAGCTCTCCAAGATGTGATGGTTGGGCCTGGGAAAGAGGGAATGCAGTAGGAGGAGCAGGTGCCAGGGGAGGCTGAGCCACCTGTCTATGTTGTTCACTTGTCCCTTCTAGGCTTGTTTAGGTCAAGTCTTATGCATACCAGTTCCATTTGACAATGAGATGCTGCTGTGCATATCCAATTTTATAATGTGGTCAATCAAACAACACCCAGTTCATGATAGGCAGCCACTTGCTGTTCCATGGTCAGGTGTTTAGTCCTTACTAGGCTTAGTAGCAAATCAAACCTGGATCAGCCTTTTTCATGGACAATTTTGGTTGGCAGAAGTTGGCACAGCCATACTGTGAATCCCAAGGGGAGTGTTCTGTGCTTCTACTGTGGCTAGCCGGAGCCTCCATTCAGCATCTCTGTCTGCAACAGACACTTCCAATTCAGTTGGATATGACTGGTGGCTAGGCAGTTTGGACGGTGTTCTGGCTCTGCTGCAGAGCCTTTTTAGATCAAAACTGGCAGCCTCACAGGTGACCCAGAACTTGGGTCAGAACAGCACGCTTGTGTTCCTAGAATCCAAAGAGAACCCCCAAACCTTAGTCATCTTTGTGGAAAGTGAGTCAAGGTAAAATATTTGTCTCATACTTCTGAAGCGATGATACGCTGCCATTCTCCCAGACCACTGACACCTGGAACTCTCATTACTATCTGTTTTCCAGATCCATCTAGCACAATATCAATGATGAACTGGACCAGTGTCATATTCTGCAGCATATCAAGGCAATCAAGATCATCCTGGACTGTATTATGACAGAGGGCCAGGGAGTGAACAGAGCCCTTATAATATATGCAGTTTCTCTTGCACGTGAAGGCAACCTGTGTCTACTTATCTTTTCTGATCCCTTTCCTGGCTTCTAGGGTAATTCCATGTGATGATTAAGTGCTGCCATCTGCTTTCTACCACCCTGAGATCCCATTATTTCCATAAAAATCCAGAAGCTCAATGCCAACTTCCACCACCGCCTCCTGCATAACATCACCACCTCAGGGGCTTTCAAGGGTGCTGGTGCTCCCCTTACCAATACATTTCTAAGTTCCTTGGTAAAGCATCATCCAAGTCTTCTTAGGGGAATAGTCAGGGGATGATGATCATTTGAGTGTTCATGATGATAGCATGTCATAAATTACCAGTGTGTGTTTTTCTCTGGCAAGGAGTTTGCTTGTGCTTTCATGAGATATGTGGGCAACTCAATCCCCAAATCCGTTTTTGAGAGTCTGTTTTCTAGAATTACTCTATATTAGTCAAGGTCTTGGCAAGAAGCAGACGGCACACTTTAAAAATGGGATAAAATTGAAGAGTTTAATGAGGGAAGCTACTGTCACCTTTAGGCCTGAATGGGCAAGAGGATCATGTTACCAGAACCTGGAAAGAGCTGTGCTGTGGGAGAAGGATGCCTGGCAGGAATGTGGCCTTATGTAGAGAAATGCAGCTGCTTCTAAAACCTTGTTATGGCAGAAGAGAATAAGGTGGCTCTCTCTTTTCCCACACTTCACTCAAGGTGCTGATATATCCCTTTGGTTAAACCCAGCTGAAAGTCAGAAAGCAAGAGCTCCTAGTGTTCATCCTGAGAAGTGAGGCTTCTGGGACATACACAGCAGAGTGGAGAATAGTGGAGAGGGGGCTTGGAGAAGACTCAGTACTTGGGCTAAGGATTTTTTTTCTGCATCTGGAGTCACTGGGATATCATGGCAACTTTTTTTGGAGAGATATATTTCTGGGCTATGTTTTAGGATAACAGTGGCATGTGAATTGAAATTTGGGTAGTTTAGAGGAGGGTGATCTGCCATGAGACCAGGGGGAATGGAGAGGCTGTGGAAGATGCTGGAAGGAAAGTATTCAGTGGATACATGTATTCAGTAGCTCTTCTTTATCCTTGTGGGATATATCCTAAGACCCCCAGTGGATGCCTGAAACCATGCGTAGTACCAGAATTATATATATACCATGTTTCTTTCCTATATATGTTGTGTTAGTTTGTTCTTGCATTGCTATAAAGGAATATCTATGACTGGGCAGTTTATAAAGAAAAGAGGTTTATTTGGCTCATGGTTGTGCAGGCCTTACAGGAAGCATAGCTCTGGCATCTGCTTCTGGGAAGGCCTCAGGAAGCTTACACTCATGGAAGGTGAAGAGGGAGCAAGCATGTCACATGGGGAAGCAAGGGAGGGGGAGGTACTGTAAACACTTTAAACAGCCAAATCTCAGGAGAACAAACTCAGTATTGTGAGGACAGCACCAAGCCATGAGGGATCCTCCCCCATGATCCAGATACCTCCCACTAGGCCCTCCCTCCAGCATTGAGGATTACATTTCAACAGATTTAGGGGGACAAATATCCAAAGTATATCATATACACACCTAAGATAAAGTTTAATTTATACATTAGGCACAGTAAGAGATTAACAACTGTTAATTAAGTTATTATTGGTAAAGTATTATTAAGTAAAACGAGGGTTACTTGAATACAAGCACTACAATACTGCCATAGTTTATCTGGTCACTGAAAGGGCTACTAGGGTAGTGTCTACACTGTGGATATGCTAGACAAAGGGATGATTCATGTCCTGGAGGGGACAAAGTGGGGTGGCATGAGATTTCCTTACACTGCTCAGAATGGCAGGCAACTTCAAACTAGGGAATTATTTATTTCTGGAATTTTCTATTTGATATTCTCAGACCACGGGTAACTAAAACAGTGGAAGGTAAAACTGCAGATAAGGGGGAACTATCTTATGCCTTTTATGTCAGTGAGGTGGTAGAGAGTCGCTGTTTGAAGACCAGAGCTTCTGGCTGAGGCTGTGAGTGAGCCGGACCAGGAGGCTGTGGGGACGGCACACTACAGCAGATTGCCTCGGAGTTGTGCTTTTGAAGTTAGAAAGCCAAATCAATGTGAAGAGCATTTGGTCGTCCTCATTTCTATGCACACGTAGATTGCATATTAATATCAAAGGAAGTCAGTCGTGTATGTAAAGGAGAAAGAATTTTCTTTGGAGTCTTTAATTGTCAAGCGCCATTAAGATTTTCTTCTTCTTGCCTACGAAAATGACAGAATCCACTTTAAAAGCTTTGAAAGCAAATAATGAAATTTGATGCCAGGGGTGGTAGCAACAATAGAAATGGCTAATATTTATTGAGTACTTTCCAGGCAGTGTGCTTTGCATTTCTGCCTTATTAATCACTACTACCAACCTTATGCAATGGTATTCTTTATGTTACAGATGAGGAAACAGAAGCTTAGGCAAGTGAAACCCAGTCTTATACAGAAGAAATGACAAGTTGGTTCTCTAAGGCAGTACTGGTCAGCTCTTATAAAGCCCATACTCCTAACCTTCATTTTCTATTGTATCTCAGTGGTAAATGATTTCTGTATAAAATTTGCCTGCTGATTGCCTATTGTCTTTCAATTACACACGTGTGTGTGTTTGTGTGTGTGTTCAATGCATTTTGAAACTGCCTGTATCCAGTGCAGCCATTAATTCAGGAGATTCAGGTTTTTAAGCATCTAATTAATTAATCATGGAATGAGAAATTGATCAGGCTCTGGCTCAGCACAGTGGCTCATGCCTGTAATCCCAGCACGTTGGGAGGCCAAGGCGAGGGGATTGCTTGAGCTCAGGAGTTCAAGGCCAGCCTGGACAACATGGCAAAATGCCATTTCTACAAAAAAATACAAAAATTGGTGGCGCATGCCTGTAGTTCCAGCTACTTTGGAGGCTGAGGTGGGAGGATGGCTTAAATCTGTAAGGTTGAGGCTGCAGTGAGCCAAGATCATGCCACCACCCTCCAGCCTGGGCAGCAAAGTAAAACCCTGTCAAAAAAAATAAATACGGAAAGAAACCACCAAAAATACAGAAATTGACCAGCCTTTGGGTCAGTTATTTGAGTCATAGATAAAAGTGTACAGAATAACCATGGCTTATATTAAGGGTGAGAACAACTGGCTTAGAATATTGCCAGACACATAGTAAATGTTCTATTAAGGTTACCTGTTATTAGTAATACTCCCCATACTAAAAGTGTAAACTTCAGTAATATTTGCTTCAGAATCCATATTTCATAGAGATTTTAAATTTTATCTGAACAATTACATTTTCTCTCTGACCATCTGTGTCCAAAAGATGATCACTGTCATGAATTTGGTGGTATATGTATCTGATGATGTTTCCATAACATTAGTATTAATTTATGTATACATACACAGTTTTATTGAAAACTTACCTAATGCTATCATATTACACATATTCACCTCAAAACACTGTCATTTTCCACAATATCATGGAAAATCTCTCTGTGAAGCACACATAACTAGTTGGAATCTAGTTTACCTAATGCATGCTGCTATCTGGGGATGAACTTAATTCTGTCAATGTCTTATTATAACCTTCCTGTGAGAATCTTGGTGCCTCTTTCTATTCACACAAATGAAAATTTCCATATGATAGATGCATAAAAGATAGTTGTTCGTTTGTAAAATTCATGAATATCCAATATTATTGTTAGTTGTCTGCATTTGTTTTCCCAATTTTTTAAAAAAATCAGATGCAGTAAACTACCTGAAACTATTAGAACCAAGAATATCCCTGAAGTCTGTCTGGTAATAGTAGTAGTCATTCCATGATAGCTCCCATGAAATTCCCATCTTTTATAGGTAATAATATATTCATATCTCAGATTTCTGAAGTACTGTAAAATTAATTACTGCTTATGTAAAACCCTACAAACCACAATATTTGTGCCTAAAGACTCCTATAAGCCACTAGTTCCTTCAGCTAATCTACTGATGAATTCACTGAGTCTGAAGAGGAGGATCAATAACCTGCCTCTGTTGGTTCATCTGGAACCAAAGCAGATGTGAAAAGAAAAATGTTCAGTGGGTTCTGTTGGGGAGGAGAGATCCCTAGCATCGGAGGCAGGAGTCCAAGATCTGAGTCTCAATTCTTTTATCCCCTGCAGCCTTAGCACTTAATAAACATTCCATCATGGTGAAAATAAAAAACATAGTTAAGATTTCCCAAGCACAGTAAGTGAAATGTTTGCCTATAGCCTCTCAATTACGCATACACACACATGCATATGTGTGTGTGTGTGTGTGTGTGTGTGTATGTGGGGGGGTGTTTGTGTGTGTGTTCAGTGAATTTTGAAACAATGGGCCAGGAACTGTTTTAAGTGCTTTACGTATATTATCTCATTGTATCCTCACAACAGTTTTAGGAGGGAGATGCTAAAAGATTTCGTGTGAGTTATAGCACAGTAAACTAAGGGGGAAAATTACTCTCATATTGAAATGCTATATTAACACTTGCTTTAGTATTTCGACATAAAGTGACTCTTTGGAAGCAGAATTTTGTCAGGACCAGTCAATTACCTGCTTATACTTTCAGAGTCATTTATTCATTCAAAAACACTTCCTGACCAGCTAATATTTGTCAAGTTCTGTTCTCAGTCATGGGATACACCCATGGATAAGGATGGCTTCCTCTTTTGAGATGCTTTTCAGTAGGGAGAAAACTGAATTGAGCCACGTCCCGTCAACACTCCCAGTCTTGGTAAAAAGCAGGCAAAGGAAGCTGGAAGAATTCAACCTTGATTCAGGAAAAGACAGAATAATTTACCATTTTTCTAGCCTGAAGGTTGAATTGTTAGTTCGATTGTGGTTGATGTCATGGCACTTTGATTGTGCTGCTTTGTCCTCATTTACTTAACTATGGAATTTTGCTTCCCTGATCTCTAACTCTAATCAAATTCTTGCCTTCCTGACCCACTCAGAGGTCCAGAAAAATATCTCTACCATTCAAAACTTTTCTTTAAATGAGATTATTTTTAATAGGAGCAAATTATCTCTGAGAAAGAAATAATATGATCATTTCCCAGTGTCTGTTATACCACTTACATATTCTATGAAAAGTACACACAATTTCTTAAACAGTCATTTGGCAGCAGTAAATGCTATTTAGTCAGCCCTGTAGAGCAAGGATGATTGGGACTAGCACTATGGAAATGTTTCTCATGTGTTCTCCTTTTATGAAGGGAGAGAAAGAAATTATTTCTTATGTATCAGTGAGAGTGTCTCCTATACTCTAGATTAATATGTTTTAGTACTCAACCAGCATCAAAGTGCTGTGATGCATCATACTGATCATAAAATATCAGTCCCCAGGAAGAGTTTCACTAGAAACACTTGTTAGATGTGTTGTGTGCATTATATAACATTTATGCAAACCACAGCTTCCATACAGTACCAAACTTATCCAGGGAGAAGAAATCACATTTCAACAGAGAACAGGTTTTCCATCTGATTTGTGCCCAGAACATGTAAAAAACATAGCAGATTGCATGCTGCATTGACTAAGGAACATACATATGCATTTAAATCACTTATGTTTTACTTTTTAATGATGCATTGGTGAATTGTATTCCTTTTGCATTTGTAATTAGAAGGTGGAACAGATGTGATGGTTTCGTTTAAAGTGATATGTCCATTAAAATAACCTATACTACAAGTAATTGTTTTCTTTAACAAGGGAGTCTGTCCATTGTCATGCTGTTTTGAGCCATTTAAATAGACTGTGAAGAAAAATATGTTTGTCTTCAGGAAATGTTGATTGATTATGGAAGTCAGAAATGTTTGTGATAGGAATGTTTACATATTTGTTGTTTTTGTTGTCCTTGCTCTTTTTTGTTTTGGAGGTGGGACATCATCAAAGATGCACTCTTACATCCATTCTTCCAACCTCACTTTTTCTTCTCAAATTGAGACTAATAATTCAAACCTATCTGTATTTCAAAGAAGGCCAAGATTTCTCTTTTTCATTTTAATAAGCTATACTACAGTTAAGCTGAATATTAAATTATTACCCACTTGGTGATCAAATATATCGTCAATATTACCACTGGCTTTTTGTTTGAACCTGAATGAAGTGCGAATTTTTGTTTTGATCAATAACAGCTTTCTGAGATCTGCAGTTATGCTTCACTGGGACAGGCTGTGACAGCCAACGCAGTAGCCGGCAGACAATTCTTTGATATATGAATCTGACTGACCCAATTATCCATCCCCCACCCCCAAAGCAAAAAGCATCTCCAGAAACCTTTTACCATTTTCTTCTTGCAAGGTCAATGCACTCAACATAGACAAAATTTAACTAAAATTATCCTTTGTAGAGCAGATGCATACTAATCCTTTTACTGCTATAATTAAATACCTCTGTCTCTGAGTCACCAATGCTTGTAGACACATCAAAGTTGCCATTTTTTTAAAGGAAAACTTAACACCATGGTCTGTACATACACAGTTGGAAAGATAGCATGGTTTCATCCAAATTCAGTTTAATTGTGCCAAAATGTGCCAAATTGACATTTCTTGTTGATATAAAAATATTCAGAAAGGCTTTATGTGGGGAGAAATGTTGAGATGAGGTATGTTATAGTGGTTATGATGTTGAATTCAATAAAGCATTGAATTCAGTATTTTTTACTGAAAAAGGTTGCAGTAAGCACCCAAGGTACCAGTGTTATGCACTACAAGGCACATGCAGAGAAAATCCTTTCAATGTCCTTTAACTGGATCCCTGCGGTAGTCATGACGTGTGGTTCTATAATTGGGCACTAGCAAACGTATTTTGGGGTTTGCTTCTTTATATGAAGCTTGATCGTTTGAATTTATTGAAATATAGAATGCCTAGCTTTCTGTTTTTTCTCTACAGATTTATCTTCATTTATGTTTTTCTTGTTTTACTAGTCATGGCTCTGACTTTCTATTTCTATAATAAAATTATCAAATATACACTATGTTGAGAGTAGTTCTTCAAATCTTATTTAGAAGGAGATACACAGACACACTCAGGTCAATGACTATGAATTGATTTGGTCAAACAAATGAAACCTTTAATTTTTCCTGGCTATTGGTTTTTCATTTGCAAAAGAGAAATAATGAATTATCTTTAACTGTATTACAAGGTCTGTGTTTCCTATACATCTTTATTTTATACATGCTTTAAAGTTTTATTTGAAATGTCAATTAAGTAATTATCGACAAATAATTGATAGATACTGATATTAACGGTATTTCAATAGGAACAATAAATTGTACTTGTTAAGTTGATATTCTGTTAGTTAATTATTTCTGGGTATCATATAAACAGACACACAAGAAGTACAGACATATCTCAAAGACATTGTGGGTTCAGTTTCAGCAAATGTCACAATAAAATGAATCACACTAATTTTTTGGTTTCCCAATTCATATAAAAGTTCTGTTTAAACCATAGTCCATTGAATGTGCAATAGCATATTCCAAAAAAAAAATGCACATACCTCAATTTAAAATACTCTATTGCTAAAAAATGCTAGCAATTATCTGAATGTTTAGCGAGATGCAATATTTTTGCTGGTGGAGGGTCTTGCCTCAATGTTGATGTCTGCTCTAATTGGCTAGTGGTTGCTATAAGTTGGGGTGTCTGTGGCAATTTTTAAATATAAGATAACAATGAAGCTTGCTGCATCCATTGGCTCTTCTTTTCACTAAAGTTTTCTCCGTAGCATGTGATGCTGTTTGATAGCATTTTACCTGCAGTAGAATGTCTTTCAAAATTGGTGTCAATTCTCTGAAACCTTGCTGCTGCTTTATCAACTCAGTTTATGGAATATTTCAAATCCTTTGTTGTCATTTCAACATCTTTGATGTTGTTTTATCATGAAATTGCAGCAGTTCAGTCACATCTTCAGGCTCTACTTCCTCTAGCTCTCTTGTTATTTCCACCAAATCTGCAGTTACTTTCTCCACTGAAGTCTTGAACCCCTCAAAGTCATCCATGAGCTTTGGAAGCAACTTCTTCAATACTCCTGTTAATGTAAATATTACGACCTCCTCCCATGAATCATAAATGTTACTAATGGCATCTAGAACTGTGAACCCTTTCCAGAAAGTTTTCAATTTACTTTGTCCAGATCCATCAGAGAAATTTCTATCTGTGGTAGGTATGGTCTTACAAAATGTATTTCCTAATAAGACTTCAAAATTGAAATGACTTCTTGAACCATGAGCTGCAGAATGGATGTTGTGTTAGCAGGCATGAAAACAACATCAATATCCTTGTACATCTCCATGAGAGCTCTTGGATGACTAGGTGTACTGTCAATGAGCAGTAATATTTTGAAAGGAATCTTTTTTCTGAGCAGTGGGTCTCAACATTGGGCTTAAAATATTTAGTAAACCATGCTGCAAACAGATGTGCTATCATTCAGGCTTTGTTGTTCCATTTATAGAGCACAGGCAGAGTAGATTTAGAAATGGTCCTAGGATTTTTAGAATCGTAATTAGCAGTGGCTTCAACATAAAGCCAATAGCTGCATTAACTCCTAACAAGAAAGTCAGCCTGTCTTTGAAGCTTTGAAGCCAGGCATTGGCTTGTCCTCTCTAGCTATGAAAGTCCTAGATGGCATTTTCTTCTAATAGAAGACTGTTTCATCTACATTCAAAATCTGTGGTTTACTGTAGCCACCCTCAACAATGATCTTAGCCGGATCTTCTGGATAACTTGCTATAGTTTCTATATCAGCACTTGCTACTTCACCTTGCCCTTTTCTTAAACTCATAAACCAACCTCTGCTAGCTTCAAACTTTTCTTCAGCAGCTTCCTTACCTTCCAGTCTTCATGGAATTGAAGAGAGTTAGGGCCTTTCTCTGGGTTAGGCTTTGGTTTAGAGAATAATTGTGGCTACTATGGTCTTCTATCTAGACCACTAAAACTTTTTTCATATTAACAGTAAGGCTGTTTCACTTTCTTATCATTTGTGTTTTCACTGAAGTAGCACTTTTAATTTCCTTGAAGAACTCTTCCTTGGTTTGGCCTATCTTGACTTTTGACATGCCTTCCTCACTAAGCTTAATCATTTCCAGCTTTTGATTTAAAGTGAGAGATGGGCAACTCTTCTTTCACTTGAATGCTTAGAGGCCTTCATATTAACTGACTCCATTTTAATAGTGTTTCGTCTCACAGAATAGGGATGCCTGAGGAGAGGGAGAGAGATGAGGGAATGATTGGTCAGTGGAGCAATGAAAACACACAACATTTATTGATTCAGTTTGCAGTTTTATATGGGTGTGGTTCATGGTGCCACAAAACAATTCAATAGCAACATCAAACCACTCATCACAGGTCGCCATAACAGATATAATAATACTAATAAAATTTTAAATAGTGCAAGAATTCCCAAAATGTGACCTAGAGACACAAAGTGAGCACATGCTGTTGGAAAAATGGCACCGATAGTCTTGCTTCACAGAGAGTTGCCAGAAATCTTTAATTTGTTTTTTTTTTTAACCCAATATCTGCAAAGCGCAATAAAACGAGCTATGCCTATATGTTAGGGGGCCTCTTTGTGGAATGACTTTCAGTATGATAGAAATTTATCTGTTTTAGATTCAATTCTGTCTGAAGCTTTGACTTTTAAGGATTACAGGGTTTTGATTTAATTGTTTATTTAGACCACTTTCATGTTAAAGTTTAACATTCATTAGAAAGTAAAATAAAATAGATGTTATCACTATGATTTTCAAAATAAAAAGTTCAACTCTCTTGGATTTGTAAGTTAATTTTAAGTTAATTGATATTTAGTATGAATATCTTTATTCTGTAATAGCCAAGTATGTGCAGAAAGCTCACTACGCTATAAAGCTTACAACTGTTCATAAATCCACTTATATAAGAGATAATCATTATCTCTTCTAAGCTTAAGGGTTTCAGCAATCTAAAGTATTTAAAGGCAAGTCCCCTCATCAATGAGGAAACTATCTTTTGGGGACTTTCTCAGTCTGTCTTTTCTGTGAACATTGCCTTCTCTGCAATTACAGCTCTGAGCTCCTGACAATCAAGTTTGTAGCTTGGGACAGATTCTGCCCCTTTGCCCACAGCAGGTCAGATGGGCACTGGGCAGTGCCTGTAGTTACAACTGAGGGTATCTTAGCACACAAGCCATAGGGCAGCCTTGTGCAGAGAGAAGCAGAGAGGAGACTGTGTAGTGCACCAGAAAGAGTAGTTTTATCAGCATTGGTAGGATAAAAATATAAAAAGCCAGTATTTAGTAATGCAACTTACACTTAATTCTTTGATTTAAATTCTGCCTCGAGAGAAGGAGGTGAGATTGGCTCACTTCTAGCACCAACACTCTATGAAACTTTTTTTGAATATTTTTTCTTTAAACTTTGTAAAAACATATTTCCTACCCCTAAAGGAAAATTTGAGGTGAGCAATAGCTAGTAAATACTAAGTTCTTTGATTTTCGATACTTTTATTTAGATTTACTGTAACTAAGAAGAAATTGAGATTTCTGTTTTCTGTTCTGGTAATGCAAGTGTAAAGAGATCTAATTTACTACATAAACAGGGGATATCCTTTTATCTGTTTTATTCAAAATTTTAATCATTTAAATGGGTACACTTGCAGGGGATTTTCTTCAAGGTTCTGGAACTACTACAGTGGCCAAGTAGATATTTTCTGACAAGTAAAACTACCTTTCAAAGAGTGTACTACTTCTCTTTTGACTCTTGTCACTAAATACCCCCTAAGTTCTTTGTCCAAATTAATTTTTCTGTTTTTCTATTATTTCTCTTGGCAATTTAACTCCCTCTCATAGCGCCAATGATGATCTAAAATCTATACCTCCATCCTTAATTCTAAGCCTGGGAGTGCCCCAAGCAAATATAAGTATACTTTAACAAAAGCTGTTGCCAGTATATTATATATTTCTAAACAAAGATTGCATATTATATTAATCTGTTCTCACACTGCTTTAAAGAGCTGCCTAAGACTGGGTAATCTATGAACATAGGAGGTTTAATTGACTTACCATTCCTCATGGTTACGGAGGCCTCAGAAAACTTACGATCATGGTGGAAGGCAAACGGGAAGCAAGGCACATCTTACATGGTGGCAGGAGAGAGAGAGAGAGCACAGAGAAAACTGTCACTTTTAAACCATCAGATCTCGTGAGAACTCCCTCAGTATCACCAGAACAGCATGGGGTAAAACCACCCCCATGATCCAATCACCTCCTACCAGGTCCCTCCCTTGACATGTGGGGATTACAATTCAAAATGAGATTTGGACACAGGGCCAAGCCATATCATATGTATATATATACACACACACACATACACACACACGTATGTATATATGTGTATGTGTGTATATATACACACATAGGTATACATATATATTCTTTTATTCTGATCTACATATCTACCATTGTGTATCTCCAAACACATTTAAAATGGTTAGTCCTCAGTATCTCTAAAACTATATTGATCATCTTCCTTCCTACACCTGGTTTTCTCTTCTCTTCCTGTTTCTAGAATCAATTCCATCGTTCTATCCTCCCAGACAACAAAATCAGAACCTCCCAGTTGTCTCTCAGTTCTTCTTCTTTCCCCTGCCTCCCATAGCAAAGTCATCTGTCAGGTCCCAGTGATTTTACTTCTTCCCTCTCTGTCTTTTCTGAATCTTTGTCTTTATCCCCTACTCTGTTGTACTGGGTTGCGAGGCATCTTTTTTCAGCTCAAATTGCTTCCTTCTTCCCACTGGTCACCCTGTGACTTTCAGATTAATCTTTTTCAAACAGTTCAGATTTTGTTTTACTGTCACCAAAATATTTCAATGGCTTTCCATTGCATTCAGCACCAAATCCAAACTTGTTGTCTTGGCCTTAAGCTGTACTTTTAGCCCTTTCTCCCACTCAGCCTAGTTAAAGCATTAGCTCCTGTGGTTTTTTGCAGCCCCATGCTTGACATACTCTTCTCACTGTGAAAAGCACCCAACTTCCCAGCTTCATGTGACCATCTTCTATTCCAAAGGCCATTACAGAAGGCACTTTCTAGATGAAGCTTTCCCTGTCCTTCCAGCTGGAATGATGTTTCCAGTTCTCCAACTCAAGGTGGAACTCTTTTTTTCTTTTATCTTTATGTTAGTTTGCTAGGGCTTCTGCAACAAAGTAGCAAAGACTTGGTGGATTAACAGCAGATATTTATTTTCTCAAAATTACAGAGGCTTAAGAGTCTAAGATCAAGGTGTTGTCAGCATCATTTTCTTCTGAGGCTCCTCTACTTGGCTTGTGGATGGCCACCTTCTCCCTGTGTCTTCCCAAGGGCTTCCCTCTGTGTATGTCTGTGCCCACATTTTCTCTCCTTATAAAGACACCTGCTTACTAGGCCCACATTAATGACTTCACATTAACTCAGTGACGTCTTTAAAGACAGTTTATCACATTCTAAGGTTCTGGCGTAAGGACTTTAACATGTGAACTTGGGGATGGGGCACAGTTCATCCCGTAACACATATCTTTGCAGCATGTCTCACTTTAGACATTGTGCTCTAGTTTTTTATGTATATAATATAAGTTTCTTACCATTTTCTCAGTATGAGAGGGAAGGATCTATATTTTCTCTATGACATCTGCCTGTATAAACCCCATAAATACTCAATACTGTGTCTTGCATATGGGAAATAATGAATGTTTTATTTACACATAATACTTTTACATATTTCTGAGGAACATATGAGCATTTTTTTAATATGCATAGAATATGTGATGATCAAGTCAGGGTATTTGAGGTATCCATCACCTTGAGTATTTATCATTTCTAAGTGTTAGTAACATTTCAAGTTCTCTCTCCCAGCTATTTTGAAATATACAATATATTGTGGCTAATTGTAGTCACTCTAGTGTACAATGAAACACTAGAACGTACTTCAATCAAACTGTAAGTTTGTACCCATTAAACAACTTCTCTTTATTTCCCACTCCCACTTTCACACCCTTTCCTGCTTTTGGTATCTATTATTTTATTCTTTATCTTCAGGACATCAAGTTTTTTTTAACACCTACATATGAGTGAGAACATGCAGTGTTTGTCTTTCTGTGCCTGGATTATTTCACTTAACATAATGACCTTCAGTTCCATCCATTTGTCTGCAAATGACATGATTTCATTCTTTTATGGCCAAATAGTATTCCACTGTGTATATATATCATACTTTCTTTGTTCATTCATCCATTGATAGACATAGCTTGCTTCCATATCTTTGTTATTATGAATAGTGCTGCAGTAAACTTGAGTGTGTAGGTATCCCTTTGATATGCTTTCTTTTCTTTTGAATAGATACCCAGTAGTGCAACTAATGGATTGTATGGTAGATCGATTTTTAGTTTTTTGAGAAATCTCCATACTGTTTTTCATAGTGGTTGTACTAATTTACGTTCCCACCAACAGTGTGTAAGGGTTCTCTTTTCTCTGCATCCTTGTCAGTCTTTTTAATGATAGCCAATATAACTGGGATAAGATTATATTTCATTGTGGCTTTGGTTTGCACTTTCTGAATGATTAACGATGAGCAGTTTTTCATATGCCTGTTGGCCATTTGTATGTCTTGTTTTCAGAATAGTCTATTCATGTCCTTGTAATCCCTTTTAAATGCCATTACTTGTTTTTGTTTTGTTGAGTTCCCCATATATTCTGGATATTAGTTCCTTGTCGTGTGACTATTTTGCAAATCTTCTTTCTCATTCAATAGTTTGTCTCCTCACTCTGTTGATTGTTCCCTTTGCCTTTTGCTGTACAGAAGCTTTTCAGTTTAATATAGTACAATTTGTCTATGTTTTAATTGCCTGTACTTTTGAGTTTTTGAAGTCTTAGCCATAAAATCTTCACTTAGACCAATGTCCTGAGGTGTTGTTGTTTTGTTTTGTTTTTTCTAGTAGTTTTATAGTTTTGAATCTTACATCTGGGTCTTTAATCCATCTTGGTTGATTTTTGTATGTGATGAGAGAGATATGGGTCTGGTTTTATTCTTCTGCATGTGGATATTCAATTTTCCCAGCACTATTTGTTGAAGAAGGTATCCTTTCCTTACTATATGTTCTTGACATCTTTGTCAAAAATCAGTTGGCTTTAAATATGTGGATTTATTTCTGTGTTCTCTATTTTGTTCCATTGGTCTATGTGCTTATTTTTATACTAATATCATGATGTTTTGGTTACAATATCCTTGTAATATAATTTGAAGTCAGGTAGTGTGATGGCTCCAACTTTGTTCTTTTTGCTCAGCATTACTGTGGCTATCCTGGCTCTTCTATTTACATATGAATTTTAGGATTGTTTTTCCTATTTCTGTGAAAAGTTACATTAATATTTTGATAGGGATTGCACTGAATCTGTATATTGCTGTGGGTAATGGGGTCCTTTTCATGATATTAATTCTTCCATTCCATGATCATGGAATGTCTTTCCATTTGTTTGTGTCCTCTTCAGTTTCTTTCATCAGTGTTTTGTAGTTTTCCTTGTAGAGCTCTTTCACCTCCTTGATTAAATTTATTAGTAGGTATTTTTTCTAACTACTGTAAATGGGATTGCTTTTTAAATTTCTTTTTTGGCTATTTCATTATTGGTGTATAGAAATGCTACTAATTTTGTGTTAATTTTATATCCTATAACTTTACTGAATTTGCTTATCAACTCTTAAGAGTTTTTTGAGGAAGTTTTTTGGCTTTTTAAGTTATAAGATCGTGTCATCTGCAAAAAGAGACAATTTCTTCTTTTCCAATTTGGGTGAATTTTCTTTCTTTCTCTTGCCTGATTCCTCTTTCTAGAACTTCCAGTGCTATGTTGAATTGGAGTGGTAACAGTAGGCATCCTTGTCTTGTTCCAGTTCTTAGAGAAAAGGCTTTCAATTTCTCTCATTGAGTACGATGTTAGCTGTGGGTTTTTCATATATTCCCTTTATTATTTTGAGGTGTGCTTCTTCTATGCCTAGTTTGTTGAGAGTTTTTATCGTAAAGGGATGTTGCATGTTATCAAATGCTTTTTCTGCATCTATTGAGATGATTATATAGCTTTTGTTCTTCATTCTGTTGATGCAATGTACCATGTTTATTGATTTGTGTATGTGAAGCCATCATTGTATCCCTGGTATAAATCCCAGTTGATTATGGTATGTGATCTTTTTGCTGTGCTGTTGAATTCAGTTTGCTTAATATTTTGTTGAGATTTTGGTGTTTATGTTCATTAGGAATATTGGTCTGTGTTTTCTTTTCTTGTCATGTCCTTGTCTGATTTTGGTCTCAGGGTGATGCCGACCTCATAGAATGAGTTTGGGAGAATTCCTTCCTTTCCATTTTTTTTTTTTTTTTTTTGAATAGTTTCAGGAGGATTGGTATTAGTTCTTCAAACATTTGGTTGAATTCGGCTATGAATCCATCAAGTCCTGGGCTTTTCTTTGTTGGGGGACTTTTTATTACTGATTGAGTCTTGCTCACTATTGGTCTCTTCTGGTTTTCTATTTTTTCCTGATTCCGTCATAGTAGGTTGTATATTTCCTGGGTTTATATATTTCCTCTAAGTTTTCCAGTTTGTTGGCCTATATTTGTTTATTATAGTCTCTAATGATCTTTTATATTTCTGTGGTATCAGTTGTAATGTCTCCATTTTCATTTCTTATTTTATTTGGGTCCTTTCTGGATTAGTCTAACTAGAAGTTTATCAATTTTGTTTATCTTCCAATAACCAATTTTTGTTTCATTGATCATTTGATCAATGAAACAATGTATTTTCTTGTAGTCTCTATTTCATTGTGTTCTGCTCTGATCTTCACTATTGTTTTTTCTTCTGCTAATTTTGGTTTTAGTTTGTTCTTGCTTTTCTATTTCCTTGAGGTGCATTGTTGAATTGTTACTTTGTAATCCTTTTACTTTTTAGATGTCGGCATTTATTGCTAAAAACTTCCCTCTTAGCATGGCATTTTCTGTATCCCACAGGTTTTGGTTTGTTGTGTTTCCATTTTTATTTGTTTCAATAAACTTTAAAATTTCCATCTTAATTTCTTCGTTTACTCAATTGCTCTTCAGCAGTTTATTATTTAATTTCCATGTATGTGTATAGTTTCTGAAGCTCCTCTTGGTATAGATTTTTAGTTTTATTTCACTGTGGTCTGAAAAGATACTTGATATGTTTTGACTTTTTAAAATTAGTTGAGACTTGTTCTGTGGCGTAACATATGGAGAATGTTCTTTATGCTGATGAGAATGTATATTCTGCATTTGTTGGACAATACATGTCTGTTGGGTCCATTTGTCCTAACTTTGACTTTAAATCCAACGTTTCTTTGTTGCTTTTCCTGTCTAGATGATCTGTGTGATTCTGAGAGTGTATCCACTATTATTGTATTGGAGTCTCTCTCTCCAATGACTTCATGAATTTCTTTTTGATTAGGGTCCATTGCTGGAGGATTGTTGTGTCCCTTTGGAGGTAGACTAAATATCTATAAATGTTTTTGTTTTGTTTTGTTTTTATCTGGGTGCTCTAGTGCATATATATTTATATTATTAGGTGCATATATATTTAGAACTGTTACATCCTCTTGTTGGATTGATCCCTTTCTCATACCATAACCTTCTTATTCATTTTTTTTTCTTTTACTGTTTTTGACTTAACGTCTTTGTGATATAATGGAGGTATAGCTACTCTTGCTTTTTTTTGTTTGTTTCCCTTTGCATGGAATATCTTTTTCCATCCCTTTACTTTTAGTGTATTTTTGTCTTTACAGGTAAAGCGCATTTCTTGTAGGCAACATATAGTTAAATTATATTTTTCTTTTACCCATTCAGCCAGTCTTAAGTGGATAATTTAATCTAATTACATTCGAAGTGATTATTGATATGTAAGGTTTTGTTCCTGTCATATTTTTAATTGTTTACTGGTTGTTTTGTATATTCTTTCTTTCTTTTACTTTTATTGTTATTGTGGTTTGGTGGTTTTTATACCATATGAGTTATTTCTCTCCCTCATTTGTGTCAATGTTTGGTTTACCAGTGAGTTTTATATTTGTGTGTGTGTGTGTGTGTGTGTGTGTTTTCTTTTACATAGTCTCGCTCTGTCACCCAGACTGGAGTGCAGTGGCACGATATTGGCTCACTGCAACCTCTGCCTCTAGGGTTTCAGCGATTCTCCCACCTCAGTCTCCCGAGTAGCTGAGATTACAGGCATGCATCACCACACCCAGCTAATTTTTTGTATTTTTAGTAGAGACGGAATTTCACCATGTTGGCCAGGCTGGTCTCATACTCCTGACCTCAAGTGATCTGCCCACGTTGGCCTCCCAAAGTGCTGGAACTACAGGCATCAGTAACGTGACCGGCCTGTGTATTTTCATGATATGACAGGTGTCATCTGTTTGCATCCAGATATAGGACTTCCTTGAGCTTTTCTTGTGGGGCTGGTCTAGTGATGATGCATTCTCTTAGCTTCTGCTTCTCTGGAAAGAACTTTATTTCTCCTTCATTTATGAAGGATAATTTTGCTAGTTATGGTATCCTTGACTGGTAGTTATTTTTTTTTTCTTTTAGCACTTTGAGTATATCATCTAATTCTCTCCTGACCTGTAAGGTTTCTGCTGAGAAATGTGCTGTTAGTTTGATGGGGGTTCCTCTACAGATGACATAATGCTTATCTTTTGCTATATTTAGAATTCTGTCTTTGTGTTGGACTTTAGACAGTTTGACTAAAATGTGCCATGGAGAAGATCTTTTTGCATTGTATCTGTTTGGGAATCTCAGCACCTCCTATATCTGGATGTCTAAATCTCTTCTGGGTTTGGAATGCTTTCATCTCTCATTTCATTAAATAGATTTTATAATCCTTTCATTCTCTCTTTACCTTCCAGGACCTGAGTAATTAAAAAATTTGGTCACTTTGTGGTGTCTCATATGTCACGGAGGCATTGCTTATTCTTTTTTTTTTTTTTTCATTTTCTTTATTTTTTCAAAATGCCTGTCTTCAAGTTCTGAGATTCTTTCTTCTTGATCTAGTCAATTGTTGAAGATCTCAAATGTGTTTTGTATTTCATTCAATAAATTCTTCAGTTCTAGGATTTCTGTTTGGTTGTTTTTTTATGGCATCTGTCTCTTTCATAGATTTTTCATTCATAATTTGAGCAGTTATTTCTGATTTCTTTGCATTGTTTTTCAGAATTTTCATTTATCTCACTGAGCTTCTTAAGAATCAATAACTTGAATTCATTTTCCAGGACTTTGTGAATTTCCTTTTGATTAGGCTCTATTGCTGGAGCATTATTGTGTTCCTTTGGAGGTGTCATATTTCCTTGCTTTTTCATGTTTCCTGTGTCCTTACATTGATATCTGTACATCTGGTATAATAGTCACTTCTTCCAATTTTTAGAATTTTCTTACATAAGGGAGAACTACTTCCTGAAGATGTATCTATGGTATTGGTTGGTGATATGGTTTGGCTGTGTCCTCGCCCAAATCTCAACTTGAATTACATGTCCCAGAGTTCCCATGTGTTGTGGGAGGGAAACAGAAGGAGGTAATTGAATCATGGAGGCTGGTCTTTCCCATGCTATTCTCATGATTGTGAATAAGTCTCATGAGATTTGATGGGTTTATCAGGGGTTTCTGCTGTCACTTCTTCCTCATTTTTCTCTTGCCACTGCCATGTAAGAAGTGCCTTTCACCTCCTCCTGCCATGATTCTGCATCCTTCCCGCTATGTGGAACCGTAAGTCCAATTAAACCTCTTTTTGTTCCCAGTTTCAGGATGTCTTTATCAGCACCATGGAAATGAACTAAAACAGTAAATTGGTACCAGTAGAGTGGGGCACTGCTGAAAAGATACCCAAAAATGTGGAAGCAACGTTGGAACTGGGTAACAGGCAGAGGTTGGAACAGTTTGGAGGGCTCAGAAGAAGACAGGAAAATGTGGGAAAGTTTGGAACTTACTAAAGACTTGTTGAATGTCTTTGCCCAGAATGCTGATAGTGATATGGACATTAAGTTTCAGGCTGAGATGGTCTCAGATGGAGATGAGGAACTTGTTGGAAACTGGAGTAAAGATGACTCTTGTTATGCTTTAGCAAAGAGACTGGTGACATTTTGCCCCTTCCCTTGAGATTTTTGGAACTTTGAACTTGAGAGAGATGATTTAGGGTATCTGGCATCTGGCAGAAGAAACTTCCAAGCAGCAAAGCATTCAAAAGGTGACTTGGGTACTGTTAAAGGCATTTAGTTTTATAAGGGGAACAGAGCATTAAAGTTCAGAAAATTTGTAGCCTGACAATGTGATAGAAAAGAAAAACCCATTTTCTGGGGAGAAATCAAGCCATCTGCAGAAATTTATATAAGTTGAAAGGAATCTAATGTTAATCTCCAAGACCATGGGGAAAATGCCTCCAGGCCATGTCAGAGACCAGGGCAGCCCCTCCCATCAGAGGACCAAAGGCCCCATAGGAAAAAGTGGTTTTGTGGGTCAGGCCCAGGATCCCCATGCTGTGTGCACCCTAGAGTCTTGGTGCCTTGTGTCCCAGTCGCTCCAGCCATGGCTGAAAGGGGCCAATGTACAGCTTGGGATGTGGCTTCAGAGGGTGGAGACCCCAAGCCTTGGCAGCTTCCACATGGTGTTGAGCCTGCTGGTGCACAGAAGTCAAGAATTGAGGTTTGGGAACCTCTGCCTAAATTTCAGAAGATATGTGGAAACACCTGGATGTCCAGGCAAAAGTTTGCTGCAGGAGCAGGGCCCTCATGGAGAACCTCTGCTAGGGCAGTGCGGAAGGGAATTGTGGGGTCAGAGCCCCCACACAGAGTCCCTACTGGGGCACTGCCTAGTGGAGCTATGAGAAGAGGGCCACCATCTTCCAGACCCCAGAATGGTAGATCCACCAACAGCTTGCACTGTGATCCTGGAAAAGCTGCAGACACTCAACACCAGCCCATGAAAGCAGCCAGGAAGAAGGATGTACCCTGCAAAGCCACAGGAGCAGAGCTGCCCAAGACCATGGGAACCCACCTCTTGCATCAGTGTGACCTGGATGTGAGACCTGGAGTCAAAGGAGAACATTTTGGAGCTTTAAAATTTGACTGCCCTGCTGAATTTTGGACTTGCATGGGCCCTGTAACCCCTTTGTTTTGGCCAATTTCTCCCATTTGGAATGGCTGTATTTACCAAATACCTGTATCCCCACTGTATCTAGGAAGTACCTCGTTTGCTTTTGATTTTACAGGCTCATAGGCAGAAGGGACTTGCTTTGTCTCAGATGGACTGTGGAATTTGAATTAATGCTGAAATGAGTTAAGACTTTGGGGGACTGTTGGAAAGGCATTATCAGTTTTGAAATGTGAGGACATGAGATTTGGAGGGGCCAGGGGATGAATTATATGGTTTGGCCATGTCCCCACCCAAGTCTCAACTTGAATTTTATCCCCCAGAATTCCCACGTGTTGTGGGAGGGACCCAGGCGGAGGTAATTAAATCATGGGGGCTGGTTTTTCCTGTGCTATTCTCATGATAGTGAATAAGTCTCATGAGATCTGATGGGTTTATCAGGGGTTTCTGCTTTTGCTTCCTCATTTTTCTCTTGTTGCTGCCATGTAAGAAGTGCCTTTTGCCTCCCGCCATGATTCCGTGGTCTCCTTAGCCATGTGGAACTGTAAGTCCAATTAAACCTCTTTTTCTTCCCAGTTTCAGATATGTCTTTATCAGCAGCATGAAAACAAACTAATACAGTTGGGTAGGACATTTTTGCTCTTAATCTGGTTTTGTGTGGCAGTGTAGTCTCTGTATGATTTCTTCAGCTGTGAACAGCACAGGTGGTATCTGTGATTTCTTTGATGGCTTAAAATAGTGTTATTAGTGAAAGCTGTGGTGAAGTTTTGCTGGGGACTTAGATGCCAGGTAGGTCAGTCTTCTGGCCCCATTGGTGGCAGCAGTGGGCTGAGCATGTCTGTCCTTGGGACCCAGGGCAGCATATGCCCATATGTTACTGGGTCTAGGAAGATTAATTCTTTGACCTATAAGTGGCTTACTCAGATGCTGGCAGTTCCAGCAGTGGGTCTGTTCTTGGGCCCCTAGACAGCAGGTGTGGGATGGGTGATATCAGCAGTAGTGGTGGGACAGCCCTCTGGGTCCTGAGTAATGCATGCTGCTGTTGGACGTGGCTGTAACGGGCTGGGTACATCAGTCACCAGGCCCACAGATGGCAAGTACAGGTAGGTGCCAGCTGTGGTGATAGCACCTTGGTGCTAGGCCCAATCTCAGGAATCTTCAGGTACCAACAGAGGTAGACTGGGCTGGGCAGAGTGTGCTAGCCTGATGGTGCTAGGCCCAATACTCAAGAGTGCTGAGATACCAACAGAGGTAGACTCTGTGGCCAGACTCTGTGCTTTGGCATGGAGTGAGGGCAAAGCCTGGCTGGGTGCATTTGTCCTCAGGCCTCCTGATGGAGAGTGCAGGTGCCAGCCTTGGTTGGCAGGGACAGGGCCATGGCTAGCATCTGCACTCACAGTCAAGCAGAATGCTTGGGTTGTGGGGCAACAACAGCTGTGCCACTGCCCCTGCCACTGGGAAGGGTGGTACTGCCTTCAGTGGCCAGCAGCCTACACTGGTGGGTTGGGAACCTCCCAGCTCCTCTCTGTGTTAGCTTCAGGCCCCATGAGTGTTGAGAGGATCTCCCATGGCTAGAACTGCAGGAGCACATGGTGGGGATGTGAACTGCTGAGGATCTTTCACTTTTCCTTTTCCCAGACTGGGGAGTCTTTCTCAGCTCCCAGCTTACCCCAGCTGAGCAGGCTGCCTGCTTCCTTCTCCTTCCTTGCTTTAGGTATTTCTGGTTTGTTGTTGTTGTTGTTGTTGTTGTTGTTGTTGAATTCCAGTATTCTCTCTTGCATGATCTATTTGAAATGTGATTATCCACTTACTATTTCAGTTCTTCTTCTTCAAGGAGGTAAGTATGAAATGCCTCTAGTCAGCCATCTTCCACAATATGTTTTTAAGATAATAAGAAAATAGATTAGAACTTTTTAAAAAGTAGACCTGGCATGTGAAAAATAACTACATTCAAACAGATTTGCATCAGAGCCAGTTATTTCAATAATTCTTGCAAATACATACCTACTGAGAAATATGAGGAATGTTAGCCAGGGTTTTGTATACTGTTAGCATTGATTGCACTAGCTAGCTAACTGCTGAATATTCTTTTTTTAATTTTTCCATAGATTATTGGGGTACAGGTGGTATTTGGTTATGTGAGTAAGTTCTTTAGTGTGATTTGTGAAGTTTTGGTGCACCCATCACCCAAGCAGTATACCCTGCACCTATTTGTAGTCTTTTATTATCCCTCGCCCCCCCAACTCTTCCCCCCAAGTCCCCGAAGTCCATTGTATCATTCTTATGCCTTTGCGTTCTCATAGCTTAGCTCCCACATGTCAGTGAGAACATACGATACTTGGTTTTCCATTCCTGAGTTACTTCACTTAGAATAATAGTCTCCAATCTCATCCAGGTCACTGCAAATGCTGTTAATTCATTCCTTTTTATGGCTGAGTGGTATTCCATCATATATATATTATATATAATATATGTATATCTCACAGTTTCTTTAATCACTCATTGATTGATGGGCATTTGGGTTGGTTCCATAATTTTGCAATTGCGAATTGTGCTGTTATAAACATGCATGTGCAAGTATCTTTTTCATATAATGACTTCTGTTCCTCTGGGTGGATATCCCATAGTGGGATTGCTAGATCGAATGATAGTTCTACTTTTGGTTTTTTAAATGAATCTCCACGCTGTTTTCCATAGTAGTTGTACTAGTTTACATTCCACCAGCAGTATAGAAGTATTCTCTGATCACCACATCCGTGCCAACATCTACTGATTTTTGATTTTTTGATTATGGCCATTCTTGCAGGAGTAAGGTGGCATTGCATTGTGGTTTTGATTTGCATTTCCCTAATCATTAGTGATGTTGAGCGTTTTTTCATATATTTGTTGGCCATTTGTATATCTTCTTTTGAGAATTGTCTTTTCATGTCCTTAGTCCACTTTTTGATGGGTTTGTTTTTTCTTACTGATTTGTTTGAGTTTGTTGTAGATTCTGGATATTAGTCCTTTGTCAGATGTATAGATTGTGAAGATTTTCTACCACTCTGTGGGTTGTCTGTTTACTCTGCTGACTGTTCCTTTTGCCGTGGAAAAGTTCTTTAGTTTAATTAAGTCCCAACTATTTATCTTTGTTTTTATTGCATTTGCTTTTGGGTTCTTGGTCATGAAATCCTTACCTAAGCCAATGTCTAGAAGAATTTTTCCAATGTTATCTTCTAGAATTTTTATTCAAGCCTTAGATTTAAGTCCTTACTCCATCTTGAGTTGATTTTTGTGTAAGGTAAGAGATAAGGATCCAGTTTCATTCTCCTACATGTAGTTAGCCAATTATCCCAGCACCATTTGTTGAAAGAATGTATGATTTTGTTTGCTTTGTCAAAGTTCAGTTGGCTGTAAGTATTTGGGTTTATTTCTGGGTTCTCTGTTCTGTTCCATTGGTCTATGTGCCTATTCTTATAGCAGTATCATGCTGTTTTGGTGACTATGGCCTTATAGTATAGTTTGAAATCAGGTAGTGAGATGCCTCCAGATTTGTTCTTTTTGCTTAGTCTTGCTATGAGGTAGAAGGAATGCCACAAAGTAGTCTATTCCATTAGTATGCCTATTCCACTGCTTATGTGCCAGGCACTGTTTCAAACACTTTACAATTATTAACTGATTTTGTAATCACAGCAACTTTATGAGGTGGAAACTATTATTATCCCAAGTTGGGACATGACAAAACTGAGGTACAGAGAGCTGAAGTAAAGTCACACCAAATGCTAGTAAGTGATAGAGCATAGGTTTGGAATTTGAACCTGTGTAATCTGTAATCTGACTTCAGTCTCTAAGACCCTATACTGTTTCTACTGCTTGCTAATCCAGTTCTCTGATGATATATTGTTGGATTCTTTAAGTATTATAAAATATGGTTCAAATATTTCTGACAAAATAGAGGAACATTAACTCCTAAGTGTGTAATAAAGTTTTGGATCCTGTTTAGAACTTTAGAAAGATGAGCATAACATCAATTTTTGTTAAATTCATTGGCAAATTCTATCTAGGCAAATTAAGAAGTTCAAGGTGCAAAGTGGATTCTTCGGTCAGAATTATTTAGCTCGTAGTTCACCAAGATTATTTACAAATGACATACTCAAAGTGTTACATGTTGAGGTATGGACTTTTAAAGGCTCAATATTGTCTTGTGGCCAGTCTGTTTTGTATAAGAACTTGACTCTGGCATGTAATTACAAATTGGTACATTTTCATAGTGGATGGGTGATTCATAATAATTATTGAAATGTTTGGAAAATAGAGATAAATGATTACAAATGACATAATTAAAGATGGGTTAGTGGAGTAACATTTTAAAAATCAATGCATATGGATCTTTTGAGGTATTGATCCACTTTTGCCTCTAGGAAATTTGAATTAAAAATACTGTAGAATTAAGAAATATAAATTAGTGTGTAATATTTCTTCTGATTTTTGCATGATGCCTATATTAGTTAGGATAATTAGCCAATTGTAAGTACCTTAAGTGGGGAGTGGGGTTGGGGGTGGAGGGGGAGACTTTTAGGCTCCTGTCACCAAGAAGTTTCAGACCACTTGTGCTGACATCAAGTTTCTGATCCTGTTTCTCTCTTTGTCTGTCTTTCTCTCTATGTTACAAAACATGTTCCTGCCATGTTGGTTTTATCAGGACAGATCATATATCACAGCAGCAAAGATGGCCCCAGAAGTTCCATGGACCCTTATTTCTCATCATTTAGAAGAATAAAGCACCTCTTTCCTCAGTTCCTCTCTTCAGGACTCCCAGTACCACTGCTTCTGGTGACAGCCCATGGCAGGTGGGGAGGACGTGGAGATGGAAAGAATGAGAAGGGCAGGTGAGGCAAACGAGCAGATGCCCCCTGCAACTGCTGAACTATTTGCAAACAAAATCCATTTAAACTTCTTCTTGGGATAATTCACTGTCTTTTTTTTTTTTTTTATTTAAATTGCTCCAAAGTAGAAAGGATAGTCCTTTTCAAAGATAGGAAGTCCATAAGAGAGTAAAAGTTAATCCAATGTAATAAACTGAAATAAAAGATGGGAAATTGAGGCAGTGTTTTGTAAGTAATGTAGATGCTGACATGTACTAAAAATATGAAGTGTTGGCTGTATCATGGCCTTCCAAGGTGAGTTTTTAAAAAGTGGTAGTAGTAGCCAGGTACATTAAAATACTTAAAAGTTTTGGAGTAAAATAAATAATCTAGATGTGTTTTCTGGCTCTCAAGCTTGCTCCTGCTGCTTGCTTATTGGAATTTTTTTTTTCTTTCTTGTCATTACTTAAGCAAGGGTCGTAATCTTTTTGAGTTTTGCTTTCTTCACTTGTCAAATGAAATAATTAGACCTTTCTTGGATGGTTGATGCAACCGTTAGAAGAGATGATGCACATAAAACACATGCCAGTATAGTAGATCCCTTAGTTTTCTAGAGTGATATATATGCTGAACATAGGTTCGACTCCCCTTTTCCTTTATTAGCCATTTTTTTTTATCACTTGACAGTATTTAATGCAAATGGAAACAAAAGTAGTTTATCCAAGTAGTACAGAATATGAATAGAATTGATAATAAATTATGCTCACTGTATTTCTGGTAATGAAAAAGACAAGCATATAAAAAATTAATTACACTTTGTTATGTGTCAGAAATCCAGTATGAAGGAAAGACAGAACTGGACACCCACTGCGTCACAATCGCGGTGCGGCAGGCATTTTGAGAAGAGAGAATATTGGGCGTCACATTGTCACTATCGTCCTGTCAGTCATTGGTGACTGGGCCATATGAGGCCCTGGATAGTGCACAGCTGCTCAGCACAGCACCAAACCAAAGGATGTGGCAGGATCTCATGTTTGGACTAATTTTAAAAATTCAAAATAATATTTTCCTTCAATAGTGAAGAAAGGGGCTAAATTATCAAATTTGTACCTTTAGATTTTGTGTTCACATTTTGAAGCTAACACACTTCCATGTACTCTTATTTCTCAAAAATAGGTTACTGGTAGATTGAAAAATGTTTTGGATATATCTGAAAAATATTTCCTTTTCCTTGCAAAATGGCGAACCTCTCTTTTAAGCCTATGGAAAGAACATTTAAAGGAGAGAATTCAGTAAGTGTTTAGTTTTATGCAGCTCTTACTACTTTGGGCCCACAATGAAATGACAGGTGAGGGGGTTTCATCAGAAGAAATCTCTGTAAGTATGATGAAAAACAACAACAAAACTGAATTAATTTACACAGCCTAACAACATGCGATCATAATTTCCCTCGGATCTGGTTTATTGTTGGTAAAATTTAGACAAACCCACATGTATAATTTTAAAGTACATCTAAAGTATATTTTCAGGAAATGTACATGGTTGTGTAGTTAAATGTTTATGGGAACTTTTCATTTTTTTGCCATTCGGCCTGCTTTCAAAATATTCAAATATATTTGGCTTTTGTAACTTTGCTAATTAAACCTTCTAAAACAGATGGAATTATAGAAATTACAGGGTTTAAAATATCATCTTAATTGGTTTACGATCTATGTGACACGTAGCGCCATTCATACTGTATAAAATAGATGCGAATGGCTCAAAGGAGATGGCATACCAATTAATTTCTTTTTAACTCTTTCAATTAAATTTTGTTTTCTTCGTTATTTTCCTCCCTTTTCATTAGCTTGGCTCGCAGCAAGTCTGATCAACCCTGACTGTGAAGATACAGGTTGTAAGCTGAGATCATATTGGAGAGTTTCTTTTGTGACTGAGGGATAGGGAGAATCTGAATTTACCTTCAATCTAAAGAAAATAAATAATCTTAAGACAAGCTTTAAGTGTGCATATGGCTGTCCCCTCAAGTGATGTGCAGATTAATCTTTCTCCTTCTAATGATGATTGCCTTATGTGTGCAGGCAGCCATATTTCTCTGATTTCCTGGAATAGTCTTGATTTAAATGTCTACCTTACTGTCCCACTAAGAACACTTAGATTTGTCAGACCGCATGTTCCGATTTCTGAGTTGGGATGTGATGCTATAATCTCCCTACGTAGAATGTTGGGAGGTTTAAATAGGCTGCTTCATGTGTGTCTGTGTACCTTAAGATCAAGAATCTGGTTGAATACAACTCATCCAGACCTCTAAAGATTCCAATTTCGAGGCCATGATGAAGGCCTGTTATAATAAACCTGCTTTACCCAGCAAAATAACATGCGGTTTAAAAAAAAATACCATCGTACTATTTGTTGGCTACTCTTGGCTATCAAAATTAAACTCGACTGTTTCTTTCAAATATATCAATTTGCCATTTAGATGTGCTTTTAAACACACTATTCCCCTCCGTTGCCATGGTAACAGGTTTGGGCCCTCATGGGTGACAGAAAAGTACCAGAGTTCTGGTTCCTCTTTGAACACACACGTTCGCTGGGTTTTGCCTTGCAGCCCAATAAGAGAGGAGGCTTGGAATCACCACACTTCCCACAGCAAGGTAAATCCGTGCATCAAATAACACTCAGAACTTGGGAAATCGCCCACAGCAGGGACAGATTACCTCTTACAGTCACTATGGAGAACAATTCAAATCCTAGCTTTAATGATCCCAGATAGAGCTCTTCTCCTCCCCACCAATGTGACATTTTGCAAACATTTTATATATCAAGGAAATATTTAATTGAAACGTGCTTCTGAGAATGCCTACCGAGCTGGCTCTAGGCGTCCTCCAACATTGCAGAGGTCAATTAAAAGAACCCATCAACTGTTTTTTAAAACTTTAAAATATTTTAAAAAATAGGGTTGGGGGGAAAGAAAGTGGACAAAAAGTAATGTTAAATAGCATGGAGCATGACTAATGGTGCTAGCATGTTAAAATCATTGGGAAAATGTCCTTGGAAGACAAATGAATTTTCAGCAGAATAATTAACTTAATTAACAAATTTGCATGCATATTCATCAGGCTATTGAAGTCTTTCCAGCCCAGCTTGATGAGCGTTGGTGTAATAATTGTCTCATTTACATTCTGCAATCTACTACAATTTAGGGCATGCAAAAAAAGCCGACCTCTTCCCTTTGACTTTCTTTAGGAGCCATATACTCCTAAAAACATGGCCTTCACCCTCTCTGTGGCCTTTGGTCCAGGCCTTTTGAGAGAACCCCCGGAGAGAGTTGACTGTGGTTTCCCATCCCCCAGTCTTTCCCTTCTTTCTTCTTTTTATTTTTTTCCTTTTGGCCCAGGTTCTCTGTTTTTGCCTCTGCTTGCTCTCCTGGGTAAATCTTGGCACCAGTTCTGACTTCAAATCTCTTGGGTCGCCAGACTGCATCATGTAAAAATTGCCATTTCCCTCTATCTCTGCAGGGCAATCTTTAAAGGCAGTAAGGTGTGACGCTCCAGACTGGCAGCTTGGCAAGACAGAGCCCATGGATACCAGCACACGGGAATCTGGACGGCTCACTCTGACAGCAGTCAGCACTGGGAACAAAAGGAATGGAGGGAAAAAAGCGCAAATGTATTTTTACATATTGTAGGCATATGGCCACAAGACCAGCAGAAATATATTTAATTACCAATTGCACGCGTTGAGGAGAAAAACATTGGAAACGGGGAAAAAAACTGTATACACAGCAATATTATTCTAATTTAACTTTTCACCTCAGTTTTTTTTCTTTCTTTCTTTCTTTAATTGAAGATGGAAGGGAATGTAGGTTGGAATCACAAAGGGTTATCTTCTGGAATTCTATCAAAGGTGATGTGGGATTTTGACATGCCTTCTTTAACAGCATAACATTATATAAAGAAAATAGGAAAGTTTTAATTATTTCAATTATGAAATAATTTGACTAAGGTATTTTGAGGGAGTGGGGCAGATCGGATATGAAATATAACAATTAGAGAATCTTACTGTCGTGTTAAAAATGTACTTTTGATGTTACACATTAGTTTAGGCCTCAACAGTTAATTACTCAATCTTGAAAAATTATGTTCTTGTTCTTTTCTATGAAAGCAGAACAGTTCAACCCCCATTTATTGTCAGGCATTGAGCTAGCCAATGGAGGCACAGAGGTGAATGAGATATTGTCATCCCTGCACTGAAGAAGCATAGCCTAGGCTGGGAGACAAATACACGGATGTATAATTATAATGTTATACCATTAAATTATTAAATGTTAAAATTATTAGCTAAAATCACAATTATAATACATATAATACCATCTATATGATGCAATAATGTAGCTATATGAATCCAGGGGTTATAGAGGATTGACTCTTAGTTCATTCCGGGTGTCAGTCACCCAGGACCAGGCAGGTGACCTCTTCCAGGAAAAGCTGATGAAAAGGATCAGTGAGAAAAAGCCTGAGAAGAAGGCAGTTGCATTTTGCAGAATGAAAGAGTTTAGGCCAGTGTGAGTCAGTTCCCTTCCTAGGGTGCTGGCTCAGGGAGTCAGGTAATAGGGCCAGGGAAACGTGTGCCCACTGACTTGGGAAAGAGAGAGAGGCCTGCACCTCCCTCTTGACAGGAAAGAAAACCACAGCCCTGAAAAAGTAACTTGCCAGGAGTCCCCTTCTTTGTAGCATTCCTATCACCGACTTCCTGTTAGCCTGGGTCTCCTGTTCTTATCCTGCTCTTTGAAATCCTTGGTGGCCAGCGCTGGCTATGTAGGTGACCTGTGCTCCCTGGTCCCATGGAGGTTCTGCCCAGCTGACCAGCCTTGCAACCTGTTTCTGTAGCCCAGATAATGGTTCAGAGTCATGTTAATGTGTGCTTTGCTTTATGTAGCAAATATCATCTTGAAAAGTTTTTTTGTAAATTTACTTTTTTTTTTTTTTGTAAAGCGACCTACATAATAAAAGCACTAGGGGAGCTGGTTATTTAAAGGAACCCTGTAGTGAACCTTTTCATAATGTAGAAGCCATTCCTTAATTAATCTTTTTTTTTTTTTTTTTTTTTTCCATCAGATATACCTGTGCCTCTGTGGCTTTTTTTTTCTAAGAGGAAGCAGCATAGACTATAGTGCCAAGTGCATGAGACTGAGGGCTAGGGCTTCCAGAGTACGTGCTGAACTTCTGCTGGCTGCCACTGGGTTGAGGATATGAGCATGACCTTGGGGTCAGTTCCATCTTCTGAAAAGGCAGAGTCAAATGGGCTCAAGCTCAAATCCGAGTTTTACCATCCATCAACTTCATTTGGCAATTCATTTGTTTTCTTTGAATGTTAGTTCTTTACCCATGTACTAGGTGGTTACATACTTCAAATAAAAAAGTTTCTCCAAGGGCCTGGCATCATAGCTATGACTAAGGGTTTGCTTGCCCCCACTCCAATTCTACTCTGCTCCACTCTGCAACAGCCCCTTGGAGCAAGAGCCACAGCTGGACTTGCTGGGAGGAAATACTTGTTAACTTGGGATCTCCCCTGCAACTGTTTCCTCAGAGGAGAGGAAATGCCCACTCTACTCCCCAGGAGGAAGGTGAATAAAAGACAGTATTTTAGACCATTCTTTACCCCTGGTTACCCATGGTAAAAAGTGATTGATCTTAATAGTAAAGTTTCAGATTCGGCCATCTTGGGCAGGTCTGTACATTCAAGTATGGTAGTATGGGCCGCCCCCTTCCCCACCGCCACACCCTCAGACAGGCCCATATGTTTTAAATAGACCCAAATCTGCTCTTTTTTCCATATCTGAGCCCACCCCTGTGGCTCTTCAGGAGCTTCTGGTCTGAGCAAAGGTCCCACAGCCTCTCCCGATCCTGTTTCATCCGTTATAAGCCTGTTGGAACATTGTGTCTGATCAACTTGCTAGAACCTTTCACCTCCCTATCCTCTAGCTGCTGGGGAGGGCAGACACCTGCTTGGCACCACACATGCTTTCTGGTCATCTGGTCACCTGTGGGCCTGCAGCTGGGGTGGTGGTTGTGGCTGGAGCTCAGAGCCACATCCAGTGAGGGTCACAGAGCTCCTCAGCGAAGTGCTGGGAGACTCCAACCCGCCCCAGCGCTGAGGTGGGGTTGAGGGATGTGGTTGAATGATCAAGAGGATGGTCATGGACTCTATCCAGGAAGAGAAATCCCAAGGGCAGGCAGGTTAACCTGCCCCACAAACCCATGGCCAGGCCCTGGGGTTCCCAGCCCTGACTGATGAGAACTGGCAGCTGTACCCTTTTGGTTGGCATTTCTGAGAATTGTGTGGACGATTCTCTTCTCTTTTCTTACTGAAGGAAGGACAGATATAGAGGTGGTTCCAACTCTGGTGCTCATATATTTGTGACAATCACTGGGATCATATTACCAGAGCAAGTTTGACCAATTTGGGGACTTGGCCTTGGAGAAGCCAACACTTAAGAGAAAGGCCAAGGTCATGGCCTGGCTTATGGATCCCATTTCTTGCACATGAATTACACTGATTCAGTTATTGGAGAGCCCACTTGTACTTGGGTAGGAATTTGAAATGTTGAAATAGTCATGGGTTAGGGACCTGCTGGTAATGACCCTCCTTCCTGTAAGCCAAACTTAAGATACTTCTGAAAAATAGACTACATCAGAAGACTTCTAAGATCCCTCATTCACTCATTCATCTATTCATTTGTCTGGGATTTATCAGGGACCTACCATGTGCCAGGTACTGTACCACCTGTTGGAGAGACAATCGTGAATGAGTCCCTGTGCTTCCAAGGCTTGCAGTCCAGTAGTAGAGAGGCAAGCAAAGACAATTAACTCGGTATGAGAAGCACAAAAGATAGGGGAGCACAGACCAGGAACAGCACACCCAGTTTAGAGGGACTGGGAAACATTTCTGGAGAAAATGATCTGTAATGTTAGATGTTTTTGTCCAGGAAAGGCTGAGAGGGGGTGACAACACCCTTCTGTGAAGGCTTGCACTGTGAACAACACTGAAGTGATTTGGCCAGGGATACTCTATAAGTAGCAGAGTCTGGATTGTTCAAAAGCCAAACCCTATGTTCTTAATCACATTGCTCCACTGTCAATATTGAAATGATTATTCAAGAGGCCCAACTATTGATTATAAACAATAGTGCACTGCAGATCTGGCTGCTCTCTTGGCCATGTGGGGCTTTGAGCTCTAGCCCCTAAACCAGTAGAGAAAACACAATCCAGTCACAGGAGGTGGCTCACACCTATAATCCCAGCACTTTGGGAGGCTGAGGCGGGCAGATCACTTGAGGTTAGGAGTTCAACACCAGCCTGGCCAACATGGTGAAACTCGTCTCTACTAAAAATACAAAAAAAAATTAGCTGGGTGTAGTGGCATGCACCTGTAGTCCCAGCTACTTGGGAGGCTGAGGCAAGAGAATAGCTTGAACCCAGGAGGCAGAGGCTGAAGTGAGCCAAGATTGCATCACTGCGCTCCAGTCTGGATGATAGAGCGAGACTCTGGGGGGGGTGGGGGAAGAGATGAAGGAAGGAAAACAAAGAAAGAAACAGAAAGAAAAGAAAAGAAAGAGAAAGAAAGAAAAGAAAGAAGGAAATAAAGAAAGAGAAAGAAAAGCAAGAGAAAGAAAGAAAAAAGAAAGAGAAAATACAATCCAAACTATTAGGTAGTTAGGGGAGTTAGGCAGAAACAATACCGATGTTGTCTGGACCCTGAATAACATATTCCAAACAACTTTCCCATTGCCTGAGTAAGTCAACAGTACTATTTTGCAGTTTGGTTGCAATATGCAAGTTTGGTTGATTTCATGTGTCTTAAAGAATTATGCTCTGTAGACACCATGGGATTACTTTTTAAAGTGAAGTAAGAATGATACTTAATATCACAGTATTAGGCCAATGCCTTTATACATTAGATGCTTACTTTAAAATTTATAAAATTATGGCACCAAATATATGTACAGTTAACCCGCTGTATCTGGAGGTTCCACGTGTGTGGATTCAGCTAATCATGGATTGAAAACATTTTTACAAGATGGTTGGTCATGTCTGTCCTGAACATGTATAGAATTTTTTCTTGTCATTACCTAAACAATACAGTATAGCAACTATTTACATAACATTTACACTGTATTAGGCATTACAAATAATTTAGAGATGATTTAAAGTATACAGGAGGATGCACGTAGGTTGTATGCAAATACTATGCCATTATACATGAGAGACTTGAGCATCTGTGGAGTTTGATACTAGCAGTAGGTCCTGGAATCAATCCTCCATTGATACTAAGGGATAACTGTATATTCATATTCTGTCTCCTGGAAAGATATAAAATGTCTCAAAACAAAAGTAATTTTTAAAAAATTAAGATTCAAAGAAATAACACTAGGAAGTTAAGTTTAAATGGAATATACATAAAATTTATTTCTGGGTTCCCTGGGAGCCAAAGCAAAAAGGGAAACATGAAAAAATGCATAATTTTTTTTATCAAAAGGAGGAAGCATATTCATTCCCCTTGAGAAAAAATGTGTTTGCAAAGACAGAAATTCTAAAAGTAGTAATTCAACATAGACTTAACCTTTGGAAGAAAGAAGAAACAATTCAAAGTGTTTGTAATGTAATGGATTATCATATATATAATCAAGAACTATGATGAGATAGAGTACACTCTTTCCTTTAAACCTAGAACAGAGAAAGAATTCCTGTCAGAGAACTATTAATGGGAAGTCAGAACCGCTAGGCTCTGATGTGCAGATATCGGTTCAAAATGCAGCACTTATTTATCTATTTAGTTATGTATTTATGAGGCAAATATTTGTTGATTACCTAGTCTGTGCCATGCATGTTTCTAGGGCTGTGATGGAGTGATGAACAAGAAAAAGTCCCTGCTCATAATCCACATAATGACTCCAGCACATTAATATAAAATTTTACAGTTTTAATTGTCACATGATGTGTGATGGATGAATTATAAGTTAATCAACTTACATGATACTTTGTGGTTTACAAAATGTTTTCACACATCATTACAACCCAAATCTCCTTGCAGAAGCATGGGGACATTCCAGACATAGCTCAACATTCAAATTTGGACTGATGCTTCTGGTTACAGAGTCTTGATATATCATGAAAGTATTGTTTGTGCTTATATTTTTCCATTAAAAAGGATATGCTTAAGAGCCCATTTCAGTAATTAGGAAGAAAGTCAGCTAGCAAATGCCACAAGAGACTTTAACATACCTTGATGTGCTTAAGAGTTGAACATTGCACTTAGTGACACTTGGTTTAATGAATATCACAATTTTCTTCACATCCCATGAAGCGCTGCAGGACTTTTGGCAAAATGTGAGGTCCTTGTGCTAGGCACAGCTAGGAAATGCTAATAACTGTTAAATGAGAACCACTTGTTCCTATCTTAAGGCAATGACCATCAGTCATATGGTTCACTCAGCCTCTCAGACCTTTTATTCTCCTTCAGCATGTTGCATACAATAGGTAAAGAATTCTCCTTCTTTTCCAGTTAATTAACCCACCTGCCAATAATACTCTTCTGCCCTTGATTGATTCAGAGCAACCTCCAGCTGTCAGCCTCCTATCTGTTCAGAAGCTTTTGATGATGAAAGTGGAGTCCATAAGAAAGAAATGGGCTACAAATATTAATTGCAGGCAGGCAAGGTGCAAGTAGGGTGATCTCTTATCCCAGTTTGTCCAGAACTTTCTGCTTTTAGTGCTGAAGATCCCAAGTCCTGGGAACCCCCTAAACAGGACTAGAATTGGTTACCCTAAGTGCAGGGAATCACCTCTATAGTCAAACAGCAACAAATGAGTAAACACGAGGAGGCAGGTAACATCGGATGTCTTAGTTTGGATTCCTCCAACAGCAGGCCATAAGGCTAGGATTCCATGCAAGTAGTTTACTGGGAGATGATCCTAGGAAACAGTGGTAGGGGAGAGGAGAAATGAGATAGGAAAGCAAGTTGCCACTGTGGGCATCTGGAACCTATTCCTACTAAGAAACACTGGGAGTGGTGCAATACATGTGCCTTTGAGCCATGCTACCTGAGGGGAATTGGAGTTGGGGTAACTACCAGTTGTTAGTTGAAGTCTGTGGTGGAGGCAGAGGTTGCTAATTGTACCTGCTGAGCCTATGGGCAGAGTGAACCTCAACTTTCTGACAAAGTTCTCCAACAAAAAGATGCAGATGCTGCAGGTGGAAGCTGTGCTATATTGCACAATGAAATGGTAAGGAAGGACAGTGATGGTGATGTTACAATGGGTCTACATCGTTATCCAGGTCAGCTCATTCTACAGCACTGACTGCCTAACTCTTCCCTGTGTGGACACAGCTTCTTTGGTAATATAAAAAAAAAAGCGTGTGTGCTAGACATGGGGGAGAGTAAGGATATGAGTGGATATTTGAAAGGCAGATGAGTTTGATGCCTTGGAATCACACCTAATATATGTTATTTTCATTAGTGATTATCATATAGCCAAACTATAGATATGTGGGATTAGTGGTCTTCAATAATGCCACTTCAATCATGCCACTTCAGGCATTAATTATGTTAGTCTGAATGATTTGGGTAGACAAGACTTTTGAACACCACTTAGGGTCTTACCATGGCTTATGAGGCCTCATTATCATAAAAAGTAGACTTGTTCTTTCACTTCCATCTTTCCCTGAGCCATTATAACCCATTTTATTATTTCTATCTTTGAGCTGAACAAAGCTGTCTCTCAAGTCTCCTATAGAAACGTCTAGAACATGACCTGCTTCTGAAGTTTGCAATGTATTCAGAGTGGAATGCAGTGGTAAGCTGTGCACCTGGGTATACAAGCAAGGCACCTGGAGTTGATGACTGAGCTACATTCAGCCTCATTCAGCCCAGAAGACCAAGATCATTGATCTTCCAGGTGACCTGACAAACACCTCTGCCAAACAGAGGTTATTGAATCTGGTTAGAGGCTGAAGAGTCAATTAGATTGTTGTTCAAGGAGTTTAGCAAAGACATTTGGTGAGTAGAAGCCATATGTAATTAAAAGCCTCATGGTAGGGAGAGACCAGTGTGAGAATTGCTTGGTTGTGGTGGAGAGATCTTAGGCACAAATGCAGAGCAGTTGTGTGGAGCTATGCTCATCACAGAGGGTCATTGGAATGAGAAGCAATGTTTCCCTGCCATGGAGAGGAAAAGGAAACCAGGTGGCTTAACCTGGCTTGTGTCTTAAAAGTCAACCCAGCATCTGTGAGTCTGCCTCTGAGGCTATTGGGACACTCTTCTGCATTCTTCAGTTCCCATGTGCAGACTTATGAGAAATGGTTAATTGAAGTAATCTAGGTGTTTGTCTCCACCAACCCGAAAGAACTCAACTAACATATCTTTTAAGTACTTGAAATCACCACTCACCTTGCTCTGATTTAGGCTAAACAATTTTAATTCCATTATTTCTTATTTTTATGATTTAAACATTAGTTTAATTTTAATTTTTTTTTTTTTTGAGATGGGGTCTTACTTTGTCCCCCATGGCTGGGGAGCAGTGGCACATGGCTCACTGCAGCCTCAACCTCCTGTGTTTAAGCGATCCTCCCTACCTCTAGGCTCCTGATGTGCCACCACACCCTGCTAATTTTTCCTTTTTTTTTTTTTTGTAGAGATGCAGTCTCCTTCCGTTGCCCAGGGCTGGTATCAAACTCCTGGGCTCAAGTGATTCTCCTGCCTCAGCCTCCCAAAGTGCTGGGATTACAGGCATGAGCCACTCTACCTGGCCTTATTTTGAATTTAAAGACTCATACATTCAATTCAGTCACTTCAAGTCCTCCTGCCTAGGAGGCACTGGGCAGTAGACTAGCATGAGATAAGAGACTTAGGGTCAGAAATACATAGATTCCAAGGTTGGCCCTGCAATCCACTTTAAATGTGCACAAGGGCAAGCTACTTAACTTCTCTGAATCTTAAATGAGAATTATATTTATAATTAACAATATTGTTATTACCGCCACAAAAAATAAGATACGTGAAAATCTTTTTATCTTCCCATTCTTGCCCTCAGATATATTCTATGGAAGACTGAGATTTGTTATCTCATAAAATAGAATCTAATAATATAAAGAAAATAAAAGAATAGGAATTAAAAACATGGTAAATGGAGAAATGATAAGTGAAGAAAGTCAATTTTATTTGAGCTACAAACTTAATGGTGAGCTTCTTGGAAACGAACAAAAGCAAAATGCAATAGTCACATCCTACTCCAATAAAATGAAATATAAAATTTGATAAAGTAAGAAATACGAATTTTAGTTTAACTGTAATGTGAATTGTTACACTGGTTCTGTTTTAAGAGACATTGAAACAGACAGCAGAAATTTTATAGTAGACAGAGAAAGGACCTCTGTATCCTATTTCATATATTAAGTGCAAATTAAAAGCTATGCATGTAGAGTTGTGTTGGAGGTTTCTTGAAGGTATTTACATAGACAGATGAGAGAAGATACAGCCAAGGTAGCCAAGGCATGTTTTTTCTTTTCTTTTTTTTTCTTTCTTTTTGGGGGGGCAAAAGGTTCTCACTCTGTTGCCCAGGCTGGAGTGCAGTGGCGCGATCATAGCTCACTGCAGCCTCAACATCCTGAGCTCAAGCAGTCTTCCCAAGCAAGCCCCCCAGGACCTGGGACTATAGGCGCATGCCACCCCGCCTGGCTAATTTTTTATTTTTAGTTTTTGTAGAGACGAGGTCTCACTACATTGCCAAAGCTAGTCTTGAACTCCTGGGCTCAAGGGATCCTCCCACCTCAGCCTCCCAAAGTGTTGGGATTACGGGCATGAGCCACTTCCTGGCCAAGGCATGTGTTTTCTAATAAAAATAAATAAATGTAGCAACACAGTCTGAAGGATCTAGAGTAATTGTTTATGTCCTTTCTCTAATTGTTTTCAAATATGAATTGTCTTGGTTTATTTTCATATTGTGCTAGCTTCCTAACTGGTCTCCCTGGCTGCAATCTTGCATGCCTTGAGTCTTTTCTCTATGTGGCAGCCAGGACAATATTTCTATTTCATTCTGTCACTTGCTGGTTTTAAGCTATTCCTACCATCCGGTCCTAAATTCTTGCAGTTTTTCAAATATGCCATGTAGTTCCCTCTTTGCACATTCTCCTTTTCCTGGAATAGCCATCTCCATTGTCAACTAGATTGCCAGGTTAATACCATTTTTTGGAAGTCAGATCAGACATCACTACTTCTAGAAAAACTTCCTTAACCACTCTGACCTTGTCTGCATTTGTTTCCTCTCCTCTGTTCTTAAGCATTCTACTATGCAGTATTGTTATTTTGTATTTACTTGTCTATAAGTCAGAGGTGCCATAGTCAGATCTTCATCAAGCCTTCTGTGTTGGCAGACTCCTGTTATATAGGAGGGGCTTAATACATACTTGTTAAGTGAGTGAATGACTTAGTAGGAGCCAGCTTTCAAACCAACACCCAATGTCATGTTAATAACCAATGGACACTTTCCCAAAGTGTGTTTCAGAAAACACTGCTTCTGAGAAATACTATAGGTGTCCTGGACAGAACACTTCCATGGTTAAGGAAGTAGAAAATGCTGCCTATTCTATCTCTCCAAAAAGTCGCTATTTTTGTTAGAATATTAAAGGCTCTGGCATGTTTTTCAATTAATAAACTTATTTACTATATATTTTTCTTACTTTTGTGTGTGTGTGATTGTGTAGTACCTGTAACTAATTCCTTACAACAAAAACAGCTTGAAAAACACTGCACTGCAGGCTTTACGTAAAATTCAGAAATAAGCCAAAGCACTCTAGCTCAAGTGCCTGTAATCCCAACACTTCAGCGGGCCAAGGTAAGAGGATCATTTGAGGCCAGGAGTTTGAGACCAGCTTGGGCAACATAGCAAGGCTCCGTCTCTACAAAAAATAAATCAGCTAAGTGTGGTAGCACATACCTGTCCTCCCAGCCACTCTGGAGGCTGATGTGGGAGGATTTCCTGAGCTCAGGAAATGAGCCGTGACTGTACCACTGCACTCCAGTCTGGGTGACAGAGCCAGACCCTGCTTCTGAAAGACAAACAGAAACAAAAAAGATCTATAAATTAGATTATATTTCTAAATGAGACTATTCAATACTGTAGTTGGCTATATGATGATATTGATTGAACACAGTGATATTCAGAATCTCAGCTTGGAACTTGATAAAGTATTTCTTAGGTTCGTTTGGAAGATAAATGGATGAAAGCAGCCAAGAAAAAGCAATAAAGAAGAGCAATTTGAGGAGACAGCAATGCCGATTATTTAAATATTAAAAGGCAAAATTCTTGAAACTATACTATATATGCAAGAATAACTCAAGAGATATTAACGGCATTGTTATGCCTAAAGACATAAGGTAAAATAAAGGTAGAATCTCACATAAATGTAAGAATGGGGGATTCTACTGCAGAAACTGGGTAAGAATTTTTAAAAATTAAATTTTGTGTCTCATTTCATGCTGTATACAATTTCTATGTAGGTTAAAATTTTAAACGTTAAAGAAGCAAAACACAGGAGAACTAAGAGCAATGTAGATACTTAGCTTTTACACTAATAGACTTTGTTTTTTAGAGCAATTTTAGGTTTACAAAAAAATTGCACAGAAAGTACAGAGTATTCCCATATACCCTCTTTTCCTTCCACAGTTTTCCCTATTATTAACATCTTGCATTGGTATAAGTTTGTTATTGATGAACCAATCTTGATGCATTATTGTTAACTAAAGTCTGTAGTTCACGTTTTGTGTTCACTCTTTGGGGTGTATGGTTACGTGGGTTTTGACAAATGCATAATGTCATGTAACCACCTTTACAGCATCCTACAGAGCAGTTTCAGTGCCCTCAAAATCCTTTGTATTTCACCTATTCATCCCTCCATTCCTCCCCTTCAAGCCTCTGGCAACCACTTATCTTTGAACTGTCCCTATAGTTTTGGCTTTCCTGGAATGCCATATAGTTGCAGTTTTACAGTGTGTAACCTTTTCAGATTGCCTTTCTTCACTTAGCAATACCTTTTTAATATTTATCCATGTCTTCTCACGGCTTGATAGCTTATTTATTTAGCTGGATAATCCATTGTATGGGTGTGCCACAGTTTACCTAGTAAAGATCTAGATACTTAAGAATATGTAATATTCATTAAAGCAAAATAAAAGAAAAATATTTACTGAGAGTCTAACCATAGGCCAGACCCTCTTCTATAATGGAATCTTGAGATATGTTAAATGAGCAAAACGTATCAACCTTTGCTCTTGGGAGGATTACAAAATGGCAGGAAGAGGTGGACACACAGAAAATACCAAAGAGAAACAACAAATACATAAATTAGGAAGCATATAAGAAGGTGGTGATTACTAAGGCAAAGTAAAAAGCAGCCCTGGGCCAAGGGCATTGGGAGGGTTGGGGCAGGTGAGGTAAGGCTTGCATATGGAGACTCTGAGTGGAATGGTCAGAGCCCCAGGAGAAGATGATGCTTAAGCCCGGATTTGGTGGACTTTCCTAAGGTCAGTAGCAACAGATGTCTTACAAATGTGAAGTTTAGAAACTTATTACAAATAAATAAAGGCAAATTCACACAACGTTATGATATTTCACTTATTAAATTGGCATACACTTTAAAAAATAAGATTGGCAATGTTATATGGAGATTTCACACCATAGGAGTACATATTAAACTTGTATAATTGTTCTTGAAGACAATGGGATGATAGGAAATAAACAATCTTAACAGTGTTTAAATACAGTCATTCCACATTTATGAATGCCTGGTAAAAAAGTAATAGGAAATGTTAACAAAATTTATGTAAGAATTTTTTTTTTTTTTTTTTTTTTTTTTTTGAGACAGAGTCTTGCTCTGTAGCCCAGGCTGGAGTGCAGTGGCCGGATCTCAGCTCACTGCAAGCTCCGCCTCCCGGGTTTATGCCATTCTCCTGCCTCAGCCTCCCGAGTAGCTGGGACTACAGGCGCCCGCCACCGCGCCCGGCTAGTTTTTTGTATTTTTTAGTAGAGACGGGGTTCCACCATGTTAGCCAGGATGGTCTAGATCTCCTGACCTCGTGATCCGCCCGTCTCGGCCTCCCAAAGTGCCGGGATTACAGGCTTGAGCCACCGCGCCCGGCCAAAATTTATGTAAGAATTATTTAGCAATTTTAAAATCTGAAAATAGCACACCTTTTCTATAATGGGGACGAATTAGAAATTATTATGGTATGTTCAATTAAGGTAATGCTGCCCAATCTTTAAAAATGATGAAATTATTTTTTGAAGGCTATTAAATGATTTGAGAAAGTGCTTATGCATAGAAAATGTTCCAAAATAAATACACCAAATGTTAATAGTAGTTGTAAACTTGGGGTGGTGGGATAATGGCTGCTTAAAAATAACTTCTTAAATGACATTTATGTATGATACATTGCAAAATTCATGCATAATACATATATGTTATAAAATAGATTATTAAAAATGGAAATTACAGAAAAGTAAGAAGGCAATAAAGTTAATTTTGGCTTATTTCTATTACTTCTGTTCATTATTTTACTTTCTTTTTCCAGATCAACCATCATTTATCTTTTTCCCAATGCCTTCCTTTGTACCTTCCTGGGCCCTTCTCTCCCTGCTTCTTTCTCCTTCTTCACCTTCTCTTCTGATTTGCATGAGGAAAGGGGGATCACACTTTTATTCACTGCCAGATTGTACTCTGCAAAGACATCTATAATCCCACCCTTTATATATATATATATATTCTAACTGTTCTATTTTTACCATTTGGATGGGTGAAGAGGAATGTCTTGCTTTGAATTGAATTTCTGTCATTTCCAGTGGGATTGATAATCTTTTCATGTGTTTATTAGCCATTTGGGTTTCCCTTTTTGTGAATTCAGCCTGCAGAGCCTTTGCCCATTTTCCAGTTAGGTTATTTGTCTGTCTATCTGTCTGTCTGTCTGTCTGTCTATCTATCTATCTATCTATCTATCTATCTATCTATCTATCTATCTATCTACCTATCTATCTATCTATCTATCTATCTATCTATCTATCTATCTATCGTCTATCTATCCATTTACCCTTGCTGGCTTGGAGGCATTCCTTGCTGTTCCAGGTGGTAATCTCTTGTAAGTTTTAGGCCTCTTACAAATATCTTCTTTCAGCATATCCCCTTCCCATTTAAATTTGATCCATTAGTTTGATTAATTGGCCCACCAATATTCGCAGGCAGAACATCATTTAGATCTTTGATTAGATCTTTGTTTTGAATTTCTGTATCTGTCACTTTTTTCTCTTGCCATTTCCATCTTTGTCTTTTCCCTCTTTATTCTATAATGAATTCTCAAGTTTGTCCTCCACATTACTTACTCAGTCTGCCAGTGCCAATTCTGCTATTTCTGCCTTAAATGAGGGCTTAATTCTGCTTTTTAAATTTTTTTTTCCTTACAGCATTTCTTACTTCACAAAAACCCTACTTTCTTCTCATATTATTCCTTTTAGATCTATTTTCTCACTGACATTTTTCTACTTCTCATCATCTATTGACATACAAGCAACTTACACTATTTTTTTCTTTGGTTTCTTTGAGTAAAAATTTCTAGAGTATCTTCTTTTTTAAAAAAAAAGAATTTTCCTGAGTCTTCCAGAAGGTGTTCCCTCTCCCTTAATCTTCCTGACTTTTGGGAAGCCCTATCCCCAGGTAGGAAGCAGGTGGGAGGGGGCCTCGCCCCTCTGCTCTGACCGCTTCTGTAGCGGCTGAATTTCTGCCGGAGTCGCAGATGGCGGGTAGGTTGGTGAGCCCAGCGCCTCACACATTTCCTGTCGGCTTCTGCTCTCTCAGACAGAAATGGGATCCACTCCTACGTCCACTGCCGGCTCACTAGTACATGGAACAGATGGACTACATGGAAAACTCTAGCCCTGGTTTTTACTGCTTCTATTTCTATCTCCTCCCAGACCCATAGTGCTTTATTTATGGAGACTACTATGCTGGTAGCCCACAACCTAAGTCTTGCTCAGGTGTTTTCTGAAGAGTTGCAGTCTCTGGATGTAGATAGGGTTGAGGTGGGGGTGAGTGAAATGAGAAATTACCATCTGGCTGTCCTAAAAAACATGGCTTAGTGAAGGACTAGTTGGCTGGTTTTCTGGTTGGTACAGTTCATGTGCTTCTCAACTAAATATCGTATATAGTGGAGGTGAAACCAAGAGTTCATCTCTCTTGTTTCAGGTGTAATTTGTGTTTGTTTTGTTTTTTCCTTTAGAAACAAAGCAAAATGGGTCCCTCATTGCAGCATGGTGCTTATGAGTCTGGTACTAGGGGCATTAAAGCCAGATTCTCCTAGATTTTGACAACAAGCTTGGTGTGCTAGTTTTCACAGGTGTTATGAGTTTTCATCTTTGTGTCTCTTCAGAGGTTTTTTAATGAGGCATTGAAGTGGCCAGCAATCACTTGAAGCTGACCCATTTATTTAACAAGCCACAGTTTCATTCCTTGCTGTGGAGTAGTGATCGCTGCACAGAAAGTTCTTCAAGGAATACCAACAGGCCAGGCCAGGGCACTTCACAAAGGAAAAAGGGCTTCAGTCTGCTCTGAATATCTGGGCAAGAAATTCTTCATGAAAAAAGTTGCCTAAGAGATTCCGAAGTCCAGCACTAGCAATACCTGCCTTCACATCCAAAAAGTTCCAATGTGGCTTTTCCTAAAGGGTTTGATCTTTGGACACATTACACCCTGATGAATCTTTTCTACTAGATGAAAATACAAAAATGAAGAGAACAGTCTGGTTGTATCAATATACAGTGAGAATAGGGGGCAAAGAATAATATAGATGAGATAAATAATATGGGGGAAGTGCTATGTGGTTTACTATGTTGTCCTGTAGATGGATTTATTTGGCATCATTACACTATTTAAATTGGACTTTCTTCCTCTGAGGCCCACAAACCAAAGTAAAAAAAACAATAGGTGGCAAGGAGACCTTATTTCAACATGAGGACTATGCCAGCTGTACATAATGTTGCCAGAGAAAATAGAGCATGCCTAGTTAAATCTGAATTTCAGACAGACCATAAATAAATTTTTAGTATAAACCTGTCGCAAATGTATAAGATGTGCAAAAGGAGATGTCTGAAGATTTTTGGTGACACCTTGAATATATAAAAGAGAGGAGGCCGAGGAGGCCAGATGATACACTTTTGGAGATATTTGTTAGAGTTCGGTATCATTCCCCCTGCCTCTTCCATGGGAGAGAGGAGGATATGCTTCCTTCCACTAAGGCCTCCTGAGAAAGGCCCAAAGGGACTTGGCACTTGCAGCCTGGTGACAGAGGGAGCCGGTGTGTTACCTGCCCGGAAGAGTTAAGTCAAAAAACTGGCTAGAGCCATCTGCCCAGCAGCAGAGCCAGGAGTTAGTGCACTGAAAGCATGCTGTGCCTCCACCAAAGGCATTCAGGGGGGTGTATTTCTCATGGATCAGACATAGCCCCATGGAGGGCAGGTGGCTTGCAAACAAACTCCGCTCAGGAGGACTTCCTTACAGCGAGGAATGGCTTTGGCAGAAAGAGACCCATGGGTTGCAGGAGCTGAGGTGATTGCTTAAACTGCCACCTGGAGGAGGATTGAGGGAGGTAGAGGCTGGTGTTCCCAGAGAAGAACTTTCTGTGGATTTTGTCCAAATGCCCCAGGGTAAGACCCATAGAAAGGCCAGGAAGCACCTGTGCAGATTGCTCACTTGCCCACTCATTCCTATTCATTCATTCCTGTATGCTAGGTGCAAATATTTGTACCTAATGCTAGGCAGACACTGTTCCTGGTGCTTGGGATACACCAGAGAACCCAAAAGAAGCAGATAAATGCTTGCTTTTCTGAAGCAAAGGGCTGGCAGACTGAACTAAACTTGATAAATACATACATTATAGTGTATGTTGGAAAGTAGTAATTGTTGTGCTCTACTTTCAGAGGAGAGTCAGGAGGCCTGGCAGTGCCACAGGAGGCAGGGCACAGATATTAGAGAGGTAAGTGTTGATTGGAGAGCTCCAGGCTCCTGGTGAAGAGTCTGCATTGTCTTATGGGATATGTCAAGTGGGCATGCATCGAATTCACTTAAAATCACCGGGAATAAATTAATGCATATTACCAATGGTCATGTCATTCTTAAACAACTTTTTCAAGATGTTTAAGAATGGCCAAAAGTGAGCACGGTAAAAGTAAATAGCATAATTCCCTGGTCGGGAATGTCATTTATGACAGAGAAAGCTAAGTGTCTTGGGGTTGGAGGGGAAGCTGCTAGGGAGAAATGTCAGCCTATCCCCCTTCTGCTCCTCTATCTACCTGATTCTTGGTTATGATGGTGTTAGTACTGATGAGTGGAGACTTTTCCGTTAGGAACAGAGAGGCAACAGAGGGAGTAGAGAATGACCCCACAAAGGGAGAGCACCCCAGTGCAAAAAGCCATTTCTAAAGGTAGGATTTGAGTGAAGGTTTAGAGGAGAAATAAAGAAAGGAACATATTTAAAGCTATTTTAATAGCTTTTCAATTATTGTAGCTTGTCAAGATAATGCTCCTCTGAATATGATTCTATGCTAAGGCTGATTTCAAAGCTAGGCACCAAGCCAACATCATGGGTTCAGGTTGCCAAAGGTTATAGTCATAGCAGGATGATTTGTGGAAAGTAAGAGCTGAAGATCATGAGGGGAATGTGTAAAAATGTGGTATATTCCATCAACAATAATGGAACAGGTTTACTAGAGAAACACGGATAGATTTCAAAATATGAGGTAGCATGAAAAATAGAAAAATGCTTAATGGCATAACACCATGAATACAATCTAAACACACACACAAAACAACACCCTATTTTTCATGGCACATGACAACTAAATAGACACATTGAATGTAAATTCAGAGACTAAATAATAAATCCACTAGAGTGATTGTCAAGGTTAGGAGAGTAGTTAAGAGCGGGAATGGAGAAAGAAGAACTGCTGACATTGTCCCATTTCTGGGCATGTGGGAAGTGTCAGATCATCTCTGACAACATGGGGCCATTGACTGCTGCTCCAAGGCTCAAGTACTTTGTAAGCTTTAGGCTGCCCTTTCTCTATATGAATGAATCTGGTGACTAGTGTGCCCCTATATAATCCCATGTGTCAATGCAAGAACAGTGAGATATCTGGGTTGCCAGTGAAAGCAGCAGAGTGAGTCTAGAAATTTGGTGATAATAAGCAAAGAGGGGTGTGCTGAATTCTGATATTTAATTGTGGCTCTTTTACGGGCATCCTTTTTCCTGGTGATTGAGTAGAGGCTGCAGGGAGGATCAGATGGGCTCTGGGAGGCATTGTTAGAACTTAGAGGCCAGCAGCTGATGAAAGCTTCAGGTTTCTCCTGGTCTTCTTGCAAAGATAAATTTGCAGCTTCCCAATAATAGGCCACAGCTAGGACCCTGTGCTAGTTTGCAGGCACCATGGCAAGCCCAGGCTACCACTTGGTACGGGTCTGGAGAACAAATTTTTTTCTGAGGCAGACAGATCTTTCCTGCAGGTGAGCCTTGATTCTTGATCCCTGTCCCACCTCTTTGTCCTCTGTACCATTCACTAATGAGTGGTGAGGACCAGCCAAAGGAGAAAGCATCTTCCTACCCTTTTAGACTCTAACTGGAGAAGTGTTATGCTAATTTCGTAACGAGCCAGCATGCTTCCAGCTTTTTTGTCAGCTCAAATTTGAACTTAATCCTACCAACTTCTAACACTGCATGCAAAATCTGGGTAGTAGTGGAAACTGCTGCACTCCACTGGAAGATCGAATTGCTTGCATTCAAGTACTGTGTGGCTTGTATAACAGAAATTATTTTATCATAGATTATGTTTTAAATTGGTTTGAATTATCAAACAGTAAGGAAATCACAGTTTGGTTGTTATTGTAGGGAATTCACTGTTTTCTAAATGCAATGTATTTTCTTTGTTTTCTAGCTTTATTGAAGTATAAATGACAACAATCGTATATGTTTAAGGTGTAGTTTTGATATACATATATATTGTGAATTGATGACCACAATCAAGCTAATTAACATATTCATTACCTCACATAGTTACTCTGTGTGTGTTGAGAATAAGATCTACTTGTTAGACAGGAATCTAGACCCAACATGGCGGTATCACCCTGCATCGTAGGCCCTTTGTTAGTACTCCCCGCCCTTCACTTCCTGCTAAGACTCTCAGCGCGCCAAAAAAGCCCGCGCCGGCCAAAAAATCCCTGCTCTGCACAAGCTCCTCAGAAACGGAAACCTACAAACCCCGCCTACCTCGCCCTATAAAAGGCCTCCCATACCCGCTTGAGCATTTCCTCGGCCCTCCTCCTAGGACAGCAGTGAACCTCGTCGGGGAGCCCAATAAAGGCTAGCTCTGTTCTCATCTGCCTCATGTCTTCTTGCTCGGCTCCCCATTACATTACACTACTCTCTTAGCAAATTTCAAATATGTGATATATTATTAACTACCGTCACCATGCTGTACAGTAGGTCTCCAGAATTTATTCATCTTATAACTGAAAGTTTGTACCCTTTGACCAACATCTCTCCATTTCCCCTATCCCTCAACTTCAGAAAATCACCTTTTTACTCACTGTTTCTATGAGTTTGAGTTTTTTTAGATTCTACACGTGTGAAATTAAATAATTCAAACTTATAATAATTCAGATTTAAAGCTGTTGGAGCTTTACATTATTTTGAGCCTTGAGAGTGAGACGGGAATAATACAGGATGGTTGCTGGAGAACAGAAAATTCCAGGCAGCAGTTTCACATGAGTAGCAAAAGGAAACTGTTGAAATAGCTGCAGAAGCTAGGGGCTGATAAGACCCTAAAAACCAGGGTATGGGCCAAGCTGGCTAAAACCAACTGGACCCAATATGGCACTGGGTTTAGCCTGACTTTCTCCTAGGATCTCATTATATGCTCATTAACATACTCAATCACACACCCACCAGCACTGTAACAGTTCTGAGAACTCCCATATTTGGTGTAAAAATGAGTGGCACCACAGTTTCCAGAAATTGCTACCTTTTTCCAGGAATCTTCATAAATATTCCACCCCTTGATTAAAGAAACCTACAAAGGTGGAAACCCCAGACTCCATCACAAGACTCTTGAGTATGTCTGCCTATGCTCCCCTTTCTTGAGTGTATACTTTTCCCTTTGCAGTAACTCTTCATACTATCACTATTTTCTGACTTATCCTTGAATGCTTTTTCTGGATGCTGTCAAGAGCTTGGACACCTGCCTGAGTTGAGGTCCCATCATTACTTGGAGACCTCTTCCAGCCCACCAGTATCAAGAAGAAGGTGGATATGTGGCCTGAGTCACGTGATAGGTTGCTGCAACTTCTGCTTCTCCATTTATAGATTAAATCTCTTCCTCATTCCTGTCCTATAAATGATTAGGAAAGGCCAAATGGCACCAGAGATAAACCCCCTAGAGACCATGACTCCTCCTTATGGGAGTCTTGTGGAATGCTAAAGCAATATTCTTTGGAATGTAGCAAGCTGTGCAGATTATTGTAACATACGTACTTACCTTGAATAGAAGATGTTGTCTTCTATTCAAGTTGAGTGAAACGTTAACTTCCTCACTTAGGAATGCTGACTCATTCTTTGAAGTCTGTGTTTTCTGCATGGTCATTCCCAAGCTTTGGGATGGAATAAATGCTATACTCAACCATATTTTCTGAATCTCATTATTTAAGATCGACATTTGAGATCATGTAGTATTTGTCTTTCTGTGCCTGGCTTAGCATAATATCTTCCAGGTTCATCCATGATGTTGCAAATGGCAGGATTTCTTTCTTTTTAAAGGATGAATAATACTCTATTATATATAAATATATTTTATGGCTGGGTGTGGTTGCTCACGCCTGTAATCCCAGAACTTTGGGAGCCCAAGGTGGGCAGATCTCTTGAGCCCAGGAGTTCAAAATAAGCCCTGGAAACATTGTGAGATCCCGTTTCTACAATAAGTAAATAAATAAATAAATATTAGCTGGGCGTGGTGGCACACACTTGTAGTCCCAGCATCTCAGGAGGCTGAGGCAGGAGGATCGCTTGAGCCTGGGAGGTTAAGGTTCCAGTGAACCATGGTTGTGCCACTGCACTCCAGCCTGGGAGACAGAGTGAGACCTTGTCTCAAAAAATATATATATATACACACACACACACACACACATATATATATACACACACACATATATATGTATCCTAAGATATTATATATAATCTATATATCTTTAAATATAAAGATATATGCATACACTTACATAAACTTAAGATATACAAATATATCTTTATATTAGAAAGATATATATATTTAAATTCATTTATTCATTGATGGACACTTAGATTGTTTTCCTATCTTTGCTATTGTGAATAATGCTGCTGTGGACATGGGAGTGCAAATATCTCTTTGAAGGAGTGATTTTTATTTCATTTGAATATGTACCCAGAAGTGGGATTGCTGGATCATATGATAGTTCCATTTTTATTAGGTTGGTGCAAAAGTAATTGTGGTTTTTGTCATTACTTTTAATGGTAATAATATTTTCAGGAACCTCTATATGGCTTTTCTTATGGATGAACCATGTAGGAGTGAAGAGAGAAGGCTTCCCCCTTCACCCTCTGCAGGTCTTCTGAAAATAAACTGACAAAGCAGATCAATAGGAGAAAAACGCACACAAATATATTTTAATGTACATTGCCCAGGAGAATTGCAGGAAAATGATTACCCAATAACTCGATGGAGCACAGATGCTTATATACCCTTCTATATAGAGAAGTGGGGAGATAGAAATGCAGAAGTAAATGACAAGTTTCCTTTGAGGTCTGGGGGAGGTGTTGGGGAGGTGTTGGGAAGGTGAGGGATGGAACTTCATTGTCAACAAAGGCTGTCTTATTATGCGGATAAGGCCTCCCCGGCAGTCTCTGGAGCTGCCCTCAGGAAAATAGATGAAAAGTCTGTTTGGGTGTGGTGACAACTTCCAGTCTCTTCTGTGGTTGATTTTTCCTGGTTATGTGATGAGAATCCAAGAGAGGGGGGTCTTAAGACAATTGCATTTCTTTTGGAAAAAAGCTTTCTTAGATAAAGAAATTCCAGGGAGAGTCCTTCCTGGTGCTTTGAGAAAGAGGATCAGAGAGACTTTGGTTCTGAGGCTTATTTCTGAGGCTTTCAATTTTCAAAGCACTCAGCATGCCAGAGTGCCATGTTTTGGGGAATCGTTTTCTGTGCTCCAACAACCAATGTACATTTCCACCACCAATATAGAAGGTTCTCTTTTCTCCACATCTAAATATAATGTATTTTCTTATTTTCACCTAGAAATTGGATGTATTCATTTATTAAACCATATGTGCTAAGCACCTAAATGTGTCAAAACCAAATGTTTAAGAAGTCTTGGGCTTAAACAGATAAACTCATGATTCTTGCTTCTGTGAACTTACCTACAGTCTACCAAGGAGACCACTGTGATACATTAAGACTATTGCTATAAGAGAGCATGTACAAAATATTGTAGTGCTAGCCTAGAAAAAAAAAATGTTTCTTAGAGAATCAAGGACGGCTTTGCAGAGGAGAAATCTTTAGCTAAGTCTTGAGGGATGGTAGGACAAAATATAAGGGCAGGAAAGAAGAGCTATGAAGAGGGTTTATTAAAGAAAGAATGCTATCCCTGTTTCTAGGACACTGAGCAAAACAGAAATGAGAATATACGGACAGTTCTTGTCCCTGGTTCTCAGCACAGCCTTTGCAAATACGTTAGGCCCTTGAGGAACTTTGACTGAGGAATCTTTATAGATTGCTGACTCCAGCAGAGTCGACTTTTTTCTATATCTTTCAGAAAGAGGCACGAATTTCAGAACTAGTGTCCATTGCAAAAATTCCAACTAACGTATCACAATTACAGAAACACCTGTTCCAGACATAACAATATTTTTTTGTTGTTAATTCACTAGGCTGGGTACACCAAAATTAACTTCATTTAAAACATTGTAATGAATAAGTAAATGATAGTCCTGTCTTTAATTTTTTTCCCCTGAAGCTTAAAAACCAGTTTAGGTGGAAAACCCACAAATTTTTACAGTACCAGAGAATCTTACAGTGAGCACTGACTCATAAGCTATTTATTGTAGAAGTCCATTTTCCTTTAATGTGTGTAGCTGATCATGCAAAATAAAGTTTAGATTTGTTCTTATGGATCCCAGTTTTCTTGCATGGAACTAAAAGTTGAACCTCCCCCTCCCTCTCCCCTCTGGTTTTTTTTTTGTTTTTGTTTTTGTTTTACTCTGAAAGCACTAGTCAACTTTATTTGGGGACCAAAAAAAAAAAAAACCACAAAAAAACAAAAACAAAGTATGCTCACCTGGCTTTGGACCCACAGAATGTAACCCCTGGAATGGAAGGGGGGGCCACTTGCTATTCAATGATATTATCCCTTTGTGATTTTGATCAAATTTTCACAGACACCTAGACAAAAATGAATTAACATTCAAAATTTTTAAAATGTGAATTTCTTTCCCTACTCATTAAGCCAGAGCAATTACCCTTTTAATTCAGTGCATTGCATATGTTCCATACAGCAGCAACCTGTATAAAGAGGATGAGGGTGAGAAAATATACCATGGATTCCAACTTCAAAACTTTTCAGGGAACCTCAAGGCCAAGATTATATAGCTGAAGCAAAGAGCAAGGTTCAATTATTTGACTTTTTTTTCCTGCCAACTTAGCTGAATATTTCAAACAAAATATATGCACAGAAAATTTTCTATGATTGAAAGAATCCCATATTTACCAAGTTTTTAACTAACCCATTAAAGAAAATGACTGGCCACTGTGTTGATAAGTTTTTAGCCCTGTACTTTGCCTTCTATGTGGTAAGCAATAGAGTGTAGGAGTTAAATGTGCTGGCTCTGAAGCCACACTGGATTTGAATCCTAGCTCTTTCACTTAATGGCTGTGTGACTTAGAAAAACTTACTTAAAACTCAGTGTGCCTCACTTCCCATATCAGCAAAATGGGACTATTAATAGTTCCTGCCTTGAGGGGTGACTGTGAGGATAAAATGAGTCATTGTATTCATGGCTTGCCTTCCCAAACTACCAGGCTAAAGCCATGTGGCAGAGATAGTGAGTTAGTGCTTCCCAAATATCCATGTACCCGCTATGGATCCCACGTTTCCTTGAAGTTAGATGTGGGGCTGTGTGACTATCCCTGGCCAATCAACTTCAAGCTGCAGTGAACTATGTCACTTCTAGGCCAAGGGAGTGAAGCGCCAATATGCTTTCTCCATCCCTTTTCTCCTCATCCCTTTTTCCCCTCCCATGGTGACTCTGGAGACCACATGTTTCTGGTGATGTAGCTTTGATATGGTAAGAGCTTGGGTTCCTAAGCCGTAGTTTGAAAGACACAGGCCAGCTGCTGATCCATGGAAAACTTTACATGAATGGAAAATAAATGGTTTATTGTGATATGTGGTAAGTCAATGAAATTTTGGGGGCTTGCTTGTTGCCACAACATAGCCTAACGTTACCCTAATACAAGTCACAAGCAGTTTAATTTACATTTAAATAACCCTGCTTCCTCTTTTTAAAACTTTATTTTAGATCTATTTTAATTTCTTATAATGATTAACTTAAAACATTAAGCCATAAAACTCTTCAAGAAATAAGATGTAGCCGGGTGTGGTGGCTCACGCCTGTAATCCCAGCACTTTGAGAGGCCGAGGCAGGCAGATCACCTGAGGTCAGGAGTTCAAGACCAGCCTGACTAACATGGAAAAACCCTATCTCTACTAAAAATACAAAATTAGCCGGGCGTGGTGGCACATGCCTGTAATCTCAGCTACTCGGGAGGCTGAGGCAGGAGAGTCGCTTGAACCTGGGAGACAGAGGTTGCAGTGAGCTGAGATCACGCCATTGCACTCCAGCCTGGGCAACAAAAGTGAAACTCTGTCTCAAAAAAAAGAAAAAAAGCATGTATGTTTAATTTTTATTATATGAATTTTATTATATAATTTAATTTTATAAACCATAATTTTATTATATGATTTTGCATTGCACTTTGAGGTTATTCTATTTGAGTAACCACATTCAAATGAGGTTTGGTCTCCCGTTAGAGAATGTATACCAGGCTAATCTGCAGAATTACAGCCAGAGACTCACCTGAAGAATTTCTAGTGTCAAATATCTAGGAAAGAGGCATGCTTCACTATCAGGAAACAGGAGCTCCAAGGTGTGAAATTAAAGGTGTCTTGTTCTTGACATTTCGTTCTTTGTAAGGAAAAGAACCAAGGATCGAAAAGGCAGAAAAAAGTTGGAGGTTGTAGTATCAGGAGTCTCTGCCCTTGGAAACAGTTCAGGTATCAAGGAAGTAGAGGTCCTAACAAGGGCTGTAGCCCAGTATTAATGTAGCAGCAGAAGTGATAGCTTATTTATTTACCTTTTTAAGAAAAAGTAATAAAAGGGAATGTAAGCTCAAGGCAACAAAAGTGGTATCTCTTGGTCTGTCAGCAAACAAAATTTTCCTTCCAGAATTACATGGAAGTAAATTTTTTTTTCATCCCCTTAGGAAAGACAGCATTTTCTTAATTATATTGAAAAAAAATGATGACTTTTCCACTAGTCTGTCGGGATTTCAATTATGCTAAGATTCATAATCTTATGAATAAGTACCAATTAAAAGATCTTTCTGAAGTTCAGTACTCAACTTCTAATCTGGAGTCTCAAACTTGTCTCTTCTTTACTGTCTTTTCCAATACTCATCAATTCTCTGAACTCAAAATTTTTGCATTTTCATTCCACTGATTGATGGGAAGCCAATAGAATTCTTGTATAAAACAATGAAAATCCCATGAATAGCTTTTCTTGATTGCAGATTTGGGCGACAAGTTACAACTGTAGAAGTGATATAATATTTTATTTCCCATCCCAAATCCTACCACTTGACCTCATGCAGTAAAGTATCTCGCTAGCAATTCTCTTGACATTTGCTTTCTCCAAATTTTTATGTGATCTTTTACAACAGAGTACCTAAGAGAATGGTCTTTTAAAGCCATAATTTTATTATTAAAGTTTAAAAGATAGGTAATAAATTCACGTGGTTCAAACTTCAAAAAGCATAAAATGGTCAGCAGTGAAGATTGTCTTTCTATTACCATTCCATCCCCAAGTTACCCATTTCCCTCTTGGAGGCAGTATTGTTAGTTTCTTATACTGTATGTTTAAAGATACAGACAATGCATAGACAAGTAAGTACAGAAATACATTAAACACACACACACACACATAAACATATGGACACACCCACACATTTCATTTTTTTTTTTACACAAATGGTAGATACCATATGCCCCCTTTTGAGCTCTCATTTTTTCCCTTAAAAATATATCTATGAGATTATCTCATCTCAGTCATAAAGATTTTAGTTTATTTTTACTTTTTGAATTGAAATAAATGTATATATAGGAAAAACATAAATATCATAATTATGCAGCTCAATGAATCTTAACAATGTGAATGCATATGTTTCATCAGCACTTGAATCAGGAAACAGATTTATTATAAATACCCTGAAAGCCCGTGTTAACAGGTCTCCCAATCACTACTACTCCTTCCACCACCCTATCAGTTAGATTTGCTGCATAACCAACCACTCCAAAACTCAGGGGCTTAAATCAACAGTTATTTACATTTTTGTGGGTTGGCAATTTGGGTTCAGCTCTGCTGGGCAGTTCTGTGGGGCTGGAGCAGACTCAGCTCATCTCACAGGGGCTCACTCATGCATCTGCAGGTGGCTGCTGGATGCCTGGGACTGGCTGACTTTTGGCTGGAGTGTAATCCCTCCAGCAAGCCAACCCAGCCTTGTTCACAGAGTGGCAGTATTTCAACAACAGCAAGAGCAGAAGCTGCAAGGCTTCGTGAGGTCTCAACTCAGAACTGATAAGTTGCTCTGACGCATTCTATTTGTCGAAGCAAGTCACAAGGCCAGTTTAGTTTCCAGGGATGAGACTCTGCCTTTTAATGCAAGAGTTTTCAGAGGATTGCAGTCGTTTTTGCAATCAGCCACAATCACCATTTATTGATTTTGCCTGTTTTTGGATTTCATATAAATACAATTATATATTATGCCTACTCTTTTGGGTCTGGTTTCTTCATTCAATGTTGTCTATCGTTCTGTTAGCATTAATTTATTCTTTTAAAAAAATGTTTATTGAGGCCGGGCACGGTGGCTCATGCCTGTAATCCCAGCACTTTGGGAGGCTGAGGTGGGTGGATCACAAGGTCAGGAGATCGAGACCATCCTGGCCAACATAGTGAAATCCCGTCTCTACTAAAAATACAAAAATTAGCCGGGTGTTGTGGCATCTGCCTGTAGTCCCTGCTACTTGGGAGGCTGAGGCAGAAGAATCACTTGAACCCAGAAAGCAGAGCTTGCAGTGAGCCGAGATCCAGCCACTGCACTCCAGCCTGGTGACAGAGTGAGACTCCATCTCAAAAAAAAAAAAAAAATGTTTATTGAACACCTACTATGTTTTGGTAATAAAGTCAAATGAGGTATAGATCCAGTCCTCAGAACAGGGGAGGTTGCTAAGTAAATATGATGTATATATTATGATAAAAGTATGCAGAGGGAGTTAGGAGTAAGATTAAAGTCTGACCTCACTAGGAGAGGTAATGTTTACCTGTATCTTAAATTATACACAGGAATTAGTCATATGGACAAAGATGTGGGTGAAGGACACTCCAATTGGAGGTACCAGTGGTTGGGATATGGAGCTGTGAAACATCATGATGGCTCAAGGGCCACAAATAGTGTATTACAATTATTACAACTAGCACTTGCAGGTGTTAGAAGAAGAGCTCAGATCAGTGATTTTCAAACACTAGTGTGCATCGGAATCACCTGAAGGACTTAATTTTTTTTTTATATTGTATATAAAATATACAAAATGTATATTGTATATAATTGATGTACATATTATTGGGGTACGTGTGATATTTAAGACATTTATATAGTTTGTAATAATCAAATCCATGTAATTGGGATAGCCATCATCTTAAATATTTGTCTTTATGCTAGAAACGTTCAAATTATTGTCTTCTAGATATTTTGAAATATATAACAGATTATTGTAAACTGTAGTCACCCTACTAATCTATGAAATGCTAGGTCTTATTTCTTCTATCAAACTGTATATTTGTACCCAATAATCAGCTTCTTCATCCCCCCATCCACCCTTCCCAGCCTCTGGTACAACTGCCAATCTACTCTCTAGTTTCAAAAGATCTACTTTTTTAGCTCCCAGATGAGTGAGAGCCTGTGATATTTGTCTTTCTGTGCTTGGCTGATTTCATTTATTGTAATGACCACAAGTTCCATACATGTTGCTGTCATTTCATCTGTACACATTCAACTTTACCAAATAGTTTTCTAACATAGTTGTAACAATTTTCTCTTTCTCTAGCAGTTTATGAGCATTCCATTTGTTATACATTCTTGCCTAAACTTGTTATCACTTACTATCAGTGTTTTTGAGTCATTCTAAAGAGTGTGTACTTATATCTCATTGTTTAATTTGTATGTCCTTGATGAATAATAATATAGAGTTTCTTTTTATATGTTTATTGACCATTTGGATATCCACTTTTGTAGAGTTTATTAAAGACTTTTGTCTATTTTTCCATTCAGTTATCTCTGTTTTTTAAAAATTTATTTGTAAAACTTATAGATATTTGATATGAGTCCTTTGCAGCTACTTGTACTGCAAATGCTTTCTTGCAGTCTGCTTTTTCGCTCTCTTAATAGTGTTTTTTAAATAATCAGAAGTTGTAGTATTTTAACCAGTCCATTTTATCAACCTCCTTCATAATGGTTAATGTTTCTTAGATCCACTTAAGAAATCATTGTCTACCCCAAAGTCATGAAGATATTTTCGTATGTTATTTTCTAGCAGTTTTATTGTTTTACCTTTCACATTGATATCAACAATCCTCCTTGAATTAAGTTTTGTTTGTGGGGTGACATAGGAATAACGTGTTTTTTCAATCTGTATGAATATCCAATTCACTCACAGCCATTTATTGAAAAGACCATCCTTTCAATAGTGCATTGCTGTCTCGCCTTTGTCATAACATGAATGTTTCTATCAGGTAGAGTATGTTCCTGAATTCTCTATTCAGTTCCATTTATCTATCAATGCTTGCACCAAATATCCTACTATTTTAATTACTGTGGCTTTATATATTGTAAGTTATGATATCCAGAAGTATAAGTACTCTAATTTCATTCTTCATACTTAAAATTATCCTTGTTATTCTTGGCTGTTCCATTTCATATGAACTTACCCCACACAGGTGAAAGCCCTGCTGGGTTATTAGCTAGGACTGTATTTAATCTATTGATCATTTTGGGAAGAACTGTCCAGGTAACGAAATTGAATCTCTAGAGTCATAAATGTGTTTTATTCTTTCATTGATTAAGGTTTTAAAAAGTATTTCTTAAGAAAGTTGCGTAGTTTTCATTAGACTATATATTATGTATATATGAATGATTGATTTTTGATGTGAATCTTGTAACCAGTGACCTCGCTGAGTCCACTCATTAATTCTGATAATTTGTCTCCATATTCTTATAGATTTCTTTCATTTATGTAGTTTACTACATACACACAATATGGTATCTGTGATAACATAATTTTTATTCTATTATTTTTCATTTCTCCTTTTCCAGTAGTTCTTTTCCTTGCTTCATTGTACTCGCTAAAACCCCCAGAACAATGCTGAAGATAAATAAGTGATGACGGCAGGCATCTTACCTTGTTTCTGATCTCCAGGGAAAGCTTTTCATGTTTCATTGTTGTGTATAATCTTAGCCATAGGTTTCCCATAGTCTTCTTATAGCAATACAGCTTTCTTCTATTTACAGATTTCTAAGATGTTTTAATTTATTGAGCTTATCTCATGATTTTCTGTTTTATGCTATAAAAGTAAATTAATTACTTTTTGGATGTTAAACCAACTTTTCTGGAATAAAGGTCTCTTGGTTGCTGAATTCAATTGCTAATATTTTATTAGAATTATTAAATTTATATTTGTAAAGAATATCAGATTTTTTTTTCTTTTTAACAGTACCTTACCAGGGTTTGATATCAAGATCATGCTTGCCTTATAAAATGGGTTATGAAGCACTTTTCTTTTTGCTGTTTTCTCGAATTGTTTGAAATATATTGGTGTTATTTCTTCCTTAAATATTTGGCAGAATTTACCAAAATACCTTTCTTGATCTGAAGATTTCATATCAGAATTATTTTTTATGGATTCAGTTTCTGTAATCAATACAGATCTTTTCAGATTTTCTATTTCTTGTGTTAATTTTAGTAAATTTTGTTTTTCTAGCAGTTTGTCACTTCACTTAAATATTCAAATTTATTGACAAAAGGTTATTCATAATATCCTGTTTATTTATTGAAGTCTATTGGATCTGTAATGTGATTTTATTTCTAGTATTGGTAATTTGTGCCTTTTCTCTCTTTTTTTAAAAAACTCCATGTTACTAGGGGCTTATCAATTTTATTAGATTTTTCAAAGAACCAAGTTTTGACCTTGCTGATTAACTCTATTTTTCAATTTCATTAGTATCCGTTCTTATTTAACATGTTTCCTTTCTTCTTTTGGTTTAATTGGCTCTTATTCTACACTTTTTTGAGACTAATATTTCACTTACTTATTTTCAGTCTTTATTATTTCTTAAAACATGCATTTAAGGCTATAAATTTCTTTTGAATAGTGACCCTACATGTATTCCCCAAGATCTGACTTGTTATATTTTTATTATTTCAGTCTAACATTTTTAAAAATTTCCATTGAGATTCTTCCTTAATCCTGTGTTATGTCAAAGAGTACTTCTTAATTTCCATACATTTGGAGATTTTGTGGGTTCTTTGTAACTAATTTCTGGCTTGATTCCACTATGATCAGAGAACGTACTCGGCTTGATTATAGTACAGCATATGGTCACTTTGGTAAGTGTTCCAAACACAAGTTGAGAATCGTACATATTTTCTGCTTTTGTGTATAGTTATTGGTTTCATATTTTTATACCACTTTGTTCAAAATTTCTAATTTTTACTTATCTTTTGTCTGCTTCTCTATCAGTTACTGAGAGGTATGTTAAGGATCTCAGTCTAAACTCAAACTGCGGGTTTATCTTATTAGTTCTATTGATTTTTGCTTTATATATTTAAGCTTCTCTTATGCTTTTTTCATAATCTTGATGAACTAACACTTTTATCATTATAAAATATTTCTTATTTTTTCTTTTTTTTTTTTTGAGACGGAGTCTCGCTCTGCCGCCCAGGCTGGAGTGCAGTGGCCGGATCTCAGCTCACTGCAAGCTCCGCCTCCCGGGTTCACGCCATTCTCCTGCCTCAGCCTCCCGAGTAGCTGGGATTACAGGCGCCCGCCACCTCGCCCGGCTAGTTTTTTGTATTTTTTAGTAGAGACGGGGTTTCACCGTGTCAGCCAGGATGGTCTCGATCTCCTGACCTCGTGATCCACCCGTCTCGGCCTCCCAAAGTGCTGGGATTACAGGCTTGAGCCACCGCGCCCGGCCTCTATTTCTTATTTTTTCTACTGACCTACCTTCCAAAACACGAATCCTCTGTACAGGTGTGTCAAATTTAATATTTAATCCACCTATTGAGTTCCTAGACTAAATGTTTATTTTTACATTCTAGATTTTCAACTTGATTGTTTTAATTGTTTAGTTTATTTTATTAAACATGTTTTCAATAGTCATTTTAAAGCCCGTTTATGAACACTCAGTTGTCTGGATCACTTTTAGATTTATTCCTATTGTTTATTTTCTGTTCTATTCTTTCTCTTTTGGAAGAAAAGAATAAATTGTATGGCAGACATTGTGTATGAAATATTGACATCTTTCTCTATGAGTTTAGCTTGTGACGGACAGAATAGGGAAAATTACCCTATTCCAATCAGGGATTAAACAGTTTTAAGGTTGTGTTTCAGACTTTGTAATGCTTGGTCAGTTTCTGCTTTCTCTAATTCCTAGGTTGTGATTCTAAGGGATCCCAAACGAAAACTTGAGGTGTTTATCGCTGTCTTTCAGACAGCCCTAAACGTCAATGAAAATATCTTCCTAGCATTGTGAAACTGCCAAAAGCTCTAAACTTCTTGGTTCCCACTTTCTTCTAAGCTTCTCTTGAACGACAAGCTTCTTTTGTTTCTTCTCTGCTGTCGAAATCAGGAATCCACAAATGCTTCAAGGGGAAAAGCTGCAAATTTTCAGTCTCACATCTGCTTCCTTTCTCTTAGCTCCTCAACTCCTGGATATCTTAGTGGCCCTGAACTCCAGTGTTTTTTTCTCACTAGATCTTGAGACTTCTAAAAGCTGTTCTCCGTTTCTCTGTGTCTTAGCAGCCTCTTTTTCTCCTTTTCTCAGCTTCTTTGCCTGTTCAATTTTGAGCCATCTCAGTTTCCCGTCTCTTAAAGATCTTGGCCCTTCAGGTTCTGGCTACCTTGGTAATACTCTGTTGCCTTCAAATTTCGTTTTAATCTAGTTATTCTAGTTGTTAGTAGTGGGAGGTTTGGTCTGCTATAAATTAATCTCTGTCACAAATGGAATGCCTTTTTCCTTTTCTTTTTTTTTTTTTTTCAGCTACATAGTATACCATTGTATAGCTATTCTAAAATTTCTTTGTACAGACCTAGTTATGGATACTTAGGTTGTTTCCAATATTTACTATTGCAAAGCATAAAGCAGTAGCTTATATGTACATTACAAATTATATAAATAATGGTAACTTAGTATGTACATAACTGTATGTGCATTATCTATACAGTTGCACACATATACAAAAATATATAAAATACAAAGTCTTAGAATAAAATTGCTTAATCAAAGGGAATATTCATTTTTGTTTTGGTATACATTGCCTATTATCCTTTGTAGAACTCATACCAATTTATATTCCAAAGATTATATGAACATGCCTATTTTCCCACAGCTTAACAACATACTGTGTTATTTTAATTTTGACATTTGTCAATGGTAGCTTAAGAAATGGTATCTCATTATAATTTTAACTTGCATTATTTCTATTGTGGGGGAGGTTGAACATTTTTCATGCAGTTAAAGCCTCAAGTAAACACACTGTTCTATAGATTTGTTATAGATGACCAACATTTCACAGAGTATATATCATGACATTCACATAAAATTTTCTGCAACAATTATGTTGTATCACATATTTCCCCCTTTTGGCGATTCATAAAAAAGCCTCTGAGAAAAGAAATTCCTTGAAATGTTTTATTGTGGAAAAAAAAATATATATAACGTAATTATCATCTTAACCAGTTGTAAGTATGTGATTTAGTGGCATTAAATACACTCACAATGTTGTGTGGCCATCACCAGTATCCATACCCAAAATGTTTTCATCATCTTTAACAAAAACTCTGTTTCCACGACTCCCTTTCCTTCTGCCTCCCAGCCCCTGGTAACCTCTTCTCTACTTTCTGTCTCTTTGAATTTGTCTATTCTACATACGTCATATAAGTAGAATTATACAATATTTATCTTGTGTCTGGCTTCTTGCACTATGTATATTTTTAAGGATCACCCACGTTGTAGCGTATATCAAAATTTCATTCCTTTTTATGGCAGAATAATATACTATCATGTGCATAATCCCTTTATGTGTTGGTGGGCATTTGAATTGTTTCCACATATTGGCCATTGTGAATAATGCTATGAACATCAGTGCACAAATGTGTTTGAGTCCCTGCTTTTAATTCTTTTGGATATACACCTAGGAGAGAAATTGGTGGGTCATATGGTGGTTCTATTTGAACTATTTAAGAAATTGCCACATTGTTTTCTACAGAAAATGTACCATTTTGCATTCTCACCAGCACTTGTGAGACTTCCAATTTCTCCACATCCTTGCCAACACCTTCCGTTTTCCCTTTTTAAAAATTATAGCCATCCTAGTAGGTGTGATGTGCTATCCACTGTCATTTTGACTTGCATTTTTCTAATGATTAATGATGATAAGCATCTTTTCATGATTATATTGGACATTTGTATATCATATTTGGTGAAATATCTATTGATGTCCTTCATCTACTTTTTAACCTAGTTGTTTGACTTTTTGTTGTTGAGTTCTAGGAGTTTTTAAAATATATATTTTGAGTATCCATCACTTATTAAGTATATAATTTAGAAATATTTTCTCCCATTCAGTAGGTTGTCTTTTTACTTTCTTGATGGTATACTTTGATGCATAAAAAATTCTTAATTTTGATAAAATCCACACTCTCTCTCTATATATTTTTCATTATCTGTGCTTTTGGTGTCAAATGCATGAAATTGTTACCAAATCCAATGTTATAAAGATTTTCCCCATTGTCCCCATCTAAGAGTTTTATGGTTTTAGCTATTTAGTTTGAGGCCTTTGATATATTTAGAGTTAATTTTTGTATATGGTACATATATATGGAGCTCACATTTTGCATGTGGATATTCAGTTTTCTTGGAACCATTTGTTGAAAATACTATCCTTTCCTCATTAAATGGTCTTGACATCTTTGTCAAAAATTAATTGATTTATATGTGTAAGAGTTTATTTCTGGGCTCTCTATTCTATTCCATTGGTCTATCTCTCTGTTGAAATGTGAGTCCCATACTATTTTAGTTACTGTACCTTTGTAGTAAGTTTAGAAGTCAGGAAATGGGAGTGCCCCAACTTCATTCTCCTCTTTCAAGATTGTTTGACTATGTAGGGGTTCTTGCAATATCATATAAATTTGAGAGTTAGCTTTTCCATTTCTGAAAAAAAAAAGGCTGTTGGAATTTTGATAGTGATTGCACTAAATCTATAGATCACATTGTGTATTATAGACCTCTTAACAATGTAACTCTTCCTATGTATGAACATGAAATGTCTTTCCATTTATTTAAGTCTTCTTAAATTACTTTCAGCAATGTTGTAGTTTTAAGTATATGAGTCTTTTACTTCTTTCTTTAGATTTATCATTAGTATTTAATTTCTAATTAGTTAAGATTTATTCCTAAGTACTCCTAAGTATTTAATTACTAAATACTAAATATTTAGTAATAAACATACACCTTGTTTAGATTTGTTTTTAAGTATTTTAGTGACTATTATACATAGCTTTTGTATTCTTTCCTTTTCTTTTTCTTTTTCTTTTTCTTTTGAGATGGAGTCTCGCTCTGTCACCCAGGCTGGAGTGCAGTGGCATGATCTCAGCTCACTGCAACCTCCTCCTCCTGAGTTCAAGCGATTCTCCTGCCCCAGCCTCCTGAATAACTGGGATTACAGGCGCCCGCCACCTCGCCTGGCTAATTTTTTTTATTTTTATTTTTATTTTTTATTTTTTAGTAGAGATGGAGTTTTACCATGTTGGCCAGGCCAGTCTCGAACTCCTGACCTCAGGTGATCTGCCCACCCTGGCCTCCCAAAGTGTTGGGATTATAGACATGAACCACCGTGCCTGGCCGCATTGTTTTTCTTTATTTCCTTTTTGGTTTGTTTATTGATGGTATATTGCAGCGAAGTTAATATTTGTGTTGATCTTGTACCTTGAAATTTTGCTGAATTTGTTTACTAGCTCTAGTAGCTTCCTTACAAATTCTGTGGAATTCTCTTTAAGAAATTTTTTCCTCTAGTTCATTGGTTTTTCTTTTTTATTATTATTTTTTATTATACTTTAAGTTCTAGGATATATGTATAGAATGTGCAGGTTAGATAGGTATACATGTGCCATGGTGGTTTGCTGCACCCATCAACCCACCATCTACATTAGGTATTTCTCCTAATGTTATCCCTCCCCTAACCCCCCATGTCCCAGCAGGCCCCAGTGTGTGATGTTTCCCTCCCTGTGTCCATGTGTTCTCAGTGTTCAACTCCCACTTATGAGTGAGAACATGTGGTGTTTGGTGTTCTGTTCCTGTGTTAGTTTGCTGAGAATGATGGTTTTCCATTTTCATCCATGCCCCTGTAAAGAACATGAGCTCATCCTTTTTTGGAATTTTCTACATATAGAATCATATCACCTGTGAATAGAGATATCATTACCACTTCCTTTTTAATTTGAATGGCTTTTATTTCTTTTACCTTTCTAATAGTTCTGGTTGGAACTTCCGGTGCGATGTTGAATAGCAGTAGTGAAAGCAGGCATTCTTGTCTTGTTCCTGACCCTAGAGAGAGTTTTCAGTCTTTTAGCATTGAGTATGGTCCATTTAACTTGGTTTTAAGTCAGCATCTTCTCAACTTATTTGACTGAGGAACAAGTTATTCATATTGGGAAACACTTTTACTGATAAATTAATAAACGAGTCTAAAATATCTAACAATTAGAATGAAAATTCAGGTGCTTAGAGTAACACAGAGCATTTAGATTTCAATCTTTGACTCTGTCAGTTGGACTCTGCCATTTTTGAGAGAGTCATTGAATTTCAGTCAATTCCTCTTTATAATTTAGTTCAGTTCACAAAACAAACACAAGAAATAGAACTTTCTCCATTATATAAGCAGGACGTGACTACCTATTAAAATGCTGAGAATGACTTGTAGGTGGTGGTGTTAACAGAGGGAGGACCAGAGGGAGGACTATCCTACATACGACTTGGTGTTCTGTAGTGATTTGTGGTAGCTGCATTAAATCAAAATTTAATACTTTGCCTTTTAGGGAGAAAGGCGAGAAGATAATATGAAAACATTGGGTATTTTATCCTCTTGCCAAAGAATTATTGATTGTATCTTCTTCACTTCACTCAGTACCTGCTAATTTTTACCAAGCACCTCATCCCCACATGCTGTGTTCTCTCACAAAATTCCAAGCAAGACTCTTCGAGTCTATTACCCTCTCTACACTTTATAGGTAACTGAGAAAGGCCAGAAAACAAAATGATGAATACAACAATTGCTGAAAACTCAGAGTTGTTATAAAATTGGCAGCGGTAAGATAAGCAAGGAGCAAAATCTTGAAATGATTAAATACTCAACCAGGAGTGTCTGAGTGGCCTCATCAGACTCTCCAGCCTTGTGGGCAACCCCAGAAGAAGGGCACTTCTTGAAGATTTAGTCATAAGCCTAAGTCAAAGAAAGTTTTACTGTCTGTTTATTTAATGGTGACTCAGTGTTGTCATGTCTTTGCATGCGTTCTATCTATATTTGGTGAAGGTCAAACAAATGGTGGGTTCAGAGGGTCACTGAAAGAACAATTGTCATTCCTTGTGGAAGCCATGCCACACTGGCCTCCTTGTGTCTCCCTCAAATATACAAAGCACGTTGGCTTCTTAATTTGAACTTTTTGTCCCTGTGCTTAAAATAACCTTCTATAAATACTTAGAGGGGTTTTTTATCCCTCACTTATTTAGGTCTCTGCTCCGAAAGGCCTTCCCTAGCTCTTCTTTCTAAACTATTCCCCAATATTTGCTCTCCCATAACCCTGCCTTCTTTTTCTTTACAGGTCACAATTCTTGGCATGACATTAAATGTTCATTGATTATTTATTTGTTATCTGTTCACCAATATAAGCTTTATGAGGGCGAGGCTTTGTTTTGTTCAGTGCTATATTGCCAACATTTAAAACAGTGCCTTGAATATATGTTAGGTATTTAGAAAATATTTTCTGAATGAACAAACTCATAAATATGCTGATGGAAAAGTTATTTAACAATCAAAGGGAATTTATTGGCTCAATGAAATTAAAATGATCTCTTCTGAAGTACCCATATAATGTCACTGGGACTCTCTCCAGTCCCCAGCTCTGCCTCTTTCCTGTTGGCCTCACTTTCCAGCAGATCTTTCCCCCATCTGGTCCCTGGCTACCCTAGGCTTACATCATGCAAAGTTAAAACATCCAGAGAAGAGGACACACCTCTTTTCCAGTAGCACCAGCAGAATTTCAGGGCTCCAGTGGCTTCTACTGGGCAACACACCTGAACCAAATCCTCTGGCCAAGGAGTTGAAATAGGCTTACTGGCTAGGCCAGGTCACTTCTCCCCTCCTGATGCCCACTGGAGCCACATGGACAAAGAATGGGGAAAGGCAGTCCTTCAAAGAAAAATCAAAGTGTAGATATTGTAGACATGTAGATAGTGTAGACATGGGAGAAAGGATGCCCCAAAGGCAAAAGCGACAGAATACACTTTATTCCTGATGATTTAAAAAAGAAAGAGAAAAACAAAAATAGACAAACAAAAACAAACAAAACTTCTTTGTCACTCAGTAACAACTTGTTTAGGTCCTCATTTCCAAGAAACTGATAGAAATACATCAAAATTTTGTTCCAAGTTAGAACTCTTGTCTTTTTAAAGCTTTGTTAGCACCCCTGAGGTGCTAATGGAAATAACAAACACATAGTAAATCTGTAAAATTTCCAATGTTAAACTCAGTCTTGAGACTAAGGCACTTAGCTATGAACTTCTGCCTTTTCAAACACATGTGTTTGAAACGTCTGTGCCAGGAACTGTTCTAAGTGTTGGGGACAAATTTCACCCCCACTCCTTATCCTTCTTCTCTGCTTTGGTTCCTTCCACATCACTTCTCTGTCTCTAATATATTTATAATTTATTTATTTGTCTATTGTCTGTTTCCCTCCCCACCTTCCAGGATGTAAATTCCATGAGGGCAGGAATTCTTGTCTCTTTTGTCCACTGCTATATCCACAGAGGCCAGAACTGTGCCTGGCATACAGTAGCACTCAGTAAATATTTGTTGAATAGATGAATGTGATAAGTTGAACCTTGGTGGTTTGTATTTTTTTCTGTACTCTTTTTTCTGTGCTCTGTGTTTTATTTTATTATTATTATTATTTTTTTGGAGACGGAGTCTCACTCTGTTGCCCAGGCTGGAGTGTGATGGCATGATCTTGGCTCATTGCAACCCCTGCCTCCTGGGTTCAAGCAATTCTCCTGCCTCAGCCTCTCAAGTAGCTGGGATTACAGGCTCCCACCACCGCTCGGCTAATTTTTGTATTTTTAGTAAAGATGGGATTTCACCATGTTGGCCAGGCTGGTTTCGAACTCCTGACCTCAGGTGATCCGCTTGCCTTGGCCTCCCAACGTGCTGGGATTACAGGTGTGAGTCACTGCGCCTGGCCAGTGCTTTGTATTTTAAAGTTTAGTATTTTACTATTGAATAGATTTTGCTCATTCTTTTTCTATATTTTGATTTTTTTCTTTTATATTCATTTCTTACAGTGCTTCTAACTTCTATGCTATTCAAAAGAATGTAGCTTTTACCTAAAAATGTGTTCAGATGATCTTCTGATATTGTTTTTGCGGAACCAGATTGATTGAAACATAGTCTAAGTGAGTGCACACATGCAGATGTACACACACAAATGTACACACACTAATGACAAGCTATGCAATGACCCAAATTCATTGAAACACAGCACAACATGTGAGTATACATATACACATACATACACACACACACACACGACAAGCTAGCTGTGTATTGTAGTTTTATAGCAATTCTCATTGTAGTTTGTGTGCCAGGAAAATAACAATCCCCTGTGATCAGAGCTTTTTTTTTTTTTTTTTTTTTTTATGCTTAGCTGTTATTCACATGAAGATTTTCTAACTTGATTTGTCAGTTTTGTACTAGAAAACCCAAAGAAGAAATGGGAGCCAATTTTGACATATAAAAATCAAACATTTAAATCAAATTGAACATTTTAAAATAATGGTTGGAGGCTAGTTGTGGCATTCTCAAAGGCTCCCAATGTTTGAGTCTAGCAACTTAGTTGAAACTTAGTAGAATCTTCTGTGTGTCTCACGCAGCAGGGCAAAACAAAACGAAACAAAACAAGCAAAAAAGGTGGAGTTCCCTTTTACCTTCACCACATTTCTGTTTCTAATTGATGAGATGTTTTCCACTCTCCCACAATCCCTTGTTCCTCCTTGTAAAAGCCTTAACTGCTGCCTAATTTTCAATAGGAAAAGTTACTGTCCTGTTTCTCTTTTTGTCACAGTTGCCAAATTAGACTTACTCTGCTGCATTTAGGGTTTGTGAACTTACCTACATCAATATATTTGCAGTCTTCTTTTCCCCTCTATAATCCTAAATTCTAATTTTGTTTTGTGTACTCTTTTGACAGTAATTTTAGTTATATTACATATCAAAGGTTTTATGGAAAGAAACAATTATAAATAAGGCAATTAAAATGTCTGGGTATGTTTATGTGCTGGTTCCTGAAATATCACTAGGGATGGTGTGGAGGACTCAGATGAGGGATTGGACCTTCCATGCTCCTGAAGAGTTGATAGTCATATTTGTTGAATGAAGCCAGTGTAGATCTAGGAGGCTGGATGTGCTCCAGATCATCCTGTCCTTTTCCAGGGATTGTGATGGCTGTCTGTTATTCAGAAAATAGCTCACAACCTTTTTTTCAAATATGAGAAGCTCCTTTTTATGTCAAAAGATAGTGTAGACCCTTTACCAGCGGGGATAGGGTAGGCTATGTGGCAATGACAAACAACTTCAAAATGCTAGTAACTTACAAAACCATCAGTTTTGTTTCTAGGTCACTCTACATATCCATCCTGAATCAGTGAAGGCCACTGATCACTGTGGCCACTCTGGCAGCCAGGCCAATGGAGCCACCATCATCTCTGATCGCTGAAGCAGAAGGAAGAGTGGAATGCTGGAGAATCTCTCACTGGCAGTTCAAGCCTGGCTCAGGAGTCATCACTTCCACTCACAACTCATTTCCTAAAGCTGGTCACATGGCCCCACCTAGCTCCAAGGGGGCCTCCATGTGCAACCCTTGCACAGGCTCAGAAGGTGGGGAGAACTGGAAATATTGGCCATGTGGCACTAATGCTCATCATAGAGGTGCCTGCACAGTGGTGGTTGTCAACTTTTAACATTTCTGGCTTGAGAAAATACATAATGATAAAAAGTTGCTATGAATTTGAGTAATATTCAAATTTAAAAAATTATATTGAATTAATCATATTAATAACTAAGTAAACAAGACAAACTTTTTACAAGAATTAGCACCAGGAAAAAATAGTTAATACTAGAATTATTTTTAGTGAGCAAATTCGCTTTGAGAAAACAGCCTGATGATTACGTGGAGGGGATGGCAGGAATGTGAGGCAGGCACTGCTCTCCATAACACAGAGAGAGGATAGGATTTGGAGGTTTAAGAGACACTGCAGGCTGGGTGTGGTGGCTCATGCCTGTAATCCCAGCACTTTGGAGGCCAAGGTGGGAGGATCACCTGAGATCAGGATTTCAAGACCAGCCTGGCCAACATAGTGAAACTCCATCGCTACAAAAATAAAAAAAATTGCTGGGCATGATGTTGGGTGCCTGTAATCCCAGCTACTTGGGAGGCTGAGGTGGGAGAATCACTTAAACCCAGGAGGCAGAGGCTGCAGTGAGCCGAGATAGCCCACTCCAGCAAGGGGGACAGAGCGAGACTCTGTCTCAAAAAAAAAAAAAAATAAAAAAAGCACTGCAAGAGGATGACAGGGAGGAAGAGTGGGAAAGGGGAAGAGAAGACAGGAAGAGTGGCTAGCAAAAGGGAAGGGAGATCAGTCCCTAAAATGACTCTCTTTCTTTGACCTTCCCACCCGCAAATTTCAACGATGTTTTGTAAACTCACAAATGTAAGATGTAAATACATTTTGGTTGTGAAAACTAAAGAAGGAGACAAGTTTCATGCTGGGTTGAAGTAGCAAATGTCTTAGACAGCCTGTAAGGATGCAGGGGACTTCAAGTAGAAGACTAGAGAATGCAAGCTGCTCAAAAATTTGCAGAAGTCTTGGAGAGTGCTTTAGGCAGCCAGGACATAAACTACCAATTTTATGGAACCCTTGAAGGTTCCCAGCTGATGTTTTTGTTAATTAATATATGTATTATCGTTAATGTTAGTTTTAAACGCACTGAAATCAGTTTGTACATTGATTGATTTAATAGTTATGGATTGCAAACAAGATAATGAACATGATAAACAAGATTCCTGTCACTTATAAAGCTTATCACTCAAGAGAGGCAGAAGTTAAATATATATGGAAATAGACTTACATTATTTATTTACAACAACACTCAATGGCTATAGATTTATAGACCCCAACCCATAGGGTCTGTGGGTTGGGAAACATAGGACCAAGAATTTAGGTGATTCCATAACAGGACTGACATGGAAAGACCTAGGCATACCTACACCAAATTCAATGCTTCTCTTTTCTGAGAGTGCTAAAAGGTTAGTTTTCTTAATTTCCAATGCCCTAAGAGACCCATGCCAGATTATTAGCCAGTACAATAAAGAATGGAAAATACATTTGAGGAACTAAAGATAATATGTCAAGTAAAAATATTTTAAAAGAAATATATCTTTTTTTTTTAAATTTAGGAATAATCAAATCCACAAGGCAAAATTGAGATTATGTGAATAAAAGAATAGACAAGTTTGAATAAGAAACAGATGGATATTCTAGAGATAAAGAATATAGTCAAGGAAAAAAATAACTTTAAAATAATACGGAAGTTCAAATGGAGCTTAAATATAATTGAATGTGTCCCATTCTGTAGGTTAACAACCCCATCAAAAAGTGGGCAAAGGATATGAACAGACATTTCTCAAAAGAAGACATTCATACAGCCAACAGACACATGAAAAAATGCTCATCATCACTGGCCATCAGAGAAATGCAAATCAAAACCACAATGAGATACCATCTCACACCAGTTAGAATGGCGATCATTAAAAAGTCAGGAAACAACAGGTGCTGGAGAGGATGTGGAGAAATAGGAACACTTTTACACTGTTGGTGGGATTGTAAACTAGTTCAACCATTATGGAAAACAGTATGGCGATTCCTCAAGGATCTAGAACTAGATGTACCATATGACCCAGCCATCCCATTACTGGGTATATACCCAAAGGATTATAAATTATGCTGCTATAAAGACACATGCACACGTATGTTTATTGCAGCACTATTCACAATAGCAAAGACTTGGAATCAACCCAAATGTCCATCAGTGACAGATTGGATTAAGAAAATGTGGCACATATACACCATGGAATACTATGCAGCCATCAAAAAAGGATGAGTTTGTGTCCTTTGTAGGGACATGGATGCAGCTGGAAACCATCATTCTTAGCAAACTATCACAAGAACAGAAAACCAAACACCGCATGTTCTCACTCATAGGTGGGAACTGAACAATGAGATCACTTGGACTCAGGAAGGGGAACATCACACACCGGGGCCTATCATGGGGAGGGGGGAGGGGGGAGGGATTGCATTGGGAGTTATACCTGATGTAAATGACGAGTTGATGGGTGCAGCACACCAACATGGCACAAGTATACATATGTAACAAACCTGCACGTTATGCACATGTACCCTACAACTTAAAGTATAATAATAAATAAATTAAAAAATATATATATAATTGAATGTGGAATTTGTCGATTAAAATATGGATTATAGGAAATGAATCAGAACACAGCTCAGAAAGAAAACAAGAGATTTAAATATCAGAGAGAAGAGAAGAGCCATGGAGAAGAGAAAGAGAGCAAGCTAGATAATAGTAGTTCCACAAAGCAAGACTCTAGAATAAGGTAAGGGCAAGGTTAAAAGAAATTATGGATGATAATTATTCATAATTGAATAAACAAATGAGCTCTTAGAGTGAAGAAACATAGAGTCCTACACAAGATAGATTTTTAAATATGATCTCTTATTCACATCATGGTAAAGTTACAGAATATCTATGAAAAAGAAAAAACTTGAAAAGCTACCAGAGAGAAAAGATAAGAGGCAGTAAAGAAATGATCATCAGATTTATCGCAGACTTCTCACCAGCAACAATACATGTTATAGGACAATAAAAAACATCTTCACAATGCAAGGAGAAAACAATTGTCCACCTTGAATTCTCTACTCACTGGGTCACAGAAAGTGAGCATGGTATAAGGGCATTTTCAGTCAGATCCTCCATGAATGTGCCATTCACGGAACACTCATTGAAAGAACTACTAAGGATTTCACTCAGCAAGAAAGAAAATGAACCCAGAAGGAAGGTGTTGGGTTGCAATCAACAATGATATAAAGGAAAGAAAAGGCTAAAAGTAAATGAACCAAGTATAGAAATTGACAAACAAAAAGAAAATTGGGAGAAAGGAATTGAAAAACATAAAAGGTGACTATAATAAATAAAAAACAAGGGACAGTAGAAAATATAAATAAAATAAAAATTTGTAAAACTCAAATTAAAAATTAAATAAATTAATGACAGAATTTAATCCTGAAGAAAAGAGGATGAGGAGAAATGGCAGCCTCTGGAGGAGTTTTGAACAAATAATCAGCAAAACATTTGACAAGTTAATTAGAAAAACCTTTAAACTAATTTTTTAAATGAAAAAGTTGCAACCCAGAGAGTGTGTCTAGTTTTTGAAGAACATGTTATTCCTATATTCATCTTTTCCAGGACAAATGAAAGGATGAAAAAATGTCCTAAATCATTTTAAGAAACAGCACAATATTAGTACCAAAACCTGGTAAAGATGGTGTGAAAGGAAAACTAGAGAATGACTATACATAGGAAAATCAGTGTCAGCAATTCTAAATGAAATATTTCCAAACTGAATAGAACAGTCTTTCAAAAATAATAATACAACATAGTTACATAGGTGTTATTCTAGAAGAGATGACTTAGTGTTAGGATATCTATTAATTAATTAAATCAACAGATTAGCAGTTAAGAATACAAATTTATCACAATAGATGTTCTATGTAGAATTTGAAAATAATAAATATCCACCACTGATGAAAACAAAACTAGAAAACTAAAAATAATAGGAAACTACCTTTACATGATTAAAAAATGCATATTGAAAACCAATAACTCAAAGTCCATGGAGACACTTCTGTTAAAATCAAGAAGACAAAAATTCCTACTTTCCCTAGTATTACTGAGCATTTTTGTGAAGTCTAGTTAATGCAATAGATATGAAACTGGTATACATAAAATTATCATAAGAAAGGATATAGAATAATCATTATTGACAGGTGATATGGACTTCTGCCAAGAGAATTAATGAGACCATCTTGAGCTAATATATTTAAATAACGTAACAAGCTAAAAAATAAATGCAGTAACTTTTCCCTACAGAATCAATAATCAGTAGAAAATATATCAGAAAATGTTCACGTTTAAAATAAGCAGAAATAACATTACCTAGGGAAAACACCAGTTGGGCGTGGTGGCTCACACCTGTAATCCCAGCACTTTGGGAGGCCAAAGCGGACCAATCACTTGAGGTCAGGAATTCAAGACCAGCCTAGGCTACATGGCGAAACGCTGTCTCTACTAAACATACAAAAAATTAACTGGGCATGGTGGTGCACGCACGCCTGTGATCCCAGCTACTTGGGAGGCTGAGGCACAAGAATTGCTTGAACCCAGGAGGCGGAGGTTGCAGTGAGTTGAGATCGTGCCACTGCACTCTAGCCTGAGCCAGTACTTTATGTGAAGGGGAGAAAACCCTGAATTGGGTCTACTTCTCCAGGTATACAAAGGATTTCTTGAAGCAATACAAGATGATTGAATATTATACAGATGGACAATCTCAAGGTATAAATTTACCACCACTCCAAGTGAAAATCCCTATGAGATTTTTGGGAGCGAAAGGTAGGTGAGATCAATAAAATTATTTTTCAAATAACACAGAGTAAGTGCTAGCTGTCAATAGCATTTTGGGGTTAAGCACATAACATACATTATCATATTTAATCTTTAAAAATTTTTAAGTTCAAATTTAGGCTCAGAAAGTTTAAATAATTTTTCAAGGATCACACAGCTGTGTGGAATTGGAACTCCAACATAGATCTGACGGCCTTATTCCAAAACCTGAGATTTTAAAAAACCGTGCTGTATATTGCAAAAGCAACAGCTATTTTAATTTTTTGTATTAAGAATATCTAGATCCGGCTGGGCACGTGGATCACGCCTGTAATCCCAGCACTTTGGGAGGCTGAGGCAGGTGGATCACCTGAGGTCAGTAGTTCGAGACCAGCCTGGCCAACGTGGTGAAACCCCATCTCTACTAAAAATATGAAAAATAAGCCAGGCATGGTGGTGCACACCTCAAATCCCAGCTACTCGGGAGGCTGAGGCAGGAGACTCGCTTGAATCTGAGTGAGAGATCATGGTGAGACGAGATGGCGCTACTGCACTCCAGCCTGGGTAACAAGAGCGAAACTCCGTCTCAAAAAAAAAAAAAAAAAAAAAAAAAGGAATGTAGAGCCTAGAGGAAAAACCAGTTTCACTGAATGGTGTTCTGCACATTTCATTTAAAACCTATTCCAAAAGGATACTACAGTCTTTATTTACCTACAGTTAAAATAGTAGTCTTACAGAAAGCTGTTTAATATGCATGGTCAAATGAAAATTAAGTATATTGCAAAGCAGAATAACCCACTCTTATTGATCATTCTGCTTTAAAATGTTTTTACTTATGATATATATAACATTAAAAAATTTTAGCCTTTTAATAAATATATTCATATATGTATATATTATATAATACATATTTATGTATAATTTATTTTTATATACAAAATTACATAATTATACATAGTCCACTATGTATACGTGGTTATTAATACTCTAAGAGTTAACAGTGGCTAAATCAGAATAATTTTTTTTATTTCGTTTACAGTTACTTCTTTTAAAAGTTGTAGCATTCCAAAAAGAACAGCTCTTTTTAAGTTGAAAGACACAGGAGGCTAAGTTTGTTTCTCCATTAAGTGAGACATTTTTATCTGTAACCTGAAAAACAGTAATAGTATTAATAAAGTTATTTGGGGGATTTGGTTTGTGAAAACTGTCAAATCCAATTAGCTTGATCTTTAGCAGTTATCTAAGTGTAAGGTGAAAATAAACAACGATTTTAGTATGGTAATCAGGTGAAATTATACCATGCGTTTATTTTAGAAATCGGTGTTGTCAACTTCCAAGTCTATTTCAACGAATCCTGGTTTTCGTGCTAAAGTCAAAATGTGGTCCTGTTTGGCGGAGAGTTTCCTAGTCCCTCCCATTTCTCCTTTGGCAATCCTGGCGGTCTGGTACCCCTGGAACGCTCCACTAATAAGCAGCATTCTTTCCGTAGTAAGGTTCTGCTCCTTTGAAAATGCCCAATGGTTCTTGTTCTTACCATACAACTCTAACATGTTAACATGCATCTTAAGCAAGACCTTAAATACTGACTGCCACGCAGCCACACTTCAGCTACATTCTCAGTATTTCCTTTTTATTTGTTAGCTGTAAAACTGAACAAATGGGACTGAGGGACTTTGGCACGGCTCCAAATCAGAGAGAAACGCATCCCGAATTGGCCCTTTGCCCAAAGGTATAATTTTCAGCTGTGAGTTGCCCTTAATTTTGAAAATCATCTTTGTAGCTTCGGATTTTCCAGAGCAGTAGAAGCATTGTGTTTGCTCTCCAGGCGACCAGCATTGAAAAACAAAAATAAAAACACAGTATCTTGCTTTCTTTTTGCATCAGATCAGGCTTCTTTCACTAAATGATTCAACATATTAAGAAAATTCCAGTATAAATGATATAAATACCTTGTGCCTGCCGGCCATAAGTATCTCAATAGTATGCAGATTTCTCCAGGTCATTTGATTTTGGAACAAAATAATCAAATGACCTTTCAAGTTTCGTACGGATATGTTTTAAAACTAGATTTCTCTGCATTTATGAATAGTAGAAGTACTTAGCATCAGTTTCAGTTATGCTGTTGTAAATAAATTACTTTGTGATTAAGGATAACAATTGACAATACACTTATTTAGTAAACATGTATGTCTGTATGTATAAAACATCAACATATGCTAATGCACAGTATTTTATAAGACTACTGAGCATAGGGACTTTCCAACCAGCATGTTGATATTTGTTTCTATGAATAAAGTCTTCTAATATGTCTTAAATTCCACTGGGCAAATGATGGTTTTAATCAATTAAGATCTGTGCTTCTCTGAGAAGATAATGCCTGTAAGAATGTGAATAATTTTTATAGTTGCCATTTTGTTTTTTGTATTTATTTGCTGTAAGATGTGATTTTTTTCTCTGCTTTATCAAGTTCAGCTTATATCTGGCAATTCAATTTTTAAAAATCTGATTGACTTACATCAGCTAATCTTACATATTGTTTATCCCCCAAATTGCAAAACAACCATATAAAATAAAGAGAATTACATACCTTTTAAAAATTAGTTCTGCGACAAATACATATCACGGTATTTGGAATCAGACATACCTGGTTTCTAACACCCAGATTAAGGAATTAAATCTATGCAGAAAGCACCAATAACCGCCAACATTCTGACACATCAGCTCCGTGTGCCTGGCATACACTCCCTGAGCCTCAATTCTCTTATTTGAAAACATTGAAAAATATTTCTTTTTTGCAACATTGTTGTGGGGAGCCAGGAGATAGTATGTGACTAGGTCTCGCACAGGACCTGACAATATTGAAAAATTTAGTTGCAGTTTTTCTCTTCAGATTATTAAAGGAATATAATCTTATTATAGAAAATTGAAAAAAAAGTAGACAAAAATGACTATTGTCATACCACCCACTTTTTTTCTTTCCTGTCATGGTTTTTCATAGCTGAGGTATTGTTCAATATAAAATTTTACATTTTGCTTTAATTCAATTTACTTTATAACACCAGTATTTTCTCATGTTATGACATGCTCTTCATAAACAACAGTTTTAGTGCCTTTGTACCATTTCCCTATTGTTGGATAGGTGATTTCCAGTGTTTTGTATTGTAGATAGTGCCATGATAAATCCCTTTGTTTCTAACTTTTGTATTTCTGATTATTCTCTCAGAATAGATTATATTTGTCCCATCTGTTGTTTGTTTCATGTTTCTACCTTTTCTGCTTTTTTTTTTGCATTAATGACTTTTTTTTCTGATTCCATTTTGTTTCCTTTACTGGCTCACTTGTTATAACCTGTTTTTTTTAGTGAATGTTTTGGTGTCTGTAGTATACATCTCATACTTACCACAGTCTACCTTCATTATAGTTTAGAACTTTCTTGTACAGTAGGACTTTAAAATAGTATTTTTCCATCCCTCCATCCTGGCCTATGTGTTATTTTTGTCCTATACTTTTTCTCTATGTATGTTACAAATACCACAATACACATTTTAATTTTTGTCTTAAATAATCAGTTCTCTTTTAAAGATATTTTAAAAGTAACAAAAATGTGTTTTCTATTTAGTCACATATTTACTATTTCTGTTTACTCTTCATTCCTTTGTGTAGCATCAGATATTTATCTGGTATCATTTCTCATTTTTCATCAGCCTGAAGGACTTCCTTTAACATTTTTCTGTGGTGCATTTCAGCTTTTGTATGTCTGCAAAAGTATGTATTTAGCCTTCCCTTTTGAAAGTCTTTTTTCTGGGATAAGAATTCCAGGTTGATGAGTTTTTTCGCTTTTCTTTCAGTAGTTAAATATGTTGCTCCACTGACTTCTGGCTTGGATTGTTTCTGATAAGAAGTTCCTTGTAAAATTTTTTTTTTTTTTTTTTTTTTTTTTTGAGCAGCAGCAAGATTTATTGTGAAGAGCGAAAGAACAAAGCTTCCACAGCATGGAAGGGGACCCAAGCAGGTTGCCCCATTGTCATTCTTATCTTTATTCCTCTCCATAATGTGAATTTTTTCCTTTGGTTGCTTTTTAGATTTCTCTTTATCACTGGTTTTAAGCAATTTTATTTTTATTTTTAGTTTTTGAGACAGGGTTTTTCTCTGTTGTCCACGCTGAAGTGCAGTGACATGATCTCGGCTCACTGCAACCTCTGTCTCCTGGGTTCAAGTGATTCTTCTGCCTCAGTCTCCCAAGTAGCTGGGACTACAGGCATGTGCCACCACACCTGGCTAATTTTTGTATTTTTGGTAGAGACGGGATTTTACCATGTTGGCCAGGCTAGTCTCAAACTCCTGATCTCAAATGATCCACCAACCTCGGCCTCCCAAAGTGCTGGGATTATAGGCATGAGCCACCACGCCTGGCCAGTAATTTAAATATGTTACTTGATGTAGTTTTCTTCAGGTTGTATCTGGAGTTTGCTGAACATGAACCTGTGGGTTTGTAGTTTTCATCAAATTTAGACAATTTTCAGCCAGCCCTACTTCAAATGTTTTTTTCAAATCCCTAATCCTAACCTCTGGAGACATCAGTCACATGTACATAAGGCCATTTCAAGTTGTCTCACACACATTGATTCTGTTCATTTCTTTTAGTCTTTTTCATTCTGTATTTCATTTTGAATAATTTCTATTGCTGTGTCTTCATTCCATCCTGGCTGGAAATGGAAATCCTCTCAGAATAGGTTTTTTAGGAATTATTTGTAATCTTTAAAAACAAATGTACTCATCAGGAATTCTAAGTATAATATCAATAACACATAAGGGAAATAACAAAATTTATTTTTTTCCAGTTGAAATAGCTAAGAATTTAAATTTATCCAGGATCTACTAACGACTATGATCGAGTTTGTTCTGAACATTGAAACTCACTTTGAAATGAAGGTCTGTTGTATGCTATGGTATGTGTTACAGTTTATTCTGAGTTTGTCCTTTTAATTTTATGCTCTTCCAAAACATCCCAAATCATCCATTTGGGAGGAAAGTGGATAAATTTCACCAACATTTTCCCTAGCACAATACCTGGCACCCAGAAGGCATGTGATAAGTAATAGTGAGAAGAATGAGTAAATAAGATTCTAAACATACTAAGAAACACTACTAATTTTAAGATGAAAGCAATATGGCTAGGTTTACACACATACACAGAAAGAGAATTCAATTAAAGTCTAACACAAGAAAATCTAAATATTTTAATAAATATTGGGTAATTTGTTTCAAGGAAACATTACTGAAAGAGGAGAATGTATAGGTTCAGTCGGCAGAAATAGTGTATGCTATTCATGAATTCAGTGAAAACCTTGGGAGAAATGGGTTAGCAAAGGAGACTACTTAGTGCTTACATCCTTCAAAGTAAGCTTCATGTGAGTCCGAAACATAACCGCAGTTCAGATAGTGGAGCAGATGCAACTAACACACAACCGTGTAGGCACCACTTTCCACTGCCACAATTCTAGAACCCTGACTCATGATCATAATATTAAAATGGACAAATGCCGTATGTAAATAAATTCAATTGCAATTTGTGATAGAGAAACATACAGTGTCATGTTCTCTACCTTGGGGAAAAGTCTGGGGAGTGGGTGGAGTGGACATGTGCAATGGCAAAAAGACAAGAGCATGAAGGGTGGTCTTGGATTGCAAGTAAAAGTGATTTCACAGGCAGTGCATAAAGCCCTTGGTTCTGTAATGTTTCATTTCTCCCAGTGATGATGTTATAGTCAGTGTTTTCATGAATTCCTGTCGCCTTCTCAGTTCTTGTGGTGGCTGTTACTGATTAAAAGAAAATACTAGGACTGGGAGATGGTAGAACCCTTTCTCCTGGTGTGGCAGAGTTTTAAGAACTAGATTGAGGGTCTGGAAATCATAGTAACTTGCTGTCTTGTTGGTTGGTACCACAAACAGAACCCATGTACACTTATAACTTCGTGTAGAAGATGTTAATCCACTCTGCGTTGGCTTGCCGTAAGACTCTGCTAAGTAGTGAATGGTGTAAACCCAGATCACCAGATCTTTTAACAAGCATAAACACCCAGAGATTCAAAATAAATTAAGAGTAGTTTACACTCTGAGAAACTCGAAATGCATTTCCAGATCCTTCTGATAGGTGCTTTTCATCACAGCCTGGGAAGCACATGGGCATAATTGTGGAGGTCCACACTACTTCATGTTCTCGAATGTCTTCTCTGATATCTTCTGAAACCTTAAGAGCATGGGAAACAAACCTAATTTAATCAATATGCTAGTTCACCCCTTGGAATACCCTAGTAGCAATCTTTCTAGCGTGTCTTAAATAAGAAGTAGCCATTCATGCTTTAAAAGAAATATTGAATTTATATTTATTATAGGGCACATAAGGAAACTTCTTGAACATCATAAAGATAGTTTATCTGGAACCAAGAGCAAAAATTATAATAGGGGAAAAATGACTAAGGTATTCACAATTAGATTAATAACAATAAGATGCCCATTATTATCATTACGTTTTAAAACATTTTGAAGTTTCAAAGAAATGTCACAATACAAGAAAACAAAATGAACAGTCTAAATATTAGAACAGAAAAACTATTATTTACTGCTGATATGATTGCATAATTGTATACCTACAAAGTAGAAGAGTATCTGTTTTAAAACTATTAATAAAGCTAACAGAAGTTATTACATTGTTGGAGTATAAAAAAACACATGAGAATCAATAGCTTCCCATCTGCTAGATAGAACCAGCAAAAAATTGAAATGAAAAAAATAAGAGCTCATTCATAATGGCTACAGAAACTATAAACTACTTGTGAATAAATTTGATTAAAAAACAAAATATACATAAAAAGAAATACAGTGGAGTCATATCATATGCCCATTTAGCATACACAAATTAAATTTCATTTACTCCATGCAGCACATGTTTCTGTTATTTTTTTAAGATATGTATATTTCATGCAATAGAGCTCCCCAATGTAAGCCAACTCCTTTGCTGGGTATGCAACTTATGAAATAGTAATCTATTTCAGTACTGGAAGGAAAAGCGGTGTTGAATTTATTGTAAGATAATTACATCTGTATACTGGTCTTCAGGGGCAATTTAAAGAATTTTCAAGGATAATTTTGACTATAAGCAATTGTCCCCTCGAATGCTGGTTTTGGAAACCAACTCCTGGCTGAGATGAGACTCCAGTGTGGATGCAGTTTTTCTTAAGGATATAAGATAGGACCAGGACAAATGGAGTTAGGCATTGTGATATTATTAAACATTTGAATTTCTAATATTAAAATAAAGTACACAGAAGCTTCAAAAGAAGCAGAAAGCCGTCAAACTATGCTCCCTCCCCCTACTCATTACTGGAGGCATCCTAAGGCAGAATGCTTAGAACTGCCAGACATCTGCCTTTCCTTTATTGCTTTTCTTCCTGGCTAATTGAGTTAGAGAATCTCCATTATTAGGAAAACGTGCCTGCCTCCAGACTTTAGAACTACTACAGCCCTCTGTAAATAAGACTTCAGGTGGAAAAGGTGGAGCATGCCGGTTTCCTCTAACTGGTATGTACATTTAGAATATTAGAGGCTGGACCTGGATTCCAAGACGCCGGTGATGCTTGGATGCTTTAGTGTATGAGTGAAGGGAAAGATCACGTAAGGTGTAAGAGCTCACAGGGACTGGGTAAAATTAGAGAACTCCCAGGGCAAAGTGTGAAGAAGGTTAAAGCTTTCCTGAGAAAGTTCTACCACTTCATCACTTTTGGAGGATGCTTGTGTATATGTACGGGAAGAGGAATGTTCCATGACTCCCTGTCTATCTTCTACCTCGAGGATAACAGAAGCCCCTAAAATTTGTCAGTCAACTGAATGCTGTGCATATACCCTGGGGGCTACCATTACAGGGGAAAATGCATCCTGGTTGGCTATGGCAGGAAACAATGTAATGCAAATGTTGCTCTTCCCCATATAGACATATAATGCAATTACAATCCGAATCCCAACTGTCCTTTCTGTTTGCTTGTTTTTGGAACTGGACAAGCTAGTTCTAAATATATGATAGTTGTCAAGAGAATTTTGAAAAAGAACTAGTAAGAGGCATTTACTCCATCAGTTATAAATAGATACTGAAAAGGCTGCAATAAAAATCCTGTGGTACTGGAATAGAAATAGCAAATAAATCATGAGAATATATAGTAAACATCTCATTGAAATCATTCAACAACAAATGATTTATTGGGCACATACTGTGTGTCAGACGCTATTCTAGTCACTGGTTAAAGAGCTGTGAACAATACATAGCCACTGCCTTCAGGCAGCTCACGGTCTATAGAGGGTGAACTACAGGTTGAATATTTACAAAATGTCAGAGAGGGAAAATAAAATGTGCTATGAGATGCAGTTTAGAGTGATCCATCCTAATGTGGACCCAAGAGAAACCTCTCTCAGAGTGCGCCTGGAAGGATCACTCACTAGGGAGCCAGGTTAAGGAGGGAACTGGCAGGAGGACATGATCCTGCCGGGAACCGGAAGCAGCCCTATTTGGGGGCTTTTTGGCACATTTGAACATAGGGAAAGCCTGTGGTGGACGTGGATTTGTTTAGGGGCAGATTGTGCAGAGTCTAGAGAGACTGAAAGGATTGCTAATTTTCTCTTAAGAGCAATGGAAAACCCTTGAAAGTTTTATCTAAATGTCTTTGTCTTTCTGATATTGTTGATTTATAAATTTTAATGCAGTGTCAATTGGTAAATGATATATCTCTGTATCTCTTTGATACAGAATAAAATTTTAGCAAATATAAATGGATATTTCTTATCAAGTACAAAAGTACTAATATCTATGTTATCAATGGAAAATACTTCTTTTATTTTGATTTTTTCTTTTTCTGAACTTACTAATTTCATTTGCGTTGTTTTCATTAGCTTTTATATAGTATACTTTGCCTAACAATTCTCTCCCAATTTATATATTTACATGTATATTGTTGTTACTTTCTTTTTTCTCTGTAGTGTTTATCTGAAGGATTGAAAAAGCTTCTCTGTTTTGTTTATTTCCTCAAATAAGTTTTATTAACTTTTTAACATACAGAATGTAAAACATACACAAAAATAGAATTATATAATAAACTCCCATGTGTGAAAATGGTATTATGGCTATGTTAAACAGAGAGGCCTTATCTTTAGTGATACATACTGAAATATTTATGGATGAAATGATATGTTGTTTAGGATTTATTTTAAAATAATATTTCTTCAAATAGTTTGATGCAGGGCTTACACAAGAGTGAGACACAGGAGGAAACTTGAGGGCGAAATTTACAAGGGAGACAAAAACTCAGAAGTCAAGATAAATAATATTTTCATGCGTTAAAATCACACCCCCTAATAACAGAGTTTTGGTGAATGATAGATCACATATACAACAGTGGTCCTATAAGATTATCGTGGAGCATATGTAGAAACCTGGTATATGGCATTTGGTATTGCCACTGCAGATCAAGTAGGAAAAATGATTGATATCCAGTAATGGTGCTGGGACATTGGTTTTCCACAGGAACAACAACAAAAAAAACAAATAGATATACGACCTAGATTTGTGTAAGTACACCCTATGTTTGTACAATTGTGAAATCACCTAACAATGCATTTCTCAGAATGTATTAAGTGGTACATGACTGTATATGAAAAAACAAAATCAATGCAAAAAATCCATAATGAACAATACATGAAAAAACAAGTAAAAATAAGTAAACACAGGAATCCTCCTATCACAGGGTATTTCACACCCTGCCTAACTTGCCTCATCCTAATCCTAGCCCTGGTTCCAATAAGACTTTATTTAGAAAAACAGCCAGCTAGCCCTGAGGCTACAGTTTGCTAATTTGATTTTAGTTTTGCATTCAGCATATTAGAATTTAACTTTGTCTTTGAACATCGAGCATATTAGAATTTAACTTCATCTTTGAACAACCAGAATGTAATAATGTTTGCAATACTGCCTCCTCAAAAATAAAAGAACATTAATATGCTTTACTTACCTTCTACCTGCCGTCTTGCTAATCATTTTCATAACTCAGAATTGTAGTTTCAGTACCCTTTATTTAACATCTTCTAAGTAAGAAACACTTCTTCTTATTATTATTGTTAATTTATTTTTTTTGTGTGATGGAGTTTCACTCTTGTCACCCAGGCTGGAGTGCAATGGTGTGATCTCTGCTCACTGCAACCTCCCTCTCCTGGGTTCAAGTGATTCTCCTGCCTCAAGCTCCTGAGTAGCTGGGACTACAGGGCCTGTCACCATGCCCAGTTAATTTTTGTATTTTTATTAGTGACAGGGTTTTACCATGTTGGTCAGGCTGGCCTCAAACTCCTGACCTCAGTCGATCTACCCGCCTCGACTTCCCAAAGTGTTGGGATTAAAGGTGTGAGCCACCGTTTCTGGCCTTCTTAACTATTATTAATAGGATTAAACTTCACAACTCCACTAACAATTATTTAGACATAATTACAAGTTTTACTGTTTACATTGCTCATTGTTGTATTTTTAATTTCCCTCTCTTGAGCTCTACATTCAGTCTTTTTTGTTGTTGAGTGATTAGTCAATACTCAACAATAGTCAATAATTTTCCCTAGTGCTTTTCTTTTTTTAATCCACCGAAAATGGACATAGGTGGCATATTTCCAGAGTCTTTGAATGTCCAAAAATGTCATACTTTCTTTCTTATATGAACAACCATCTGAGTACAGAATTCTAAGATAAAGTTCCCATTTCCTCATAACTTATCCCAGTATTTAGTGCAGTGCTCTTCTAGTTTGCTTGTTGATTTTCCTTGGAATTTGGAAATGTCATTACGGCATGGCTAAAGTGCAGTTTCAATATTCTTACCCAGGACCTTTTAGATCTGATGACTCAAGTTTTTCCTCATCTTTCCTATTATTTTTGGAAGTTGTTTCTCTCTGTCTAGTCAAATTCAGCCTTTAGGAGCTCCAGTTACATGGGGTGTTATAGGTGTCAGTGTGGGTTGCAGGCATTGGGGATGCCACCCCTGATATGGGTTCCCTGTGACTGTGCCTGTGTTTTTAGGCCTTGATCCCTGCTGGCCATCCAGAGTTGATCACCTGAGCCAGGCTGAATCCATCAAAATTCTTCTTCAGGATTTTTTTTTTCAAACTGAACTAAAGGATGCAAATCAGTCCTCCTGAGTGGAGGAGGAAGAGAGATGTAAAGTTTTTAGCTTGCGATCAGCGTTGCTTTCTGCCCTGTGGAGAATCCCCATCTACAGTAAGAAAGAATAAAACTGCACAAAGAAAGAGAAGTGGTGGCATTTGAAAACCTGATTCTTGATTTTTACTTTGAAGTAGAGTGTCAAGTTTCCATTTTAAATGACCAAATTGGCACCAAAGTGGACAGACCAAGAGAAAGGAGGCAGGAAAACAGGTTGAGAGAATATCTTCACGGTTCCCGCAAGAGGTGATAAGAATGCTTTTCGAGACTTTAATTATAGAGATGAGTTGAAAACATAACTAGAAGTTAAAGTTGCTAGACCCAGTCATAGATTGGATGTGAAAGTGGGGAGACTAGAATGTGCCTAACCTTTCCATGTGTGTGACTGACAGACACAAATGAGGATGAAATGGACATCACAGTGTAATAATAGGGTGAGTGAAGGAAGGCAGACACAAACAAGCACACAGTGTGCGATGCAGTTTCCATAAGCACGGCACTAGGCAAAACCAAGCTGTGGAGTCAGAAATCAGTTTGGAAGATGGGATTAGCAACAGTAATAGGTCATGAGGTGGCTGCTGAGGGCACTGGCGATGTTCTGTTTTTTGATCTAGGTACTGCTTACACATGAATGTTCACTTTATGAAAAATACACTGAGTAGAATATGTATGATATGAGCACTTTTCTATTTGAATTTCATGCTGTAATAAAATGTTAAAAGGAAGGGTGAGAGGCTGTGGGGATAAAGAGGGTGATTACCACTTAGAGTACTATATATTTGAGGTAGCTATAGGACGGTGGTTCTCAAAGTGTGGTCCCCTTGGCAATATTGGCATCACCTAGGAACCTGGTAGGAAAGCAGATCTTTGGGTTTCATTTTAGAGGCACTAAACCAAAAATTCTGGGGGCAGGGTCCAGCAATCTGTGTTTTAACAAACTCCCAGGTGATTTTAATATGCATTACCATTTGAGAAACAGTACTGTTGGATATCTAATGGATATATTAGGTATTTGGCTAAGTATGGGTCTGAAGTTAAGTAGAAAATTGTTTGGGCTAGAAGTGTAGTTTAGTGATTTGCATCATTTATTTGAAATGATCCTTGAAGCCATGAGAATAGATAAACTCTCTCAAGGACATTACATACAGTAAAAAGAAGGAAGGGTCCCCAAAAGATCCCTGGGAAACAGTGACATTTCAGGGATAAGTAGGAAAAGAAGATATTGCTTGAGATGACAAGTATAGACACACAAACATTATTCTGCTTTAAAATATGTTGGAGATGAATGTTCATATGGAAAGATTTTCATGATGTATTTTAAGTGAAAGAAGATAGGCAATAAAAGGGGGCAAAACTTACAATCACATATGCACACACTAATGATCTGTGAAGTGTGCAATTAAAACTATATTTTTATTTTCTTCCTTTTGCTTATCTGCACTTTCTATTTTTTCCAAATGTGAACATGCCTACATTTTGTAAATAAGGGAAAAAAACAATAATTTTTTTAAAAGATAAAAGATATCTTGCACCCATGGAACTAGATACAACAGACATGAAGAAAATGCAGTTTTGAGATTTGAAAAGTCTATGTTAAGACAAAAAGCACAATTGAACAATTTAAAACTGTAATAGAGACAGAAAATCGGGTACTTCAGACAACTGAAGTGGCACATCGGAAGATGAGTTCTATAAATTCTTTCAGAATGTGGAAGAAAAGAATGAACAAGAACCAGAATATAATAGGAGCAAAGGTAAGATAAATGCAAGACAGACAAAAGGGACAGTTGTTTATGAAATCCAGAGGTCAGTGCCAGTTTCCATTGCTGTTCTCCCAACCTTTTCCCACCCACACAATAGCTGGAGTGCTATATTAACAGTGTAAATCAGACCAGGTCACTCCCCTAATTACATTCCTTCAGAGGCTTCCTATTGCATTTCACATACAAAATTCTCAGCTGACTACAGAGCTCTCTTCACTCTCGCCTCCAGCAGACTCCCAACACTCCAGCCACACTGGTCTTTCTGTTCTTTGAAGGCCAAGTTCTTCATCTCCAGGCCTTTGGGAATGCTGCTTCCTCCACTAGAAATGTTCTAAATTCTCTTCTTCCTTCAGGTCACAGCTTACATTAAACTTCTGCAGAGAAGCGATCCTCCCCATGCTATATGTTCCCTCATCGGATGCATCACCATATGTGGTTATAATGTATTTGTATATCTTTCACCATGGGATAAACTGAGTGGAGACAGGGACCATGTCTAATTCATTCTCTTGTGTTATGCTGTGCATAACACAGTACCTAGCACACAGTGGGTGCTCAAGAAGTCTTTGTTAATTAATGATTGTCCCAAATGTTCTATTTGTGTATTTTCATGGTTATTTTTTAAAGTAACTGGAAAATTGATTCCCTTGCATCTATGCTTATGCTGTCATCTTACAGTGATATTGCCAGATGCTGGTGTTTAATTGCCGCTCCTCCTATTACATAAACTAATTTCTAGAAGTAAGCTAACCAAATTTTAGAAGCTGTGTTGTCCATTTAGAGCTTCTGAGTGAGGTATCCAGATGGTCTGGAAGAACGAAAGTGGCTTCAAAACCTGCCTTGCATAATCTCAGTGAGTAGTTTATGCATCGATAGACTCTAGTTCAATCAACAGCAGGGGCTATCTTTTAATTATGTTGTTTTCATTCTGTCATCTAAAACATTGCTGCACAAATTGTAGGTGTCTTATAAATGCTTATTGATTTAATTAGAAGTTAATAGATGTGTTTTCTTGCAGAATGGTAGTTCGGTGTTTTCTCATTTTTACCGATCATCTCTTATCACCAAATGGACCCTCCCTACCAAGCTGATTAACGCCTGAAATAGTGTGGGGAAAAGAAAGAGATCAGCCTGTTACTGTGTCTATATAGAAAGAAGTAGACGTAAGAGACTCCATTTTGTTCTGTATTTGAGATGCTGTTAATCTGTGACCCTACCCCCAACCTTGTCCTTGCAAGAGACATGTGCTGTGGTAACTCAAGGTTTAATGGATTTTGGGCGTGCAGGGTGTGACTTTGTTCCTAGAAAAGCTAGGTATTGTCCAAGGTTTATCCCCATGTGATAGGATGAAACAATGTTGCTAAAAGGTTTATCTCAAGGCACAGGATTTACCTTTAAACTTATTCATGTCACAGATCCTTGTTCTTATGTCTTACTGCTAATTTCCTCCCTAAAAATGATCCTATTGTCCTGCCACTCCCTTATCCTTAAGATGGTAAAGATAATTATCTATAAATACTAAGGGAACTCAGAGGCCGGTGCCGGCGTGGGTCCTCTGTAAGCTGAGCGCCGGTCCCCTGGGCCCCCGCTTTTCTTTCTCTATACTTTGTCTCTGTGTCTTATTTCTTTTCTCAAGTCTCTCGTTCCACCTAACGAGAAACACCCACAGGTGTGGAGGGGCAGGCCACCCCTTCATCTGGTGCCCAACGTGGAAGCTTTTCTCTAAGGTGAAGGTACGCTGGAGCGTGGTCATTGAGGACAAGTCGACGAGAGACCCCCGAGTACGTCTACAGTCAGCCTTGCGGTAAGCTTGTGCGCTCGGAAGAACCTAGGGTAACAATGGGGCAAACTAAGAGTAAATATGCCTCTTATCGCAGCTTTATTAAAATTCTCTTAAAAAGAGGGGGAGTTAAAGTCTCTACCAAAAATCTAATTACACTATTTCAAACAATAGAGCAGTTTTGTCCATGGTTTCCAGAACAGGGAACTTTAGATCTAAAAGACTGGGAAAAAATTGGCAAAGAATTAAAACAAGCAAGCAGGGAAGGTAAAATCATTCCGCTCACAGTATGGAATGATTGGGTCATTATTAAAGTAGCTTTAGAACCATTTCAAACAGAAGAAGATAGCGTTCCAATTTCTGATGTCCCTAAAAGCTGTGCAGTAGATTGTGAAAAAGAGGCAGGGATAGAATCCCGGAAAGGAAAGGAAAGTTCACACTGTGAATGTGTATCAGAGCCGGCTATGGCTCGGTCAACGCAAAATGTTGACGATAATCAATTACAGGAGGTAGTATATCCTGAAACGTTAAAATTAGAAGAAAAAAATCCAGAATTAGCAGAGCCATCAGAGTCTAAACCACGATGGCCAACTCCTCTTCCAGCAGCTCAAATGCCTGTAACTTTACAACCTCAAATGCAGGTTAAACAAGTACAAACTCCAAAAGAAGATCAAATAGAAAAAGATAGAGTTTCTGTCATGGCAATGCCATTCCAAATGCAGTGTCCACAATATCAGCCGGTAGAAGATAAGACCCAGCCGCCAGTAGCCTATCAATACTGGCCGCCAGCCGAACTGCAGTATCGGTTGCCCCCAGAAAATCCGTGTGGACAGCCAGGAACATTTCTAGCGCCACAGGGCAGGGCGCCATATCCTCAGCCGCCCACCATGAGACTTAATCCTACAGCACCGCCTAGTACACAGGGTAGTGCGTTACATAAAATTATTGATGAGGCAAGAAAACAAGGAGATATTGAGGCGTGGCAATTCCCAGTAATATTAGAAGCAAGACCACCTGGAGAAGGGGCCCAAGAGGGAGAGCTTCCCGTAGCTGAAGCCAGATATAAGTCTTTTTCTATAAAAATGCTAAAAGAAATGAAAGAGGGAGTAAAACAGTATGGACCCAACTCTCCTTACATGAGAACATTATTAGATTCCATTGCTCATGGACATAGACTCATTCCTTATGATTGGGAGATTCTGGCAAAATCCTCACTCTCACCCTCTCAGTTTTTACAATTTAAGACTTGGTGGATTGATGGGGCACAAGTACAGGTCAGAAAAAATAGGACTGCCAATCCTCCAATTGACATAGATGCAGATCAACTATTAGGAATAGGTCAAAATTGGAGCACTGTTGACCAACAAGTAATAATGCCAAATGAGGCCATTGAGCAAATCAGGGCTATCTGCCTTAGGGCCTGGGAGAAAATCCAAGACCCAGGAACAGCCTGTCCCTCCTTTAATACAATAAGACAAGGCTCTAAAGAGCCCTACCCTGATTTTGTAGCAAGACTTCAAGATGCTGCTCAAAAGTCAATTACCGATGAGAATGCCCGTAAGGTCATAGTGGAGTTGATGGCATATGAAAACGCCAATCCTGATTGTCAATCAGCCATTAAGCCATTAAAAGGAAGGGTTCCCGCAGGATCAGATGTAATCTCAGAGTACGTTAAGGCCTGCGATGGAATTGGAGGAGCTATGCATAAAGCTATGCTTATGGCTCAAGCAATCACAGGAGTCGCTTTAGGAGGACAGGTTAGAACATTTGGGGGAAGATGTTATAATTGTGGTCAAATTGGTCATCAAAAAAAGAATTGCCTAGTCTCAAATAAACAAAATGTATCTACTCAAGCTACTACAACAACAGGTAAAGAGCCACCTGGCCTATGTCCAAGATGTAAAAAGGGAAAACATTGGGGTGATCAATGTCATTCTAAATTTGATAAAAATGGGCAACTACTGTCGGGAAACGAGAGGAGGGGCCAGCCTCAGGCCCCGCAACAAACTGGGGCATTCCAAATTCAGCCCTTTGTTCCTCAGGGTTTTCAGGAACAACAACCCCCACTGCCACAAGTGTCTCAGGGAATAAGCCAGTTATCACAATACAGCAATTATCCCCCGCCACAAACGGCAGTGCAGCGGTAGATTTATGCACCATACAAGCAGTCTCTCTGCTTCCAGGGGAGCCTCCACAAAAAATCCCCACAGGGGTATATGGCCCATTGCCTGAGGGGACTGTAGGACTAATCTTAGGAAGATCAAGTTTAAATCTAAAAGGAGTTCAAATTCATACTGGTGTGGTTGATTCAGACTTTAAAGGCGAAATTCAATTGGTTATTAGTTCCTCAATTCCTTGGAGTGCCAGTCCAGGAGACAGGATTGCTCAATTATTACTCCTACCTTATATTAAAGTTGGAAACAGTGAGATAAAAAGAACAGGAGGGTTCGGAAGCACTGATCCGACAGGAAAGGCTGCATATTGGGCAAGTCTGGTCTCTGAGAGCAGACCTGTGTGTAAGGCCATCATTCAAGGAAAAGAGTTTGAAGGGTTGGTAGACACTGGAGCAGATGTCTCTGTCATTGCTTTAAATCAGTGGCCAAAAAATTGGCCTAAACAAAAGGCTGTTACAAGACTTGTCGGCGCAGGCACAGCTTCAGAAGTGTGCGAAAGTACAATGATTTTACATTGTTTAGGACCAGATAATCAAGAAAGTACTTCCCATGTTAAAAAACATTTATTATCTTGTTTTGCTGTAATGGGAGTTCCAGAAAAAATTAAAACTGACAATGGACCAGGTTATTGTAGTAAAGCTTTCCAAAAATTCTTAAATCAGTGGAATATTACACATACAACAGGAATTCCTTATAATTCCCAAGGACAGGCCATAGTTGAAAGAACTAATAGAACACTCAAAACTCAATTAATTAAACAAAAAAAAGGGGGAGACAGTAAGGAGTGTACCACTCCTCAGATGCAGCTTAATCTAGCACTCTATACTTTAAATTTTTTAAACATTTATAGAAATCAGACTACTACTTCTGCAGAACAACATCTTACTGGTAAAAAGAACAGTCCACATGAAGGAAAACTGATTTGGTGGAAAGACAACAAAAATAAGACATGGGAAATAGGGAAGGTGATAACCTGGGGAAGAGGTTTTGCTTGTGTTTCACCAGGAGAAAATCAGCTTCCTGTTTGGATACCCACTAAACATTTGAAGTTCTACAATGAACCCATCGGAGATGCAAAGAAAAGCGCCTCCACGGAGACGGAAACACCGCAATCGAGCACCATTGACTAACGAACAAGCCTTCATCACCATGGCACATTTATATAGAGGAAAAGGGAGGGAGAACATTGCGGGAAGTCAGGGACCTTGAATGCAGGGACTGGCTGAAGCCACGGCAGAAAAACATAAAATGTGAAGATTTCATGGACATTTATTAGTTCTCCAAAATTAATACTTTTGTAATTTCTTATGTCTTTAATCTTTTAATTCTATCATCTTCTTTGTAAACTGAGGAGGATATATGTCACCTCAGGACCTTGTGATGATTGCCTTAACTGCACAAATTGTTTGTGGAGCATGTGTGTTTGAACAATATGAAATCTGGGCATCTTGGAAAAAGAATAAGATAACAGCAATGTTCAGGGAACAAGGGAGGCAACCTTGAACTGGCCGCCGGTGAGCCGGACGGAACAGAGCCATATTTCTTCTCTTTTCATTATGCAAATAGGAGAAATATCGCTGAATTCTTTTTCTCAGCAAGGAACACCCCTGAGAAAGAGAATGCGCTCTGAGGGTAGGCCTATAAACGACCCCCTTGGAGGCGTGCCGCCTTTTACGGTTGAAGCCGAAGGGATGAAATAAGCCCCGGCCTCCTGTAGCGCTCCCAGGCTTATTAGGACGAGGAAATTCCCACCTAATAAATTTTGGTCAGACAGGTTGTCTGCTCTCAAACCCTGTTTTCTGATAAGATGTTATCCATGACTATGCATGCCCAAAAATTTTAATTTTAACACCATCCTGTGATCTCATCCTGCCTCCACTTGCTTTGTGATATTCTGTTACTTTGTGAAGTATGTAATCTCGGTGTCATGATGACAATGGTGGTTTTGTTGAAAAGAAAAGGGGGAAATGTGGGGAAAAGAAAGAGATCAGCCTGTTACTGTGTCTATATAGAAAGAAGTAGACGTAAGAGACTCCATTTTGTTCTGTATTTGAGATGCTGTTAATCTGTGACCCTACCCCCAACCTTGTCCTTGCAAGAGACATGTGCTGTGGTAACTCAAGGTTTAATGGATTTTGGGCGTGCAGGGTGTGACTTTGTTCCTAGAAAAGCTAGGTATTGTCCAAGGTTTATCCCCATGTGATAGGATGAAACAATGTTGCTAAAAGGTTTATCTCAAGGCACAGGATTTACCTTTAAACTTATTCATGTCACAGATCCTTGTTCTTATGTCTTACTGCTAATTTCCTCCCTAAAAATGATCCTATTGTCCTGCCACTCCCTTATCCTTAAGATGGTAAAGATAATTATCTATAAATACTAAGGGAACTCAGAGGCCGGTGCCGGCGTGGGTCCTCTATAAGCTGAGCGCCGGTCCCCTGGGCCCCCGCTTTTCTTTCTCTATACTTTGTCTCTGTGTCTTATTTCTTTTCTCAAGTCTCTCGTTCCACCTAACGAGAAACACCCACAGGTGTGGAGGGGCAGGCCACCCCTTCAAATAGTAGGAGTTAGATCTTTATTGAAAACAATAATTGAAATTGTGATGTTTCAAAATCTCTCTAGAAATGTTATGCTTTTAGCCTCTTTTTTCCCCATTGTATGTGTATTAGTTATCCATTGCTGCATAACATATTACCCCAAAATTTAGGGGTTTACAACAACATTTATTACATCACAGTTTCTATAGGTCAGGAATCCAGGAACGCTTACCTGGGTCCTCTGGCTCAGGATCTCTCACAAGGGTGCAGTCATCTCAAAACTCAACTCAGGTAGGATCCTCTTCCAAGCTAACTCATTGGCTCCAGGCAGGTCTTAGTTTCTTCCTGGCTATTGGCTAGAGGCCTCAGTTCCTTGTCCTTTCACAGGGTAGCTCACAACATGACAGCTTGCTTTTACTGGGGGAAAATTCAAAAATAATGAATTCTAACCACAGTTTAAAAATTCAATTAAAGAAAAAGAAAGGTGTGATGTACATAACAACAACAGCAAACTATAAGTCAATAAACCTAACACAATGTATGCATGTCCTATATGAAGAAAATTGTAAAACTTTGGTAAGATGCACTGAACAAGGACAAGTAAATAGTGAGGTAGTCTATGTTCATAGATAGGATGACCCAATATAGTACAGATGCTAATTATTTCCAAATAAATTAATTTCCAATCAAACTCTTAAGAGGATTTTTCATGAAATCTGAGAGGTTGATTCTAAAATTTATATGAAAGACCATAGAGTCAGGAAGAATCAAAATATTATAGGAGATGAGAAGAAAATCTTACTGTTCTTGATATCAAGATTTATTATAAAACTATGTAATTATGACATTATAGTATTGATACAGGAATAGACAAACTGAGTAATTGGACAGATGGGGGAGTGCAGAAATAAACTCACATACATGTTGAGCTTTGATGTACGATGGGGGAGTGTTTTAGATTGTTGGGGAAAGGACAGAGCATTTCATTCAATAAATGGTAGCAGCTTTTTTTGCAGAAAAATAGTGAAAATAAATCCTACTTCACACCATGTACAAAAACCAATTATTGAATTTATATATGTATGAAAAGCACAACAATAAAAAGTTTAGAAGAACAAATCTAACATTATCTTTTTGACCTCAGTATATTTCCTATACTCAGTATAGGAAAGAATTTTTTAGAAAAAGCATGAAAACAGTGTCTACATTAAAATTAAAAAATTATTCGTAAACAATATAAAGTGGAAATACAAGTCATATATCCAGTAATATGTAACAAATTTAATTAACAAGGTAATTTTATATGTGTACGTATGTATTTCTACAAACCATTGAGAAAAAAGGAAAAAACACATAAAAAATCATTTTACAAAAAAGGAAAAAATGGTGAATAGAGCTATGAGAGGATGCTTGGCCTCATTAGTAATTGGGGAGATGCAAATTAGTATCACAATGAGATATTGTTCACCAACTTGTCTGGCAAAATTAGGATGCCTAACAGCTTGTTTATTTGTACTACCAATATGGAAAAGAGAATAGGATGTTACTTTTGTGATTGGGTTATAAAGTCTCATGATCTTGTTAGCTGATTCTCTCTATTGCTTTCTTGGCTTGCATGCTTTGATGAAGCAAGCTGCCATGTTGAAGAGACCCACCTGGCAAGGAACAGAAGATAGCCTTTGGCTAAGAGCCAGCAAGGAACCGAGACCCTCAGTCCAACAGCCTATGAGGGAATGAATCTTACCAACAACCACATGGGCTTGGAAGCAGATCCTTCCCTAGCTGAGTTTTCAGGTGAGACTGTAGGCTTGGCTGACACCTTAATTACAGCCATAGCTGCACCATAGCTCCACTGTGCATAGTGTGCTAAAATTAACTCCCTTTGTGGCAATTCTATTTCTAATATTTACAATGTAAAGTTTCCAGTGTACAGAAGTGTGACTAACATATGTCTTATGTATATTATACTATAGCAATCAAATATTTATTTTGAAATTCCATATAATGAATTTTCATATACTGTATGGCAACTTGGTGATTTTAGTGTAGCCAAATGGTCTTGGAAATGTTTGTTTATTTTTGACAAAGAAAGGTGATAAAAGCTCTTGTAGATGGCTGAAAGTTTCTTAATTTAGCAGATGTTTTTTGTACAAGAATGCACTATTATATTTACTTAACATCTGTAATGGAATTTTGCTTGCTTTATCAATTGCCTAATATGTTTGTATCTTATTGTTCTTGTTAAAGAACTTACTGGATACTCCCTCAACATTTTACTCTTCAACTGGCACTGGGATTCTTAATGGCTTGCTTCTGTTTTGATTTTACAATAAAGACTGGAAATTTTATAACAACAAAAAATGATGTTTAATAATTTCAAGTGTCAGAGAGGATGTGCAGCAGCATCACCTCTTACATAATGGTAGCAAAGAATAAATTTGTGCAATCACTTTGGAAGTAAATTTGTCATTATCTTAAAAAGTTGTATTCCCTAGAAAAATCATCTCTTGCACAAATGTAGCATAAAGTATGTGCCAGAAAAAATAATTTATATCAGAAATCTTCATATTCACAAAAGTAAGGAAAAAATCCCAGATGTCTATTGATAGTCTGGATACATCAACTGTAGTGCATTAACCTAGTAGAATATTATATTGCAGGGAAAAGGTACATTTGTTAAACAACATTGATATAATTTAGAATTACAATATATAGTGAAAAAAAGCAAGTTTCTCAGTGTTTTCAAATTCTTATAGTAAACTCTGGGATTCAGACATGAGAATTCAGAATTCCCATGAATTCTCAGAAATTCCTGAAATCATAGTTATTCTTAAAATACTGCCAACTCTTCATTTATTATGTCACACTTTATTTGTTGTTATGAATATCTAAAATGTTTGTTTAGCAAATAAAACATACTGATTAGTAGTACTTACCAAGAACTCTAGCCTACAGCAAATATCCAAACAATGAAAAACACCAGTGGAAATTATGCATAACATGAGAATAATTTAATATTCAATCTCCCAGCAATGTAACAGCACTTCATGGAATCACATGTTGAAACTGTCTGTTTAAGAACTGATATTTTGTTTTATTTTATTTTAAGTTCTGGGGTACATGTGCAGGACATACAGGTTTGTTAGACAGGTAAATGTATGCCCTGGTGATTTGGTGCACCTATCAACCCTTCACCTAGCTATTAAGCCCAGCATGCATTAGCTATTTATCTTGATGCCCTCCCTCCCCACCCACAAACAGGCCCCAATGTGTGTTGTTTCCTTCCCTGTGTCCACGTGTTCACATTGTTAAGAACTGATCTTGCATTCAGAACTTGTCATTCCTTAAAACACCACTCAAAGGATTTATACAAAGTATACCATGTCTATAAACTCATTAATATTTGTTTTATTTGTGGAATGATTCACTGTTAGGAGCAGACAGGACCAGGAACACATAGTTGTGAGAACCGCTAGAAGAAAGGCTGACTTGATCAGATCACAATCCTTCTCTCCATGATGCTACTCTCCTGGTTCCTAGAAAAGTCAACCTTAATATTCCATTTTCCAACTCTTCCCGCTCTTGCTTTCGACTTGACATCAGTTAGATTCCTTCAAAGCAGTATCAACTCTAGGTACTAATTCTAGTACTTTTCCTCATTTAAAGAAATTTTTTTCTGACTGACTTTTTTCAGAATTTGGGATTCAGAAAAATATGTAAATTTGCTGAGAAATGTCTAGAAGGAAATCCTGCCTGGAACAGTACTTGAAACTATATATAGTATAGTGGCATTTTTATAATCCTCAAAAATGTGCAAAAGGAAGTAAAAAAATATATAAAAATAGGATAGTGGTTACCTTTTAATGAGGGACCAGACTTGGAATGGGAGAGGAAAAAAGCACATAGGTGGATGTAAGTTGTTGATTATGTTCTGGTTTTTGGCTGGGAAGTGGTCACAGGTGTTTGTATAATTTTTCTCTGTAATTTACATATAGGTTACAGACATTCTGGAGAATATATCAAATATTATATTAGAAAGATAGTTAAGGGGCTGGGCGTGGTAGCTCACTCCTGTAATCCCAGCACTATGGGAGGCTGAGGCAGGCGGATCACGTGAGGTCAGGGGTTCGACTCTGGCCTGGTCAACATGGTGAAACCCTGTATCTACTAAAAATACAAAAATTAGCTAGGTGTGGTGGCGCATGACTCTAATCCTAGCTACTCCAGAGGCTGAGGCAGGAGAATCGCTTGAGCTCAGAAGGCAGAGGTTTCAGTGAGCTGAGGTCATGCCATTATACTTCAGCCTGCGTTGCTGAGAGACACTCCATCTCACACACACACACACACACACACACACACACACAGACACACACACACACACACACACACACACACACAACAAAAAACAAACAAAAAAACCAGGATGAGATCAGAATACTCTTCTTTTTATCGATAAGTTTTAGTCCTAAAGTCCAAGGTAAATAGTTAATCCCCTACCCATGCTAAAATTTAAATTGTTCATTACTTCTATCATGCCCGTATATGTATTTAGTTAGAGAATCCATCCTGTCATTTGACTTTAGTCTGTCTTCTACATTCCTGAGTTACATTCTAAAGCAGTGGTTCTCAACGTGCAGTCCCTGAGCCAACAGCATATGCTTCTGCCTGAACACTGGTTAGAATGCTTATTCTCTAACCCCACGCTAGACCCACTTAATCAGAAACATCTGCAGGTGGCGCCCAGTGGCTCTCGTTTTTAACAAGCGCTCTGGATGACTCGAATGCAGCTAAAGACTGAGAACCACTGTTGTAAAGCTTCAAGTTAAAGAACTCAGGTAGGCCTGATTTAGTTACCTTTGTTAACAACTGTTACTTGTCAAAATACCTTAAAGTGGGCAGAACAGGTAAACAGGCTTCCTCATGGAATGGGCACAGTTTTGTTTTTGTTTTCGTTTTTGAGACGGGAGTCTCGCTCTGTCGCCCAGGCTGGAGTGCAGTGGCGCGATCTCGGCTCACTGCAAGCTCCGCCTCCGGGTTCACGCCATTCTTCTGCCTCAGCCTCCCGAGTAGCTGGTACTACAGGCGCCCGCCACCTCGCCCGGCTAGTTTTTTGTATTTTTAGTAGAGACGGAGTTTCACCATGTTAGCCAGGATGGTCTGGATCTCCTGACCTCGTGATCCGCCCGCCTAGGCCTCCCAAAGTGCTGGGATTACAGGCCTGAGGCACCACACCCGGCCAGAATGGGCACAGTTTTTAAGGAGTGGGACTATGTGCTTCATGTGATAATTCTAAACTTCCTTAAGGTTTGAATCCCTCTCCCAATGCCCAGGAATGAAGTACTATGGAAGTGAGAAGGAGGGGAACACATTGTTTTCAGGACAAACTGTTTTCCACGTGGTTTTCCCCAAGGTGAGATGAGTTGAGCACATCCATCATTGACAGGAGAAATCAAATGGATTTTTTTTCTTTTCATTTTTATATAAGAGGTATAATTGTTTCTCATAGGCATCCCTCATATTGTTATAGAGTTGAGTGCTCTTTCTAGCTTTATCTTTGACAGAGTTTAGAAATTTGTAGACAAAAATGCCTTGTTGCCTTGAACCTTACACTTTGCTCATTTAATTTCTCAATTTGCTAGGATTCATATCAAAATGTATAATACAACTTTAAACTCTAGATGGTTGGGGGTAGCTTTTTTATTGTGTTAACATATACAAAACATAACATTTACCGTTTTAACCATTTTTGAGTCTCCAATTCAGCACCATTGAGTACATTTGCAATGTTGCATACCCTTCATCACTATTTCCAGAACTTTTTTTATCTTCTTAGAAAGTCGGTACTCATAAACAATAACTCCCCATTGTCTCATCCCTTTGGCCCCTAGTAACCTCCATTCTACTTCCTGTCTTGATGAATTTGCCCTTTCTAGATACTTCATGTTAGGTGGAATCTTACAATATTCTTTTGTGTTGGCTTATTTCACTTAGCCTAACGTTTTTAAGGTTCATCCAAGGTGTAGTATGACTCATAATTTCCTTCCTTTTTATGGTTCAGTAATATTCCATTTTTATGGCACAGTGTATGTGTATACCACATTTTATTTATCCATTTATCTGTTGATGAACACTTTTTGGCTACCATGAATGATGGTGTTAATGTGTATGTGTTTACATCCCTGTTTTTAATTCTTTTGGGCATACGTACCTAGGAGCAGAATTGGTGGATTATATGATAATTCTATATTTAACTTTTTGAGGAATTCCCCAGACTGTTTTCCACTGTAGCTGCACCATTTTGCATTCCCACCAGCAATGTGTGAAGATTCCAATTGGGAATATCTTTATGTGTCATGTCACGCGATTTTAGAAACAAAAGCAAAATATGTAAAGATTAGTTTTCACCTACAGGTGAAAACCAATAGTTAAATTGAAAGCAAAGCTATGTGACATTAAAACCCAAGATTTGTGGTTTTCCTCTTGTTTGGAGAACTTTTCCAGAATCCGCAAGTGTTGCTGGCACAAGCTTCATTGTCAGTAGGTAATGCGAAAATTGAATTTGTTGTTGGTGATAAAGTTCACGTCTGCTTTCTTTGGGGGGACATTGATTTGGGATTATAGTTTACTGTAACCTGGTAATTTCAGTAATGCAAATGCAACAAAATGTTACTTAAAAACAAAACATAAATTCAATCGGGGGTGGCAAGGCAATTAAGGGAAACTCTCTCCATTTGGCTGTCCTTCTGGGGTATTATGGCAGCTGCAGCCAATATTGAACAGGGAGCTGCAGCTGTTTACAGATGCATTAGGAAGGCGAGGCTCTGGAACTCAGTTGCACAATTTCTCCTGTGCAAAAGAAAGGCCAAAATTGTCAGAGAGGGAGGAAATCTACGGGATATAAGTAAATTTAATTTTCAGCAAGAGCTCAGTGTGCTAATCCTGAGTATTATAGCTGCAATCAGTCAGAATCTAGGTTTCTACTGGTCACAGGAAAGGTGATTTATGTTCTGAATAGTCAAATCACTCCTTTATTTCCCAATGTATCAGCTACTCTTATACATGTGTGCCAGTTTGTCTTTCATTTAGAATATTTATAAAGCTCATTCATGCTAAGGAATTGTTAGGGTTTGAATTGTCTGTAGGTTGCAAGGCTGCCAATTTTCAGAAGTTTGCACCGTGATAAATTCAGAATTGTAGGTAGGGACTAAAACATCAAGTCTTCTGGAGCTTTGGTAAGCTTCGAAAAACGTAGAGCTTCAAATGGGAATTATGAGAAATAAAGGGTCTGGGCAACATGGTAAAACCCAATCTCTAAAAAAATACCAAAGAATACCAAAAAAATTAGCCAGGCATGGTGGTGTGCACCTGCAGTCCCGGCTACTTTGGGGAGCTGAGGTGGGAGGATCACTTGAGCCAGGAGGTCAAGGCTGCAGTGAGCTGTCATCGCACCTCTGCACTCCAGCCCAAGTGAGAAAGTGAGACCCTATCTCAAAAAATAAAAAATAAATAAAATAAAGGGGAATACAAACTCGGGGCTCCTGAACTTAACTTGTGACTAGATACTTAAGAGGTGGTCTGCCACTTGCCTTATGACTCTGATGACATCATCTCTTTGCCAAGATGTTGAAGCTGAACACACATCCAGCAGAACAGGAGCTACCTCAGTAATTCAACAAATTATATTTATTGTCTCATCTGGCTATCCCCAGTTGCCCAGGAGTTTGACTTTTGGTCATTACTCTTTACCATATATGTGGTTGTCATGTAAAAAAAACCAAACAAAACAGTCACAAAATCAATTTGTTGCCAGGGAAGAAAGGGGGCTTCAGGGCAAGGAGGAAGACCCCAATTCCCTCGGGGAAAAAAGCAGAAAGGTCAATTTAGTTTATTAAAGAGCTGATCCTTTTAGGTTCAGGATATAATACACTTCCTTTAATGCCATCTAATAGGAAATCAGAAACAGTCGAAAGGCACACTATTCCCTTAGGAAGAGTCAACACAAAATTAGCACCACCAGACCAAAGTCTAGTGCTTTGTGCTGCCCTAAGCACAGAATCCTGCAATGCAAATGCCATTTTAACTCCTTGGAATTAAATTTAGGGCCTGGTGTGTGGAGGTGTTCTGGTAGGCCTATGTATATATAAAGAAAGGGCAAATAAAGTATAGTTTAGAATGATCTGGTAAATTTGTGCCATAGCCAGAAAAGTACAGAAAAATGTATTTTCCCCTAAATAATCCATCCCGAACATACATTAGGTAGGTTCTTACTATATTGCTCAGCATTATGAGAGTAGATCAATTGAGAACATTCCTCAAAGGGAAAAGACTGGTGGTTGCATATTATGGGCCCCAGGGCCATAGGGAGAAAAGTGGCCAAAGTAAGGTAGGGCTCCCAATCAGAAATCAAAGAAGGCAGGCAGTCAAAGAGGACCAAGGTGAGAATCAAATTTCAAGGGCACGGGAAGAAGGGCAAGAGTCTGAGTCAAGGATGAAATGCTCCTGGAAAGTAAGAATGCTAGAGGCCTCTGTGCCTGGTACCCGCTGTGCAGTGAGAAAGCTTGGCACAATGGCTTAAAGGCACCAGGCAGTGTTTGTTGGTGGCAATAGACACAGATGTGTATAACATGCAGCCCTCATCTCAGCGGACTCCTGGTATATCTGGGCACACTCAATGATCACATATGAAGCAACCAGAGAACAATTCAAAGTTGCAAATGATTGAGAAGGACTAAATAATAGGTCCCTGACTGTGAGGTTCTGAGGCAGTGGTTAGGGAAATCTTCACAGAGGAGGGAACTTGAGCAGGCCTCCGTAAGGTTAGGGAGCAGGAAAGGGATGGGGACATTTCAAGCAAACAGACAGCATGCCTGAAGGTCCTGAGGGTGAGGGAACATGACATGGTGGCTGCATGAAACATGGGTGATTAGCCCAGAATAAACATGGCACTGCACAGCCTGGGAGACTGAACCCTGTGGAGCAAATGGTAGGCTTTGAGAGCCTGTGGGAAGTGAATCTGGCTGGAGGAGTATGGGCCAGCGAAGGACTGAGGGAGATAGGAAAGACAGAAAGCCTTGAAAGCAGTGGGAAGGGATGATTTGTCTGAAGGGGAACAGGGAGCATTGGAGATGTTAGAGGCAGAGTGAGAAGAAACCACACAGGAGGTTGATGAATTGGCCCAGCCGTGGGACCGGAGAGGACATCATCATTGTTATGCCAGTTCAGAAGAAAAGTCAAACAGCTTATGTGTTTGACTGCACATGAAGTATAAAGAAGAGAAGCATCAAGAATATCTCCAAAATTTCAAGTCCAAGGGAAAGGGAGGTCAGAGAAAGGAGACTTTCCATGTGAACCCGGTTTGGGCAAGAATGATGTAAGTATTATATTGGACACACTGATACTAAAGTAATATCTAAACGTCCAAGTGGAAATGTCCAGTGAGCAGTTAGAAAGATGGAAATGAAGTTAAGATCACAATAAAGGACCGGAAATATAGATTTGAACATGTACAAGGTAATTCTCAGAGAGTTGTATGTTCATATGTTCTGACCCTGGGTGGAATTCTTTTCTGGATTCCACATGGGACATGAATTTGTGTCCTTGAATTGGTTGAATATACTTTTTCCTTTATCAGAGGCAGCACTAAAATAAAGCAATCTCTTTGCTATCAGAATGGGGAGGAGAAAAGTCAATTTGCATAGAATCTACTAATAGTTGACTTGGATCAGCATTTTCTCTGGGTTTTGAGATTCCATAACCGTGATTTGGGGATGAAAAGGAGACCCATCAGAATAGTCATCACTTTTTAAAGATGCTAGTGGAAAACCCAGCGTAATAGCCAAAGGTAATTCTTTTCCACTGAAGCCCAGCCTTTTGGTCTAAGTATCACTTCTCCTACTGAATGGAACATCTTTAATCTAAACAGGTTGCTTTGTTTCCTCAGTGAGGTGTTCTCATCAGAGAAATCTGTTGTTTAGTGTATACAGGTTGATTTGGTGAAATGATATTTGTGTGTAGTGTTATGTAAATAGAGGTATGGCCCATCTTCTGATAGTAGCATAGGCTATAATTAGGATGGACGTGCATGTAAGCAGAGAGGTGTGTGCATGCGGGCACATGTGCATGCTGAGGGGCAGGGGGTGGAGAGGAGTGTACGCCAGCCTGTGTTAAAGTTCTTGATGTAAAGAAAGTCGCCAATTCACAAAGGAATTTGATTACCTCTATCCATTATACACACACAGTGAGTGAGCGTGCTACTCACCATCTGTCATCTATTTCATTTGCATCACCAGCACCTGGCCTGTTTATCTGCTACATTCGTTTCTTCACCGAGTTCTTACGCTGCTTTAATAAAATACAGAAATGTTATTGTTAAAAACCAATTAATTTACAATCCTCCACAGAGATAGTATTACTTATAATTCAATTTGGCTTCTAATGATCTGCTTTCTTACAAAATGACTTAATTCTTGTGTCAAAGATTAGTTATTAGATATTACCCCGCTGCACCAGCCATGTACTGCTGAGGTAGGCAAAGCAGCTTGGAATGTCCCTGGCCATTAATCAGAAGTCTGATACGTTTTCTTGTTTAACTCCTTCAAGAACCTGGCCGCAGCCATAGTGCCCTTAACTGTTCCCCTGACTGAATGTTCTCTAACTTGATGAGGCCTGGTACAAGGAGATTTGGAAGTTTCAGACAAAGCTTTTGTCTTTCGTCTAAGAACTTGAATAAACCTACACAACTTGGGATTTTTTTTTCTAGGTCCCTATACCCACATACATTTTCACTTGGCCATTTCCTAGAGGATTGACTCTCCTAGCCAGCCATTTTGTGAACGAGGTGTAAAAAGGTTGCTCCCTCTTCCATCAATCTGGCCTTTAGGAGTGAACCTGGTTGGATCCACACACAATGGCGAGGTGCAGGTGGAAAGCGATCATGGTATCATCCACACCCATCACACAGGCCAGCCTGCTCACACAGCAGCAGTCTGGCAGCCCTCAGCCACTTGTCCACACATTTCACGAATGAAACCACTAAACATATGGCTGTAGCCAGTACATTCGAGAAACATCAGCTTGGGCTTACAGATAGAAAAGCCTTAAATACCTTAACAAAATTTTTTATACTAAAATTGTTTTTGGTATAACATTCTTAAGCTGCACGTGTCTCTACTTTTTCAACCTTCTGATGTGACACAGAATTTAGTGTGGAAGCTATTACATTCTTCAATTTAATTTCCATTATAGACATGGCAAATGTCACACAGCTAACAGTGGGACGTATATATATTTATATATTTTTATTCCATATATAGAGAATTTAAAATATAAATATTTTCTACTTATATTTTATACTTATATTTTAAATTGTGACTGTAAAGACTAAAATCTTTTCTGAGAAATGTATGAATGATATGAAGCCATGAAAATAATCATTGAAGATTAGTAATACTCAAACGAGGATACTTTTCAAACCTTGAAATGACTCAATTTGCTGAAACTGAAGGGGTTAGAGAATTTTAGAATACAGACAGAAAGCATGTGAAAGGGGGAAAAAGTCTTCTGTGGTACAATTAACTAAAAAGCCAGCATCCTACATTTACACAATAGATTTTTAAAATGATGCGTCCATGCTGCTTATACTTTTTGGATTTATAAAAATGCAGTTGCTGCCAGCTCTGAAGCACGTGCTTCTGTTAAAACTACAGGGGACTACAAAGGTAGCAGCAGTTCAGTTTGACTTCTTCTCTGGATTGTGCTACATTCAAAGCATGAGGTGCTCATTATTTTACAAAAGCAGAGAAACCAGCTCTGTGACTGGGGGAGGCGAAACTTGAGCAGCTGCCCTGTTAGAAGCATTTTCTTTTTTGTACATTACCATATCAAGAGAACTGTGCCTAGCACCATACACTCCATTTTACATAACAGGTTTCCTGCAAATGATCAAACTCATTGGTAAACTCTAAAATATAATTTTATCCCAGCCCCATGGTTCATCCCGCAGGCTGCTCTCTGATTACCTAACGAATTATAGGTATTACTCTAAATATCGTATTCTGTCCTTTCATATACATATTTACATTCTTCTGCTAGTAAAACTGAAGATCATATTTAATATGAGACTGTCCCAGAATTTGAGATATTTAAAAATAAAGTCAGAGTGAGCCAAAGGAAGAAAACAATAGGAATAAAGAAGGACAAATGGTCACCAAATCTGTTCCCTGGTGACTATGATTCAAATCAATATGATTTAAACTTCTTTTGGGATAATAAATAATTCACATTCCTGAATCACTTCTCTATATGCAAAGCAGAAGTAGGAAGCAAATGCCAAAAATGTCCCCAAAAAGAATAATTTCTGAATAACCCTGTTTTCCGAAGTTTATTCTTCAAATTCAGACAATGCATCATCAACCTCAGAAATAGGAGTCGAGCCAAACAAGCTGCAATCTAATATGGAAATGTGGTCCTGGCCCCGGTACTGTGTCATTCTTCTGAATGGGATCACCTGCACCCATCCCTCCTAGGAGAAAATTTCAAACAGAGTTAGCTCCTTAAACCTTCTAATTAAAATGAGAAATCCCCAGGCTTCCATGACTCAGCCTCAGAAAAAGATTATTAGGAATTTAATAGGGAAAATATAGCAGCTCAGACCATCTGTGACCCAGTGCTCTGTGAGAATTTAAAGAAAACTGGAGGGAGGCAGCCCACACTCCAATGCACGCTCGAGGAGTACTTTGTAGGAGCTGCAATAAATCAACATAGTTAGAGTACAGCCTTTTTCAGATTTAATTACTGTTACATAATTATTAGCAAAGCATTCTCCTCTGAAACTGTAAAACTCATTACATCAAAAATCCCCAAGCTCCTGATGGAATTTATGAACTAGTTACTTTCTTTCTAGCTCTGGGAAAATAGTGGAATAGAGTCCAGATTTGTCTCCAGCTTTTCAGAAGCAGAGAGGGATTTTTTTCCATCCTGTTTTGTGTCATTTCAGTAGGTTTCTGAACTGAGTTTGCTATGGACCATTCTCTTAGACATGTATCCATATTCTCACCTAAATACTCGTTTACATGATTGTGTTTCCTTTCAATAGGAATGGTATTAAGCAAGTAAGTTTCAAACTGTCAGCAAGAAGGTGACTAATTTTCAACAGGGTGAAAGATAATCCACTTGAGGTGTCTGTGAATTTTTGAGGGTTCACCTAGGGTCAAAAAAGTCCCAGCAAGTAGTGGGACTTGTTTTGGAAGGACAAATGTTATCATGGGAGTGATACCACTGCATGCAGTGGGGCGTTGGGTATGACCTGTGCATCTCTTCCCAATACCACACGTGGTGGCGTTACACTGGTAGCTCGAAATTGGCCATGGTGGGAGTATTTGTACCACAAAAATTGGCAAATGCTACAAATCAAGGCTTTTTCCCTGCACAGCCAGTTGTTAAACATTTGCCAACACAGCATTGTTCCTGTGTTCACCAATGACACAAGTGTAAATGCCACCTCTATTGTCCACAGAACTCTAGCAGTTATCCTAGGATAAATCTCCCTTACTTATGCACTATGCCAATAGAACTTTAACAAAAACAGGTTTCCAAAAGTCTAAAAGTCTAGCTTGCACAGGGTTCGTTTATGGAAGCAGGGATACTGTGGAATGGGATTCCTTTGGAAGACAGGCAAGCACTCTTGCCTATGCTAGTTAGCTCCTTACCATCAAGTGTTACTTGGCCAAGGGTGGGAGTGGTCCCTGCAATGTGGGTCAGGATCCTTAGCTCCTTTCCTGCAGAGAACTGCAGCTGCTAGAAAACAGTTTGCTCTTGCTCCTACACTCGAATATCCAGCCAGATGTTTTCTGTTGTATTCGTGGGCTCTCCTGGGATTAGCTCTCATCAGAGTGAGAGGAAGATAAAGGCAGCCAAGGCTTACACGGTCAGCTGCCTTGTACCTGTTCTCTCTGTTGCTGCATATCCCAGTCACTGACTCTTCGCCAGCACTGGGACAACCTGTTTCTCTCTGATGATCCCCTAATCCACACTCCGACACCATCTCCCACCACTCTCTCTGCTCATAACCTCCAACACAGTCAAACTAAATGGCTTCTTGTCCTGAACATGCCCCAGGCACTCCCATGCTTTTTTTTTTTCTTTTCCCATAGAAGGTGACTAACAATGCTTAAGCACTGTTGCAGTTCTGTTTCAGTATCAAAAATGCATTTTGCACTTCAGATTGTCTATTGATTTTTTTAGTAATCTGTGTTAATTGACAAGAGTTCTCACTGCTTTTTTGTAATAGTAGCCTGCTCTTTTTAAATTTATGAATGTGATCATTTTACAGATTTCTTAGATAATAATGCACTTAAAGTTTTCTTTTAATTAAAGGTAATTCTGTGTTCTCTGGGTATAGTTCTTCTGTTTGCTGTTGTCTCATGCCAGGATTTTCCGCATGTTTGATGATTTTTGTGTATGTGTGTGTGGTCTGTTTGTGTAGATGATCTAATTTAAACAATATTGTTAGGAAGAGTTACTTCCTCAGTCAAGTGAAACTTCCTGTCTGGCTGTGGGTTTGTGTTCTGATTTAGAAAGTCCTGCTTTCTGATAGCTGGATGGAGGAAAAGGACATTAAGTAGAGGCGGAAAGGCTCTTCTTTCTAGGAGTACAGGTGATTTTTCTTCTGGGTATGGAGACAAATTGTTTAGTGACCATACATTTGTTACAGTGCTGTTTGTTTCTACTGCCCCATACTAATTGTTGAATCCCTGAGGTCAGAATTCTAAAATCAGAAAGTTGTCCTCCATAATTTAATCCACAGCCAAACATGACATCCAAGAACACAAAACGTATTGAACTGCCTTAATTTTTTTTTTTTTTTTTGACACCGAGTTTTGCTTTTGTTGGCCAGGCTGGAGTGCAGTGGTGTGATCTCGGCTCACTGCAACCTCTGCCTCCCGGGTTCAAGCGATTCTCCTGCCTCAGCCTCCTGAGTAGCTGGGATTACAGGCATGCGCCACCATGCCCTGCTAATTTTTTGTATTTTTAGTAGAGATGGGGTTTCATCATGTTGGCCAGGCTGGTCTCAAACTCCTGACCTCAGGTGATCTATCCGCCTCGAAAAGTACAGGGATTACAGGCGTGAGTCACTGTGCCCGGCCTGCCCTTTTTTTTTTTTTTTAATTGCCACTTACTTTGTTAACTAGCCAGCCTCTCTCATCTGCCTCCTGCTAGACTCTTGGAGTTGCTGTAATGAGTTTCTCCTGGGGTACCTCACTGGGACAATAGAAGTTCTCTCCTTGAACTGAAGTGGCTGCAGTTTTCTTTCCTCCAGTTACATATTTAAGAAATTGTTCTGTGTTCTTGTCTGCTGGTGCTAGAGTTTCCAGATTTCCAGTGGTGCTGTGTGCTGAAATTAATTTTTTAATGTCTTCCTGCATTTTAATAGAATTTTGGGAGAGAGTGATGGCAACACATGGTCACAGCCATCTTTAACCAGAAGTCTTCCTCTATTATTTTTTACAGCATTTATTTCTGGGTTGGTTATTACTATTTATGCCTGTAACTGAACAAAACAAAATTTAACTGTAGCATTGTGGACACTTTGTGCCAAGAAGCTTTAAAATACATGTTTGATGAAATAGTATTAATCACATAAAATACTAGGGATCTATACTTTAATTAGGAAACATAATACTGGACCTGCCCATCCACTCCACATTTCCGGATTCGACATTGAAGAAAAGAATACTTTTTATGTAAGCTTACTATGGAGGATGAGACATGTTAAAAAGAAATATCCAATTCTTGTCTGTTCTTCATTTTTGAACATGTTTTAAATTACTTCCATTAATTTCTTTTGTATTTTATGTTGCAAAATAAATTTTATTGTGTGTATTTCAGGTTACATCACGATGTTATAAGATACATGTATAGTTAAATGGTGGCTATAGTGGAACATGTCAACATATTCATCATCTCACATAGTTACTCCTTCTCCCCACCACCTCTTCCCGTGGCAAGAGCAGCTATAATCTACTCATTAAGCAAAAATCTTGAATACAATACAGTTATTAACTGTAGTCCTCCTGTTGTATATTAGATCTCTAGACTAGTTCGTCCTATCTGTCTACTACTTATTTTGTCCTAAATCTCCCTATTTCCTCCCCAACACCCTGACCCCAACCACAGTAACCACTGTGTTGTTCTCTCTTTATATTTGATCCTTTTTTTAAGATTCCATATATCAGTGAGATTATGCAGTATTTTTCTTTCTGTGTCTGACACTACTTCAATGTCCTTCAGGTGCATCCATATTGAACCCTCTCTTTTCTAAGGCTGAATACTATTCCAGAATGTGTGTGTGTGTGTGTGTGTGTGTGTGCGCGCCACAGTATCTTTATCCATTCATTCTTTTTTGTATTTTAATAGAAAATTGTTATTTTTTAAAAAAAACTATAAAAGCTTATGGGACTGTTAGTCTTTTCAGAGATTTCTGTGCGTGATCAGATTACTTTGTAGACAGCCACGGTGTCTAAGGCTGAAAAATAACAAGCCTTTCACATAAAACTGGCATTCATCATTTATTTTTCTAAAACACCATTATGGTAGGTCCAAAGCTCATTTTTCAAGTAAAGGAATAGATTATAAAGATAAAGAGGAGACATGCTAATATTTTCTTACTCTAACTTACTAGTTTGCAATATAATTGCATTAGAACAGAAAGTTCTTAAATATATATTTGTGAATATCAGCTACAGTACTTAGAATCTTGTACTATGATCATGTGACAAATCTATTTTAGTTTTATTGCCGTGACAATTAACCACTTAGGGATTTATTCTGTCTTGTAATTCTTTTTTTGTGTTTTGTCAGTGGATGAAAGTTGCTCAGTGTACATCTAGAATTCAGACATCTGACTGAGAGAGTAAGTGTTGGGCTCTAAATTGGTCAGCATGTCAATGCCGACAAATCCTAGAGGGTTACAGATGATATCAGTCACTTGCCACATTCATGACTAATTTAATATCCTCCTTGCCATGTTCTCTCATCAGTGTAACACGGCATGACCTGTTAGAGTTTCTGCCATTGTGTGACTGGGCTGGAGACAAAACAATTTGTTCAGCCAAACCTATCTGGCTACCATCTGATTCGAGTTTTGTAATAACCTATTCCAGCTTGACTGAAGTTCATTTTATCATAGTCTATAAGAAAAGTGTTTGATTAGCAAGTTAGAGGTAACATGAATTTAGTGTTTATTCTGGGTCAGGCATGCTGTCCACATTTTACATGTATTATCTCATTTAATCCTCATATCACCCCAAGAGGCAGGTGCTACTGTTTGAGGAAATATACAAGTGAAAAGGCTGAGACCCAGAGAGAATGAGTTACCTGACCAAGGCCACACAGTTGGTAGGCAATGAAGTGAGGATTTGCATCTATGTGGAGTGCATCTACAGTCTGTGCTTTTATAACCTCTTAACACACACACACACACACACACACACACAGTTTTTGTTTAGAGTTTTAGGACCACATATTAACTATTTACATACAAATACAGTAAATGGCCCTAAATAATAAATGAATTGTGTTTTATTCATTAAATTAAGGATATGTGTACTCAAATATTTTATTTTATTGTTGGGACCTGGCTAAGAGCTGCTGACTTGGGGATACATGTAATTTGAATAATTGGGATTTTATTTATGTGATTCTCAGTCACTTCATACTCTTGCTAGCATTCTTGGTATGGGAATGGCTTCCCTGGAATAGTCCTGCTAACCACCAAGATGCCTGAATCCTCTCCTGAGACATGAAGAGGCAGCTCCAGAGGTGTGGTTATCACAGGAGTGTGTCCTGTAGCATCAGCATATGTGATAAGGGACAAAAAGTAAGAAGCTCACTTTTGGACTTGAAAGAAGAATACATGTCTATTAAAATATTTATAAGTCAAATATTTTCTTTGTTCACATTGACTTTTTCCTCCAATCAGTCTGAATATATTGGCTTCTAGAAGGCAATATTCATGCCTTCTAATTTGACTTTAAAAATACCTTTCCCTATCCCTTTAAACTCTCTGGTTTTCATCCTGCCTTTTGGACCTTAATCCCACCTGCAAGGTTTGGGACCATCACCTTTGCTCATCTGTTCCAACCCCGTACCCAGAGGCAGAACCAGGTTGGTGAAGCCTGGAGTTTATATGATTATTGGGAAAGGGAATTTTTGATTTAAAAAGGCAAAATGAAAAATGCAAAATTGGGTCCTAACTGAATATTTACTTAAAGTAAGAAAAGAAATCACAGTGCACTGAAGATTTTTTTAAAGTTGGAAAATACTACAAATGTTATGAAATCCAAATTTTTGTATGTATAATATTTTTAATAATCAACTTATTGACAGCTTGAAAATACCCTTTCCCTTACATTTTTTGGCTACATAATTGTTCATAATCTCCTCTCATAACAACAATTTGGTAATACAATTTTTAATAACGTAGAAAGCTAAGCCAGTCTTTACCATAGTTGATCACAATATTGCTTTTGTTTAATGGCCCATTATTTTTATCTTCAGTCTCTCTGTCTCTCTGTCTCTCTCTCTCTCCCTCTCTCTTGCTCTCTCTCTCTGTGTATATATGTTTACAAATAAATTTAATGATTAGCAAAGAAGAAGATATATTTCACATATGTTCATATTAAGACCTGGCAATTTTGCAGTTGCTTTATTGAACATTCCAAAATGTCTTTAAAAGTGGCAGTTAAATGGTATTTATTTCAGCTTTATCAAATGTGTTATTGCATCAAAAAGGGGGCAAATGTAGGGTGCATTTATACTTGGATGTGCAACTTAATCGGGTATAATGCCGACAGGAGAAAGCTTCTGTTTGACCAGACATGTATATCACTGAAAGTTTCACATGTAATGATACACATCTGATAGATGGAAGCACTTTCTACTGAGTAGCTTCTGGCTTCTTACTTTTTGAGCCTTATCACATATGCTGATGCTACAGCACATGCTCCTATGATAACCCCCCCTCTGGGGCTGCATCTTCACGTCTCAGTAGAGGGTTCAGTCAGCTTGGTGGTTAGTAGGAGTACTCCAGGGAGGTCATTCTCGTACCAAGGATGCTCACAAGAGTGTGACATGACTGAGAACTACATAAATAAATCCCAGTAACCCAAACTATTAGATTGGTGCAAAAGTAATTGTGGGTTTTGCCATTAAAAGAAATGTCAAAAACCACAATTACTTTTGCACCAACCCAATATCTGTATCCTCATGTCAACATATCTTAGCCAGGTCCCAAAAATGTCATCAATGAGCAATGGCCTTATGATAGGGAGAGGTAGAGGGGCAGAGGGCCATGTGTACACGTCCACCCTAAATCTGCGCAAACACCCTAGACCAAACTCCAGGTGCCTGGGACCCAGAATTCCCTTCTTGAATGTCTTAGAGCGTGTTTTCAGGGCTGCTGACCTGCAGGGTGAGTCCTCAGAGTGTGGAACATGCTTACTTAGCCTTAAGTGATGGCCACATAGAGTCAGGTATAGAAAGAAAAGAGGCATAGGCCAACACCTGGGGATTGATTTTTCCCATGCTGCCAGATTCCAGGAAGAACCTCCAGGGAGCCAGAGTGTTCTCTGTTTGAACTTGGCCTTTTTAAAATCAGTCATTATGAAGGCATAATTTGTAGAGATAGAGGATAGGACATATTTTATAGTCTGTTAGGCTCCTATAAATTTTCTAGAATGAACATACAATACTTTTACTATCAGAACTAATTATGAAAAGTTAAACATTAAAGCAGGCAACTAAAACCTTAAAACCTAATCGGGACATGCAATTTAAAAACTCTGGTGTGTTGAGAAAGCATACAGGACTCATGTTTGCTTAAAAATCCTTGAGCTCTGGCAAGAAGCTTTGAAGGCACTTTGGTGCGAACAGCCAGGATTCCCAGGGTCCCCAAGCCTATGGGACAGAGAAGGCACAAGCAACACTGTCCCAGCTTCTAGAGGAGCCCAATAAAACAGAACATCTACTATGGGGCTTGAGCAAACAGAAGTATACCTCATTGCTCACAATGGTAGGTGCTTAGTCAGCAGGACAAAGACTAATAAGCAGCACACCCTAGTACCAAGCTGAGGAACAGAGCAAACCATAAGATCTCACAGAGGAAGGCCTCCCTTGGCTGACTAGGTTGAACACTCAATGGGCTTATGATCATATAGCTAGAATCTGTAATATTAGTGTAAACACACCATTCTTGGAAGGAGGGAAATTACTCCAAGAGAGGAATAGTGACACTAAGCAGAATGGTGAGTTTTTTTTACACAGCTGTTTAAAACTCGATGCACTGTTACCTGTCTTATGTAACACTTTGAGAATGACATAAATAGGACACGTTATTAAGAATATAATCATGTAAACATGTAGGTACCTTCTCATTACTCTTCAACTGTTGTCAAGCAACTGCCACCAGTTCCCTCTTACTCTAACCCTGATTCAGTGTCCAACATAGACCTGGACAGAAAGGGTTGGAAGTCTACAGCTTTAAATTCTGAGATGCTGTCCTGAATATCTGGGTTTTAGGACTACTCAGGTGAGCAATCATTACAAATGATGGAAAAGTTGACCTTTGTTCTTCTGTCTCTCGTTTGCTATGTAGCGTTCTATATGCAACCGCACAGTCCCCCATCTCTCTGCTTGGAGAAGGACTGGGCTTGATGTTTTTTTCAGCTTTCAGATTCACGTGGTTTTCTGCCCCACATTGCTTAGGACAAGCTGAAAGGGAGAGATCAGAGCCCCACCAGGGCTCCTCAGTGTGAGTCTCTCCTAATGATCCTTTTCCAATCAGAAGGGAGTAATTTTCCTCCGCCTCATTATTTTCCTGCCTAGCTTTCTGCCCTTTGAAACTGAGTTTTCCCTTCCATTAACAAATAACAAGGAAAGTGTACTCACTAGAACTTCTTACTAATCTCCTTGTAGTTTTATAGCTCAACCTCTGACCAACCTTTTGACACAAGTGATTTCTTAAAGGAGCAATGCCTGCTATTTTCTAAACTTCTTAAAAGACATTCAAAGAGATCCTACTTCCTTCTAGGGTTCTCTGCAGAAACTGACACATACAACATATAACTATGTTTAATTATTGCAGTGGAGTGCCTTTTAGTACTGACTATATGTCAGACTCCACGTTGTAACCTGGATACTTGACATTCAGCGACCAAATAAGAAATTAGCATTTCAAACTGATAGGAGATACAAATCAAACTCATTCTCATCATCTTTGACAGGGATAGCACTTGGTAAACCCGTAGGATACTTTCTGGACATAATGTAAATACATTTGGTTAAACATTTATTGGGCACCTTCTATGTGCAGAATACTGTGTTGAATGTTATATCAAATGCCATGTGAACCAACAATATGACCAGGATTTACAGTTTGATAGAAAGCATATGGCCTTACACAGACATTTATAGAGTGTTCATATAGAAGGTTCACAAAGTGAATAAATACAATATGATAAGATGATGGAGTAAATACTCCAGGAATTGAGAGGGTGATGGGCGATGCATGTTTGTGTTGCGGAGGACAAAAGGGAATCCATGATGCCGATTGTCTTTTTCTCTGAGATTCTCTTAACCAGTATCTTTCCTCAACTCCTGTTCATGACCAATCTGTTCATGACCCTTCTCGGGTCTCTTGCCAGAATATACCTTTTTCCATGGTCTGGAGTCTATATTTAAATGGATAGATTTATGATGTTTGTAAGCATCTTATGTATTTAGATTTGTAGTAAAACTTTCAAGGAAATATAATTAATCCTTAAAAGTCATAAAACAGATACTACGGTCCACTGTTTCCAGGAAATATGCAAGTCAGATTAGTCTCTTTTTTTTGAGACAGAGTCTTGCTCTGTCACCTAGACTGGAGTGCAGTGGTGCGATCTTGGCTCACTGCGACCTCCACCTCCCAGGTTCAAACAATTTTCCTGCATCAGCCTCCTGAGTAGCTGGGATTACAGGCACATGCCACCATGCCCAGCTAATTTTTTTATTTTATTTTATTTTTAGTAGAGACGGGGGTTTCACCGTGTTCATCAGGCTGGTCTCGAACTCCTGACCTTGTGATCCGCCTGCCTCACTGTTCCAAAGTGCTGGGATTATAGGCGTGAGCCACTGTGCCTGGCCTAGTCTCATTCTTAAAGCAAGATTTTACATTACTTTATTGAAATAACTAAACTTCTACATTAACCAGGTCTTTTCAAGCAATGCTATGGCAGAACTATGGGACTGTATGTTGAAAGACTTGGATGTAATTTAAATTCTGCCACTTGCTAACAGTGTGAATTTGGATGTCACCTTACTTCTCTCAAACTTCTCTGCTTTTTTGCAGACAGGTAATTACATTTATTTGCCACAATATGTCAAAAGAGTTGTTGTGATAATTCTTGTAAAGTAACATTTACAAGTATCATTCAGAAGGAACGTATCATTATTCTAACAAGCTTTGAAATAAACTCCTGGGTATAATTCAGTGCGTTTTTTGCTAGTCCCTAACAGTTATCTAATTTTCTTCACAGATCTTTATAGAATGTTTCTTTTCTAATTACTCCACTTTCTTTTTTTTTTTTTTTTTACCTTAAGATCAAAATACAAAAGACTTCTGCAGAGATGTGAACCTTTATGTCAGTTTGAGAATAAGAACCCTTTGGGGTTGCTTCTCTCATCTAGCCTTGCTTCCTTTTCTAATGAGAACATCATTGTTTGGTACAAATCAGGCCAAAGATTTATTGCCTTTCTGTATTCTCAGCTCCTCTTCTCTTTTCCTACTTATCCACTGCCCATCCCCTATATAACAGAAGCAAAAGTGTGCAATTGCCAAATGTAAAGTTGAGAAGCTAAATCACTGCCACTATTTTATTTTCTGAATCAGAGGTTTCTCTTGTCAGTATAACTTTTGGAAGTGACAGCAGAAAAGAATCTGTCAGGATATATAGAGTGAAACATAGTGATGTCATCACAGACTTCATCGTGATTGACAGAGAGATGAAGGACAAATTCTGGAATAAAGATGATTTGAGTCGTCTGGTCTATTCAACCAGCTTTCATGGTGGGAATGGCCAAGGAGAAAAGAAGTCTTCATTACAAAACACCCTGAGAGACTCAAGGATGCGATTCAAACTTATGTTTCTGGGGACATGAGTTCCCCAGAAAATGAAACGGTAAAGGAAAACACAGGTGAGAGGCATTCCCTATCTTTGAGGCGTGAGATATGAAATGTAATTATCAAGTTTATTGCTCTTCTGGAATGATGTAAGTTGTGTGTATCTTATTTATTATAAAACTTGAATTTCTTGTAAATGGAGGCATGAAATCTAGTTATGAAAAAAATGACACCATACTGTTTGTGAGGGCTTAAGCCATGAACAATTCTTTTATCCCAACCTTCTTAAATCAGATAGGAGTGTGTGTGTGTGTGTGTGTGTGTGTGTGTGTGTGTGTTCTCCTCCTTCTACATCTTTTTGGGAAAAATAGTGAAAACAAGAAGGAAAGTTGGGAACCAGAAAAAATAGAAGAGTCTTGGCTAGTATTGAAGATTGAGTGCTTTGGGCTTTTCTCCATCACTGAATCTCTATTTAATAGTATGGCTATAGATTTAAAAATATATTCTTGCTTTATACAATAAAAATGAGATGTAAACCGCAACTTTAATTTCACAGTTCGAAAGTACATGCTTCACATTTCAGTTAGGTAAAGTGCCCTCTAACTAGACATGCTGGGCTATTCTGTAAATGATTCAATGGAGTGACCAGAAACCTAAAATTGAAGCCATATGGAAACTTACTGTGCATATTAAATTGTGTGTAGCAGTGTTAACAGCATCTTGATTTGTGGCTGCAAGTAATAAATGAATTATATTAATTTTGTAGCTGCAAGCTAATTTCTCCAGAATTACTTTTTAATAACCAGAATCATGTTCGCTGGTAAGATTTAAATACATTTAGGAACAAATTTGTAGACTTTTAAGCAATGCTAGATTATCATTTTGAAAGCTTAAGAGTTCCTTTAATATTTCCCCTAACACAAAATTTTTGGAGAGAAAAACTCTTTTGCTCAGACTGGATAACTTAGTTGATAAACAATATGTGTATTAATACCTGGAAACAGTCACTATTCTAGTACAACCAGGTGGGAGCTGAATTGTTGCAAGAATTTTTCCCCCTATTTTATAGGTGATTTGTCTTTCTCATATAACATCATTTTTTTCTCCCTTGCTGGGTTGAAACTCAACATGCTTTTATGTCACTTTAAAAGTTGGAACGTTGTGGTTGGTTCTCTTAAGTGAGGCCTTTTCGTTTAGAGTTGAAGAGTATAAGATCTGGAAGTTGACTCCCTTGGATGGAATTTTTAACTCACTGCTTATTAACTGTATAGTCTTGGGCTAGTTTTTGTGCCTCAGTTTCCTGATGTGGCTTTTAATAGTATGTACCCCCTATGTTGTTAGGAGGATTAAAGAAAAAGTACACATGAGGTACTTAGATGGGGCCTGCCTTGAAGAAGCTTTGTTAAATGTGAACTACTGTAATTCTCTGGGGAACGGAGGTGCATGGAGAGATTGAGAGGTTGCTGGTCACACAGACCTGGGTTGGATCCTAGATCCACTGTTGATTGACTTTATGAGCTTGGGCAAGTTGCTTCATTGTTCTGAATCTCAATCTTTGTCTGTAAAATGGAATTGCCATACCATATCCCTCTCCCTGCACTGTCCGGAGGACTATATGAGATGAAGCGTGAAGTCAACATAATGATGGTCATGGAATAGTTTCAAAAATACCAATTAATGTTCATTTCCTTTCTCTCCATGGGAAGTAGCCATTTCTCTATTATTTGGGGTGGAGAAGGTTGGGAGGGTCTCCACTAAGTCAGGTGGCCTATTTCCCTCATCTTCTTAGGCTCCATGTCAAAGGGGATCTCTGATAATATGGGACAGTGGTATGAAAAATCTGCATTCACAAATAATATAGCATTTATATATGACCTTTAACATATATTGTAATTTGGTTCTGGCTACACATTTTTGATCTTAATTCTATTTGATTTGGGATAATACTAAAATTAGTTGGCCTTCCCAGAATAAACACAGACTGGCAATGAAGGAGGTGATAGCAAAAGAGAAGTCAGCTCATACTTTCAAAATGTTGCTGTGGGTCATCTGCATGCAGAAGAATTACAATCGTATTACCAAAAATGCTCAACTGTCTTGCAAATAATCACAATAATCATTACTTATAGAGCACTGACTATGTGATAGAATGCTTTACATATATTGTTAATTTAATCTCCCCCAAATGCTATCAATAAATATGTTATGGATCCCACAAATGCAAATAAGGATACTGATCATTAGAGAGGTTGAAAAAAAATCTCTTCGGTCACTTTCTAAATGTGTCATTCAGCTCAGCTAATAGAATGGTTTTGAGTTAGGTCACTAACTTTTTCTTGTTACCGTATCTGATTCTATGACACAAAACTATACAACAGAGAAGTTTTGAAAACTTTACAACAATATCGTTTCACAAATCTTGTCATCAAAAATTGTATTTTGCATTTGTCTGTGTGGTCTTTAATCATAGCCAGAAAATAAAAATCCTGGTATTGTCACTTACAGTTGCTCCTGCAGTAATTCTGGGAGAATTCTGGAATAATAACTCCAAATACAAACAGAGAGCTTCTCCTGCAGAATATTTAATACAGACGAGGAGCTGTAATCAGGACACTTAAGTATTAAAACTCTGGCCTTGCTTCTCTTTTCTTTTCAGGCCCTGCACTGATTTTGAGCCCATCCATGCCCCTAAGTCCACAACTGCAGCTCAGACCTCGCTTCAACTTCAGACATAGAGAGCTGCCATTCAGCCGCCTAGTACATAACTCAGTCAGGACTTTCCACAATGGACTTAGTCTCAACACGTTCAAAACTGAGGGTCTCATCACCATCCCACCCCAACCTACCCGATCTAGGTCACACATGTGTGTGTTCTTCCCCCTCTCCTCTCTTCCTTGGTTTCCAGATTCAGGCAGTGCATACTCTCATTTTTCTCCATTAATCACCCCTGAAGCCTCTCCTCTCCTTTCTAACTCACTGTCATCTTTCATTGGAACTATTTCCTAATTAGTTCCCTGGTTCAGGTTGCAGCTCTCACTTTGCTACCATAGAGCAGCAATCCTTCTAAAATGCAAATCTGCTGATACATTCCTCTGTGGAGGATCCCTCGGCTGACTCTTCTGCAGACCTACAAGGCTCTCCATGATGTTTCCTTGGCCAGCTTCTCCAGGCTCACTTTAGGCAAATCCCTGCTACTCCAAACACCCAAGTCAAACAGAACTTGCAATTCTTGAAAGTGATTTGTACCTCCCCCTTTCTAGGGGAACATTTCTACCTGAAACCCCCTTCTCTTAGAGTCTCAGAGGGAGCTCTCAATAAGTAGCAACCCCTTTCTCTTTGAATCCAATTTCTTAGAACCATTGTGGAAGACAGTGTGGCAATTCCTCAAGGATCTAGAGCTAGAAATACCATCTGACCCAGCTATCCCATTACTGATATATACCCAAAGAATTATAAATCATGTTGCTATAAAAACACATGCACACATATGTTTATTGAGGCACTATTCACAATAGCAAAGACTTGGAACCAACCCAAATGTCCAGCAATGATAGACTGGATTAAGAAAATGTGGCACATATATACCGTGGAATACTATGCAGCCATAAAAAGGATGAGTTCATGTCCTTTGTAGGGACATGGATGAAGCTGGAAACCATCATTCTGAGCAAACTGTCACAAGGACAGAAAACCAAACACCGCATGTTCTCACTCATAGTTGGGAATTGAACAATGAGAACACTTGGACACAGGGTAGGGAACATCACACACCAGGGCCTGTCGTGTGGTTAGGGGGAGGGGGGAGCGGGGAGGGATAACATTAGGAGATATACCTAGTGTAAATGATGAGTTAATGGGTGCAGCACAGGAAGATGGCACATGTATACATATGTAACAAACCTGCACTTTGTGCACATGTACCCTAGAACTTAAAGTATATTAATAAAAAAAAAGAAATAAGAAATAAGGTAAATGGAAGCCAAAGATCAACTTTATAACAGACAAAGTAGAGGTCAGAGAATGTCTCTTGGAGCATGAGCTACATGCACTTGCTAACTCAACCCTGGAATTGGACAGACTATTCCAAATAATCATAGAAGACCCTGAACCACTGCGGGCCTCCCACGGTTCCTTAACTTGGAGCGCTTGAGAACACACAAGAGCGGGCTGGCTGGAAAGAAGGAGGAACTGAGTCAAGCATGCCCAATTTTCCTTCCCAATGCCTTCCAATCAGACGAAGGCATTCCGTCCCTAGAGAGAAGGGTATAGGAGATACTGGGAGGCTGGGAGTGTCACATTTCCATCTGGAAAGAAATAATGGGAGAAATAATCTGGAAATGAAGTTCCCACACTGGCCCACCTGAGAAATATCACTGACCTCTGACCCACACGGTCCTGGTTAAGTACCTGTTCCTCTAGGAAACTCCTCTGCTGGCCCCCCATGGCCCTGCCCAAGCTGAGCAGACAATGCGTCCATCTGTGTCCCCTCCACTAAAGCTTTAGACTTACTTATTTATATTTATAATTTATATATCTGTCACTCATCTTGTATTCCTTGTTCTTGGAGGATAGAAGTTGTGTCTTTTACATTTTTTTATCCTCCACACCTAGTGTGGTGTCTGATAAACTGTAGTTTAGTAATAGGTATTTGTTGGACAAATGGGTGGTCTTTGGGCCTTGATTATTCAGGCTTCAAGAGAGCAGGGACCACATCTACCCTGTTCACCACTGAGTCTACCTTCTTCCCCCACATTGCATAGCACTTGGTGTGGGATGTCCTGAACAGTGATGACTGGGTGAAAGGATGTATAGACATCCTCACTACACTAGAAACCCCATAAACACAGGGAGCTTGTCACTTCCTCCTCCTTCACTGCATTCTCATTGCCCAGAGCAGCAGATAATTCATTAGGGTAGGGAGTCGATAAAGAATTGTTCAATGAATGAACAGCTCTTATTGAATCCTCCAGTTTCCTTCCCTTGTTCAGACAGAAAATGTGAAGGCTAAGACCTATTGTTTTAAGGTTTAGTTGAAGACATACAGCAACTGCCAAAGTATTGCCCTTGTTTTTTGTAAGGAAAGTTGACAGCGTTTCTATCCCTCTTTTCATGACCATTGAGTCACCAGCTAATGGAAAGCTATGGCTATACAGCCCTGAAATAGCCAACTGGAAGAGTGAAAATGTTTTTCCCCACAGTTCAAGTTCCTGGAAGGTGTTGGCCAGTCTGCATTCCTGTCTAGATTCTCCTTGCTGTGATGTGGGATGCCTCCCCCGCCCCACCACCACCTTGCATAGTCATCCTGTAGAGACTGAAGCATCTTAATTTGCAGTTCTCCAGATGTAGTAGAGAATAACATTTTAAAAATTAATTGGAGGATATCTTTTTTATTCTCCAAATCTGTGAGAGGATCTTGTAGAACATGCACACAGACAATTTTGCCATTATAACAAGCACACAACCCTAATTGCTATTATGTGACGCTGCCGTTGAGACACTGCTGTGAGGTTGGCTGCATTCAGTGTTCCCAGGGCTACTGCAAGTCTGGATTCCTCCTTCACAAATGAGGAGTGACAGTCCCAGCTCTCAATCCACTAGGATGTCCCCTTTTATCTCAAGTTGTGTCTCACACACAAACACATAAAAATCTGATGACTAATATACTTCACTTATATTTTGAAAATAAATTATGGAATGTTCATCAAGGGAAATTTGAGAATAGGTATATTTCAAAATTGAACTGGGAAGAATGCCAAAATGTTTGGGGATCATTGCTTTCTGATGACAGATCCCAGGGTCTTCAATATGCATACATGACTTTTTTACTAGCACTAACTACTCAGAGGTGGGAAAGAAAAGCTGTCATTGTATCTAGGCAGATCACACACCTGTGACATTACTTCACTGCTGCTCCACAAAGGCTAGGGTGGCTCATATTCTGATTTCACTCTTTTTTCTCATTGTTACAAATTCAAATGGGCACCTGGAATTCCTCCTCCTCTTGTTCTATCCCATCATCTGCATCCAATTTTCTGTATCCGACTGTCTTGCTGAGAGCTGAAAGGCTGTAATATTTGGCCCAAGGTATTGCAGATTTCCTTTCACTAGCCTTTATCTGTCACTTCCAAGACTGTGCTTATTGTTTAATGATGTGGAATACGTCTGCTGATGGCATTCCAGGAATGTATGTGGGCCGTATAATGAAGTGGCCCAGTGATTCAGTAGGTGGAGGTGGAGTCTGAAAACTGGTACCCCAGAATCAATTCCTGGGTGACTCAAATGCCCAGCCATGCTTGGCGATCCTGACCTAGTGAATCCAGGACTTGATTGGATTCTTGCAGACAACGCTGATAGGTGCTTCAAGACATTTTTTTTTCTTGTTGTTCTTACTTTATACTTCAAAGTAAGGTTTTTGAACTTACTGGGCTCCTCCTCTCCTTCCTAACGTTAAAAGGATCTCAGTTCTTTATAATCTTTTCCTTACAGTTATTTTTTTTAATACTTTAAGTTCTGGGGTACATGTGCAGAACGTGCAGGTTTGTTACATATGTATACGCATGCCATGGTGGTTTCCTGCACCCATCAACCCATCATCTACATTAGGTATTTCTCCTAATGCTATCCCTCACCCAGCCCCCCACCCTACGACAGGCCCCAGTGTGATATATTCCCCTCCCTGTGTCCATCTGTTCTCACTGTTCAACTCCCACTCATGAGTGAGAACATGTGGTGTTTGGTTTTATGTTCCCATGTTAGTTTGCTGAGAATGATGGTTTCCAGCTTCATCCATGTCACTGCAAAGGACATGAACTCATCCTTTTTTAAGGCTGTATAGTATTCCATGGTGTATATATGCCACATTTTCTTTATCCACTCTATCATTGATGGGCATTTGGGTTGGTTTCAAGTCTTTGCTATTTGTAAACAGTGCTGCAATAAACATACATGTGCATGTGTCTTTATAGTAGAATGGTTTATAATCCTTTGAGTATATACCCAGTAATGGAATTGCTGGGTCAAATGGTATTTCTGATTCTAGATCCTTGAGGAATTGCCACACTATCTTTCACAATGGTTGAACTAATTTACACTCCCACCAACAGTGTAAAAGTGTTCCTATTTCTCCACACCCTCTCCAGCATCTGTTGTTTCCTGGCCTTTTAATGATCGTCATTCTAACTGGTGTGAGATGGTATCTCATTGTGATTTTTATTTGCATTTATCTAATGACCAGTGATGATAGGCTTTTTTTTCATGTTTATTGGCCCCTAAATGTCTTCTTTTGAGAAGTGTCTGTTCATATTCTTCACCCACTTTTTGAATGGGGTTGTTTTTCTCTTGTAAATTTGTTGAAATTCTTTGCAGATTCTGGATATTAGCCTTATGTCAGATGGATACATTGCAAAAGATTTCTCCCATTCTGTAGGTTGCTTGTTCACTCTGATGATAGTTTCTTTTGCTGTACAGAAGCTCTTTAGTTTAATTAGATCCTATTTGTCAATTTTGGCTTTTGTTGCTATTGCTTTTGGTGTTTTAGTCATGAAGTCTTTGTCCATGCCTATGTCCTGAATGATATTGACTAGGTTTTCTTCTAGGGTTTTTATGGTTTTAGATCTTACGTTGAAGTCTTTAATCCACCTTGAGTTAATTTTTGTATAAGGTGTAGGGAAGGGTTCCAGTTTCACTTTCCTGTATATGCCTAGTCAGTTTTCCCAACACTGTTTATTAAATTGGGAATCCTTTCCCCGTTGCTTGTTTTTGTCAGGTTTGTCAAAGATCAGATGGTTGTAGATGTGTGGCATTGTTTCTGAGGTCTCTGTTCTGTTCCATTGGTCTATATATCTGTTTTGTACCATTACCCTGTTTTGTACCAGTACCATGCTGTTTTGGTTACTGTACCCTGGTAGCGTGAAGTCAGGTAGCGTGATGCCTCTAGCTTTGTTCTTTTCATTTAGGATTGTCTTGGCTGTACGGGCTCTTTTTTTGGTTCCATATAAAACTTAAAGTTGTTTTTTCTAATTCTGTGAAGAAAGTCAATGGTAGCTTGATGGGGATAGCATTGAATCTATAGGTTACTTTGGGCAGTATGGCCATTTTCATGATATTGATTCTTCCTATCCATGAGCATGGAATGCTCTTCCGTTTGTTTGCGTCCTCTTTTATTTCCTTGAACAGTGTTTGTAGTTCTCCTGGAAGAGGTCCTTCACATCCCTTGTGAGTTGTATTCCTAGGTATTTTATTCTCTTTGTAGTAATTGTGAATGGGAGTTCACTCATGATTTGGCTCTCTGTTTGTCTATTATTGGTGTATAGGAATGCTTGTGATTTTTGCACATTGATTTTGTATCCTGAGACTTTGCTGAAGCTGCTTATCAGCTTACGGAGATTTTGGGCTGAGACCACCCCTTAGAGTTCTTATATACAGTACTGCCTTTTCCAAGCTCTGGCAAGAAATAAGAACTAAGGTTCCTGACTTGGCATCTTAGTGGTTCTTGCTACATTGCAAAAGTCATCTGGAAACTGGCAGGGGATTCTGTAGGGGATTCTCCCAGGAATTCTCACCTTTTTGGTGTGATAGGATTTGCCATGATATAATACAGTTCAGAAGTTGGGGTTCAGGCATTGCAGAGCCTGAATTCTCTGATCTTCTCACACATTTGTGCTACCACAGATATCTTCCAGATTAGTGGCTTTCCAACTTTTTTGACATTTGACATCATAGTGTGTATGTGTGTGTGTGTGTCTAAAGCAAAGTTTTAGATGAACTTTGCTTTTACTATGTGTAAGAGACTCTGTTTTCTATTGTATTAAAAAATATATTGATAACATCCACTAGACCAAATTTGTATCACAACATGCTACTGGGATTGAACTTTTACTTTGAAAAACATTGTTGCTTACATTGTTCAGATTTAGGAGGGGTTAATGTGCATACCACATGAGTAACAGAAATAGTAGTCAGTCTCATCAATGATGTGCTTACTTTGAATCATGATGTGAGCTAAGTATTTTTTCTAAATGATTGCATTCAATCTTCACCAAATTCATATGACATAATTGTCATTATTCTTACTTGAAAGGTGAAAAATCTGAACCTTCTGATGGTTGCTCAGTGTCAATTGTTGGATGTGAAGGTTCATGCTGCTTTGTTCTTCAATTGGGCTTATTCTTTAATTAAAACAGAGCTGTATCCCTAAGTACAATCTATGAATCAAGAATTTAATGAGTGCAGGCACTGTAGGGACACAAAAAGGATTGAACATTGATGTTGCTCTCAAGGAGCGTACAAGCTAGTTATCTCTATAAGCTAAATAGCAATACATATTCTAAATAAGATTTTTAAATGCCACATAATTTAGGCACCAAAAATTTAGTTGACAATTGTGTGGTTGAAACAACAGGGCTGTGGTTTCAGGGCAACATGATGCCATTGTAGGCTGGAGGGATCTGGGCGGCTTCATGTAGGAGGTGACCTTGAAACACATGGGAATTTGAGAAGTCGAAGGAGAGAAAAGAGACCATCTCTAACAGGTGATGCACTGCAAGACGTGAAGGCAGACAGATGTGCAGTAAACAGGTCCAACCTTACAGGTGTGTTTCTGTAGAATAGAGGCCTTTAAACCTCGCTCCTCAAACTCTGCCAGAGAACTATGGTAATTTGAACCTTTTTTACTAGTGACTTCATGACTGGTATGCCTGCAACACCTGTCAATGAGACCCCTGTAAAGATGGTGTTAAAGATGGTCACTGAGATTACTAAGATTCCTGGTATTTCTCAAGTTATGGATGACTTAACATCAAAGTCCCCAGGAACTACTGAGTGGGAGTAATAAAATTCTTGTTCTATTAAAAAAAGAAATGCTGGGCGTGGTGGCTCATGCTTGTAATCCCAGCACTTTGGGAGGCCGAGGTAGAATGGATTGCTTGAGCCCAGGAGTTCGAGACCAACCTGAGCAACATAGTGAGACCTCATCTTTAGGGCAAAAATTTTAAAAAAGAGATGAGAGGATCGCTGCAATGAGCCATAATTGCACCACTGCACTCCTGCCTGGGTGACAGAGTCAGACCGTCTCTCAACAAAATAAACGAAAAAGAAAAAATGATCGTAAGGTTTCTCCTCAGAGACACCTCCAGAGCTAGGGCAGGTAGGGTAGGGGGTCTTGGTTCCTGGCCCTCCACACCTGTCTTCACCAGGAGCAGAAATGTTTCCATGTGTATACTGACTCCTAAGATATCCTTTGAATAAAGCATACATACTGCTGTTTTTTTTAAAAGTTGGCCAGGTGCAGTGGCTCACGCCTGTAATCCTAGCACTTTGGAAGGCTGAGGTGGGTGGATCACGAGGTCATGAAATCGAGACCATCCTGGCCAACATAGTGAAACCCTGTCTCTACTAAAAATACAAAAATTAGCAGGGAGTGGTGATGCGTGCCTGTAGTCCCCACTAACCAGGAAGCTGAGGCAGGAGAGTCACTTGAACCCAGGAGGTGGAGGTTGCAGTGAACTGAGATCGCACCACTGCACTCCAGCCTGGCAACAGAGCAAGACTTTGTCAAAAAAAAAAAAAAAAAAAAAAGTGGTGGAAACCGTGGTGGAAACCATTTATCATTGATACAATGAAATGAGATTTCGGATTAGAAAAGTGGGCTAGGGATCCCTACACGGGCCTTCAGTGCCAACTAAGGGGTTGTGAAATGTTGAGAGTAAAAGTATGAGAAGCCAGCTTTGGCCAGCTATGTTCATTATCTCTCTACCTATAGACAGTGGCATGACTTTGCTAATTCTCAGTTTCTGGTAAAATAAAGATCATGGGAAGTGTTACTTCATGACTATGTTCTTAGGACTAAATAAGGTGAATATGCAAAAAGGACTTTATAAATTCTAAAGTGTTACATGTAATAACAATAATTGTCTGTAGTTTTAATAGAGAGGACTTAGATAAATAAAAATTAAAATACATTTTATCACTTATTGGATAGACAATGAGAACCATGAAAGGTGTTTCTCTAAGGGACGGGTGTGTTGCAGTATTTTAGGAAGATTAATTTGGCATTGCGGAGTGGGCTGGTTGTAGGGAAGGTGGCACAGGGGACATTAGTTGGAGACCAGGATATTTGTCCAGGTATGAAGTGAGAAGAAGAAATCAACAGAATCTGGAGACTAACTTTAAAGGGGACAGCCAGAAAGAGAAGGAAACAGGAGAAATATTTAGTATCACTTTTTTTGCAAAGTGCTTTTCATATTCCCAATCTCATTTAATCAAAGAAGTCTCAGTGAATTTACTCACAAGAAGCTACAGGAAAGTTCTGGAAGGGGCTGGCAGGAGGGGCAGTGTTTTGGAGAGGGCTTTATTATAGACACAGTGAGTTTTAAGAGTGAGTGGGATATCCAAGTGAAGATATTTGGTGGGCTGCAGCACAGCTCAGGAAGTCCTCATGTAGATGGGACAGGAGATGGGAAGTGGGATCACTGATGCAGTGGAGAGAGGTGCAGAGGCCTAAGTGCTGGTGAAGAGTTGAAGAAGAGTAAACAAAGATGAGGAGAACCGCAATAGCTTGAGAAGGCTGGGACAGCTAGAAAGCAAAGAGAGTAAGAATTGAAGAAGAGTCACTGGACTTAAGTAACTTGTTTTACTTCTTATGATCTTTATTTGACTGGAAATTGAGAATGGGCAGTTGCATCACTTGTCCGAGGGCACAGGCTAATGTGCATCGGTGGACAAAGCTGGGTCCTCGAGCTTATGGCCTGCAGTAATCTTCCATAGCTGCTTAGCTGGCACTCAGGGCCTTCTGTCATGATATTTCCAGCCCACTTTTCCAATCTGATATCCTAGTTCTTTTTATTAGTGGTTTTCAACACCTTAAAAAAAAAAAAAGCACCCACCAGTATTCTTTGTCCAAATGATATCATAGAAGTTAGGGCAAATATTACAACATTCAGTCTCGACTGGATGATACCATAGAAGAAGATCAAAGAGGAGATCAAAGAGAAGGCACTGAAGAAGTTGAGGTATTCTGTGTCAGGTATTTATTGAGAACTTTGGGAAAGAAAAAGAATGAGAGGTTAGTTGGGGCTTTAGGATGATGAATAAAGGTGTTTGGTTGTTGTTTTATTTTGGTTCTCCAATTTGGGTCTACAATTAGCTCCATCTTTGCCTTGGTTAGAGCATCATGTGATATACTCTAGCATGAGAGGACAGATTGTAGACCCTCTCTTCCTATGTCCCTGGTATAGAGCTGCTCAAGAGAAGAACTTGAACTTTCTCCTAATTTGGATTTTCATTGAGTACCTGATGAAGAAATAGGACCCCTTTGGAAGAGGGAGGATATCCCATAAATAGGGAAGGTATCAGAATACATGAGAACATTCAGAAACAGGCCTGAGGGGAGCCATGTTGCAATTGCTCTGAGTATCAAATGGCTACACTTGAACCTACCCTGACTCAGCACACGGGAGTGGCTGAGTGCCCTAGAACCAAGAGGGCTGGCTGGTTAAAGCAAGAGAACTTTACCAGCAGGAGCTTGGGCACTCTGCCTGCTCTTTAAAATAAGAACATGCTTTTCTTTATGGGTCAGAGAACCAGAGATAGGTGATGAGAGATAGAGAAAGCAGTTTCGAAGGGGGGTACAAATGCCCAAATGATGACTGAGGTTAAAGGTGGGCTGATGAACTAGAACACCAGCCACACAATGTTTCATTGGAGGTGGCATCAACAGGGGCAATCTGGGCATGGGGAATATGACTGAGAAAAGGTGCAGGTAGAAACAGGGATGGGAGATGAAAGCAGGTCCCTTCATGCCTTCAAAACACAGACAGCAAGAAACCTGAGGTCATGCATTTTGCAGATGAGAGAGAGACTGGACTTAAGGACAAATCTTACCTAGCATCTACAAGCAAGGGATGCCTAAGAGACATTCGTAACACAAATGTATGTGGTCAAAAGCGAAAGAGATAATAGAAGCCAAAAGAGAATGCTTGGGAAAAATATAAGGTACCAGACAGGCGAGGAAGGAAATGGGTGGACAGTAGAGTTCAAGGCATGGCTACGTGCCTAACTAACATCCATTTTCTCTTTCATTCTCACTGATAGGACCTGATTTTATTCCAGGTGGCAATATACTTTGTTGAAAAGGATATATATTTCCCTGCTTCTCTTAAATCTACAATTAGTAAGTACAAGTCATTTGGTGGGGCTTCTATAAATATTCTCTAAAGGGGCCTGATCAGATGGATGGAACATCCTTTTACCATCCTCCTTTTTTCTTTTCATTTCTTTTTTTTTTTTTTTTTTTTTTGAGAGTCTTGCTCTGTCGCCAGGTTGGAGTGCAGTGGCGTGATCTCGGCTTGCTGCAACCTCTGACTCCCAGGTTCAAGCAATTCTCCTGCCTCAGCCTCCCCAGTAGCTGGGACTACAGGCATGGACCACCATGCCCAGTTAATTTTAGTATTTTTAATAGAGATGGGGTCTCACCATGTTGGCCAGGATGGTCTCAATCTCTTGACCTCGTGATCCACCTGCCTTGGCCTCCCAAAGTGCTGGGATTACAAGAGTGAGCCACCATGCCAGGCCTCCTTTTTTCTTCTTAATTGGAATGAAGAAGCAATGTCTAGAACTCCAGCAGCAGTCTTGGGCCAGGAGGTGAATGAGAATGGAAGCCCCACACTAAAGCTAGTGGAGTTGAAAGGTAGAAGGAGCCTAGGCCCCTGGTGTCCCTGGCACAACCGTATCAGTCCTGGACTACTTCCCATGACTTCTCTATATGAGAAAGAAGTACATCTTTATTTTGTTGAGACCACTGATTGATATAGCTATATATCCTGATAGATCTAAAACATAGATCATATATGTACACACATACACACATATATGTAAAACCTAATCCTAATAAAGGAAAAAAAACAAAATTGTGTGAAGGCAAATATAAGACTGACATAATTCAGCTCAAAAGAAGAGATGTCTAATCAATATGGAAGACAATAGTGGTTAAAAGCATTCAGAAGAGAGGAAGATTTTTCACACTGGGAGGTGAGGGAATCATGAGGTCAGAAAAAGAGCAAGGATTTTAACCCAAACCTATCCGACCCCAAGCCTTGCATGCTCTTTATACTATACTATTTTCCCTTCTACTGGAGTGCTATCTTAAAAAGATTTTGCAGTGCATGGCATCTGTGATGTTGGTGTTTGAATGAACAAGTCATATGATTTCTCAGGATTGCAATCAAGAGAGAACAGGAAGAGCTCTGCTGGGGAAGAAAACTGACAGCCAGCCAGGGTGGTGTGTAAAGGGCGGGTTCCATGCCAGGGGTTATCAGGAGCATCTGAAGGAGGACTAAGCCACAAGGATCGCCCAACACCCCGTCACACACAACACACTGTCCCCCACGGCAAGCGTCACCGAAGAAGGGAGCATCCATCGCATTTTTGCATCCAAGTTTTTAAAGAAATTTCATATTCTCAGGGATCTGTGCCCGAAAACCCGGCTCTTTTGCTTGAGCTCCTTATGGACAAAGCTCTGAGATCAGAAGCTCTTGGAGGTTTGCTTCTTCCTCACTCAGCCAGCTGCTTTTCTTCCTAGCTCTCCCACATTGCCAGAGAGGGGCGGGAGGATACATCTCCTGTTGCAATCTCTCGTTCCAACGTGAATTTGTGATCCCGGAAAGACTGTGCGGGTTTCAAAAGCTGTCTGAACCAAGGTTCTGAGCAGGCGCGAGGCTGTTCTCAGCTGGGCAGCCGGTCACCTTGGAGCAAGAATCAGGGGAGAAAAATGGGGCCCAGGGGGTGGGGGAAGCCACACCTATTCTGCTAGTGATTTAACAGGACCACTTAAAAAAATAAACCAAAAAGGCCAGATTCTTCCATTTCCAGATGCTTCTTCACTTTCTTGCTGCTTGCTCAGACAGGGTGAGCAATGGTCGGGCTTTTAGTGTCTGAGGGTCCTTAAAGAGGCCTGGGAGTCCCGGACACAGTGCCAGGGAAAGCAGGTTTTCTGCGCATATGGGAGGAAGCAAGCGCGAGTCACTCCGGTGCAGAGAGACAGGCAGAGGGGACAGACGGTTGTCTAGTTTGGGCAAACTTCTGTCTACCTGGGGCGGGGGGCACAGTTCCTCCTCTCTCTCTGGCTTTTCCCTAAGCCCTCTGGGGTTTGAATGAACAGGTGCTAACACACCAGCTTAGAAGGGCGCGTTCAGCACCCGCGCCAGCAGCTGCTCGGCACCTTTGCCCCTCGGTGGCGGCTGCCAGGCGCACCAAAGGCCCAGGATCGTAAAGCTGGAGGCGTAGAGGGAGAGGGCGACGCCGTCCTCTGCAGAATGGGGCGCGGGCCTCGCAGCCTCGGCTCAGGAAGTCCCGCCAGCCGTAGGAGGGGCAGGGCAGGGTCAGCTCTCGGCTGCACTTGGGCAAGAGAGAGCTGGAGCTATCGCCGCCTGCGCCGCGTTCCTCCTTGTGGCACAAGGGGCGGGTGAAGGGGCGACCCCCTTTCTCCCTCTCTGAGCGAGTGCGGGGCAGTCTCCAGGCCCGCGCGCTGCGGTGCGCTCGCCGCTCTCCATGCCACCCGGCCCCTTTCCTGGGCAGGCCAGGTCAGTGTGGGCGCCGCGGCCCGGGTTCGCTGCAAGCCCGTGTCCCGCCCCCAGCCCCCAGGGCGCCCACTGCGGGCGGGACACGGGCTTGCAGCCTGTGCCAGGGCGGCCACCGAGGGACGCGACGCCGCCAGCAACCTCTCCCCGCGCCGCCCGCCAGGCCCTGCCGGGCCTGCGCCGGCTCTGGCGGTACAGACATGGCCCCCGAGGGGCAGCGTTGGCCAGGCCCACCCAAGACCTGCCCCGTCCCGCCACCACTGTACCCACTTTCTCCTGCCCTCATCGGTCTGCGCAGCTGTCCCCGCTCCTCCCCCTGAGGCAAAACTGCACCAGAGGGCATCTTGGCAAGGTCATTGCCACCCCGCCCACGATTGTAGAAGAGGCTCAATCCTGTTTAAGAGGTTTAGCTCCCCAGGCGCTATTAAAAGTAAGTTTTTGGTGGCCTTCTATAAGGAAACTTTTAATCACACAGAATTTAGCCTCTGATCGGCCAGACATTTAAACGGCGCAGAGTAAAACCTTCCATTTTTAACATCCACTCTGGTGTTTGCTGGAAATTTGCCACCGATTTTAGGCTCGAGCTGAAGGTTACCAGGATTTATCATTGTTTCCCCAGGATGTTTAACCCTCATGGGCTTCTCTTCTTTCATTTAAGACACTTGAAAAAAACAATTCTTGTAAGCGCTTTGGCCATTTTGTTTAAGAAATTTGTTTTAGCTCCTACGGTTTTGTAATCCAGAAATATTTCTGAAATGAGGAGTGGGGAGTATTGGAGACAGAAAGCAGCTGTGTACCAGGAAATAATAAGTAGCATGCAAAAATATCACAGCTAATAGATGTCCTTTACGAGTGGAAATATCTATGTTTAATTGCCTTAAAAATGTGGGTTGGAAAAACACAATTATACATTGTGATAACAAACCTGTACAGTTAATTTCTGAATAATACAAAACAAGTGCTGAAATTTTTTCTTGATGATTGAGATAATTGTCCCCAAATTATGACATCGGCTACCCAAATATCATGTTGCCCCATCTGCAAATACTTAAAGAGGAATAGTTACCAATTGAATTCATTTAGAGTCATCCTTAATAAAAAGAAAATTGCATAGCTTTTTATATTGTTGCAAATGCATCTCCCAATATCATTGTCAGCTTAGTGATATTCTCAATATTTTAAAATTTCAATTTTTAAAAGATACATAATATATAATTCCTAATAATTATAAACACATCATTTTATTCATCTGATTTTCATAACATGCATTTTATAATTACTGTACAACCAAAATAGACATTGAATTATGCTGTGTGCATGTCTTTATTCAACAGTATATTCTTAGACACCTTGTTCAAACAAATTAAGTAAGTTTAAAATAAAATTAAAAAGGAAAAAATCTTTCCAGTAGAAACAGAATCACAGTGCTTTACAGACAAAAGGAAAGGAAAAGAAGTTCTCATACGAAAAGAGATTTATTATTACATAGAAAATTCTCACAATAGTTGAAACACACTTCAGAAACTAGTAAACACCTTAGATAGAGTTGTGCCAATTACTCAGCCCACAAGCATCTGCTTTGTCTTAATTAGACGGGGAAGGTGAATGACCACTGTTTATTTTCATTTTCCTCATTAATTATGAAAAACTGCATTTAATTCATCTTGCATGGTGAGAGATTGGCTGCGCAGATGTAAGTCGTAAGGGAAGTGGCTGTCGGTGGGCAACCTGAACATGGCACCCTGCCCAAGGGGACCCCTGGGTGGCACTGCACAGTAATGCATGCCGTAATTGTAATTTTTGCCATAGTCCAAGGTTTCTTCTTGCTTCAGGGAAAATATCCCATTATAGTTAATTGGGGGAGGACTTAAGGGACCTTCAAACTGGGGGCTGGCACACTCAGGGGAAGTACTTTCATAGAAGGATTCATACGCACTGCAATAATTGTAGGGTTTCATGGACTTGGAATTATCAAGAGTCCCATGCCCTGGGGGAGTGGTGAGCTCAGGGCTGTGGTAGGGTGGGTAGAAGGTAGAGTAGGGTGACCTTGTGTGGTGCGCAGCCTCCCCACCCTGACCCATCAGGAAACTCCTGGCGTTGAGCTGCAAGCAGCCTGCCACCAAGTTTGTAGTTGGCTGGGAAAGACCTTTGCATAAGTTTTGGACGAATGTGAGCAGATCTGGTCTCTTGCCGATTCTCAGAATTTCAGAAAGTGCCCAGATGTAGTTTTTGGCCAGTCGTAAAGTCTCTATTTTGGACAGTTTCTGGGTTTTAGAATAGCAGGGGACCACTTTTCTTAAGTTGTCCAGAGCGTCGTTGAGGCCATGCATCCTGTTCCTCTCGCGCGCGTTCGCTTCCTGTCTCCTGAACTTGACCCTTTCCAATCGCAGCTTGGTTGTCTTTTTTTTCCTGAGACCCCTCCTTCTAGGCAACCCATTTTCGTCTTCTTCTTCCCTGTCTTCCTCCTCTTCTTCTTTCTCGGTTTCTTCTCCAGGGGCCCTTTTGATGCTTTTTCCTCGAAGGACAATCTGTTTGGAAAAGCTTTCTGGTTTCTTAATTTGCTTCTGGTCCTCGCATTCTCTAGAAAACTTTCTGCACATCTGGGATTCTGGCATTACAACAGACTCATCAAACGGTAGTGTTAACATGGTTCTCTAATCTTAAATTACCTGAAAAAATGCCAGCACAATATTTAAAGAGTTTTCATTTTTAAAGTTTATACACTTAAAACATATTTAATTATTTAATCATAAGACTACAAAAACACGTGGAAAAGATTGATTCTGGGCTGATTTTTTAACATTAAATATAATTTTGAGTTTGTGAAGGTAAGTAATTATGAAGACATTGATGCATTCAATAGGATTAATTTATATGAGCAAATTATCAAAAGAAAATAAAAATGAAACATATAATTATTGTGATCACCACCATCTCCATTTCTCTTTGCCTTTAAACTGGATTTTAGTACCCCCCAAAAAAGATTGTGGAATTCAAACAAATGCAAAATATGAAATTTCAATGCAGAATTTCATTAATTCCAATTCCCCTGAGCACAAAATGAGAAGATAAACCAGTTTTTAAAATGGAAAGTACTATCTCTCCATTAGCTAACAAATTTGTGTTCTTTTTTAAAAACAGACAAACAAACAAACAAACAAAACCTTAACTTTATTTGCTGTATCACACAACTGTGAATTTAGATAAGTGGGTGTGGGAATATACAAATTTAAAGAAAAGATTATAATCAGAGTCAATTTTTAAACTGATTTTTTCTGATCAGTAAAGAATTATGTAAAACAGCACTATTTTCCCAGGCTTCAAAAAGAAAAGGGGATTAGGCTAATTTGGAATAAACTCTATAAATAAATTTAAAGCATAAAAATCACTGGCAATTTCTTTTAATTAAAAAAAATATTGAGACTGATTTTATTTACATTTAAATTTTTTCCGAATAGAATTGTCTGATTACTGCTGTTCAAATCATCCTGGACAAAAACCACTCTCGTAGTGTTTTTGTTCTACGAGCCATACAAGTCTCCCTCTAGCTAATATCTGACAGGAACGGTCCAAGGATTCTGACTGCAATTGTGCACGTGTGTTCAGAATCCCAAATGAAAGGGGAAAATAATTTGTGTTTCAAATGCATTTTGGTTTTTGTTTGGTGAAGCAGCAAGTATTTTCATCTAAAGTCTTCAAACAAATAGGCACATTAAAGCAGAGACTTTTCAGTTTAACAATCTCCAGCCCCCTCAACACACACATATACACACGAACACATACACAAACTCTTAGTAATGTCCACATACTTGCAGTGTTACATAATAGCAGTGAAAGTATGTGATAATTACATCATAAGAATGAAATATGATAAGAAGTTATAGATGGCAAAGAGCATATAAATACTATAAGACAGTGACACTGTATCTTTAAATACTTGCATGCAAAGCCAGCATCAATTGAAGTATATCTTTATTTATATTACCTTAGGTTTTAATTTCATTCAATAATCAGTTTTCATTTTGGGTCTTCCAAATCTTTTCAGGCTGAGTGTCGCATCGTCTCCTGGAGTCTCTAGATCTGTGTATATCTGCACTATCTCATTGATCTCTAAAAAGTGACATTGATGCCAACTGCCAGAGCTGGTACCCATGCCATCTGCTAGTGACGTCACAGGGCAGAGAGAGCCATGTGATCCTCTCTCTTGGGACCTTCATTCTGCACTGATCATCTGGCATCCCTGTAAGTGGGTACCAGCATTCATGCATCAACACAGAAGGTTAGACTGATAGGAAAAAATCTGCACCAGCATTTCACGTACAGTAGGTGCATTTCTCCTCGAGCTGCTTCGGTTTCACTGGCAATCTGTAGAAATAGCTGTGTTAGTGTTCAGTTTCGCCCTGCCAACGGTGCAAGTATTAGGTGGTCGTTAATATTCCATTCATTTACAAGGTGGGCTTTTGTGTGAGCAAGAGGTTTTTGTTGTTGTTGATGATGTTGTTTTGTAAAGATCACCATCCCATTTGTGCACCTGGGTACCCAGGGAAAGAAAGCCATGAAAAGGAGCTGGAAACTGGTCTTAAGATGTTTAACCAAACTAAGATTCGTGTAAGTGAACAGGGGTCAACAAAGGTTTCATTTTCTTGTTTTGTTTCACAGCATGTAACTTATGAGTGTGTGTCTGTGTGTTCTCTTATTAACATGTAAGACTTCTGTGCTTCTTAGGGATTTGGAATAAAAGAACAGCTTCTCCATCTGGGGTCTGTGAAAGACATCCTCAGATACTCCCCTTCCTACACTTGCTGGTATCTTTCACCAACTTTTGCAGAGACACTGCAAGTCCATTGTTAAGGATTTCAAACTACATACTTTGTCCTCTGCGGAAAGTCACTAACTTCACTCTTTTATTGTCCCTTATCTCTTCCCAGCATTAACTTGCTTGTTCCTTCTCATTTCATTTCAGACACAATAAACATAAAATTTATCACTTAGGTTTTTGTCTTCCTCTCTCTGACATTCTGCTGAGTATTTTAATCAAAGATTAGCTTTCCTGTTTTTGTTTCTTTTTTTTTTTAACTTTCAGATTTTTTTCTTTCAATTAAAAATCTTGTCCTCGCATTTTTCTCTAGACTAACATCAATTTAAATATCTTCTTGTTCTTTTATCAGTGTCCAGTTGTTTTTCCCGATCAAGTGTATTTCAGATTTATTTTTTTCCCCACTCCACACTTTTGATTTCTTTTTAACAAAAGCAGGGTGGAAACAGTTAAGCAAAGCTGGCAAAGCCTTATAGATAAAACGAACTGTGGGGCCAGAGACAAACTCCACCTTCCTCCCCTTTTCTCTTCTCCCGTGCCCCCACCCCTATAAAGGACATTTGATTTCAGGATTGCCTGCCAGTAAAGTAAAAAGTGAGCTTACAAATAAATAAATAAATAAAAGTTTTAAAATAAACAAATAAACACAACCTTTGTTGTTTGACAACTGAGTAATCTCTTTCTATAAAGTGAGAGAGTATGCTTTTGGTATTAAAGTAATCCCTGGCAGAGCTGTAACTGTTGAATCTGTGTTAGCATTCCCCTTATAAATCCCAGTTTTGAAGGGTTTAGAATTCTGCTGCTTTAATGCACTTCGGATCCAAATTGGCACCAAGGGCCTCACACTAAATTCAATTTTGCTCCTGTCATACCCAACTAATTTCCACCTTCTTCAAAAAGTTGCTCGACTTTTCCTGGACAGTTCTAGAAAAGATGGGGAAGTCGGCAAAAAGTAGAAAATATGTAAAAGCAGATCATTTTTCTCTCTTAATGGCCCAGTAAAAAATGCAAATTAAAATAAGAGTCAGACTATAAACTCCTAAGTTAAAATAGGTAGGCTGGCCTACCTCTTGTTTTTCAAAAAACCAGATATACCATAGTCACTCTAAAATTTGTTGTTTAAGAATATATCACTTGGTAATGGGTGCATTGAGTATGTTTCATATGGCTTTTAATTCAAGAAGTACACACAGTTTTTATATTAGCATAGTGAGTTTCTATAGGAAGGCTAGTTGCAGAATTTTGTTGGTCTCACATATGGTTTAATTTTTAAATGTAAAGGAGCATAAGTATCAGAGTCATGAGCCACAAAGCAGCCAGTGCTGTCTTGAATTTTGTATATTGCACCATATTCTAAACTTGCAAAGTCTCCAAAAGCTGCATTGTATTAAAGTCATCACAAACATGAAAATCAAAATCCAAGGAATAGATGACATGATACGCCAATAGAAAATTATCATGAATGTACTTCATTGAAAGGGTGGATTTTATATTTTATCTTGGCATTTGCAGAAAAGTGAGAAACAATTTATTGATAAAAACATTTGAGGCTGTGCTATTCCTGCCTTTGAACATGAAAGAAAAACCTTTGGTGCTGATGGGGTGGAAGAACAGAATTAGTGTTCAGGTTTTCTGACTGCTAATCTATTGTTTGGATGCTTTAGCTTTTCGTTTTTTTCAAAAAAAGGTGGGGGGGAATAAAAAGTTGTTATGTCAAGATTTAGCAAGAATTAAGTATGTTTGTACAATAATGTTTCAAAAGAAATTTTGTTATGCATTTTCTACTATAGTTCTAGATATGCAAATGCCTGTGCTGTTAATATGCATTCATAACATACACCATAAGGGCTGTTCTACTCTTCTGCTAAGAAAGCATGTTAACACCAATACTCCAAACAGAAATACATTCTGACTTATAGATGAATATGCAGAGTATGAGAAGTGTATTATCACCATTTCTATAATGTAGTTTCTCATTTTACAACAACTACCACATACCAAAGTTCATATCTATAACTCATTTTGGTATTAATTTAATTGAAAATGATTTTTGCTTCTGGGGCCATGGAATTTTATAGATTTTTTAAAACGTGTCCGATGTCTGCCTACTTCTTTCTTTCGCTGGGTAAATGCTCATATTTCACTCATAAAAATGAGCCATGGAAAATTTAAATATAATTTTGACTCTGTTGTAAGACCATAAAAACCAAAAGTCCCAATTAAGGCTCGAGTGTTGTTGTTTTGTGGTCATCCTGTTGGTGCCTGTATCTTAGCAAGTGGAAATTCTATTGACTCCCCTTTTCACAGTCCCCTCATCATCTGAAATCAGTTTGAAACATGACAGGCATTTTTCTCAACTCTCCAAGGGTATAGGGCAACAAAATGTAGACTGCTACAGGATCAAGCAGCACAAGCCCAGGACCAGAGTTTTGTACCCAGATGTGGGGTACTAACACACAGAGAGATTGATTTTGAATATTTTTCTCTATTTCCTTCCTTCCTTCCTTCCTTCCTTCCTTCCTTCCTTCCTTCCTTCCTTCCTTCCTTCCTTCCTTCCTTCATCTTTCTGTCTTTCTTCTTCTTCTTTTTGCCTTAGACAGATCTTCAGGGTGCTCATGAAGCTTGTGAGCAAAGCTCCCCAGTGTTAGTCCCTAGAGTTTTAACTTTGTGATCCCCAGTGGCTTGAAATAGTTTTATGGCTGTGGCAGTGTCCCACCTTGGAAAACAGCCCTTGGAATTTACGTAAAAGTGTTTAAATTATAAAAGGCAAAATATAAAACAACCTCATTCCCTCAAAGCCTTAGAGGGCTTAAAAATATAATTTAAACATAGATGGTACAAAGATGTTGTTTATATATACACATGAGGATTACGTAGACTAAACAGATAATCTGTAACAATGTGAGGGCAACTCTTGGATTGCTTTTTAGATTTACTTTAAGGTGAAGACTACACTGAATTATCTTATTATTATGTAATAAATTATATTTGTTGTTTATGTGGCTCATAAAACACTGCAGTATTCAGTCTTCTATTATGCTTTGCTCAAAATAGCACTCCTTCTAGAAATATTCTTTATTATTCTTCCCCCATGGAACATTTTACTGACCAAACCACATTTAATTTTTATTTCTCATTTGTTATTAAATAAGGACATCTAACTCCATTAGTTAAAACTTCTACCAGTATGAGAAAACTAGTATTACTGGACTGAGTTCTTATAATTCCAGCCACAAGTAGAGAGACGATGCTTTAACTTTTGTGATCTCACTGCAAGGAAATGTACAGTTTTCTTTAGGCTTTAAAAATATCAAGAATAATGTGTTAACCTTAATTACTACTTTTTATAATACTGAATTAGAAATTATTGTTCTATTCCAATACATGTAACGTAGTGATTATTTTTAAACATAGATGACAGAAATACAATTTGTTTCTTTTTCCTATTACATTCATTCATTTTGTAAGATTGAAGTAAGACCATTTTATAAGACCTTTATGCAAGAGATGCTTTTGCAAAAGTTTTATACAAACTGCATTTCTGAAAATCAAGTTTTATGTTCGGTAGATGGTATGATGAAGTGCAGGCTGTCTTAACACAGACGATTCCTGGATGGATTTGAAGAGGTCCTTGAGCCTCCCAAGATGCTGTGCAAATTTGGCACGTATGTACATACGTGCACTTTTCTAAGGAAAGGCTTTCTTTGTCAGATTCTAAAAGGATAAGAATGACAAAGAGTATTTTGACATTTTACTAACCTTGTTTCAAATCTTGATCCTGCTGTTTAATAGCTGTAGGTTGTTCATTCGTTCATCCATTCATTAGTTCATCAAAATCTTATTGAAGATCTATTTTGGAGTAATTCTTGACTCCTCTTTTTCTCTCACATCCCACAATCAATATGTCAGCAAATCCTCTCAGTTCTATGTTAAAATTACACGCAGACTCTGAGCGCTTTTCAGCAATTGTCCTACTCCTACTCTGACCCAGAACACCATCACCTTTCACCTGGCCTAGATGGCATTGGGCTTTCACTCTTGGCCCCTTACATCCTATATAGGATTCTCAACTCAGTAGCCAGAGGCATCTGGTTAGAACATAAATCAGACTGTGTTCTCCCGCACTCAGAACTCTCCAGTACTTCTCCTCTCCCTCAGAGCAGAGGCCAAGTCCTGGCAGAGGCCCAGCGGTTTCTCCTGGCTTCTGCAATTCCCATTTTCTGCTTTCCCCTGGACTCACTCATCTCCAGTGACACTGGCTGCTGGCGATTCCTTGAACGCTGAGGCACACTCCCACCTTAGGGTCATGGCACTGAACTTCCACCTGGCATTTTCTTTTTGCAAATCCCCATTGCTCATTCTCGCACCCTTCAAGTCTCTGTCCACACGGCCCCTCTCAGTGAGGCCTCCCCTGACTCTCCTAATTTATACTGTAGCCCTGCACCCACTCATTCCTCTCTATCAATTTTCCTGTTTTACTTTTCTCTGTAGTACTTATCACTTTCTAACACAATACATTGCTGATTTCCAGTGTGTATTAATCTACATTTCTAATGCTTGCCCATGAAAGCCACTAAGTACATACTTGTTGAATGAAGAAATGTGTTCCGGGCACTGGGTTAGTGACAGCCATTCAGCAGTGTGTAGAGCAGCTGTACAAGGCTGTGGGGAAGTTTCCAGTCTAGTAAGGGAGACAGACAATGAACAGGTAAACACACGCATGTGGAATGTACACATCAGAGGCTGCAGAGAAAAATGGGAAGACCTATTTGATTAAAGCACTGAGGAGCTCTTTCTGAGTCGTCCTTTAAGCTGAGACGAGCACGTGGAGCAGCAGAGGCAGGAGCTCATGCTGTTTCTGCTGGTCTGGGAAGACCAGAAGCAGTGCCGTGACAGTAAGCCCTGGATCGTCCAAGGGTGCCTGGGTCGTGGTAAAGTATTTTGAATATATTCCAAAGGAAGCCTTTGGAGAGCTTGAGGCAATTTAAGATTTGAAACATTTTCTTTAGCTGGCTCCAAGGAGAAGACTTGGAGAGGGCAAAAGAAGAAACCAGGAGAGAACAGACAGGGCTCAGGACACACTATCCCAAAATATGGCATACTGGAGCTGAAAGAATTTGAGAAGCCTTAGAAGCAGGAAGATCTCTCAGACCTTCCCCACCTCTCCCTTGAAGCAGATGATAAAACATAGGGAGGATTTTCTTTTTTATTTATTCCTTTCTTTAGAGACAGTGTCTTGCTGTGTCGCCCAGGCTGATCTCGAGCTCCTTGCCTCAGGTGATCCTCCTGCCTTAGCCTCCCAAAGTGCTGGGATTGCAGGTGTGAACCACCACAGCTGGACCAAGAAGGATTTTCTGACCTCCCCTGAAGCAGGTCAGAAGACCCACATGTGAGAGGTGCCCTCCCTACACCCAGACAAAAGGAATCCTTTGTCTTTGAGGACACGGGAACACAGATTTGAATCTGAACAAACAGATCGTGCTAAGTTTCCTCAGTGTATTACCATTAGATTATATTCTTTGTCTCATCATATTTCTTCTTGACTCTTCATTTTTATAAAATCCAGTGTAGAAACACTAAAGTTTAACTCTTTGTTTGGGTTGTCATTTCTTTATGAAGGCTCCCATGTCATAGAAAACTTATTAAATAAATGTGTATGCTTTCCTCTGGTTGATCTTTTATTATAGGGACCTCATCCATGAACCTAGGACGGGTAAGAAAAGAGATATTTCTCCTCCTCCACAGAAATTACAAAGCCTGTGAGAGTAGACGGAGCTGGAGGGGATGACTGTGGCCCCAGGTTGAGTGGAGACAATGGAAAAGGAGAAAAAAAGGAGGCATGGAAATATATTTTGGAGATGGAATCGACAGAATTTACTGATTGAATGGATGTGGATTACCTGTAGGAAAGTTACAAAACCTCTGATCATGAGGATGATGATGATGACGATGAACAAAGTATTCATTCATACACAGGGCACCAAGCATCAGGCTAAGGGCTTTATAAACATTAGCACATTTGTTCCTTGCAGAGGTAGATGTGAGTGTCCTCATTGTAGAGACAATGAATCTATGGCTCAGAGATATTAACTAATGTTCCTGGACTGCTCCGTTTTCAAGTGAGAGAATCATCATTTGGACTTAGGTCAGTCTGAATCCAAATCCTACCTTCTAAACTACTATACCTTACCACCTTAAGAATTAGATGATCAATATCAATATATCAATGAACTGCCTACGACTGCCTCTGGTATAAAATAAATACTGAATTAATAACACACATTAAATGAAGTAGCAAAATTTGACCATGAATCTATTTACAAAGTGAATAATTATCTTAAGAAGTGACTCTTCTTAAGTCACCAGATACATTATACTTTTCTATGCTTTTCATTTTTGGATCAATGTGTATAGGTAGTTGTAGACTGTTATGTATGGTGAAATCATATAACAATAATTACAAAATTACAATTGTCATGACGACAGCTTTTTTTGTGTGTGTGTGTGTGATGGAGTCTCTCTCTATCACCCAGGCTAGAGTATAGTGGCATGATCTCGGCTCACTGCAACCTCTGCTTCCTAGGTTCAAGTGATTCTTCTGCTTCAGTCTCCTGAATAGCTGGGATTACAGACAGGCGCCACCATGCCCAGCTAATTTTTGTAATTTTTAGTAAAGACGGGGTTTCACCATGTTGGTCAGGTTGGTCTTGAACTCTTGACCTCATGCTCTGCCCGCCTTGGCCTTCCAAAGTGCTGAGATTACAGGGGTGAGCCACCACACCTGGCTGACAACAAGCTCTTATTTGACTCAGAAGAGTTGAGGGTTGAGTTGTTCAATTTTATTCCTTCATTCTTTTTCATCCATTCAACAAAACTCTTACTTTTTATGTTACTGCTGTAGATATGAGAGGAAATATGGGTACATAACAGAGGCCCAGCTCTTATGGAAGTCAGAGTTGAATTAGGCACGTGAAACGCATCCATAATCATCTAATTAAAAATAGTAAGAACTTGCTATAAGAGAGGTGGTTGTTAGGGATAAATAAAACATTTGACTAGAGCTTGCAAGTATGTGAAGAATTTTCTTTTACTTTTATTTGAGATATAACAGATACTGAAAAGCACACATGACATTGAGTTCACAGTTCAATTAAACTTTTCCAAGCTGAACACATCTATATGACAGGATCAAGAAACAACACCGCCAGCTACCCAGAAGCCTCCTTCCATCTTACAGCTACCAGCCAGCCCTCCCCCAAATAAACCAACAACTTGACTTCTAACTGCATCAATTAATTTTGTCCATTTTGTACATTATACAACTGAAATCATGGGCCTGGTTCCTTTACCTCAACTTTTTTTGTGTGACGTTTATTCACATTGTACGCAATTGTAGATTGTTCACCCTCGTTGCTATATAGTATTCCATTGCGTGACTATACCACATTTTGTTTTTCCATTCTGTTGTTGATGAATATTTGGGTAATTTCTAGTTTGGGATTATCATAAGTGCTATTCTAGTACATTTAATTTAGTAAACATATATATGTTAGCTGCATCCCATTCCTATGTATATATCCAACAGAAATGTGTACATGTATTCTGTGTGTAGGACTTTAAGTTTCATTTAGAATGAGACATTTGGGAAAAGGTAATCTTTACTAATTACCTACCTGACAATCACACACATCCTAAAATCATTACACAAGTTTTATAACATTCTCCCAAAGCTATAAACACACTAATCAAGAAGGGTGTTGATCATCAATCTACAAATATTTCTTGAATGATTCCTTTGTATCAAACAACTGTGTTTGATGTTGGAGAAAGCAGAAGACACAATCCATTCATTCAAAGAGTCTAGAGATCTGTTGAGGAAGTAGAACCGACATTTCGAAGCATTGAGATGCACCACTCTGGTATAGAGTATCAAACAAATGAATATCTGCTTTGTTTTCCTAACAGCCTTTTGGAAGACAGTGCAAACCTAAGATTATGCAGTAGTTTACCAAGAACATATTTCAGAATACTTGCCTTTAGAGAGTACTTTAGTGGAAATTTAAGTTTTCAAACACTATGGCTAAATTATTAAAACTAATATTTGATCAATGTTAATATGAAGACTAATTTTTTGAATACATTGTGCTAACTTTTCTGCATATATTATGTAGTTTTTACAACAGCTATATGAGGATTATATGCATAGGCAGACTGGTATAGTGGTTAAGGATGACAAATGGCACCAGACTCCCTGGTTCTGCTACTTTCTAGCTGGATGACCCTGGGCAAGGTCTCTATGCTTCAGCTTCTCTGTCTGCCAATTGGGACTGGTTCTATTCTTAGCTCATAGGTTGCTGGATATAAAGGGCTTAGAATGATACCTACTACACAGGAAGCATCGTGTTATTTGACAGATTAATTTAAAATAAAAATTGAGGGAGGGTGAGAGAGTTGAGTATAAGGCATTTATGTGAAATAATTTCTCAACTCTGTGAAGAAAGGACTCATGTCTGTGGCAATGTCCCACATTTGGTCATTCAAGCGTTCAGGGTGTAGCTGGAGAAGATTTTTTCTTTGTTTGTTTGTTTTTTGTTTTTTTGAGGTGGAGTCTCACTCTGTCGCCCAGGCTGGAGTGCAGTGGCGCCATCTCGGCTCACTGCAAGCTCCGCCTCCCGGGTGCTCGCCATTCTCCTGCCTCAGCCTCCCGAGTAGCTGGGACTACCACCTCGCCCGGCTAATTTTTTGTATTTTTAGTAGAGACGGGGTTTCACCGTACTAGCCAGGATGGTCTCGATCTCCTGACCCCGTGATCCACCCGCCTCGGCTTCCCAAAGTGCTGAGATTACAAGCGTGAGCCACTGCGCCCGGCCGAGAACATGTATTATATTGTCAATGAAACCTATTATTCTGAAGGTATTATATAGATTTTTGCTTGCAATTTCAGCACCTTGGACTAGGAAATATGGCAATGTTTTAAGGACAAATAACTTCTCAGTGAAGCTTGAGCCAGGCTACAAATCTTTCAGTGACTTGAACTTCTTGGCTGTGCATACTCCAGTTCTTTCCTACAGAAGCACTGCAGGCTTTGTTCTTTGTTGCTACCTACTTTCAACTACTTTCAAATCTCTTGGTGGCTTTGATGGAAGGAGTACATGGCACAGCAAAAAGACACACAGAAAGCATTTTCAGTCCTGATGTTTACATGCTTGCAGACAGAAGTCAGCAAGGTGAGTTTGGAAACTAAAGCTTTAGGTTGAAGGCTGACCTTGCTAAAGCCACAGATTCAAATGGAAAAAGGCAGGAGCTAGTCACCACCAAGGGGAATGCATTTATTTGTCCTGGGATGTAACATATGCAGATAGGTCTTATAACCCCTAGAACACATTAAAAAAATTCATGGTTCACACCTTATAGGAATAAACAGCTAATGAATCCTAAGCAAAAATGAAAAAGCTGAAATCATTATTTGTCTTTTAGTATTTTAGACTTCTGGTTGGTTTGCTCTGTTTTGTTGGCAAATTTCATCTAATTACAATATATTTTTCATTTGTGTTTTAAAATAGCAATCCTAACCCACTGTTATTATAACATATGTGGTAAGTTGTTATTCCTAGGGTGGTGATAAATTTGTGGCGATCCATTCGCATCCTCATGGATTGGAAGTAATCTTTCTCCTCTGATTTCCCACTACACTTTGTGCTTCTATTATTGTGCTTTAGCGTAATCTGCTTTGTAGTATAGCTATTTGTGACTGCATCTGTCTCCCCTACTAGATTGTGAGGACAAAAATGATCTCGGATTTCTGTTTGTTTCATTTGGCTTTGCATTACCTGCATCACATAACACACTGATTTGCACATAGTAGGAACTCAATAAATATTGATGGTAGAATCAATTGATCAATTGCAGTTACAGCAGATTTGGCTGCAGAACACCTCAGAGCAATGAGGCCCATCTGTCAATAAAAGCTGTGATCTTTGCCTCATTAACACCATGGCTAAACAATGAAATAATAAGTCAGTGACAAAAGGCTTTGTGTCCCACATACCATAAGCTAGATTGTAGATTATGTAATTCCTTCAGCAGTAAAAAATCCTTTGGAAGGCAAGAGGCTATATAGTAGCAATAATGATCCATAATTTTATGCAGTCTGCATGTGAAGGTGGACCCCAGCATACTCTCTCCTGGCTTTTTCAAAGGAACAAGGCTGTCCAGTGCTAATTATTTCTTTCAAAAGCTAGAGTAACTTTTTTTACTGAGCAGTTTGCATTTTGGCCGCCAATACTGGTACAAGATCCAGTCTAATATAGTGGCACATGGCTTTTGATTCTGTTATTAGCCAGTGTCCTTTTCTGGAGGAAATATATCATTATATCATTTTTTTTGGTGGGCCACTTAAAATATTATGGGCGCTTGGCACTGTGTGTACTATGCCTAATGGATAAGTCCCCTGTCCTTGGAGATTGGGTCTGGCCAACAGCATTTTAAAACCTCGACCTGGTTGAGAATCTCTGTGGTGTGAGGGTTACCTGCTACCTGCAAGGGCCTTCAGAATTATTTGTGGAAGTGTCTGTCTCTTCTGCTTTTTCCAGCTCTAGTTTTCATAACCTTCTCACTCTCCATATGAAATATACAGATGATTCAGGGACATGGCAGAACGGGTATACTATTAAGGTTGCCAGATTCAGCAAATAAAAATGCAGGCTACCCAGTGTAATTTGAATTTCAGGCATACTTATAGGTGGGGCAAACTTATACTAGAAAGTACTTGCTATTTATCTGAAATTCAAATTTAACTGGGCATCCTGTATTTCACCTGGCAACTCTACATGTTTCCTTTATTCTTGGAACCCAAAGTCTTTCTTCCTCATAAAATACATTTTATGATGAATATGCTAGGCACTAATCAAGTGTTTCTTAAAGAATGCTCTGTAGACTATTAGGAATCACATTTTTGAAAAAGAGTTGTGTGATTTAAAATGTGTATTTTTTAATTTTTTTATTTTTTTTGAGACAGAGTCTAGCTCTGTCACCCAGGCAGTGGTGCGATCTTGGCTCACTGCAGCCTCTGCCTCCGGGGTTCAAGTGATTCTACTGCCTCAGCCTCCCGAGTAGCTGGGACTACAAGCCCGCACCACCACACCTGGCTAATTTTTGTATTTTTAGTAGAGACGAGGTTTCACCATGTTGGCCAGGATGATCTTGCCTTAACCTTATGACCAAATCTAACCCTTATTATCTCCCCCAAACTCCCAAAAATCTCCAAATACCAGCACATCGTGGGGTCAAGCTTCAACATATGAACTGGGGGCAGGACACAAACAGTCTGTTTATAACAGATGCCCCTTTGTACCGGGGTGGGTGACACACTCACTTCATCTTTGTCTTAACCAAGTGGAAGATGATAACAAAGTTATACTCTATCATTATTTACTCTAAAAAATATGTGTAAAAGGGAACTATTTCCTTCGTTTATGTTTTACAACTCACCCAGAGAAAAGCTAGCGCAAAATCTAGAACCATTCTTGAAGACTTCACATAGAAGTGAAAAAAGTAAGATTAATCAATTATTCTCTCATTAGCATAACACTTGTTTTATATGAGTGTTTGCTTCAAAGAAGGCAAATTAAAAAAAAAAAGTTGTGGCCTAATATATTTTATCTGCTAATTTATCTTCTTGGTGTCTTCCGCTTTCTTAATATTAATAAACAGTTATCTGATTAATCATAACTTCTGAATGATGTAAAAGAGGCTGGTCTTATTGAACAAATCACAGCTTTAGTTTTTTCTTAAGTTTCTAGACTACTGTTGGTTAATTGCTTTGAATTTTGCTTACTTGTGGTAGCTGTTCCTGCATGCCAAGGGTCCGTTTCTTCCTATTTGGAGGAAAATGTTCTTTATGAGCCCTCTTGTACTTTTAGCCCACATGCCTTCTGTGGGGCTAAGTCCCGTGATGATAGATTAGACACAGGGCCCAGCATTGGCCAGTCAACAAAGTCCATCCTCTGGATGAAGCCATTGGTTGGGGATCAGCCTGGATCCCCAGTGAGCCCCATAAAAGTTGGCCCCAGGCTTTTGATGGGACTATTGGGAAAGGGGCCTCCTTTTCTCTGAAGGTGTCGAGCAAGAAGGACATCAGCCTGGAGCTGCAGGTGGCATCTCGGCCACTCCTGAAGGTGGGCTTACTGAGAAGAATGTACAGAGGGTCCTGATGGCATTCCTGAGCATCTGGATCAAGCCATGGTTGAAGCAAGGTCTATGCCAGACTTTTAGTTATAGGAGAAGTAAAATCACTTAAAAAAATTCTGGTTTGAATTTCTGTCATTTACCACTAAGAAGTACTGCCACAATATGCTAGCAATTTCAGAACTGGAGATAAGCAATGATTGCATGGCAAGAGTGGCCTCTCTCAGTAATACCCGAGTCAGTCTGGAGGTACGCTCACCAAGACCTTGCCCCAGACTGTATTAAATGTCCCCTAGAAACACGTGATTGCTACACTTGAGATGAGGAGTTGTAGTCACTTGCTTATCGGTATCTCTCCTACTGGACTGTGATACGCCCTTTAGGAGGGTGTTTTAGGGGGCAGGAACACGACCAGGGAAGGCATTTATTTAGTGCTTACTAGAAGTATCTGTGCCTGTTAGAAATTTGTATCCTTGTGCCTGGCATGTAGCTCCACCTATGTGTGTCAGGGGCCAACTATGCAACTAGGAGTTCTCTGAATTTACTTCCCTTTAGAACAATATATTAAAACTCAACAGCAACAACAAAATCAATTTTGGTTTTTTTGAGACAAGATCTCACTCTGTCACCCAGGCTGGAGTGCAATGGTAGGCATGATCATAGCTCACTGCAGCCTTGAACTCCTGGGCTTAAGCAATCCTCCCACCTTAGCTTCCCAAAGTCCTGGATTACAGGCGTTAGCCACCACACCCAGCTGGAATCAATTCTTTAGAACAGAGGTGGATTAACTTTTTCTGTAGAAGGCCACATAGTAAATATTTAAAGGTTTCGCAGGTGGTAAGGTCTCTTTTGCCGTTGCAATGTGAAAGGAGCCATAGGCAATATAGAAACAAATGAGAGTGGCTGTATTCCAATAAAACTTTATAGACACTAAAATTTGAATTTCATACAGTTTTTACATCACAAAATACTGTTCTTCTTTTGATTTTTTTTCAGCCATTAAAAAAGATAAAACCATTCTTAGTTGTCGGCCTATAGAAAAACAGGTGGTGAACTGAATTTTGCCTATGGGCAGTAATTTGCATACCCTGGTTTAGAATTTAGACCAGCACTTTCAAATAGAAATATAATCTGAGTCACATATGTAATTTAAAATTTTCTGTTATCTATAGTTAAAAGAAACACAAAAAGGTAGAATATATTTTAATAATATATTTGACTACTCCAATGCAACCAAAATACCATCATTTCAACATATATTCAATATAAAAATGTATTAAGGTATTTTACATTCTTTATTTTTGTTCCAAGTCTTCCAAATATGGTATATATTTTACATTATAGCACATTTCCATTTGTATGACAAATTTTCATCTGAAATACTTGATTTGTTTTCAGATTTCATAAAATTTATGGTTGAAAAATAGACATACACATGGTGTTAGAAAACATTCTGAAAGTTTTCCAGTTGTTCAATCAGTATTGGTTTTTAAATGTAAGTTAATTAAAATGAAATAAAATTCAAAATTCAGTTTCTCAATAACTCTAACCATATTTTAAGTGTTCAATAGCAACTATATTGGACAGCACAGACTTAGACCAACAAAAGGTATTTTTTGTTGTTGTTTTTTGTTTGCCAAGAGGAATAGCTGATCACCGTCTTCGTTTAGAATTGCTAGAAAACGGTGATTATAAAAAGCAGGTAGACTATATCAGCCAAGTTGCCAAAGCACAGAGTTCTTGTGAAATCCATTTTAAATGCTTTGAAATCCTCTCTAGACAATGCAGACCCCCACCTTGGTTCAGCCCTGGAAGCCCTCTTGCCTGGAGTGCAGTGACCAAGTTAGAGAGGAATATGAGACATTGCCAAAGAGGTATTGAGTTGAAGATCCTGTAGGGTGTGGTAAGCAACATTGAGGATCTCAAACTTTCTCCCAAGTGGATGGCCAGTCACTGGAGGACTTTGAGCAGGCTCACTGTGGCTGCTGCTCTGTGGGGAACAGGGTTACCAGAGACGAAACAAAGCTGAGGGCAGTCGTGAAGTTATTGCAGGTGGCCCATGATGGTGCCTGCATGGCCACGATGAAAATGAAGCAAGTGAGGCGCCTGGGGTCCTAGATTTAGGGAGGCACTCACCCCTAGGGTCATGCAAGCGAGTGCTGCTGTACAATCCTGGCAGTGAGCACCTCATTAAATTTTGGCCCTGACGGCTTGGACAAGAAGGGTTCCATATAAAAAGTGAGAGAAGTAGCCAGAATTGAGATATATTTTGAAGGAAGAACCCACAGGCTATACTGATGGATTGGATATGGGATGTGAGAGCAGAAGAGAGAAGCGGGATGATACCACATTTTTGGTTTTCTGTAAACCCAGCGGGCCCCTAATGTAGCCCACTTTGCTCTTTCTGATCCATTGCCAATTTACCAGCGCACAGAGTTCTTTTGAAAGTAGGAGATCTTCAGTTAAACACATCTTGAAATTGCAGAGAGATTTAGTTATGCAGCTCCAAGCTGCTTCATTGTAACAAAGGTCACACTGTACATAAAGCTGGATGGCTTATGGTTCCACTTCATTGTGAACGAACACAGGGCTGGCTCGTCCTTTAATGCCACTTATCAGGAGTCTCAGCAGGCCTAGGGACCATAGGGTGGCATTGCAGCATTAACTTGTTTTTGCCTTTCTGGAATGCAAAAGCTGCTGTGACCCTTCACCCCATGAAAGCAGGGCACCAGCCCATTCCCTGGGCTCTTCCTGGAGGCTGCGCTCTCCAAACAGCTGCTCCTCTAGGTCTGCAATGGAAATCCAGGCTTGCTCTTAACCCCCTTCCTCTCATCATCTCTACCCCTTTCCACCCCTCTTAAATTCCATTTTACAACACACAAAGCAAGATAGCCTTTGTTAAAAAGTTTAATGTTCTTAATTAGTTGAATCGGTTGGGCTAATTAGAATACCAATTAGAACTGGCAGGGCTATCGTTAATTTGAAAGTGCTGTGGTCTAGTGTTAATCGCTATTAAACCTTATAGTTTGTGAAAGATAGAGAGAGGATGAATTCACAAAATACTTTTTAAATGTTAAAGGTCTGTGGTCAGAAGGATTCTGCTGCCAGTGAGTATTCTAGGGATCCGTAAACCACAGAAATGATGCAGTTGTCGAAGACTTGGGTGCTGCAAGGGGTATAAGTGCCTCCCTTTTCAAAAAATGTTAAAAAGTCTGAAATGTGTTTTGCTAAAATAACCAAAGTGTTTAATTCACCAAATAGACTAATGATCTGGAATGATTCTTTTAAAAAAAAAAAAAGGGGGGGGCATGCGCGATGGCTCATGCCTATAATCCCAGCACTTTGGGAGACTGAGGTGGGCAGATCATGAGGTCAGGAGATGGAGACCAGCCTGGACAACATGGTGAAACCCCATCTCTACTAAAAATACAAAAATTAGCCCGGCATGGTGGCGGGCACCTGTAATCCCAGCTACTCAGTAGGCTGAGGCAGGAGAATCACTTGAACCCAGGAGGTGGAGGTTGCAGTGAGCTGAGATCGTGCCATTGCACTCCAGCCTAGGTGATAAGAGCAAAACTCTGACTCAAAATAAAAATAAAAATAAAAATAAAAATCAGTGTTTATGTTACTAGGGTGCAAAATAGTTTCCGCTGTTTCCAGAGCTGTATGGCACCTTTGGCTTATTACTTCCCAAATATAAAGAGCAATCCACACAACTAAACCTCTTTTATTTGTGGCCATTGTCTGAATAAGAAATTAGAAACAACAACGAGGTCTTCGCACCAAAACTTCATGTTGGGGCTTGCAGGTGTGAGAGTCCTTATATTTTCATGTCTCATTTGGAAATGACTAAATGGATAAACAAGTCCTAATTTGTTTTCAGAAGCATATAAAAATCTCTCTTCATTTCCTCAGTAAGCAAATATGCAATGGACAATTACAACTATTCTTACTGTGCATCCTCTGAGATCTGACTTTATTTTCCCTCTATTCCAGTGATAAAGACAGCAAGGTATTACCATCTATTATTCTTGCTGGTATCCTCTCAGTATATCCGATAATTTTCCAGAAAATAAACCATGCAGTTTACAGAAAACAAATATAAACATATATTTCATCATATTTATTACGGCACAGGAAGTAAGGAATCTATCTTTTTAGATGGTGAATTGCTTTACAAAGGATATAAAAATGTTCAATTCAATTGCTACCTTAAATCTTCTTGGAGGTAAATTTAAAACAGACAGACAGAGCAACAAATACATAAATGACTGAGCAATTACCAGTGTAGTATGATGTGTGGACAAAAACTTGCAGGAAAGAAAAAGGGTTTATAACCCAGAATCTTCCCCGTGTGTATGTGTGTATGTGTGTGTGTTTTAACGAAACATGGTGACACTAATATCAAGGATACTAGACTGAAGTAACATTTAAGTGAAGTTCCTGGTAGTCTTATCAAAATTGATTTTACCTTAATCAAAGGCTACTGCATTGCCAGTGCTATGCTAGATGCCTGCCTAGGCACAGTAGTAGAACATGATGAGGGTTCACTTAGGAAGACTGTATGAATGATAGTAGAACAAATAAACAAAAGAATACTTCATAAAGGACCAAAATAAACACTTGTGTCCTTTGAATGTGGGTTCCAATATCACATTAAGCTTTGTGCCTTCCCACTAAATTTTTTTACCTTGTTTTTAATCCTGCTCACCAGTTCCAATTCTTTCAGGGCTGTTAGTTAAATGAAAGCTTTAAGTTATGGTTACAAATTACATTCAGGCAGTCCGGATGCGGTGACTCACGCCTGTAATCCCAGTACTTTGGGAGACGGAGGCGGGCGGATCACGAGGTCATGAGAGCGAGACCATCCTGGCTAACACGGTGAAACCCCATCTCTACTAAAAATACAAAAAAAAAAAAAAAAAGAAAAGAAAAGAAAATTAGCGTAGTGGCGGGCGCCTGTAGTCCCAGCTACTCGGGAGACTGAGGCAGGAGAATGGCGTGAACCCGGGAGGCGGAGTTCGCAGTGAGTGGAGATTGCGCAGCTGCACTCCAGCCTGGGCGACAGAGCGAGACTTCCGCCTCAAAAAAATTTGTGAATAGTAAGTGTTTTCTTGTAAAATGACAAGGAATTAAAATTTTAACATCTATTGAGCAATTGTTAAGCACCAGGAACTCTTCTTATGCAAAGCACTGAGACAAGAAAAAATCCAAAATAAATGAAGTCCACGGTTCCCTAATCCTAACCCAAAATCTAATCCCAAGTAAAAGTTCAAACCGGGGACTACACTGATCCACTGGTCATTTTAGTTTTCTCTCATTTTACTGAACTCATTTTGAGTTACACATTTCCTCGTGTGTGTTTTGTAGCTGCTTTTTTTTTTCTTGTAGGCAACTCCCTAGATGAATTTATTCTCTAGTCAAACCATAAATCCCTTTGTTAATTCATTCATGCAGTGATTCAACAAGCATTATTTATCATCTACTATGTACCAGGCAGTGTGCTAGGCTGCGGGATATAAAGATGCAAATATAAGATAGCTATGTCCAAAAAGTTTCCAGTCTAAGAAGTGAAGTAAAGATCTCCAGAAATGGCTGTAAGACTTCCTGGCAAGCAGTGTGTCAGGGTCAAGAACAAGGTGCTTGGGAGGACAAAGGATGGAGGAAGGAACTTGCTCTGTGGTCAATGAGAGAAGTGAGGTCAGGGTGAAGTTTGAAGGACAGGTAGGACAACTATGGGATTGGTACCTCTTGGAATATGCAGTGCAGAGTTCCTGGCTTAGGATTCAGTGCGATGTGAGGCGTTTCATGTCATTTGGACCTGGGCAATATAATGCAAAGGAAGGGATGGGACAATGACTAAAGGCACCACTCTGACGTTGTTAAGAGAAGGGCATGTTTATGTTCTTTCTAAAATCTTTCCAGATCCTGAAGAAATGAAGTGATCCACAACATATCTAATTTCATACTTTAGATAGTTATTTTTTAAATTAACAAACTTCAGTGGTAATTTTTGCATCTACGAAGAATCTATTGCATTGAGCCAATATGACATATTTTCAAAATTTTCTTTTGGCATCTATAAAGGGTATACAAACATCAAGGAAAATAATACAATTAATTTCATTTTTAGAAAGAATGTTAAAAGAACAAATGATAATAATCCTATTTGTCTTTTGAATTGACTTTAGACTAAATGTATTACTTATTACTAAAGAAAGCATTCATACTAAGTCAGACTCTCTCCTAATTTGATGTGAATTCTTAACTTGAAAATAGATCCAGTGAAGTCAAATCAAGACACCATTTCTCATGTTCCCCCAACCTTCCTGAACATTTTTGAGCAAATCCCTCATTTTACTCCGGGTGCTGGATGTTTGTTATTTGATGTCTGTGTATCTGCATGTCTGTGTGTATATTTATAGTTTATCTGCCCTGTGTCATTCTGCAGAAATGGATTCACTCAGTCAACTGGATATGAGAGATTTGAGCTCAGTAATCAGCTGGAGGAACAAAGAGACTGCAATCGGGAGAAGCCCCTGAAGGGAAGGTAGTCTACTCTATGAGAGTCCCCTGAGGGTCCTCATCAGCACTAGAGAACTGTTTTGACAGAACCACTGAATTGGGTGCAGGAGTCAAATTCCTGGGACATCAAACCAGGACAGATTTTCTGCTCGTCCACAAACAAGAGAGACCCCTCTGCCTTTAGGGAATAGGAGGAGCCTGCTCTCAGGGGTGCAATGGCTTCCAGGGTTGGTTGGAATAACTTGCTGTAGGCAAAAGGGCAAGGAACATTGAGTAGCAGAAATGGAAGCAAATAATTTATTATTTTTTTTAAATTGCAAACCCTGATGTCTGGCCCCAGATATTTGAGCATATTCTCCATTCTCCTAACAAAAGAAACACACATGCTTATTCCACCCTTTTCCGCCTCATCTGGCAGCCGCTTTCTGGTCCAGCAGACACTAACATCTAATGAGTCAAACTTCTCATTTTCAGACTAATCAGTCGGCTGCGCTAATTGCAAATGCAAATATGCAAATTTATATTAATTAATTACTCTGCTAATTAGTTCTGCGGTCTTTTTTGGGTAATAAATCATTGTGCAGTGGAAGGGAAACAAGTCCTGTCCCATTTCACTCCACATAAAAATTTAATGTACTCATGGAAGAAAGTATATTTAAAAGAAAAGAAATCGTGAGCTGATCACTGTGCTTCCACTGACAAGTCCTCTACAGAAAGGTGCAATTGTGAGAGGGCTTTCACATCTTCTGCAAATGCCATCACTAAGGTGCCTGTTAGCAATTTAATTATCACATTATGAGCTTCAGAAAAAGCCAGTCTGCTGTGCTGCAGGCTGTGACATGGAGCTCGGCAGTTCACCCACTTTGCAGCAAAACACTTATAAATAAAATGAGAATATAGAGAGGGAATCAAATTTCTTTGCTGGAACATGATAGCTTGGGAACAAATGTTTTCAGGGTTTCTTCTTGTTGTTGTTGTTTTCAGTTAAAGTTATCATCTTGCTCTTCGTGACCTTGGAGTAAAAGTTTTATCAGTTTTGGGATGCATCGAAGGGGTGTGGAATGGTAGGAGGGGGTTGGAAACAGGGAGGTCAGGAGTTGCTGGCATAAGAGGTTAGGAAACAGTCTTTCACAATAGCTAGCAGTGATGCACACTCAGCTTTATTTATTCCACAAATTCTTGTTGGAGACTTACTATGTTCCCAGCTGCCCACTGTGAGGGATGGTGTGACATGCATGTGATGTGTGAGAAACATCTCTCCCAATTAGACTGTGGATTTTTTGAAGATAAGACGCTAAGTCTCATTTACTTCTGTGTTCCTAGTTCTTTGCCCAGATAGAATATTCCACAATGAATGGATGAATATATGAATGAAAGAGTGAATGGCTGCAGCCTTAAAAAATCTCGTCGAGTTATAGTGACAGTAACTGTTACTCATGTCCAGTATTGCCTTTATTGTCGGGTATGTGTCAAGATTACGAGGTGATGGCCAGGCACAATGACTCACACCTGTAATCCCAGCACTTTGGGAGGCCATGGTGGGAGGATCACTCAAGCTCAGGGGTTCAAGACCAGCCTGGGCAATGCGGTGAGACCCTGTTGCTACATAAAAGTTAAAAAATAGCCAGGTGTGGTGGCACATGCCTGTAGTCCCCACTATTTGGGAGGCTGGGGTGGGATGATAGATGGAGCTCGGGAGTTAGGAGTTACAGTGAGCTATGATGGTGCCACTTCACTCCAGCCTGGGTGATAGAGGGAGAGCTTGCCCCTAAAACAAAACAAACAAACAAAAAAGTTTAGGAGATGAATGGAGTGAGAATGTGGTGATTCAGATTTAAATCCTCACATGTTAAATGTCTCTTCATTTCTATCCTTCATTTCCATTTTCTCTAAATGAAATGTCTACTTCACTTCCTTGTGGTCTTGCCTTACTACTGGGGCATGAGATGTTTGAGTAATAAGAGGAAACTGCTATCCTTACAGCCGCCCTCAGTCTCTGGCTTGCCCATCTCCTGATTTTGTGATTTTGAGCAAACTATTTAACCTCCTCAAGTCAGTTTCCTTATCTGTAAAAGCAAGAGGAATGCGTATATGAAGAATGGTGTGGTGGAGCCAGGGCTCTGCAGTCAGGCAGCTCAGCACTTGTTCCTCACCCCGCAACTGCTCTCTTCATGGCTTTAGGTCTTCATTTTTTATTATTTACAAACAAATTATTTACTTTCTAACTTTTTGAAAGATTAGAATGTAGGACACATGTACATGGTACAAAATTCAAAAAGCATATAAGGTATCCAGTAAAAAGCGAGTCTCGGCCAGGGGCGGTGGCTCACGCCTGTAATCTCAGCACTTTGGGAAGCCAAGGCGGGCGGATCACAAGGTCAGGACTTCTGGATCAGCCTGACCAACATGGTGAAATCCCGTTTCTACTAAATATAAAAAAATTAGCTCGGCATGATGGTGGGTGCCTGTAATCCCAGCTACTCAGGAGGCTGAGGCAGGAGAATCACTTGAACCTGGGAGGCGGAGGTTGCAGTGAGCCGAGATGGCACCACTGCACTCCAGCCTGGTGACAGAGTGAGACTCTGTCTCAAAAAAAAAAAAAAAAAAAAAAAAAAAAAAAAAAAAAAAAAAGCGAGTCTCCTTCCCTGACCCCTGCCCTCTCTGTTCTCTTCCCCAATGGCAACAACTAACTTCTTTGTATCCTTCCCGAGGTAGACACTGTATTTCTAAATAATATATATTCCCCAACACACAAATCATAGTGTACCATAATTCTATTCTGAATCTAACTTTTTTAACCTTAATGTATCAGTACATGCAGAGCTATTTTGATGCTGTTAAGCCTGCATGTTTTCCATTGTATGAGAACACAGGAATGTATTTGTATTAGCCACCAATTGGTGGACATTTTAAATTGCTTTCAATTTTCTGCTGCTTTGCAATTAACATCTCTGTATATACAACATTTTGTCTATGTGGAGGTAGACCTGTAGGACAGATACCTAGAAATAAAATTGCTGGATCAAAGGGTACATACATTACACTCTGAAACACTGCAAAGCCCCCCTCCATAGAGGACATACCAATTAACTCGCTTACCATGACTTACCATGACCATGCCTCCTCCTGACACCCTTGCTTGGGCAAGTTCTCTAAGTCTTTGTTCCTTAGTGTTCTCATCTACAAAGTGGGGATAATAATGCTCCAGTCCTCATAGGGAGGTTGTGAGGAATAAATGAGATCATTCATGAAGAATCCTTAGCATTGTCATGTGTCACTGTCCTCAGCATTTTCATTATTGTTTTCATTTTCACCACTGTATGTTATTATTTTGGGGGTAAAAGGAAATCACCATTGTGAAAGCACTGTGTATAGGGCTATACAAATATTAGTCATCAATAAGAATCCATTATGCTTTTCCTTCTTTGTGCATACGAGTATTCCTCAAGTGTCTTTGAAGTTTTCTGAAGTTTCAGAACCGTTCACGTATATAATACATTTAACAATAGGAACAACGATTAACTTCATTCCCCCAAATTAATTAAGTGCCCTAAGTGCAGAATAGGAAAAAGAAAGAGGTGTGGGTGATGGAAAGTGAGAAGACAAACCAAGGAATTAAACTGAAGGAGACAGTAAGAGACAAGAGCAGCAGGGGTGGGGAAAAGGGAGCATGCAGTAACCAGAGCAAATGGCCAGCTGGATTGTGGGGCACAAAAGTGAGAGGTGGCACCAAGGTCCAAGAGCAGGAGAGCTTCCTGCTGAGAAGGTGGCTGACAGGCTGAACTAAGTACTTGGTTAGCCTACCAATGTGCCCAAATCCTCACTCCCTCTCTGGATAATACTGCCATTGTGTGACCAGCTAGGAGGCTCCCTTCTCTTTCTTCTTTCCACTCCATGCAGGAGTTGATTCCAGGGCTCTTATTTCATCTTCTTTCTCTACTGTCCTTAAACTTTCCTTCGTGAGTCCAGTCTCTCCCCAAAGTTTCAACAGCTACTGACTACTTCAAGGTAACTGGCCACTGGGTGTTTTAGCACCATGTTTGTGGTCACCCACTGAGCTTTTGAAAGCCATTCTTAAATGATCTGTGTTCATTTCCAGCACAACTTACCGAAAGCCAAACTCATCTCTCTGAAATGCCTTTTCTTTCTTATCATATTTAAGTGTATGCTAATAAACTGTAAGTGATCTATTCCTTGGTATATACCTTGTTTGCAAAGACAGTGCTGCCAGGTCACACGTGCTCAATAAGTGCTTGTGGATCAAAGATCAAAGAGTGTTTTCCATCCCCACCCCCATCTTTCTCGGTGAAACTTACTTCTATTTTATATTTTGATATGAACACAATTTGAAGATTATTTTCTCAAAGATAAAACAAAGTAAACATCTTTCAAGTATTCCATGGTTTGTGCTGGATGACTAACATTTCTTCACCTGAATCCTCCAGGCTGCTGGTCTGGGAAGAGCATTGGGAAGAGCCTGTAAGGACCTTCTGTGGGTTTATGTGCATGGGAGAGTTCCTTTTCATCCACTCTGCAGGGCATACAGCTGTGCTCTGCAGAGTTCAAAAGGGGGAGCTGGACTGATTACTTCTTTAATGTGAGAGTATGAGAGAGTTAATTATCTTAGATCGTAATTAGACTGATAGAAGTGGACAGTGATGCAAATTTTAAGAATACAAATGGGTATGGCTCAAAACCTGGAGAACCAAATCTTTACAATTCCATCTAAAACCCCAGAATAAATGTCATTACCAAATGTTTTGTGAAGATGAAGTGGAAAAAATATAAATTTGTTTCTTTAGATAATTAATTAAAAACCCTGTGCCACATGTAAGATGTTTGTATTTGAGTCATGTTTTTCTAGCAAAAATACATTTTTCAACAGATTATTTTTCCTAACCAATGTTTTAAATAGGAGAATATTGAGTTTTGTGTTTGTTTTGGTCTCACATTTCTCAGCAATCATCTGTAGTTAAAGGATGATGCCAGTGAGTTGAGGTTGAATATTCCATGTTCAAAAATGACCAGATGATATATCCTAAGAAACTTGTCTTCTGTACATTCACACTGTGGCCACCTCTTCTAAAAACATGTGCTACTTGATATGAGAAGAAATGCATTAGGTTTCCAGGAAAAGCAGTTTAAAATTAATGCCCTTTTAAAACATATTATTTCATATTCATGTTTTAGCATGAAGAAAAATAAAAACTCCAAACTCATCAAATATGTGCAATTTGTATATATCAGTTATATCACAATAAAGCCTTATAAAAAGAAAAATAAACATTAGCCTTAATCTTACAATGCAAAGATGATGCCTATAAACATTTGGGCTGTACCCTTTTAAACGTGTATCCATAACTCTATCTAGAGCTCTAAGTATCTACATACATACATACTTCTCTCTGCAGACCTGTCTCTGACACCCTGGTGTTTGCACTAATGCTGCAGCTCTACCAGTTGTTTAAGACTTGTTCTGATTGGCTAGAGTCAGTGTTGTACAGGTGATACATACTTTGAATATCACCTGGTATCTGTTTAACAAAAGTGGTGTCAGCCTCTCCATACTGGTTTGTTGTGTGTGTGCGTATGTGTGTGTGTGCATGTGTTTGTCACTTACTGGTGTCATTTTCTTCAAAATCCACATCATTTTTATGGCTACAGAGTATTCAGTTGTGCTGATATTCTATAATTTATCCAACTAGTCCCATGTTATGGGACATTTTGAATTGTTTTCAATTCAATTATTTGATATTTATATATCATCCTATTTTGGTCTTAATCTTCATTTTTACTTTGTTATTTTTGTTGCTAACATCTCTTTCTACTAATGGTTTGAAAGGGCTATAGAGTTCTTATTGTTCTCTAGTGGTCATTACAATTTTACTGAAAATATTTGAATCAATAATTGTCTATCAGCATTAGGATTTTTTTTTTTTTTTTTTTTTTTAGCATTAGGATTTAATTCAATTCTGTTAATTTCCCCACTCCTACTTTTCCTGCTTTTCCTGTCACCTTTTATCTCCAATTGTCAGTTGATGTTTAAATAATTTGGGGCTTTCAGGTTCATTTCTTGAAATAAAATTTGTATCTCTTCTTCCAAGAATAATGCTTGACATTTGCATTGTTTATAATTATGTTAGTGGTTATTCAGCTATTAACTCTGAACTTTACTGTTTTCATTGCTCATTGTCATTTCTTTCAAACAACACGTTACATTTATTTAAATTATTTATTTTGGTACCTTTGTCAGTGAACGGAAATACTGAACCAGGGTATTTCCCTGACTCTTTTGCGGGACTAGCGCCAGGGTTGTCTTGTTTACTCAGCCCGCTGCTCTCAACTCCTCACGGCAGGGAGCAGGTGAGCGAAGGAAGCGGGAACTGGAGTGCACAAGCACTGGAACTGGCGGGCCCCTTCAGTGCCGGTGGGATCAAACTCCACTCACTCAGACCTACTGCATTCCACCCACTGTGGGAGGGAGTGCACAGGTGAGTGGGTGCAGGAGCCAGAGCAAGTGCTTTTGGGTGCTGGCAGGAGCGAATTCCCTGCAGGCCCTGCCGCAGCGTCAAGTCTGCAACTCCGGAAGCCCCAGAAGGCATGTTACGGTGCCCTTTTAGCTCTGCCGTCCGTGGATGGCTTAAGTATGAACAGCTCAGTGAGCCCTCTGCCCTTTCACGTGAGGCAGCTGCCCTCTGCTAGTGAGGGCAAAGGACCAGTGTAGCAGCCTTTTGTATCCACACTCGTGGCTCCCGAGCTCTTGTCCAGCATCCAGGAGAAAAGAAGTCACACAAATAAACTGAAGGATGCTAAATGCGGGGAATTTTATTGCCAGTGAAAGTGTCTCTCAGTGGGAAGGGGAGCTGAAAAGGGGACGGGAGGTAGGTAATCTTCCCCTGGAGTCCGGCCGTTTCTGGCTGGATTCTTTTCCCGAGTTATGCCATCCAGCTGTCCCTCTGAAGTCAAGTCACTTCTATCCAATGTCCAGCCATAGTCCCCCTCATCCAGCTGTTTCTCCTCTCTGCCGGCTGAGCCTGGGGTCTTTATAGGCACAGGGTGCCGGGCAGGGCAGGCTATGGGTAATTTAGGAAAAGGCAACATTCAAGCAGGAAAACAGGGATACAAGTTTTCACTGTAAGCGGCAGTTTCAGGCCTTTGGATTTGAAGGTGGGGTTTTTGTCAAAGACCTCCCCTTTTCTGCCTAGAATTTTGCTGCCCCCTGTTCCTATTAGTACTTTTGTGAGGACATTTTTCAGAAAGTGTAGGTGAATGATAAACACTTTTAGCCCTTGCATGGCAGAAAAAAACTTTCTCTTGTCTTCAAACACAAATGGCTCACAATTTAAGGTTTTCTTCAAATTATTTTTAACGTATTTCTCCCAATTATTTTCTGGCTTTGAGTTTTAATCTGAATTTTTTAAACTAGATTTCCTTTAACAACAGCAACAGAAAATCACTGATGCCTGACTGCGTATAGGTTGTTTTTGTTTGTCTTTCAAATACAACTGCATAAATAAATTTGTGTGGTATGTGCCATTCTTCACTATCTGTGTAATAAAACCAGATTCACCTCGTATTTTTTTTTCATCACAGGAATCTTTCTGCTGTTATTTTTATATTAGAGAATTGCTTCCTGCATGTTTCTATTTTCTCACATTTTTCTCACCATACTTATGTTGTGTCTTGTGGATCTATCATCCATGTCATTGATCTTTCTGCATATCCTATGTCCCATGTTTGTCCTTTTACACTGAGCTCTGGGAGAAGCTCAAAAGCTGGATTTTCAATTCATGAATTCAGTTTTCTGCACTTTCTATTCTGCTGTTTACCACTTCACTTGCCTTTTTATATTTGAAAATTCTATTTTTCACCTGAAAGCATCCACTCCTGGAAGTAGATTTTTCTTTTGCAGAGATGCAATGCTGAAATATACCAAATGCAGAGTGCAACTCCAAAAATACAGTTTGTAAGTTTCTTGCCATTAATCTATATTGTTTTGGGAAATTGACTCTGCTACTTCTTTGGGTCAAGTGAATCTTTTCACATGTCTGGTGAATTTTCACCCTTGCGAGTGGGAGCAGAGATGGATGCTTGTTTATTTTAAAGTGTTGTTATGGCATTGTTGGCAATTTTATAAATCCCTCTTCACATGTATTTTAGTTCCAGACAAAAAAGAAATGAAAGCAGCTTATATTTTCTGTGGTTTTATTTTTGGCAGATAAAGGTTCCAGATGCTTGAGAAGAGAGAGTGGGAAATATAGCCAGAAGCGATTTTGCATTCTGGAGCAGCATTTGCCTGCCCATGGCCCTCTGTTTCACTTAGTACCTGGCCTGCCATGTGCAGCCCAGGCAGCAGCAATGACGCCATTGTCAGTTCCATTCACACTTCCTGAAGCCACTGGCAGGGTGGTTTTTTCACCCTGCTGACAGCTGTGTTGCTCACTCCTGCCTAGAGGCCCTAGCGACTCCAGATTAGAGGTGGGAGACAGACCCCCAGGCCATCATGATCCCTATTTGTGTCATTTATAGTTGCTCCAGGTTGGCTTTGTGCCCCACCTGGCCAAGTACATGCTGAGAGCGAGGAGTGTAGACTACAAGCTACACTATTTCATGGCATCATTCAGAAAATTGAGATTTTTTCCTATGGCCCACCCTTGGCCCCAGCCCCAGTACTTGTCAGTCTGGTGTATTCATGGGGCTCTGCTAGTGGTTTGCCTTCTTCACAGGAAAATATATTTTTTTTCCTGCTGAAAATTTCAGCCTGGGCATTCAATTCCTCAGTCTGGTGGTCGGCACTATGTCTGTAAAATATTCTATAACATTTCTCGGCTCTAGTGAACAGATTATCACCCATTTTTATTTTCATAGGAATCTGCATAGTCGGGACACTTAACTGAAATGATTGGACCACACTGTTAAGGACATAAAGAGCTATGAAAAATCCCACCCAACAGCTTTGTTGCTCTACAGAGCACAGAAATATCTGAATGAACAAATTCAGTAAACCACCCTGATATGTTGTCTCTGCAACATGATCCATTCACCTATATATAGATATTTAGGTTTCTCATTTTCCTCTTGATGTTTGATATCATAAAAATATGGACAACATCCATGTATCCTGATGATCAAAAATGTTTTCATCCAGGTCTTAAGGCCATTTAGTCAGAGGTGCATTTCAATGCAGTTGGTTCATTTCTGAGCCCTGGGACTCTCTTGTGTGTGTTTGTAGAAGGCCTGGAATAACAGTTTGTTTTGCTCTCACCTTCACCTCTCTTCTTAAGGTGCAAGCTGAGCTTTATAGTTCAGAAGTTAAACACAGTAGAATATTTATTTAAAGGCAATTGCACTTCCTGCTCTTTCTGGGTAGCTGGGCTCACCAGGCCACTAGACCCCCAAATATGTATTTGCCTTCTGGTGGCCCAGTCTGCAGGGCCATTTTCTCCCTGTTGTTAGCAAATAGTTTTCTCCACAAGCCTTTTAACTCCACAAGTTTGCAACCATTAATTCTTAAGGGTTTTGACAAATCTCCCCAGTTAAATATTAAACAATAAATATGGCCCGGATGGTAACAGCGCATTGTGAAGTCTGTTTGAAGTGTCCTTTAAAATATTAAATTCAAATAAATGATTGAATCAGAACAAAGGCTATATCTTAAGACAAATTCAGCCAAGTCTCTTTAACCTTTGAGCTTTCAACATAGATTAGAAAGGCAGGGCAACGCATGCTTTCATAGCAAATTGAAATGGGATTTTTGAAACAGTTCCTGCAAATACAGGTAACCCATACCTAGGTTTGATCTGCCTTTGCCATTTTGGGGGAGAGATTTTGCTGCTCATTGTTTGATAAAAATGTGGTTTTTTAAAAAGCCCTTATGTTCAAAGAAGCAAATCCTTGAAAACGCTAGCTTTGGGTGCTATGTTTATTCCTTGTCAATGTCTTCCATATGAAATCTGTTCTGCTTATAATATCTACCACAGTTGGAAGCCTTGAAAAAAATCTGTTTCATATCTGCCCTTTGTACTTAGCTTATTTTGTTTTATGCTTCCCCCAAGTTATACGTCTGCAAGCTGTCTTTCTTCTAAGCAGGCAGTCCCAGAGGAGGAGGAATTGGGGGATTGCCCTGCATTTAGGGGAGCCTGGACTTCTGACACATGAGTTATACCTTAGGTAGGAAGCAGGTAAAGGAGAAGAAGGTGGCTTCACCAGCTGGGAAAAAAGATGAGTAAAGCCAAATTCTGCCTCCTTCTCACTCCCACACCCTGTGCGGCTGGTCCAGCACCCGTTGGCTCTACTCTTGGGTCTGTGATCTGCCACAGCGTCCCCATCTGTTCCATCTGTTTCCTCGACACTGCACAACCTCCGGTAGCTCTTGATCCAGCCTGCCCAGAACAATGACTCCACATACCCAAGCTTCTTAGAAGAGAGTGTGACACAGTTGGCTACAGGGCATGCACGATAAAGGGACCCTGTGATAATAAACACCGGTTGCTCATTAGGAGCATATGGTTGACTTCGTGGGGGCTGAAAGGTGTGAGCATGTTGAAGACAAAGACACCCATCAAGCATCTCTTGAATGAATGTTTGTGGGCTGCAAAGGTTTCTGAAAGGAGCAGAAATGAGATGATGGTTTCTGCAAATGAACTGCACTCTGGGAGGCCTGTGGGTTTCTGTGCCTACCCTGGTGGGAGGATGCTCCAACACAAGGTAGTTGGGTCCTCAGCTAATGCCCTATTGTCTGAACACTGTTTCGATGTAGACCTGTTCCCTGCCCCTCGCTGATGCTCCAGCAGGTAGACAGGGATCTCCCTCACTTCAGAAATTGACAAAGCAATTGTCTGATGCCGGAGAAGCTAGACATGGTCCAGACCAGCAAAGGGAGCTTTGACATTCAGAGAGAGAGCCTCCCTGAAAACCTAGGAATAAGATGCTCCTCTTTCCTCTACAAGAAAGAGAAATATCATCTGATGGGACAGTCCCCATGGTTTCAGGACTACCTGGGAGGAAGCCTAATTAGGAGCCTGTTGCCGACTCGTAAGGCTAGACTTCTCCCAGAATCAGGGTCAGTCTGGTCAAAGGCACTACCGGCAGTTCCTGCACGTCCATTCTGTTCATGCCACTAGGGGTCCTCATTGGTTTGTTTAGGACAGAGCAAAAGGCAGGTTTTGAGATGTAAACCACCAGAAAGAGGCCTTCAATTTGACTTCTTTGTGGGTCTCAGGCTGTGTGGTCTTGGACAAGTTACTCAGAACCCCTGGGCCTCAGTGTCCTAATTTTTACAATGGGAAGAAGAAGGGGTTGAGAACTTACTTTTGTGGAGGACCTACTAGGTGCCAGACATAGCTTTTGTTTTAATAGAGGTTCCTCCAGAAACAAAGCCTGAGACAAGGACGTGATACAGTGGTTTCTTTGGAAATTGTGGATGCCATCTGAGGGTGACACAGAATGAAGAAAAGTCAACCTACAGGTATGTCATGGAGGGGTTGCTGAGCACGGCGGAGACTCAGGCCCTGGGAGACCTCCTTCGCAGGGTAGAGTGCCTCCGGGAGGCTGGGCCATTTGTCTGCCAGCTCCTATCCCATATGGAGTGAAGGCTGTCTCTGAGGATGATGCATTTTACCACGGAGAGGAGAAGGCCTCAGAACAGAAAGTGGAGACACATGGTACACACTTAAGGTGGGTGAATCTGAAACCAGACAAGCTGTCACTGAAAAGAGACATGAGTCGAAGGGCTGTGATGCAAGCACCGGGGCCACCATGCTTAATGATACATGTATAGATATACATAGCCTGCCAATGCATTGGACACAGATGAGGCAAGGCTACTGTCTTCCTCCCAGAGTTGAGAGGAGCATATGACGGAAAGTGCCGATGGTGACTGCTACAGGGTAGATTTTGACTAATAGAACTCAGCATCTTGCTGGGGCAGGGAGAGTGTAGCTACTCAAACACTTCCACTGCCACAGAACACCTCCCTCCACTGGGGCCACTGTGTGTGGGGAGAAGGAGCAACATGAGGAAGAAAGGGGCCCTCATCAAGGAATCATTTGGGAGTGATTCAGCACACCCTCCGGCTGCTAAGATGAAGGTCGTTTTAGAATTTTTCTGTGCTTACCTGTATAGGTGCAGGATCCTAGATATTTTTGAGATGATTAATTAAATCCAACAGGCAGATAACTTTCAGCAGCACATCAAACAGCCACAGAATGTGTGGCTAGCATTACATTTATGTGTGTGTAAAAACTTTTTAATATAATTGTTATTGCATTTCCAAAAGACATATTTTCCCAACTGGAAGAAAGACAGAAAGAAAGGAAGGAGGGAAGGAGGGAATGAAGGAAAGAAGGAATAAAGGGAAAGAAGAAAAAAAGAGAGAAAGAGGAAGGAAGGAAGGAAGGAAGGAAGGAAGGAAGGAAGGAAGGAAGGAAGGAAGGAATCTGTATTAAATGGAGAGGAACTTGTGAACATAGATCAAAGCATAACTGGCCTCCCATCCCCTCCAGTGGAAAACGTGAGCCTAACAGCAGAGCAAAGTTTTCAATTGGTGGCCAGGGTGCAGACATAGCCTCATTAAAATGAAAAATTACTAATGTAATTATTAGCCCCCGACTTTACCTAGAAGCACATGTCTGCATTTCTACTTAGGATCATTCATACCTCAAATTATCTGAGATGAACTGCATCAAATTCCTACTGAGATTTTCCAGAGAATTTACCAAAATTAGGCCATCATTTACCATCTCCTGTCTTGCTTACTTCCCTTTGGTGCTTGACACCAGCAAAAGGTATTTTGAATAAAAATAGTTACACTCTGTAGGCCAAAAGTTGCCCCCCATTTACCTCTGTACCCACAGACACTATATTGGTTCAACCTCCTCTCAGCTTTCATCTATGTTTCTGTGACCTTCTCTGTACCTAGTGTCCCTGGCTCTCTGCTTTTTTCCCTGCTGCTGTCCAAACTCCTCACTGCTCCGAGAGGGATCCTTCCAAATTGCCTATTTGAACATATATATCACCCCTCTGCCCCAAATCCTTCAATGGTTCCAGATGTTTAGGACCTAACATGACTGTGCCCTATCTGCTATTTTTGGCCCTCTCAGTCCCCACACACTTCTGCGTTCTAACCAAACACCGTCCATGTACACACAATGCATCACACTCTGTGTCTTAGCTGGAAACACCCACCCGAGCTGCACCTGCTCAGCACTTCCTTGTAGGCTTCCCTAGCAAGGGCAGAGATTCTGTCTTTTTCATATCTGCCCCCTTAAGACCAAGTACATTGCTCAGTCAATATTGAATGTGCTCAACAGAAGCACAAATAACATAAAAGAAGCCTGCTTCTTTCTAAGTGGTGACTTGGCCAAACTATAGCATGGCAAAGGAGAGGTGGGGTAACAGTCTAGGTACTGGTAAGAAAAATATGTGATATAAATTTCCAACTCCTCCTGCATCAGATCTTCATCATGTGTTTTGTCTATTTTATTTAAAAGAATTCTAAGAGTGCCACACCTCTGCACATTTAAATACATGCACCTTTGCATGGACATATTGTGTGACAGAAGAAAACATTAAAAAAATAAATACATGAACCTTAGCAACAGAGCAAGACCTTGTGTCATAAATAAATAAACCTTAAAAGCTCACACAAATGCTCTGTAACTGATTCTTGAGTTTTCCACCATTTAAAATTGTCTGATGCCCTTTATTAGGAAGATGAAAGTTGACTGGCAGCTATCTAGAACATAAATATTTCTAAGCTGTAACTAGTGGCCAGGTTAACTAATAGAGTCATTGCCTTCCTACCATTCAATACAATAAGATTTGACATGTTTTTCAAGGCATGGGTGAAAATGAACCAGGCTGTGATTGAATAAGGTTTCCGGAAGTTAAACTTCTATAATTCCATGGACATAAAAATATGTAGGCTGACAACTGAATTTGCTTTCAAAAAAGTGCCTTTCACTCCAAAGAAGTAAAATCCAAGTTCATCCCAAGATTAAATAGCAATATGGTTCTTAAAAATAAGTGGCTTTTGTCTTTGGTTCTGTTTATATGCTGGATTACGTTTATTGATTTGCATATGTTGAACCAGCCTTGCATCCCAGGGATGAAGCCCACTTGATCATGGTGGATAAGCTTTTTGATGTGCTGCTGGATTCCGTTTGCCAGTATTTTATTGAGGATTTTTGCATCGATGTTCATCAGGGATATTGGTCTAAAATTCTCTTTTTTTGTTATGTCTCTGCCAGGCTTTGGTATCAGGATGATGTTGGCCTCATAAAATGAGTTAGGGAGGATTCCCTCTTTTTCTATTGATTGGAATAGTTTCAGAAGGAATGGTACCAGCTCCTCCTTGTACCTCTGGTAGAATTCAGCTGTGAATCCATCTGGTCCTGGACTTTTTTTGGTTGGTAGGCTATTAATTATTGCCTCAATTTCAGAGCCTGCTATTGGTCTATTCAGGAATTCAGCTTCTTCCTGGTTTAGTCTTGGGAGAGTGATAAGTGTCCAGGAAATTATCCATTTCTTCTAGATTTTCTAGTTTATTTGCATAGAGGTGTTTATAGTATTCTCTGATGGTAGTTTGTATTTCTGTGGGGTCGGTGGTGATATCCCCTTTATCATTTTTAATTGCGTTGATTTGATTCTTCTCTCTTTTCTTCTTTATTAGTCTTGCTAGCAGTCTATCAATTTTTTTGATCTTTTCAAAAAACCAACTCCTAGATTCATTGATTTTTTTGGAGGGTTTTTTGTGTCTCTATCTCCTTCAGTTCTGCTCTGATCTTAGTTATTTCTTGCCTTCTGCTAGCTTTTGAATGTGTTTGCTCTTGCTTCTCTAGTTCTTTTAATTGTGATGTTAGAGTGTCAATTTTAGATCTTTCCAGCTTTCTCTTGTGGGCATTTAGTGCTATAAATTTCCCTCTACACACTGCTTTAAATGTGTCCCAGAGATTCTGGTATGTTGTATCTTTGTTCTCATTGGTTTCAAAGAACATCTTTATTTCTGCCTTCATTTCGTTATGTACCCAGTAGTCATTCAGGAGCAGGTTACCACATGATTATCTCAATAGATGTAGAAAAGGCCTTTGACAAAATTCAACAGCCCTTCATGCTAAAAACGCTCAATAAATTCGGTATTGATGGAACGTATCTCAAAATAATAAGAGATATTTATGACAAACCCACAGCCAATATCATACTGAATGGGCAAAAACTGGAAAAATTCCCTTTGAAAACTGGCACAAGACAGGGATGCCCTCTCTCACCACTCTTATTCAACATAGTGTTGGAATTTCTGGCTAGGGCAATCAGGCAAGAGAAAGAAATCAAGGGTATTCAGTTAGGAAAAGAAGAAGTCAAATTGTCCCTGTTTGCAGATGACATGATCGTATATTTAGAAAACCCCATTGTCTCAGCCCAAAATCTCCTTAAGCTGATAAGAAACTTCAGCAAAGTCTCAGGATACAAAATAAATATGCAAAAATCACAAGCATTCTTATACACCAGTAACAGAGAAACAGAGAGCCAAATCGTGATGAACTTCCATTCACAATTGCTTCAAAGAGAATGAAATACCTAGGAATCCAACTTACAAGGGATGTAAAGGACCTCTTCAAGGAGAACTACAAACCACTGCTCAGTGAAATCAAAGAGGACACAAACAAATGGAGGAACATACCATGCTCATGGATAGGAAGAATCAATATCGTGAAAATGGCCATACTGCCCAAGGTAATTTATAGATTCAATGCCATCCCCATCAAGCTACCAATGAGTTTCTTCACAGAATTGGAAAAAACTGCTTTAAAGTTCATATGGAACCAAAAAAGAGCCCGCATTGCCAAGACAATCCTAAGTCAAAAGAACAAAGCTGGAGGCATCATGCTACCTGACTTCAAACTATACTACAAGGCTACAGTAACCAAAACAGCATAGTACTGGTACCAAAACAGAGATATAGACCAATGGAACAGAACAGAGTCCTCAGAAATAATACCACACATCTACAGCCATATGATCTTTGACAAACCTGAGAAAAACAAGAAATGGGGAAAGGATTCCCTATTTAATAAATGGTGCTGGGAAAATTGGCTAGCCATAAGTAGAAAGCTGAAACTGGATCCTTTCCTTACTCCTTATACAAAAATTAATTCAAGATGGATTAGAGACTTAATTGTTAGACCTAATACCATAAAAACCCTAGAAGAAAACCTAGGTAATACCATTCAGGACATAGGCATGGGCAAGGACTTCATGTCTAAAACACCAAAAGCAACGGCAACAAAAGCCAAAATCGACAAATGGGATCTAATTAAACTAAAGAGCTTCTGCACAGCAAAAGAAACTACCATCAGAGTGAACAGGCAACCTACAGAATGGGAGAAAATTTTTGCAATCAACTCATCTGACAAAGGGCTAATATCCAGAACCTACAAAGAACTCAAACAAATTTACAAGAAAAAAACAACCCCATCAAAAAGTGGGCAAAGGATATGAACAGACATTTCTCAAAAGAAGACATTCATACAGCCAACAGACACATGAAAAAATGCTCATCATCACTGGCCATCAGAGAAATGCAAATCAAAACCACAATGAGATACCATCTCACACCAGTTAGAATGGCAATCATTAAAAAGTCAGGAAAGAACAGGTGCTGGAGAGGATGTGGAGAAATAGGAACACTTTTACACTGTTGGTGGGACTGTAAACTAGTTCAACCATTATGGAAACAGTATGGCGATTCCTCAAGGATCTAGAACTAGATGTACCATATGACCCAGCCATCCCATTACTGGGTATATACCCGAAGGATTATAAATCATGCTGCTATAAAGACACATGCACACGTATGTTTATTGGGGCACTATTCACAATAGCAAAGACTTGGAATCAACCCAAATGTCCATTAGTGATAGACTGGATTAAGAAAATGTGGCACATATATACCATGGAATACTATGCAGCCATAAAAAAGGATGAGTTTGTGTCCTTTGTGGGGACATGGATGCAGCTGGAAACCATCATTCTCAGCAAACTATCGCAAGAACAGAAAACCAAACACCGCATGTTCTCACTCATAGGTGGGAACTGAACAATGAGATCACTTGGACTCGGGAAAGGGAACATCACACACCAGGACCTATCATGGGGGGAGGAGGGGAGGGATTGCATTGGGAGTTATACATGATGTAAATGACGAGTTGATGGGTGCTGACGAGTTGATGGGTGCAGCACACCAACATGGCACAAGTATACATATGTAACAAACCTGCACGTTATGCACATGTACCCTAGAACTTAAAGTATAATAATAATAATAAAATAAAAAAATTAAAAAAATTAAAAAAATAAAAATAAGTGGCTTATTTGTCTTATATAAGAAATTGAAGACTATTTTTTATTATGCTTGTGCTACCAGCTGCAGGTCTAATTAATATTACTGGTGGCTTGAAGCAGAAGATAATGCACTGAGGTTTGTTGTTGCTTACATTGCTTTCTCCATGTGTAGCAGGCCCATGTGGAGACAGCATTCATTTAGAGAACTCATTAAAACAATCTCTTCTTGGCCGGGCATGGTGGCTCACACCTGTAATCCCAGCACTTTGGGAGGCTGAGTAGGGCGGATTGCCTGAGCTCAGGAGTTCAAGACCAGCCTGGCCAATATGGTGAAACCCTATCTCTACTAAAAATATAAAAATTAGCTGGGCGTGGTGATGGGTGCCTGTAATCCCAGCTACTGAGGAGGCTGAGACAGGAGAATCACTTGAACCCGGGAGGTGGAGGTTGCAGTGAGCCAAGACCATGCCATTGCACTCCAGCCTGGTGACAGAACGAGACTCCGTCTCAGACAGACAGACAAACAAACAGTCTCTTCTTCATCAGGCACTGATAACACCAAACCTATCTTGACTCATCCATTCATGAATTCACATATTTGATCTTATTCAAAATATTTATTGAACATTTATTTTTACCAGGCATGCTGTAACAAGGATCAATTTTTTCAGGGCCTGTATGACAAGCCGATTACCCTCCGTAGGGAGCCTGGTGCAGACTGTCCCTGATGCCAGATGTATTAGGCAGATCCCAGGCAGAGGGAGTTTCTATCAATAATGTTTGAAAGAGAACCACCCAGCGAGGCTAGAACTAGGAGACGAGTGAAGCATTCAGTTCAGGTTCGGTTTCAAGGGAGGCATCATAATCCATGATGAACAAAATATCAACATTAAAAAGAATCGTGCATTAAAATATTATATTGATTACTGATTATTTGTGCCCCCTTAAATTGTTATTTATTTATTCAATTTTATTAAAATGTTTAAAATATCAATTAATTATATTTTTTAGAGACAAGGTCTCACGATTTTGTGTGGGCTGGAGTGCAGTGGCTGTTCACAGGCCCAATTACAGCACACTATAGCCTCAAAACTCCTGGGCTCATGCAGTGTTTGTTTCTCTACACCTGGCTTATTTCACTTGGCACGCCCCTGAAAAAATGAAAAAATATTTTATCTCATGGCCCTTATTTTTTGTTCAGGAGAAGATCCACGTGTACATTGTTTAACCAGTCTAAATATAGAGTATGTTAAGGAAAATAATGCCCTCCAGCTTCATCCATGCTGTTGTAAATGGCAAAATTTCCTTCTTTATTAAGGCCAAATAGTATTCCATTAAGTATAATGATATGGTTTGGCTATGTCCCCACCCAAATCTCATCTTGAATTGTCTTCTTTAATCCCCACATGCCGTGGGAGGGAGCCGGTGGGAGGTAGGTTTTTCCTATGCTGTTCTCATGATAGTGAATAAGTCTCATGAGAGCTGATCGTTTTATAAAGGGGAGTTCTTCTGCACACGATCACTTGATGGCTGCCATCTAAGACATGCATTTGCTCCTCCTTTACCTTCTGCCATGACTGTGAGGCCTCCCAGCCATGTGGAACTATGAGTCCACTAAGCCTCTTTCCTTTATAAATTACCCATTCTTGGGTATGTCCTTATAGCAGTGTGAGAATGGATTTATATTTATCTCTCTCTATCTCTATATATATGTGTGTATATATATATACACACATACATATATATATCACATTTTCTTTATCCATTCTTCTGTTGACAGACACTGAAAACTGGTAAATAAAAACTCCATGAGAGACTACTATAAAAAATTATATGCCAACAAAATGCATAACCATGCCTACATAAATGAGTACCTGAGGCAAATGCCTCACTCTCCTCTTTTTAGTCCTGACCCTGCCACCACACAGACTTCATGGCTGTCTAAATGTTGTGAAAACTCTGGGATGGCATCTCTCTCCCTGTTCTCATGGGCTCCTGCTTATGTATTTGGGGATAAGGCAATTCATTCCACAATAATAAATTCTAGACTTAATATGTCAGGGAAAAAATACAAGAGTGATTTTAGTTCATACTAATGAGTAAATGACTAATAGCAATTTTTTCCACAAATCAGATTTAAGATAAAGATGATGAGCAAAGAATCAAACTAAATGTGTGTGCCCTGAGGTAAGAAAATGCACAGGAAGGAAAGGCTGGGGCACATATAAGATGGGCATATTGGTGTTACAGTCCAGGTCACGCCCAGATGGTGGAAGCGGCAGACTCAGAGCTCATTAAGGCAATGGCTATTACTTCCATATTTGTCATATAAGTATGCATGATTTTCTTCTTGACGGAGGAGCCATGGGCACAGCTTTGTATTTCCTTCATAATATAGCTAATTTTAATGGACAAGAACAAAGAAATTTAAAGTTAATAGTGAACATCTGTCCATGATTAACCCCAATTGCACTGAGAAATCAGAGGCGATCATGCCATTTTGAAATCACAATATTATCTTCTAGTGAAATTGGTGAGTCTGAGTTCTTTGTTGCCAAAAGAAATCCTAGTACTCAGTTTTAAGTTCTCAGGTTTTTGGAAAATATTTATTTATAAATATAATGTTTATATATTTAAAATAAATTTTGTGATAATTGCACTCTCCCCAACAAAAAGTTAAAAAAATTTCATCTCATCACCCCCGGTTTTTTAAATCAAGGGAATATCTAAGTGTACATTGTTTAACCAGTCTGAATATAGAGTATTTTCAGGACAATAAAGTGGACATTTTGGTAATAGAAATTTACCCTGTAGCCTTTAATGTATACATCAATGTACAATGTCACCAAAGTCAGAAAACTTTAACACAGAAATCCAAGCTCAGCCCTACTTCAAGATTGAAACCCATTTAAATTCCAAGAATAAGTAGCTGACAAAGATAATTTCATAGATTAACATTTTTCACCTGGGTTTTATATTTCTGGAAGAAATATACACTGCATTGGTTATGCATTGATCAAACTTTTATTGTGCCAGCTGTACTTCATAGACCTGAAAAAGTGATTCAAGCAAAACAAAAGAGAACATAAAAGCACAACTATAATGGTTTTAAATCCCAAAGAGGCAATTACAAGTTTGATTCCAGTGATGCAGCTGGACTCCATTGGAAAACTAAACACCTTATCCATATTAAGTAGTTATGAAGGCTAGGACTCGGGATGTAAATAATAAATTTGCACTGCAGTCATATTTGTAAAGTACAGCCCTTTTAATAAGTGGAAAGAATATGGTAATAAATTTCACACTAATTCATGTGCAAAGGAGAATTTTACAGAGTTCAAATGTGTTAAGACAGGTAAAAAATGTGAGGTATGAAATAACTAATCATTGGGATAAAACAAATGAAAAAAGATCAGAATAATGTGCACAGGATTGGATTGTAACTCTTTAACCACTTGGAGCTGAGTTCAGCCTAATGCAGCTTTTTGTATGCATGATGCTTCTCTGCCTCTCTTTAAAAGAAAAATGAAAGTAAATGGGGCATTGTGCTGCTTCCCAAATTAATTCACAAAAGCCTAGGACAAGACACTTATAGAACTAATTGTTGCCTGGCTTAGAATATTTTTCTCTTCCTAAATTTTTAGACATAGGAATAAGAAGAGTAAAGAATTTGTACAGGATTCCATCCAGCATTAAGCAAACAGAATGAGGCTCATCCAAACTCCCCTCTGAGTGCTTCAGATAGGCTCATTAATTCATTAATCTGCCAAAGGTTTAGTGTCTGTTACATATCAGGCACTAGGGGTGCAAAGATCAGAAGGCACACCCTGAAATCTCAAGATGTAATGGGTTATTGGGGACAATAGATTGTCACACAGAGAACCCTAGTAAAAAACAAAACAAAACAAAACAAACAAACAAAGAAAACACATTGCCAAGTAGAGAAATTCACTGTTCAGTTGCAGAGAGAAGGGCTACCTAACTTTTTATCTTAGGGGAAATATTTCAGACAAAGGCTTACAAGAAGAGTGAGACTTGAATATTTTGCCCTAAATCTTACTGTTTATAGCAAATTACTGAGGGTTGCTCAATGTTTAGCCCATTTTTTCCTTAACAGGCCATTCACAAAAATTAAGTTCAATTCTTACCAAGAAGACCAAGAAGAGTCTGATAATTATCCATAGAGTGAAATATGAAATTGGATTACTTCCTCATGCCAAACATACAGGTAAATGTAAACATTAAGCGTAAAAGGCAAAAATTTAAACATTAGAAGAAAACAGAGGATAATGTTTAATAAAGCTGGAGTAGGGAAAAAATTTTAATCAATTTTCAAAGAAGTACAAGACCTGAAGAAAAAGATAGACAATTTTCACAGTATTAAGGATTAAAAAACAAAACAAAACTGTGAGAAGACAACCCATAGCCTGGAGAAGATATTTCCAGCTTGTATAATCAATACAGAATTAGCACCCAGATATATGTAAATATATGGTATCAACAAATCAATAAGAAGAAATTTTAAAATAGAGACATAGAATAAAGAAAACTAAACTAAACTAAACTAAAAAGTAAAGGAAAACATGAAGATGCTCAATCTCTTCAACTATCAGGAAAATTCAAATAAGACCACATGGCCGGGTGTGGTGGTGCACACCTGTAATCCCAGCACTTTGGGAGGCCAAGGTGGGCAGATCACGAGGTCAAGAGATCAAGACCATCCTGGCAAAAATGGTAAAAGCCTGTCTCTACTAAAAATACAAAAATTAGCCAGGCGTGATGGCGTGTGCCTGTAATCCCAGCTACTCAGGAGGCTGCGGCAGGAGAATTGCTTGAACCCAGGAGGTGGAGGTTGCAGTGAGCCGGGATCACACCACTGCACCTCAGGCTGGTGACAGAGTGAGACTCCATCTCAAAAAAACCCACAAAAAACAAAACACCCCACAGATTTCACACGTGTCAGATTGTCAAAAAGACAAAAAGACTAACAATATACACTACTGGCGAGAATGTGGGACCACCGGAACACTCACATTCTGTTGGTGGGATTAAATTAGTACAACTACATTGAAAAACAATATGGCAAAATCTAGTACAGGTGAAGATGTGCATACTTTATGACCCAGCAAACTCACTTACTGACATATACCCTGGAGAAACTCTTATATATGTACACAGAAGACATGTCTAAGAAGAACATACTTTGGCTATGAAATAGGTAAAATATCCATGAATAAGAAAGTGAGTAAATAAATTGTGGTGTATTCATTAATGAAATACTATACAGCAGTGAACATTAATGAACACGCTAGATATTTGATGAAAAGGGGAGATAATGAAAATGAAAAGAGAAAGGAAAAGTGCGTGTTAAAGAAAAGCTGATCCTGGAGCAGCCACGGAGTTTTCAGAATAAATGAAGGTCTTGGGACTGAGGTCTGGAGTTTGAATGCCCATGCAGAGCAGGGAGTGGACTGCGGCCCATCCAGAACAGGGAAGCAAGACCAGAGCTCCACAAAGAAAGCTTCTAGCTTCTAAGTCTTTTCTTTCCTCACCATCTAGAAAAATTTCCTTCACCGGCCTCGTGAAGCAGCAAAAATGTTTGCTCTCAGAAGAAAGAAGGTACTCACAAAATCTTGAAATTCTAGGCCGTATTACCCTGCACTAAGGAGTCCCAAGTAAACCACAAACATCATTAGGAGACCCCATGCTGAGTAATCAACATAAAAGTTATTCCAGAGTGAGGACAAAATAATAAGAATGTCAGTGAGTGACTCAGTTTACCATATGCAAACACTCACTGGAAGATCTCTTGAAGGCTGAACTTTAGAAAGAAGGAAATTGGATCCAGGAAGACCCCAAAGAAGGATGAAGTCATGAGAGAATAAAAGATAAATATAAATTTTAAATGACTGTAAAAGCAAAACTATAACAATAATGACTAAATGGGGTAGGGGTAGAGTGGTTTAAAACAAGTTGAAATTAACATATGAGGTCAGAATAACATGGAAGACTGGTAATGGGAAAATGGATTTAAGGTGTCTGAAGGCCATAGTAGTGTAGAATAAATAGGTTTATAGGTGAACTTCAGACTTCCTTATGGGCCGTAGGCTTGCTAGCTCTGCTCACGATTTACCAATAATCCCATTTTAAGCACTTTCACTTGAGTCATTTGAATGTACTGCTTTCTCTCATGACTCATTTTGGTACATACTTGAATACTTACATTAGAAATTCAGAAAGGTTGTAAATAAATGAGCTAATATTTCAATTCAAAATGTAAATAGAAGAAAATTGAATAAATGAGCTAATAAAGGAAGAACAAAAATTAGTGATACAGGAAATAGATATGTGAGAGGATCAAAAAAGTAAAAACCTAGTTCTTCAAATAAATTGAAAAAAATGTGGGTATTGTTCATGGAAAAGAGAAAAGAAACAAATAAGTAATATCAGAAACACAGAAGGGTCATGGTGACAGTGTAAATTAAATATGTCAAAAGAGAGCATTTTGAAAACCTTTATGCTAAATTTTTATAAAATGTAGACAAATTTGAACAAGTCACCAAAGTTGGCTTGAAAATTATCAGAATGCTTTAATATTTTCAAAGGATTTAAATCCTAATATTCTGAAAGAATTTATTAATGAAAATCTATCTCCCAAAAACACCACACCCAGTTCTATCAATGTGATGAAGAAAAGAAGCACCTATCTTATAAAACTATTCCAGAAAATAAAAGAGGGTAAACTCCCCACCTGCCTATATGGGTCTGCTCGACCTTTGATGCAATAATTTTAAATTTTTGTATTATAAAATATATCAAAAAGTATAAAGCAAAAATAATAGAAATAAATCAGGGCAAAGTTACGTTAACCTATTTATTACATAAATTCAGCATATTTTTTTTTGAGACGGAGTCTTGCTCTGTCGCCAGGCTGGAGTGCAGTGGCACGATCTCAGCTCACTGCAACCTCCGCCTCCCAGGTTCAAGTGATTCTCCTGCCTCACCCTCCTGAGTAGCTGGGATTATAGGCACCCAGCACCGCACCCGGCTAATTTTTGGTATCTTTAGTAGAGACAGGGTTTCACCATGTTGGCCAGGCTGGTCTCAAATTCCTGACCTCATGATCCACCCACCTTGGCCTCCCAAAGTGCTGGGATTACAGGCATGAGCCACTGTGCCAGGCCAAACTCAGCATATTTATATATAGAGTACCCACCATGATGAAATTAGAGAAGGCAGCTGTCTGAGGTGTGAACCTAATGGTACAAAATGGCTGCCATGTGGCTACAACAGTGTCCCTGGAATGCCACACGTTGAGATATGTCTCTTTAAGAATTTTTAGTTTTAGGGGTTTGTGCACAACAGAGAGCAGAACCTCATTGTGAGTGAGAGCATCATGGAATGGGGGCTGGGAAGTGAAAGGAGTTCAGGGAAGTGGAATTGATTTATTTTATAATTTCCCCATGTTCAGCCTGCCAATTTATTCCTAGAATCTGCACAGCAAGCTGGTTTTCCCTATACATATAAGATGACTATTTGTACATGCTTTGATTGTCATTTTTGATTTCTCACAAACCCAGATACATTCCTACACTTTTCCAGTTGCTTCTGAACACCAAATAGAGTGGCTGTTGTCTACTGTCTTAAGAGTCATTTGGATCATGAAATTAAAATTTACATTTGTTTCCACTACATAGGCAGCGTCAAACAATGCCGCCTAATTTCCTATGGTCATATTTCTTGTAGTTAATTTTCTTGTAAAACTGAAATATTAAAAAAGAAGACATTTCTGAGATGACTGTACACTTTTGAAAGTCGTATTGCAAGTATACATGCGTTGAGTTAACACAGATCTTGGAGATTTTTCAGACTTGAAAAATGCCACTTTTAAAAATCTCATACAACATCTCTTTAGCCTGAAGCCTTTTCACTACTCTTATCCAGTGTGAGTGAGATTGGTCTGTAGAAATCAAAGTTACTAAGGAATGCCACAGCTCTGAGACAGAATAAATTATTTTATCATGTCTCCTTTCTTGAGTACCAGTTTAAAAGGAATGCAATAGCTTTAAACCCAGGCAAGCGGCAGCCCTGCAGCCTGTCTCCCTCCGCATAGGAGCCCTGTCTCATCTGTGTTACCTCTGGAAGGCATTCTGGCAAGCCATTAAGATTTTTGTTCTTGGTATACAGAAGACCTGAATATAAATTCTGACTCTGCAATATACTGGCTGACAGATGCTGGGTGAGGCATGCATTTCTCTGAGCCCGTTTTCCTTATGTGTGAAGTGGGGATAATTTCCATCCCAAAGGATTGTTGATTAAGTAAAATAACTCCCGTGAAATCTAGTGCTGGCAAACAGTGAGGTCAAAACCAGTAATCGTTACTCTTCAGAGACTGACCTGGAGGTCCTCTCAGGAAGAAACTCATGCCAAGAGAGGAAAGGTGTATGAAGTTAGTTTGAGGTCATGGACCAAGGGGATTCTTTATACAGCAAGGTGTCCACCATGCAGACTGTCCGATAGCCCACGCCTCGTAACTTCTGCCTGAGTTTAAAGATGAGCAGTATAATAAAGAACAAGTCAGAAACAGAAAACTGGGCTGGTGCAGTGGCTCATGCCTGTAATTCTAGCACTTTGGGAGGCCAAGGCGGGCAGATCTCGAGGTCAGGAGATTGAGACCATCCTGGCTAACACGGTGAAACCTCGTCTCTACTAAAAATACAGAAAATTAGCCGGATGTGGTGGCTCGCGCCTGTAGCCCCAGCTCCTTGGGAGGCTGAGGCAGGAGAATCGCTTGAACCCAGGAGGTGGAGGTTGCAGTGAGCCGAGATTGCGCCACTGCACTCCAGCCTGGGTGACAGAACGAGACTCTGTCAAAACAAAAAACAAAAAACAAAAAACAGAAAACTAGGTTTTACCAAGAACTTTAGATGCTGTGAGCAGGAGCCAGCACTGTGTGGCAGCTCATGTATGCAGGTGTGGCACAGGGAGATAAAGGACGCTTTCCATACATGGGCCTTGCGATGGTGAGAGTCTTGGGCATGGTGATGTGCCCTAAGAGACCTGGGGGACAGTATGCTTCAGGAGCTCTGGGTCCTGCCCACAGCAGATGTCACTCAGTGGCTGGAGGAGAAGGAGATGGCATGATAGATGCATGGACTACCAAGAAGGACCAGTATGGAGGTCTTCAAGATGGTGCTCAAGTTTCCACTTGAGAAATGGGTAAAGGTGGAGCCAAAGAAAAAGGTACTGTTACCCAGGCTGGTCTGGTAGGGTGAACCCGGGTTACCTTTTACATCTTGAGTGACCCTTCACAAGCCTCTACATTCTAGATTTCAAGGTCTAGTTCCTCTTGAGAGTGCTTGCCATCTATTTTTTCCCCCGTCTCTATTTCTCTGTCTCTCATTTATGTCATTTTTAGAATATGATTAATAACCTCTCATGTGTTTAGACTTATTTGTTGGGTTTTGCCTAACTTTTTATTTTTTACTTTTCTTTATTTTTATTTTTCACTTTTTTTCAATAGGTTTTTGGGGAACAGGTGGTGTTTGGTTACATGGATACATTCTTTAGTGGTGATTTCTGAGATTTTGGTGCACCCATCACCTGAGCAGTGTACACTGTACCCATTGTGTAGTCTTTCATCCCTCACCCCTGCTCCCACCCTTCCACCTGAGTCCCCAAAGTCCATTGCCTCATTCTTATGCATTTGCATCCTCATTGCTTAGCTACCACTTATAAGTGAAAGCATACAATGTTTTTCTCATTCCCAGGTTACTTCATTTAGAATTATAATCTCTAACAAATCCATCCAGGTTGCTGTGAATGCCATTTTTTTCCCTTTTTATGACTGAGTAGTATTCCATGGGGTGTGTGTGTGTGTGTGTGTGTGTGTATGTATATGTGTATATATACACATATATATGTATACACACATAGGTATGTATATGTATACTCACATACAAATATATGTATACATATACACACACACACACACACCATGGAATACTGTGCGTGTGTGTATATATATATATAGTGCAACAAAAATAAAATAGATAGGGCTTAATTATATATATATATATATATTTTTTTTTTCCTAGAAGGAATCTTGATCTGTCATCCAGGCTGAAGTGCAGTGGCACAATCTCGGCTCACTGCAACTTCTGCCTCCCAGGTTCAAGCAATTCTCCTGCCTCACCCTCCTGAGTAGCTGGGATTACAGGTGCCTGCCATCACGCCCAGCTAATTTTTGTATTTTTAGTAGAGATGGGGTTTCACCATGTTGACCAGGCTGGTCTCGAACTCCTGACTTTGTGATCTGGCTGCCTTGGCCTCCCAAAGTGCTGGGATTACAGGCGTGAGCCACTGTGCCCAGCCAATTAGATGGTATTTTGATGGGAATTTCATTGAATTTGTAGATTGCTTTTGGCGGTATGGTCGTTTTCACAATATTGATTCTACTCATCCATTAGCATGGGATGTGTTTCCATTTGTTTACGTTGTCCTTCAACAGTGTTTTGTAGTCTTCCTTGTAGAGGTCTTTCACCTCCTTGGTTAGGTATATTCTTAAGAATTTTATTTTAATTTTTGCAGCTATTGTAAAAGGGATTGAGTTCTTTATTTGATTCTCAGCTTGGTTGCTGTTGGTGTATAGCAGTGCTAGTGATTTGTGCACATTGATTTTGTATTCTGAAACTTTATTGAATTCATTTATAAGATCTAGGAGTCTTTTGGATGAGTCTTTAGGATTTTCTAGGTATATGATCATATCATCAGCAAACAACCCCTTTACTGATTTGGATGCCTTTTCTTTCTTTCCCTTGTCTGATTGCTCTGGCTAGGACTTCCAGTCATATGTTAAATAGAAGTGGTCAAAGTGGGCATCCTTGTCTTGTTGCAGTTCTTGGGGAGATGCTTTCAACTTTTCCCCATTCAATATAATGTTGACTGTGGTTTTGTCATAGATAGCTTTTATTACCTCTGTGTCTACTGAGATGATCATGTGATTTTGTTTTTTAATTCTGTTTATGTGGTGTATCACATTTATTGACTTGTGCATGTTAAACCATCCCTGCATCCCTGGTATGAAACTGACTTGATCGTGGTTGATTATCTTTTGATATACTAGTGGATTCAGTTGGCTCATATTTTGTTGAGGATTATTGCATATATGTTCATCAGGGATATTGGTCTGTAGTTTTCTTTTTTTGTTATGTCTTTTTCTGGTTTTGTTGTTAGGGTGATATTGGCTTCACAGAATGATTTAGGAAGGATTCCCTCTTTCTCTATCTTTTAGAATAGTTTCAATAATATTGGTATGAATTTTTCTTCGCATGTCTGATAGAATGCAGCTGTGAATCCATCTGATCCTAAACACTTCTCTGGCAATTTTTTTATTACCATTTTAATCTCACTGCTTGTTATTGATTTGCTCAGTTTCCATTTCTTCTTTATTTAATCTAGAAGGATGGTTTATTTCCAGTCATTTCTCCATCTCCTCTAGGTTTTCTAGCTTGTGTGTGTAAAGGTGTTCATAGTAGTCTTGGATGATTGATTGTATTTCTGTGGTAGCAGTTGTAATGTCTCCCATTTTGTTTCTCATTGAGCTTATTTGGATCTTCTCTCTTCTTTTCTTGGTTAATCTCACTAATAGTCTATCAGTTTTGTTTACCTTTTCAAGGAACCAATTTTTGTTTCACTTATCTTTTGTATTTTTGTTTGTTTGTTTCAATTTCATTTAGTTTTGCTCTGATCTTTATTATTTCTTCTCTTCTGCTGGGTTTGGGCTTGATTTTTGTTTCTCTAGTTCCTTGAGGTGTGACCTTAGATTGTCTATTTGTGCTCTTTCAGACTTTTCGATGTAGGCATTTAATGTTATGAATTTACCTCTTAGCACTGTTTTTGCTGTATTCCAGAAGTTTTCATAGGTTGTGTCACTATTATCATTCAGTTCAAATAATTTTTACATTTCCATCTTGACTTCTTTTTAAAAAAATTTTTTTTATTATTATACTTTAAGTTCTACGGTACATGTGCACAACGTGCAGGTTTGTTACATATGTATACATGTGCCATGTTGGTGTGCTGCACCCATTAACTCATCATTTATATTAGGTATATCTCTTAATGCTATCCCTCCCCCTTAGCCCCTCCCAACAATAGGCTCCGGTGTGTGATGTTCCCCTTCCTGTGTCCAGGTGATCTCATTGTTCAAGTCCCACCTATGAGTGAGAACATGCAGTGTTTGGTTTTCTGTTCTTGCAATAGTTTGCTGAGAATGATGGTTTCCAGCTGCATCCATGTCCCTACAAAGGACACAAAGTCATCCTTTTTTATGGCTGCATAGTATTCTATGGTGTATATGTGCCACATTTTCTTAATCCAGTCTGTCACTGATGGACGTTTGGGTTGATTCCAAGTCTTTGCTATTGTGAATAGTGCTGCAATAAACATACGTGTGCATGTGTCTTTATAGCAGCATGATTTATAATCCTTTGGGTATATACCCAGTAATGGGATGGCTGGGTCATATGGTATTTCTAGTTCTAGATCCTTGAGGAATCGCCACACTGTTTTCCACAATGGTTGAACTAGTTTACAGTCCCACCAACAGTGTAAAAGTGTTCCTATTTTTCCTTGTTGACCCAATGATCATTCAGGAACAGATTATTTAATTTCCTTGTATTGCATGAATTTCAGGCTTCCTTTTGTAGTTGATTTCCAATTTTATTCCACTGTTGTCTGAGGTAGTACTTGATATAATTTCAATATTCTTGAATTTATTGAGGCTTGTTTTGTGGCCTATCATATGGTCTATCTTGAAGAATGTTCCATGTGCTGGTGAACAGAATATATATTCTGCAGTTGTTGGGTAGAGTGTTCTCTAAATATCTGTTAAGTATTTGTTGTAGGGTATAGTTTAAGTCCATTGTTTCTTTGGTGACTTTCTGTCTTGATGACCTGTCTAGTCCTATCAGTGGAGTATTGAAGTCCCCCACTGGTATAGTGTTGCTATCTATCTCATTTCTCAGGTCTAGTAGTAATTGTTTTATAAATTAGGGAGCTCCAGTGTTAGGTGCATATATATTTAGAATTGTAATATTTTCCTGTCGGACTAGTCCTTTTATCATTATACAGTGTCCCTCTTTGTCTTTTTAAAGTGTTGTTGCTTTAAAGTCTGTTTTGTCTGATATAAGGCTATCTAATCCCGCTTGCTTTTGGTGTCCATTTGCATGGAATATCTTTTTCCACCCCTTTACCTTAAGTTAATGTGAATCTTTAGGTGTTAGATGAGTCTCTTGAAGATAGCAGATAGTTGGTGGGTGAATTCTCATCCATTCTTCCATTCTGTATATTTTAAGTGGAGCATTTAGGCCATTTATATTCAACATTAGTATTGAGATGTGAGGTACTAATCTATTCATCTTGATAGTTGTTGCCTGAATATCTTGGGTTTTTGGTTTTTTTTTCATTGTGTTATGTTTCATAGGCTTTGTGATATTTATACTTCAAGGAGGTTCTATTTTGGTGTATTTTGAGGTTTTGTTTCAAGATTTAAAACTCCTTTTAGCAGTTCTTGTAGTGCTGGCTTGGTAGTAGAGAATTCTCTCAGCATTTGTTTGTCTGAAAAAGACTGTACCTTTCCTTCATTTATGAAGCTTAGTTTTGGTAGATACAAAATTCTTGGCTGATAATTGTTTTGTTTAAGGAGGCTAAAGATAAAGCCCCAATCCCTTTTAGTTTGTAGAGTTTCTGTTGCAAAATGTGCTATTGATCTGATAGGTTTTCCTTTATAGGTTACCTGATTCTTTTGCCTCACAGCTATTAAGATTCTTTCCTTTGTCTTGACTTCAGATAACCTGATGACTAGCCTTGGTGATGATCTTTTTGCAATAACTTTTCCAGGTGTTTTTTGAGCTTCTTATGTTGTATATCTAGATCTATAGCAAGGCCAGGGAAGTTTTCCTCGATAATTTCCTCAAATAATTTTTCCAAACTCATAGATTTCTCTTCTGCTTCAGGAACACCAATTATTCTTAGGTTTGATTATTTCACATAGTCCCAAACTTCTTGGAGGCTTTGTTCATGTTTTTAAAATGTTTCTTCTTTGTCTTTGTTGTATTGGGTTAATTTAAAAGTCTTGTCTTCAAGCTCTGAGGTTCTTTCCTTTACTGACCCTGTAGTGACTCTCTCTGCTTTTAAGCTTCCAAATATAGAAGAATTTTTAAAACTTGTAATCTGTTCAGAGAAAAATGATAAAATTAACAACCTCACAACAAAATTTTGAGGAAAAGTTAAAGAAATGTTGGGGGTTTAATCTAAGAAATATAAGGTTGGGATGAAATCTGGTAACGGGCTTTTCATATTTGAGGTTATACAGGACACCAGCCTCTGTGCTCTGAGCCTGTTCTCTCACACAATGGCTGTAAATAGAAGGGATACTTCAAATGGAATGAACTTGCCTCTTCTGGCTGAGTCCACTCCAAAGGCCTCATGGAGGAAGGCAAGTGTTGTACCCCAGGCCTCATGGAGGCAGTTGGTCATTGGAGGTTCTTCTTTTGAGCGGGGCTCTCACAAAAGATTCTAGGGTGGTTAGGCTGGGCGTGGTGGCTCATACCTGTAATCCCAGCACTTTGGAAGTCCGAGGCGGGCAGATCACGAGGTCAGGAGATCAAGACCATCCTTGCTAACACGATGAAATCCTGTCTCTACTAAAAAAAAAAAAAAAAAAAAAAAAAAAAAAAAGTCAGCCAGGCATGGGTGGCGGGCGCCTGTAGTCCCAACTACTCGGGAGACTGAGGCAGGAGAATGGCGTGAACCCGGGAGGCGGAGCTTGCAGTGAGCCGAGATCGTGCCGTTGCACTCCAGTCTGGGCGACAGAGCGAGACTCCGTCTCAAACAAACAAACAAAGAGATTCTAGGATGGCGGGAAGAGAGATTCTCCTCACCTCCACTGCTAAGAGAGGTTATTTCCTAACCCTTGGCCTTGCCTCTAGGCTCTTCTTTTTGGTTCTCACTGCTGATAGAGGCTTCTGTTGGTTTTGTTCTTATTTTAAATTATAGGACTTTTCCATTTTACTTCCCTGTCTTAACAACAGCTTTGAATGCCTCTTCATTGTGTCTGAAATAAAGTTCTGACTCTTGGTTATGATATTTATATCTCCTCACATCCTGGCCCTGATCTTGTTTAGCCTGTTTTTCAACCAATTCGCTCACTGCCATTTATGCCCCTACATAGGCGCAAGCGCATGGGGATTTTCATGCCTCAGAGCCCCGTGTTCAAACTCAATCCAAATGCTGTTTCCTCTATAACATCTTCCCTGACTCCTCATCAATGCAATGTAACAATGGCTCAGCATACATAGTTCTGTAATCTAGTTTATTACGTGGTGTTTAGTCTTAATTTTGTTGTTGTTGTTGTTTATCTATCTCTTCCATCGACTGCGCTCCCTCAGGGCAGATTCTCTATTTCTCTCTTTTTATTAACCTCAACATCTAGCACAAGGTCTGGCACAAAGACTTCCCTTAATAAATTCTGGTTGAACTGCCTATGCTCCGGGAAGATTGTGAGTTAATTAGGAAGAAAAGAGTTTGTGACTTCCATTCCCAGGCGGATGAGTTTGGGAAATACTCTCAACCTTCCCTCTCAATGGTCTTAATATCAAGACTTCTTTTCTACAGTCTGTGCCTGTAATTCATAAGTCCCAGGCTCTGAAAAGAACTGCCTGGGTTTGAATCTCGCCCCCTACCCCGAGGCTGTGTGGCTTCTGGTGATCATTTAACCTGTAACTTTTCCTCAACTGTGAAAAAAAGGACTTCATGGCTGCATCTTGGTTCTGCTGTAAGAATGAAATAAGATAATCCACATAAAAATAGCACCTCACATTTGTGGGCTAGGCACTGTTCTAAGCGCTTTACATACTGCCTTCTTTGTAACAACTACAAGAGCAGAGCGCTGTTTTAATCACTAGTCAGATGAGAAAACTGAGGTACAGAGAGGCTAAATAACTTTACAATGTTTGTTCACTTAGCTATTAAGTGGCTGAGCTGAATTCTGCTTCTCAAGTCTGCCTTCTTAACCAATCTTGACGTTTATTTTATTTTTTATTAATATTATTTTAGTTTGCAAATCATAATTATATATATATGTATTTCTGGAGTAAAATGTGATGTTTTCATATATGTATACAACATGAAATAATTAAGTTAATTAACATATGCATCACCTCACTGTGAAAGTTGTCGGAATCAAAATAAAGTCTCTTGTGTTAAAAACCCTGACAAATACAGCTGAGAAAAACCAAGAAGAGAGGGTTCTCATACACAAATGCCCCATAGCAAGAACTATCACAAAAGGCTCAGCAAAAACCACAACTTTGTGCAAAGGCCATCAAAACCTTACACAAAAATACACTTCTTCAAGGATGTCTGCCCAGCAACTGCCTTTCCAGCCTCGGACTGGCCACAACCCTTGTCATTGATCTTTGTAGCCAAGGGTAATTATCTTAAAACAACTGTTTTCCTCTCCATTACTCTTTTAAAAATCTTTGTCTTCTTTTACCTCCCTGAACACACCATAGTTGACTATGGCATGCATATTTCTATTGTAATACCTATCTCTGAATAAATAGCATTTTCTTTCTGAGAGTCTTCCTCTCTGCTTGTCATTTAGGTTGACATCATTTACCCATCATTTCTTGCGGTGAGAAATTTAAAATTTATTCTCAGCAATTTTGAAATATACAATATATTGTTATTAATGATAGTCACCCCGCTGTGCAACAGATCTCAGAAATGAATTCCGCCTGTCTAAATGAACCTTTGTATCCTTTGACAACGTTATATTCTACACTCCTTACATTAAGAGCATCAACTTGAACCACTTAATGTGAACCAGGAATACTGTGATTCTTTAGCTTTTCTTCGCACCAAGGTTTTCTGCTTCTCGATGTATTTTTTGAAATTCTTACAGAAACAGAATGTTAAAAATCAATGTATGCATGCAGGGCATTTAGAAAAGCATTTGAAAATAGGTCATGCAGATAATTATCGAGGGTCACATCCAAAAGCAACTGTGAAAATACTACCTTGTGATTATGATGAATTGAAAGCTGCTGATGAGGGAAACAGCTTTGTTTTTGTTTTCCTTTTTTCTTTTTCTAGAGTTAGGCTCTCACTCTATCACGCAGGCTGGAGTGCAGTGACATGATTATAGCTCATTGCAGCCTCGAAATTCTGGGCTCAACTGATCCTCCTGCCTCAATCTCCCCAGTAGCTGGGACTACAGGCATGCACCAGTATGCCCAGCTAATTATTTTTGTATTGTTTGTAGAGACAGAGTTTCACTTTGTTGCCCAGGCTGTTCTTGAACTCCTTGGCTCAAGCAATTCTCCTTCCTCAGCCCACAAAGTTTTAGTATTACAGGTGCGAACCACCATGCCTGGCCTATAATTGTTTTTCTTTTCTTTGTTCTGGAAAGCTAGGAATATTTATTTACCTACTTATTTGTTTGTTCATTTCTAGGCAGTCTGGGCATTATCATTAAAATTTGTGGCATTTAATTTAGAAGTCAGAAGGGTAATGCCATGTAGTAATCACAATCTTTAAAAGCAAATTTCCCATTGTCAGACAACCAAATTAACTGGCATAAATGTATGACAAATTGTGAAACAGTTGATTAAACCAGTTGCCAAAGAGAGCTCTATTCAGATAATAACTCAGTGTTCAACACATTTTAGCACAGATTATGTGAAAAGTCTTTATTTAGCAAAAGCAGAGATCAAAACTGTTATCCTACTTCTATTTTCTCAAGGATAATATGATTATAATAATACTAACTTGATTGTCTTTGGTGTGAACAATTTCTGGGCTTCATTCACTGGAAAGTACATTGAGTTTTGTCAGTAAATGATTTGACTATATAGCAGAAAAGAATGGAAGGTTAGAGTTTTTTTTTCTTTACTTTCCTTTTTAAAAGACTCCGTATGTTACAGGTGATTGGCACAAAAGTAAAGTGATGTTAGCAAGGTTCTTATTCTTCCTACACCAATACATTGCTTTCTAATTTTTTGGATATTCCTCATGCCTTGTAAGTTCCCATAGTTCCTTGGAAATATACTCCAACAGTGATGCTTTGGGGTCACACTGGTGCTGGTGGTGCTTCATTCCCAAAGGGCATGGGCAAGCATGAAAATGAAAGGATGGGCAGGGTGGGACTCATCGCTGCAGGTTCATGCTGTTGTTTTAACCACATTGCCCTACTCTATGAACTGCCATAATGCAGTTCTTTACTTACCATGACCCAGATTTCACTCAAGCTAGGCAGCATCAATAGAAATAATGGTAACATATTTTTCCTCCTTTCCAACAGTTGTTATACCATATTTGCTAGAACTTTCAGAAAATGTTGAACAATAACATGAAAATGAACATTCTTTTTTTTTTTTTTTTTTTTTTTTTGAGACAGAGTCTCGCTCTGTTGCTCAGGCTGGAGTACAGTGGTGCGATCTCAGCTCACTGCAACCTCCGCCTCCCAGGTTCAAGTGATTATCCTGCCTCAGCCTCCTGAGTAGCTGGGGCTATAGGCATGTGCCACCATGCCTGGCTAATTTTTTGTACCTAGTAGAGACAGGGTTTCACTGTTAGCCAGGATGGTCTCAATCTCCTAACCTCATGATCCACTCGCCTCAGCTTCCTAAAGTGCTGGGATTATAGGCATGATCCACCACGCCCAGCCAAAAATGAACATTCTTGTCGTGTTCTTGATTTCATGGCATTCATGAAATATATGCTGCCTCTCCACAGCCTTCCACTACTGACAGAAACCAGGACTCAGTCTCAGAGCTCTAACTGCAGAACTTAGATGCTGTTGATGCATCAGTCTCCAACCAGTTCTACCCCCACAGCTACCACTAACTGATAGGAATGAACAGACAGTGAAAATCATTGGTCATTAACACTCTAGAGTTTTGCCATGTGTGAAAAGTGTTCTTTTGATCTTATTTACTTAGAAATTTCTTTCATCATTTGTTTTTCTTTTTAAACAAGGGTGCATGCTTAGACCATTTTCCAAGATGATTATATGCTTTTTTCATTTGGCTATTATTATCATGGATTAAATCAATTTCATAATGTTGAATCACTCAAGTTTCTGGCTGAACTATTTCTTGGCCATGGTACATATACTATTATTATATTTGTTAATGCTTTATTTAGTCTTTTTATATCTATTAATATATTAGCAAGTGATGTTTACCTTCAATTTTATGAAACTTTATGTTAAAACCATGTGTTAGTATCAAAGTTTTGCTAACTTACTAACAGCACTTGAGGAATTCCATCTCTTGCTATGCCCTAGAATTTTAAATTGTATAAAATTCATCTATTTCTGACAGTCTATAGTCTCGCCTGTAAAACCATCTGGGCTGAGTAATTTTTGGAATATATTTTCAATTTTGTCCATGATTATTGGTATATTCACATTTTCTTCCTCTTCTTCAGTTACATTTGGCAATTTACATTTTCCTAAAAAATTTATTCACTTTATCTGTATTTTTGAATTTAGTCTTAAAGAGTTATAGCTATATTCACTTATAGCTGTGTTAAAGTGGAGACCAGGCCTGAAGAAGCCCTGAGCAGACAAAGCCAGTTGAGTCTCATAGATGACCTCAACCTTGCTTTTACAAACAGAAGTGAAACTTAACTGGAGCTGTTTCTTGCAAATGCCTATACAATATTAAAACAACAACAACAACAAACCAACAGAACTGGAGCTCAACCAATCAGAAACAAACAACTAATATAGCTAGGGACTTTCCAATGGGATAAACAAAGAAGGCAATTGTATGACTGTAACCAAATATTTTCTTTGCTTTACTTCTGCGCTTGTTCTACAACACAAAAGCTTCTACCAAAAATAAATAAATAAATAAAGTTTCCCCATTGTGTTCCCTTAATGGAGCTCCCAAACCACTTCTGATTTGCAGCTATGGATCCATGAATCGTTTGCTCAAATAAACTCTTTAAAATTTTATTGTGCCTCAGTTTACTTAACTGTTGTTATATTCTCTTGCCTATATGTTATATTCTAAGTCTAAAATGTTTAAAATATTTGTTTTTTCTTTATCATTTTTACATGTTAGAATTGCTTATTTTATTGGTCTTTGCAAAGAAACAATTGTTGGATTAATGTATTCAACTCTATCATTGTTTTGTTTAATTGTCTACTTTTGTCTTTGCTATCCTCACCCTCCTATTTTCCATACTTAATTTGTTTGTTCTTGTTTTCATAGCTCAATAAAAGCATTCAGGACACTGAGTACAGTTCTTTGGCTACACCATCTTCCTAATTCTCCTAAGACTTGGTCCCAATGTCATCAATTTGTAAAATATCTTGTTTTAATTAAAAAAATTTTTTTAGATAGAGTCTTGCTCTGCTGCCCAATCTGGAATGCAGTGGTGTGATCTTGGCTCACTGCAACCTCTGCCTCCTGGGTTCAAGCAATTCTTCTGCCTCAGTTTCCTGAGTAGCTGGAACTACAGGTGCCCGCCACCATGCCTGGCTAATTTTTATTTTTAGTAGAGATAGGATTTCACCATGTTGGCCAGGCTGGTCTCCAACTCCTGACCTCAAGTGATCTGCCTGCCTCGGCCTCCCAAAGTGCTGGGATTACAGGCATGAGCAACCATGCCCAGCCTATTTCGTTTTAATTGTTTCTCAGACTCACATTATTTATGAGATTAAAAAAACATAGAATTCCAAGTAATTCTTTTGTTTTATATTTTGTTGCATAGTAGCCAAAATGAATATTTCATAAATTTTCTTTTTGATTTTTGAGATTTTATTTATAGACTTTTATGTGATTAGAATTTTTGAATGTTTTTTTTTTTTTTTTTTTTTTTTTGAGACGGAGTCTTGCTCTGTCGCCCAGGCTGGAGCGCAGTGACCAGATCTCGGCTCACTGCAAGCTCCGCCTCCCGGGTTCCCGCCATTCTCCTGCCTCAGCCTCCCGAGTAGCTGGGACTACAGGCGCCCGCCACCTCGCCCGGCTAGTTTTTTGTATTTTTTTTTTTAGTAGAGACGGGGTTTCACCGTGTTAGCCAGGATGGTCTCGATCTCCTGACCTCGTGATCCACCCGTCTCGGCCTCCCAAAGTGCTGGGATTACAGGCTTGAGCCACCGCGCCCGGCCAGAATTTTTGAATGTTAAGGAAAATTCACTGATGGCACAAAATTTGAAATATATTTACTTTTTTATAAAATGGGAATATCTTTTTTTCTGGTAATAGAAATATGTGCTTGTTTTTATGAAATTAAAGTGCTATACAAATGTGTACTATATAAAGATGCACACATTCTAGACTACAACCTTTTATAATGAAAAACATTGTGGACATCTTTCAGTGTCAGCATTTAAAGTTTATAACCATTATATATCATTCTATTATGTGAGTATGTCATGGTTTATTTAAGCAATCTTTTAATCATTCACTTTTTCAGCAAACTTTAAGAAAGTTTTAGGCCTAACATGGTGGCCTATGCCTGTAATCCCAGCACTTTCGGAAGCTGAGGCAGGAGGATTACTTGAGGCCAGGAGTTCAAGACCACCCTGGGAAACATAATGAGATCCCATCTCTACAAAAATAAAAAATAAACAAAATAGCTGGGCATGATGGCAGGTACCTATAGTCCTAGCTACTCTGGAGACTGAGATGGGAGGATTGCTTGAGCCCACAAATTAGAGGCTGCAGTGAGTTATGATAATGCCACTGCACTTTAGCCTAGATGACAGAGCAAGACTCCGTCTCTACAAAAATAATAATATTAAATAAATACATAAATAAGAAACTTTTAAATATCAGGGTTTGCACTAAACATTATGATACAAGAGTAAAGAAAACATCCCCATTCCTTTTTTCCTTAACAAAATTTTCATTATGAAAATAATGCTCCAATGAGTGTCTTAATATATCTATATATTGGTACATTTGCCTAATTATTTGTTTTAAAGAACTTTCCAAAAGTAAAATTCTTTGGGCCAAAATCCAAGCACATTTACAATTCTCTGACATATCACCAAAGTCTCCTCCACCAGTTTATTCTTCACCACCTTTAGTATAGCTGTTAGGGATTGAGTTGCACTTTGGGTTTGTAGACTTTGGTTTGTAGACTCCAAACCAACCAGACAACCAGATTCCCGCTGTCTCCCTGCTCCACTCTTCTGACATCTGGTTTCCATTCTCAGGTCCTCTCACTGTTCAAGATGGGCTCCTGGATCCCTAGCTGCTGTCTTCAAGTCACAAGACAAAGGAGGAGACATGAAGTACCCAGAGTGCTGCTGCTCCTCACTGAGGCATTGTCTTTAAGTGTACTTCCCCAGTAGCCCCACACAGCACTCCTGGTTCCAGTTCATTGGACAGAATTTAGTCACATGACCACACCTAGCTTCAAGGGTGACTCCAAGGCCCATCACTAAACAGAAAATGCAAGTGACTCTCTCTGTCACACTCACAAATAAAACGTAGGGACAATCTAATGTTTGCCAATATAAAGAAATAGTAACTCATTATTGTTTAAATGCATATTTAATTTTTCACTGAACATATTTTTATATACTTATGTTTTTATTATATATATTTATATTATATACTTATGCTTAATCTGTTTCTTTAGGCATTGCCTGTTTATGATCTTTATCCTCTTTTTTCTTTTCTTTTTTTTTTTATTGAGACAGGGTCTTGCTCTGTTGCCCTGGCTAGAATGCAGTGGCACAGTCACGGCTCACTGCAGCCTCAACCTCCTGGGTTCAAGTGATCTTCCTACCTTATCCAGAGTAGCTGGAACTACGGGCATGCTTCACCATGGCTTGCTAATTTTTGTATTTTTTGTAGAGATGGGATCTTGTTACCTTTCCCAGGCTAGTCTCAAACTCCTGGACTCAAGCAATCTGCCTGCCTCTGCCTCCCGAAGCGCTGGGATTACATGCATGAACCAGCGCACCCAGACTTGTCTTTTTTTTCTATTGGGTTATTTACTTTTTCTCTGCTGATTCTTAAGAGTTTTTTAGGGAATAAAAATACTAAACCTTTGACATTTATTTTGTAAGCATTTTCCAATTAGTTGCTTAACTTTCTATTCTGCCTGTGGTGTTTGCTGCTAAAGAAAAATGTTTTCTTCATTGTAGTCAAATATTTTTCTTACATTTTAGAGTTTTTAGCTTTTGGGTCATTTTAGAAAGGTCTTCCCTAATCTAGCTTGTAAGGTATTCTCCTACAGAGATGCTTTAAGAATAGACTTTAGTAATTATTTTGTTCAGATACCAGTTTTAGAAAAATTGCCAACATCGTTACATTTTTATAAAATATTTTTTGGATTTCAATATTCCCCCATATTTCAATGTAATTTTATTTGTTCCGAGGTTTATGGTCATTGTATCATCACTATAACATTTGTCCTTTATCAGCGTAACAAGGCCCTCTTGATTCTACTTTTCTGTTTCATTCTAGTTTGTCTTCTATTAACATAGGAGCATGTCCTTTTGTGTTAATGCTATTGCTTATCTTCACATAATGTATTACTTTTAAACTTTTTCTGTCACTTTATTTTATGAGTATTGTAAATATCAGCTAGGAAAGCTTTTAGCTACAAATCAGAAATCAGAACTAACCATAACTTACACAAGTAAGTATATATTCTTTTGCTTTTCTAGCTTTTTTTTTTTTTTTTTTTTTTGCATTTTCAAGAGTTTTAGAGGTTGTACTCACCTTCTTTCCTAGTGCTATCTTTAGCATGTGGCTTTGTTGCCTCATGCTTACAAGATGTCTACTGCAGCTCAAGACAACACAGTGATTTCCAAGTCAGGATTAAAGGGTTGGAGTACTCCAGCTATGTCAGTTCCTTTTGTCTGAAAAGCAAAAAGTTTCCCAGACACCCCACACTTTCATCTCATTGGCTGGAACTGTATCACATGATCACATTTAGCTGCAAAGAAGGCTGGAAAATAAGTATTTATCTGTTCTAGACTCTGTAGTAGAGGATGCAGAGGAGGACTAGATTAGCCAAATAACTCTTACCTACCTCAGTATGTTTTTTGGAAATAACATACGATTTTTTTTTTTTTACTGAGTTTGAAATGTTCTTTTTCAATTTATAATTTTAGCAAATGCATTTGTTGAATCTTCCTAAAACACCACTTCAGTCATGTCACTTCCTACCTATCTAAGCTCTAATGAGCTGGAGTTTCCCAGCCCTTCTTTTCCAAACCCAACAGGTTTTACTTCATTTTAATTTTCTCATCATGCTTTTCTGTTTTTTTAAATACTTTAGTATTATGTAGATGATAATTTCTTTACCATTTTTCTTCTCTCCTCTTTTTTATTTCTACTAGTATTAACTTAATGTTTGCTGAAAAAATTCTTGTGTTTTCCTTATAATAAGATTCAAACATGGAATATCTTTAATATCCCATTATTTAAGAGTAGTTACTATTTCCTAAATTTCCCTTTGTTATACTTGCATTTCTATTATCTAGTCTGTTCTAATATTTGAAGTTTAGATCTAGAATATAATATTCTCCATTATGCAGTTCAGTGGTTTTTTTACACATTCACGGAACTTATACCCATCACCACAATCTATTTTAGAAGGTGTTGGTGACCCTAAAAGGAAATGCATACAAATGCATTTCCCATACGCACCCAATTACTAGAAAGACTGGTGGCTTTTAGAGGCACACGTGGCCAATCTTAACACAATTGAAGTTCCCTTTTTTAATTAGAAAGAGAAAATGGGTATTGAATAGGCAAATATAGTCTTGCCACATTCTCTCTCTTGTGATCCCCTTCTTAGGTTAGTGTAAATATGTCTTCAATTAGCATTTTTTAAATAGTACATTTTTAATCCCTTGTGTTTCTGAGACTATATCTCAATAGCTTTTACATGTGAAAGTACACATTTGCCTTAGATCTTAAACTTTCTCATTCAAAACCCTGTGGCAATTTTTTTTTTTTTTTTTTTTTTTTTTTTGAGAGCAGTCTCACTCTTATCCCCCAGGTTTGAGTGCAATGGCTTGACCTTGGCTCACTGCAACCTCTGCCTCCCAGGTTCAAATGTTTCTCCTGCCTCTGCCTCCCAAGTAGCTGGGATTAAGTCACCTGCCACCACACCCGGCTAATTTTTGTATATTTTAGTAGAGACGGGGTTTCACCATGTTAGCCAGGCTGGTCTCAAACTCCTGACCTCAGGTGATCTGCCCGCCTCAACCTCCCAAAGTGCTGGGATTACAGAATGAGCCACTGCACTGTAGCTATTTTTAAAGCTTTATTAAGATGTATTTTACATACTGTAACATTCACTCATTCGTAGTATACATTTTAGTGGTTTTTAGTATATTCATGGAGTTGTGAATCAATTTTAGAACATGTTCATGACCCCAAAAGGAAATCCTATCCACATTAATGCACATTGGCAGTTACTCTCATTTCCTCTCTTCTCCGCTCCTGACAACCACTAACCTACTTTCTGTCTCTATGGATTTGCCTATTCTAAACATTTTGTATAAATAGAATCATACAATATATGACTTTTTGTGTCTGGCTTCTTTTACTTAGCATGTTTTCAGGGTACATCCATGTTGTAGCACAGGGATCCCCAACCCCTGTACTGGTCCATGACCTATTAGGATCCGGGCCACTAAGCAGGAAGTGAGTGCGGCCTTACTGCATTCTAATGGAGGCCTGATCTGAAAGGAGCCCTGAGCTCCGCATCAGATTCTCATGGGAGTGGGAACCCTATTGTGAACTGCGCATGCAAGGGATCTAGGTTGGGCACTCCTTATGAGAATCTAATGCCTAATGATCCTGAGATGAAACAGTTTCATCCTGAAACCATTTCCCCGCTACTCCCCTCCGTGTCCGTGGAAAAACTGTCTTCCACAAAACTGGTCCCTGGTGCTAAAAAGGTTGGGGACTGCTGTATGTAGCATGGATCAGTACTTCATTCCTTTTTGTTGCTGAAGAATATTCCATTGTATGGACATTTTATCTGTCCCCATACTGTTGCGAGATATTTGTTTTGTTTCTTTTTTGGAGATATTATGAATATGTTATGAATCTACATGTGCAAATTTTGTGTAGACATATCTTTTCATTTATCTTGGAAAAATACCTAGGAGTGGAATTGCTGGGCCATAGCATAACTCTATGTTTAACCTTTTAGGAAATGGATAAGCTGTTTTCCAAAGTGGCTGCTCCATTTTATACTACTGCCAGCAGCCTATAAGTTCTCATTCCTCCATGTTCTTGTCAAAACTGGTTATTGTCTGTCTTTGTATTAGTTATCCTAGTGGGTGTGAAGTAACATCTTATTGTAGTTTTTATTTTCACTTCCTTAATGACTAATAATGTGGACCATATTTTTATGTGTTTATTGGCCATTTGTATACTTTCTTTGGAGAAATGTTTATTCAGATCCTCTGCCAATTTTTTTTTTTTTTTTGGATTACTTGTTTTCTTAATTGTTGAATTGTAAGAGTTCTTTACGTATTCTGGAAACAAGCCACTTGTCAGATACATGATTTGCAGACATTTTATCTCATTCTGTGAGTTTTCAGTTTCTTGATGGTGTTATTTGATGCACAAAGGTTTTTAGTTTCGATGAAGTATGCTTTGTCCTTTTTTTTTCTTTTGTTATTTAAATATGTGGTGTTGTAACTAAGAAACTGTTGCCTAACTCAAAGTCACAAAGACTTACTTTTATGTTTTCTTCTAGGAGTTTTATAGTTTTAGCACTTACATTTAGGTCTATAATCCATTTTGAGTTAATCTCATTTACAGTGTGAGATCTGGATCCGAATTTATTATTTTGTATGTGAATATCAAGTTGTCCCACTACCATTTGTTAAAAGGCAGATTTTTTCCCCATTGAATTGTTTTGACACCTTTATTGAAAATCAGTTGACCATAAATGTGAGGGTTCATTTCTGAACTCTTAATTCTATTCCATGGATTGTATGTCTATTGTTATACCATTTCCATACTGTCTTGCTTTTCGTAGTTTTATAGTAGGTTTTGAAATAGGTGAGTATGATTCCTCCAACAGTTTCTTTTTTTCAAGATTGTTTTGGATATTCTGGGTCTCTTGCATCTTCATTTGGACTTTAGGATATGTTTACCAATTTTTAACAGGAAAAATAGGAAAATTCTAATAGAAATTTTGATAGAAATGGTGTTGAATCTCTAGCTCAATTTGAAGAGATCGGGTATTGCCATCTTAACAATGTTAAGTCCTCTTATCCATGGACCCAGGATGTCTTCAGACCTTTGATTTCTTTCACCAATGTTTTATAATTTTAAATCTTCTTTGATTTCTTTCACCAATGTTTTATAATTTTAATTCCTGTATTTCTTTTGTCAATTTATTCCTAGTTATTATATTTTTTCTACTACAAATTATTTCTTAATAGTTTCTTAAGGATTATTTCTTAATTTCATTTTCGTGTTTTTCATTGCTGCTGTACATAAACACAATTGGTACTTGCATATTGATACTGATTATTGCCAAATTGCTGGACTCACTTATTAGTTCTAATTGTTTTTTAGTCTATTTTTTAGGATTTTATATATATATATAAAACCATGTCATGCAATTAGAGATAACTTTACCTATTCCCTTCCAATCCGGATGCCTTTTATTTCTTTATCTTGCATAGCTTCCTTGGCTAGAATCTCTAAGACAATGTTGAATAGAAATGACAAAAGTGACAACTTTACCTTGTTCCTGGCCTTGAGGGAAAAACATTTCGTTTTTCTCCATTAAATATGATGTTAGCTTGGAGTTTTGTTTCTTTTTATGTTTGTAGATACAGAGGAGAAACATGAGCTCAGTCACTCTCATGGAGTGAATGTTTATGTCCCCCCCTAAATCATCTGTTGAAGTTCTAACTTTCAGTTGGCTGTATTTGGAAGTAGTGCCTATGAAAAGGCAATAAAGGTTAAACAAGGTAATAAAGGTGGGCTTTAATCTGATAGGGCTGGTGTCCTTATAAGAAGAGGAAGGGGCACTGGAGTTCTCTCTCTACCTTGTGAGGACACAGTGAAGAGACAATCATATGAAACCAGGAAGACAGTCCTCACCAGGGACTGAACTGGCCAGCACTTGGTCATCGACTTCCCAGTCTTCAGGACTAAGAGAAAATACATTTTTGTTGTTTAAGGCACTCAGTGTGTGGTATATTGTTATGGCAGCCTGAGATGACTAATATACTCACTTTATGATTTTTTACTAGATATTTACAGACATTTAAAAATCTTAAAGTTTATAGATTTTTCTAGGATATGTCTAGGTGATGGTCTCTGTTCACCGGCATTGTTTAAAACAGTGTTAGTTTTTATATTCTGCACATCGAGGTCTTTATTTAGCCTGGAAAACATTCTCCCTGCTCTATGGTATTGTTTTGCCTCCTACATGCTGGTATGTTCTTTAGGAATACTAATTTATGTGCACATTGGTTTTGTTCTTTTTCTCCTCTATATTTTCTATCTTCTTTCATCTTCATCTTTTCCTTTGGATTCAGAGAGAACATGTGAAGAATACATGACCAAAATCTCAAGTCAGACTGAAATCCCAACTTTGTCATTCACCAGCTTTTTGATTGTGTACCTCCTGAGCGTCAGTTTCCTTATGTATAAATGAAGATACTATAGTTTCTACTTCATGAAACTGATGTGTGGGGAAAACACGTAAAGTTTTTAGGATAATGCTTTACAAGTAATGAGTTATTGGTAAATAAATGTAAGCAATGAACATTAGTATCACTGATGCAATTTTTCAGAGTATCAGTTGTGGGCATTCTGCTTAAAATATGGATTCAATTTTTACATTTGAATTGAATTTCACTGCAGATCTCCCCATTCTTGCCCATTTTCATCTCATCCTGTTTCTTCTCAGTCTATTCCCTTCTTATGACCATTTTATTTTGACCCATAAGGGTCGCATCTTCTTGCACTCTTGTTGATACCCATTTCAGGAAAAGACTATTTCCAATTTGAGGTACATCTTTTTCAGTGAACATAGTCTTGCACCTGCTTTCCCATTTTCTTTGTACACAGTTAGCTTTAAAGGCCCTTTGTTGAGTGTAGTCTGTTTTCATTGCATAAACTAGATCCATTTCAACTCAGTGTCTGGCAGCAATCAAGGTGAGTGGGCTATGCTTGGTTCCTCCTTCTGCCTACTCTGTGGGGATCACATTGCAGTCCCAGGTCTCAGCTGGAAGGCAGGGTACTGTACTTGGTTCTTATTCTATTTCCCTGTGTTTTCAGACTTTCACTTAATGTTTGCTACTTAGAGGTATACCTCATTCATTTTCCTGGCTTGTTGAACTTTTTAAAAATAAAATATTTGAATGATTCCTCTTACATGCTCTTCCTAAAGTTCTTCTTGTTTGTGCCTTTGGCTGATTGCTTTGTGTAGAGGGACATTTCCTAGAATGTACTGGGCCAGCATCACCTCTTCCTCAACTCCTTTTGCTATCTTACTGTTTTCTGGAATTTCCAGTCCCGATATCAATGTGGGAAGACTGGGAGAGAGAAGAGGTCATGGGTCATCCTCTAGCTGCCTTGAAGATTCCTGCAAGAAGTGCAGAGGATGATTGATGTCTCATCCTTTCACAGATGCAGGCCCTATATCTCCAGGGCAGGGTACAGATTGGTGGGGAGAGGCACAATCATCTCTCCTCTTCCTCTTGATCCATGGTCTCTATTTCATAAAGTCTTACTTACTGAAGCCTGAGTACATTCCCTTCAGCCACAGTCTACTTTCCATATAACTGAGGCTGATGTGCAGCCAGTACTTTCCTTTAGAGTTGTTCATGACTGTCTTGGTAGGTTCATGCAAGGTCCTGGATGATAAATATTTTGAATAGCATCCTGCTCATAACACATGTCAATTGCCCCTGGATACCTAGATATGGTTGCTTTTCAGGGCAAGCCTTCCTGCTGTTATGAGCTTTCATCTAAGCTCGACTTGGAGCTCAAGCCGGGTGCCAGTTTGCATTGGAAGTCTCTGTGGGCTAGAGTATGAAATCCATGGCATGGCTGCTGTTTCTGATTGCATTGAGTAATTTCATTTAATAATAATTTTGATTTTCCCTGTGTGTAAATTTTCTCTGAGAGGAGGTTAGGCTCATTGGGAGGTGAATTCTTTCTCTCAAGTCATTAAGGTTCCAGTTAGTGCTTTGTGTCTATAATTAATTAAACTATACTCAAGTAACCTAAAAATGAAATTCCCTCTGTCCCTAGTGGAATTTGAGGTTCAAACTGAATATACTCAGGGATGAATATATCCAAACCTGGGTCTTTCTTGAGGATCATCTTATGTGTTTTTTTGCCTCCTAACCTGTCTTGGTGGACGTATCTTGTGGGAAGGGGCGTGATAAAGTTGATATTTCATATCTGTTTTTGTATTTTGCAGATTTTTTTTTTGGTAACCTAATGGTCTTATCTGGTAATATCTGAGAAGAGGGTGATAGACAATAAAAAGGGAAGTATTCTTTATTTTAATTAAAATGCTAACATAAGGCACAATCATTGAGTGATTGCATTACAAAACAGCTACTTGTTCTGCCATAGTTAAGTGTGATTTGATGCGTCCATTATAAGCCTCTATTCTCAGGGGTTTATATCTTGGCCAAAATAGTCCCTCCAGGCTGAAACTTGGCAGACATCTCAGCCTAATTACAGTCGTTTTCCTTTTTGGATTAAGAAAATGGAATTATTAGTGCTTGAACCCCATCCCCCCATATTTTCAAAGGATCATATTTATATTCACATAAATTGTGGGCTCTTGATCCTTTCAAATAAAATGATAACTTAGCAAGAACCAAAGATCCAGGGACCCCACAGAAAGAAACTCATGCTTGCTCAAGCAACTGCAGGAAGAAGTCAAGGAAGTCATTGAATTAATGATGTGGTTTGTGGGTACAGCAAGAAGGCCAGTTCTGTGGGTTTTGGTGCCTTGAGTAAATAGGTGAGGTGCACTCCCTGATCCCAAATCCCAAGGCACAGCCATCGTCACATTCTTCCACAGACTTTTTGCTGTTACCCTAGAATTCTCCCACCACTCATCCTCTGACCTCTCTTTTTCTCATTCATTTTTACCCATTAACAGAGGTGGACAAAATCCAAGGGGGATGGAGATGATTAAAGAGGTCTTTGCTATAATAGAGAAATTCTGGATATGCATTCTTCCCTGTCTTATACATTGCTTTCTTGGAGACCTCAGAGGCGGTCTCAGGGCCTTACCAGCCTCCAAAGAGCCATGAAAATAATATGTTTGCTTCCCTGAATTATCAATTAAAACATAGATGACTATAAATAGCACTTACATTTTCATTATTATTTAGGTATAGTTGATGAGATTTGATGTAAAATTTTACATCTTACCTTTTATGTCACCTGTTTGACTTTTTTTATTACTTGAAACATGTCACATGTCTTTTCAAGTAAAATTACTGTAAACAGTAGATAGAATACTTCTTGCAACTTTTAGATGACTTCCTAACAAAACCCACACTCTACAATTTGCAAAGTTTAGTGAAGAAACCAGTGAGGTTTACGCAGTTTACGGCTTGGTATTCCCTGGGCTCTTGCTTATAAATCTATCTAGATATAGGTCATGAATATGTAATATGCTGACTGATGCTGAATGTAGCACCGTAATATAAATAGACTACATGAGCTTTTCAAAAAAGCAACAGGAGTTGGAAAAAAAATCTACTCAATTTCCTACACAGTGCAGCCCATTAAGGAGAGAGTAAAATCAAAATGTTGAAGTTACTAGAAGAAAATTTTGCTGAATCAGTTCCTTCAAAGAGGCTGGCATGAATGAGTCGTATTGTACACAGGGAGAAGCAGCTCAGGCACACCCTTAGCTGTCATGGGTTTCATTTACTTAGAAGGTTTGGTATTTGTGTGAGTGCAGTGAGCAAATAAGGTATGTCTATGGTACCTAAAAATGAAGGCTACAACAATTAAATTAGAAACTAAAAAGGTTTTGAATGGTAAAACCGAATACATTTTAATTGAACATAATTCTATTGAAGACTATTAAATTACCACCTTGGAACAGAAGCACAAACGATGTGATAATGAGCTATGGAACCAAAATTTAGAACAGACAAACTGAAAAAATTACAGGTACCCCAGTGTAGGAAATGCACAGTGCTGATGATATCAAAATATGAATTATTTATATCTTCTTTAAATGTAAAATGTAAATTTGCTTGGAATTAATTTCTGTTGGGAAATTACTGCTCAGTAAACAAAGATATCTCTTAGGGTAATATTTTTTCCTCCTAAATGTATTATTATTTTATTATTATTGTTGTTGTATGGGGAACAAGAGAAAGTTTAAGGATATTCAAGGTTGAAAAGAAAACTTCTGAGTTATAGTCACACTGGAAAATTAAGTCTTTTATTTCTAGGCAACATGTAATGTAGACAGTTAAAGAGTTATTTTCTTCAAAGGACAGCCAAACTAAGTGTGATGGACTGCATTGTGACCCCCAAATTTGTAATGTCGAAAATGTTGAACTCCTAATTCCCAATGTGACTGTATTTGGAGACAGAATCTTTAGGAGATAATTAATATTAAATGAGATTATAAGAATGGGACCCTAATCTGATAGGATTGTAAGTCTTACAAGACTTATAGTCGTATAGGAAGAGCAAGAGATAGTTCTCTCTCTCTTTTTCTTCGTAAACACAGAGGAAAGGCATATGAAGACAAAGCAAGAAGGTGGCCAACTGCAAGCCAGGAAGAGAGATTTCACCAGGAACCAAACTGACCAGCAAATTGATCTGGGACTTCCCAGCCTCCAGAACTGAGAGAAACAATTCCTATTGTTTGAGCCACCCACACTATGGTCTTTTGTGATGGCAGCCTGAGCAGATTAAGACAGATTTTGGTATTGAGAAGTGGGTGCTACTGTTAACAAATATCTAAAAACATGGAAGCATCTTTGGAACTAGGTGATGGCCATAGGCTGGACAACTTTTGAGGTCCATTCTAGAAAAAGCCATTGCTATGATGGGACTGTTGGTAGAAATATGGACTTTAAAGGTAATTCTGATGAAGGCTCAGAAAGAAAAGAGAACAGCTGTAGACAAAGCTTTCATCTTTTCAGAGAACATGGACAATTTTGACTAGAACGGTGGTAGAAATGTAGACATTCCAGTGAGGATTCAGACAGAAATGAGGAATAGGTTATCGGACTAGAGAAACTGGGATTCTTACACAGTGGCAAAGAACATGGCTGAATTTTATTTTAGTGGTTTGTGGCAGATAGAACTTGTGAGTAGTATAATTGAATAGCCAGAGAGATTTCAAAGTATTTTTAAGCAAAGTACTAGAGGTGTGGTTTGGATCCCTCTTACTACTTATAGCAAAATGCCAGAAGAGAGAGAGGAATTGAAGAATAAATTATTAAACAAATAGGAACCAGAACTTGGAGATTTGGAAAATTCTCAGTCTATCCATATTGCAAGGAAAAAAAAAAAAAAAAAGAGAAAGCTTGTTATGAAGATAACACTAAGAGTGTAACCGAAAACCATTTGAGAAAGACCATGACGGCAAATCATGAACTGACAGCCATCTCAGCGGAAGCTAGGAACAGAGATGGGATTATACTTGTGGAGATGCTATCAGTTTGAACTAAAGGGGACAGAGAACATGGGACAGAATGAAGGAAGGCTGTTGGGCCTCTTGGATTCTACAGGACTGAACCACAGAGCTCTTTTGCTGTAAGCCTGTGCTATTCTTAAAGGAAAGAGAAGAATTACCCCAAAGGTGATTCAGAGATTATTCAATGATCACTCAAATGATAAGAAAGCGAAACAGCCTTATTCTTTATAGCGAGAAAGTGAGTGGTCTGGAAGGCCACTAATTTTTTTAAGTTGTAAAATGGTTCCTACTAATGTATTGCAGCTTTCATGCACGATTAGACATGGTCTGCCATACAAAATGCCCACACTGGCTGGATATTTATGGGGAGAATTTTATGTTATTATACCAAAGTCTTGCATAAAATTAGCACTAAGTATTTATGTGAGGGATCGGGGAAAGGAGGAGGGATGAGCAGAAGGAAAGGGCAATCAGAGAGATACAGCTGAGGGAGATAAAGAAGAAGGAGGGAAAGGAAGGAAGGAAGGAAGGAAAGAAGGAAGGAAGGAAAGAAGAAAAGAAGGAAGGAAGGAAGGAAGGAAAGGAAGGAAGGAAGGAAGACCACCTCATGATTCCCCTAGGCCAGCTGTCATTGTAAATGGTGAACAAAAAATGGTATGATGTTATTGAAGGGCATACAAAGGTCTGTTTATTGGGTTCTAAATTCTCTGTTATTGGATTCTTATGTGTATCTTCTGGAGACTTTTCCCTTTTAAATACTCTAAGGCACCAACAAAAGTTAATTGATCTGATTTATCCCTTTAGTCTTATTGTTGTCTGGAAGAGAGTAAATTTCTCAGAAACACGACCCAGGAGACGAAGCTTGTGATGGGGAAGGGGCTCAGGTCTTTTAGATGGAAGTGTGGCTGTGTCGCTTTCAGACAATCACGGAGCTGCCAGAGTCCTGGGTTCCTGTGTCCCTAAAGGAAGGATAGGGACAAATGTTTTCTATTTCCTGATTTTGCATTGTGTGATTTTGAAAAATAACCCTTAATTCTCTGCCCTTTTTTTTTTTTTTTTTTTTTTTTTTTGAGACGGAGTCTCGCTCTGTCTCCCTGTCTCCCAGGCTGGAGTGCAGTGGCCGGATCTCACCTCACTGCAAGCTCCGCCTCCTGGGTCCACGCCATTCTTCTGCCTCAGCCTCCCGAGTAGCTGGGACTACAGGCACCCGCCACCTCACCCGGCTAGTTTTTTTTTGTATTTTTTGTAGAGACGGGGTTTCACCGTGTTAGCCAGGATGGTCTCGATCTCCTGACCTCATGATCCACCCATCTCAGCCTCCCAAAGTGCTGGGATTACAGGCTTGAGCCACCGCGCCCGGCCTGCCCTGACTTTTCAACGTTCAGGAAAGAACACTGAGGTAAGAGCCAGAAGGTGTGTGATCAGGCTTGGGTCTACCCCAGAGCGGAGCTGGGGTTAGCGTTTGTCTAGAGTAGGCCAATTCCCTCCTTCCCCTGACTAATCCTCAGGTCCCAAGGATGCTCTCTCTTGAGCAGATGCAGAATAAAATGGACTCTCCAGTAGGGCCCTGTGCATGTCACCTTGACATGGGTGGAGCTGAAGGGGAAAGGAAGCCATGTGGGGTTAGCATAGGGTAGGGGGGAGATAAGGAGGAGAATGGAGGTAAGGCTGTGGTCTTGGAAAGGAAGAGGTGTTCCTCCCTAAGAAAACCATCCCTGGATACCCCTGCCTCCCAGCTCACCCTCCTCCACTTCCTACTCTGACCTTCTTGCCTTCTCAGAATCATTTATATTCCAGGCTTTCTCCCTCTCCATGTTATTCTGCCCAGCAGTGTTCACAGCTGTTCCATGGCTTCTCTCCACAACACAGTCCCAGGGCATTGACTGAAGACTGCCAGCATAGGACCCTGGTCATATGGCTCAGAACACTTGCCCATTTGCACTGAGTTGAGGAAGTGTAGGCAGCACAGTGTGGCAGTGAAGGGTATGGCTCTCCAGCCAGCCAGCATCGGTTTGATTCCTAACTTTGTGACTTTGAGCAAGTTATTAACCTCTTAGTTTCCTCATATTCCAAAACTGGGACATAATACTCTCTCTCTCATAGAGTTGTTGCAATTATTTTAAAAAATTAATACATTAAAACATCATAAGCATTTCATAAGTGTTTGCTTTTTTACTGTAAATAGTTCCGGGAAACCAAGTACCACATCTGGCTAATTTCTGTATGCTCAGCCCTATACAGAATGCGTCCTAAATACATTGTAACAGTTTTAATCAATTGTTAATTAATTGATTCCCAGCTTCTTAATGGACTCTGATGTCTGCCAGTTATGGGTGTGCAGGGTGAGGTAGTCAAGTCTTGCAGCATTGCATGGATTCAAATACACAGTAAAGGAGCCCGGCAGCCTGAGTTCAAATGCTGGCTCTACCATTTTTCAGTTGTGATGCCCTGGGAAAGTTTCTGAAACTCCCTGAGCTGAAATTTTCTCATTTTCTAAATGGAGAAAGTTTTGCTTTGAAGATTAAATGCGACAGAGCTTTTAGCACAATGTCTGGCATATGGTGTGAACTATTCATTAGCTATTATTATTCCCCTGTTGTGCTTTGCTGAGGATATGGAGTCCATGTCTGTGGGTGTGGAACTAGGGCTGAAGATCCGTTTGCAGAAATTCTGGCTTCTGGAGTGGGGTCAGCAACACTTAGACATAGGGCCACTGGTTTTGTTCTGGTCTCGTCCTGACTAACATCTTCCTCTCTGCCTCCCCTTTCTGTGAAATCTCTAAGTAACACTGCTGGGTTCAGAGCTGTTTCTGCATGCAAGGCAGTCAAAGGTGCTCATACAATTCCTAGATGTCCAAGCTGGACAGCACCTCAGCAACCCGCACACCCATCCCCACTTCACAGGTGAGGAAATGGAATCCGGAAAAGAAAAGCAATTGGTTTGACCAAATTACATAGTTAGCAGTGGCAGAACTCAGACTAACACCAGGTATTTCAGCTCTCTATCCATTGATCTTTGTTAAACCATGGCATCCCTGAGTTGATGCTGCAAGGCCTTTTTAACCCTTACCAAAATAACACACAAAATGATGTATATAAATCATTAAAAGGTTCACAAAGTGGAGAGGGGATGGGAGAGAGGAGGGAAGGGACCTAAATGCATTAATTTCTTTAATTAACATAAATAGTAAGTTAGCTACTCAGAGTATGTTTGCACTTGCTTGCAATTCATTCCTCTACTCTATTTCAGCTAAACAGAGGTCATGTTCTGAAAAGGTTAAGAATAAAGATTCCAGGTCCCAGAGGCGGAATGTACTTCCAACATGTACTAGCTGTGAGGCCTGCACATGAAACTTCTCTGTGACTCCATTTCCTTACTTTACAGAATAAGAAGGAAAGACACACCTACCTCATAGTGTGGTTGAAGGGATTTAATATAACAAGACATCAAAAAACACAGCAGAATCTGCTACATGTTAAGCATTTACTGTAAGTCAGTTGTTCTGGATGGAGAAAATTGCCACATGGCTGCATTTCAAATGATGAAAATTCTTATTACTTCTTCTTCTCTTGCAGTAAGAGATTGCTTCTGTCTGGAATGTCTCCTCTTCTTCCTATCAGAGTACACGTGGGAAGGGTGGGAGGCATGTGTAATGCGGGCCAGGCTCTGAAGGCCACAAGGCAAAAGGTATGATGCCTTCTCATACTCACACTCCAGACACTGACAGCCAAACACATCCGAAGTCCTAAGAGGAGATTACGCTGGGGTCTTGTCAGTTAGTGAGGGGTTTATGGGTCACTGGAGTCTGATCAGGCCTCTGAGTCTCCCTGCTGCCCGCCCCTGCTCTGGTCTGCAGCCTGGGCCTTGCCCAGCCCCTCTTCCCATGAGCAGCCCTTGTTCCCTCCACCCTGCCCTTCTCAGGTTTCCCCCAGCCCATCAACCCTTTTCCCATGCTGTATCACTGCACCTGACTTTCCCTCTGCCTGGGATATTCTTACCATTCCCTGCCTCCCACCCAACACCTGACTTGACCTTTTCTTAGCAATGTGCAAGCTCTGATGCTAGGGTCTCTCTGAATCCGGAATGCTCCTGGGCTCCTCCAGCATTTTGTTTGGAATTGTTGTGCTACCATAATATGTGCATTGTGTCTCTTCCCTGCCAAGAGTGGGCTCCTTCTGGGCAGAGACCCATCTTACGCATACCCTCAGCTTCTAACACATGGCCTGGCATATCATAAGTGCCCATGGAGGCTGGTAGAGAAATTAGTGCCCCTGCCCACACCTGACCACCATTCTTGCCAGTACGACTCTCGAGCTCTTTCCCTTCTGCATTTAGAGTCTGGAACTCAATTAGGTTTCCAAATGTAAATTCTGTCTTTTAATTAAGAACTGTAGAAAAATATATATGTGAATGTTTTTCACATATATATTTTCAACCTCGATGCTGGCATTTTTTCTACATTTGCTTGTTTTGGAGATTCTGGTCTCCCCTGGGATCGCGCCTTTCTCCCCGTAAATGGACAGGAAAGTGAAGATGTGAATATTTTTATCTGACATGATTTTGGAGCGTGGCTTTCCTGTTTGCTGTTGTTTCCTTTTCATGGACCATTAGCAGCTTCCAAAGGCAATATCCTTTCACTGTCACACTGTGCCATGGGGGGCCATTTCAACAACTTCAGACTAGGGCATTAAGTGCAATTCTGGATGAGAGTCAGCACATAACCAAATAAAAATAATAAAAGGAAAGCTTGTAGGAGCCATTTGGAACGCTGTCCTGTGCTGAATTCATTTGCAGCCTCGCAGAAACCTACCCATCACCAGTGATCAGCCCCAAGCCCGGTCGTACCTTATTTAATTGTAAAGTATTTCATATCCTCAGAAACAGCCCTGCTCATTTGCTTTTCCTTTTTTGGAGATTGTCTTGGTGGAATGCTGAGATTCTAATCAGTGGGGGAAGAAGAAAATGCAGGTTTTGATTTCAGCAAGAAAAAAAAAAAGATGCACTTCTTGTAGCTTTTCTCTTCGCCTTAAAATGAGCATTTAGGAGACCTTTTTGGAAATTCTTCTAAAATAGGTGCTTAGCACAGCAGAGGAGATGGTAGAAAAAGCAAGGTGAATTAAGTTCAGTCACCTAACCCAGCATGAGCCACTGCTACCCTATCCCTGGTCTCCACGTGGATGGCAGTTTCAGAAATGAACTGGGGAAAAACAAGCATAAGAATTTGTCTCCAGGCCAGTGTCCCTGATAGGCAACCCAATCGAGAGCAAGGTTCCCCCAGATGGAGAGAGTCCCCTGAGCCGGAACTCCAGAAAAGTCTCAGGTCTAACCAAGTCAGGGCAGGTAAGCCTACATCAGTTCGTCCCTGGCATCACAGCCACCTGGGGGAGCAAGGCTGTTAAAAGTATTGCTTTAGACCTTTTACCTAGAAATTCTGACTCAGTTGATCATGGATGGGTACTGAGAATCCACATTCTATTGGCTTTTCTACATCTCAGTGATGCAGGTGAATAAATACTAGTGACACATTCAATAATCAACCAGCCAAGGGAATGTTTGTTGAGTGTTTGTGCAAAATGCCATTCCTGAGACCTGAGATGGTCATATATTAGAGCTGCTCCTTCAGTTTAGCCTAAGGATGGTCTGCGTTAGAAGACCAGGGATGGCCATTAAAAACACAGCCTTAGGAGCCTGAATAATAAAAGAGTAGGAGAATTCGGATCATAGCTAACATTTATCACACACTTATGTGGCCAGCACTGTGCTATAAAATTTTCTTCTAGACTCCTTTAAGTTAAGGACTGTTTTGCTTGTCTTGTTCATTGTTGTCACCTCAGCTCCTAGGACAGGACTTGGCACATAGTAACTGCTCAATAAATATTTGTTAAATAAATGCACAAATGCATTATTAGCTTATCCAATCTTCAGACAGCACTCTAAGCTAAATACTAAATATTCCAGATACACTAAAATTCTGAGAGGGGGACCAGAGAATCTGTACTTTTATCAAGCACTTTGAGAGATTCTTGATTTGGGATTGACTAGATTTGGGAAGCAGAAAATCTGGACCAAATTCCCTAATGGGTATTTAAATCCCCTGAGAAATAGTCTAATTCAATGTTTCTTCAGCTTATCCTTGAATTTCCCTAAGATAAGATATCCTTGAATTTTCTGAAGATGAGATATTATGGTAGTGCAAAACACAGCCCAGACCACAGTCTAATCATTTTAATTATTAAAATGTTCTTTCTTTCTTTTCTTTCCTTTTTTTTTGAGACGGAGTCTCACTCTGTTGCCCAGGCTGGAGTGCAGTGGCACAATCTCAGTTCACAGCAACCTCTGACTCTCAGGTTCAAGCGATTCTCCTGCCTCAGCCTCCCGAGGAGCTAGGATTACAGGCGTGCACCACCACACTCAGTTAATTTTTGTATTTTTAGTAGAGACGGGGTTTCACCATGTTGGCCAGGCTGGTCTCGAACTCCTGCCGTCAAGTGATCCACCCACCTCAGCCTCCCAAAGTGCTGGGATTACATGCGTAAGCCATCACACCCAGCTCAAGTGTTGTTTTTTATGATCAAGTGACTCATAACTTTTCTTCATTTCTACACATGGCTCTTATTTCTTCTCCAAGAAAAAGATAATGTCCATCACATTGAGCTATCCATTACTGTGCATAAAGAAGATTTAAGATTATATCGTTTTCCATATATTCATGGATCAAGCCAGAGGCAAAGGGAATGAGAGATCTATGGCCCGATCCAGATGAGAGACCTAGGCTCCTGGACTCATTGGAAATAATACTGTGTCCTGAGCTTAGGTAGAACATGGACTCAAGTCTGATAACCTTAGATTTGAAACTTGACTCTTTGACAACTAGCCATGTGACCTTGTGAAAGGCTTTCTCATCTTCAGTTTTCCCATGTGTGAAGTGGAAGTAATAAAATATCGTAGCATTGTGAGTGTAAAACATAATAGCTACCAATAACAAAACCAAAACTACATATGACAAAAAATTAATAAGAATATAAAAGTCACAGCTAACATTTATCACAGTCCTATTATGTGCCCAAAATGTTGCTAAACAACTGTCCTCTAAGCCCTTATAAGTTAAGGGACTGTTTTATTTGTTTTGTTCATTGTTGTATCCCCAGTACCTAGAGCAGTGTATGACACATAGTAATGGCTCGATAAACATTTGTTGAATAAATGGGTGAACCCATTATTAGTTTGTCTAATCTTCAAAAGAGTTCTGAGCTAAATGCTTCTGGTAATCCTATTTGATACATGAGAAAACAGACTTGACAAAGTAAAGTTACTTGTTCAACCAGTAGGCAATGAAGCAGGGATTTAAACCCAGACACATTCCTGTGATTCCTACCAACTAGCTATTGTATGCATATTGCCATTTATTGACAATATTGGTAAATCTAACTTTATATTTGTATTTTTTGTAAATGTATTTTAACGCCTAATGCATTTTATATTTGTATTCTTACACATCATGACATCTGTTGCTGGAGAGAGGGTACATTAATTTGGTTCTGATATGAGATCCCAATGCTGCCTCTACTTCCTGTGGACAAATGTGCATGTTCAGAAGCTGGGAGCCACCAGACAGGGCAGCAGTCTTTTTGTCCAGCTTCTGGTGGCCTTGATGCCTGCTTTGTGAGACACCATGCTTTACCCAGAATCTTCAGCTGTCTTTTCCTCTCATTGAATAGTCACTAGGAAAAGCAAGAACTCTAAAACTGCTGGACTGAAAATGAAATATGCAGTGGCTTCAGGCTATGTTTTCCCTTTGCTAGGAAGCACTGCTATGATAATTGTTTCTACAAAAAGAAACTACAACTCTGGCAGAAAAAAAAAAAATCAAACCCTCTGTTTGCTCGAACCTATCATAAACCATTGCTGGTAATTATAGAAGCTGATTGTGCGACAGTTTAGTTTAATTTAATTGGCAATTTTTTTTAAGCTGCAACACAATAAAAATAGTAAAGAACGAGTCAGGTTCTAGAGATGGAACATTTAGCTTTGGTGAAATGTCAAAGATCTGCACACACTGCCAAAGGTGTGGGAACGTAACTGTGCTGTCAGCTCTGTTATTTAAACCCTTGCTTCTTGTGTTTTAAATTCTGCTTCCTGAGTGCACAGTCTGTTGTGGACTTGCATCCTATTGTGGCTAAGCAGGTCTTTAAGCAGTTGTGGAAAGAAATGGGCCCCCTAAACCAATTTAGAAATACGGCTCCTGTGTCTGGAAGAGATGGCTGTGCAAAACCAACTAGCTGTGTCCCATTACAATTTAAGTATAATCACTTCTTTTGGGGGTTCATTTTACTTGATTAAAAAAATTGATTAAAGTTTTACCTCCTTTTCCATTACTAGGAACACTCTCATCCCTGTTTCCTTTCCTTTGGTCCTTCTCTTTCATCACCATGATTGTCATATCATCATCATCATCATCATCATCATCATCATCATCATCATCATCCTGTCTTAATAATAATGGTAATAATAGCCAGCATTTATGATCACTTCCAGAGGCCAGATATTAAGTCAAGGACTTTCAACAGATTATCTCATTTAATCTTCACAACAATTTAAAAAGCTATCTATTAGAAAGTGGTAAGCCTAGATTCACACCCTGTCTGTTCAGGACCAGGGCATACACTTATATCCATGATATTTTCTATCATCTTACAGTTTTGTTTACAACTGGGTCTCCATCTCTGGGACAAAGCTTAGCTAAGTTTCATAGCCAAGACAGAAAATAGAGCAAAACCCCAGGGCCACCATCTAGTGAGGCTTGGCATTGGTCTTGCTACCTGTAAAGCCAGTATCTAGTATGTCAGGAATGACACTTGGGGGCCTGTGTCCCTTCCAGGTGGCAGTCTTCCATGTGTAATAACCCTTAGCCACGGCTCTTCCTCTGGATGGGAGCTCTGGCCTCCTTTCCCTGCCCTACCTGCCAGGTCCCCACTAGGCTTGGAGCTCTTCCCTGAACACCAGCCCACAATCCAGGGTCAGAGAGACCCCTCCCCACTCCTGCCAGTCCCCTTCCCCCAGTGCTTGGATTCTCACTCCTTGTACCCAAGAGTGCATAGTGAAGGTAAGCTCCATATAGAGATGTTTTAGTAACTTCCTTTGAAATGAAAATCGTAATGATGGTGATGATTATGGTGACTTATTGAGTGCCATTTGCCAGCGTTATTCTAAGTGCTTTTGCCTGTACTAGCTGCCCTCCCAATAACCCTAGGAGGTAGATCTATTGCTTTCACCAGTTTCCAGATGAGGAAGTGAGGAGCACAAAGCTTAAGAGATTTATCAAAGGTCACATAACTAGAAAGTGGCAAAGCCAGATGTGCACCCAAAACTGGTAAGCTTAATCATAATGCTATGTTGGGATGTCAAAATAGTGTTACAAATGGTTTGAGGAACCAAACATTCAAAGTGCTTCAGATGAACACAACAGCTTCCAGGTAAGTTGATTTGTGAAACAGTACTTTGCTTTCAAACTTAGCATGTCACTTGGAAATGGCTGTAATTAATGTCAAATTTAGTTCCAGTCTCCTGGAACCTAAATACCATTGAGACTAACAGTATTTTCTACATTCTAATTACATTTTAGAATATACTTACATCACTTGATGTTCCAAAGCTTTCTAATGATTGAATTGCAATTAAGAGCCTATGCCATATTCTTACACATACTGTTTTCCTATCAAAGTATAAATGATCACAGTACTACCTATATTTGTATGTGACTCATTAACATTCCACCATATTACAGACATTTATACATGCTGTTGACACTGATGGTTTCAATACCAGCCAGTTAACAAGGAATGACAGGCTTATTATGTGTTCAGCACTTGACGTATTTAATAATACATAGGTGAGTAAGGAAATTGCTGTGATAAGAAACATATACATTTATGACTGTGTATGCATAGCATTTTTCCCTTGTAAAATGGTGGTTAGCAAATTTTAAAAAATTATTTCCTAGAGGTTAGCTGTGGGAAGTCATGGAAGGAAACGTGAGTTGGAAGAGGAAGGAACTAAAGTCAGAACAAGGGCTGGGTCTGTTTGCAAATGAACCGTGAATAAGAAGTAGCATCAAATAAGAAAAGGAAATGCAGTAGGTGGCTCAGCTGAAGAAAAGAGAAGTCTGCTCACATAAGGGTCTGGACTGAGGCTGGAGGGTCAGGGACTCAATCATAAAACTACCCTATGTGGACATGCTTTAGAAAAGATAAGTAGTAAAGAATAAATAGAGAAAAAAAGGTGGCGAATGCTCCAGTGCGCAGAAGCTCCAGAAAGCTCCACTTCACCGAGGAACTGCATCAATCTCTGGGAACAACATCAGGGGTTTCTTTTCTCTGATTCAAGGAACTGAGACAGAGGGAAGAACTGAGTGACAGGGGGCTGTGGCCAGAGAAGCTTAGTGCCTTCCATCCAGGCTTCCACTAGGAGAGACCTTTTTGAACTTGTTACCAAACTCTGTGGGCCAATCCAAAGCTTCCTTCAATTAAGATGCCAAAGTCCCTTTAGCTTCCAGGTGAGAAAAGATTCAGGTGAGCAGGATGACTAGAGGATGAGGGCCCCCAAAATGTACCTTGAAGCCTAGCTATTGCTGGGTGAAACCAAATCTGTGGTCTGCTATCAGATTCTTTGCTTCCATGCATTCTTATCTACCAAAAAAAGCTCTCTTCATATAGAATGGCAGCTTTCAAAATTGTTAGGCTAATGTATATTCTTCTAGTTTGGGAGAATATTGAGATCTCTCATTTAACAAACTATAACCATCTGGGATTTTTCCTGGACGAGATGTCACCTCTTGTGGGACAGAAATTGGAAGCAAGACTTTGAGCTAGTGCCTGGGACACTGAGGAGCAGAGGCTTCCATTGTGCTTGAGGTACAGTGTATCTGGTTATGCAGGGAGGGATGGGTTGCAGAAAGGTCAGAAAGATGGACACATACTAAGATAATGGACGGACAGACAGACTAGTATGCCCCACCCTCGCCCCAGAACATACCTTGGGAATATGTGGACCTGTGCTGGGGAGAGGAGCTGTATGTGTGTGAGTAGATGGCCCGAGCTGTACCTGGAAGCCAGGAGCTTGGGTTGGAGACCTGGCACCTGTTCGTCCTCTGCATTGCCCTCTGCATGCAGATTGTGAGTGACGGGATGGTGGCAGTGACTGTGGCCTAGCTGTGGACTCCTGGGCTAAAGCAGAGCTTGAGTTTCAGGCTCTGTTCCATGACTCTGCAGAGGACTATACCAAATTGGCCCAATGGACTGTCAGGGACACCATGTGGCTGCAACCATGACAACTGTCACATGGAGTTCCCCAGAGAAAGAAGCATGCTCACTGCTTCCTGTCCTTGCAGGGATTTAATCAGACCTCATGGAAAGAGTAGGACCCCAAAGTTCTTGGACTTGTCACAAGAATATGAGGTCTATAGAGGAGAACATTTTTTGTTGTTGTTGTTCCCATTGCTGTTGTTTTTGTTTTGTTTTTAAATTTTTATTTCCATAGGTTATTGGGGAACAGGTGGAGTTTGGTTACATGAGTAAAATCTTTAGTGGTGATTTGTGAGACTTTGGTGCACCCATCACCTGAGCAGTATACACTGCACCCTATTTGTAGTCTTTTATCCCTCACCCCCTTCCCACTCTTTCCCCTTGAGTCTCCAAAGTCCATTGTGTCATTCTTATGCTTTTGCATACTCATAGCTTAGCTCCCACTTATGAGAAAACATACAATGTTTGGTTCTCAGTTCTTGGGTAACTTCACTTAGAATAATAGTCTCCAATTTCATCCAGGTCCCTGCAAATGCCATTAATTCATTCCTTTTTATGGCTGAGTAGTATACCACAGTTTCTTTATCCACTCATTGACTGATGGGCATTTGGGTTGGTTTTCCGTTTTTGCAATTACGAATTTTGCTGCTATAAACATGTGTGTTCAAGTATCCTTTTCATATAATGACTTCATTTCCTCTGGGTAGGTACCCAGTAATGGGATTGCTGGATCAAATGGTAGTTCTACTTTAAGTTCTTTAAGGAATCTCCACACTGTTTTCCATAGTGGCTGTACTAGTTTACATTCCCACCAGCAGTGTAGAAGTGGAGGAGAACATTTTAATATATTAAAGAACCATTTCAAATATACAAAAGACAATAAAATAACAAGTAGTTTATATATGCAGAAATAATATATAAATATTATATAATATAAACTATATAATAAACAATATATAAATGATTACCTAGAATTATATTATTTATAATATACAAAATAGATAATATATAAATATTATATAATTATATGATAAATTATTACATATATGTAGGAAAAACACACTGTTTTTCTTCCACCCCCACACCACAAAGTAAAAGTTTCCTCCCACACACCAAGCAAGCAATCAGTTCTGTGGCAGACCCCAGCTCCCGTGCTCCAATTAGGATCTCTTCCAACATGACCTACCTGGAGACAATGTCAAGTCCCCTAAGTTGAGGCTCAGTCCCACAAGACTGTACCCCACTTCCAATGCCAATCTCAAACCCCAAGTGGTTTTATCTGTGCTTCTAATTGACTGCCTATAAATTGGGGGATCCCATAATCCTCTCCTTGGGTTTGACTGATTTGCTAGAGTGGTTCACAGAACTTCAAAATAACACATTCATCCATTTATCATAAAATATATTACAAAGGGGACAGATGAAGAGATGATTCATATGAGAAGGTACATGGTGGGGCATGGAGCTCCTAGCCCTCCCTGCTAGGCCACCTTCCACATCTCCACGTGCTTAGCCATCCGGAAGCTCATCCTGTCCTGTCCTCTTGGGCCTTTTATGGAGACTTCATTGGACAGGCATGATGGAGGCATGGACAACCATGTGGAAATGTGACTGGACACAAAGGGTACCATCCAACACTAACAGTGGGGAGGCAGCAGGGTCTCTCTGTCCAGATTCTTCTCGGCCTCTCTGTGTGGTGTTTCTTCCTCCTGGCTATGGGGCAGGACCTCTTCTGAAATGGGATCTTATGCCCTACAGGGAGGCAAGGTAGGTAAGAAATTTTCTTTGTGGTCTAAGAAAGAAAAGTGAGGGAAGATTCCTGCCTCAGGAAGAAAAAAGAAGCAGGTAAAAGAAGGGCAGGAGAAGGTCAGAGAGATTGTTTTCTGAGGCCTGCTCCTGTGAAGTAAAGTACCCAACTTTTTTTTTTTTTTGAGACGGTGTCTCGCTCTGTTGCCCAGGCTGGAGTGCAGTGGCTGGATCTCGGCTCACTGCAAGTTCCACCTCCTGGGTTTACGCCATTCTCCTGCCTCAGCCTCCCGAGTAGCTGGGACTACAGGCGCCCGCCACCTTGCCCGGCTAGTTTTTTGTATTTTTTTTTTTTTTAGTAGAGACAGGGTTTCACTAGGTTAGCCAGGATGGTCTCGACCTCCTGACCTTGTGATCTGCCCGTCTCGGCCTCCCAAAGTACTGGGATTACAGGCTTGAGCCACCGCGCCCGGCCAGCACCCAACTTTTAAGCAAAAGACTCTTTCACCTTTATGGCTCTGAAGCTGCTCCAGGAACCAAAGGCAAAAAGCCAAATACTTTAACGAAAGATATGCTTATTGCTGTAGTCACTTAACAAATAACCAGGGCTGTGGGAATTTTGAGCCAGGTATCGTGGATGAAAACCAATAATATATATCGTAATATCACAGTATCAGATGCCCAGATTCAGTAAACATTAAAGTTTTGTCATATTTCCTCAGATGAAAAACAAAACAATTGCTCATAGAGCTAAAGTATTTGTAATCCATTTTCGTTGCCTTCTCCCCTCCTTCCTCTTTCTACTCTTCTATAGGCGTGTGAACCTTCTTATCTCTGCTTTTACACACTGACTGCCCATGTGTGTTCATAAATGGTATATTGATGGGTTTAAAATATATATATATAAATGTTATATTTTATGTGTCCTTCAATTTCACTCAACATTAACTTTTTAAGGTTATTCATTTGATACAATAGAATTAGATCTAGTTCATTTGTTTTAATCTCTCTCTCTCCCTCTCTCTATACACTATACATGTAACACTTTGTATACTGTTTACATATTTTACTTCATCCATTTTTCTATTAAAGGATGTTTGGTTTGTTTCCAGTTTTCACATTTTTTACAGTTAATTTTTAAATTAAATTAGAGTTTATTTTCATATAACGTGTGCTGTGGTATTTCCACATGTCACAGTATCATTCTGGGATAAGATATCTTTTTCTTTACTGTTTTGTAAAGCCTCCTGTTTTCTATTTCAGGTATTGATGTACTTACAGGTTTGCTTTTTGACTACTCTAGTATTTCATTAATCTATGTGTTTATCGCTGAACCAACACAGTATTGTTTTAATTATCGTAGATTTATGGCAAGATTTGATATTTCATAGGGCAAGACCCACACCTTTATTCTTGAAAATTAGAAAGCTGTGATTTAGATATTCAGCTTTTGCTTTAAGACACTTCATTTGAATAAAAAACCAGGTGTGAACTTTGACCACAAGCTGAGGAATTGGGATATATCATATACAGTCTGTATTTGGTCCTTAAAACAACCTCGTAGGATTGAAAGTATTATTCCCATCTTAGACACCATGAAACTAAGAATTGGTGGTGTTAGCTAACATGTCTGTGTGAAGACATTCAGGAAATGACATGTGCAGAATCTCTTTGACATGCATGCATATTAAAGATATTTTCTACGAGATCATGTAGTACCCCTCATGAAGCCCCATGATAAATGATTGCCTCTCTCCTTGAGCAAGATGAACTATCTCTGTTTTCCTCTTTGGAGTATAGGAAACTTGGATTCAAATTTGTGCTTAATAATTTAACTCAGAAGTTTCTTATGATTCAATTATCTTTGTACTACTTTTTATCTTTCTTAATACCTCATTCTAATTTGCATTTTTCTTGTCTTGATTTTTATGTATTTTTTCCTAATGTGTTGTGTTAATGCAAGCAGGTTTTATTGCCAACCTTAAATAATTTACAAATAAAAAAAGAAAGAATACATGTTCTGTTACAACAAGGCTTTGCAAGCTTTAATTGCATTGGAATCACATGGGATCTTGTTGAAACGCAGGTTCTCAATCAATAGGTCTGGGGTGGAACCTGAGACTGCGTATCTAACCTGCTCCCAGATGGTGCCTAGGCTGCTGACCTAGGATCACAGTTCGAGATGCAAGGCTCTGCACCCAGGATGAGAAGGTATTGTGTAATTAGATCACTGGGCTTCCCCAGAGGAGAGATAGTTGCCCATAGTAGGTTGAGAATCATTATTGACAGCTCTCGGGTTTTCTGAATCTTGACGTGAAGTTGGGAATCAAAGTTCTTCTTCAGTGTGATCTACTTTCAGCTGCCTTTCCCAGCCAGGACAAAGGCTTTTCCAGCTAAGAAGGATCGTATAGGTAGAGGGGATGTTCTTCCTTTCTAATAGTAGGTCTCAACTGGGGCTGCACATTAGAATCAATGGGGGAGCTTTTAAAACTTGTTATACCCAAGCCACACTTCAGTCCAATTAATCAGAATTTCTTGGAGCAGGGCCTCAATAATTTTTTTAAGTTTCTCAGGTGATTTCAAAGTGCAGGGAAGATAGAGAACGCTGCTTTGCAAGGATAAAGGGAGATGATCCCTGTGACCCGTTTTTCAAGAGAATCCTGCCCTCCTAGCTGACTCTCCTTTTGAGGAGGGGGAGGTCCCTGGTCAGTACCTTGCAGCCTCCTTCCAGGGCTGTGCCAGCATCTGGTTATTGTTTTCAAACTATTTCTACTATCGGGTTCCTGAAATTTCCCCTGTTGGGATCCCATATCAGGCTGGGTTCCTTGAGAAACTTCCCATTTTAAGATTCAAGTAAAAATTAAAGAGCAAACATTTTAAATAACAGATTTTTTGGTACTTAAATAATTATGGACCACATCTTTTGCTTCTTCATCAATATATGCTTCAATCTCCATCTCCATTTCTTTGTCATTATTTTTCATGTCAAAATTAATTGTATTGGAAAGCAAGATTCACATTTTCTCTTTAAACATCTTATTTTGATGGCATGGAAATTAGAGAGTTTGAAATCTATATGACCCTGGAATTGAATCTCAGCTCCTCTAAATGTTAGTGGTGTTAAAGCGCAATGTCTGTCATAGAAAAAAGCCTAAATAATATGTATTTCATCTGTGTCGTGTCAAACCCTGATCGGCTACAATTGGAATGGCACCGGGTTTAAGAGGCTGAAAAAGAGATCCAGAGCCAGCAAATGAGACATGAGGTTTTATTGGGTGCTTGCATACAGGGGAGAGAGTCCAGTGGCAGGGGCTGGGCAGGATAACAATACTGCCCAGTGGCGGTGGGCTAGGCAGGAGAACTGCAGTGGCTTGCAATAGGCATGCAATTTATACAGCATGTTTTCACTCAATACCCTCCCCATAATGATCTCCACCCTGCATCCTTCATTCAATTCAAACTCGGGGCCTCGAGCCCCTGTGTGGCCTGTTTTCCACAGGATGGGATGGGACAGGTGTTGGGGGACTCAGATGTTCCTCACAGGCAAGCAACAGATCTCCAGGTTGGCCACTCCTGGATTCCCTAGCTGAGAACACACATTCAGGTGTGTCTGCCACACAGGGTCATTCTCAGGTATGCTTAAGGTATTGCTAGGAGGTGCATTTACCCTACAACATGGTTGATAAATGAGTTTAAAAAGTTAAATTATCTAAATAAGACTATGTAACAGAATTTCCTCCATTTCATGGAAACTCAAATCTTAGCTTCCTTCCTTCCCCATTTAGAAAGAAGATGCAATATATACTTTCATATAATTAATACCCTTCCTTCTCCTAAAAAAGATTTAAGGAGACTTAAAGGAACAATATAAAGCCAATATACAAACAAATATTTAATGGAAAGCATGCGCCTGAATGAGATCGTTCTTTTAGAGAAATAACTGTCAGATTCCACCATTAAGAAGTGATGTGTTCTCCATAACCTTAATCCAAATGAGTAAGTTTTGAATGGAAGAACTGTTGCTAAAATTCCTAATGAAACATAACAATTACTTTATTTTTTTCTTTTAAACTGAAATCTGTACATTGCAAAAAATTGAAGACAAATATGTTTATCTTTTTTTGCAAAAAATTAAAGACAAATATGTTTACCTTTTTTTGTTAAATTTCAGGGCTATTTTGAAATTTGGTATTACTTTAAATATAGACAAAGAATTAGATTTATTGTTTTAGAAAGAAATCCATTCCCATTCAATTAGACTATTTTTCAGTGTTAGATTTTTTTTTCCTCCATAAGAGCAAGCAGATTTACACATTTATACCCTCAGAATTCAAACTACCAGTATATTTGGATATGCATTTGTCAAATGAGAACATATTACCTATTCTCAGAAAGAAAGCCTTGGTTCTGAGCTATAGTAGGGATAATCTTGAATATTACTGTTTATTTCACAACTCCATAACCTTGTTTCTACCCCTTCTTTGAAAACAGGTTGAACACCATATGTAATTTTGAAGCTAATAAAATGTTTTATTTTGTGGGATTTTATAGCTCCTTTTGTAATATGGAGATATAGGGGTGAAAGTCAGTGCCTCATATATAAGGACTGCAAATTCAAATAGGAACTGCAGTAACTTAAAAAAAATAAGCAAAGTGGCACCGCATTTCCTTTAGAGCACATACGAATAATTTTCACTCTCACAAAGAGGCCCAAGCTCATTTTTCTTTAAACATGTGGTGTATTGCTTATCATTTTTCCCTGGGTACAGAGAAATATTTATCTACAAAAAGAAAATAAACAGTACAAACATGATGCTAAGTGGCATATAATATGTTACCTTTAGGTCATGGAGACAGTAGGGAATGGTGAGGACTGTGGCAAACAACAAAACATGTCCAATGGTGGGCATGTGGGAATGAAGCCCAGTGTCAGCAGGCCTTTTGAGTTTCCAAGAGAAACAAGCAGTCCAGTGGGCTAGGCAGGAGAACTGCCTATGTTGAGATGTTGTAGTTTTAAAATTATATCCATTAAAAATCAATTTATGGGACAAATAAAACACAACTGCCAGTCAAATTCAGCTAGAAGACCATAAGTGTGTAACTACTGCTTGGAGAAAAAATAATGCAAGAGATCCACATGGGAGCAACTCTAGTGAGTTATTTGATGTGCAGATTAGTTCCTTTCTAGAATAAAATTGCTGAACTTTCAAGGGAAATATGAGATGCTCTGTGTGTGTGCGTGTGTATGTGTGTGTGCGTGCGTGCATGTGTGTGTACACAGTGGGCTTGTCAGAAAATCCATTTGGTTGAATGGGACGCTTTACGAAGTATATAACACTTTTGCAATGGAATGTTTAGGGTTCATGGTGTGTATTTGGAGCAAATAGGGATTCTAGAAAGGAACTATTCTATATTCTAGAAAGGAACTAATCTCCATCATCCAGTGTGGTGGAGGGTCCCACCGTTCAGTCACTCAGGACTCAGTGGGGCTCCCAGAGAAAATGCCAGGGCATAAGAGGGATGCCATTCCAAATAAAGGGCAATAACAAGCCTAGGGGGAGCAGCCACCTGTCAAGAGTAAACTAAACTACATTTGTGGAGGTGGTTTTGTAATATGGACAAATGTTAAGGACATTTCTGCTCAGAATGGGCCAGATCAATGTCTCTCAAGGCCTTGCCTTGCGCTTGTCTCTAGCATTGCAGATTGTTGCTCTTACCCTCCCTGTCCACCATCCTCCCTGCTTTTGTATTCTTCTTATTCTCCTGGAGAAGTGGAGAGAAGTTTTCAGGCTCACCATGGCTCCACTGTTCAGGGTCCTGGCCCACAAGCTCATGTGAGCCAATCACTTTTTTATACTTGTAGACTGTAAAGAAGCAGCTGTCCTGCACACATATTTAGTGAATTCTGAATGTGTACTACAGGCATTTTTTTTTTTTTAAAGCAGGGACTTTCCCCATGTGAGAGAAAGAAAAAGAAATTTGTATTCACACTGCTTTGTGGAATTCTAAAATGTGTTTTGGGGGGATACAATTCAAACACTAAAATAATCCATTTCATGCATATTAATTGATTTTTACATGAAAACAATTCCCATTCGCATGAGAGCTTTGGCAAGTTTAGAGTCTGGGGAAGATGTTATAAGCAGTAGTGGAGAAAAATAAAACTAAACATTGCACTATGTTGGCAAGAGCTTAGGAAGACAAGCTCAGGCTCATATTCATTTTTCCTGCTGTCCGTGGCAGAATTCTGATGGTTCTCTTGCCCATTGCAGGCCACTCTTTCTTTATTATTCTCTATCCATAGTCTCAAGTTTGTGGTTTGAGTCTGAGCCTCTCCTATTCTCTAATGATCGTCTCTCCTTAGGTGAGTGCCTATCCTATGGAAATAAAAAATATGTTGCTGTCTCTCAAACCCATTTTCATCTAATTGACACTCTATTCTGATGCCCCATTCGCACACAAACTTCACCTCCAAATGACTTAAACAAAAGGACATTTATTGACTCACGTATCACAGGCAAACACAAGTGGGTGAGTTCCAGGGCTGGCTTAATCCAGCGACTATGGCTCCAATTGGCGGTGCTTCTCTTGTCTCTCCCCTTCCCACACCATGTGCCAGTTTTGTCTGCTAGCTGTTAGTGACAGGACTTCTGTGGTTTGAGACCTTAGATCCTCACTTCTCAGTGTCCACAGAAAAAAAGAAGGATAAATCCTGGACCCACTCTCAGGAGACAGAGGAAATTTCTTTCCCCAAAATTCCCAGCAAAGCCTTCTGTGAGATTCGCTGTTCTAAACTGGGACATGCCTGTTCCTAAACCTGTTCTTCCAAGACAATTTCCATGTGGAGATTGTTTTGCCTTCTCATCCCTAAATCACTCGTGTGGTTAGCATGCAGGAGAATGCACGCCTGTGACACAGCTTTAGGAGGTCCTGATGACACGTGCTCAAAGTGGTAGGGACACAGCTTGGTTTTACACATTTTAGGGAGATATGAGACATCAATCAATACATGTGATATGTATATTGGTTCTGTCCAGAAAGGCGGGACAACTCGAGACGACCTTGAAGAGGTTAGCCAATAGTTTTCATCTCTATCCAATTTGTACCCCTTTTTTAATATTAAATTGTTGTATTGTTCCCTTTATTATTATGAAGTAAAATCCATAGAGAATTAAACTTAACTAAATGTTTAACCTCAGAAAATTGATATAATATCCAAATTATAATATAATATAAAAGAAATGAAAGGAGTTTATAATAAAATAATATATATTTCAATCTGCAAATGGTGGGGCATGATCACACTAGAACCTCATTACTCAAACTGTGGTCCATGGACCAGCATCAACACCTGCTGGGAACATGTTAGGAAAGCAGAACCTCAGGCCCCTGCCCAGACTTATTCAACGAGCATCTGCATTGTAACAACATTCCCAAGAGACTCAGGGTGCACATTAAAGCTTGGGACACAAGGTGCTGGAAGACATAATGTAGTCAAATGTTTCTCACTACTTGTAGAATCATGCTGAATACGACAGCTGCAAATGTTGACGGTACAGATGTGTTGGCAACTCAAACATCTACTGGTGATATGATTTTTGGAAATGATGAACAACTCTTGAGATGAGAACAAAACAAAATACAATGCACCTCAGTTTGCATAATGGTTGCATTACCAGAAATACAATGTATAATAAATGATGTAAAATATGCTTTGTGTTTACATGTCAAATGGAGTTAGGTCTTTAGACTTGTATAATTATAAATAGGGTTTAGGCTGATTCAGGTTTTTATTCTTTTTTTTTTTTTTTTTTTTTTTTTTGAGACGGAGTCTCGCTCTGTCGCCCAGGCTGGAGTGCAGTGGCGCGATCTCGGCTCACTGCAAGCTCCGCCTCCCGGGTTCACGCCATTCTCCTGCCTCAGCCTCCCGAGTAGCTGGGACTACAGGCGCCCACAACCGCGCCCGGCTAATTTTTTGTATTTTTAGTAGAGACGGGGTTTCACCGTGGTCTCGATCTTCTGACCTTGTGATCCGCCCGCCTCGGCCTCCCAAAGTGCTGGGATTACAGGCGTGAGCCACCGCGCCCGGCCTCAGGTTTTTATTCTTAATACCAGGTAGAATATTTGAAAGTAGTGCAGATTATAGGACAATTCTTTAGGCTTTCTTGTATTTTCCGTGAAAATCTCAAGTACCCATCTTGCCTAGGACAAACTTTAATTTGGGGTAGAGAATTCAGCTTTTCTAAACTGGCAAAGCTCAGTTTTTGTTCAGGTCAGGTTCTTAAAGGGCCTGCTGTAAGTTTCTAGGGATTTCTTGCAGAGGACATGCCCAGACTATGAATCACGTGGGGCAGCCATTCATAGGAATAAGAGAGTAGACTGTATTCACACATGTTGTCTCTTAAAGTCAGCTATGTCACTCATTAAGATGAATGCGTGCAGATGTGTCTCTCTATTGATAATTACCCTGAGTATGGGGACCTTGTCATTTTTGTGCACTGCTGTGTCCCCATTCCCTAGCCTAATAGTTTTCCAATTTAGCAGCAATCAGAATCACCTGGAAGTCTTGTTAAACCACAGATGGTTGGGCCTCATCCCCAGGGTCTTGGATTCAATAGGCCCAGTGTGGCCTGAGAATTTGTATTTCTATCAAGTTCCCAGCTGATGCTTCTTAAATTACCCAAGGTCCAAAGGTTACCCTTTGAGAATCATTGGCTCAATAAATATTTATGAATGAATGAATTGTATTCAATCAACTAGTCAGTCAATAAATACTTATGGAGTGGGTACTAGTGCCAGGCTCAGGAAACAAATCAGACACCATCCTAGGCCCTTAGGAAGAAACTTCAAGTGGGGGTGAATAAACAAGGGCTGTATGTCTGAGTGTATCAGCAGAAAACAGCATGCTCAAAGTGGGTAATCAAAGAAAGATTAATGAAGGAAGACTATTTGCAGTGGGATGGACCGAGTTCATGGAACCACAGGGATGGTAATGCACCCGGGGACTAGACAGAGCAAAAAGGCTTTGCCACTCCCAGGCCAGAAGGGGCAGAAAAATTGAGAGCTGTGGCCCTGGGAGAGGGGCTCCCCGACAGGAGCTAGGGCCTAGGTAGAGGATCCCAGAAGTTATTACACTGCAGTCCTTCAGGGATGGAGTGGTAGAAGATAAATCTTCTCAGTCCTTACCTGCCATGCCCTACAATCTCCTCCATGACTTTCATGTGGGTTTACCAGAAAAAATATAGAACACCCAGTTAAATTTGAAATTTCAGGCCGGGCGCGGGGGCTCACGCCTGTAATCCCAGCACTTTGGGAGGCCGAGGCGGGCGGATCACAAGGTCAGGAGATCAAGACCACGGTGAAACCCCGTCTCTACTAAAAATACAAAAAATTAGCCAGGCGCGGTGTCGGGAGCCTGTAGTCTCAGCTACTCAGGAGGCTGAGGCAGGAGAATGGCGTGAACCTGGGAGGCGGAGCTTGCAGTGAGCAGAGATCGCGCCACTGCACTCCAGCCTGGGTGACAGAGTGAGACTCCATCTCAAAAAAAAAAAAAAAAAAGAAAAAAAAAAAAGAAAAAAAAAGAAATTTCAGAGAAATAAGGAATTTTTAAAATATTAGTGCAATATTTGGATATACTTATACTAAAAAACAAATGACTCATTTGTCTGAAATTTCAAACTGTGTTGTTGTTGCTGAATCTGGCAACCCTACCTCCATGGGGAAATTTAACCAGAAGCCAGAAAGCCAGAAAGCAGGGCACAGTGAGAGGTACCATCCGTAAAACTCTCAGGAGCAGGATGGAGACAGGGGATCTGGAGAAAGGAAGGATTTTCAAAGTTGGAAAATAATGACATGTTGCATGATCTAGTGCAGAGAAAGAAATGGATAATTGAAGAGAAATTGAAGGCATCCACTAGAAGCCTTAGAAAAGAGCGTGCAGTTGTTATCTCTCATGACAAGAGTACAGGTAGCATATGTGGGTAGAGTCTTTACAATGGCCTACAAGCGGGACAGGATCTTCCGCTACCATTGCCAGTTGGTTGTCACCTACTATTCTCCTCCCTCACCCTTCTTGCCCCCAAAACAATGGTCTCCTTGTTCCCTGCTATGGTTTGATAAGCAAGAATGTTCAAAGGTGGCCCTGGAGGCTCACTTGGGGTGACCTACACAATGAATTGTTTGGAATGACACTGATCTGGCAGAAGGGGCTTCCACAAAACTTAGCTTCCCTTAGGTCTGGTGGCTTCTTTCCCCCGGAAGGAGGGGCTACAAATACTCATGGACTCCAAGATCCCCAAATAACTTTAGTAAACATCTCACACCTCAAATCCTACCCACTTGCCTCCAAGCAGCACTTATTTCCCACTGAGAAGGTCACCCTCACCTTCCCAGGGAATTGGGTCACTCCATGGGCGGACAAGTCTACTGTGTGTCAAACCCCAGCATGCCTCATCATGAGATGAAGACAGATTAGGAAATTGTATGCCTCTTCCAATCCTATGGATTCCTCACTTGTAAGATTCTCTAATAAAGCCTCTTCCTTACTTATTCTGCAGATGTTGTGGAGTTTATCTTTGGCTCAGCTGAATGATCCCATATCAACACAAGGACATTCAATGTGGATGGCCCCTTGTACATTCCAAACGTGCTCCTGCCTTTGAACTTGGTAGACACACCACCTGTTGTATATTCTACCTGTAATATACTTTCCCAAGGTAAGTTTATGGAGCATTCCCTCACTTCCCTCACATCTCTGCTAAAATATCTCCTCATTAGAAAGACCTTCCCTGATAACCCAAAATGAAATAGTAATTTGATCTCCCCTGCAGCTTTCCTTTTTATATTCTATGTTTTATTTGTGTATTGTCTTCCCCAACTAGAATGTAAATTACTTGAGATCTGACACTTTATTGTGTTTCCTGATATACTCCCAATGCCTAGAAGAGCACCCAACATGTAGTAGATGCTCAAAAATACTTGTTGAATGGATGCATGTGAGAAAAAAGATGGCAATTAAGTGGACTATGAATTGTTGGCATAGCAAGATTGAAAATTGAACTTCTAGGAAGCTACATCTGTGAGAGGGCAAAAGAATATAGTATTTTGGATTAGGTTGGAAGAGATGGGATAGGAGAGAATCCTATCAGGATAGTTAGGATAATTTTTGGAGACGGGCTTGATAGGGCTTGCTGGTGGATTGTATTTGGTGAGTACAAGGAAGAGAAGAGTCAAGGATAACTCTTATCATGAATAGTTGGATGGATGGGCTTTCCATTTACTGAGATGGAAAAGGCTTACAGATAAGCTGACTGGGGTGGTTGTGGAGGAAAATCAAGAGTTTGGCCATGTTATGTTTGAGACATCTGGTAGACATCCAATTGTAGATGTCAAGTAAGAATTGGTTATATTAGGTTTAATTTGCAGTGAAAAGTCAGTGATGGAGATGAAGATGTAAGTTTGAGAGTTTTATATAATTTTCAAAATCAAGAGACTGTTTTAATTCATGTAGAGAAAATACCTTGAAAGTGGAAAGAAGGGAAGCTCAGAAAGAGAGTCCTGTGATTGCCAGTAGTTGGGGGTCAATGAGAAGAGAAAAGGCAAACAAAAAGATGGAGAAGGAACAGTCAATGAAGAAGTAAAATAAAAACAGAAGTGTGCTAAGTCTTGAATAAAAGAAAAAAATTGAAGATGCAGAGGTTAATTAGTATAAGTTTTATGGAGGGAAAATGGCAATATGTACCAATATCTTAAAGATAATCACACTTTTTATTAAGTAATTCAACTCCTAGGAATCTAGCCTATAAAATTCTAAAACTGGTGGAATAAGATTTACACACAAGAGATTTTCACTGAAGCATTATTTCATAATAGCCAAAGATTATGCACAACATAAATGTCCAAAAATAGGGGATTGGTTAAATAAATTGTGATACAGCCATACAATTGAAAATTATGCAGTCATTAAATTATGTTTATGAAGAGCTTTTAATGAGCTAAAAAATGCTTATAAGATGATATAATGTTGAATGAAAAAATAGCATGCAAAATTTTATATACAGGATCATCTCAATTATTTACTCATACATACTCACTGAAAATTGCTGGAAAGAAATATGCTAAAATATTTTGAATGGTTCCCTGTAGGTTACAGGATTATGAATAATTATTATTTTTCTTTGTTTTAAAATTGCATTTTGAATCATCATGTACTTCCTCTATAAGCAGAAAACATTAAAAAAATTCTTCCTTATATTGAGTTAAAATCTCCTTTCCTCTTATCTGAGTCATTGCTTCCTGTGCCTCTGTGGAGATAGAGGTGTAAGCAAATCTACTCCTTGTTACATAGGACAGTGTTCAAATATTAGAAGAGAGCTGCCAACCAAGAATTTTAGCTTTACCTGTTGATATAGTTTGGCTGTGTGTCCTCATCTAAATCTCATGTTGAACTATGATCTTCATTGTTGGAGGAGGGGCCTGGTGGGAGGTGATTGGATCATGGTAGTGGATTTCCCCCTTGCTATTCTTGAGATGGTGAGTGAGTTCTCACGAGATACGATTGGTTGTTTAAGAGTGTGTAGCACTTCCCCTTTCACTCGTTCTCTCCTGTAGCCATGTGAAGATATGCTTGCTTCCCCTTTGCCTTCCACCATGATTGTAAGTTTCCCGAGGCCTCCTCAGCCATGCCTCCTATATAACCTGCAGAACTCTGAGTCAATTAAACCTCTTTTATCTATAAGCTACCCAGTCTCAGGAAGTTCTTTATAGCAATGTGAGAATGGACTAATATACCTGTGATTCCACATCACCCTGCCTTTCAAGCTCCTGAGCAAAGAAACCACCCACGTCTCATCCACAGCTCCTAATTGTGTCTTCTATACCATTTACTATAGTTTTCTCACATGCAAAATGGGGATAAATTGTTGGAAGGACTTCATTTCATGAAATCCTATGTAATCTAAGTGCTACACAAATTAGAAGGTGTGAACACTCAGGAGAGGATGATCTGAGAGAGAGTGTAAGGGAGGGAGAAGAGAGGAAACTGGAGAGTACCCAGCTTGTCAGTAACTACGGAAGTGGTGGTGGCCACTCATCAAGGCTCCCCTCCATCAAGGGGTTCTGATAGCTCCTGTACTGCCTCCCGGGAGAGTCAGGAAGAAGTGAGGTGAAAAGTACAAGCACCTTTGCATGTGAGTAAGCACAGCCTGTATGCAAAAATGGATTCTTTTCACATTGAGACCTTTCTATTCATTCCACATCCCCATCCCCTAATGTGACAGGATGCCCTGGGGACTTGTGATGCTTGCAGAGATACATGTCATGCAAGGCAGATGTGGCCCTTCTCCAATGAAGTGGCTGCATCCCCAACATTGAGAGCTTACCCACATGGCCAATTCCTATCTCTCTCAAATCATGCCACTCCTGGGTATTCGTTAGGATTCTGCTCAGCTCCCAGCTTATCCCTGAAGGTTGGAGCCTGGCAGACGTGAGTCCATATCGTTACTCTAATATTTACTCACTATGAAACTTCAGCCATATTGTTAATTTTTCTGACCCTTAATTTCTCCATTTATAAAGTATGCTTAATAATAACTACTTCTTATGGCTCTATAGATTCAGACAGTTAACATATATAAAGTTCTTAACACAGTCTATTATGCAGGAGAAAATTCATAAATCTTAGTTTTCTCCTATCTTTTTATCCTGTCCTTTCTTTCCTATACGTCACAGAAATCACTCCTGTTTTCATAATTTCTTTTGCGTTACCTTCTGCCTAAAATAGATTCTCCTATTTCTCTGAAAGTTCAGATCCTACCCATCTGAAATGATACTCGGGCCATAAACTCCATGTGAACTTCTTTCCTGAAATATTTCTTCTTCCCCTGAACACATATAGAACTTATTTATTCCTCCCTTTTGGAACTTGTCAACTCCTAACTTGTGCTTCTGCTTTGTAGTTGTATTTCTTTCCATTGACTAAAATAGAACTCTTTGAGAACTGGAGTGATGGTAGCATGATGGATCTGTAAGGTCTTGTAATCTCACATGTCTTCATTTTAAATATGGAGAAACTGAGACTCAAAGGCATGACCTGTATGTTCTCAGGTTGCATATTTAGTTGAAGACAGAACCGGGAGAGGGATTAGACTTTCTGACAACTTTATCCAGTTTTTTCGCATCAGTGAAAGTGGGTGATTTGCTGCAGGACTCTTTATCCTGGAACATTCTCTGCCCAGGGCTCTCCTTAATCAAAAGGCAGTAGAGTAGCAGTTTGGGACTTGAAGTCTGATGCCTGGGTTGAGCCCCTGTTGCTGCTGAGTGCAGAGTTTCTCCTAGGTCATTTTCTTACTGTAGACCAGTGAACTGCTGTTCCTCTCCTCTGCAGCCTTCGCCAGTCTCTTACCCTCACCTGAATGATGATTTAGCCATTTGGGAAAGGAGGTATAATAAAAGGATTAAAAATTACCCACCACCCCTACTCCAGGACTGGAGGACAAGACAGTACTCAGATTTGATTAAATGAATAGCTAGGTGACTATTTTCTGTGGGAGGTCAAGCCCTGACCCTGCTTTTGAGTTAGGTATTCTGGTTTATTCTTGACGGTCAACTGATGACTTCTGTGTTTTCTCTTTGTCCGTGAAAGGAATTTTTTCTCCAAACTGAGCTGAAATGTCATAGGTATAATATTAGCCCATCTGAAAATTTATTGATAATTTAAAATTAGGGGCCCAAGTACTGCTATAATTTTTGTTTTCAATCCAACGTTTCTGTCTGTCTTCTTTAGAAGGGTCCTCTAATTAATTGGCATGTAAATGAGGCATCAGGGCTCTGGGTTTATCAAGGGCTTCACATAGTTCTCAAAGACTTTCTCATCTCATTTTCAAGGCAATTTGCATACTTTCACTGCTAGTTCTCCTTACACTTTTCTTTGAAGAAACCTCTTATGCCCGTGGGTGTTCTGTGTCTACAACTCCTTTGACCTAACACTTGTGCTTTACTGTCCCTTGAGCAATGACATTGCCTTAGGCAAAAGTGACAAATTTCCATCACTGATGAGCCTCTTGAAAGGCTCAGAGAGTGTCTCGGGTACTGGTTTGAATTTATCTAGAGCTGAGGCTGTACATCCTGTCATCTTTAGCCATTCCATGCACAAATTAAAGAAAAAATGTGTTCTTCCATGTAGAAAGAAATAATAATCCTTTACAAATAAGGTACCTTTCATTTTGCTATGCTAATGAAATTTAGATGGATCTAAATTTTTTCTTCTTCATTCTTACTATACAAATGGCATTAAACAGTGATGTACTCATGGAGGATGAGTCACTGCCTCTTGACCTAGATTTGGTCACATTCTATTTGTTGTGGAAGAAAGGAGATGGTCACCTTTTTTCTGCAGTTGAGTTTGGTACTTACTGGCCATAACTTCTTATAAAGCAAAAATCATTTTGCTTTGAGTGCTTAGATACCCATACTGTTACCCATTCAACAAATACTAGTTGGGGGGTAGGGGGTGTGAGGGTGAGTATTTTGTGTATGATAAAATAAGCCTTACACCCATAGTCAAAAGGCCAATTTAATTCCGATTACATAAGTAAAGTAAAATAATAGTCATAACCAGTAAGTTGACTGCTGATTGAGCAATTGAGAGGAACATCCAATAAGAAAGAATGAGTGAGTTACAAGTGGATTGCAAAGACGTTATCTGTAGATTTGATTTGCACTCCTAAGTATTTGCACACAAGACTACAGATGTTTCCCTTCCCTTCTTAGCAAGGTCGAAGAGGGCCCGGTGAACAATGTGGTCTTTGGACACTTAAAATTTAAATATGGCTTTTTAAGTTTCTGAAGGCCATATCAACTTTGATGTCTGAGATCTATTCATGGACTTCAGGGTCTAATCTCACACAGGTCAAAAGCTTAAAGAGAAAATTGTGATTATTTTTATTTCCACAAAATGGGAAGAAACCCATAGACTACTCATCGAACAAGAGATCCTCCTTCCTTCTTAAAGTCAAGTTCTCAGATGCTCTCAATTAATTAAAAAGCTTTAAAATAAGAAACGAGGCTAAAACAACATTTAAATGAGACTTTTGGGGGGCAATCTAGTGTCACACCACGAAGTTGAACGAACCTGTATTTCCCCAAAAGCAATGCTGGGCATACTCAGAGTGCTGAGATTATTGAGAACCGTCACATTATTGAAGCTTAAGTTATCAGAAGAAAGCTATTTATTGGGCTTTCCTTGAACTAGAGGGCTTGATGAGACCTCTAACCCCTCTCTCAGCAGATAAAGCCGTGCGGGATGAAGTAATGTGTGATAACCACTAGGGGGCAGTAAAAGCCGCAAGTCTTCCCAAGGCAGCCTCTTTAGAATAAGGTTTTATGAGTCATGATGGGGAAGTAAGGTAAGATCCCCAAGATCCCCAAAGACAACAGATGAGCTCTCACCATGCTCCTGGTGTCGCAGTGCTCTGAATGAATGTGAGAGGTAATGGGTTTGTAGCCTTCTCTTAGAATGCCCAGGTAAGGACGCACAAGGCTCATTTCCTTCTTTTGACCTGTTGCAGGAATAAGCCAAATAGAATGTGCATGCAAACTCAGAGCCGTAGTACCTGAAGTAATTTGTGCTAGTAGCTAAGGATGACAGACAACAGGCAAATCAGAATTTAGGTAGAATAGAAAACTGCAACAACCCTCTGAGCATTATCTTTCTTCTGTCTACAGATAATCATTGGGAATTATATTTCTCTTACCTTAAATATCATAATCTTCTTGATCATCGAATGGATTGTTTTTGCAGCAGCGCCAAACTCTGTCTATAGACATAAAGGCTAAACCTCTGACACTTTGGTCTTCTGCCTCTAAACCATCCTACTGCTTTCAAGAGTTCAGCTCTCTTCTCTGTCCCATTTCCAGTCTCAGTTTCATCATCGTAAAATGCAGGACTTGACTTTATGTTTTCTTTGATTTTCAAGTCTCCATCCCTATCATCTTCCAGTGTTGTTCTGGGGTCAGCTCCCATCGGTCCCCACAGGCAGTTCTTCCCAACTCTGCATTTGATGACTTCAGGTTGGCAGCATAAAATCAGCCATGGTGGAAACATTTACACCGCAGAATTGGCAAATGATATAAATCAGGGCGTTTTCTTTCCTGGAGAGCCAGTTGTTAAACATTTATCAGCACACCAGTAAACCTCTCTCCACTCAAGTTCTAACTTTCAGCCTGACAGCCATAACTATTTGAATGTACCATGACCATCTCAAACTGTACTGGCAAAAGGTAAAGCTTGATTCTCACATTTGTTTACTTTTCCTTCTCTACCCTGTCTCTTTTGAGAAAGAAATGACACATTTTTCTTTTTATTTTTTTGAGACGAAGTCTTGCTCTGTTGTCCAGGCTGGAGTGCAATGGTGTGATCTCAGCTCACTGCAACCTCTAGCTCCTGGGTTCAAGCGATTCTCATACCTCGGCCTCCCAAGCAGCTGGGATTACAGGCATGCACCACCACGCTGGGCTAATTTTTTTTATTTTTAGTAGAGACAGAGTTTCACCATGTTGCCCAGGCTGGTCTTAAACTTCTGACCTCAGGTGATCCACCTGCCTTGGCTTCCCAAAGTGCTGGTATTACAGGCGTGAGCCACAGTGCTTGGCCAGAAACAACACATTTTTCAATCAGCTAAGCATATAATCTTGGTGTCAGCTTTGGTTTACCTTCCTCTACCCGCTGAGGCTATGCACAGTCTTAAAGATTGTGCCTTTGAAGTCTCTCTTAAAGTCACCCTTTTTTTCTAATTTCTTTTGCCAACCTTTATCATGTTACACCTGAATTTATTTAAGAAACTTCTAGCTTTGTTCTTTTTTTTTACTTCTGTCTCCTCCAATCCTACAAGTGGCAACAAAACTTTCTTCAATCCTGTCTTCACCCCAATAAAAAAACTTTCATGGCTCTGCCTCTCTGATAATATTTCATGTCTAACACCCTCTGCCTGCTTTATAAAACTCCCTCCAACCTGGCACCATGTCAGCCATCTCACATTTTTTCTTGCTCTGTCCCATCCCTCTGCTGCAATGACTCTTCCTGTCATCTCACATAAGCTTCATTTCCCAAGCTGTTCTCTCAAGGACTCGGAACACCACTGTCTGCAGCTGTAGGAGGGAAATAAAGGCCGTGGCAGCTACCCATGCATCACGTTAACCTCCCAGGCTTAATCCTGCAATGGGGCTGCTCTGAGCCCGCTCATGGACCCCACGAACTTTCCTCCTTTTCCATCCAGCTAAGCTCCACATCTAGGCATTGCCTTCTTGTTTTGACTCCTTTGGGAATGCTAACCTGATTCTGACCTGTTTCAGGGATTTTGGTGGTCCCGCTGAGAAGAGAATCCTAGAGGACGTGGGTCCTAGGCCGTGTGTATACTTTGTTTATATTCTAGTAACTCAACAGGCTGAACATTTTGGGGCCTATATCTTGTGCATAGAGAGAGCAGATATACTTATTTACTCCTATTGCCTCTTCTCATTTCTTCATTAATTTATTCAAATAAAGTTTGATAAACACATACTGTATGTCAGGCACTTGGACGGGCAAAACAGAGATGCAAAGCGGAAGAGGCCTGATCTCAGATTTCTGGAACAAGGGCTGGCAAATTATGACATGTGAGCCAAATCCAGCCCACTGCCTGTTTTTGTACAGCTCATGAGCTAAGAATGGCTTTGACATATTTACATAGTTGAAAAAAGATAAAAGAAAAATAATATTTATTGGCAGGTAAAAATCATAGAAAACTCAAATTTCAGTGCTGATGAATAAAATTTTATTAAAGCGCAGGCATGTCCGTGTGGCAAGGTACTGTCTACGGCTGCTTGTGTACTACAACAGCAAAGCTGCATAGTTGTGACAGAGACTTTATGGCCCAGAAAAAGTTGGCTGACCCTATTCTAGGATCTCTTTATGAGTGAGTGAGGTAGACATACAAACAGTTAATTACAATACACTTGGAGGACTAATTTGATGGTGGTAGAGATAAGAGGCAGAGGGAAGAGAGGAGAAATCCCCCAAAAGAAGTTGCATCTGAGAACTCTTGTTAGAATTGCTATGGAAGGTGAAGAGAGGCTCACCATTCAGATCAGGTGGGGAAGGCACTAGAACATTATGCCAAAATTATGAGGACAGGAGAGAAAGAGAACATTTTCATGTATCTGCAGATTTGAATACATAAAAGAGAACAGGTGATAAAGCAACTTAGATACAGCATATTCAGAGTTTCTGAGTGCTATTCTGAACAGTGCATTCCAGGCCAGCAGACCCCAAGTCATTGAAAGACGTGGAAGGAGTGAAAAGAACAGGTTTACCCTTTAGAAGGATCACTTAGTCACCTGCTGATTTAAAACGACTCAATTCAGGATTTAAAGTTCATTTTGTCCTTCTTGAAAGTTCAGTTTGGTCTACTTAAATTCTTGTCCATCCTTTAAACTTAACTGAAGTCTTACATCTTTCATAAGAACTTTGTGAGTTTTTCAATTTTCTTAATGTCATTTATTAGAATGTTTTGAGATGTGTTCAATAGACTTTAGAATATCAATATGCCTTTGTTTGTTTTTATTGCCATTTTCAGATATGTGAAAGAATATTGTTTCCTCTCTGTCTCTTTTTATTAGCTTTTCCCTCCATTCATTCAGCAGTGAAAAGGCAAGGTGAATACAACATAGAAGAGAGAACTTGATTAAGGTGCTAAATGAATTTGTGAAAATCTACAGATAAATGAAATCACCTAAAAGAGACTGACTGATAGGCTGTTAGGGCCAAAGCAAGACAAAACCACAGCCGTGTAACAACTGTATAAATCGACTATGTTGCGTAGGAGGTCAGTTCCAGAAACAGACACAAAAATGTAAGTTCTAAAGGAAACGCCCGTCAGAGTACTGTTCAAGGAAGAGGGGTTCATGCCAAGAGCTGTTGGATAATCTGGGGTCACTAGGAAAGCAATTCTTGCTCTGGGAAACAGTGTGTGGTAGACTAAAAACAGCCACAAATTATTTGCTACTTCTCCCCTTGAGGGCTGGCATCTGATTTCTCACCCATTGTTTCTAGACTGGCCCTAGTGAGTGTGGCAGAGGTAACAGCCTGGGGCTTCTGCCCGGGGTTTTTGGAACTCTCTCTGTGGAGGCCATGTAAGAAGTCCAAGTATCCTGAGACCAGCATCTAGGGGAGGCTCCATGGGGGCCTTCTGATTGGAAGCCCTAGTGGAGACCAATCTTACAGCCATCCACATCAAGGCATGGGGTATGTGTGAGAAATCTTTTTGGACCTTCTAGACTGCACATCTGGACACTGGCTGACCTCTGATGCCACTCAGAGCAGAGAAATAACCCACCCAAGCCCTGCCCACATTCTTGACCCATAAATTTCTGAGATAAAATAAAATGACTGTTGCATTAAGGTGCTAGGCACTGGGGTCATTTGTTACATGGCAATATGTAACAGAGCAGAGTGCTACAAACTAGTTTAGCTGAAAAACAGTTATGAAAAATTCAGTTTCCCTTAAATTTTCATTCATCACATGCACTGATGATATGAAGTATTAAGGTCCATGTAATGGATATGTTTCTCAGTATAAATTAATACATTTCATTCATTTTTATTTAGGCTCTTGTGAGTTGGGACAACATAAATTCTTCACAATGTAAATTTTTCATTGTGCTGATAAAAGCACATTTCTGGATCATATACATTCACTTTGGTAAAAATCCAACCTTGTAAGATTCTGAGGCAACCAGTTGACTTTTAATGATGATACCCTGAGTTCACTTTTACCTTTCAAACTTCAACAGGGTTCTAAATATTTTCTGTTTTAATTGTATTTATTTATTTTTCTACCACTTATTTAGGTCATTCACTGTGCAAGTTTCCTTACACGCATTCTCCTGTTGATGTCTCACAATACTTCATTTCACAGAACAGAAACCTCACACAGAGATAACTTACAGCACTTGTTCACAATCACACAGCTACTGAAGATAAAGAAACAGGCTTTGGACCCAGGTCTGTCTTAGTCCAACACCCGTGAGTGCAAACATCACCCCACAGGACATATAGGGGCTGAAAGCTCTTACCATTGTCTTGCCATAGTTTGGGGCACAAAATAGGTACTCAATAAATATTGATTATTTGAATAACTGGTTTATAAAACATACTAACTTTAACTACAGCTGTCTTCCCTCTCTTCTTTGTATGCTGCTGGAAGAACATTATAAATGAAATAGAATGCATACGTGATCTGTCGTCAGCCAATGAGAACTTTTGTCTTGAACTTTTCCTCAGAAACCCAAGCTTTGTCTTGAAAGCATCAAAAAAAGGAGAAAATGAGGGTAGTGGGTACATGCCCTGGAGCTTCATTTTCTCCAAAACTCTTGGCTAGATGCCACATGGGCATATACAAAGACCACCTGAAATCTACACATATGCTTTAATAAGAGATAGAATGACTCTCAGACTAAGCACATTTCTTCCAGGAGCCCTGCACAGTGCTTGGTGGAGGGTTTTAACATAGCTCCCCACTCCTTACTCATTCATTCAGTGAGTATTCATTTCACATACACTGTGTGCCAGACACTGTGGACAGCTGTGCCTGAACAGCTCAGGGTCCAGTTTGTGAAACAGACATACAAACAGGTAATTTAAATACCATGTGATAAGTACCACTGAGGCTGCCTAATCAAAGTATCATGGGAACACCGAGGAAGAAGAAATTAACTCTGGCTGGCAGAATTGGGGGTTTGGTTTAGTGAAAAGTTTACAGAGGTGACATTTAAGCCCAAACTTGTCCAACGGTGTTGACCAGGTGGAGAAGAGGGCATGCTGTTTGAAGTACAAGGGAAGGCATAGCTAAAAGCAGGGAGTCATGAAAAAGCATGTTTCAAAACTGGCAAGTAGTCATGTGTGACGTATAATGAGTGAGGTCAATAATAATAATAGTTGCTATATATTTGCAAATATTTTGTTTCAGGCAGTATGCTCAAATCTTTCCATGCATAATTGTTAATTTTAATGGATGCATTATGAGGTGGGCTATTATCCCCACTTTACAGATGAGAAAACTGAGCCTCATTGAACTTGGGTAAATTTCCTTAATTCACACTCCTAGTATTTAGATGCAGTGGTATTTGAACTCAGGTCTATTAACTACAAAGCTCATACTTAACGATACATTGCCTCTCAAAGAGTCTTTCATCTAGCTGGCAAATGTGGGGAATAAAATGATTGTGTGTGTGTGTGCACACGCGTGTGTGTGTGTCGGTGTGTTTAAAAATCTACTGCAGGGTGTGAGGGATGAATTATGGTTGTATATGAGTGAAATCTGTACAAGGAAAATGAGTGGTAGATTATAGAAAATAGCCTTATGGGGATAGTGGATATACAAATCTATAAAATAATTCCTCTCAATTAACTGTGAAACTGATTTAGGCTTTCCAGTACCCTAAAGCATAGGTCATGTTAGAACAAGTGAGAACATTCTTCTGGGTTCACTTTGGCCTTCCATTTCCAAAAGCTTATTAGATCAAAAGAAGGGAGTAGCAATTCTTTTTTTTTTTTTTTTTTTTTTTTTTGAGATGGAGTCTCGCTCTGTCGCCCAGGCTGGAGTGCAATGGCATGATCTCAGCTCGCTGCAAGCTCCACCTCCCGGGTTCAAGCAATTCTCCTGCCTCAGCCTCCCGAGTAGCTGAGACTACAGGCAGGTGTCACCACACCCAGCTAATTTTTGTATTTTTAGTGCAGACAGGGTTTCACCATGTTGGCCAGGATGGTCTTGATCTCTTGACCTCGTGATCTGCCCACCTCAGCCTCCCAAAGTGCTGGGATTACAGGCGTGAGCTCTAACACATCATCCCTTACCCTCTTAATTGCTGACCTTACTTCCTATTTCAAAGAGGAAGTAGAAGCAATTAAAGGAGAGAATTCACCACCCTCATCTGCTCTGCTGTGCTCATCAGTGGCTGTGTTACTTGCCTCTCAGGCTGTCTTTTCTGTTTATGCTTCCAGTTAAAGCGAATCCCTCTGTTTGCGCCCTAGATTCCATCTCATTATTCCTGCCCTATAAATTGTCTTCCTTCCCAATATCCTTTACCATCACTTCCCCCCTCTCCCCTGAATCATCTCTTTTGACATATCAACGTACTATCATTTCTACCACATAAAAAATAATTCTCTCTTGAACCTAGGTCCCTTTTCAGCCACTGGGATACTTCTTTGCTTCCCTTTTCAGCTAAACACCTTCAAAGATTGTCTCTACTCACTCTCTCTAATTTCTCACTTCTCATTTTTTATTGAATTCACTTGAATCAGACTTTTGCTAAAACCACTCCACCAAATGTTGTTCTTCTTAACGTCATCAGTGACTTCCTCATTGCAAAGAGCAGTGGTTTATTCTCTACTGTTAATGTACTTGTCCCAGCAACAGCTTTAGACACAGTCTCTCCCTCTTCTTTGAGAAGACCTTCTCTTATTCACATTACTTCCAGGATACACCATTCTCTTGCTTTTCCTTCCATCTCACTGGCCAACTCTTCAAAGTTTCTTTGCTGGTTCTTCCTCATTTCATCAATTTCTTAATGCTGGGGTGCCACAGCATTCAGCTCTAGAAACTCCTTCTCTGTCTACGCTCATGCCCCTACTGATGTATTCCAGTATTGTGCTTCAAATACCAATTATTTTCATAAATATCAAATTTGTATTTTGATTCTGGATCTCCCCTCTAAATTCCAGACCTATAAACCCATTTTTTGAGTTGACCTTTCCACTTCGATGTCCAGGATATATCTTAAACATATGTCCAGAAGAGAACTTCTAAATTCCCTTCACATTGGCTCTCCTTATAGTTTTTCCCATTCTAGTAAATGATGACTCCAGCCATCTGGTTCCTCAAGACATGAAGCTTGGCATCTATCACTGACTTCTTTCATAAATGCTCACATCCCACATCCAACAAGGCAATCCTATCAGGTGTACATTCCCAATATGTTGAGTATCTGACTACCTCTTATCACCTATATTGCTACCACTCTGGTCCAGCACCATTATGCCTGCTCTGGTTTATTGCTAAAGCCTCTGAAGTGTTCCTCCTGTTTTACACCTTGTCCCCTACATACAGTTTACTCTCAACACAGCAGCCAGAGTAATACTTTAAAAATATGAGACAGATCTGCCACTATGGTTTTCAAAACTTCCAAAGGCTTTTCAGCTCAAGGACCAAACTCTGTCTTTTGATAATTCTTAGGTAAGGGGGACTGAGTAGTTAAGTATTTCTGGTTTTCATTGTCTAAGACAGAGGAAAGCTAGGAAGGAAATGTATTTGAATGGTTTTTAGTAGCCTATCCATATACTGCCACAATGTAAAAAATCTTTACAAAAACAATAAAATACTTCAGAAAGACACGGAAGATTTAAAAATTGGAGATGTATACCATGTTCATAGATGGAAGAACTTAATATTCACCCTTAAGCAACTGTCCTAGAGAAAGTCTCAAAATGTTTATGAGAAAATATGTGCAATAATATTCTTTGAAACATTTTCTATAATAGTAAAAATATCTAAGAAGAGTCCAAATGATTGACAGGAAAACAGACAAATTATTATTTAGTCATACAATAAAATTGAATCTTATATACCTACATAGATAATTCTCAAAAACATAATACTGGTTGAATATCCCTGGGATTTTTTTTTGGGGGGGGTTTTAAAATATTTGCATATACATGATGAGATATCTTGGGGATATAACTCAAGTCTAAGGACAAAATGCATTTATGTTTCACATATACATTATACACACAGCCTGAAGAAAATTTTATACAATTGTATAGAAATTTTTATATAAAATCTTAAATAATTTTGTGCATGAAACAAAGTTTTGACTGTTTTGATTGCAACCTGTCACATGAGGTCAGCAGTGGAATCACCCACCTGTGGTGTCATGTTGGCACTCAAAAAGTTTCAGATTTGGCAGCATTTCTGATTTCAGATTTTTGGATTAGGGATGCTCAACCTGTCTAATGAAGTTGCAAAATTATATAATTTTTGCAAATTTTAAATAATGCAAAATAAAATCATATATATGTGTGTGTATATGTGTGTATGTGTTTGTGTACACATTAATGTGTGTGTGTGTGTGTGTGTGCGCGTATACACACACACACACACGTCACATGCGAATGACAAATACCAAATTCAAAATAGTGGCTACTTTTGAGGAGAATGGGGAATAGAATTGAGGAGGAGTATCTGAAAGGTTTCATCTGAAATGTCTCATTTATTTTTTTTAAATGGTGAGGCAAATATGGCAAAATTATTTAATAATCATTAAAATGAAGTATGGATTCATAAATGCACATTCATTATTTTTCATTTTTCTTTATGTTTGAAATGTTTTATAAGTAATAGAAAAGTGATTTCATGCTTTACTTAAAGGTGATCACAGTCTATAGTTTAGAGGTGGAGAGAGACATGTCTGCAACTAATTTGTATTTGGAACTTTTTTGATGACTATAATGGAAAGTCCCTCAAGTCAGCTTCAAAATAGGGACATTTATTATAAAGTCACACAAAGGACACTTACCGAAATCAAAGGACAGAAGCTAAAGTACAGCCAGGACTCCTGGGGACTGGAAAATGGCCAGGAACTTAGACTACCTTTAACAAAAGCTGCAAGGTTGCTCTCTCTCTCTCTGTTTCTCATTTTCTCAGGACATGTACTTCAGCCTCTGCTCTCTACTTCTTCTTAACCTCTCTGATTCATCTATAGGATATAAGATGAAGTTGCCCATCTGACTGGCAAATTTATTTGGTGATTCTGTTCAGATTCCAAAAGGGGGTACATAATGCACACAGATCGTCATTTTGAATCAGGCCATACAGGTCAGATTTCCATGTCAAGTCCATGTACAGGCCATTTCCCATGCCTCATCTTTTGTTCAATCTAGTGCAAATAGCAATGCAAATAGCAGCCCTGGGCTGTTTTTTTTTGTTTTTTGTTTTTGTTTTTGTTTTTGTTTTGAGCAAGAGCTGTGAAGGTACCACTACTACTACTAATAAGAATGATAATTAGCACTTATTTAATGCTTACTGTGTTCCAAAGACTACACCAAACACCTTACATACACCATCCCATTTGCTTCATATGACAACCCTAAAAAGTAATACTATCATCCCCATTTCATAAAAGAGGAAAATGAGACAGAGAGAAACTAAGTAACTTATACCAGGTCACATGGCAAATGGTAAAGGCAGGGCTCCCAGGCAACCTGAGCATGGCTGACAAATTGACTGACATGTCTTGTCCTTTGCTTCAGCCAGAGCGAACAGCAGTGGGCATTATCATAGAGAAGCAGAATGCAATAGAGAGAAAAGGAAGTCATTTAGACAGGTCACATGTGAAACTGCTGTACCAGAGACTTTAAAATGCAGTAACTCTCTCACATGCCTTTGCCATCTTCAACACATAGTTTCCAATTGCCCCAAGCATCACTCTTTCCCAGACAGCAGGAGAAGAGATCCAGGACAAGCGGCTGCTTCTTTAAGGAGATGACCCAGAAGTTACAGGATCACTTGTGTTCAAACCTCATTGGCCTAATTCCATCAGGAGTTGCTTGGAAATGTAGTTTCTAGTTGGAAGATCTTAGACCCAGTTAAAACATTCCTATTGCTAAGGAAAGAAAGTGGGGGAGAGGAACAGTGACCACTAGGAGATAGTTGTATACATTTGGCCACTTAGGAAGCAAGATTTTCAGGAATTTTAAAAAATAATTCTGTCCTATCCCAGCTTCCAAATGGAGCTAGAACTTCCCTCTCATATACTCTTTTCGCAGGGCCATTGTGCAGGATTGTTCTGCCCAAGCAGAGAGGATATCATTTCTCCATACAGTGAGGTGAATGCCATCCCAGACCAGGCCCCATAGTGGCACAGCTCTTACTCCTTTTTCTTTCAGCATGCACTCCTGTTAACATGAGCAATTCTTAGCAGTTTACATTGCAGTGTGAGTATGATTTATCCTTGGGAGACTAGGTATTTGCTGCTTGACCCTTGAGCAAGGATAACTCCAATATCACACATTTCATTAGGTAAGAGTTCTGGGAATAGGAAATTCCACTGGGATAAGCAAAAGGGTTAAAGATCTGATCCCACACAAGAATTGACTCCTAGTTCTTTGTCTTACAGCCGTCTCTTTGTTTGTCTCAGGGAGGTAAGATGAACCCCAGCCAGCAGCCCTGCCTAAACCAGCCTGATATGGGCCACCCACTGTGCTCTAGACATGGAAAGAAACACAGTCTCATTCTCACTTCATTTCATCTTGTTGACTTGTCTGCCTTTCTTTGGACTGGACTTTTCTCATCCTGGCATGGTGTATTCTTTAGATCTGTTTTGGTTGTAAATGACACAAACGCAACTCAAACTAACTCAGTATAAAGAGGAGGGTAGTGTTCATGGAGAAAAACCACAGAATGAGCACAGAATATAAGTGGGTCTTAGGGAAACTAGAACCAGGTGCTCAAATGCCACTAGAATTTTGCTCTGTGACATCTCTGTCTCATCATTAGACTACCCTGGAGAAGTAAAGGCTGTAGCTGGTAGCACGGCCACCAGCAGGCTCATGTTGTCCAGAGTTGCTCCTGGAAGAAACTGAGAGCCTCCCTCGTCCAAGAGAGTACCTCAGAAGTACTCTGGTTGCTACACTCAAACCAGGCATCCAGCCTCAAGCATAGTTGGGATAGGAGGAGAGGCCTGTGAGGCCCAGAAGTCCCCATCGAGGTCAGAGTGTTGGAATAGAGAAATAAGCATTTGCCCCCCCAAAAGTGTATCTGTATGTATTGGCTAGAGCCAGGGTTCTCAGCAGGGGACAATTTACCCCAGGGTACATCAGGCAATGTCTGGAGACATTTTTGATTGTCACAATCAGTGGGGGAGATGTATGTGTGCCACTGGTATCTAGTGTGTCAAGGTCAAGGGTGCTGTTAAACAGCCTAGAATAGAGAGAATAGCCCCCCACGACAAAAAAGTATGCAGTCCAAAATGTCAATAAAGGGCTTCCTTGACTTACAATGGGGGTTACATACTGATAAACCCATTAATAAGTAGAAATTATTATAAGTCAAAAATGCATTTAATACACCTAACCAACTGAACATCGTAGCTTAGCCTAGCCTACCTTGAATATGCTCAGAACATTTACACTAACTTACAGTTGAGGAAAATCATATAACACAAAGCCTAGTTTATAATGAAATGCTGCATATCATAATTTATTGAATACTGTATTGAAAGTGAAAAACAGAATGATGACTGAGTGCCTGAAATACAATTTCTACCAAATGCATATCACTTTTGTACCACTGTGAAATCTAAAAATCTTCAGTTAAACCATGATGATGTCAGGGACCATCTATAGTAGCAAGGTTGAGAAACCCTGAGTTAGAGGGTAGGATGGGGAAAATCTTGCATTTACTATAATAGAAGGGGACAGAAGGGTTGGGCTGCTTTGACAATGGTAGTCCCTCTGAGTGGTAAACTTTGGAGGCTGCAATTCAGGCCTGGGAATAAAGGACAAGAGGACAGGGGCTGCTTGACCAGCTCTGACTCTCAGGTTTTAACCACCTGAGCTTGGGCGGGCACCCTAATGGACCATCCTAGTTGACAGGCACTTCGTTCTTTAGAGGTGGCAAGAGTTCTGGAGTGCAGTGGCATAATCTCAGCTCACTGAAACCTCTGCTTCCTGGGTTCAAGCGATTCTCATGCTTCAGCCACCTGAATAACTGGGATTACAGGCATGCACCACCACACACAGCTACTTTTTTGTATTTTTAGTAGACACAGGGTCTCGCCATGTTGCCCAGCTGGTCTTGAACTCTGAGCTCATGCAATCCACCCCCTAGAGGTTTTCTCTTGACCTTGGTCCCATACCTACTGCTCTTGGGAACCAGGTCAGGTAGCTTTTGTGCTGGGATTAGGGATAGCTCCCCTGACACAGGTTACCTACTCAGCACTCCTCATCCTTTACCTCACAGGGAACTATGTGCCCCACTGCATGGGCCCTTCTTTTACCTCCGTGTCTCTGCACAGGCTAGTCCCTCTTCCTCTAACTGGTTGGCTGCTCATTATCCTTCCAGGTTTATCTCAGCAGTCACTCCTTCAGGAAGCCTTCCATGTCCCACACAGACACACACACACACACATATACACACTTTGGAGATGGCCCACACCTGTTCCCCTATTGCATTCTAGGAACACTTCCACCCCAGCATCACACAACACAAGAGTGAGACAGGAGGTCTCATTTCTCCCAATACTACAAATCTCCTTGAACAAAGTGACTGTTTCAGTCCCCTGTGGCTCTCCAGCAGTCAGGACAGTGCCTATCACGGTGGGCATAAGACTTTACCAACCTGAAGGTAAAGGGAGTTGGATAAAATACCTCCAAAGACTCCCTATCACCCCAGGATTTGTGACAACCTACAATAAATCAGGAAGGTTAGAGATCCAAGTTGATCTTTAGTCTAGTTCTGTGCGGTAAAAACGAAAGACTCTCATGAAAGAAGAACCAGAACGGCAATCAAGGGGAGGGCACACCCTATTCTTGTCCTACCTAGAAAGGCCTCAATCCAAAATGCCAGCCTGAAAGCCCTTTTCTTCCCCCATCAAGGATGTGTTAAGAGCTCTTGTTTCCAACCTGGCACCGACGTAGTTAAAGCTGCACCATTTGCTGTGTGAGGCTTTGATTCTGCTGACTTTATTTCAAGCAATCAAAAATACCTAATTTGCATTCACATTCACATCAGTGGCCCATATGTTAGCCCTGTTTAAAAGCTATAGGCTCGCATTCATTATGAAAGACTTGGCTCCCCTTCGTTATCTTTTCACTTTAAAATTATTGAGATACTGTCGCTACAAAGGTTTATATTTAGCAAAGACACAACGTTTCCGTGTGCGTATGTGTCTCTGCCCATGTCTGTGTGTCTGAAAGGGATCTGATATTTGCATCTTCCTCCAAAATATCTGATAACTTTCAAAATGGGAAGTGGAAGAGCCGTCTCTTTCTCGATCTATTTCATATGTGACAGCGCTGCCTCCTACCTAAGGCATCATTAAAATACCGCGTTGCAATATGTCGGTGCACATGATTCTAGACCACACACTGAGCCCTGAGAAGCAGGCCCCTCCGGAGAGCCGCAGTGAGAAAATCACAGTTTCTTACCAAGAAACCCAGCCAGGGTTTGCTTTTAGGATTCAATCACATCTCAATTAGATTCCACTCACTGGTGGGAAGGGTTTGTTTGTCTGTGCCTCATTCTTTTATTTATTAAAAATTTATTGACCCCCTACTACATGAAATGCACTCTCCTATGTAGAACCACAAAGATTTTTAATAAAGGGTCTCAGCTATCAAGGAACTTACAGGGAGCAAACATGGGGAGGACAAGCATTCCAACAATTAGGACTCTTGGAAAAATATGCTAGAATACTGGTACATGCAAAGAGCTAGTAATGGGGCACTGGAAAGGGGACGATGGTTCTTCCTGGAGAGTTAGAGCAGCAGGCAGGGCTTAGTGGGCAGGGAGGTCATCATCAGCAGCTGGGTATATTTGACCTGAGCCTTCAGGAAGGAATTTACAGTTGTGGCAAAGCAGAGAAAGGATGATGGAGCAGCAAGAGCAAGGGTAAGATGTGAATTCAGTAAAGTATCTTTGTTCTTCCCCATAGCAGATGCTGTTTGCATGGGCACCCCTCCCCTCCCTGATTGTGGCATAGCTAAAAGACACAATGGCTAAGGTGTGTACAACCAACAGCAATAGCGTATTTGTTCTCTAGGATCACATACCTGAGACTGGTGAAAGTGGGGAAAACAGGGGGCTGAGAATAGAAGTCGGAAATCTGTATCTTTCTATATCCTTTTGTCCTGCTTGGAATTTTTTTCCCTGTTCTGTGTAAGCACTGCTATTTAAAGAAAAAAAATTGAAAATATATTTTGAATTGATGAATTCTAAATAACATTCCAAGCTTTATCATTAAAGAAGCTAATTAGGGAAACTGCATCATGACATCAAGTTTGAAAAATCAAATGAAGGGAACCAGTAGCATGGATATGTGTTTGATACTTGAACAATGCATTGGGGGCAGGGGAAATGTGTGCAAGAGCCTTATTATGGTTTTATGGGAAGGAAAAAGCAAGGCAGGGTGTGCAGATGTAGGATTAGCTAGTTGGAATAATTTTGGCTGGCACTGGGGTGTAGGGTCAGACCCTAGTTATTTGGTACCTGGCCCTGGGGTGATTAGGGCAGGGAAATAGTAGCTTGGAATATGATAGTCTAATAAAGAAGATGTTAGGGATGGTGGTTGGTTTCATTTGCTTGGTTTGCATATGAAAGGCACACTCCTAACAGGTGGGGCAGTCCATTCAAAGTCAGCAAGACCCCAGATGTCAAAGCATCAGAATACAGAAAATAAAAAGGCATAATTAATACAGTTTGCCATTGGGGGTGCAAATATTAAAGAGGCGTTCCTTAGGACTTTTTGCTTTGGCTTGCTTTATTATGTAGAATCCTATATTCAAATACAATCTTTCTTAGGTGGCCAACGTATAAAGTCATTACAAAGAGTTGTTGGCCCAGAGCCTTAAATACAGAGCCTCCCTGCCCATCTTCAGGGTAGTTCCACCTAGAAATCTGTGGATAATACTTGGAAACATAGCCCTGGAGGCCTCTCCTAATGCCAGTTGTGCCTGCCAAAATGTGGGACTCAGCTGCTCACATTCTAGCCCTCTGTGCATACATGACCTTGGTCTTTTGGAGGTTCGCCAAAGGTTCCAGGAACCCATCGCCAGGTCTGTTCTGCCAGAATCTCACTGCTCGCCAAAACATCATCTGCACAGAGGACAAGGCTGGGAAAGGAGACACTTCAAGGCAAGTTGGGATTGTGTTGGGTATTGTATGGGGACTTGTTTGGGACCCAAATCACAATAGACTCTTCTGGGGAGTTAGACTGAACCATGCAGAAGACTCTGGCCTAGACTAAAGCAATTGAGCAACCTCTTGTGCTCCCTTCTCCTTTAAGCTCACACATTATTCTCAAGTCCTCCATATCTTCCTACTCCAATGGCAAGGAAAGACCTGCCTGGAGGTGAGCCAGATGGCCATGGAGTAGTCAGAGCAAACTTCACCACAATGTCTAGGATGGAGTAATTGTGCTGACCTGATCCGGACCTTTCAGACCTGCCTTAGTTCACTAACTGGAAGTAAGCAAAAAAGAGAAGAAAGGAAATCAATATTTCATTGTCATTGGTGTCATCATTATCATTAATACTGTTCATTTTACTGTAATTGTCAGTTTTTTGTTTTTTGTTTTTTTTTTTGAGGCGGAGTCTCACTCTGTTGCCCAGGCTGGAGTGCAGTGGCGCAATCTCGGCTCACTGCAAGCTCCGAGTTCATGCCATTCTCCTGCCTCAGCCTTCCGAGTAGCTGGGACTACAGGAGCCGACCACCATGCCTGGATAATACTTTTGTATTTTTAGTAGAGACGTGCCCATGTTGGCCAGGATGGTCTTGATCTCCTGACCTTGTGATCTGCCCGCCCTGGCCTCCCAAAGTGCTGGGATTACAGGAGTGAGCCACCTTGCCCGGCTGTCAATTTTTTTTAAATAATACAATGACGCATCACATAAGGATCATTTTGGCCAGTGACAGACCACATATACTGCAGTGGTCCCTTAAGATTATAATGGAGCTATCCTATATAAGTGTACCATTTTAAAATTTTTACACAGTATTTTTACTGTATCTTTTCTATGTCTAGATATGTTTCAACACACAAATGCTCACCACTGTGTTATAGTTGCCTACAAGATTCAGTAGAGTACCACGCTGGACAGGTTTGTAGCCTGGCAGCAATAGGTGATACCACATAGCCTAGGTGTGCAGGAGGCTATACCATCTAGGTTTGGGTAAGTACACTCTATAATGTTCTCACAATGACAAAATCACCTAATAATGCATTTTTCAGAACAGAATATAGTTTCTCAGAAAATATTCCTTTGTTTAAGCAATGCATGACTGTATCCCTTTCTTGCTTTATTTATTACATACAAATGTAATTATTACATACAAATTTAATTATTTAATTATTACATACAAATTTAATGTGCCTTTTTTTTTTTGAGACAGAGTCTCACTCTGTCACCTAGGCTGGAGTACAGTGGCATGATCTCGGCTCACTATAACTTCTGCCTCCCCAGTTCAGGCTTCAGGCTGTTCTCCTGCCTCAGCCTCCCAAGTAGCTGGGATTACAGGTGTGCGTCATCACACCCAGCTAATTTTTGTATTTTTAGCAGAGACAGGGTTTCACCATGTTGGCCAGGCTGGTCTTGAACTCCTGACCTCAAGTGACCCACCCGCCTTGGACCCCCAAAGTCCTGAGATTACAGGCGTGAGCCACTGCACCCAACCTTTAATGTGCTTGTTTACCCTGAAATAGCTGGGAGAACTTGTATCTCTGTCTCGCCAACCTGAAGTCTCTAAGTCTATGCTCTCTCAAATGGTGCAGTGATGACAAGACATGGTTGTTATTTCTCCTTTGACTTACTGTATCCCATATTTGTTGGGATGCTGAAAGCATGGGCTGAATAGTAAGTCTCCCCACTCATGGGACCACTCCATTACCTCCAGCGAGCCTCATCTCATCCTGCTCCTTGTGCTCGGGAATAAAGGACGGTTTATTGTCCCCGATTGTACCTCTGTGCCCTGTTCTTTCCCGTGTTCTTTTCTTGTGAGAAAAGCATCCAACGGGAGGGAAGAGTGGCTTCCTGCTTTGAATCTTGAGTTAGAAAATGTTCCCCGTTGTTTTATGCTGTGGAACATTCCAAGTGACAATTCCTTGGAAACAGTGGTTCCTGACACGCCACTTAATCAGTTGTTGCTCAGTAGCAAGTAAGAGAATATTTTGTGTTTATTTGTTTTTTATTTTGGGTTCAGGACTTTATTGTGGAGAGTTGAAAGAACTTGCCAGCAGTGTGACACTGGAACCAGTGGAATTATACCCTATTTTTCATAAGGCTGCTCTTTGCAGCACATCCTGAGCACAGAAGAAAGTGCCCACATTGAGGGTTGATCATGTACTAAGTGGAATTACAGTCATGTTAGTCCCAGCAGAAACCCGATGTCGCTGATACAGGGTGAGGTATTAGACAAACACTTTACTGTCTGTTTTTGTAATATAGATGTTTCCATGTACTGGCTGCGTGATTGATTTTAAACTGCTCTCTTCCTGTCATTCATATTGACATGAATATTGAATGTTCAAGTGAGATGATTTATTTTCAAAATGTATAGAGTGTGATCCCTATGTAGGCTGTTATTGCACATAGTTATCTAATATGAAAGCAAATACATTTGGCTCTGAACTTATTTTCTTGGCTTCTTAGATAATATGGAAAACTAGAAGTTGAATTTAACCCATATGGACAGGTAGGTGAAGTAGAAAACAAACTCATGTGAGATGGAGAGGAACCACCCTTGATCAGATGAGGAATGATATGGGGAAGCAGTTGGCAGTGGTTTGTGTTATGTTCCAGGCCTTACTGATTCTGGAACAGCCACCTTGCACATCTCCGGAAGTTTAGGGCAAACACTTAAATATATAACAACAACAACAACAAAAAGGCGTTAGAAGATCATGAGAGAATGACTCCAAGATTAATTTTGCAGATATTTTTTAGAAAATATTTTATGGGCTCTATTCACTTCTAAGTAACATCCTCAGATTTCTAAAATACTCTCAGAAATATCTGAAATTCATTGATACAGAAACCAGCCTGGCGATTGCTCAAGGATGTGAAGAGGAGATTCCGAGATGCTCTGTAATTCTGATTTGTTGTTTGTCATTTTGAATTACCAAGTGACAGAACCCCAAGTTGTATAAGTGAAGAACTAATCCAATCACCCCACGATCCAGTCAGTAAACCTGATTTTCAAGATGGTAACTGATGTCTCCAAGGTGCAATAAGGTAGATACTGGCCACCTGTGGCTATTAAGAACTTGAAATGTGACTAAAGTAACTAAAAAATTGACTCAAATTTTATTTTAATTAATTTCAATTTACATACTGATATTTTACTTAGTTACTGAAAAATTTTAAGTACATCTGGAGCAATTTGGCTTTGTTAATCTACTTTTTCAACTGAAAATCTAAATACAGATTATTTCTGAGGAATATTTAGCATCTGAATCAAGACATGTTGTAAACATAGAACACACATTAGATTTAAAAGACAATATAAAAATGCAAATATTTCATCAATAAGTTTTATATTGATTGTTTATTGAAATATTTTGGATATATTGAGTTAAACACAATTTATTAAAATTACCTGTTTCTTTGTACTTCATTTTAATGTGACTACTAATAATTTAATTACATATGTGCCTAGAATTATTTATCTATTGAACAGTGCTGCTTTAGAGAGGATAACAAACAATATTACAAATCTAGTTTTTGATTCTTGGTCTCTTGATTTTTTTCCCTGAACTATACTTCTTCTCTAGAATATTTCTGATCTCCCTTATTGTCTTTGAAAAAGCTGGTATGTGGGCTTTCATCAAAAGCTAAAATAAAATTCGAAAAAAACACTGTCTGGCTGATTTAGACTCTCTGCTCTGCTGTCTTGCCTATTCTTCACGCTGGCCCTTTACTTTAAGTCTTGACCTTGCTGTCAATGTGGGCTGCTAATTGTGATTCTTCATGTTGTTCTTTGTAGTAGTATTCACCAAATTCCCCATCCTCTCCAGTAGCAGGATGATGCATCTCTTCCTCTTGAAATCAGGTGTGGCCATGAGATTGCTTTGGGTAATGAAGCCTGAGCAAAGGTGATGTCTACCTCTTGTGGGTAGAAGTACTAGAGCTGTGTGGCCTTTGACATGTTTTCTTCTTTTTCTGCCATGAACCAGATGGAGGCTGCAATGCCCTAGGCTGCTCCATCAGTCTAGGTTCTAGAGTGGAGGTGACTGGAGCGAGCTGCAGCCAGTGCTGGGTCCTAGCATGAGTGAGGACAGTCCTCTGTGCTGGAAGCTTCTGAGATTTAGGGGTCTTTTATTATTGCAACATAACCTACTCCTTATTGTTTATGAACTTTGGAGAGGGCAAGAGGAAGGAAAGGAAAAAGAAGAAAATGGGTTCAGTAGCTGGGAGGCAATTCCAATTTTTACCTTTATAGAGTCTGTGAGGACATCATGACAAACATCCAGTCTTCATGTTGAGCACCTTTGAGCTTCATATCATGCTCTTATTGACCTTCTAAGAGCAAAAGGGTTGCAACACTTTTGTTACCTCATGAGGAGACTTTAGCTGAGGATTTGGACCTGAAGTTCTCTGGAGAATGATTCCAGACCTCTGAGGGTAAGATTCATCCCTAATTTATCTCCGCATCTGCAACACTCAGCTCAGGTCTTAACATATGAAAACTATTCATTAATTCAGTGTTTGTTGAATGAATAAATAAAATGTGGATACATTAATACAGGAAGGAGCTGAAGAAGGTATGAACATTTCAAAGGAATTGGAAACACGGGGTTTGCAATATAAGGAATTAAAAGAAAACTCTGTATAAGTTTTGGCAGTGTTTGCTACACGGGTAGTGACATGCACTCACACAGCGCCCTGGGCTTAGGAAGGCTTCACATTAGTTTAATGCTTGACTGTTGGGATTCTGAAATTCTTAATACTGTTTTTTAACAAGCGTCCTGCATTTTCATTTTGCACCGGGCCCTGCAAATTACTTAGCCAGTCCTGTGTACAGATGGTGGAAGTAAACGGGAAATTAAATATTTAGAAAATGTTTGGAAGGATGAAGTTGCACTTGAGGGTTACATCTGGATAAAAGTGAGAAATTGGGCCTTTGGAATCTTTTTATATGTGCTTATATTTAAACTGAAATAAGCCAGTACATGCATTCTTTTCTAATCTTATGTTTAGATTAGGAAACAGACTGACAGCTGACCTGTGGCAGCAATAAAATTATTGGTATGATTCCATCAGAAAAACATCAGTGTAAACAGCTGTGCACTGAGTGGGAAAACAAGAAACAGAAAAAGAAAATTCAACCAGTTGTTTGCAATGGCAGATTATAATTTCAGCTGAAATTATGATGATTATAATGGAAAGAATTGCAATGTGTGCTGAGATCACTGTTTTATGTGTGTAGAATTCAACACCAAGTTTATATTTACTTTTTGGTAATAAATAATTTTTAACTACCTCAGTACATAAATGAAAGTGGCCATTAAGACTGAAATTTAGCAAGTGATAAAATGGGACTTATTTCTACTGATCTGCATTTTGTATATAGACACACATGTTTATGTGTGTATTTATGCATGCATCTATTTACATAACGTATATTAATGTGGAAGTGGGAGTAGTATGTGTCAAGCACCTTGGGAAAGAAAGGAACATGGTAAATTCTGGCCATTGACTGGTAAAGGAAACACCAAAAAGGAACTAGGTTTATGGTGGGAAGATTATAAGTCTGATTTCAGAAGCACATGAAAAGTTGATTCCCGAGTGCTTTAAAAGAGATGTAATAAGTAATCTTTTTGACACATGCATTTGGGGATAAAAGAAAATGTCTGGTCTAGAGACAAGAATTTGAAAGTTACCTGTGTGTAATCAGTCATTGAGGTCTTAGCTATCAATGAGATCACCTAAGCAAAGAAAATATAGGAGAGAGAAGAAAAGAGGCAGCCACTAACCCCTTGAAGAATAAATAGGTCTGCTTGTGTGACTGAGAAGGGCTGGGGGCAGAGAGTTGGGGAATAAGAACCTGAACTATGTCAGGAACAGATGCTGAGGGAAAAGATTATTTTAAGAAGAAGCAATAGTGGTGCCAAGAGCTACAAGTAGGTACAATAAGATGAGAACAGAGACATGTTCATTAGATTAAGTATCATAGAGGTCATCAGGACAGAGACAGGCTAGGGTAAGTTGAGGAGTGGATGTTCAGCTTCCTTCTGTCCCTCCTTCTCCGGTTGAAAGCTACAAAGAATCAAGTCATGCTATTCTCAGTTTTGCTCAGTCACTTCATTGAGAAAGCTTGAGACGTATCTCGAGGTGTCCAGGAAGAAACAATTTTCCAGCTGGATTGATGAAAAATGGTGAGACAGAAAAGGTGACTTCCCTGGACTCAGGTTCAGCTCCAAGTCTTTGTCTGGGGATGATGCTTGGAGTTGGGAAAGTCACTGAGGAAGTGGGCTAAAGTGTTTCCTTTAGAAAAGGCAAAGAATTTTGGTGCAGTATTTGCGGTCTCATGTGGGGAAGACCTAATTCCTGTGTCCATGCCGGGACTCAGAACCAAGAGGAAGTGTGTGGCTGGTGTGCACTCCACTGAGAGGTCACGTGCCAAGTGGGGACTATGGTGAGGTCCTGGCATTACTGCAAAGCAAGTGGCCTCCTGGTTATTTCAAATGACCAGAGCCCATGGAGGCGCAGGTTTCACATTCAGTCTCAAATTTGAACTTACATCCCTGACTCTCACTGAGGCCAAATGCACGGCCTCAGAAATACACAAGCAGGACTGGAAAAAAGTCAGCTGAAAACTGAAAATCTGTGTTTTGTTGCTTATCCACCCAGGCAAGTTAATGAACATCTCTGCCTCAGCTTCCTTGTCTTTGAAATACCGGTAATAGAATCTACTTGATAAGATTTAGGGGAAAAATTAAATGATATAATATATAAAAAGTACTTTATATATACATGCAGTCTCTAGCATACAGTAAGCACTCAATAAATGTAAGCTGTTTTTATTTTTATTCCTACCAGACACTTGTGAACAACAGCATGATTATATTAGATCATATTTTGGGTATGAAACATCAACTTGTTAAGTGTAAATATTTGAAAAATACCATCATTATCTGTGACCCATTTTGACATTTCTTGATATATCTCTTAATATACCAGAGCCTTACAACAATCCAAGAGGTTTGGATTGGTTTCTACCTCTGAGTGAACTTGTCAATAATCACTAAAGAAGAACTGCGTGTAGAAATTGAATGTGAGAGAAAACAGTGATGGAGAATGAGAAAGAGGTGATTGTCTCCCTAATTGCTAGAAGTGTCTTGAATGCCAAACCTCTATTATTCTTTAAAAGGCACTTGATACAGTAATAAAATAACTGTTGCTGCACTATTCATGTCAATGTCATTGTTATTCAAACAATCAGGACCAGTTGGAAACTGTCTTCAGACAGGACACATAGGCAAGGCTAGCTCTCAGTATTTCTGTAAGCAAATGGGACTGTTCTTTTGTTTGCGTTTTTGTTTTTTTGAGATGGAGTTTTGCTCTCGTTGCCCAGGCTGGAGTGCAGTGGCATGATCTCGGTTCACTGCAACCTCCGCTTCCCGGGTTCAAGCGATTCTCCTGCCTCAGCTTCCCGAGTAGCTGGGATTACGGGCATGCGCCACCACGCCCAGCCAATTTTCGTATTTTTAGTAGAGATAGGGTTTCGCCATGTTGGCCAGGCTGGTCTCGAACTCCTGACATCAGGTGATCTGTCTGCCTCAGCCTCCCAAAGTGCTGGGATTACAGGCATGAGCCACCACACCTGGCCAGCAAATGGGACTGTTGAAGGTTGCTTCGTGAATTACATTTCAAACTACAGAACTGTAGCCCACGAGGGATATTGGTGTTTCCATTGCTTATCAACTAGAATTAGAGTTTGGAGGCTAAGATTGGAGTCTCTGGAAAAAGGAGGGAAAAAACACCTAGCTTGATGACTGGGCAGAAAACTCCCAACTTTCCACAGGAAAAAAAATTGCTAAAAGAGAGGGTAAATTACTGGACATGATTATTCATACCAGGTGAACTAGTCTTTGGAAACTCAGAGCTGATTAAATATATATTTTAGCTGATGGAATATGTATTTTAATGTATATTTTAGCAGCAATGACAGCTTTGCTACTTTTTAGTATTGTCAAGTAAAGAAAATATTCACAGTAAGTTCTGGTATTTCTAAGTACCAATTTCTTTCTTCTAAAAGGCATTCTACCTACCTGAAAGACAGTGGTACTCACCCTGGACTAATAAGGGCACAAACATAGGACTTAGCAAAGCTAAAGCTTCAGCCTACGGGGGGTAAAACTAGTTCACAGTGAATTCCACAGGGAGGAATCCAGCCCCAGGTGCACATAGGAGCAGAGAAGGAAGGCTCCCATTTTGAAGCTCTGGGCCAAGGAGTTGTACTTTGAACAGAGAGCTGTCTTCTGAAGAATAGTCTTAACTGCAATAACTTGGAGGGGAAATTGCTATGTGTGTGGGGGGTGGGGATGGTGGAGAATATGGCAGCTCTCATCTTGGTGCTGGGTCCTCTAGCTCAGCGGTCCCCAACCTTTTTGGCACCAGGGACCAATAATTTTTCCATGGACTTGGGTGGGTTACAGGGTGGGGGATGGTTTCCAGATGATTCCAGTACATTACATTTATTGTGCACTTTATTCCTAATATTATTGCACTGTAATATATAATGAAATAATTATGCAACTCACCATAATTCAGAATCAGTGGGAGCCCTGAGCTTGTTTTCCTGAAACTAGACTATCCCATCTGGAGATAATGGGAGACAGTGACAGATCATTAGGCATTAGATACTCATAAGGAGTATGCAACCTAGATCCCTCACATGCGCAGTTCACAATAGAGAATTCCTATGAGAATCTAATGCCATCCACTGATCTGACAAGAGGTGGAGCTCAGGTGGTGATGAAGCTTTGCTCACTCACCTGCCACTCACCTCCTGCTGTGTGACCCAGTACCCCCTGGTACTGGTCTGTGGCATGGTGGTTGAGGACTCCTGCTCTAGCTCTCATTTTATATAAATTTTATTTACCAAGAGAATAAGTATTATATCCCCATTACAAAAATAAGAAAGTGGAAGCTCAGAGACTGTCTGGGACTTGTCCCAGGTCACACAGCTGTCAATTTGGCAGGAGTGGGTGGGGCTGGGATTAAACCCCAAGGCTTTCCTCTTCATGCATATCTTTTCTGCTCTATCCAAGCTGCTGCTCATCACACAGTTCTGCCTCCCCTCCCAGTCCAGATATCTCTAACAACCCTTGGAGGTGTTTTTTAATCAGAGAGTTACAAAGACAGATTATGTGAAAATGGCTGAATCTGCATCATGGGATAAGAGCTAGCTGCAGTTGACTCTTCAATTAACTTAAGTGTAATCGTTATATTCCTGCTGACATCATTTGCCACGTCTGCCTCATTGTAATCAATTAGTTAATTGACTGATATCTAGCTTGGTTATAAAAGGGTACAAACAGTTTAACAAGCTGAAAATATTATGGAAGAAATCAGAGGGAGCAAAAATAAGACATGAGGAAAAAGCTCAGGAAAACACAGCAGTTCTCATTCATACTTGGCCAAGGATGTGGCTTTATCTGGGGGAGCGCTGTGCTGCTTTGTTCATTTCCCGAGTCCTACAAATGCTTCTGTTTAGGCTCAACTCTGTTCTTATCACAGGCAGGAGGCAGCACGGGGCTGTTGCTTCCTGCTCCCTTAAACAGAAGACTTTATTACCCCTGGTAGAGAATGGTCTGTATCAGTGGATAAAATAGATCAAAGTTCAATATTTTGCCCAACCTGTTAAAATACTCGTTTATTTCCTGCTAAGACCCTTTCTATATATATGTATAAACATTTCTGCTGAGTTGAAATTATACCATATACATAATTTTATACTCAGCTTTGTTATTCTCAACTGTATATTGTTACAGCATGCAAAATTATATGAAATTCTGTGAAAACAGTTTGGGAAACCAATTTAATTGTTTTTTTTTTTAATTGTGAAAAATATATATTCATATGAAAGACAACTCAGGGGTATACAAGGGCCTGAAATCTCCCTACCCACACCCAGCCCTGTCTCATCTCCAGCACACTTTGCAAAAATGCCTGACCTGAGTAGCAGCTCTTGCTGTTAGGGTAAGTCTCTGAATCTCTAGGGCCTGTTCCTTGGGGCCAATGTACTGTAGCTGAGTTGTAGAATTGGATAGGAGTGCTTGTACATGACTTCTCTTGATCTAAAAATGATTTTCTCCTTAACCAGAGACATTTCTTCCTGGTTAGTTTTTGCCTAACTCTACAAAATATTCTGCCCCCTACTCCCACCCCAGGTACCCTGGCTGCCAAAGGTCAGTTCCACTACTTGGTGATTTCATTATGACCACCGCATTGTGCATGCGGAGGATCCAGCTGTATCTGCCAGTTTGTTCTGCCCTGAGGCCTTTGCACAGGCGGGCCTGGGAGCTTGTGTAAGCCAGGCAGTGCATCATCCATCCAAGCACTGAGTCCATGTGGGCTGATTAAAACAAACTCTAAGCAACAAGACACTCTAGACTGTGCCCAGGGCTTCCAACCACTTGTCCTTTCTCCTGGACTCTTGGCTTCAGGTTTTGGACTCTCTATCCAACATTGACGGCTGCCTCTAATATCCTCTGGCAATTTTCTTGCCTCTTTTTACTTCTTAGTCTTTGGCTGGTTCATTCCTATGTCTTTTGCTGTTTTTTTGTTTTTGTTTTTGTTTTTTGTTACCTTGTGCATTTCCTTTATCCTAAACTCATGGCCATATGGAATTTCAGCTCCTGCCAGAATTTCATATCTTCCCTCCATCCCCTGTCCCTTTTTTGTTGGGATAAAACATGGTCCAACAGTTTGTCCCTAAATGTTGTTGGGACCCTCAGAACCTACACTGGGGCAATGCACGAAGTCCTGGTCACTCTCCCACTGCCCATTCCTGGGGACTTGAGAGTGGCAGGAAGGAAAAACAGTCATAATTGTTCACCAAAAGAGATAAGGAGGCGATATGGTTGACATCAAATTTACATCAGCCACTGCTTAGGGTGCCACTGCCTTGCCCACATTTCTTCTCTCAGAGTAATTCTGGAGGACTTCCAGTAAATTTCCAGGCTCCCAAGCCCCTCGCCAAGGGGAGGGGTGAGAGAGGATGAGCAGACTGGCCCTGCAGACCCCTCTGTGAGGATCTAGCAGGACGGATGGACGGACGACCCCTCTGTGGAGGCATTCCACAGCCACCATTCCTGTCTCCTTTAGCTGATTTAGCACAGAATTCTGCCAGACTAGCAGCAGGACAGATTCTCAGAAGACTTCCGAGGGTCCCTTTAGGGAGGGCTCTCTCATTCACTGGTGGTGTGGGTAAAAAGGGCAAATTTTCCAGAAGGTGATAAGCATTTGTAATTTTCTATATAACTTTGTCCCAGACATTCTACTCCTAGGAATTTACTCTCTAGGAAATGACTGGACAAGGATAGAAAGGGGCAACTGAGTAACTAACTCAAGAATGTAACTAACTGTAAGAATGCCTTTGGCAGAGTTGCCCATAAAAGACAAAGACACTTAAAGAGGGGGGAAGGAAAAAAGGGAAGGAAGAAGAAACAGAGAAAGAGAGAGAGAGGACTTTAATGTCTCACAATATGGGGTTGGTTAAATAAACTATTGTCTATCTGTAAATGAACTACGATAATACTATGTAACTTTCTAAAATGATTTATATGTGCTTCCTAGCCTGGAATCTGTTCTTGTTATATTGTTAAGTTAGAAAAAGCAGGTTACCAAACAGTATCCTTTTAAGGATATGCATTAAATGTTAACAGTGGTTATCTGTGGGTGGTGTGATTTCAGGTGACTTTTAAAAATTATTTTTGTTTATATGTCTTTTTTGAAATCATCTACAAAAGCATGCCTCTGTAATTAAAAACAACAGTCAAGGAGGAAAGTGACTCGTCGAGTCACTGAACGTCCCGCCACTGTAATCTCACTCTTTGTGTGAGAAGCGACAAGTGCCCTTGAGACCCAGACACATCATCCTGCCTTTGAAACGACCTTCCCTCCACAAATCAGGATGAGCTGAGAAATAGGGTGGAGAACTGGGTGCTTGCCAGAGGTCACCTCGTGTAAATCCCTGGCATTAGCAGTCCGGCCCCCACAGCAGAAGCCCAACCTAGGGCTACCCCTGAGAAACGAGTTCTCAAGAGCCCAGTGGGGCACTGCCGTCTGTGGGCGGAGGCATCTGCACGGCACTGCCAGAGGACACTCAAGGAAATGAACAGTTCCCTCGGCTCTTCAGCTTCTGTCCTGCCCTGACAGACCCTCTTCTGATAGGAAGAGTTTTCAGTTTTCTTCCAAATCCCTAATAGCCAGATCTCTGTCTAACCTGACCAAACCATGCCAGAGGATCAGCTGGGAACGTGTGAAAAGTGCAGTTTTCTCACCCTATGCTGGAGTAGAGAAACCACCATGTGACAGCGCAGGCTGTGAGGGCATGGCGTATTCACAATTGGTGAGAAAACTCACGTGCCAGGAACACAGCTACAGGGACAACAGAGGGCTGTGGAGTCCGTGGCAGAGACAGATGGAGCCCATTTTACAGCTGAGAAAACAAAGGAATTAAACTAATTTGCTTGTAGTAACATAGGCAATGAGAATTTGAAATAACTGTTCATCTCTTTACCAGTAGAACATTAGCTGTGGTTTCAATCTCCCATCCAGATTCTTAAATCTGGCCCTGTAACCCCAGAGAAAGGGATATTTTACTGCACTCATTTCTAATCATTTTGGTATCATGCATCCCTCGAGAATCTGATGAAATGTGCATATGCACACGTATGCACGCTTTTGAAAAGACTACTGTAAGGGGTCTACTGACCCCCTGAAGCGTCTTCCATAGTTCATAAGACAAAAATTCCTCGCCCCCAATAAGGAGCAGAGAGACCAGGTAAGAGTTTAAGGAACTGAAATCTAAGAAAAAAGATTTTCATCATTACTGGGAGAAAATGCCTTTGTGAAGGGCAAGAGGAAAAAACAACAAAATGAGTAGGCCGTGTGATGCCGCTACCAGCAAAACATCCTAAGTGATGACAGCTGACGTGCTTGTAGTATTTTAGGATCTCTCCTCCTGCATGTTTGTTACTTAGATACACTGACAAAGGCTCATATTGGAGATGATTATCAACTCTCCTTCCATTGAGGCCTCTCTATTAAAGCATGACAATAAAAAAAGCTAAGGGCCTGGAAAAGAACACCAAGCTATTGGTGTGATGAAAACTAGGCAAAGAATATTAGTGAAATCATCCAGTGCTTTTTCTCAGGATTCCAGAACATCCTCATTTGCGTCTTGGTGTAACAAGCTTTCCCTGCAAAGTCTGCCTCCCAGACATTACCCCATTGCCTGGGACAGCAACCGCCACTAGTGTTTGCCCTGCCTGGCCTCTGCTGTCAGGGCCTTGTTCTGTTAGAATAATTATGATAAACTCACTCTCAGTAAGTTACAGTGGCTGTTAATAATGTAATGAGTGGCCTGATTCAGAGGACAGCTGAATTGAAGCCACAGTTTCAATGCTTCAATTATGAGAAATGAGGAATATGAGAATACCAAGCGTGAAGACACGGTGGTTCCATGGTCCTAACTAAGGTGACTCAGTTTAGCTCTGACAGAGCTGACCTGGGCATCTACCCTGAGGCCAAGTTAAAAAGTACGTAGACCAGCACTAAGAACGTTTGCTCAGTGGAACCTATCCACTTAAAACCTCCCACGGACAGGAACTTAATTGATAAGCTCCCCTACTCCCTGTTGGAGAAGCCCTGCAGGAAACCTTTAGAGAGTGTTCATCAACCTCCGTTTCAAATCTTATAAGGTATAAATTATTATTATTGTTATTATTCCTGCTTAACAGATGAAGCAAGTGAGACATCTGTAGTGGAAAAAGCGAGGTTTGGCACCAGGGAGTTCTGGATTCAGCAGATCTGAGCCTCAACACCCTTATCTATAAAGTGGGGATAAACCCTATGCTATCCAAGTTACTGTAGAAATGAATTGGATATTTTATCTAAAGTGCCTAGTGTTGAGTTGAGAAGAGAGTAGGTACTCAAAAAAGAGTCTCTTCTCTTAAGTAGCTGGCCCACTGTTACTTTTCAGGCAAATGGCAGAACCAGATGTTCTGAGGACTAGTCCGGGACTCATTCCATGCATTCTTTCCTGCCTGGTAGCATCTTCTCAAAGCCATTGTGAAAAGAGCTTCAAATTCCCATATGGAGATGTGGAGATTCACCTTTCATGACAAACATTCTTGCAGAATTAATTCACAGCATTGCTGAGGTGGGGTAGCGGTAGATGTGAGTGATTTTTTTTATAGTGTTACAATAATTTATCATCTTCTCTCCAGCAGCCGTCCTCTGGCTGGCAGCTCTAAAAACCCTACAGTCGATGAGAGAGCAGTGAACAGAAATATTTTCAAGAGCAGATGGGACGTACCTTCAAAACGCAGGATTGTCCCACTGAAACTGGGACATCTGGCAACCCTAAAAAAGCCCAAACTAGATGAAATAAAAATTATGAGATGGAGAAGCAGAAAAATATGTCTTTGCATTGATTAGCAGGGAATGTAATTAATCTCCTTCAACTCCCTTTTCAGTCCTGTGGTGTAAAACAAGGAGAAATTGCAGTCTTACTGGGTTCCCTTGTGACTATTCTTACGTGATAATTTCAAAGTAGTATGCGTTTTAAAACTTCATAGTAATGCCTCCCTTTCTATTGCTTAGAAATGTCCAGGGAGTGATAAAATTCATGCCTAAACTTCCTCAATACCATGCTTTTCTTATTAGCCTGGCCAACAGTGAAGGGGAGGAGCATTCAGCTGACTCAAATCAGGCCAGCTTTTACAGTTTTCGCAGGAAATGATAGAAACAAATCTTTCTTTTTGTATTAGGTGTTTCTGTTCCTGATTCCTCTTTCTGTGAGGTGAAGAAGCAAGGGGGAAGAGCATACCAGCCCCAGAGAAAGGAGAGAAGACTCGGGCTTTCCTTCTCACTGCCCTTCCTTCCTCTTTATTCCAGCTCGGCTCCAGCACCCAATGTAATCCTGGTCATTCTCATCTTGTCAAAACCTGCTTTCTGTGTAGACTCTCAAGCCAATGTTAGTGTGTGGCTGTGTACCTTTCTCTCCTTCCCCTGCCCTGCTTGGGTCCAGCACAGTGCCTGAAACATTTTAAGTACTGTAAAGTGAAATGTTTGAGGATTTGGACAGGTGCATTTGGTCTGGAAGAAGACTAGATGTGGGATTAGCACCTGAGTTCAGTTTATCACCTGCTGGTGGGCGGGCCACAAAAACACCAGCAAAGATAAAGTCTAAGAAATTAATCATTTTAAAGCCAAATATCTACTCTTTAGTAAGGTGGTTTTAAAAATATCTATTTGCTTATTGAATTTCAGTTTATTTTTTTCCCAAATGTTCTGTTATGCCCGCATCTTGGATTCAAGAAGTGCTAATTGGCTTAAGCTGACCAACACAAGAAGTGATGCTCAGAACATTAAACAATGTGAACTGAATTGTGGGCCCCACGCCCAAATATGTTGGGGCCGGCGGGGGGGGGGACACAATTCATATATATATATATATATATATATATATATATATATATATGTGAATTCATAACTATATGTGTTGAATTCACACTGTATGTGTTGAAGCGCTGACTCCCAGTGTGATGGTAGTTGGAAATGCGGCCTTTGGGAGGTAATGTGACCTTATTCGATCAGGTTATAAAGGTAGGGCCTTCATGCTGGGATTAGTGGCTTTGTAGGAAGAGGAAGAGAGGCGAGCTGTCTCTGTCCCTCAGGTCATGCACTGAGGAAGGCAATGTGAGGACACAGAGAAGGCAGCCACCTGTAAACCAGGAAGACAGCTCCCAACCAGAAGCCAATCGGCTAGCACCTTGATCTCAGATTTCCAGCCCAAGCAGACTAAGACAAAAGGGTGCCCAGAATGGTTCAGCAAGATGCCCCAGGGCACATGGCTATGATATGGTAGAAACTGAGGACCCCGACACCAATCCCAGGTCGATTTCCCCTACACCATGTGGTTGGCTCCAAGTTAATGACCTAAAACCATTTAAGCAGCTGCTCTTCTGTCCTGGTGGTTATTTCTTGGGACAAATCCACTGATGTTGAGCGTGGGGTGAGAGTGAGAAGACCTGGGCTTGCCTCATCCTCTGCCACATACGAGCTGTGAAACCAGGCAGCCTACCTCCCTCAGCCTCAGTTTCCTTATATGAATAATGGGAATTTGTGAGAATTACATTGAACAATAAGCTTGAAAGAGATTTATGAGCTGTTAAGTACCTCACAAATGACAAAGAAAACATTTTAGTCAGAAAGCTCCTCAGAGATGAGACAGCCTATTTTCTTACTTTGCAAGTAATGAAACTAATAATAAACAATGATCATTGAGGACACTAACTCAGCCAGAGTTACCTTCAGTTTAGTCCTGAAACAGGACTGAGGGCCTTGTCAATTTGCACCATTGAGAGAGAAGTCAGGGCCAATTTATTCATTAGGCACAGAAGACAAAGTATCTAGGGCTTACAATCTTTTCAGGGCCCATTTTAAATTATTTTAACATCAGGGAAAAAATGAACTTTGAAGTTGAATATAATATTTTTATATATAATTTTAATTGATTATTACTTTTTAATTTTTTATTGAGACAAGGTCTTGCTGTATAGACCAGGCTGGTCTCAGACTGCTGGGTTCAAGTGATCCTCCCACCTTATCCTCCCAAAGTGGTAGGATTACAGGCATGAGCCATAGCACCCAGCCCCTAATATATAATTTTAATATGTTTATCTTCATACCAATGCAGTCGTAAAATATAATTTTTAATACTCTTTATAGGAGAAGGACCCACAAAGGCAAAAGCGCCCAGGGCCCACGAAAGTCATACTGCAGGCTTGAGAGAAGTACCAAGCAATGAAAACACTTCTAACTTCCAAGAGAGACATTCCCTTTATTGAATTAAATACTGCTCTGTAGTTCTGCAGCCACACTTGATTCCCTAATGTTCTCCTAAATGTGCTGCGATTTTTCCCACGTTTTGCTGTTTGCCCCATTCCTTCTGTCTACACCACCTTCTCCACTCGGCAAACAGTCTAATGTCACCCACTTCCGTGCCACTGTTGAGGTGAATCATAGCTCCTGGTCTCTTGGCTATATTTAACCATTTTCATTATCCTCATCACCCTGTGGCTCGTGTTTTAGTTGCTCTGACAGTCAGCTGTATCTTAAATACAGTCGCAGAGTACCCCTGTGTGATGTAGTAAAACTTCTTACAAAAGAGCAGGGATGCTGGTCTTGATTTAGAAATTCAGTTTTGTCACATACTAGCTGTGTGATATTCGCCTAGTGAGGTAATATCTTTGCCTCAGTTTCTTCATCTGTAAAATGGGAATCATGCCTCACAAGATTACTTGAATATACATGTGTGCCTGCAAATACATGTTGCTGGGAACACAGTAGGTACTATATAAGTGATAGACATTATGGTTATTACAGTTCCTATGATGATGATGATGATGATGATGTAAAAACTCCTAGGCCCTAAAGATACAAAGAGCTCTTTACAAAGCTCAAAGTCGAATAGAAACAAGCATGTTAAGAAGATAAATTAAACTATGTTTTTCTGAGATCTTTGAGAAGCCCAACTCTGCCTAGCTAGGGGGAGTTGGGAAAGGCATTTTAATAGCTGTGGGATGGTGCTGGGTCTTAGAAGGTGGGAGGAGTTCTTCAGGCCGATGAGAGGGTGGGTCTTCTAGGAAGGGTTTGCAGACTTAAATGGCAAGTTAAGTCTGCAAACATAGCTCCAAACAAACCTTGCCCCCAAACGGCAAGTTATGTTTGGAGATCGGTGAGGGGTTTAATGGAGCCAGATATAGGTCCCTTCCAGAAGAATGAGAGGAGATGAAAGAGAGACTGCTGAACCTTACTTGGGAGTGTGGCCTTTCTACAAGCTTCTGGGCACAGGAGAGTAACTGCTTAAATGTACACTACAGGAAGATCCCAGTGGTGCACAGTGGAGGGGGGACTAGCATGGGGCAATTGAAGTGGGCTTGAACCTTAGTCCAGTTTGGGCAAGCTACTGGGTTGACTTCACAAAGCACTGGTTGAGAAAAAATCCCCCACCTCTTGGTGTCTGACCACCCTTGATAATCTGATCAAATTTCTTATTGCCCCTCTCTTGATATCTTATCATCCTGGCCTACCTTCAGCAATCATCCTGTTGTCAGCTTAGCCGGAATCCCCTTATATGGATGTCTCCTCTTAGTAATTTGTCGTGCACTGACCGCCACCCTGCTCCCTGGCTATAAATCTCTACTTGTCCTTGTTGTATTTGGAGTTGAGCCCAGTCTCTCTCCCCAGCTATGAGACCTCATTGCAGACATCTCCTACCTACCCCGTAATCCCCCACCTCCGAATAAAGTCTTTCTTGACATCTGTAACAAAGGTCATGAATAATTTTTTCTTTAATATCAGCAAACTATTCTGAGCCTGAGATCAGAGGGCTAGGGCTGGATCTAAGGCAGAGGAGGTGGGGAAAGGGAGAGGACAAGTCCAGAGATGCAAGACTTGGCAGGGCTTGGTAACAGAGTGGCTGGAGGAAGGAAGAAAGAATGAGGGGAAAATTGAGGGTAATTGATTATTGGTCCTTAGCTTGGTGGCAGGATTGACGGTGACTATGTAAGGGAAGACTGAAAATAGGGAGAGGGCAGAATTTGCAGTGCCTCTGGAATACACGTGGAAATACCTGGGAGGCTGCTGAGTGGCTGGGTCTGGTGTGCAGAGGAGAGACCTAGGCTAGGGGTAAAGGTTTTGGGAATTCATCAAGCCTGTAGACGACAGCAGAAGCCATAGGAGCAGCTGAGAATGCCCAGGGGACCTGGGGACCCAAGGCAGAAATGTGAAGAACATGGAGATTCAGATCACATGATTTCTGTTTACTAGCTCGTAAACTGATCATGCACTAGTCATGTCTTCACCACTTCATTCCTCATAGTGCGATAATCATTGAGATGACCTGAGGTCCAAGCTCTGAGAGTGTTTAAATCTGCTGCCCACAAAGAAATGACCATTTTAGAGATGCTCCTAGGAGGCCTTGCTGTGTGCTCTTCAGGGTCAACTGGCTACCAAATTGTCTGGTTGTCAGAGCTTGTCCTTAGGATCTCCAAACTATCCCCAACAAGACTCGAATCCCTTGGTATTGTCTACTGCAGGGGAAAGAAGGTTTGTGCTTTTGTGTTGGACATAGCTGGGTGACAGTTACAACTCTTGCCTGAGGGGGTTCAAACCTGCACAGTTGTAAAGACGAGAGGTTTTTATGGCATAGTATATTGTACTTAACTGCTGAATGTCTGCCTCATCCACAGGGATATTAGCTTCATGTTAGCTGTGTTTTCTGCAACAAAGGCATAGACACACTTGCCACTGATAGCATGTGCTAAAAAGAGAACCTTCTATCTAAGTCCTCAGTTTTCATTTCTGCAAAATGGAAATAAAAATCCTTGACCTTTCTATGTTGCAGAATTATGGAAATAATCCAAGGCTTAGATAGCCATGCTTATGACTTGTAGCAAGACAGTAATCCCTTGGAGAGAAAATTACAAGCAGGAGAATTGTTGCATGTTCATGATCCTCCAAGTTCATTATTCCACAGAGAAGGGTGCCCAGGTCAGGATGACTATAGATAGGTCTCTAGCAGAGGGAAAGCCTCCACTCCTACCATGTCCTGCATATTTGTAAGAATGGGTGATCTTGTAAAGTAAAACTTCCTAATAGAGAAGCAACCTCATCAGAGAGGTGGAGCCTCCAGACTGCTGTGGCTGTGTGCTTTGGTCACTGTCTCAGGAACTACCTCTCCTTGCTAACCCACAGCAAGGGGAAGAGGGGAGCCTCCAGGGCCATCTCAACCCCTCTACCCCGACTTGGGTATTGCCAATGCTCACAACAGAGCTCAGCACATGGTAAATGGTCAAAAAGCAGTCACTGAATAAATAATGTACTCGAACCGTTTGATCCAGCAATGCACTACTATGTAGTCATTATATGAAATGACTACATTTCATGGAAAAGAAGTCGTTATATGAAAAAGATACTTGCACACACATGTTTATAGCAGCACAATTTGCAACTGCAAAAATATGGAGCCAGCCTTTATGCCCATCAATGAATGAGTGGATAAAGAAAATATGATACACACACACTCACACACACACACACACACACACACACTGGAATACTACTCAGCCATAAAAAGGATAGAAATAATGGCATTCACAGCAATTTTGATGTAATTGGAGACCATTAATCGTCTGAGTGTAGTAACTCAGGAATGAAAAATTAAACTTCGTAAGCTCTCACACATAAGTGGGAGCTAAGCTATGAGGACTCAAAGACATAAGAACACATTGGATTTTGGGGACTGGGGGAAAGGGTGGGAGGGGGCGAGAGATAAAAGACTGCATATTGGGTACAGTGTACACTGCTCGAGTGATGGGTGCACCAAAACCCCAGAAATCACCACTAAAGAACTTATTCATGGAACCAAACACCACCTGCTCCCTAAAATCCTATTGAAATAAATAATTTTTTTAAAAAAAATGTACTCAAAAGTGTCTAGCACAGTCCCTGCACACAGTAGGTACTCAGAAAGTATGCTTTCCTTCTGTCCTCCAGATGCTCACAAGACTCATGGTCATTTCAAACCATATTTCGGAGTGCCTCCTTCCCCATTCATACACCTAGAGTGATCTGCCTCTCCCTGGGTGCCCTAAATATGCTGGGTTTCTCTCTTCTTTTTTCCCCAATCACATTTGCTGGCTCCTTTGTTCCACCCCTTTGTCCTCTGCCTTATGATGGGCAATAGCACTTTATAACAACCTAATGCCATAGGGACAACTGCTACTCTTCCAATGAAGAAAACTGAGAGTCCAGAGGTTAGTGTCTTGCCCTAAGCCATAGGGATGGTAAGTCACAATGTGGGGGCATCTAAGCCTTTTGACTGCGAGTCCGTGGTTCTGCAGTTGCCTCCCTGGAAGCAATGTGATCCTTTAAAAACTATTCCTCAGCAGATCCTCGGGAGAGGATAATGAATGATCATCATGATGCACTTCCCAGAAAGCCACAGATGCAAGCTACTTTGGGTGGAATCCTGGAAATTGGTGGAAGAAATGCTCTGGTCAAGACAGCCTGTCCTAGGGCCAGCTCTGCCACCTAGCATATGTGTAACCTTGGGCAAATCTCTGCACCTCGCTAGGCGTCAGTTTTCATTTCTGCAAAATGGAGGTAACAATCCCTGCCCTTTCTATTTTATAGTACTGTTGAAAGAATCAAATGCATCATATGGGTGAAAAATGGTCATTAATCAAGAGTGCCATTTAGGTCTCTAAACATTGACTTGCAGCATCCATTATGTATTTATTTTTATTCTAAATTAATTTTTCCTAAGAGACATTATAAATATGTTTCAACTGCACTTCATAAACTTTTTTTTTTATCAGCCGAACTAAATTTTTTATAGTCTACTCTAGCAGAAATAACTCATTGTCATTGTCATCACTTTGATAAACAAAGCTTTGAGGGCTTAAAACATCACCGAGGATAGAACTGATATTTGCCAAGGGATCCTTTGGTCCATGAATCTTACCAATTGGCTCCCTGTGCAGTTACATGAATGAGGAAAGGACAAGACAAGGCTCTTGGATCTGCGACGTCTGAACTGCCTCCTGCCAAGTGGCAGGGACAATTTTAGTGCTGCTGAGAATCTGACTGCTGTTTCCGCCCACTCCCGCCTTCCTCCTTCCTCCTGTCCTTGAGCACGCAGATGCTGCCTGCCTTCTGCTTTCTCCTTCACCATTTTCTTGCATTTCCATGTCTCCTTGTACCCGTTTTCCTTACTTCAGATTCTCATTACTGCGTTTTCCTTCTTATCCCTCCCCACCCCCTACACACATAGTTATATATTGCTTGGTTTCTCCAACAGACCTATGCTGTTTCCTTACCCCAGTGAGCATGCCCAGGCACAGCCTGGGGGTAGCAGGGGTGATTCATTCTCATTCTTCTCTTGAACCCTCATGATACCAATGATAAGGGTCCTTTCCAATATGGCTAACATCTTTACTTCCCCTTGTCATTTTCCCCTGGATTACTGTATCCTTTTATTTGGGCACCTGCCTCTAGCTCTGCCCACTCCAGTCTACTCATTCACCCTACTGCACTCAGAATGAACTTTCTAAATATAAATCTGACCTACCACTTCTGAAATGCAGTAACTAGACCCTACAAACTCCAGATAAAATCCATATTTCTCAGCTTCACATTCAAGGTCACCTATCACTTACCCACTACTTACTGCTCCACATGTACTCATTCCCAGCTACACAGCTCCTGCACACTGAAAGAGGATCTTCGGGGTCGCTGCTAGTGAATAAATGAATGAACAGCACTTGCTCAGCGTGGGACATTGTATGATGCAATGGAACCTGTATGGATTTGGGGTTAGACCTGTGTTAAGGCCTCTGAAACTTACCCACTGATACTGAGCAATTAACCTCTTTTAGCCTAATTTTCTCTGTATATAATAGAAAAACTTATGCTCCTCCCACAGCTGGAACTAGGGAATGGTGACTGAGGGATTTACCTTGGACACAAAAATTAAGGCAGCACCAAAAACTCAGTAATCAAGAAAATACCTTAATACAATAATTTTTGGAAAAGCCAAAATTGGTGAAAAAAATCCACGATGAACAAAATTTTAAAATTGTAAATAAAGACCGTATCTGACCGTGCTCTTACCCGACTCACCTCACTTGCTGTCCTTCTCACTGACATTACATTACTGGTCATTAGTGACCAGTGGCACTCTATAAACCGTGGTTGGCCTGGAATATACAGAAGGTCAAAGTGTTTCTGTATTTTAGTGGTAACTGGCCAGAATGGTTTTACGTATGTTCCACCCATTTACAAATCTGGGCTTTAATTTTGTATGTCTTCTGTTATTTCCTTTTTTTAAGCAATTTCTTTTTAGTATTGCAGTTTACAAGAGTTTTGGTGAGCAATGGATTAGAAATAATTTTACAAAAATGTTCCTTCATCACAGATGGCTTAGGAAGCACTGCTCTGAAATTCAACGCAACCCCAAAGCTCTGTGGTTTTCTAGGATTGATTCATTTATTTCTAACTGAGATGTACCGAACCGTGAAAGGATGTGGGCTGGACATACTAACTCCAAGGAGCCCCGGTATCATTGTAGTCCATATCAATGGCGACCCCTGGTGTTGGGAGCGCAGCAGCCCTGTGTGAGTCCTGCAGCAGGCCCTCCTGGCCCATCCACTATTTACCTTTTTGGTGGGCTTTCTTTTTTCCTTTTTCTTCCTCACTTGCTGCTGCATTCATCTGGACAATGAATTCATCTGTCTATCTGTTCATTCAACAAATACTTACTGAGCCTGTACTATGGGTGGGCACATTCTCAGATGCTGGGAGTAGCGATCCATGAATCTGACAGGGTACCTACCCTGAAGAAGCTTACAGTCTAGTGGAAAGACCAGAATGAACAATTAAGCAAACAAATAAATGTGTCACACTTGTGAAGTGTTAGGAAAACTAAGTGTTCTGATTAACAATAAGAGAATAAGGTTTACTTAAATAGGATGTTCAGGAAAGCCCTTCCTGAGGACACCATCCCTGAAGGACGACAAGGTCTTAACCATGCAAATAACAAGTAGGAAACCCTGACAGGCAGAAGGAATGAAATGCATTAAAGCCCTAGGAGGGGAAGAGCCTGCTGTGTGTGGTCCAGGACCTGAATGGAGAACAGTGTCATCAGGCAGAGGGAACATGCCAGGCAAGACTGGTGAGGTAGTATGCCACATCATGCAGCATCTGTAAGCCATGGTGAGATGTATGCACCCTACTTCAAAACATGTGCACCATATTTGAATTGTATGAGATTTGGGATATTGAGCATGATTAACACAATCCCACTCTCCAGAGATGCCTCCTTTAGCTGCCATGGTGGACACTTGGTTTTTTTGTTGTTGGTTTTTGAGATGGAGTCTCGCTCTGCGGCCCAGGCTGGAGTGCAGTGGTGCGATCTCAGCTCACTGCAACCTCTGCCTCCTGTGTCCTCAGCCTCCCAAGTAGCTGGGACTACAGGCATGTGCCACCATGCCCAGCTAATTTATGTATTTTTAGTAGAGACGGGGTTTCACCATGTTGGCAAGGCTGGTCTTGAACTCCTGTCCTCAGGTGATCTGCCTGCCTCGGCCTCGCAAAGTGCTGGGATTACAGGTGTGAGCCACTGCATCTGGCCTGGACACTTGTTTTTATGTTTGCTGTGCACTTCCACCACCATCCGTTGTGACTGCTTCTCCCACATTGCCGCTTTTTTGTGTGCTGACTCTGATCTCTGTCCCTGGGGAACCCAGGCTGGGCAGTCATGGCTTAGACTCAGTGATGGGTCAAGAGAAGAATCTGGGACCCAAGCTGAACTCATCAGATTACTTCCGTGAGTTTACTCTAACTGAAACCAACAGGAAAGATGATGCCTCTTTTGTAGTTGAACCCCAAACTGCCTGTGGCCAGGTTCCCTGCCTCAAGAAGAAAATGTGTGTGCACTGGGAGAGAATGAAGTAAACAACAGGCTGGCTAATATAAAGGCTGGATGGATGGAAAGCGGGAATGGTGGTGAGTTTCCCTTCCCAGGCTCTGACCCTGGGATGCTGCCCTGCTTCCTTCATTCTGTGCATTACGCCAGAAACCTTCTAATAAGTCTTTGTTACTTACTATTTTGCTTAAGCCTGTTTGAGTTCAGGTTCTGTGATCTGTAATTAAAAACATGTTAAAAATACAGCTTCCCAGGCTCCTCACGACTTCCAGGGATCACCCTTTCCCATATTCCCACATTGCCGGAGACTTCATCTTCCCTGATATATTTTAAATATGCTGAAGAAAAGTCCATGTTTCCCAAAGCATGTTTGTCAGAAACTTCTACTACTGGGAAACTGAATTTGACTGTCTCTCTGTTTTTTGAGATGGCCTTTATCAGAGCAGCAGTTAAGGAATTGGAAGACTGTAAGTTGGTATTCTCCACAGATTCTATGGGGTCCCTGAGATAGGACATATGTATTGTCTCTTCATAGATGTACAAGTGCACACACATACACACATGCTAGGGTGTATTCTTACGGATGTACAGGGCAATTTCAGTTGTTGCTTTTACTACCAAATGAAAGCAATACTATTTTCCTCGATGTTTTATAAAGGAAAGGCCTTTACTTGCGCTCTGGGTCAGTTTAGAGTTCTTTAAAACCATCTGGAGCATAATTTTCTTTCTTCTGAACAATTTCTTTGTGCTATTTTTCTTTAAGCTCAACTGTAGTAGGAAAAAAAATAAAAGCCTTTAGAAACCAAGCCAAAAATCGGTGTGAATCCTGACAGCAGGCTCCAAAATGCCAAGTGGGAGAGAAAGAAATGGAAACACTGACTTTTTCCAAAGCCATATAACAATTCATCCTTCAGCAGATATCCATGTGGTCTGATGCATCTAAGCTTTCAGAGGCTGGCCTGGGCCAACAGCAGCAGGTTGTCCCGGTGGCTGCATATCGTCATGTGCCCATCTATCCATCTACTTCTACCACTCTGAAGCTGGTGACCTTTAGGATTTGCTGCAAAATCCAGATGTTCAATCTGGCTCTTAAACCCCCAGAGGACTAACTATCGGTGTATTACAGAGGTGCATGTAGATATTTTAAACTGCAAATGATAAGTTCATTTGGATGGTGGCTTCTGGATGTCTTAAAAGGAATGATCTACTGCTGAAAATTGGATTTTTCTGTGGCTTTGCTTTTAAGAATAAATTCTTCTGTTAATCCTAGATCTATACTATATTGCTCATAAAGGCAGCCTTATAATTATGAAGATATGACCCACTTTATGAAAACTTTTTATACAAAAATCTTAAATTCAAAATAGATTTAATATACAGTAGTTATTTGAATTTTAAAGTTCTATTAATAATTTTAAATCAAATGTGTTTTTTTTTTTTTTTTTTGAGATGAAGTCTCACTCTGTCACCCAGGCTGGAGTGCATGGTGCCATCTCGGCTCACTGCAACTCCTGTCTCCCGGGTTCAAGCGATTCTCCTGCCTCAGCCTCAGTCAGTAGCAGGGACTACAGGCACGCACTGCCACGCCTTGCTAATTTCTTGTGCTTTAGTAGAGACGGCGTTTCACCATGTTGCCCAGGCTGGTCTCGAACTCCTGAGCTCAGGTAATCTGCCCATCTGAGCCTCCCAAAGGGCTAGAATTACAGGCATGAGCCACCGCGCCCCGCCAAATGATTCTTATACACTTCTAGCTTCTCTGGTTCCTCTAAAATAGGCGATTTGTGACAATTCATACCTGTTAGGAGAAAGAAATGCTTTGAGTAAGGTGGAGATGCAGGTACTCTGAAACAAAGTGTCAACTTGTGAGATTTAATCACATGGCTTTCCCCATAATAAGAATTGATAGTTGTCTTGATCACTTTTGAGCTTGAGAGGAGTTTCCTATCCATGTGATCTATGACTAAACTAGAGTCTAGTTGACGATTTGTTGACTATGACAGATCCTGTGAGCTGTTACTGAAACCGGTAAGCTGGTCTCTTAAGTGTCCTTAGATTCTTCTTGCCACTTGCCTGCTAGGTCACAGTGTTGGGGGAAGAAACCTGGGCTTGGAGCCAGAAACCTGGGTTTGAGATTAGGTTCTAGCATTGACGACTCATAGCACCTGGTGATTAATTTACTTCTCAGAACCTCTGGTACCTTGTTTGTAAAACAGGAATAACGGGCCAGGCACGGTGGCTCACGCCTGTAATCTCAGCACTTTGGTAGGCCGAGGCAGGTGGATTACGAGGTCAGGAGTTCAAGATCAGCGTGGCCAAGATGGTGAAACCCCGTCTCTCCTAAAAATACATTAAAAAAAAAAAATTAGCCGGGTACCTGTAATCCCAGCTACTCAGGAGGCTGAGGCAAAAGAACTGCTTGAACTCGGAGGGTGGAGGTTGCAGTGAGCCGAGATTATGCCACGGCACTCCATCCTGGGCTACAGAGTGAGACTCCATCTAAATAAATAAATAAATAAATAAATAAATAAAACACAAAAACACGAATAATGCCTGCCCAAGCTCTCTATGTTGTCATGAGATTTAAATGAGATACCATTATGGAAATGCTTCCTAATCTATAAAAAATTACACAAAGGTTAGTTATCATCCTCTTTATTTTGTCCATAAAATAAGTGTCCTCTCTAGAATGCTCATCCCTATGCCTTCACAAGGTGTATGAGTCCAGATTCCAACAAGAAGCAGAATCTACTCCACAGTTTTTAAGGCAGATGCTGTAATGAAGGGATAGAAGTGTGGGTAGGGTTAAGGGAACACCCAGGAAAGGAGAGAGCCCAGACAGTAACAACAGTGAGAAGCCATTACTCCCTCTATGGTCAGAGGGCCTGGGGTAGGGATGGGAGGAACTATGCCACTGGAGCCCAGGAAGAGCTGGAGTCACAGAGGAGGGGCCACTGAATGGGAGCTGCAGTCACAGAGGCACGCACTCTCTCCAAAGACTCCTAAGCAGGGAAGAGGAGAAGAAACAAGGTCCCCACCCGTCCCTCCTCCTGCCTTCTGGAGTCTCTCATTGACCAAAGCTCACTGGAAACTACCTGGTAAGGGATCCGTGCAATGGTGCTATTTGTGGAGTTAGAGAAGAGCAGGCAGTCACATGCATGGGGTGAGTGGAGCATCGCCAGTTCACTGGTCAAGTTCCTGCCCATTGCTTAGCTCCCATCTCCTCAGGATGCAGAGGACTTTCACCAATCCCTTGTTGGATTCAACTCCACCATCTTGTGTTTTCTCCATTACTCTTATTATCACCCGAAACCATCTTATTATTTATTTGCTTGGTTGTTTCCTGTTCATCCTCCCCTACTAGAAGGTATATTCTATGAGGCCAGGAACTTTGTTGACCTTGTTCACTTCCCTTACTCCAAACCTGGAGCATAATCAATACTTGTTAAATATCTGCTGCATGTACAATGATGGCAGAGTAATTGAGTAAGAGGTAAGATGATCAAGGATGCCATCAAATGAATATCTGAACTGTAACTATATGAGGAAAAGTTCCCATTGCTCCTGCCCCTGGTGATTCAACCATTTAAATTTTTCCATTCTGAAGAACTCAGACTGCTGGGCTGAGGCATGCTCATTAATGCCATTTCCTCAAAGCCTTTTTGTTTCCTCATTGTTCTTTGCACATTGCAATGGGAATAGTTCTTCCATGAGGAACTGAGGCCACTCATTTTCTATTTGCATCTGAAAGTGGGGATTTGGCCACTTCCTCTACAGGTTCCTTATCTTTTTGGCAAAAAGGGAGCTCGTGTTGTTGCATAGCAGCTGTTGCCCCCAGAGTCCCGGATGAGTCACCACAATGGCAATGGAACTAGTAATCCTTAATGCTCATATAAAGTGCTTTAGGGATTAAAAGTATTTGTGCAGTTATCATCTCTTAATCCTGACACTCTCCCATGAGAGAAGTGTTATTTTCTTGTCTCTTAGATGAGGAAGCTGAGACCTCCCATGCATGGATTTTCCTTGTCAGTGACAGATTTTTCCTGGAGTAATCTACATCACTTTTTAGTAGCACATCCAGGAAACAGCTCTCAAGGGGACTGGCTTTGAGATTGAGTTCCATTTTGCCTACAGAGCAAGTCACCTAATCTCTTTGAACCTCAATATCCTCATCTACGAGACAAGAAACACTTCTCTCATGGGATAGTGTCAGGATTAAGAGATGATAGCTGCACAAATACAGCACCCCTGGCTCCTCACAGTTCAGTCTTTTCTAGCAACTGGCATGGCTTCATTCAGCATCTTTTAGTTGGTCAGGCAGCTTGGTTGGTGACAAAAATTTGGACTTTGGACTCAGACTTAAATTTAAGACCTTTGGGAGGCTGAGGTGGGTGAATCACTTAAGCCCAGGAGTTTGAGAACAGCCTGGGCAACATGGTGAAACCCCATGCCTACAAAAAATACAAAAATTAGCTAGGCATGTCAGCACATGCCTGTAGTCCGAGGTACTTGGGAGACTGAGATGGGAGGATCACCTGAGCCCGTGAGGTTGAGGCTGCAGTGAGCTGTGATGACGCCACTGCACTCCAGCCTGGGTGACAGAGTGAGGCCCTGTCTCAAAAAAAAAGAAAAACAAAAACAACAAAAACAACAACCACCACAAAAAACCTAACTCTGGAACATGGTTTCTTTTTTATTTTAGGCAAGTAACGTTTCTCTCACGTCACGGTTTTCTCTTTTCTCGAATGGGGTTATTAACACACATCTTCCAGAGTCATTTTGAGAATAAAATATCACAGTATACATGAAAGTATTTGTCACATAGTAGGTGCTCCATAAAACTTACTTCTCCTCCTCTTGTTCCACTTGCATGCTTTCATTTTGTAAGCCACTTCACATCCCCTTTATGAAACTGGAGACAGTATCAACCCAAAATAAGCTAGATGTTTAGGTAACAGTCCACTCTGAGCTGTGAGGAGAAAGGGGAGCCCAGGCCAGGCAGAACCTCCTTGCCCTGTACTCAAGAGGTATGGGAGGCAGCCTAGTGATCTTGGCTTAACTCTAACCTCATCCTGACCTTGAGGCCATGCTTATTTGCTCAGCATCAATCATGCCCATGACCTTTTATAAATGTTATTGATGTTTAAAAGGGGCAAGCAGCTGGTGCACATAGGTAAAAGGATAAGAGATTCCAAATTCAACTCTAGCTTCTTGGAGGAATTAAGCACATGCATTTACTACTCTTTCATTGAGTGCCAGGTCCCATTCTAAATGTTTTATACCAATTACTCTATTTAAAATTTAGGTCAACTCTATAAAGTGTACTCTCATTACCCCCACTTTGAAGGTGAGGAAACAGAGAGTGTTAGAGGGAGTATTAGTTTGTTCTCACTCTGCTAATAAAGACATACTCAAGACTGGGTAATTTATAAAGGAAAGAGGTTGGAGGCCTCCGGAAACTTACAATCATGGCAGAAGAGGAAGCAAACATGTCTTTCTTCATATAGTGGCAGCAAAGAGAAGTACCCAGCAAAGGAGGAAAAGCCCCTTGTAAAACCATCAGATCTCGTGAGAACTCACTCACGAGAGTTCACAAGAACAGCATGAGGGTAATCACCCCCATGATTCAATTACCTCCCACTGGGCCTCTCCCATGACACATGGGATTATGGGAACTACAACTCAAGATGAGATCGTTAGCCAAGGGCAAACCAGAATTTGATCCCAGCCACTGATAGACATTTGCCCTATGAGATAATAGCCCTGAAATTCTCAAATCTTCCTAAATCTCATTTGCCCAATCAGCCAACCTTAATGTTTGGCCAATCATTGTTGGAAGAAATGAGGAAGTGTAAGGCAAGGAAAAGAGACTTGATCTAAATTCTTGACCACCAGTGGGTGCTGTCTGAGCACAGAGAAAAAAGAAGACAGAAGATGACGCAGCACATCAACATTTGTGCTCATAAAAAATATTTTGAATAATCTTTGTGTCTGTCCCTTTCAAATATACAAAAAAAAAAAAAAAAGAATTTTTCCAGATCCTTAGCATGTCTACCCTGTTTCTTCACCTTAGCTTTTCCACACCGTCACTAAAAGGGAAGATAGAAATCCTGGGGCTCCTTTTGATGGAGGCCATGAGGACCCTGAATAAGCAAAGGACAATGGCTCTCCTTCTGTTGTTCCAACTCCACAGCAGTAAACAGCTACCTCGTCCCCCAGGGAAGCGGACCTCGCTGCTGATGTGAGCATAAACACTCTGTGCTGCATCCTGTGATGATAACGGGAAGTCCTTGCTGTGCAGGAGGGCAGTGGACTTTGCAGTTAATCAAACATCCACGTGGACATTGTAGTTAATCAAGTCAGATATTGTGGCATCAGCTCTATTCGACACAAAAGAAGGGCAGAGGTCCCTAGCGGTACCACACAAAAGGAAGGGCAGGTAAAGATAATGTCTTGGCTGTGAATTACTGTTAAAAAAAGAAAGGAAGGAATATGCTGGCTGTGATTTTTAACATGGGTCAAGGCTATTTGATATGCACATGCCAGTTACTTTTGCGAGGCAAAATCGGCAGTGTTGGAGGTATGGATTCCCTTGAAGGCAGGGAGATGGTACCACCACCATAGCCTCTACATTTGAATCAGCTGTCTTGGGAAGTGGAGTGATCCTCATTTCCATTCACATGTCCTGCAGAGCCTGGGAGACCCCTTGGGGTAATATGTGAAGTGGATTCAATCATTGGATAGTAGAGAGTGAATTATAGCGACCTTAAGAATTGAATATTCTAATACTATTTAAACTGTGCATGAACTTCTCAGTGAACACTTCCATATAATGAGAGCAAGAATTGTATCCCCAGTGTCTGGCACACAGTTATTGCTCAATAAATCTTTGATTGATTAATGAGTACATAATAACACATACATACATACTTTTAAAATCAAGTACTAACAAGGTACTAGGTATTATGCTAAAGAGTTTTATACATCATTCAGTCTTCATAAACAAAGTATGCAAAGGCTAGGGGAACTGTCCAGTGTCACACAGAAGTCATCATAGGATCAAGGTTTTATTCTAAATGATTGCGCTGATGAGCAAAAGCCAATGAGGTTTTCCTAAAAGCAAATCATTTTATATCCTGTCTATATTCATAACTGCTGCTAGAACATGTAAGGAGGAAAAAGGAGTATCTTTTCTTCACCCATCACAAGGTCCACAGCTGACACCCCTAAAACAACAGCTAGATTAACAAGAGAAAAGCATAATAAATTTATGTACAAAGTTTTAGGTAACACAGGGGCCATCAGAAATGAAGGCTCAAACACCCAGGGAAAACTGTATTTTTATGCTAAGTCTGATGAAAAAAGTGGATAGCTGTAGAGAGATGTGATTGTACAAAAAGGATCCGATCTAATGGTAAACTGGGGGGAATTTTGCAAGGCTTGTTCCTTCAGACTTTCCTGCATGTCTGTATGATATTCCTTTCCCCACCACTGCTCTCAGGAATGGAGCAGGACTCCTGTCACATGAGAACCTTCAAAGGAAATGAGAGGAGGTCAGAGAGTTACCTTCCAAGGTTTTATGGCTTGTTTTAGAGGAGAGGAGTTCTAGTTTCTATGGCTCAACTTCAGGGAGAGATAAGGAAAGGAGAAAGAAGTGTATGTCTGAGGAGAAGATCAGAGAATTTCTTGCTTCTGAGACGTTTCCAATTTCCTTCAGCTCAAAGTATTCCACATATGAAAGCACCATCTTTATTGGGGTACCATGTTCCTAGCCCTGACAAACTCGAATTCTTTTCTAGGTTGCAACAACAACAACAAAAAAGCCCCAGCTGTGCGCCGTGGCTCACACCTGTAATCCCAGCACTTTGGGAGGCTGAGACCAGTGGATCACCTGAGGTCAGGAGCTGGAGACCAGTCTGGCCAACATGGTGAAACCCCGTCTCTACTAAAAATACAAAAATTAGCCAGGTGTGGTGGCCGGCGCCTGTAATCCCAGCTACTCTGGAGGCTGAGGCAGGAGAATTGCTAGAACCCGGGAGGCTGAGGTTGTAGTGAGCCGAGATTGCACCATTGTACTCCAGCTGGGACAACAACAGTGAGACTCCGTATTGGGGGGGAAAAAAAAGAAGTCCCAGAACATCAAAGTTGAGCCCCAGAATGGTCGTTGGAGGTTGTTTGGCTTAGACCCCTATTTTCACATGGGATACCAAGACTTCAAGAGGTTAATGATGGGCCTCAGGTCCCCGTCTAGGATGAGACTGTCCCTCTTGCCTGGGACTGAGGGGTTGCTGAAATGCAGGACTTTCAATGCTGAAATCAGGAATGACTTGGGCAGACAAGGAAGAACTGGTCACCCTATCCCTACCCAGTGAGTTGTAGAGTAAGAATTTAAAACCTGCCCCCCAGTGTTGACCCCACACAGAGGATCTCTCAGCCACTTCCCTCTGTAGGGGCCTTGTGGGTTTACAGACGTTGACCTGAGAAGCTGACACCCATAAGTGCTGTTATTGTTCCCCAGGGCCTCTACCTTTTAGCATTGTTTTCAATGCTGTAGCACAAATGTTCAGAATATGAAGTGTCTGGGCACATTGGCAAATACATAGAGGTCTGAAGGGGCACGGGAGATTGTCTTCAAACACTAGCGACTTGTTGGACATCTGTATGTTGAGCAGGGTCAACCAAATTTATCATCATATCTGAAAATTTTTAATCGGAAATGTTTGCCTCAGGGAAAAGGAATAAAGCATTTTACACTTGAGAGAAATTTTTATCATTTAATGCTCACAATAACCAATGAAACACATATTATTTAAATTCTTGTAGAAAAGGAAACTAAAGCTTAGCATGATTTAACAACATGCCAGAGGCCACATAGCTAGCAAGTAGCTTCATCTGGTTTTAAATGCGCTCTTTCTCATTCTAAAGTCCAAAAATATAGAAGGTTTGGGGGAAATTGGGGAAGATATTTAGTCCACTGCTTTGAAAAATGATTGTCCTGGGCAAAAGCCCCAATCCCTGTGAGGTATTCATGGTTCAATAAATTAGGAAGCATTGTTCATTCCACCCTGGTCAGGAGCGTCTCAAGGCACATTAGTATAGGGAAAATCCTAAGAGTTTCTGCTACCAGGACTGTTCCTGCTTAATCACCATTTCCCAAATGTATTTTGCCATCATGCCTCTTCCCACCACCATTTGTTGTTGTTGTTGTTATTGAAGAGACTGTTCTTTGTTTCCATGTAAGATATATTAAAATCCCATGCACTTTGGATTACAATCCACTGGATACTCTATTCTGCTCTGATGAGACAACTAAGGTCATAACAGGGATAGGCAATCCTTAATACTCTTTGCTTGTATGTATGTGTGTATGAGAGACAGAGAGAAAGAAAGAGAACGAGGGAGAGAGAGACAGAAAGAACACACAGAAAGCACATGAGCCTGAGAACCTAAGCACCATCCCCATGTCTAATTGAGAAGAGGAACAGGGGAATGTACACAGATAAACAAAATGTGCCACTTCACTTGCTTTTCCTACAACTGAGCTCAAGGATCTGCCCCAACTTTTCTTCTCACCCTTTCTCATATGCATGTTGCAAGTGTGAATGGAAATAATTATGAATGGGAAATAATTTTGTCAGAGATTAGCATGTTTTGCTGGGGGTGGTAGGAGTTGGGGAGGGAGGGGGAATGAGGAGGAAAGGTAGAGACACGAATTCATTTCCTGGTATGAACAGGGGATGCAACTGTGAGATGTGACAGAATGCACCAGGATTCCCGAGGAAAGCTGTCAGGGTAGTCAGGATGCAACTTCCCTGAGACATTGCAGGTGCAGCCCTGACCTATAGCCAGGAGTAGAGAGAAGGGCTGAGAGGGAAATTTTAGAGTCTTCTCTGATGGAATTTTAGATCTATATTTCAAGTAGATACACTGGATTGGACAATATTTAAGGTTACCTACTGATCAATGCCTGATGATTTGATTATTTTGACCATCTTTACAAAAGGGTTACTAACAACCATCATTATAAAATTCTTGTTCAGAATGCTGCTTGGTAAGTAGCTCCATATGCGGATTCTCCCAGCTTCTCAATAAAATACTCATAAGGAAGCAGAATAAGAGAAAAATTCCCAGGATTAGAAACTGGAATTTATAGACAAGTTATTGTTAGGAGTTGGAATGCCTCAATACTCAATATAACACTTCAAAAAACCAGTTTGCACCATCACCTGGTTCAATATTTAATGAAATAATAGGTGTTTGTTTCATTCCATATCATCTCCTGCAGACTTAAGAACTAGGACCTGTGCCTACAAGATTAGCAGTGTCTTTATCCTTCAGTCTTCCTTCCACCTTCCACTTTTTAATTCTAAGGCAGGGACTATAAATCTCAGAGCTCAACTAGGACATATAAAGGGCAGAACTTCAGCACAGTACATTCTGAAAAGTTCCATCCCATTAAAAAAAAAAAAAAAAAAAAAAAAAAAAAAAAAACCAGTGAAGTTTGAGGCTGAGGCAGGAAAAACTCACACAGTACAGAAAGCTTGTGAACACTGAACTCTGTGACCTTTTTTCCTGGCTCAAAATCCTTTTCAGTGGGTCTGGGAAAACTTAACACCTTACAAGCCATAAAATCTCCTTAAACAGATTTTTTGATCCAGTATAGTGTGGCTTACTTCCAATCTGACCCTAGCATGGCATCACATGCCAGGTAACAAACCCCCTTATCTTAACTCGGGCATTCCTTTCTACTGACTTCAAGTTTTTCAACAAAGCTTAACTCTTTCAACCAACTGCCAACTAAAGAATCCCTAAAAGCCATCTTTGACTTGTAAGTTCCTGTTTTGAGATGTCCCACTTTTTAGGGCAAAACCAGTATGTATCTCCCATGTATTGATTTATGATTTTACCTGCAATTCCTGTCTCCCGGAAATGTACAAAAGCAAATTGTAACCTGACTTTCTCCATCACACTTTGTGTTTCCTCAAGCTATGGTCACTCATACTGGCTCAAAATAAACCACTTTAAGGAAGTTTGGTTTTTCCATCATCATTTGGAATGACCAATTTTCATATACTATTTGGATTCACAGCATCAGACAACTAAGGTGTGAAAGCAGCAGGAAGATTATTCACTAGTTAAAATCTTGCTAGTGTTAAATAAAAATTACAAGTTTTGGAATAAATTTCTGTGCTAGACTCCAACAGATTAAACAAAAAATCAAAATGGAGTTACTCATGCTAAAGTTCCAAGTCACCAAACACAAACTAAGTTGTTCTCTGACCTTCTGAGAAATCAGGAAAGAGACATAATATCCAATTTCACAAACAGATCAATTTCAATCTTCAGTAGGCCCCGCTTTAATCCTTACCCAAAAGAAGTAGCCTGAAGTCACCTGATGTTAACGAATCCCTTATTTTTCTATTGCTCTGTCTCCCTGCCCCTGCCTTATGAAGAAAGTAACTTTGAAACTAACACATTTCTTCTTTGCTTTCTCTTTCTTCAGCCCATCTCTGCCTATAAAGCCAATCCCTGCTGCTCAGTTCCTCTGAACACTTATTCTATTTTATGGATTCTAGAACTGCTAATAAAGCTAACTGGGATCTTTAAATGTGCTGTGATTTTTGTCTTTTGACACTGATACTGGTCATGGATCTGGAAGAAATGCCCATCAATCTGCCCTGCACTTTAGACTGGAGACAGGGAATCAATAAAGTAGAAAGAGAAGAAGAAAAAGGCTATTGTTCACTCTATCCGAAAATAAATATGAAGAATTACTAGACATCACATTTTTTAAGGAATAAAAATTGTAAGAAAACAGCATGGTGACGATGGGAGAAAATAACCTCCAGGCAGGACCTCTGGCTTACTACTGGGGAAAAAGAAGAGGAAGGCATTTCTACAGATACCTATACATGATCCCAAAGAAAAGTCTGGGAAGCTGTTTTGTAAATTCACTAGACAACAAAAACATATCCATGTGAAATATAAGCAGACAGCCATAAAGAGACAACAGATTGAGATTAAAAGATTGAAATGTAGGATTAAAATAGACTCATAGCGAATTTCAAGGAATCTTAAAAGACAATAGCAGTGCTAAAGTTTACATTGGAGGACAGTAGAACTGATGTGTAAAAAAACTGATCAGTGATATGAAGCGCATATTTGTAAAAAAATTTCCAGAATGCAGAGAAATTATACAAAAAGAGAAGAACCATAATGGGAAAAAAGATGATAAAACTAAAGAGAGATATAGATGGCTAACTTGTGAATAAGTATAATTTCTGAATAAAACCCTAGGAAAAGCAGAAAAGACTACTATAACCAAAACTGTAACCGCCCAACGGGTTCTTGCCTGCTGCCTAGACTGAATGGATTTCTCAATACAAGAGAATTTCAATAGAGAAAGTGTATTCATGCAGAGCCGGCAGTACGGAAGACGGGAGTTTTATTACTACTCAAATCAGTCTCTTCAAAAACTTGGAGATCAGAGTTTTTAAGGATAATTTGGTAGGTAGGGCTCTGGAAGTGGGCAGTGCTGACTGGTTGGTTTGGAATGGAAATCATAGGGAGTCGAAGTGAGTTTTTCTTGCTGACTTCTGTTCCTGGATGGGATTGCAGAACCCAGCCAGCAAAATAAAGAGGTGGAGGAAGATCTACCAAGCAAATGGAAAATAAAAAAAAGCAAGGGTTGCAATCCTAGTCTTTGATAAAACAGACTTTAAACCAACAAAGATCAAAAGAGACAAAGAAGGCCATTACATAATGGTAAAGGGATCAATTCAACAAGAAGAGCTAACTATCCTAAATATATATGCATGCAATACAGGAGCACCCAGATTCATAAAGCAAGTCCTTAGAGACCTACAAAGAGACTTAGATTCCCACACAATAATAATGGGAGACTTTAACACCCCACTGTCAACATTAGATAGATCAACGAGACAGAAAGTTAACAAGGATATCCAGGAATTGAACTCAGCTCTGCACCAAGCAGACCTAATAGACATCTACAGAACTCTCCACCCCAAATCAACAGAATATACATTCTTCCCAGCACCACATCACACTTATTCCAAAATTGACCACATAGTTGGAAGTAAAGCACTCCTCAGCAAATGTAAAAGATCAAAAATTATAACAAACTGTCTCTCAGACCACAGTGCAATCAAACTAGAACTCAGGATTAAGAAACTCACTCAAAACCGCTCAACTACATGGAAACTGAACAACGTGCTCCTGAGTGACTACTGGGTACATAACAAAATGAAGGCAGAAATAAAGATGTTCTTTGAAACCAATAAGAAAAAAGACACAACATACCAGAATCACTGGGACACATTTAAAGCAGTGTGTAGAGGGAAATTTATAGCACTAAATGCCCACAAGAAAAAGCAGGAAAGTTCTAAAGTTGACACCCTAACATCACAATTAAAAGAACTAGAGAAGCAAGAGCAAACACATTCAAAAGCCACCAGTAGGCAAGAAGTAACTAAGATCAGAGCAGAACTGAAAGAGATAGAGACACAAATACCCTTCAAAAAATCAATGAATCCAGGAGCTGGTGTTTGAAAAGATAAAAAAAAAATTGATAGACTGCTAGCAAGACTAATAAAGAAGGAAAGAGAGAAGAATCAAATAGAGACAATAAAAAATGATAAAGGGGTTATCACCACCGATCCCACTGAAATACAAACTACCATGAGAAAATACTATAAACACCTCTACACAAATAAACTAGAAAATCTAGAAGAAATGGATAAATTCCTGGACACATACATCCCCCCAAGACTAAACCAGGAAGAAGTTGAATCCCTGAATAGACTAATAACTGACTCTGAAATTGAGGCAATAATTAATAGCCTACCAAACAAAAAAAGCCCAGGACCAGAGAGATTAACAGCCGAATTCTACCAGAGGTACACGGAGGAGCTGGTACCATTCCTTCTGAAATGATTCCAATTGACAGAAAAAGAGGGAATCTTCCCTAAATCATTTTATGAGGCCAGCATCATCCTAATATCAAAGCTTGACAGAGACAGAACAAAAAAAGAGAATTTTAGACCAATATCCCTGATGAACATCGATGCAAAAATCCTCAATAAAATACTGGCAAACTGAATCCAGCAGCACATCAAAAAGCTTATCCACCATGATCAAGTGGGCTTCATCCCTGGGATGCAAGGCTGGTTCAACATACACAAATCAATAAATGTAATCCATCATATAAACCGAACCAAAGACAAAAACCACAGGATTATCTCAATAGATGCACAAAAGGCCTTTGACAAAATTCAACAGCCATTCATGCTAAAAACTCTCAATAAATTAGGTATTGATGGGACGTATCTCAAAATAATAACAGCTATTTATGACAAACCCACAGCCAATATCATACTGAATGGGCAAAAACTGGAAGCATTCCCTTTGAAAACTGGAACAAGACAGGGATGCCCTCTCTCACCACTCCTATTCAACATAGTGTTGGAAGTTCTGGTCAGGGCAATCAGGCAGGAGAAAGAAATAAAGGGTATTCAATCAGGAAAACAGGAAGTCAAATTGTCCCTGTTTGCAGATGACATGATTGTATATTTAGAAAACCCCATTGTCTCTGGCCAAAATCTCCTTAAGCTGATAAACAACTTCAGCAAAGTCTCAGGATACAAAATCAATGTGCAAAAATCACAAGCATTCCTATACACCAATAACAGACACAGAGCCAAATCATGAGTGAACTCCCATTCACAATTCCTTCAAAGAGAATAAAATACCTAGGAATCCAACTTCCAAGGGACGTGAAAGACCTCTTCAAGGAGAACTACAAACCACTGCTCAACGAAATAAAAGAGGACACAAACAAATGGAAGAACATTCCATGCTCATGGATAGGAAGAATCAATATCGTGAGAAGGGCCATACTGCCTAAGGTAATTTACAGATTCAATGCCATCCCCATCAAGCTACCAATGACTTTCTTCACAGAATTGGAAAAAAAAAACTACTTTAAAGTTCATATGGAACCAAAAAAAAAAAGAGTCCACATTGCCCAGACAATCCTAAGCCAAAAGAACAAAGCTGGAGGCATCACGCTACCTGACTTCAAACTATACTACACGGCTATAGTAACCAAAACAGCATGGTACTGTTACTAAAACAGAGATACAGACCAATAGAACAGAACAGAGCCCTCAGAAATAATACCACACATCTACAATCATCTGATCTCTGACAAACCTGACAAAAACAAGAAATGGGGAAAGGATTCCCTATTTAATAAATGGTGCTGGGAAAATTGGCTAGCCATATGTAGAAAGCTGAAACTGGATCCCTTCCTTACACCTTACACAAAAATTAATTCAAGATGAATTAAAGACTTAAATGTTAGACCTAAAACCATAAAAACCCTAAAAGAAAACCTAGGCAATACCATTCAGGACATAGGCATGGGCAAGAACTTCATGTCTAAAACACCAAAAGCAACGGCAACAAAAGCCAAAATTGACAAATGTGATCTAATTAAACTAAAGAGTTTCTGCACATCAAAAGAAACTACCATCAGAGTGAACAGGCAACTTACAGAATGGGAGAAAATGTTTGCAATCTACCCATCTGACGAAGGGCTAATATCCAGAACTCAATACAAAGAACTTAAACAAATTTAGTAGAAAAAAATCAAACAACCCCATCAAAAAGTGGGTGAAGGATATGAACAGACACTTCTTAAAAGAAGACATTTATGCAGCCAACAGACACACGAAAAAATGCTCATCATCACTGGCCATCAGAGAAATGCAAATCAAAACCACAATGAGATACCATCTCACACCAGTTAAAATGGCGATCATTAAAAAGTCAGGAAACAACAGGTGCTGGAGAGGATGTGGAGAAATAGGAACACTTTTACACTGTTGATGAGACTGTAAACTAGTTCAACCATTGTGGAAGACAGTATGGCAATTCCTCAAGGATCTAGAACTAGAAATACCATTTGACCCAGTAATCCCACTGCTGGGTATATATCCAAAGGATTATAAATCATGCTGCTATAAAGACACATGCACACATATGTTTACTGCGGCACTATTCACAATAGCAAAGACTTAGAACCAACCCAAATGCCCATCAATGATAGACTGGATTAAGAAAATGTGGCACATATACACCATGGAATACTATGCAGCCATAAAAAAGGATGAATTCATGTCCTTTGTAGGGACATGGATGAAGCTGGAAATCATCATTCTCAGTAAACTATCACAAGGACAGAAAACCAAACACTGCATGTTCTCACTCATAGGTGGGAAATGAACGATGAGAACACTTAGACACAGGAAGAGGAACATCACACACCAGGGCCTGTTGTGGGGTTAGGGGAGGGAGGAGGGATAGCATTAGGAGATATACCTAATGTAAATGACAAGTTAATGGGTGCAGCACAGGAAGATGGCACATGTATACATATGTAACAAAGCTGCACATTGTGCACATGTACCCTAGAACTTAAAGTATAATTTAAAAAAAAAAAAAAAAAAGAACTGGTTGAGCCAGATTACCTGTCTGGGTCATGTCAGTTGGTGCATCAGAAAGCAAGGTTTACAAAATACCACAAGCACTGATCAACAGTGATGTTATTTACAGAAGTAATTTGGGGAGGTTCAGACTCTTACAGCCAGAGGCTGCATGGCTTCTAAACCGTCATACCTAATCTTGTAGCTAATTTGTTAATCCTACAAAAGCAGACTGGTCCCCAGGAAAGAAGGGGGTTTATTTTGGGAAGGGCTATTATCAATTTTGTTTCAAAGTTAAACTATAATCTAAACTACTTCCCAAGGTTAGTTTAGCCTATGCCCAGGAATAAACAAGAACAGCTTAGAGATTTAGAAGCAAGATGGAGTTGGTTAGGTCAGATCTTTTTCACTGTCATAATTTCCTTAGTTATATTTTTTGCAAAAGTGGTTTCGAAGCTATGAAATAAAAACACTTTCGGCAAATCCATGTAAGTCAACGAAATGACACATAAATCTAGACATTTGGATAAAGACAAATGACTAGAATAAAGATAAAAATCAATTATGATCCAAAGAAGGAAAACAGGTTTTTATAAAGAAACAAACATCAATTTAGCTCAGTTTCTCATTTACTACCCTAAATGCCAGTAGACAAGAAAGTAGTGTTTTTTCCCTCCCTCACTGAAGAGCTTCAGACCCAAGAATTTTAGACTCAGTCAACTGTAAGAAGGCAATAGAAATATATTTTCTGAAAAACAGAAGCTCATAGAATATGCCAACAATGTACCTGCCCTTCCTGATATAATTATTTGAAGATCCATTCCAATTAACTGAAAGATGAAGCAAAGCTAGGAGGAGTTCAAGAATGAAGAAGTCGTAACATAAAAGGAGTGGCTTTGAGTACAAACTGGCCTGTTTAGCCATCCATTGTTAGAACAAATGCATGGTGAATACTTACATTGTGATACTGTGTTATAATAACAAATATATATTTGGTCTTTCTTCCTGGTTTCTGTCAGAGCTTTTAAAACCTTTGGAATTTCCTGAGTGATAGAGGTGATGGGAACCTCTTTGTTATTAATAATAAGCATCATTCAACCATGCTACTGAGCTTATTGCTACTGAGGTTACTCTTAGAGGATGAGTGCTGGCTGCCAGAGAAGCCAAACATGTGATTAAAGGGTTGAAATTTTGAGCTCCCACTCTCCAACTTCTGAGGAGCAGAAAGGGGCTGGGGATTGAGTTAATCGTCAATGGCCAATGTTTTCATCAATCATGCTTATGTAATGGAACCTCCGTTAAAAGAATTCTAAACAAAGGGGTTGAGGGAGCTTCTGGGTTGGTGAACACATTGAGGTGCTAAGAAGGTGGCGTGCTGGAGAGGGCATGGCATCTCTGGGCCCTGCACCACCCCTATACCTTGTTCTATGCATCTCTCATCTAGCTGTGCCTGAGTTGTATTCTTTATAATAAACCAGTAATAGCAAATAAACATTTCATGAGTTTTGTGAGCTGTTATAGCAAATTAATGAGCCTAAGGAGAGGGTCATGGGAGGCTACAATTTATAGCTAGTCAATCTGAAGTACAGGAGGCCTAGGCTTGCCAACTGGTGTCTGAAGTAGGAGCAGTCTTGTGGCATTGAACCATAGAAGTTGTGGGGTCTGACCCTAACTTCTAGTTTAATATCAAAATTCAGCTGAATCACTGGACACCTAGTTGATGTCCAGAGAGTTTTAGAACTGGTTGTTGGTGTAGCAGAACCACACATATTTGGTGTCAGAGCATTGAGAGAAGCAGACCAAAGTAGTTTGTATGTATGCATATGTACATACATACAAAAAAGATTATAGGTGATATTGTAGCAGGACAAGCTGCAGAGAAAATTCCTCAGACACCGAGTTAAAGAAGGAAGGGGTTTATTTGGCCGGGGCATCCGCAAGACTCCTGTCTCAAGAGCCGAACTCCCCGAGTGAGCAATTCCTGTCCCTTTTAAGGGCTCACAACTCTAAGGGGGTGCACGTGAGAGGGTTGTGATCAACTGAGCAAGCAGGGGGTACGTGACTGGGGGCTGCGTGCACCGGTAATTAGATTGGAACAAAACAGGATAGGGATTTTCACAGTGCTTTTCTATACATTGTCTGTAATCTACAGACAACATAACCGATTAGGTCAGGGGTTGATCTTTAACTACCAGGCCCAGGGTGTGGCACCGGGCTGTCTGCTTGCGGATTTCATTTCTGCCTTTTAGTTTTTACTTTGTCTTTCTTTGGAGGCAGAAATTGGGCATAAGACAATATGAGGGGTGGTCTCCTCCCTTAATATGAATAATATCATTAATACAGCTGATTCTTAAAAATGTACATCAAATTTACATCCTTGCAACCTCAGAGTTTTTCCTAAATTTCAGTGCCAATTAAACATGTATAAAAATCAATTCTATGCTAATTTAAAATCAGCATCAAAAATTCCAAGGAAGCTATGAGGCATGTCTCAGTGTCTTGATCTCTGACTTAATGCAATAATAACAGAATTTAATACCAAAAGATTAACATATAAAAACACCAATAGATTAAAAAAAATAAAATGTCCAGATAAACCAGATGAAATTTTTGGGTTTCGTTTTTTTAGCTTAGGTACTATGTGTTGGAAGTCTTTGGAAAATGACGTTTCCTTTGTTTTAATCTCAGAAGTGGGTAGGTGTTGAACAGGATGCCACAGTGCTAGTTTAAGGAGAGGTAAGATGTGAAATTTAGAGGATATTAAACTGTTTTTTCCTTAATGGCCCTTATTGCCAACTGGTGCCTCACTCTTCAGGTCAAATTTATTTTGTAAGAAATGTAAAATATTTTATAAGAGTAATTTGACTCCAAATAGCTTGAGAGAAACAGGAAATATTTGCCAAATTAGGCATGTGCTCACTTACTTGCTACTGATATTATAAACATTCCTTTCCTTCCTCCAAAAGGGTGAGCCTTCACTAATAAGGAAAATATGTGTCACTAAACTCTCTTTATTCCCCTCCTTAGCCTGTTCTTTAACAAGGTTATTGGAATTATTTATTTTTCTATAGTCCCTTGAGGACTGTAGAATCTTCCCAGAAGTTCAAGCCCTGACTCCTGGCTCTTATCCAAGTCCTATAGGGCAGAGCTGCCTGCGGTGTGGGTCACAGACCTGTGGGAGGGTCCTGTGCTGTGCTCAGGCCCAGTAGTTTGGGGGTGTCTTGCTCCCTTCCTCTGCCTAGGTGCCCATCAGCTTTGTGCTGTCTTGACATGCTGCTCCGTGGGTAATTCCTCACGGGTTTTGAAAACAGCAAGATGCATTTAATTCTTTAACTGCTTTTGAATACAATGCTGACACACTACTGGCATTGAAAGTTTGGAGTTATTGCTGTGTTGAACCATAATGTTTAGTGATTCATAGAGTGAAAACTAATATTCTCATTTGGACTTGGATTGTGTTGAAGGTCCTGTTTCTGAGCCCTTTTGCCAGAAGTCAGTAAGATGCGAGCTGGATTCCTAAAGCAGAGAAGATAAATCACCATGACAGGGTCTGATTGTCCATATTTTAAATTTACTGATCTTCTAACACAGGCTGAGAAGGGCAGTAGACATTTAGTGAATATTTATTGGAAATATCAGAGCCCAAGAAAAACGTATATGGTGACAATGCATAGTAGATTTTTCCAGAAGTTTCTTCATTTTCAACATTCTGTGTTATTATATGTAAAGGTATTATTTTGTTTTGATTCTTTATGGAAAAAATATGGCCTGTTTGTTCTGGGCTTCAGGTAGTTAAAGGAAGATAAGTTTTGGAACCTGTGGGGATTGGTATGAGAAAGCACACATAAAGCATCTAACACAATGACATCGTAGAAAGTCTGTAAGCTTTGGGATTAGAAAGACCTGGGTTTGTACCCCAGATTCCCCAAGTCTTGCCCAGGACTTGTTTGGTCTTAGGCAAGATTATTATGAAATTTCGGTCACATATTATGGTGGGGAGAACTGATTTGTTATCATCACGGAAGAAGTTTGGGGAGTGGGAGAGGGTCATATTTCCTAAAACTGAAAGTTGGAAAGCTCTTGGTCTCTTCTCACTGCACATAATGTCTTCATAGTCAAGCCTCTGTGCCTTCAGTTCTACTTCTGTGAAATGGGTAAAATGGTCAACACTGTCTCCCTACAACAACTGGAGGGAGAAAGGAATGAAGTCATGTCTCAACACCCTTTAATTGGGAAAAGAAATGCTTCTGCCTCTCCTGCTCTTTCAACAGACCCAGGAGGATATTTTCACAGTGGTCTCAGAGTGCTGACATACTCAACATCACTAATCGGCTCCAAAGGTTGTGGATTCATTCTAGTTTGGCAGGAGCACGAAGACAGACAAGGAAAGATTGCTGCACATGGGAAAACCTTTCACAAGTAGAATTCCATAATAATGAAAGCACGGGGATGGCCTCTTTTTGAATTGGGCTAACACTGTTTTTTTTCTTTCTCTGGTGGAAATATAATGTATTTTATCATTGCAGGGAGCTGCTGCATTACTCATTGTAATGGGATAAAAGCATCATAGCTAAATTCCACCTGTGGCATTCTTTAACCATAGTGTTTGGCCAGTGGCCTAAAATACTTGGCTGCAGAAGAGGGAAATTAGACTGTGAGTAACTGATGTGATTAACTCACGTCTACACTCAAGGTAAATGAAACTACCTTGTGGTGTGGGGGATGACAGATTGTAATAGTTATAGTTTTCAGCCCTGAAGAAGAAATTAGCAAATGAACTTAGGCCCACCAATCAGGAATTCATCAGTGATTACAAAATAAAGTATTGGATCCAGTTATGCAGCTTGACTACAACCAGGATTTAAAGCTACCCTAAGACAATCCACTCTATAGCACACCATCAATGCAATGCATTTGTACTTATTTACGAAGCAAGTGAATATCCATTCATTCTTTTGTACCTCAAAACCACCTTCTGAGTCAGATAAGTATGACATTTATATCCTCATTTGGTCCATAAGGAAATTAAACTGAGGATCAGAAAACGTTGGACAGCTGTCCAAAGTCACAGGGCTACCAAGTGGCTGGTACAGTTCTTAAACCCAAAACAATTAAATACACTGCAAACATTAGACTCCTTGTCTCCAACTCTTCCCACCATATCACAGATGTTATCCTCAGTCCCTTTGAATGTCCACCTGGATCTCTGGCCACAGTCATGGCCCTGCATGTTGATGTTCATGGCTATCACTGTGTCTCTGTAAAATCTAGTAAGAGCTGTTGGCAAACTGACAAGGCTTTTTAGAAACCATTTCCTTTCTGATGTGCCATGGTCGCCTTCTCTGTTCCGAGTGGGAAAGTGCCCCTCAGCTGTGTGCGTTGAAAATATTCAATAGTTTGTGTCACCTACAGACACAAAGCCCCTGTGAAATATATTTTGTATCTTTTCACTCAGCATGGAGTCTCAAATGCAGAAGAGACTTTGTATGTGTTAATGAGAATCCTTATTATGAAAAATGCAAAGGTTATTATTAATGATCATGCTGCTAATCATTAATAACAGTTGTGGATACTATTTACTGATGACATGCTCTTCTCCAGGTGCTTTTATACAGTTAGTTCATTTAATGCTCATTAAAACACCACATAAGATAGAAAATTAACATGCCGTTAGGCCCCCTTTCCAAGGGCCAACCCTGCAACTACTTCAGATGAAAAAGGAAGACAAAGACAGACTCCACCTGTGTAAATAAAACAGGAGATATTCCTGGACCAGAGAAGAACAAGCATTGCAGATGAGGGAGAAGGTGGGGGAGGGAAATTTACAGGTGCCCTTTTATTCTCCCACATTACTCTGAGTATACTATAGTCAGTACCTACCTGCCTCTGAAAGTCAAAATCAGCAGCCAGCCCAGTACAGCTAGGGGTACACCTAGTCAGAGCAGGGCTGGAGCCAGGCTGTGGTCTGAGCCAATAACAACAGACACATTGACAGGCACGGTGGCTCACGCCTGTAATTCCAGCACTCTGGGAGGCCCAGGCGGGCGGATCATGAGGTCAGATCGAGACCATCCTGGCTAACACAGTGAAACCCCATCTCTACAAAAAATACAAATAATTAGCCAGACATGTTGGCATGCGCCTGTAATCCCAGCTACTTGGAAGGCTGAGGCAGGAGCTTCACTTGAACCCAGGAGGCAGAGGTTGCAGTGAGCCGAGATCATGCCACTGCACTCCAGCCTGGGCGACAGAGCGAGACTCCATCTCAAAACAAACAAACAAACAAAAAAACATTCTGGGAACAATTGGTGAACTCTGAATAAGGTGTATAGATAAAATGTATTCTATCAATGTTAATTTTCTGATTTTGATTATTGTATATAATATGTAAGAGATTATTGTTTTACATTTTTTAATGTATTTATGTATTTGTTCATTTTTTAGAGACAGGGTCTTACTGTCACCTAGGCTGAAGTACAGTGACATGATCATCCTTACTGGAGCCTCGAATTCCTAGACTCAAGTGATCCTCCTGCCTCAGCCTCCTGAACTGCTAGGACTATAGGCGTATGTCACCACACCCAGCTAACTTTTTATTTTAGAGATGGGTTCTCACTATGTTGTCCAAGCTGGTATTGAAATTCTGACCTCAAATGATCCTTTCACCTTAGCCTCCAAAGCACTGGGTAGTTTTTAGAAAATAAACACTGAAGTACATAAGGATAAAGAGCCACTACATCTGCAATTTACTCTAAGATGATTTAGATATATATATTTACATCTATAGACATATTTGTCTATATAATAATAGTGAGACAGTAAGGACAACAAATATGGTAAAAGGCTAAAAATAAGGAATTGGGGTGAAGGACATGTATATATCATTGGTGTTATTTTGTAAAAATGATTTTTGTAAGAATAAAATTATGTCAAAAAGGTTTAAAATATGACTGCTACACATATTGCCTGTCCCTTTACTTGCTTCACACTTATTTTCTGCACTTATAACCATCTGACATATTTTTTATTGTTTATCTTCCTTCATTCTTTTTTATTTTATTTTATTTTATTTTATTTTATTTTATTTTTTGAGATGGAGTCTCACTCTGTCGCCCAGGCTGGAGTGCAGTGGTACAATCTCGGCTCGTTGCAACCTCCACCTCTTAGGTTCAAGTGATTCTCCTGCCTCAGCCTCCCAATAATATCACAATAACATTATTACTAATAATATTATTATATCACATTATTATGTTATAATAAATTTGTTAGCTAATAAAATACTTAGTATATTTAAGAGATATTATGCCATAATTAATGAAGAGTTATTTCAGGAAGTGGTAGAAAAACCTAGAAAAATATTAGAAAATTAGGACTAGAAGACAGTCTCCTTACCTTTATAAAGTCTACATATAAGGACCTTCAGCAAACATCCTATGCAGTAGAGAAATACAGACTCAATCCTTTTAGTGTAGGGAATAAGATAGGGATTTTTCTCGCTATCAGTACTACTATATTGCTTAAAACAGTATCAGAAGTTCTGGCCAATGCAATAAGACAAAAAATTAAATAAAAGTGGAGAAAGAAGACACAAAAGCTATGAAGACAGAAAGGAAAGGGAAAATATGATATGTATCATGTGACTTACATGATCACCTGCATCAAAAACATGATTGTCTGCACCAAAAGAATTTTCAAAGTTCTTTTATATATAAAATTATATATTTAAAATATAAAATTATATATTTTAAATGAATAAATTTTGTGATATGTGAATTTTATCTTGACAAATCTGTGAAAAGAAATAGTAATGAATAATACTAAGGATAATTAACATAATTAATGACATAAGAATTTGTCCTTCTTCTGTATCCGTGTATTAGGGTTCCCAGAGAAACAAAACCAGCTATATATATATATATATATATATATATTTATATTTATATGTGCATATTTATATTTACATGTGAATATATATTTATATTTACATGTATATATATATATACAGCTGATTTTGTATATATATTTCTCCCTCGCTCTCATTTATTTATTTATTTTCAGGATCTGGCTCATGCAATTGTTGGGGCTAGCAAGTCCCAAGAACTGCAAGGCCAGCTAGCAGGCTGGAGAGGCAGTTTTATTCTGAAGGCAGATTGTTTTTCTTTTTCAGGGAACCTCAATGTTTTTCCTTTGAGGCCTTAAGATGATTGAATGAGGCCCACTCACATTAGGGAGGGTAATCAGCTTTATGAAAGTCTACTGATTTAAGAATCAGTCTCATCTAAAGTATACCTGGTGCTTAATCAAACATCTGGGCATCATAGCTTTGTCAAGTTGATACATAAAATTTAGCATCACGTCAATTAACCAGTTAGAAGATACTATGAATTCCTTATACTTTATACAAAATTTAATTCAAAATGAATTAAAGACTTCAATGTAAAACCCAGAACTATAAAATTCCTAGAAGAAAACCTAGGCAATACCATTCAGGACATAGGTATTGGCAAAGATTTCATGACAAAAATGCCAAAAGCAATTGCAACCAAAGTAAAAATTGACAAATGGGATCTAATTAAAGTAAAGAGCTTCTGCACAGCAAAAGAAACTATCATCAGACAAACAGACAACCTACAGAATGGGAGAAAATCTTTGCAATCTTTGTAGGCTCTAATATACAGAGTCTACAAGGAACTTTAACAAATTTACAAGAAACAAAGCAAACAAACATGGAAAAAAGCTCGACATCACTGATCGTTAGAGAAATGCAAATCAAAATCACAATGAGATACCATCTCACGCCAGTCAGAATGATGATTATTAAAAAGTCAAGAAACAACAGATGCTGGTGAGGACATGGAGAAAAAGGAACTTCTACACTGTTGCTGGGAATGTAAATTAGTTCAACTACTGTGGAAGACAGTGTGGTGATTCCTCGAAGATCTAGAATCAGATATACCATTTGACTCAGCAATCCCATTACTGACTATATACACAAAGGAATATAAATCATTCTGTTATAAAGATACGTGCCTGCATATGTTCATCGCTACACTATTCACAATAGTAAAGACATGGAAGTGGCCATAAGTGATAGACTGGATACGGAAAATGTGGTACATATACACCATGGAATACTATGCAGCCATAAAAAGGAATGAGATCATGTATTTTGCAGGGAGATGGATGGAGCTGGAAGCCATTATCTTCAGCAAACTAAAGCAGGAACAGAAAACCAAACACAGCATGTTCTCACTTATAAGTGGGAGCTAGACAATGAAAACACATGAACACAGGGAGGGGAACAACACACACTGGGGCCTGCTGGCAGTGGAGGGGGTGGAGGGTACAAAGGGCAGGAGAGCATCAGGAAGAATAATTCATGGATGTTGGGCGTTATACTTAAGTGATGGTTAATCTGTGTGGTAAACCGCCATGGCACAGGTTTATCTATGTGACAAACCTGCGCATTCTGCACATGTACCCCTGAACTTAAAATAAAAGTTGAAGAAAAAAAAAGAGAAAGTTCAAACAGAAAAAAGGAGGAGATATAATGAAAAACAAAATGCCATTTGCAATAGTAAAATAACTACAAAATATCTAGAAATAAACCTAAGTAAAAATGCACAAGGCATTTTATTGAAGGAAAATTGTTTATTTTATTGTTTATTGCTTATTGTTATTGAGTACTAACATTAATATTGAAAGATTAATATCAATACCTTGATTATTAATATTTCAACAGAGTTGTAACATTTTATTTAAGAATAATGTTTAAGACAAAAACGAGGGGAAACTAAAGGGGCCTGCCCTCCCAATTATGGAAGTTTACTTTAAAACTATAGTAACTAAAAACAGTATGGTGGTAAAGACAGGCAAATACACGAAAAGAGAGAGGGAGATTTGGTGTATTAAAGAAATAGCCTCATAAACAGATGTCAGGGGAGGTAGATGGACTGATGGATTGTTTAGTAGATGGTATTCAGAACCCCGGCTCACCATATGCATAAAAATTAAGCTTGAACCCAGAATTTATATCATATATAAGAGTGAACTCCAGAGGTATAAAATACCTAAATATAAAAGGTAAAACTATAAAGTGAGTGGAGAAAAACATGAGAATTAAAAAAAAAATCATTGGGTGCAGAAGTACTTCTCAAGTAAGAACCCCAAAGCACAAACCATAAGGCAAAAACTGTTTTTTGACAACATCAAAATTAAAGACCTCCGTCCAATAAACCACTCTATAGATTACATTAACATATGGGTGGCAGATTAGGAAAACATATTTGCCACTTTAAAAACCAACAAGGGATTACTCTAGAAAGTACAAGGGACTCTTATGAATCAATCAGAAACAAAAATGAATGCAATACAAAAACAGGCAAAAGTTATGACTATAGGATTCAAAGAAAGGGGGACATGAAATGATAACAAGTATATGAAGAGATTCTCAACCTCATTACTCAAGGTATAATAAGATAAAATTTAAACAATACAAACACATCACTTTATACCCATCTGAATGAAAATCAGAGGCACCCAAAATTAGCAAGGCTTGGAAAATTATATCTCTCTTGCACTACTCATATGAGTGTGGATAATACAACACCCTTTTGGAGAGCAATGTGGCAGAACTGAGTGAAATTAAGTGTGCATAAACCCTCCTGAGCAGACAACGGCCTGACCTCTGAAGATGATGTAGGAACAATGATGCCATAAGGAGGAATAAACAGAAATGCACCCAGATTACTCAAGTCAGCTATGGCATAAAATTCTCCTTATGGTAATAAGGTGGGCCAATGATGGTGGATGTTACTCACACCCACCTTACGCTCCCACCCTGATATAGTTTGGATGTTTGTCCCCTCCAAATCTCATGTTGAAATGTGACTTCCAATGTTGGAGGTGGGCCTTGTGGGCGGTGTTTGCACCCTGGAGGTGGATCCCTCACTAATGGCTTGGTGCCCTCCCGATGGTAATGAGTGAGTTCTAGGTCTGTTAGTTCATGTGAGAGCTTGTTGCTTAAAAGAGTGTGACACTCCCCAAGTCCCCACCATTGCTCCCTCTCTCACCATGTGAGATGCCTGCTTTCTCTTTGCCTTCCACCATGATGGAAAGCTTCCTGAAGCCCTCACCAGAAGCAGATGCCAGGGCCATGCTTCCTACACAGCCTGCAAAACGGTGAGCCAATCAAACCTCTTTTCTTTATTAATTACCCAGCCTCGTGTATCTCTTTACAGCCATGCAAAAGAACTAATTACACACCCCAAACAACAAAATGATAGTCTAAGTAAAGCTGTAGGCCTCTTCGACCATCTTTGAGGCTATGGCATAAGCTTTATGTTGGGATGCCTAAATGTTAGAGGTCTCCCCTTCAGTTAAAGAGAGACCCCAGGAGCTCTAATCATTCACAACATCATGGATATTAAGTATATTATTTGCACAAAAACAAAGTAAAAATGTAAATTTAGCCACATCTGAATAATCATTCACACCAATCCTTGATTTTTCAGGCTTTGTGACTTTGATTAGCTACCCAAATCCTTAAATCTGATTTCTAGGTATATAGTCCAAACAAAACCCAAAACAGGGTCATGGAAGACCAGTCATGACAGAAATAAACAAGAATGCTTAGTTTCACTGTGGGTGAATGGGTAGCATTGGAGCCCAACTGAGCTTCCAGTAACTGTGGAATGGAAAGTAATGTAAACTGATTGAGTTGGGTGTTCAGATGATGATGAGTGGGAACTACAGAAACAAAGAAGTCAGGAGAAGTTTGTCCCAAAAGAGGAAGCAGCATCTACAGGGGTGTGATGTGTAGGGAAAAATGTTTGGGGTCCAGGAAACAGTGACAATGATGAGTGAGTGACATGTTAAATTACTACTAGCCGCCAAGATAGATTGGAGTGAGAGGAAGTCAGGAAGCAAGAAGAATGGAAAGCTGGCTGCTACAACTCAGGAAAAAATGTTCAGGTGTGAACAGGTCGTGACTGTGGAGATGGAATGTAAAGGATAAATTTGAGAAGAATTCAGGAGAATGAACTGACAGAACTTGGTTGTGATGAGAATGGGGAAGAAAGGATAAGCTTGGGATAATCCCCACATTTCTGGTTTGGACTCTGAGTGAATGGTTATGTCATTAATTGAGATCAGAAATACAGGGGGAACATTTTCTGGTGTTAACAAGTACGAGGCTATGAATAACAGTGATTAACTCACTATTGACTTGCTGACCCAGAACTTTCAAGTTTAATGGGGTAAGAAAGCCACTTAAATAGTTACCATGATGTGTGGGGTAAGTGATATTACAGTAATATGTGCAAGGCATGGTTAAAGGCATCAGTAAGGCTGGATTAACTCTGCGTTAGGAAACACACAGGGTAGTGTAGTTCAGACTGCACACCCTCAAGCTGACCACCTAGACTTGAATCCTGATTCTTCTTCGGATAAATTGTGCTCCTTAACCTTTCCATGTCTCAAGTTTCTACACTGCAAAATGGGAATAACAGCAGCATGTATAACATGGGGTTGAGGTGAGGCTTAAATTAGAATAGAGTTGGGAACATAGTGCTCAAATAAATTGGCAAGTAAGGTTTCAAGGAGAGATTTATAAAGAAAATCATCTGTAAGCCAAGCCCTGGCAAGTTGGTGCAAAGATAACTGTGGTTTTTGCATTGTTGAAATTTGCTGTTTGATATTGGAATACATTCTTAAGTAAATGTGGTTATTTTACACATCATTTTAATTCACGTCTCACTTTTTTTTTTTGCTAATGAGTTATTACTTGCTGTTTATTTTATATTTATTTCAGATTATGGAAATGAGATTAGACAAAAAGTAAATTTGAGTGATTTTCTTATTTGAGTTCAAAATGCGTTGTAAAGCAGCAGAGAAAACTTGCAACATCAACAATGCATTTGGCCCAGGAATTGCTAATGAATGTACAGTGCAGTGGTAGTACAAGAAGGTGTGCAAAGGGAAAGGAGAGCCTTGAAGATGAGGAGTGTAGTGGCTGGCCATGGGAAGTTGACAACAACCAATTGAGAGCAATCATCAAAGCTGATCCTCTTACAACTACCGAGAAGTTGACAAAGAACTCGAGGTCGATCATGCTATGGTCATTCAGCATTTGAAGTAAATGGGAAAAGTGAAAAAGCTCAGTAAGCGGGTGCCTTATGAACTGAGGGAAAATGTAAAAAATCGTCATCTGAAGTGTTGCCTTCTCTTATTCTACACAACAGCAACAAACCATTTCTTGATCACATTGTGATGTGCAACAAAAAGTGGATTTTATAGACAACCAGTGATGACAAGCTCAGTGGCTGGACCGAGAAGAAGCTCCAAAGCACTTCCCAAAGCCAAACTTGCATTAACCAAAGATCATGGTCACTGTTTTGTGGTCTGCTGCTGGCCTGATCCACTGTAGCTTTCTGAATTCCTGCAAAACCATTACATCTGAGAAGTATGCTCAGCAAATCGATTAGATGCATGGAAAACTGCAATGCCTGCAGTTGGCACTGGTCAACAGAAAGGACCAAATTCTTCTCCACAATGCCCAACTGCAAGTCGCACAACCAGCACTTCAAAACTTTAACCAACTGGGCTACAAAGTTTTTGCCTCATCTGCCATATTCACCTGACCTCTCACCAACCGACTACCACTTCTCCAAGCATGTCAACACTTTTTGCAGAGAAAACACTTCCACAACCAGAAAGATGCAGAAAATGCTTTCCAAGAGTTCATCGAATCCTGAAGAATGGATTTTTATGCTACTGGAATAAACAAACTTTCTCACCGGCAAAAATGTGTTGATGGTAATAGTTCCTATTTTGATTAACAAAGATGTGCCTGAGCCTAGTTATAATGATTTAAAATTCACAGTCCAAAACCTCAATTGCTTTTGCACCAATACTTAGGAATTTTTCAAGTGGACTAACCAGGAATGTGTCAAGCAGAAGGAAAAGTGCATGCAAAGTCATGAGGCAAGATAGAGCAGTGAATGTGGGAAAGTGTGACCAGCTCAGTGTGGCTGGATAAGGGTGGAGCCCTGGTTTTATTAAACCAGAGTTTTTGCTACTCTGTCATCCTCCTTTCCACTGCCTACCATTTCCTCTTTCAGGTACTTCCTTTCCTTTTTCTGCTTTCTGTCTTGGTCTTGCAGATGGCTGCTCACGGATCTGTGTATTTGGTTGTCTTTGCCCTCTGTATCATGTCTGCATCCATAATTAATCCCAAAGCCAAAAGCAAGTTACTCCTTATTATTTACATGTCTCCTGTCCTGACCTGGGTCCTATAGCAGCAGGTCTCACTCTCACCATACTGGACCCCATATTCCTTAGAACCTTCATCTTGAAAACTCATCTTGATCCTTAGACATGACATTCTACATTGTATTCCTAGGTATGGCTTTGGTTCCTCTTGATTAGGATTTAGATTTTACACTATCCACCCAGTCTACCTTGGGTAAATAGCCCTTTTGGACTGACCTGCCCCATGACGCTCATCTTGATGCTAACCTACTGGATGATAGGTCTCATTGTTTGCTTCTGGCTCATAAAGCAGGAAGTAGATGCAGTGAGGGTTCAACTGTCCCCTTTACTGGTGTACAGTGGAAGAGCTTTGTACCTGTCCAGGTTATTTGGGGGATGTTGGCTTTATGCCTATATCCCCCAGTGACAAAATCTCTCTGACAGGTGACTGGAAGGCTGAGATGCTGAGCATGGCACTGGGCCAAAAATAAGAGTAAGACATCACTTATTTCATGACCTGTAGTCCATAGTCTTTCTAGAAATGATCAAAAAAGCAATACTGATAGAAGAAACAAATTCAGGACAAACAGGCCATCCAAAAGAGATATGATATTTCAGGTTGCTACTAGAGAAGAAGAGTCCAAGTAGATCCAGGAGACAGAACCTGGGAAAACCAGGTGAAAGCAAGACAAGTCAAAGTCAAGGTGAAAGGAAGCAAGCCAAGTTTTAAGCAACCTATCTCTAATGACCTCATTAGGACATTAGAGAAGGCTAAGGAAGATGGGCACTGGATCATCTAAAAGTCACTGGGATGTTGTGGAAATTGGTTAGAATTTTCTGGGGACCAACAATACAATTTACTGCCTGTGGACAACACTATTATAAGGAAACGTGCTCAAGGCGCTATAATCTTACAAAAAGATATTCACTGGGAGGCTATGAAAACCGGTCAGGATTTCCTGGAGACCAACAGTACAATTTACTGTCTTTGGATTACTCTACTGTAAGGAAATGTGCTCAAGGCACTATGATCTTACACAAAAGATATTCACGCTTGAAGATAGAAGCATGAGTTGTAGTTCAGGTCATGTGACCTTGGGCAAAGAAAGTCACCTGTCTTAAGCTTTAGCTTCTGACATGTTAAATGTAGGGGAGAAAACAAAACAAGATTCCTGCTCGAGGTATCCAACAGGTCTTTAGAAACAAAACAAAACAAAATAATGGATGTAAGAGCACTTAATGAAACTTCAAAGCCAGTAGTAATAGAGCAAATTATAGTCATTAATGAGACTTCACTGGAGGAAGAAATGTTAACAATAGAACATACTTGCTCTTTCAAGGGTTTGCGGGTCTGTGGGAACAGGGAAATAAGGAAGGAGGTTTGACCTAGGAATAAAATTACCAATTCATTCCGTCTTCCTTTCAGGGTTCTTATGACAATTAACTTGCCAAGTTTCAACCACAAGACCATATGTTGGTGAGATCACACGGGGAGATGAGATTTACTTTGATTATTTGTTTGTATTAACATTATTAGAATAGTGATTCATTTATTACACTGGCCCAAATTCAGTCTGTCAGGAGGGTTCCCAGCACATGAAGGTATAAAAACACTCTCAAATGCAAGTGATTTTCTCAAATAGGAGAACCCTAAACTCACCTCCACCTCAGACCTTGTTAGCAATCATCTTTGTCCTTACGCAGGATGACACTCACACTAATGACAGGTGAATGACATTCACACTGATAACAGGACTGAACCATTCTAAAATATTGAACATCCTTCTGAATTGTGAAAGGAATATTCTTATGCAGTAATGACAGCCTTAATATTTAAAGTATTTTAATTATTCTAATTATTTGGAAGTTGGTAATCAGTGCCTTCACTCAAGCTAGGTCATTTGGTTAACCAGACCACCCATCTTCTGAGCACACAGAGCAATTAGATATACATTAAACTACTTCCACCAATGCTTCTCATTCTCAATTACAAACAATATGCTACATTCAGACACTGAAGTGTAGAATAATTATAGTATCCCCATCACAGTTATTATTTTCTAAGTCGTAAGTTAGCCCATCACACAACACTTCTGCTTCTTCAGTCTCATCTCTCTCTTTTGTTTCCACATATTCTATGTTTCAGCCACACAGACTTCTTCACACTTCCCTGAATGTACCATTCTGTTGGCTAATTTTGTGCCTCTGGTATATGGTGCTGTTTGCCTTCAATGTCCTCCCCACAGCCCCAAACCTATTCAACCCTCGTTCAACCCTCATCACAGGCATTATCCCCTGGGAGAGGGCTTCCCAAATTCCCTATGGATAACTCATCCCCTCTCCTTCTGTGGCCTCAATGTTCCTCCACAGGAGTTACTAGTTGTTTTTACATTTGTGGCCCTAAAAGGCTGCAAGCTCTTAAGGGGAGAGGAAAGCAATTTGTTCATCTTCGCACCTCCTTTTTCCAGACGAGGGTCTGGCATGAAGTAGAGCTCATAAAATCCTGAGTGTCCATGAGTACTGGAAGTCTCTTTCAGTCTGAGTTAGTTGTCTGAAGGTGCCATTCTGTCCCAGGCTTCTGTTTTGATTGTTTTCTGATCCCAGTGGATGAGGAAAACAGGTTTTTCCTTAGGACAATGGGTGTGGATTATGAAAATGTTATGCAAGAGTAGTCAAATGCTACCCTGTTTCCTTCAGGAACTTTCAGATGGCTCAGGAATGGGCTTGTGTGGCAGGTGTGTAGAGGCTGCTGAAGGGGGCTTTCATGATCTCTGCTTTAAGGGATAGACACTGCTTGTCCTCTCCTCCAACTAAGGAAGGTAAGACTGTTTATCAGAACTTTTGTATGTGTGTGCTCTAGGAACCTAAATATTCTCCCTGGTCATTAAAGGGACACAAAACCTTTACCTTCCTCTCTCCCTCTGGATTGTAAACCTAGCTAACAGGCTTCCTTTAAATGCAGGTGAAATTGATCGGATTGAAGCTGTTAGAATCAAATAAAATAACGTTAAATGCTGTTGGTGATAAAGGAGTTGAAATGTAAGAAGGAATATTGAGTATTGACCGTTTCCTGGATGGGGGCAGAGGAGAAAAAAGCTAATCTGGAGTTGTGGGGGCTAATAACTGACAATTAAATATTGTGGTTTTGAAAGCTAGCCAATTCCAGGGAATGAGGGACAGACAGAGTCCAGCAGGTAAGAACAGCTTATAAGCATGGTGTCGCTCCATTTCTAGTTTTCAGCCAGTAATATTTTTGTGTGAGGATATCGCACTAGTATAATTTGCAAAATGCAACAAGTCAGAATAGTATGTTGGTACCTCACCTTTAACAGATATACATTGCTAATGAATAAGATGTGTTAAATACTAATGAAATTGAATGTTTCAACTAGACGAGATAGCATATTTGCACATATATATACACAGACAGATATATAAATTGCTTTATATATATATATATAATATACCTGTATTTTATGTAATACATAAAGGTTAATATTTTACATAATATATAAAATAAAAGCAACTGTGTTTTTAGCAGGTACCTTTTTTAAGTCATTCATAGCTCCCTCTCACTTCTCCTGGTTCACAGCTGAGAACTTGGCCCATTTCACTCACAATTATTGGGGAATTGACAGGAGAGAGGGAAGTGGTGATTTAGTAATTATCTATTCTTATTGGATAATATACAGCTAACTTATAACTTTACCAGACCATTTTCCTAAATCCTCTAAGGCAAGAGATCAAGAAGTGAGAGAGTTTGGAGGAGAAGTTTTATTTTTTTAAAAAATTGTTATAGGAATACCTTTTCATTCCTTTCCACTACTTCTCCACTAGAAAAATACATGAACTTATAAAGGCAATGAGGGAAATGCTCTGCTTTCTACAGCAGTGGTAGGAAAAAAAAAGAAAAAAGAAAAAAGAGAAAAGAAAGAAACAAGTTGTGGTATGTCCATGCAATGGACTAGTACGTAGCCATTAAAAAGAAGTCAAAAGGGCCGGGCGCGGTGGCTCAAGCCTGTAATCCCAGCACTTTGGGAGGCCGAGGCGGGCAGATCACGAGGTCAGGAGATCGAGACCATCCTGGCTAACACGGTGAAACCCCGTCTCTACTAAAAATACAAAAAGAAATTAGCCGGGCGTGGTGGCGGGTGCCTGTAGTCCCAGCTACTCCGGAGGCTGAGGCAGGAGAATGGCGTGAACCCGGGAGGCGGAGCTTGCAGTGAGCCTAGATCGCGCCACTGCACTCCAGTCTGGGCGACAGAGCGAGACTCCGTCTCAAAAAAAAAAAAAAAAAAAAAAGAAGTCAAATGGAGACCAGCCTGACTAACACACAGAAACCCCGTCTCTACTAAAAATACAAAATTAGCTGGGCATGGAGGTGCATGCCTGTAATCTCAGCTACTCGGGAGGCTGAGGCAAGAAAATAATTTCAACCTGGGAGGCAGAGGTGTGGTGAGCTATCACCATTGCACTCCAGCCTGGACAACAAGAGTGAAACTCTGTCTGAAAAAACAAAAAGTAAAAATGTATCTACTTTGACATAGCATGATGTCCAGTATGTGAAAAAGTCCAGAGGACAAGGATTGGCAACAACTTGATGTGATTATTACATTATAAGACTGAAAATTTAGGGATAGGAATTTTCATTTAATTTTATATACATTGTATTGTTTAAAATGCAATGAGCCAAAACGACATATTTCTTTTTTTGTTTGTTTTTTGTTTTGTTTTGTTTTGTTTTGTTTGATAGAATCACGCTCTGTCACCCAGGCTGGAGTGCAGTGGCGTGATCTCGGCTCACTGCAAGCTCCGCCTCCTGGGTTCACGTCATTCTCCTGCCTCAGCCTCCCCAGTAGCTAGGACTACAGGCACCTGCCACCATGCCCGGCTAATTTTTTGTATTTTTAGTAGAGACGGGGTTTCACTGTGGTCTCGATCTCCTGACCCTGTGATCCGCCCACCTCGGCCTCCCAAAGTGCTGGGATTACAGGAGTGAGCCACCGCGCCCGGCGGACATATTTCTTATTTAGAGAAAGAATGACGGAAGGAGGGAATGTGAAGAGAGAATGAGAACAAAAGAATGAAGAGACCAGGGTACAAGCAGATCCCAAAAATGTTGTGAAGTTTTGAGGGGGCTAATAAGCTTCTATTTCACGTTGTAAGATGACAAAAGTATTGTGTTAGGAGAAGAAATAGGCTATATATTTGTATCATTCATAATAGTTTTTTTGCCAACAAAACACTAGGTTATTAAATAAATATTGACTTTGTAGCAAATTAAATACAGTATTAACAAGAGGAAAGAGAAAGGAACCATGGGCAACGCACAACTTGGACGAATTTCAGAGAATCACAGAGACACAAATGATTGGGTAAGGAAAGGAAACAAAACAACACTAAAAGATTAATAATAAACCCTCTCTGTAAAACACAATAGTTTATAATGTGCATAATCACCTGGGTGTCTTACTGGGCAGTTAGGTTTGTTGAAGATTTCTGCGTGTGTGTGTGTGTATATATATACTACTGGTTCTGGGAAATATGAAAAATATTTTCAGACAAAAGAACTAATATATCAAACTTCAGACTTTATAAAAAGCGGACTCAAATTCTACAATCTTATTTATTATTTATTTCTACTACCTGTAGTAAATTCAATTATGACTCTAATTTAAAACACCCTAGATATCCCTCAAATCTCACACTGAGAAATTCCAGAGATGGTGGTAGAGAATGTGGCTGAGTTAGAGACAGCATAGCTCAGGAAAAGAAACAGCTTGCTCTAAGAGACACAGATAATAGTTGGCAGCACCCAGATTTGAATCTAAGTCTGTCTCTCGCTGAAGCTTATAAATTTAAGAAAAAATAATTTGTCTGAATACAAAAGTAGTACATGCTTAGATAGCCTCAATTAGAGCCTATATGTCCATTGTGCACTTTCTAAAAGAAGAGTTTTTAATAGAACCTCCAAAGTAGTTACTTATCTGTGACAAGACGTGACTTGTACCAGAGATGCCTTCCCCAGAAGTTGCTGTGATACTGTCAGGAATTGGTGGGTTCTTGGTCTCGCTGGCTTCAAGAATGAAACCGCAGACCTTTGCCATGAGTGGTTCAGTTCTTAAAGATGGTGTGTCCAGAATTGCTTCCTTCTGGTGGATTCGTGGTCTCGCTGACTTCAGGAGTGAAGCTGCAGACCTTCGCGGTGACTGTTAGAGCTCTTAAAAGCGGTGCACACCCAAAGAGTGAGCACCACCCAGAGTTATCACAGATACAAAGAAACAGCATAGAAGCGGACCTGAACCGGTTGCCGCTGCTGCCTCGGGTGGCTTTATTTTATTCCTTTATCTGGCCCCACCCACATCCTGCGGATTGGTCCATTTTACAGAGAGCTCATTGGTCCATTTTACAGAGAGCAACTTGGTCCGTTTTACAGAGAGCTCATTGGTCCGTTTTGACAGAGTGCTGATTGGTGCGCTTACAAACCGTTAGCTAGAGAGAAAAGTTCTCCGCGTCCCCACCCGTCCCAGAAGCCCCACCAGCTTCACCTCTCACTGGCACTCGCCGCGGGACTTTGCGGCACCTAGCCCGGGCACTCCGTCAGCCCACAGGGAGCTCGTCTCATACAACCAAGAGGAAAACAGGGGAAGCAAGAAAGAGACGGAGACCCGCCATCGTGGCCAACGACCTCGCAAAGAGGGAACGGCGGTCCACGCACGGGACTCAGCCTTCGATCAAGCCCAGCAGGCGCCGGCCTGCCGCGCTGAGTGCGGAACCCGCCGAGCCCAAGCCCGCCCGGAACGCGCGCAGCGCCAGCTCCCGCCCGCGCCCCACCCTCCACACCTCTCCGCGAGCAGAGGGAGCCGGCTCCGGCCTCGGCCGGCCCCAGAGAGGGGCCCCCACGGCGCAGTGGCAGGCTGAAGGGCTCCTGGAGCGCGGCCAGAGCGGACGCCGAGGCCCAGCAGGCGCCGAGAGCGAGCGAGGGCTGCTAGCACGTTGTCACCTCTCAATACTGGATCTCAGCATAAGAGGTGTCCACTGTGCTGATGGGAGAAAGATGGGTGTATGGTAGATAGAATAGTGCCTCCCCACAACAAAGACGTCAAGATGTCGCACTGTGTGTGTTAAAAGGGACTCTGTAGATGTAATTAAGTTGAGGATCTTGAGAAGAAAAATTATCTTGGGTTTTTTGGTTGGGGCCAATGTCATAAAAAGGTCCTGATAAGAAAGAGGCAGGAGAGTCAGGGTCAGAGGAGGAGGAGTCATGATAGGAGCAGAGAGGCAGAGTCAGGAGAGTTGAGGATGCTACACTGCTAAGTTTGAAGACGAAGAAGCCACGAGCCACGGAATGGAGACAGCCTCTGAAAGGCAAGGAGATGGATTTCCTCTAGAGCTTCCAGGAAGGAGTGCAGGCCTGCTGACACATACACATTTTAGCCCAGTGAGACTAAGTTTTAGACTTCTGACTTCCAGAACTATAAGACAATAATGTGTGTTGCCTACAACTACTAAGTTTGTGATAATTTGTTATACCAGCAAAAGGAAACACATAAACTATAATAGGCTCTTCTAGGTGAACTCGATGTTTCAAGTGATCAGGGTTCACGGGGAATAGGAATTGGATAGCTAGAGAATGTTGCTGAGTGAGAGATGGCAGAATCAATGATGTTGGAAAGCCATTTGAGTTTGACCTTGAAGTGCATAAACCAGGAATGGTGATTTTCCATCATTTTTCCTTAATCTCAGGTCCAAGGAAAAAGCGGCATAATTAGAACGAAACACATGTAACAATATACTCACTTTATCACATGGGTATTTTCTGCGTATTGTAGGAAAATCTGAAAAACAATTCTAACAAGGTCTCAGGAAATAATTATCCTTGTATTTTATTCTTCTGTATTTTAGCCAATCTCATATGTTCAGGCTTTTGTAAATTTGCAAGGACAAATTTAACAGCAAATAAATTATTTAAAACCTACAGAAAAAGTCTTCTAAACCAATTCCCACCGAGCAGACATTTCCTGAATCTTAATCTTCTATCACATTCCAGAAGATGCAAAAGAAGTTGGGCAAGTCACATAATCTCCCTGAGATTCCTATTTTGTGACGTTTTGCCTAATTCATTGTAACAGGCAAAGAACCTTGAATCTTAGATCTAGAAAAATCTCCAGAGATGACAGTAGCCCAAATTTCTCATTGTACTTATGAGAAAACTGAGGCAGTGACTTGTCCAAGATTGTATCCTGCAGCGTGCTGTGCAGGTGCCCCGAATGCTCAAGATGCCAGGTTCTACACAAAATGGTAATGATGCAAAATGAGATACTTCTTGTTCGCAAGAAGATTATAATCCAGGAAGGAAGATAGACAACATACGTGTATAGAATGGTTGCTAAGGTATAATGATTGAAGTTAGTACAGGGTGTTGGTTGAGTTTGGAGGAGGGGCACATAGCTCAGACAGGCGTTTCTCATCGTGAATACTCATTAAATTTAAATACTAGAATTGGATTAACTTCTTGTTATTTTACAAAAATAGTTGTGTCTCCTCGGTCAATTATTCTAAAAATGCAGTCAAATAAAATGAAGAAAGTAAAAACTTTGAAATCATATCATCCAGAGATGACCACTGTTAGCATTGTGTTATATATCCTTACATAATGATGTTACATCTATACACACAACCATGCATATATGGTTCTATTTCTGGCCTCTCTCTCTATATATATGTATATGTTTTATAAAATATATATATTTATATATTATATATTTATATATAAAAACATATTTATTTTAATCTTATGTTATCCTGCTGGTATTTGTCCCTTCTTTGCACATTATCATAAATACCTTATTTTAGAATCACTGAATTTCAGAGTTGGAGTAGGTATACAAAATATCTTTTAATCCAACCACAAAATAAATACATTTTTATTTTTTAATAGTTTTCAATATAGACAAAATTGTAGAGATCTCTCTATACCCACTGTCTCTATTATTAACAAATTAAAATGACACATGTGTTTATAATCAATGAACCAATATTGATACATTATTATTAACTAAGTCCACCTTTGTTTAAACCTTTTTAAGTTTTTACCTAGCTGTTTTTTGTTTCATAGTGTCATCCAGGATGCCATACCACATTTAGTTGGCACATCTCCTTAGGCTCCTCTTGACTGTCACAGTTTCTCAAACTTTTCTTGCTTTTGATGATGGTTAAATTTTCAAAGAATACTGATCAAGTATACTGTAGGCTTTTTTTCAAGTGGGATTTGTCTGTTGTTTTTCTTATGATTACACTGGGGTTATGGGTTTAGGGGAGGAAAACCATAAAGGTAAAATAGCACTTTTATCAAATTATATCAAGAAAACACACTATCAACGTGACTTATCTCCACTGATGTTAATCTGAACACCTGCCTGAGATAGTGTTTGTCAGGTTTCTGCACTGTAAAGTTATGCTTTTCCCTTTCCATACTTATTTTTTGAAAGAAAGTCACTATGCATATCGCACACCCAAGAAGTGAGAAGTTATACTCTACCTCCTTGAAGGTGGAGTATCTACATAAATTATTTGGAATTATTTTTCCCAGCTTTTGCCAATAAGAGCTCTTTAAGTTGACTTCTGTGTCTCTTGGACATACCACATCATTGTGTGTGTGTGTGTGAGAGAGAGAGAGAGAGTTAGGCACTTTTCTTACTTTCTGGCACTATAAAATGTTATAAGCTCATCTTTTGTATTTCCTGCCCTAGACCTAGAATCAGAATGGTTTTAGAAACCAAGATCTGGATACCAGGTATGTTCATTACTAGTGGAGTGTTTTGCTTCTAGGCCCTCTCAACAGATAGAGGAATGAAATATATGTGTGTATGTTAATCCATGTATATACATATACCCATGAAACTTCTATATGTAATCATCTATACCTATATTAAGTTAAACATGGGTTAATACTGATATCCCCATCTCTCATCCATTTCTACATGAATTATTCTAGACTCTTCTACTTGCTTAGTTGTAAATTTCCACAACTGTGAGAACCCTGGCTTCATATTACAAAGGCTGTCTTCTCTCTTTTATTCTCATTTCTGGCTAGAAATTTATCCATTTTATTGTTCTTTTCAAAGAACAAGGTTTGGTTTCATTGATTTTTTTTTTCATTGTTTTCCGTTTAATTTATTTCTACTCTTATGTTTATTATTTCTTTTTATTTTTTCTGCTTGCTGTAGACTTACATTGCTCTTTTTCTCTACTTTCCTAAAGTAGAAACTTAGACTATAGATCTTTCTTCTTTTTTTTTTTTTGAAATGGAGTGTCGCTCAGTCGCCCAAGCTGGAGTGCAGTGGCATGATCTCAGCTCACTGCAAGCTCCATCTCCCAGATTCATGCCATTCTCCTGCCTCAGCCTCCCGAGTAGCTGGGACTACAGGTGCCTGCTACCATGCCCGGCTAATTATTTTTCGTATTTTTAGTAGAGACGGGGTTTCACCGTGTTAGCCAGGATGGTCTTGATCTCCTGACCTTGTGATCTGCCCGCCTCAGCCTCCCAAAGTGCTGGGATTACAGGTGTAAGCCACCGTGCCCAGCCCACATTTTTAATTAACTTATGTTAATTCAGCTTTAAATAACACCATACCACTTTGCAGGTAATACATGTAACTTATAATGGATTATTTCCAATTTCCCCCTCCTATTCCTTGCTATATTACTATCACTCAATACATTGACACTATTGTTACTTTAAACCAAGTTATCTGTTAGATAAACTAAGAATAAGAAAAATAATGATTTTATTTTACCTTTATTCCTTCTCCAATATTTCTCCTTTCTTTTGCAGATTCAAATTTCTGACCTATAAAATTTTCTTTCGAATTTTTTTTTCCTGTAGCGTTTCCTACTCTCTGGTTACCTTGCCCATCTAGTCTAGTATAGGAGGGATGCTCTTCCACAACTGGGGTAATGCTGTGGCAAAGTCTTTTTCCCTGGAGAGTTGGCTTTTGTTATGCAGAAGGAACTGGTCATATTTCACAGTGATTATTCCTTTCCTCCCTCTTCCAGAGCCATGAGGGGATCTTCGTTTATCTTCACTATGAAAACTTGGTGGGTTTCCTGGAGGTAAAAGTCTCCCAAATCATGGGTAATTTTCCTAGAGCTGCAGCTCAATAACTTTCTCACTTTTATGTTAATCTATATTTGGCCTCCAGTGGTTCATCAAAATTACTATTCAAGTGTTTCTACTGGTCTGTGGCTCCAGTAACTACTGCTTTAGTTAAGCATGTCTTGGATCTGACTCTCTGGATGGGACTGCCACTCAGATTATGATATACAGATCGTCCCTGAGACCTCAGCTCTGGATGTGTCCAAGGAAACTTGTTTATTTCCGTTTGTCCAGCTTTTTCTTTTTGTTTTCTTCCTTCCTTCCTTCCCTCCTTCCTTCCTTCCTTTCTTTCTTCTTTCTTTCTTTCTTTATTTTTTTTTGAGACAGGGCCTTGCTCTGTCACCCAAGCTATAGCACAGGCAGTGATCACAGCTCTCACTGCAGCCTCAAACTCCTCGGCTCAAGTGATTCTCCCATCTCAGCCCCCACCACTTACCCAAGTAGCTAGGACTACAGGCATGTACCACCACATGGGCTAATTTATTTATTTACTTTGGTAGAGACAGGGTCTCACTATGTTACCCAGTAATTTTTTCTTTTTATAAGGATAGGAGTGACAACTTCCAAGCTCTTTATGGGAAAAAAAAGCCAAAGCCAGAAGTTTCAACAAAAGATTTGTATTTTCTTACAATGGAACCCCAAAATCAGTGAGCAAGTCTTTTTCTAACCAAGCACCTCTGGGACTGGGAACTCATTACTCATCTCATTACTGAGTATTAGGAAGTTGTTTTTCATATTTGTCCAACACTGCTCCCTCTAGATCCATCCATTGGGTCTGACTGCACCTATGTCAGCCTGCTTGATTCTTCCACAGACCCACTACTAAAGTATGTGAAACAATGAACATGTCCTCTCTGACTCCCCTCCCTTATGCTAGCCACCTTATTACTTTGACTTCTCTATTTGAAATCCTTCACCATCTTGTAGACTAAGATTGCGATGTGAAGGTCACATTCACTGCCATTGAGCACTCACTGTGAGGTACTGTGCTACAGCCTTCTTGGGGATACATTGATGAACCAAAACATAATAAATGCTCATCTTCTGGAACTTATGATGAAAGTCGCTCATGAAGGAATAAGCCACACTTTTGTTTCAATGAGGTTTTACTTTTATCTGCTTTCTGCAGTGTAGAGCAAGTCTATCTTATTCAAAGTTGGGACAGTCGCATTCCCTTGAGGATCCTTTTCACCCAGTATCAGTCTGTCATGGAAATCTCCTGTTTGCTTATGATCTGGTTTGAATGTCTTTCCCTGAATTTCCTAGGTGTGTTTTCATGATGCTAGGCATCAGACAGAAATTCCAGGGATGGCAAGCCATGTAGAACACAATTTTAAATTATAAGAAAGTTAAAAACAAAGCAAGCCAAAAATCCCATATTCTTTATTCGGTAGCTCATAATATGGCAATTGAGTGTTCATTAACTTATGGGTATAAATAGAGTTAGTTTGACTGCATATGAGCTACATTTTTTACTTTTCTCAAAAATATGGCATAGGGAGAAAATAAGGGGTTTGTAGCTATAATGTATGTATTCAAATCCTACCGCCTATATTGTATGGGGAAAGGTATTTAACCTTGGATCTTCAGTTTCTTCATCTGTGCAATGTAGATAGTAGTTTTTGATTCATAGGGCTAATATAAGTTTTAAATGAGATAATGTCTGTAAAGCACTCAGCACAGTGCCTTGCATTTAGAAGATACCCATGCTTAGTTCCTTTCTAAGTTTGTCTTAACACAAATTTATTCTTTAAGACAACAAGAAGGCTGCTGGTGTTGAGGGTATGTTTACTAAATTGCAGACAAAAGCATTCTAGTCTTACTAATCAAAGAAGAATTCAGCCATTTTGATTCCTGTATACAGGATTGAAATGTATGGATTTAACTAAGCAGTAGATACTAGGGGAAAAAAAATGGATATAAATGCTTCTTTTACTCTTAACTAGTTGACTCTTTAAACTGATTGCCAGAGAAGGGTGTCATCTGAAGAGCTACCTTGATGATATCCCTAAAGTAACTCCCAACTAAACTGAGGGTAATTGGGTACTCAGAGATATCCAATAGTAATCCATGAGGGATTGATGTAGTTTGAATACTTGTTCCTGCCCAAATCTCATGTTGAAATGGGATCCCCAATGTTGGAGATGGGGCCTGGTGGGAGATGTTTCAGTCATGGGGGTGGATCTCTCCTGACTTGGTCCTGTCCTCATAACAGTGAGTGAATTCTCCAGAGATCTGGTTGTTTAAATGTGTGGCACCCCTGCCTGTTGCTTCTGCTTTTACCACCTGCTCTTCACCTTCCACCATGATTGTAAACTTCCTGATGCCTCTCCAAAGCCAAACAGTGTCAGCACTATGCTTCCTGTACATCTTGCAGAATCATGAGCCAGCTGAACCTCTTTTCTTTATAAATTGCCCAATCTCGGGTATTTATAACAATGTAAGAATAACCTAATACAGGAGGGTTAAGTGCTCTCAGACTGTTTTATGTTCAGTGTTCCTGGTGTGGAATAGCAAAATATAAACTAACTCTTGTTAGGATTATATCAGAAGCCTGGGCTTTTTTCTTACTAAGGTTTGTTGACATAAATGTTAGTTGTAAAGGTGTTGGTTCTTCTTGAACCATTGAAGAGCTCTTTAGACTAAGATGTCTTAGAATCGTTACCCTAGGCAATACTGAGGACATTCTAGGTCAGGAAATCCATGGCAGAAAATCCTACAGGGAACAGTGCAGGAAGTATATGTCAGTAATATGACAACTACTTAATGACCCTGATATTGGTGAGTATCCAAGACAATCTGTAGGCAAAATGAGTTCACTCAGTTTTCTATGACATGTCCCAGGATTCTCCCTTTCAATCAATCATGTAGGGGGTTGGTAGAGAAAGGCGGAAAATGAATGCTCACTTCCTATACTACTGTGTCAGGTCAATCCAGTACAGTTTATCAGGTATTTATTGAGCAATCCTTTCCAATGAGCAAAGTAAATGAAAATACTTTCCAGCTGTCTGGAGTGGCTTAGAAAACTTTCCCCCAAACATTCATTTGTGTCCTGAAAGCATTTTATATCTCAGTTACAGCAATGAGCAATTCACAGCCCATGCAGCCATTTTGAGTCATGATTAGCAGTTCCATTTCAAGATTAAAGATTAAGAAAGCTGCCTCCATTTTGTTACTTTTCTATATGGCCAGAATTAACATGTTCATTGTTAAAAAGCAATTTCAGTTTTCTTATTGACTTTCATCTATTCTGTAGAGCAAGTAATCTAAGTCATAAGAGTGTACATTTTCCCCCATGGGGATCAGTAAAGCAAGGTAGTAAAGGAAATTTTTTGTGACTGGTTATAATGCAGCCCATAAACTTTTTTATGTGTTTTGAATTGGCCTGCTTCTAAAAAATTTTATTCACCTATCCTCTGTTATCTTAGTTTATTTTACATAGTATTGTAACTATTTGTTTATGATTCTATCTTCATCTTACAAAGAGAGTTCCTTAATTTAGGAAGAATATCTTATTTTTATATCAATAGTACCTAAAAGAGTGCTAGCTCAGAGATTCGGCTCAATATGAAATCTTTGTTGAGATGAAATACAAAGAAATAAGATTCAGGTTCAGATGTGAAATCCAGTCCAAATTTCATTACTCAGCTCTAGACCTATGTATCCAAACTGACTGTGCAATTAGTATTATTACATTCACCATTACACATACAATCATAAAACATATAATGATGACTCTATCAAGTTTACAGGCCATTTATCATGCATTATTGAATTAGTCCCTGTGATAATTCTGTGAAGGAAGCATCTGTAAAAGAAGCATCTACACTGTATTGATGAGAATCCTGAAATGGAGACATGCCCAATGTCATAGCTAGCAAGTGCTGGAGCCAGGGTTGCAACTGAGCACTTGTGACCCTAAGTCCTAAGCTTTCCATCTTTTCCTTTGTCTAATACGGGGTGTCTCAATGTCATCAATCCTGATGTTTGGGTTAAAAAATTATTTGGGGTAGGGCTGCATCCTTGGCCTCTATCCACCAGATACCAGTAGCATTCTCCACCCCATTGCAAAAATCAAAAATGTCTCTAAACATTGCCAAAGGTCCCCTTGGTGAAAAATCAGTTCTAGTTGAGACTCAATGGTATAGTAACAAGCACAATGTGGTAAATGTTCTGGAACAGGCATAAGCAAAATGAGGGGAAAAGATGGGGACCTCCTACACAGTGGAGGCGGCATTTGATTTGAATCTTTACTGTAGAAAGATTGAATTGACCTGGCAGGACTTACTGTGATGAGAATGAATACCAAATATTTGTGGAGCATGCATGATGTGTCAAATTTAACTCTAAGGGGGGAAATACAATAAAAGTATTGTTAAAATGAAACACCATCTTAAAGCCCATCTAGTGGAACATAGAGCAATTTGGGGCCACTCAATCTCATGCTATGCATTTAACAGCTAGATTTATCATATCTACTAAAGATTACTTAGGAAAGAATTGCCTCCTATTTATTCTTATAGCTTACTAACCTATAAATCAGCCTCAATCATCATTTAATTGTACTGTACATAGAGATTGTGTTTTCTAATAACTTTCTGGCTCATTGGGAAAGTTAAAAAAAAATATTGAGCTTGAGTCTCTGTGCATGAATGTGAAAGGAAGGAAAGCTTACCTTCAGCTCTCTTCATCTAGCCAGGGCTCTTGGACCTACTTGGAAACTCTATCAGTAAACATGACAACTAATTCTCTGGCTTGGTTTGGTGAACATAAAACAGCCAGACTAAATCCTCTGCTTCACTTGTATTTAGAATTGTTGGAAAACTGAGAAAGATTCTGATATCTCTAAAATAACATGCTCTCCTTCCTCAAAATAACTTTAGAAAGTGTATCACAATTGGTATATAGATAGTCTCTGACATATGATGATTTCACTTAACAATTTTTCAACTTATGATGGGTTTATCAGGGGATTAACCCCATTATAAATCAAGAAGCATTTGTACTTTTTGAGCTCTAGGAGTCAGATAGGCCTACGTCGCGAGTCAGAGAGGCATAGTCAAACTAGTTGTATGGGAAAAAATGGTTTAACATCTGTGAAGCTCAGTTTCCTCATCTCTAAAATGGGATAATAATAACTTCTACCTAAATTTTGTGTGAGAAGTAAGAAAATGTTGTAAAACTTTAACTGTGGAGCTTGGCACAAACCAATATAAATGGTGGCTATCAATATCATCTCATTATCTTAACGATTTTCAAATTATACTTCCTTCTGTAATGCCTGCTCTATAAATGAAATGGTATTGACCACTTGCACAAGTTGGAAAACTGAGATTAATTTTGACCACTGCATCCCCCAACAGTAATCAGTCCGTAAGACCTGCAGTTTTTTTCTCCCACATAGTACTGTGATAACACACTTATCTACATTTCTACTCTTGGGGCTATGATTACAGTCACCATAATATCTTACCTGGTCCCCAGCCTCCTTTTTTCAGTCTTGTTGCTTCCACTTATTCTATTCTCTATATTGAAGCAAAAAGACCTTTTCAGAATGAAAGTCTGATCATTTCACTTCCCACTGCTCTCAGAACAAAGTTCAAACCCCTTATTGGCATGCAAAGTCCTTCATATTTTGGTTACTCCTTCCCTTTCCAGTTACATCACTTGACATTGTCTCCTCATATATTATGCAGTAGCCATGCTGAGGTTCTTGTAATTTTTCAAGTGGAATTTATTCTCTCTCTTGACCCTAGACCTTTGCACCTTTGCACATGCTGTTCTCTCTCCCTGAATCATCCTCCTTCTCCCCACCCCATGCAAAGGATAGAGGCTTACATTTACTTACTCATACTTTATGAAGGCTATTCCAGTCAAAGTTAATTACATTATTTAGTTTATTGAGAAGACATTAAGACTGCGCCTCTTCTTTTAGCCTGGTTTCCCATTAATGGTAGAAGCATTATGTCAGAGATTTCAGAGACCTTAGCCCTAGTATGCAGTATGTCAAAAACTCACTTTGTGACACTGTCAAATCTCTTAACTTTTCTGGGTCTCACTTTCCTCACTCCTACTTTCCTATTGTAGGATACTCTTGTAGATCCAAAGAGGTTATAGTAATTATTTACTTATTAAAAATGTGGAAAATGCATGACATAGGTTTTCAATCTCACCTTTTGTCATCTCCCTCAACCCCCTACTGACCGGAGCACCTCCTCCTTGTAGTTTCTTTTCCTTTCTCAGCCTCCTTGGCTAAATTCTATCCCTTTTTAAAATCACGCTTAGACTGTAATTTCCAGGATGCTTTTTCCAAACCCTTGAAGCTGGACTGAGCTCCTTACCTGTTAGATCTCATAGAATCCTTTCCTTTTCCCAAAACAAAAACAACAGCAGCAGCAACAACAAAAACCCTTACTAATTATATTGCCATCTTAGAACTTATTTGTCTTCTTTCTTAGAGAGTGAACAACTTCAACTTATTCTGAGTATCTCTTTGTCACAAAGGATGATATCTGTATGTTGGAAGACAGACCTGAAAGGGAAGTGTTCTATTTGGAAGAGTTTTCTTGGAATTACAGTGCTTTGGTTATGAATTGCCCATTGTTTCATGGACCACCATATATATAACAAAATATATTCATTTTTATGAAGAAAGTTTCTTTTCTAAAAAAATCCAGTGATGCGCACATCATTATTCTGAATTAACTATGCTTCTAAAAAGGAAATCGATTTCCCAAGATAATGTTAATAGGAACTATGTTTTGATAGGGTCCTATTCTCCTTCAGTGCTCTGAGTACTGCACGCTCCCACAAAAATAAGATATATAAATACATGTATAACTAATGGGTAATCAAAGTATGGGAATTGAGGTTGTTTATGTGTGTGTGTAGATGCAATTCTATGCCCAGTTTTATTTTAAAGATCAAGTCTATTAAAATCTTTTAGAATTAAACTGTTAAAATAAGGACGTCATTTTGCAAGTACAGTTCTGGCCATGGCATTTCGGTTAAAGTATGCTGTGTCATTAGCCTTTTTACAAAGCCAGCACATCCTGGTGGATGCCGAGACAAAGTTGTGGTCTTCTCAGGGCTGAGAAGGCAGTACATGCCACAGAGGAAAAGGAGGCTGTTTTGTCATGTCAGCCTTGACATACTCCTGGGCTCCCGAGAGGCAGAATTTCAGCCACTGGTGATGAAGGCAGGGAGAAGTCTTAAGAGACAAGAGAGATCTCCCAGAACAGGCTGAGGGCTAGTTTATAGGGCTAGAAGGAAGGTATTCATATCTTGCTCATTGATGCTTGGAGCCCTGCTGAGAAACGTCACGAGCTGTCATAGAGGAAGAGGAAAGAGTTGATGAGGCCTCCTCCCCTCATTCCCCTGCTCTTTAATCTCAGCACTTCCAATTCATCTTTTCTCATCTTGGGGTTCCTCTTTGTTTGAAGTGAAATATAATTTGAAATGCACAAGATCTTTTCCATCATTTTAAACTCTAATAATGCAACTTATTAAAATGAAGGATATTGTTGAAATGCATGTCTCAAGAAAAACATTATTTTTAGGTAGTGCTTTAGCATTATGTCATATATAAGAATGCATGGCGAATGTAGCAGTGGAATTTAATTCAAAAAATGAGGTCAATAATGTGCCTACTCATCTTCCTAATGTGAAATCATCTCATCTCTCAACTAAAATACTTCATAGATAGTGAAATTCTATGGATGATAAGACTGACTCTGTTAGTTCTCACTCACAATTTGGACTTCTTTATGGGTTCAGGAGTATGAGTGTATGTGTATGTTTTGCTCCCTCTGAATTTTCCAATAGAATTTCCAGTGAATTGAATCTCTCCATCCTGAATATCAAGTTCTGCTGTCCTCATTTCCAGTGACGGTTTGCAATGCAAATCATTGAGTTGGTAACACACAGTGCCATAACCATGGTAACCAAAGAAGACAAGTTTGCTTTACTTCCTCAGTGAAGTGCATTCCAGTCCTGCATTCAGACCTGCCAACAGGTCAAAGGGCATTAAAGGAACAGCAAGAGGTTTCATAGAAATAAAACCACAACTGAAACCATTGTATTCATTCCCCACACACTCTTCCTTTGAGTCCAGAAGTTGTTACTAATAACTCCTGCCATTCCTAATGACGTTTTTACCACTTTCTTTCTTGTAGAGAAGCGGGTAGAGAGAATCACTTTGTGTCTTTACCCTCAACTTGACCATGGCTTTAGGCAAACAGACTGTCTTGGCTTTCTATGACCAACTTTTAAATAGGAGCAGATTAGGTCATTATTCTTAGGTCATCATTCTGCAGTCACACTGGCTCTGTAGTCTTAGCTGCTGGAACATTCAAGGAGACAAAAAGGTACACATGACCTCCACACATATTTTGATGCCAACTACAACAAGTTGCAAGACCATTTTTCTGCTGAGACTCCTTTATTCTGGTACAGTAACTCTTATACTTTTTTTTTTTAAATCCAGTCTGTTGGGGAGGGGCGTTAGCTCTCTGCTCTCATTTTCTCTCAGTTGGAATGAAAGGGCAGTGATGGCATATTCTGAAACTTCTTTACCTGCAGCTGTGTGACTGGGTGATTCCTAGGAAGAAAAACTATTAGCAAGTAGATGAAGTGATCTAGTTGTCATGGATTTGGGCCTAGATGATTTCATTTACCCTCAGGACTACCTAGGTGGCTGCCATTAACATGGAAAGGTCTAAAACACAGGGGATGAAAATGCGTTAGGCTCAAAATTGCTCGGTTATAGCCTCTATGTTCTGAATACTAGTTCAAGCAATGCTTCTGAGGAGTGAAGCAGAAATTATATTTCCCCTTCTTTTTATTGCTATTCTTTGTACTTAAGACTTTTTTTTGTCTTTCTTGCTTACCTGAAGGAGGCTTAATTCATTAAGAGAAAGCTAAAGAAATGAACTCTCTCATTTTTAATTAATCAGTGAATTCACTAAATATAAAGACTGAATGTGACATACCGGAGCCATGTAGGATTTTTTGGTACAGGTGGAACCCACTATAGAAGTAAAAATGTCTGCTTTTGACAGAATGGAGAAAGCTGACTCAGGGATAGAATTGCCAGGTAAAATTTAGGATGCCCAGTGACATTTGAGTTTTAGATCAACAGCATATCTGGGGGGTATAAGTAAGTCCCAAATAATGGGGCACAGTTAGAAATAAATAGGTCACAATTGTGCCCATAAATGTATTTTTTGATCTGAAATTCAGATGTAACTGCCTTTTATTTCTACTTGCTAAGACAATTCAATTCAAAGATGAAAATTGAAGAAGATAATGAGAAAAATCATCCATTTCTCACTGTAAACTTTCACTGTAATTTTCCATTGAAAACTTGCCTAATTATCATTGTCTTATTGTACAATATTGGGAAATGACTTAATACTGGGGTTCAAACCTTAAAAAAAGGAAGCAATCATCCAAATAAGTATGACAGGTCCAGAGTTCATTACTGGTTTTGTAATGTGAACACATGAGAGTTTTTCTTAATCAGTTTCCCAACTAGATATTGAAACTGATCATGATTATGATAAGTAGGATCTATATTTGCTAGTTAAGACACCAGAATACTGCCTGATTAGCCTTGCTCAGAACTTTTCTACAAGTACTGTTCAAGTGGGCATCCAATGTTCTGGGAGATATTGATACTTTGTCTTTTGGGGTTGCCTCCAGAGCAGCACAGGGAAAACCCCAGGGCTGGTCATCTCCCAGAGCAGGCTCCTCCAGGACTTTAGAGGGAGCCCAAATGGAGCTGGGTGTAGAGCTGCTCTGCACATCAAAAAGCTGGAAAGCACTGACCAGAATATCAGAGCATAGTTTAGGCATGTTGGAATTCCGGCAGAGTTTGCATAATTACAAGATGGTCTCCATGTACTACAAAGGTAAATAAAACAAGTTGATAAATTTTAGGAAGAAGGAAATAATATAGAGAAAATAAACATTCTCCTTGGTAACACTTGGAATTATCCCACAGAGTACAAAAGAAAATATTTTTAAGTATACCTACTTTTCTGATTATAAAAATAATTCATGAACATCATAGAAGATTAAGAAATTAAGGAGCATATGAGGAAGTGTTATGATTTTCGTTGTTGTAGTTTCTTTCTAATTTGGTTTTGAGGTCTCTCTTTTGAGTGGCCATAAGCCAAGATAATCGCTTTTCGAGAGATTGTTCACTGGGGGAGCATTAGGTTTGGGTGGGTCAGTCAGGTGAGACACAATGAAGCTGTGAAAATAAAACGTGTGAAACCAAAGAAATGTATTACTCACAAGTCCCAGACCGTCTAGGGTTGCTGACAGGAGGCCTACAGGAAGCCTGCAGGGAGCTCAACCAGTAGAAGGGAGCAAGAGAGAGAGGGAGTCTTTGGGACTTTATTAAGACCCATGGGTGTTATTCTTTAGGCTTTCCCACAGGGGTTGTGGATTTGGATAGTTTAAAGAAAACACACACACAAGGGAAAGCTTATTTACATGACTCTGATGTTGATCATTAGGTTTTACCTTAGCAGCTGTGGGGTGTGTTAGGTTTTGGGTCAGTGAGATGAGGAACAAGTGTGCTATATTACAAACAACCACATAAGGAGGAGAAGTGTTAACTGAGCCGAAGGTAATAGAGTACGACTGCATTTTAAACAACTTACGTCAGGCCTAAAAATGAATGAATGTCAGGACAGTAGCTATATTAAACAAATTTATGACAGTAAGAAAATAATCATCCCAATCCACCAAGAGAGTTTCCTTATTGGCATTCTGAACTAACTCCTTTCCATTTTGAGATTATATATATATATATAATTTTATAACATGTTTATTTTACTTTGTTGTGTGTATGTTTATTGTATCATGAACATTTTCTAATGACATTAAAGTTTATAGTAGCAACAGTTTTAATATTGGATATTTGAATATTTAAAACTGAATAATTCTGCGTTGTTTGTTAGAAAAATTGTTCTTTTCTGTTTGTTATGTTGTCCATTAATAAGGACAGTTTTATTTCTTCCTAATTTTATTTCTTTTCTTGCTTTATTGAGCTCACTAGGACATTCTGAAAAAGATTGAATAGAAATGATGAGAGCGAACATCCTTGTGTTATTTGTAATTTGAGGAGGAAGTGCTTAGTCTTGCATTGTTAGGTATGACATTAGCTGTAGGATTTTTCCAGATATCCTTGCAGTTTGAAGAAGTATTTTTATTTCTAGTTTGTTAAGAGTTTTTGACCATGAATGGGTGTGAGTGTTGTCAAACTCCTTTTCTGCATCTGCTAAGTGATCACATAATTTTTCTCCTTTATTCTGTTTTTATGATGAATTTTGTTCATTGATTTGTTAACGTGTTTAATGCTTTATGAGAAATGCACTTGCAGGGTAAAAAGGGTAAGGAAAAAGAAAACAGAAGAATGCAAAGCCGATACCAGATAATGTTTTAGCAAGCTGGCCAAGCAAGTTGGCCACTTCACAGAGATGTACTAGTTGTTCAGCCATTCACAACATCTCTAGGCTGATATTTTAATAATAAACCAATTTCACATTCCTTTAACAAACCCTGCTTGGGTTATCCATTTTACATATGGCTGAACATTTATTTGCTGGTATTTTGTTAAATATTTTTGTATCTATGTTTATTAAGAATACTGATCTATAATTTGTTTTCTTGAAATGCCTTTATCAGGTTTGGGTATCAGTTATACAAGGAATTGAAAAGAATTTTTTTCTTTTTTTATGTTCAGAAAAAAATTGTGTCACATTGATGTGACACAATCTCTAAATTGTTGGTAAAATTCATCAGTAAAGACATCTGTACCAAGGGTTTCTCCATGAGAAGGATTTTAATTACAAATTAAATTTCTTCAATGGATATGAATCTCTTAAAAAATCTTTTCTTTTCTCATGTTAGTTTTAGTCAGTTGAGTTTTCCCAAAAAATTGTCAATTTATCTCTTTGTCAAATGTATTGTCATGAAGTTTCTTGATAACATATGTTTACATTTGTTGACACCCACAGAATCTGCTGTGATATCTTCCTGCTCTTTTTATCAACTGATAAAATATCAATTTTTATCAACTGTTTGAAACTTTTAAAGAAATGACAGTTGACTTTTAAAATTACCTTTGTTATCTGTTTTGCATTTTATTGATCTTTACACTTTTTAAATTATTTCCTTTTTCTACTTACTTTGAATTTAGTTTTTCTTCTTTCCTTGTCTTCCTAAAGTAGATGCATGAGTCATTTATTTTCTAAATTTCTTATTTTCCAATATATGCATTTTAAACTGCATTTTTTCTCTAATTTCTTCCCCTGCATCCTACACATTTTGATATATTTCCCTTATCTTTTAGTTCAAATATTTTATGATTTTTCTTGTGATTTCTTCTTTGGCCCATTGGTCATTTAAAGCATTATGGTTAAATTTCCAAATATTTGAGAATTTTTTAGGTACTTTAAGGGTTCCTAATTTAATGTATCTCAATACATGATCTGTACAATTTTGATCTTTTTAAATTTATTACTATGTGTCTTATGGCCCAGTACATGGTCTAGGTCAGGGATCCCCAACCCCCAGGCTGTGGACTAGTATTAGTCCCTGGCCTGCTACGAACCAGGCCACACAGCAGAGGGCGAGTGGCAAGTGAGCAAGCATTATTGCCTGGGCTCTGCCTCCTGTCAGATCAGCCATGTTACTAGATTCTCATAGGAGTGTGAACCCTATTGTGAACTGCACATGCGAGGGATCTAGGTTGTGTGCTCACTATGAAACTCTAATGCCTGATAATCTGAGGTGGAACGATTTCATTCTCAAACCATTCCCTGCTACCTCCACAACCCTCCTTCCAGTGGAAAAACTGTTTTCCACCAAACCAGTCCCTGGGGCCAAAAAGGTTGAGGACTGCTGGTCTAGGTGAATGTCCCATGTGCATTTGGGAAGAATTTGTGTTTTGCTGGGTGGAATGTTTGGTTAAAACGTCCATTAAGACAAATCTTTCATATTCTTTCTGAATTTCTGTCTACTTTTCTTGTTTATCAGTAGAGATGTTAAATCTCCAGCTCTGAATTAGATTTGTCTATTTCTTTAGTCTTGCCAGTATTTGCTTCATGTCATTGGAAACTGTTTTATTGTATTTTCATTTAAGATTGAGTCTTCTTGATTTGACCTTTTACTATGATAAAAATTTCTTTTTTTACTCCGCTAATAGTTTTTGTCTTGAAACCTACTTTATCTTGTATTAATGTAGCTATATCAGCTTTCTCATGCTTAGTGTTTGCATGTTAAATTTTTTTCTGTCCTTTTACTTTCAACCTCTCTCTGTGTCTATATATTTAAAGTTCATTACTATAAGCAACATATAATTTGTTTTTTTTTTTTCCTAGCCAGTTGATCAGCTCTATTTTGTAGTTAGGTGTTTATTCCATGTATATTTAATGTAATTATTGATGTGTTTTGTTTAAATATTACCATATTGGTATTTGCTTTCTATTTGTCCATCTATTTTTTATTTGTGTTCCTCCTTTTCTGTTTTATTAGGGAGAGGTGGTTGAATTACATAATTTTAAATTACATTTTATCTTCTCTTTTTAAGACTTTTATTATGATTCTTTTAAATTTATTTTTATCTCATTTTTTAGTGTTTTCCCTAGAGTAGCAGTGTCTAATAAAGCTTTCTACAATGATGGAAACATTCCAGTCTAAACTGCAATAGAGTAGCTCACTAGCCACATGTGACTTAAGAGCACTTTAAATATGGCTAATGAAACCAAGGAACTAAATATTTAATTTTATTTAATATGAATTAATTTAAATGTAAATAGCCATATATGTGTAGTGGTTACCTTGTCAACAGCACAGTTCTACGGATTATAATATTTGCCTAACTTATCAGAATCTATCATTAAAATATATTATACTATTTCACAATGTAGAAACCTTGTAATGGTATACTTCAAAATATCACTCTCTTACCTTTTATGCTCTTGTTTTCACACACAGTTTGATTCTATGGCTATATCAGTCTCACAGTACCTTGCAAATATTAACCAATCATTAGTCTTTGAGAGAAATATAAATGTATTTTTATTTATCAGTTGGATTACATGAAGATAGACTCAGTAGATATGTAATTAATAATTATATGTGTGTGTATACATATAGATGTACATATATTTGTATACATATGTGTGTGTGGGTATATTCCTAAACATAATAGAAATAACTTTTAAGTTTTTTAAATCAAATTTTTACTTCCTGTTGAATCAGTTTTCTAACTCATATAACTTGTCTTCAACCCAAAGGTCTCTTAAAAGCACTTTCTTTTTTAATATGGTTTGCTGAAGATGAATTCTTTTACCATTTTTTAACATCTGAAATGCTTTGTGTATCCTTTATTTTTGAAGAATATTTTAACTGGCTATAAAGCTATAGATTCATATTGATTTTCAGTTGTTTGTTTTGATTTTAGAAGGGTAAATGAGTCTTTCAATTATCTCTGGCTCTTTTTGCTCCTGATAAGAGATCAAGGATCATTTTTATTTGTTGTTCCTCTCTGTGTAATGTGTCTTTGTCTTCTAGATACTTTTAAGATTTTTCTCCTTATCTTCAATTTTCAGAAGTTTGAGTATGGTGTGACTCAGTGTAGTCTTCTTGCTTGGGATTTACTGAGCATCCTGGATCTGTAGTTTAATACATTTCTTCAGTTTGGGAAAATGCCAGGCTATTTTGATTTGAAATATTTATTCTCTATTCTGTCTCTCTTCTCCTTCTGGGGCTTCAAAAATACAATCACTTGATATTTTCCTATAGATCTTGGGTCTTATGTTCCATTTTGAAAATCTTTTTTTCTTTGTAGTTCTGTTTTGATAATATCTACTGATTCATCTTCAAGCTCAGTTATTTTCTCCTCTGCTGTGTCCAGTCTGCTGCTATACTCATCACAAGAATTCTTCATTTTTATTACCACATTATTTTTCATGTCTTGCATTCTTTTTGTGTTTTTTTTTCAACATTTTTCATCTTCCTGTTGGAAGTCTCCTCTATTCACATCTTTTCCATGTTTTCAACTAGATTCTTTAGCTTATTTATTATCATTATTTTAAAGTCCCTGTCTGATAATTTCACCACCTGGTGTATCTCTGGGTCTGGTTGTATTTACTGTTTCCTCTCTTAATGATGGGTCTCATTTTCATCTCTCTTTCTCTTTCCTGTAATTTCTTATTAAATACTAAATATTATATATAAAACCAAAAAAGATAAAAAACTGAAGTAAATATTTTTATAATCTTCAACAGGAACATCCTTTTTATCTATCAAGTCACTTGTATAGAGCACTGAGTCAATCTAGTCTGTAGTCTTGCTGGGTCTTGGATTTGCTGTCACTTTAGTTAGTTTGAGTTCATCACTGAGTTGAAATAATAGAAAGATAGAATCAGAACGTTCCCTTTATCAGGGACTGGGATTTTTGAGTTTGTATAAAACTTGTCTCAGTTCTGCATTCAGTCTGAAGCAGGCCTCATTCACCTGCACCTTACGAGCCATTTCTCTTAGCTCTTCTCCTCCTCACTTAGCCATAGGTAGCTGCTGCCTCTTATTCAGAGTTAAGTCTTGGAAAGCTTAGGGGAGCTTCTCTTAGTTATTCTGCTCTATTATGAGGCTTTCAGCAGGGTTTGCATGCCTGAGGTTAAGGGAAATTTTCACTTAGCTATCCTGCCCTCCTGTAGCCATAGCCTGCTGTTGCTTCCTGTTTATTGTCTGCTTGGAAGGTGTGTGTGTGTGTGTGTGTGTGTGTGTGTGGTGTGTGTGGTGTGTGTGTGGTGTGTGTGTGTTTCCCTTTCCAAGGACACTGCCTGTCGAAGAGGAACTGGTCTTTTTACTATCCTACTTTGCTCCCAATCTTCCTGGTGAATACTCACATAAAGCCCATGGAAGAGACATTGTGAGTGGCTGACAGTTTCACCTGGGACCCATAGGGGTTCTAAAGTATTAGACACCCCACAATTGGTGTTTAAAAATTTATTGAAAATTATATCATTTTATCTTACCCATGGAGTTTTTCTCCTCCTTTTACTGCTTCACAAATATGAAAACAGACATGGGTCTTTTCTCTGCTACAAGAGACTTGCCATTTTCTAGGTATTAATTTGTTAGTTCCCCCCCCCCAATTTTAACAAAAGTCTATGATTTTTTAAAAACTTGTCTAATAAAATTAGACATTTGACACTTTATTTTATGATACATTATATTTGGAGACTATTTAACTGCTTTTTATGCTATATTTTATTGTTTTTCACTCTTCTTATTCCATTGATTTTTAAAATAAAAATGACATTATTTATTTATTCATAATAAAAGTAATTCATGGCTGTTAAAAAACATTCCGACAAATCTGAATTAACAAAATAAGAATGCAAGTCACCCAGCCTACCATTCAGAAATAACAATATTTAGCATTTTGGATTAGTATCTTTTTAATATAAATATTGATTGTTTTCTTCTCCCCCAAAAATGAGATCATAGTGTACATATTTTTCTGTGACATTTTTTCTATAACAAAATATTCCAGACATCTTCTGGGATAAATCAAGAACCATACATTGTCACAATTATTTTTAATGGATGTACAGTATTCTATCAGGTAAAAATCTATAACTTATATAATAGCAATTCATTATTGATGGCCATGTAGGTCTTTTTCTAAACTTTTGCTCTAACAGCGAACACTGGACTGATCTTCAGAAATATTTATGACTATTTCCTTTGAAAAAATACTTGAAGTAAAATTATTGGACTTAAGTCTATACAATACAAAGGACTCTCGTGTAGTCTTCTGATTCCTTAATTGTTAACATTTTACTTCCCCTGCTTTTTTATTGTCTCTCTCTATACACACACAAACACATACACACACACTATGTATATAGTGTCTTTCAAGAGTAAATTGCAGATATAATGTTCTTTTTTCCTTAAACACTTCAGTGTTTATTTTCTCAAACAACAGGCCAGTTTTTTTTACATAATGATAGTATAATTATCAAAATAATAAAATGTGCATTGACACAATACTGTTATCTGATCTACAGACCATATTCACAATTGGCCTTTGTCCCAGTAAAGTCCTTAAAGCAAACATAAAAATATGGCCCAGAGTCTAATCTAGTTGTCATATCATTTCAGGGTTTTAAAATTCTTCGATCTTTTTTTGTCTTTCATGACATTAACATTTTTAAATACAACAGGCTAGTTATTTTATAAAATGTACCTCAATTTGGATTTATTAGATATTTTTCATAATTACATTTGGTTTATTAAAACATGGAAATAGCACAGAAATAACCACTGTCTTTCTGAGTGCTTCATATCAGGAGGAATATGATGTTGCTATATTCCGTTACCCGAGATGTGAATATTGATCACTTGGTTAAGGAAGCATCTGCTAAGTTTCTCCATCACGAAGTATTGTTTTTCCTTTTGCATTTCTTGAAGAAACATTTTGAGGCTATCTTGATATCCTATTCTTCATTGGACTCTCACCCCCTAAGTTTTGCACCCAATTATGGTGGTTCCTGAAATTATTTACTACCATGATGCAGTTAAGTTGATAATTCTCTAACTCCGTCATTCTTTTTACCATTATTTGTGTTACTCTACTGTAAAGAATATCTCATAGTATGTATCTGTTAGACATTGGTACATATTGCCTAACTGCTCTTCAGTAAATTTTTACTGATTAATATTTATTTTTACACGATTAGTGGTAATTCTCCCATGACTTAGAACAGCAGTCTCCAACTTTTATGGCACCAGGGACCAGTTTCATGGAAGACATTTTTTCCATGGCCCAGGGGTGGAGTGGAGGATGGTTTCAGGATGATTCAAGTGCAATACATTTATTGTGCACTTTATTTCTATTGTTATTACATTGTAATATATAATGAAATAACTATACAACTCACCATAATGTAGAATCAGTGAGAGCCCTGAGCTTGTTTTCCTGCAACTAGAGGGTCCCTTCTGGTGGTGATGGGAGATAGCAACAGATCATCAGGCATTAGATTCTCATAAGGAGCTCACAACCTAGATCCCTCACATGTGCAGTTCACAATATGGTTTGTGCTTCTGTGAGAATCTGATGCCACCACTGCTGATGAGATGGGAAGCGGATCTCAGGCAGTAATGTGAGCAATGGGGAGCAGCTGTAAATACAGATGAACGTTCACTTGGTCGACTGCTACTCACCTCCTGCTTTGTAGCCTGGTTCCAAACAAGCCACAGACTGGTTGGCCCAGGGACTGAGGACTCCTGATCTAGATGTTTTCACTCTAAGAAATTCTAATCTGAGAGTCTTAATATGATAACTCATTGTTCTTTTATTTTTCGTTTCCTTGAATATCAATAAGGCTCATCATATTAACATTTTTTAGTCATTCATAGATTTTTTATTTTTCAATTACCCAAACATTACATTGCTTCTACTTCTATGTGTCTTCTTCTTACTGGTTTTTAATTTCATTTTTTACATGAAGAATATGAAAATGTTTAATGTTATATATATTGCAAATATTTTTACAGTCCTTTTTATTTTCTAAATATTGTAACCTGTTTATCATTTTTGCTACTGTAAAATTTAAATCGTTATCTGGTTAAATAATTCATCATGAGTTCCCTTCATTGGCTTTGATGTCATTTTACATAGACCTTCATCATTTCATGATTAGAAAAACATTTATGAATATTGTATTCTAGGACTATTATTATTTTATTTTTTCACATTAAGTCCTTAACACTATTGGAATTCATTTTGATTTATTGTTTTTAGAACTCTACCTAATTTTTGTTTTGTTTTGTATTTTTTTGAGCTTTAAATTTAGAAATAACTGTAGTTTCACATGGAGTTGTAAGAAATAATACATAAATCATGTGTACATTTTACCTAGTTTCCCCCAATGGTAACGTCTTTCAAAACTGCAGTGTAATATCACAATCAGGATATTGACATTAATACAATCAAATAAGAATATTTCCATCACCACAGGATGTCTAGTGTTGCTCTTTATTTATTTATTTATTTATTTTTTTTTTTGAGACGGAGTCTGGCTCTGTTGCCCAGGCTGGAGTGCAGCGGCCGGATCTCAGCTCACTGCAAGCTCCGCCTCCCGGGTTCACGCCATTCTCCTGCCTCAGCCTCCCGAGTAGCTGGGACTACAGGCGCCCGCCACCTCGCCCAGCTAATTTTTTTTTTGTATTTTAGTAGAGACGGGGTTTCACCGTGTTAGCCAGGATGGTCTCTATCTCCTGAACTCGTGATCCGCCCGTCTCGGCCTCCCAAAGTGCTGGGATTACAGGCTTGAGCCACCGCGCCCGGCCGTGTTGCTCTTTAATAACCATACCTCTTCCCTCTTGCCCCATCTTCTTCTTAACCCCTGGCAACCACTAATCTATTCTTCTTTTCTACGATTTTGTCATTTTAATAATGTTACATGAATGAAATCATATAATAGGTGACTTTTTGGGATTGGATTTTTTCACTCAAATTCTCTGGAGATTCATCTGACTTGCTGCATATCTTAGTCTGCCTGGGCTGCCATAACAAAATACCATAGACTGGGTAGCTTAAACAATAGAAATGTGTTTTCTAACAGTTATGGAAGCTAAAAGTCCCAGTCGAAGATGCCAGCAATTCAGCTTCTGGTGAGGGCTTGTCTTGCAGATGACTGCCTTCTTTCTCTGTTGTCACATGGTGGAGAGACAGAGAGCACATGCTCTCTGGTGTCTCTTCTTATAAAGACACTAATCCTATCTGATCAGGACCCTACCTTTAGGACCTCATTTAATTTTGATTACTTGTGTAAAGGCCAAATATAGTCACATCGGGAATTAGGGCTTTAACATATGAATCTGAGGGACACACAATAGAGTCCACAGCCTTACATGTATCACTCATTTGTTCCTTTCTATTGCTGAGTAGTATTCCAAGATAGGAGTGTTCCAGTTTGTTTAACCATTTACCTCTGGGGTTTTTTAATATCAGGTTTGTACTATTATGGGTAAAGCTACTATATATATCTATGTACAGAATTTTATGTGGACATTTAGTTAGGAATTTGGGCAAGATAAAAAAAATCAGAGCTTAGTCCTCAGAACAAATGCTCAGGAAATTGAATGTATTCACTACTATAGTATTATAAAGAATAGTTTCACTGCCAAAAAATCCCTCATGCTCTCCCTATTCATTCCTCTCTCCCCTAACCTTCAGCAACTACTGATTTTTCCCCATCTCTATAATTTTGCCATTTTTAAGAAAGTAATATAATGGGAATCATGAAATATGTAGCCTTTTCAGACTGCTTTTCACTTAGTAGTATGCACTTACGGCACCTCCATGTCTTTTTCATGGCTTGAGAGCTCATTTCTTTTTCACATTCAGTAATATCCCATTATTTGGATGTACCAGTTTATGTATCCATTCACCTACTGAAGGACATCTTGGTTGCTTCCAAGTTTTGACAGTTATTAACAAAACTGCTATAAACATCAATGTGCAATTTTATGTGTGAACATACGTTTTGTTTTTGTTTTTGTTTTTTTGAGACAGGGTCTTGCTCTGTTGCCCAGGCTGGAGTGCAGTGGTGCCATCTTGGCTCACTGCAGCCTCAACCTTCCAGGCTCAAGTGATCCTCCCAACACAGCCTCCCAAGTAGCTGGAACTACAGGTATGTACCACCACACCTGGCTAATTTTTGTATTTTTTGTAGAAATGGGGTTTCACCATGTTGCCCATGCTTGTCTTGAACTCCTAAGCTCAGGCAATCTATTAATCCTCCACAGTGCTGGGATTACAGATGTGAGGCACCGCACTTGGCAGGGCATAAATTTTCAACTCTCTGGGTAAATACCAAAGAGCACAACTGATAGATCGTATGTTAAAGGTGAGCTTAGTTTTGTAAGAAACCACCAAACTGTCTTCCAAAGTGCCTGTACTGTAAGAGTGAAAAAGAGGAAAGAAGCACAAAAAACAGTTCGACAGTCAAAGACAGGTTTATTTTGGAGATAAACCTGAGAGGAGCTTCTGGCTGATTTTGGTTGGGTGCACTTTCTCTTATAGACTAAGGTTATTTAAGGGTTCAGGGTGAGACAGCTTATCACAGGCTCAGAATGTTTCTGTATGCGGGAGAAGTTTATTGAAGTGCTGGAATGTCTCTGGTTGAAGGGGAGGTTATCTTGGGGCTGACATTTCTCTGGCCAGTGGGCAAGTTATCTCGGGGCTGGCATGTATCTGGTCAGGGAGGGGTTTGGAATATTTCTGGTCAAAGATGTTATTTGTGGTTTATGGTCATGCTGACCTCAGCCATTAGGCTAATGCCCTTTGGATTTAGGCAGTTTTTTATCGAAGCAAACTTAAAATGGCAGTGCTTGTACAAGATGGTGATGCTCCTGCTCTGTCAATCCAGACCCCGTAGTTATAAAAAGGACGAGGGATGGTGTGTTCTTTCTAGCTACTTCCTGCTGATGAGGGGATGGAGAGTTTTCTGGTCTCAGATTGACTGTAGGAGTAACACCATCTGTAGATGTTGTTGGGTAGTTGTCTATGAAATGGCCATGATCCCTGGGTTCCATGGACTTACTAGACATGGGGGTGAAAGATTCTAGGCACCCTCAGTTATTAGTTGTCAGTGCCAGCAGTGAAGAGATTTCCTCCTGTGATGGTTGGGGGCTTAGAGGCAGCGCCTGCTGAAATGTCTAGTTTTCAGTTCATAGGACTTTAGGACACAGCTTACTTCAGAAACTTGTAGCCAGAAAAATTAGAATTGAATTTAAACTGTAAAAAATAATAAAAATTAAAAAACATTAGTCAAGACTAGAATTTAACAACAGGTGTGCTATAGTTTTTGAAACACAATTTTCTCTCTCCAATTTCCCATTTTTATTAAAAGATAAATCATGGTAGGACTGGATTGCTTTATTATACTTGGATTAATTGTTTGCATACAGTACAGAAAGAATGATTATTTGTTACATAAGCCTTTTAAATTGGCTTTGATGGAACTTTCTTCCAGAGATGAGATAAGACCTTTTTAAAGCCCAGCCCAGCCATGGATTTGTACCATCAAATACCTATGAGTTGGGTGAATTCCTCGCCTTTTGAGGTTCCAAGATAACTTGGGGTTCCCGGCCTGTCAGAAAGTGACGTTATTTACTTACCACAGATCAGAAACCATGTACAGGGACTGTGTACACAAAATATGAGGCTGGTTTTCCAAGGGCTTTATTGCCTTCATAAGTGAAGTTTGATTCCTTAAAGGAAAGCACACCATTCCAGTCAAAGCCTTGGTAAAAATAACCAGTTTTTCCAATGGTGTCCTGTTACAAAAGAAAACAGATTCTTACTCCACTTATGCAAATAACTATGTTGTCATAACTTAAGAATACTCACAGATAGTTTCCAAATTCTAGAGAAAATCAGGTAGAGAGAAACAAGTATGCTCCAAATTTTGTTCATGGGAGTATACTAAATTGCTAAAAGCTGTCAATAGCTCAAAAGAAAAGTTTATTTGACTTTGAAAAGCAAAACAAAAGATTAGTAATATTTTAAGCAAAATGTCAAAAAGATCACTCAAGTCTCCTATTGGTGCAGTTTATGCAGTTAATTCCTGTTCTGCATAATATTAATGAACATTTTAGCTCTTCAAGAGTCCTGAATGTTTTTCCTCTATTCTGATGTCACAATCTCCAAAGTTATCAGAAACCTGCATTCAAGAGCACCTGTTACAGCTTTATAGCTGATTATAAAACCACTTTCTAAAGGAGGACCAAAACAAGACAACAATTGTTTATGGATGACAAAAAGTTTTAGGGTAGCCATAGTTAAAGTTACAAGGATATCTGGTACCATTGTGGCACACAACAATTTTAACATAACAATTGTAATTATTACTGATAACATACACTAAGATATATCAGAATTATAGGAGTCTGTCATACTTTGGAGCACATACCAATAACATATTTATACAAACATAACCCAAAGAAAGTCGAATACCATTTTATATTTGACAATGCTTCCTGTATGATTTTATAACAAGCCAAAATTTTACCTTTATATTAGTGTGCTGTTAATATTAAACTCAATTTTTAGTAAAACCTTGTAGACCTATTTACCCAATTTTAATGTTTGACCATATGGTAAGATTTGTATAGACCCTTTTTAACCCTTTATCATTTTTGTTAAAGAGCAAGTTAGTGCTTTAAGAGAAACCCATTGTGCTTTTTTTTTTTAATGCTCAATTTACAGAAAAATTGGATGATACCCTTTCAGCTTTAGCCAAAATGTTTACACACAGAATTTGCTTTACAGTTAACCTTCCGAAACTTGCTTAAACCTTCATTTTTATTTTACTCAACTTAAAACAATTCTTTAACCTTTTAATGTAGGTAAAAATCAACATTCTCATGCCTCCTTATAATCTTCTTACCAAAAGTATGTGTAAATTGTTTTTTCAATAGTCTTAAATATATGTTACACTATTAACTTCTAGGGACCTTTACTTTTGTTGGTAAGCTTGCGATTTAATTATGTACTAGATAAAGAGCCTAGGACCTAGACAGAAGTGCAGATAAGGTCTGACTTATTCTAGCATTTAACCCCACGTGTCCCAGGTCTTACTTAGCTGCAAGTCACACAAGTTATATAGCTAACAGTTAGCATTCAGGAGGTTAAAGCCGTTTTAAATTGTACAACACTTCTTGCATAAATTCCCTTTTATAAATATTTTATGACTTACACAATCTCTGACATGCCTCAGATTTTTGACTTGTAAACACCCCTTTCTTTAAACAACCAGTTAATTTACTTTAGGGCAAGAATTTGCCATGTAAGATTCTTTTTATATAAATTCTCTTCTTTAATATCAACAGTGATAACAATTCTTTCCCAAAACAAACTTCCTTCATGTCTGTGGACTAGACTGCCTAAGGCTATAAGATTAGAAGTTAGGATATTTTACTAAATAGTTCAAGATGTAGCTATCTTCGTTAAACCAATATTAACATTTCATTTATTAAAAAGTTACACAAACAAAGATTATTGTTTGGGCTGAGTTATAGTTTTGTAGCCTCTATGCCAAATTTTGACACCTTATAGTATTTGACAGAGATAAGTATGGAACAGCTTGAATAATATATGCAAGCAAAAATGTATGCTAGCAACTCTTAAGACATTTCTAATCTTACTATAGCAGTAAGTTTTAAAGATTAAGGTCATGTGAACTGAAAGGTCCCACAGCTTTTACTCTTTCCTTAAAAATATTTGATTTAAGCACTTATTTTTCTTAGGCCAATTAATTAGAGCTTTTAAAATACAGATTGCACACATAACACATATATAGCCACACAGACAACCAGAAAAATACCCAGTAGTTTATGTTTTTGTTGTTGTTTGTTTGTTTGTTTTGCTAATTTCCCAACTGGGTTATTGGCCTTTGGGTGAGGCCTTTTAAGAATGGGGCCAGGAAAACAATTTCCAGGGCCTAATAAAAAAGCATAGCTGGAAGGCAAAGACAGATTTTGAGAGGTAGTTATTCACCTCTAATTCCAGGAGTTCCATAAGGAAAACAGAGATGTTTCCCAAAACAGGATTTGTGGTGCCTTTTCTGTTTTCCCAAGGAGTCCCAGGCCACCAGAAGTACATGTACTATGAGTGGCAAGACAGAGTGGAGAAAAGTAATTCAGTTCACTGGGAAAAAACCTTTTCCAGGAAAACAAGATTTATGAAGAGGAAAACATAAAGGACTTTTGAATATACTCATAGCTTGGATATTCCTTTTAATTAAGCTGAGCACTCTTTTTCATCAGGGGTGAGGGTGGAGGTTAGACTTATATAAATGTCATGCTAAGTGAAATTAAAGGATTGGGTTATGTGCAGGAATTCCCTGCAATAACAAGAGGGATATTCTGAGAAAGATCCCAGGCACTGTTCAATCTGTGACAAATCAGACATGGAGAAAGGGACATGAACGCAAGCAATGCCTTCAACCCCAGCCACTTCCCAGAGAAGGAGAATGGCAGAGGTGGGTTTTGAAGAGGTAACAGGTGGAGAAAGAGGAGGAGCCAGGTTTGGGGCTGAAGGCTTGGGGGCAGGAAGGATGACTGGGGCAGAGGGTTTAGACAGGCATGGAGCGGATGCAGGAAGGTGAGAATATGAAGGGAGTTCATCTTCAGGGTCAAAAGGGTTTTTGGAGGAAGGAGTTTTGGAGGAAAGAGAGACCCAGGGAGGGTTTTCATTAAGAAGAAGGATTTCATGAGGGGGTGCAAGCATGACACAGGGAGGATTGGAATCTAGATAGAAGAAAGCCTGAATACAGAGAAGCTCTTGCCATTTGCCATTCCTGTTTATAAAGTTGTCAAGGTTCCTGAGACTTTGAAAGTTAAAGGTGCCATTTTCAGGCTATTGGCTGTCACTATCTAAGTTGCATTGTAATCAGGCCATGTTGCAATAAAAAACTAATGCATAAGCCAAGTTTGGCAAGGTTGTGAAGGGGACAGCCCAATGGAGAGGATGTAGGAATGTGGGATTGTTTGGCATCCATGTGGATAGGTGAGAAGTCGCTGAGGGTGTCTATTTTTGTTCTAGGTGTCCCCAGACAAAAGACAGAAACCTGGAATCCTCTTTCTAAAGAGGACAATCAAGCTGAGAAGAAACTGGGCATCTCCAAGATTTCTTCTAACTTAGTCCCACTGGTCCTCTGAGGACCTGTATGGCAGACCTGAATTTTCCTGGGTATGGCGAGAAAGCCAGGGGAGGGCAGATCTTACCAGTCGGCTGGATTAGTGTCCAGTGTTGGATGTTCCAGTTGGAATTGACAAAGGGCCTCTTGGACTAGAGCTACAGGAGGAAGAGACAGAGAGATAGAGAGAGAGAGAGACATAGTGAGAGAGAGAGAGAGAGAGAGAGAGAGAGAGAGAGAGATAGAGAAGGATGAGGGAGGGGGAGAGGAGATAGCAAAATAACCATTGCGGGCAGTCAGAGGTGGATTCCTGAGACTTGAGGATTTTGAGGGCTCACTGGAGAGTAGCCCCAGCCTGAGCCTTGCAGCCCCCTTCAGGTTAGTCGTGCTCCTCAGGCAAATTGCTCAAAAAGTGAAGTGAGAGGCAAGATGGGGTGGGTTCCCAGAGACTCTCAGGATCCAGCAGGACAATCAGCTGCTGTCCACTGCTTCCCTGATTGCAAGAGATCTTCTACCCCTAAAATCTGTCCCAGGTTTTGCCACCAAATGTAAGAGTTAAAGAAAGAGGAAAGAAGCACGAAAAGTGGCTCAATAGTCAAAGACAGGTTTATTTTGGAGATAAACCTGAGAGGGGCTTCTGGATGATTTCAGTCAGGAACACTGTCTCTTCCAGACTAAGATTATTTAAGGGTTCATGAGAAGAGAGCTTATCACAGGATTAGAATGTTTCTGTGTAGGGGAGAATTTTATTGAAGTGTTGGAATGTCTTGGGTTGTAGGGGAGGTTATCTTGGGGCTAACATCTCTCCAGCCAGGGGGAAGGTTATCTCAGGGCTGGCATGTCTCTGGTTGGGGAGGGGTTTGGAATGTTTCTGGTCAGAGATGTTACTTGTGATTTATGGTCATGCTGACCTTAGCCATTAGGCTGATGCCCTTTGGATTTAGGCAGTTTTTGATCAAGGTGAACTTAAAATGGCAGTGCTTGTCCAAGATGGCGATACTCCTGCTCTGTCATGTACTATTAATATTTTGTATTTCTACCAGCAGTAAATGAGAGTTTCTCTTGCTCCACGTCCTTGACAGCATGGTGTTTTTAGTGTTCTGTATTTTGACCATTCTAATAGGTGTTTACTGGTGTCTCATTGTTGTTTAAATTTTCATTTTTTTATGATAAATTGGGTATCTTTTCATATGCCTATTTTCCATTTGTGTATCTTCTTTGGTGAGATATCTCTTATCTCTTTTTCTAGTGAGACTGTGTTTTCTTACTGTTGAGTTTTGAGAGTTCTGTGGATATTTTAGTTTATAGTTCTCTTTATCAGATAATTTTTTTGCAAATGTTTTCTTCCACTCTGTGGCTTGTCTTTTCATTTTCTCTTGACACTATATTTTACAAAGCAGAAAGTTTTAATTTTGATGTAGATCATCATATCACTTTTTTACTTCATGGATTGTCCCTTTGGTGTCATAGCTAAATGTTCATCACCAAATCCAAGGGCATGTAGATTTTCTCCTGTGTTATCTTCTTGCAGTTTTATAGTTTCGTATTGTACATTTAGGTCTATAATCCATTTTGAACTAGTTTTTTATCTAGATTAGTTTTTTGCATATGATGTCCAACTTTTATAGCATCACTTGTTAAAGAGATGAACTTTTCACCACTGTACTGCCTTTGCTTCTTTGTCAAAGACCAGATGACTATTTTTATGTCTATTTCTGGGCTCTCTATTGTGTTCTATTGTTCTATTTTATTTTCAGCACAATGTTGAAAAGGTATGGTAAGAGGGAGCATTTCTAACTTGTACTTGATCTTAGTGGGACAGCTTCTAGTTTTCACCATTAAGTATGATGTTGGCTACAGATTTTTTGTAGATCTTTTTTATCAAGTTGAAGATCCCTAGTTGACCATTATTTTTAAAGATAATAGAAAAGGTACATGGAAAGCAGGTGTGATAGAGCCCAACTAAAATTTTCCTTAAAAGAAATAATCATCATAGAAGATGACCAGTTATTTTGTTAAACTAATATTAAAGAACATATGCTTAATTATCACAAAGCCACTGCTTAGCAGCTCTTTGGTGAAATTTATGCTGTAAAAGGTCACATGTCTTTCAATCTTCTTGTCTGAAAAGTTTGCCTATTCATCCATTATCCCATCTTCAAGGATCAAAACCAAGGGTTCCTCTTCCAAGAAGCTTTTTTTTATACCCCCCCAAATAAACAACATTCTCCTTTAATATTTGAGAACAATTCTTTTTACCTTTCTGCATATTACATTCTGCCTTATAATATAGTTTGCACGAACTATTGCTTGTAATCAAATGTAATCTCCTCCAAAGTTTGTTTGTACACAGTAGACACTCAAGTGTTTAATTAAATTGAATTAGTAGATGTCATTGAATTTATTGATTTAATAGCTCATTTGTACAATGTACTTTTATAAGCAACTTTTAGAGCATAATGCTGTGCTGACATGACATGATAGAGACTACAAAAAAAGTAAGTCATAATTCCCAGGTACTGATAGCAGAGTCCAGAGTTAGAAGTACTCATTCATTCATTAAACAGTTATTGCTCATCATCCACTGTTATCTGTGTCTTGAACTAAGTAGCACAAATACTAAAATGAATAAGTCATAGTCATTGCCTTCCAGTTCATTTAGTTGGTGGGAAAAGCAGAGGTGAAAATAAGCCTCTCAACTTGAGTGTGAAGAGGCTACAATAAGGGGCTACACAGGTTGCTGTGAGTGTCAGAAGTAGGTTAGAGTCAGGGGTGAAGAGTGAGAAAGAAAGAAGTTTCTATAGAATAAGTTCTATTTGAGCTTAATGAAACAGTATCTAGTGAAGACAAGGTCAGTGCTTATAGAAAGATCTGCATTTAGTAGGGTCAAGACGATGATGCATCTTGGAACAAGTAATTCTGTGCATCCAGAATATGGTGTCCATGAAGGAATTTAGATTGCCGGGATGTTGGAATAGGAGATGAGAGGTGAATCACAGATGCCCTCTCACCTTTCACTCCCCCTCCCCAAAATGAAGCAAAGCAAATGTTGAGAAGGCAAAAGGAGAAATGGTGGATAAAGAGGGAAATCATGAAGAAAAAAAAATCTCTTTAAAGTTGGAAAGGGACTGAAACAGGGCTAGCAGTAGATGAATCAGTTTATCCAACTTTATCAGCCTTGAAGTCATTTCAAGTTTCCAGGAAGCAGTATATACAGTCTTTAAATTAATAGTCTTTTGCTTATTTTCACCAGTAAAAGATGAATATTCCAACTCCAGGAAGTCTGATTTTGGGTTCCAGCTTGGGCACAACTGCCTTGTCTTTAAATCCAGCTTGCTCCTAAATGGCAGGAGTGAGCACCCTTCACATATTTTGTGGTGGGAGGAAGCCACCCACAGAACAAGTCATCACAGACTGCTTGTTCCTCCCAGCAGAGTGTTGACAGAACACTGTATTCCCCAAGATCTGCCTCTACTTCACTGAATCATTTGAAAATCTTTACAAGTGTTTGTGGGACTTTAGTACTTGGATAGGGAGGGAGAGCAGAAGGACATTCCTGGCTTGATTTTGTTGCTTGAGTTTTTGAGAGATCTTCCAAACCTTTGAGTAATAGGAGAATTTTATTATCATTATATTTATTATTTTGATGACTGCAACTTTAAAATGTCTTTAAAGTGTGAACTCCATTGGCCAAACATTAAACAGTCTATGTGGAGGCTAGAAACAGAATAATGAACTTATGGAATTATCTCATGTTGTCTAATTCTCTCAAATTATGCAAAAGGAAATTATATTCCAAGAGAACTTGAAACTGCATGCCCAATGTCATGCAGCCAATTGATAACTATTTACTGATTAATTAAAAATAAATTACTTTTTTTGTTTCCTTGGCAATGGATTAAGATTTTTCATCTGCTTGTTAGCTGTTGGGAGGCACATAAGAGAAGGTAAAAGAAGGTATTTACTCAGTTAATGTTTGTAAAAATGACAGAATAAGCAGGCATCAAGTGATAACTCAGAAAATTTTGCTTCAAAACAGAGAAAGCTTGTGTGTGTGTGCGTGTGTGTGTACATTTGACTGTGTGTCTATGTCTGTGCATGTATGTGTCTGTGTGTGTATAATCTCATACTTTTTCTAATTCATATCTACAATGCTATATTTTCTGATACTGTGTACCTGATTCTGGTTAGTGTGTACTTTCTGATAAGTTGCCTAACTGCTAAATACCAAACAGTCCTTAATTATTTTATAATCAGATTGGCTTTGGTATTCCTCAATTCCTTGTTGGTATTCATTTAAATAGTCATTCATTCAACAAATATACATTGAGTACATTTTCCATGCAATTATGATATAAACGCTAAGATCTCTGTCTTGAAGAAAATCCCATGATGGTTAAACATAAGTGGAACACAGTGTAACAGACTTATAAAAAAATGTGAAAGTACCTTACCAGTGATTTACACTGAACTATGGGGATGACAGAGGGGCCTTTAAAGCCACACTCATATAGGGAGGCATGTAGACAGAAAAGATAAGGGGGTTAGGACTGAGGTATAGATCACTCAAAATTTAGAGGTTAGAGAGAAGAAAATCAGCAAAAAAGCTTGAGGAAAAAAGCTTTGAGGTAGGAGAAAATCTTAGAGAGGCTTATATTAAAAACCAAGTTAAATGATTATTTTCATTAAGATGATGTGGTTAATGACATCAAACGCTGCCAAAAATTCTGAAATGATAAGAAGTGAAAGTTGACCACTAGCATACTGACTCAAGTGGGTTATAAAGAGCAGGAAAGGTGTGGATAGTAGCACAAATGAAAGCATTTTGCTGTGATACAAGTGAGACTGCGAGTTCTGCTGGTTGATAGCATTGGAGGTGGTTGGTCTGAGATATATTTTAATGGCTCCTGTATTAGTCAGTTCTCACACTGCTATGAAGAAATACTCGAGACTGGGTAATTTATAAAGGAATGAGGTTTAATTGACTCACAGTTCCACAGGGCTGGGGAGGCCTCAGGAAACTTACATTCATGGTGGAATGGGAATCAAACACGTCCTTCTTCCCATGCTGGCAGCAAGGACAAGTGCAGAGCAAAATGGGGAAAAGCCCCCTGAAAAGCCCCCTAAAAAACCAACAGATCTCGTGAGAATTCACTCACTATCATGAGAACAGTATGGAGGTAACTGCTTCCATGATTCAATAACCTCCTACCGGGTCCCTCCCACAACATGTGGGGATTATGGGAACTATAATTCAAGATGAGATTGGGGTGAGGACACAGCGAAACCATATCAGCTCCTTCTTTTTTTTAGTGGTTTAAAGTGGGAATGAAAGGAATAGAGGAATCAGGGAAGACTTATAAGTTCTTGGCATAAGCAACTGCCTGAATAGTGGCCCTGTTTACTGAGATGAAGCACACTAGAATAAAGGCAGGTATATGGGAGGGTCAAGAAGTCCAGGAAAGAATAAACAATTCAGTGTGGTACAAAATGTGTACAGACATTCAAGTGGAAATGTTAAGTAAGCGGGAATACCCTGGTATGAAGTAAACTCACAGGCTGGACCAGATTTGGAAATGAGAATTTGGGAATCATCACTGGTTTCATTAAAAACTAAGGTAGGAGCTGGAGAGGGATTCAAGGTGGTCACATGGAAGATACATTTAAGGTGAGTCACATTAAAGTATATTGTAAAGTAAAGGGAATGATCCAGTAAGGAGGACAAAAACGGTGCCCAAACAAAGTCTATGAGTAGAATAGAGGTGATGGGGGATGTTTGAAATTAGGATTTTGGAGAGTGTTCTCTTACAGTGAAGTAAAACCATAGGAATCAAGCAGAGGGAAAGATTATGGAAAGTGAACAGGTCATTGAACTGAGTAACCTGGTGTTGGCAAGCCATCTACATTGATAATGAAATCTTCCAGAAAGATTACAGAAATATATCCTAAAATTTTCAGTAAATGAAGGTGAATGCCCTAGATGTTGATAACTACATAGTCAGATGGCATATACTTCAAAGGACAGAGGAAACAAGGTTTGGAAGCAGCAACAAAAATCATAGATGAAATTTACACTGTCTTGAAGACTACAGTGCAGATTTTTTAAGGAATAAATGAAAGGGCCATAGCTTGAGAAGCCATATCCCAGTTTCAGTTAGAGATAGAAGATGAAGGGATATTCAGTGAAGAGGTTAGGATGCAGGGGTATTGGTAGGTGACAGGGCATGAGTTCCAGAGGGCACAGGTGTTGGGAGAGTCTCCAGGAAGGGTGGAAGATTGGGCCAGATGAAGTGATGTTCACTGCCACAAGAGCATGGCCCAACGGCATGATATGATTGCTCCTGTGGTCTTCCAGGGGAAGAAGGATGAGTTGGTTCTCTCAGAGTGCCAGCCTCTCAGGACTGGCCTCTTAGTTTGTGTAGGTAATATAAGTGGTACTGAGATTTGTGGTAGTCATTTTTCTGAGAACAGGAGGGGTTCTGGAGGCTTCCTTTATAAACTTCCATGAATGGCATCATGATTGGGAAAGGGGCAGGTCTTTTTTTTTTTTTTTTTTTTTTTTTTTTTTTTGAGACGGAGTCTCGCTCTGTCGCCCAGGCTGGAGTGCAGTGGCCGGATCTCAGCTCACTGCAAGCTCCGCCTCCCGGGTTTACGCCATTCTCCTGCCTCAGCCTCCCGGTAGCCGGAACTACAGGCGCCCGCCACCGCGCCAGGGCTAGTTTTTTGTATTTTTTTTAGTAGAGACGGGGTTTCACCGTGTTAGCCAGGATGGTCTCGATCTCTTGACCTCATGATCCACCCGCCTCGGCCTCCCAAAGTGCTGGGATTACAGGCTTGAGCCACCGCGCCCGGCCAGGGGCAGGTCTTAATGGAACACATGGATCTATGTAGACTTCTCTTCAATGCTGCTCTTGGAGAAGTCACTATATTAAGTAGGGAGGTGAACAAGGCAAGCCTGGACACTATTTGAGATCTTAGGAAGGCCTGAACAGAGGCAATGACAATGAGGATCCATGGATGAGATGCAGACACGGTGTTAGAAATCCATTTGGATGCAGAATGCCTCGGGCTGTTCTCCCATTATGCAGTTCTCTTCTTGGCCACTGAGTTTAATCAGAAATGGTGGCCAAGGCTGGAGCTACAGACTACAATTATAACCTTAAAATTTAGTCTATAATGGAAGGAATCTCAAGACTCTGATAAGCACCTCTAACTCATCTCAGGGAAATCCACATTCTCATGGTCACAGAAACACTCTATTCTCACTCTCCCAAATACATCTACTTCTCAATCATCCAAACTAAGTAATTTCAAGACAATACAGGTTACCCACAAACTAACAGGGTCAAATTTATTTTCTATTAGAAAAGTGATTGCATTGATTGGTGATACTTCTTTACTTGACAGTTCCTCACAGGATAAAGACAAGAAGCAACATACAGAAGAGAAGGAAAAAGAAAGAAAACTGACTAATATGAGTGATGATTGTTTTGGACATATTTTCCATTAAGTTTTCCTAACAATTCCATAAGGTGTTTATTTCATAGTCATTATAGATATGAGGAAATAGAATATCAGAAAAGTTTGAAAATTTCCCAAGATATCAGAAAACAGCAGAGCTGATATTAAAATCCTAGTGTTATCTGACCTGAAAACACTTGCTCTTTTAACCAGATAAGAACTAAGAAAGCTGACAAAGCCAACTGAATGCTCCTTTCCCAAGTAACCAAGCAATTCACTAATAAAGATTAGTTACCTTGGGTCAAAGGTGTTGGGATCTGTGGGGAACAGAGACTAAATAAAACACGATCTGTATTCTCCTAGTATGAACAACCTGTTTGGCAAGAAAACCTGTTTGCATAAAGATACAAAAAGTGAAATAACTTAGAGGGCAATAATGTAATCATTGTCACTGCTTTAAGTGTCAAAGCACCAAGTTTTATGATTTCACTGTGGCTCTAAAGCTTCACAGTGAAAAGGAGCATGTATGGATGAATTTGCTCAAGTTAAGAAAATGTGAGGTAGAATTAATGTAACAAAGCCTTTTTTTCTGATTTTGATTATTTTTAAAATTTTTAAACCTTGATAACATTTTGGTACTTTTTCCCCCCTTTTTCAAGGCATTTGTTTATTTTGTTTTTACAAAATTGAGTTCTTAGTGCATATACAGTTTTGCATCCTCTTTTTTTTTAGTTAAATGTGATACTATATGCAATTTCCCACATGAGTAGAAGTTTTGTATACACATGAGGATAAATGACAGCATAGTAATCAGAGTAGAAGGGATTTGAAGAGAGAGAAAGTACTGGATTCCCCAGGCATGGAATGACATGATCCAGAATGAGGACTCCTCTTGGGGCCAAGTCAAAGAATTAGCAAGAACTGGGTTCCCAAAGGCCCTTGGGGTGGATGGACTAATTAGAGAAGTCTGCAGGCAGTCACATGCCATAACTTGTGCCCTGACTATCCACTGAGCAATTCCAGGATGCTGCCTGATCTGTGTCCCTTTCCGAAGGGCTGCTCTGTGGGTCAAGCGAGTGAATGCCAAAGGAAGACCACACAAGCTTCAGAAAATCCATTTCCAGAAGCAGATTTGTTTACCAGCTGGGAAGGCATCCACTAAAACAGAAGGAACAAAAGAGGTTTTCTTTACGAACTGGTCCCTGACCCTTGCTTTTAGCAAGGGTTCCCATTTTCTTTGGCAAGCCTTCTTCCTGCTCTGTGGCCAAGTACAACAGAGCTGGCAGAGAGAATATCCTCACTGATTGTGTAAGGCCGGGAGGCTGAGGTCAAGTATGTCATTCATTATAAGATGGAAGTTTGGGGACGTACAAATAAAGCAGCACATTTACCTAAAAATTCAACAATTTCTCCAGTGTTACATTTGAAAAAGCAGTCGCTAACTTAAAATTTGTCATTATGATACAGAAGCAGCAATTTGAGTACTATCAGCTACTTGATAGCTTCTTGTTTCCTCCACAGTGCAAACTCTCCCATTCTAAATGAAACTCACTTTCGGCCAAGGTCAGTGAAGGAGTGAGATTATTTTGGGGATCTTATTTTTCTGTAATACGTTTTCTGTAATATGTTATTGTTTTCTTCAAAGCTTTTGGTCCTTTATTGAATCTGATATTTCATGAATGTTGTTAAGCATAATTTTGGAGTTTTTCCTTCTTATGAAATTTTGCACTGTCAGTGTTGATGCTGTTATTATCATTCATGCTCACAAGATACAAGGCACTGCTGAAGAGATTTATTTGTTTCCTTGAAAGACCCAAAACCTATGTGAAGCTAAATAAGTACAATTTCAGTGAGATTTTTAAATGTTATTTTGTTTAATGTTATGAATTCTAGTATACCAAACAATTCTCCAAAGGTTAGGAATATAATTCAATCTGCGTTATTTTGTCTTGTATTATTATTGAAATTTTTATAATTTGCTACCAGTGGATATTCCTAAAGTTAACTGGCTAAAATATTGACTGTTAATGTAGATTTAACTATTTTTTCCTTTAATTTTTAAGTAATTGAAAGGTTTGTTTTTAACATAAAATTGACAGCCATCATTATTATTAATTTTTGTAGTAATTTAAAATTGCAACAATAACTGTATATATTTATACCTGACAGGATTTGAATATATAAAGCAGGTAAGAAAATTATGCTTCCAGTAGCGTCTAGAATGCTCACCTATACTTGAAAGAAAATATTTACATTTGTAATAAATCTGAATGGTTTGCCTTTTGCAAACAGATTAGAAATGATGTACATGTCATGTGATCAGTGATTATGCATAAGTTTAGGGATCCTAGAAATGCTACTGAAGTAAGTGTTTGGCTATTTGGTCATTTCTCTAAACCTGAAGAATAAACAAATTCAAATTAAAGCATATGTCATGGAAGTAATTGCATCAGAAAGTGTGGTTTGAAACCTCACTTTGCTATTTTAGTTTGATATTTGTTAATTCACCACCTACTATGTGCCAAAAATCCAGTTAAATTCTAGAGATACATAAATGAGTAAGAGAACGGCCCTTGTTTTCATGGTGCTTATAGTCTGTGGAGACCGAACAATTTCTGTTGCTGCGCTAAGCTGCTGTGTCCTGCTCTTACTCTGCTAGTTTTACAGGATGTTCATGAAGGTCAAGTTAAATAATGGGGGCAGCTGATACTTTTTGCGCCAGGTGTGTAATATACATGGCCACTTGCGTCCCAGCTGCTTTGCCATGGAGAGGGAAGCATTTCACCAAACTGAGACAGGGAGCTTGGCTCAGGTGGGCGAGCCAGGTTCATGTATGACTGTGAAGCTGGATCGTTCATCTGACTGTAGGCATTCTGGCCTTCTTTCTCCCTTTCACTGAGCCAAGCCCAGCAGCTGAACTCATTGTGTCTGATTTGTTTGTGTGTGTGTTTTTTAAGTTAGTTTGCAGAATTACTCTCCTATGATGGCACAGAAATCACAAGGATCTGACAACCTTCAAGAAGGCAAGGAAAAGAGCAAGAGAGACATCCTGAAGTGCACCAAGAGCATGTGGGCTCCACTGGATGAGCGGCTACCCCCTGGCCCTGAGGAGGAAAGCCAGGGTCCCACCATCCCCATGCTGGGTGAGAAGGACCCTCAGGCCTATTTGAAAGCATTCCTCTGTGAGTGGTGAGGGATGTGGGAGCTTTTGGCCAGGGGCAGGTGATTTTGGAACAAAAGTATTTGGCTTTGAATATACCAGTGTTCCCGGCATGATGCCAAAAACATTTATGAAATGGGCACTTCTGACTTCTGCTATAGACATTCAGAACACAGACCTCCTTGAAAGAAGTAGACCAATTAATGAATGAACTCTGCTCCTTTCCACTCCAGATATCCCTCCTAAGTTCCCAGGACTTTGAAGCTGTTTAGGGTCTGGGCATGAGGCTTCTTTCAGGTCATCAAACATTTTATTGAAAAACTCTGATCTGTTGGGTCCTGCAGGAGGCATTGACAAAAATTTTAATCATTTAAAGAGTAATAAGTAAGAAAATACTTCCAGCACCCCCCTGCCCCCGTTATGTAACTGTTGAATGGTTTTTCTTCTTTGCCCATCACCCAATTCATTCTAACTTCACAGCAGTTCAAGTGAAGAGCAATATGGACCTCCTGTGTCCACCTGGCTTTTATGGTTCACCTGATACCTTGTGAGGGGGATAATTCAGGCACCTCACTATTTGACAGCATAAAGTCAAACAAAATTAGCCCAGAGTACACAGTTGCCAAGCAGAATGGGAACAAATATTTAACAGGAAATGCTGCTTTACATCCACTCCTTTTTGCCTGTTGACTATTTGTTAAGCCAATGATAAAGATCCACCTTAAAAGACCAGTGCCTTTTTAACACAGGGTGCCTTTGGCAATCCAGGGACTCTAGTGCAATTTGTCCCTGGAATGAATGCAAATTTGGTTTCTAACCTGGCAGAGAACTCCTTGCAAATAACCATCACTGGCTGGCTGCCTTAGGTAAATGTCGTGATTCAATAAGGAGAGGCTCTGTGGTGATTTATATCCAACAACAGAAAGACACAAGTCTCTTATGCTTTCTTACCCTTTGTATTCACACCAGGTACTTTAAAAATTATTCTAACATCTCTTGCTCTTCAGTGGTTTATTTTTCTTCTCTCTCACATTTTCTTTCTTTTTTTTAAGTTACAGTCTTTTGACAAGTTTACACTTCATTCTCAGGAAAGGCTGATCATGGAAAACAGGAGGTTTTGCCTTCAGGAAAAAAAAATGAATATGCTTATGGAAGGAAACATGTGACTAAATATGTGGGAAATAGAGCAATTGAGTGGTGGCTGAGTAAACAGGGTAGCGTCCTTTTAGCTGGTTGTGCTTTGACTAACTGATCTGTTCTTTCTTACTTGTAGAAGATTCCAAGCAAGAAAGTATTCAGCAGTGGCTGGACTCTGGATTCTTGTAAGTCTTTGTGTGTGTGTGTGTGTGTGTGTGTGCCTTATACATTTCTCTTGCAAAGATCCATGAAAACAATGAGTGTAACTCTGCCTGGGCAAGGTGGGGGATGTGTAGGGATTTTCATTTTAATTGTAATTGAAGTATTACCCTATTCTTGTCAAAACTATGTATCAGCTTAAAACTACAAAATAAAATACTACTTTAGTCCCTGACTGTTTATTGGTTTCTGAAAGTCCTCTCTTACTAAAACCTAATTCTGCATTTGCTCTCATCTGTTTAATTAAAAAGTAATTTAGTATAATTTATTTACACACATTGTTTGACTCACAATACTTTTGTTTCTTTACAGGGTCTCTGCAAATGAAAACTTTCAACGAGTCATTGACCGCACTGGTAAGACAAGAGAAGCAGTTATGCTTTGCGAAGCTGAGTAGGAGATATATTAAAATATCTATGTGAATAAATCTTCTTAAAATGAGAATTATCAGAGGCTTCTAGAAATGATCGGCCCTCAAAAACTACCCAGTTCAATCCCTTCACTTGACATACAACTGCGACAAAAATGATAGGTGCTTCCCCAGCAGCAGGTTAAGGGCTGAACCCAGGCCTTTGCCATATCATCGACAGCTCAGATGATAGCATAAACTCACTGGGTTCTATGAAGACATTTGCAAGGATGTAATTATGAAAATGAAATTGTTTCATTTTCCCCATCCTGTATTATACTTTTATTTCTGAATCTAGTTTTTTTTTCTATTCTTTGGTCTCAAAATTGCACTTACATTCCCTCTTTCTAATAATGCACTTGTTTGCGAGAAGAATAGATGTCTGAATTCTAAAGCAAACAGTACAAGTATTTTTGAAGGAGAAAATGTATCACACTTGTTTCACTGAGGTTTGATAAAAGCATTATAAAAAGAAAAAGAAATTTAATTACAGGACTCACAGTTTCCACCTTCATTAAATGCAATACCTTATTTTATAGAATCTAAGACCCTTCAATTATAAAATGCATTCATATTTTAGGAAAAAAAAAACCTGGCAATTACAAATAAAAGGCAATATTGACTGTAAGACTTATCTTGATTTCACAAGTGTTAAAAATATGAAAAAGTATGCTTCAAAATGGATGAAATATTATGAAGAATTTGTGTGAAAAAAATGACATAAATTAGGAACTTAATGGTTAGATGAAAAAATTATTAGTCTAATAGTCACTTACTTTGCTGGTTTTAATTATTTCACTTCCTCTACTGCAGTCTTACATTAAGATTGATGATTGGCTACAAACCAGTTTAAATTTCGAATTTTTCACTACCTTTAAAAGAAAATCTATATGTATCATTGAAATTTCCCCTTTCACAAACCTTCTTTATTTTTTCTAATATAAAAGTTTCATGATGCCAAATACTGTAAAGATTTTTGCCAATAAATCAAATGTAAGTACCTCTCTGCTCATAATAGTTCAGACTCAAGGAAAAGCAAAAACTTAAGAAATATAGCCAGCATTTCATATCCCCCTGGTGTTTTCTCTTGCCCCGGTTGTGGTGAGAGGCCTGGCACTGGTACTAGGGTCACCAGTAACTATACTAAAAGCTTCACTTCCCAGAAATTAAGGACAAATCATAGCCCTTCCTCTTCTGAACCAAGTCAATGAACTGGAAAGGCACAGACATGAAGTAAAGACCTGAAGGAAAATTGGGATAGTGATATGACTCTGAGATCAGAAACACAGTCTCGATTTGCCAGGTCCTTTATCTTCAGCAAGCTTTTTAATAATAATGGAATAGCTTCTTACACGTTTAATTGAGCCTTTGCTTGTACAAGGCCCTTTCTCATCGATCATATTTTAAACTCCATGGCCCGTGTGGTAGCATGGTTGGTTTTGTCTTTTTGTTTTTTGCAGATGAGGAATTTGGGGCACAGAATGGTCAAGTGCCGTGATTGTTGGTCACAGCTGGTTAGAGGCAGGTGGAGGAATGGAGGCCCAGCCTTCTATTAATATCAGCCCCGCTGCGTGCTGACTTCAGCCATGATGAGAGAGCTGCACTGAGCTTGAGGGAGCTGAGAGACACACTGAGAAGGGTGGATGCTAGAACAGTACCAGAAACTGGGGACCCGAAGGTCATGGCAAGGGTGAAAGGGAGAAAAAGTGTGGAGATGAAAAGGACCCAAAGAGGAGGAAGAAAAGAAGTCACTATCGGAGGGAAAATCCTGTCAAAACTCATAAAATACTGATAAGATATAGAGTGACACATGAATTTCCTAGGGCAGCAGTAACAAATTATCACAAACTTGTTGCTTTTAAGCACCAAGTTCTGTTGTTTTAACAACAGAAATGTATTCTCTCACAGTTATTGAGTCTGGAAGCCCAAAATCAAGGTGTCACCAAGACTGATCTCCCTCTGAAAGTTCTAGGGAAGAATCCCTCCTGGTTTCTTTCTAGTTTCTGGTGGCCTCTGGCAATCCTCAGTGTCCGTTGGCTTGCAGCTACATAACTCCTTTCTATGACTTCATCTCTACATGGCCTCTTCTCTGTGTGTGTCTTTTTCTCTTCTTATAAGGACAGCAGTCATTGGATTAAGGATACGATGTAATCCAGTATGATCTCATCTTAACTAATTAACTATGCACAAAGACCCTATTTCCAAATAACAGCACATTCTGAGGTTCCAGGTGGACATGAAATTCCAGGGGACTCTAGTCAACTAACTAGAATTCATTCTAAGGCTGGTTTCCTTATTACTCACTTCTGAGGCTTTGTACACTAAGGTAGCAGCAAGATCTAAGTGTCTTCATCTTACAGGTGACCCAATGCCTCCCATAGAAAGCATTCTAGTGAGTCTTCAGCCCTTGGCCTGGGCCCAAATAACATAGATAGTTGGGATAAGGCTTCAGTGGTCCTGTTCCTGGTTTCCTCCTGGGTTCTGTGATGGCCAACATGGGGCTTGGCCTTTTATGGTGACTCTCTGGCTGTCATGCTCATCTGCAGCTACCTAAAATCTCAAATCTCATTTTTATTAAGCAGGAATCTGGTTGGCCCATTTTGTATCTTGTTTGCCACCATTAAGCCAGGTAAAGCCCTTGGCACTTCAGCCTCTTAATCAGTAGAACTGGGAGGGGAAGAAAATTAATGCATATTGAGGATGCACATGCTAGATACTATACATATATTATCTTGCTTACCAGACCACCTTTGAGGTAAATATTACATGGAGGAAAATGAGGCTCAGAAAGGTAAAGTAACTTAACAAAAGCCATCCAGTTAGTAGGTATGGGAGTTGAGATTTCAACTTAGATCTCTCTGTCTGTACAGTCATGCTTCTCCTCTAGAAGACTAATGACATTTACTACACATGTTATGCATGGAAACACCTGGGAGGAAAGCCCCGTGCTGTGGTTTCAGTGTCCCCTCCAAAACTCATGTTGAAACTTAATCACCATTGTGACAGTATTGAAAAGTGAGACTTTTGATATGTAATTAGGTTGTGAGGACTCTGCCTTTATGAATGGGTTAATGCCCTTATCCTGGAGTGAGTTATTTATCACAGTATTGGGTTAATTATCACGGGAGTGGGCTCCTGATAAAAGGATGGGTTTGGTCCCCATTTTCTCTCTCTTGTGTGCTTGCTTATCCTCTGCCTTCCACCATGGAATTACACAGCAAGAAGGCCCTCACCAGATGCAGCCACTTGATCTTGGACTTCCCAGCCTCCACAGCTGTGAGTCAAATAAACTTCTTTTCTTTGTGAATTACTCAGTCTGCGCTATTGTGTTATAGCAGCAGAAAATAGACTAAGACACCCTGTATACACATCCCTGTTGAAAAAGTCAAAGCATGGGCAATGTGGGTGAGTCACTGGCATTTCTCCCTCCAGGCCTTCTGATTCTTATGCATCAGCCTTTTGGGACCACAACAAAGTCCTCTGGAGTTCAATTGTTTTGATGTGGTACAATACCAACTTTTTTTTTTATGTCAGTCAAGTGTCTATATTCACAGCTTTAAAAAGATACATAAAGTTGGTCAAAGGGTATAAACTTGCAGTTATAAGATGACTAGGTTCTAGAGACCTTAAGTACAGCATGATGACTGTGTTAGAATAATGTAGTTTGTACTTAAAATTGTCTGAAAGAGTAGATCTTGAGTATATTCTCACCTCAAAAGGAGGTATTTTTCACCCCCAATAAAAGATAGAGATGATTTGAATTCAAGTCTGTCTGATTTAAAAGTTCCTGCTCTTTTAACCAGAAACTAGCATACCTCCAATGACTGTAGACTGGTGTAAATCAACTGTCATTAAGTTTATCTCTAACTTTTCCTTACTTCTGTGAGCCAATTTTGGGTGGCAGAAAAGAATGCTCTCTAAATTGTCTCAAAAAAAAAAAAAAAGAATGCTCTCTAAATTTAAGGTTTTAATGCCACTAAAATATAGAGGCACACAGAGTAGATTTTAATTCAAAGAAAAATTACTACGAAGAAACAGTTCTAATAGTAAGAAAGAAGTATAAAGCTATGCTGAAATTAACCTATAAATAACTCCTATAACTAAAATTTGCCTCAATTTTCACAAGTCCGTAGGTACAAATTCAGTTACAATAACATTGGTACCTAAAATTTGCTGGATTATTGCCCCTTTCTTGGTGACACAAGGTCTATCTGCAAAATATCTCCCCATAAGTATTTCTGGGAGTTATTAGCTATCTCAAATATTTTCATAAATGAGCTCATTTCCACTGCCCCTGCTACTACTCCAATAGAATCCTCTTGGTATCACCACATAGATAAGTCATTTCAATACTTTCTGAGCATCATGTTCTTCTTCTGCTCCTCTGGGAACCACCATCATTGCCTTTGAGCTTTTATGGTGCTCTATTTATTGCAGAATTTGTATGGAAACACTCATATTCCGTGGCCAGACAGTTGCCCACGCCTGTAATCCCAGCACTTTGGGAAGTCGAGGTGGGCAGATCACTTGAGGCTAGGAGTTCGCAACCAGCCTGGCCAACATGGCAAAAACCTGTCTCTACTAAAAATACAAAAAAAAAAAAATTAGCCTGGTATGGTGGTGCACACCTGTAGTCCCAGCTACTCAGGAGGCTGAGGCAGGAGAATTGCTTGAACCCTGGAGGTAGAAGTTGCAGTGAGCAGAGATTGTGCTACTGCACTCCAACCTGGGCAAAGGAGCGAGACTCTGTCTCAAAAAAAAAGAAATACTCATATCCATTATACCACACGACTATCATCTGGAGATTCAGGCAGCATTACTAGTATTTCATGTCATATAAAACCCATGATGAAAGTAATTTTTCAACTTCTTCCTACAGGCCATATCTCTCCTTGAGCCTTAGACTTAGGCTGGAGACTGGAGACTGAAGAACAAACATGACATCAGCTCTATTTCCTTGCCCACAGGAACACAAAATTTCCGACAGAACCCCTTTTATTCCTCTCTTCAGTTAGCAAATATGTGTTGATTACCTCCTATAAATGAGGCATTCAGTTAGGACTGAGAATGCTAAAGAAAATAGATGCAATGGTGATAGAGGCAATATACAAATAAATACAAATGTAATATGCTAGGAGGATGGATGATAAGGAAAGGCATCTCAAATAAGGTTACCTTTCAGCAGCTACCTGAAAGAAGTGAAGGAGGGGAACATTTGTTATCTGGGGATGAGCTGTTTCAGGCAAATAAGATGGCATATGCAAAGCCAGGAGGCAGGAGTATGTCCTCTGTGTTCTGGGAATAGCAAGGGTGCCTGAATGGTTGCAGTTAAGTGAGAAAAGATGCGAGTAGAGAGCTAGGGGTCAAAGAATTATCCAGAAGCCAAATCATTTAGGGCTATGTATATCCCTGTAAGTATTTTGACTCTTATTCAGTGTCACAAGGGAACCCTTCAAAGTGTTACAAATATGTGGTATTATCTTGGTTCTTTTAAAAAGAACAACTTTAGCTGCTGTTCACAGAGTTGGCTATGGGAGGAGGAGGTTGGAAAGGGTTGAAGCAGGGATTCCAATTCAGAGGCTAATACAGTAATCCAGAGGAGAGAGGATAGGGCTATACGAGGCGAGTAGCAATTGTTGTAGAAATGTTGGATTCTGGTTATGTTTGAAATGTAGATAGGGCAGCATGTGCTGGTGAAATGAATGTGGGATATCAAAGAAAGAAAGAACTCAAAGATGACTGCAAAAAATATTGCCCAAGCATCTGGAAGAATGAGTGGCAATTTATTGGGATGGGAAAAACAATAGAAGGGTAGGGCTTTGCTTCGGAGATAGGAAATTCAATTTTAGGCTTGTTGTGATTTAAATGTGATTCAAATAGATATCCAAGAAGATACTATTGAGTAGGTAGTTGGAAATACAAATCTGGAGTACAGAGGAAAGGTCCAGGAATAGATATATACATTTGGGACTAGTTGATGGGTAGATGTGTTTAGAGACAGAAGACCACACAAGTACCTACAGACAAAGAGGAGGCCAGGAAGATGCGAAGCCAGCAAATGAGAAGAGATAGGTAATGAGGTAAGAAGACAACCAAAAGAGAAGAGTCTGAAAGCAAGTGAAATCAGTGTGTCACGGTAGGAGCGATCAATCCTATCAGCTATTGTTAATTGATTATGTATGAGCAGGAATGACACCGTAATCTTGAGAAGAGTTATTTCAGAGGAAAGGTGGGAAGAAGACTGTATAGCTTTCAAGTGGGAATGGTAGTAGAAGAATTGGAGACAGAAAACAGAAAACTGCTTTGAGGAGTTAAGAGGTGAATGGGAGCGGTTAATTGAAATAACAACTGAAAGAAAAGTGAAGGCAGAGAAGATTTTCTCTTCAGGAGATGAAGCTGTTGCAGCCAGGTGTGATGGGAATGATTGCTGGCTGAGATGTACTGAGGCATATGGTACCTTCCCCTGGCCTTCCTGAAGCTGTGGGCAGAGACTGGACCTGTTGTTCTGAGACTTCTCCTCTTGGGGTATCGAAATCTCTTCCAATAAAACATTGCTTACCCAAGCTCATTTGCTGATAGAAATGATTTGAGTTTCTCCCTTTAGCGATGACAGATGCCTTCCTGTGCCCCTTCTTTCTATATGAATTTCAATAACTGCAAAAGGTTGGACAACTGCCCTTGCTGCTTACATTCTGAGTCTCGCTGAAGCACTTCCCAAAGGATGGACTCTCATCTTCTGCTCTGTCTTCTGGCAAACGTTAGGGCATCTTAGCTGAGTGGTCTGACAGTCTCATCTCCAGGGCGTTGTCTGTTCAGGGCACCTGGATGACTTACAGGGAAGTGCCTCATGGGCATCCTTCAACTTCTTTCTCTTTTCCCTTTCCAAGAACTACCACCTCTGTGGGCAGATTAACTCTTCTTCGTGGTCACCAGCTACACAAGCAAACATATCTGAGTTTCAGTTTGGGCTGAATATGGATCCACAGACCTTCCTATAACCATAAACACAAGACAGAACATTCAGAGTCTTTTTTAGGTCAATAGTGGTGTTAAAGAGCCCATGATTATGGATGTTAAGGTCCCTCTTCCCAGGCTGCAAATTCATTCTTAATTTCGGATTCCATATTAAAGCTTTGTATTAAAAAAAAAGAAAAAGAAAAAAAAGCCTGGAGAGAGTATCTGGTTCATAGCACTCTTTCCCACCATCAGCAAACAAACTAAACATCAGTGCTATCTGGCTGAGATATGCATTGTCATTATAATGCCAGGATTATGATGCGAGTGAGAGTGCATTGTCATTATAATGCAAGGATAAGACACATACAATGAGTGCACATTTTAACATGTAGGTTTATATAATTAGCACTTGTTTAACAACACATCCAAGCATAACTGTGAGTGAAAAGACTAGAAGTAACTCCTACAGCAAAAAGACAGTTTCTGTCAAAGATATGCTTGGTGCCAGTTACTACTTGATAGGTGGTTAATTCGTTTGTCTATTTTATATTTAGTTATTTCTTCTCCCATTCCCAGAGAGGTCCCAGAAGAATAAACTCATTTCTTTTCAAAAGGAACTTGTTTCAGAATAGGAACTTATAAAATAAAAAAATCTAAATTTTCTGGTCTGTATTATAAGAAAAAGTCAAAGTAAATCCAAGTAAACATAACAGATGTTCCCATACTGCTTGTCAGGTGACAATATTCATAACAATGATCTGTTTTAGGTAAAGGGAACAACGATGTAAAATATATGACTCTTGCTCTCCAGAATGTCACTCAAACTGTCCGGGATCTTTATAATTCAAATGTAACCTACACCAACTTTTCTACAAGACCCTCTAGTCTTATTCTTTCTCATTATATTCCTAGTTCTTTATCTTTCTTCATCCAGTTTCTCCTGTCTTAAAGTCTTTCCTGTTGTGTTCTCCTCTCCTTCTTTTGAGACCTGACCCAGGTACCATATTCTCTGTAAGACCCTTCCTGACTTCTGCACTGATATTGAATCTTTCTTCTGAAAACCACTAACATGCGTTTTGGGTTCTACCCACGTGGCTCTTGGCCAGTGCTGCCTCAAATTGTTAGGGATATCATCCATTTCACTGACAAAATTATAAACCCCACTGAGACAGAATCATCTGTAAATTACCTGAGATCCCCAAAGTTAGTTGACAAAAGGATCTCAATAAAACATAATGAAGATGTTGTCAGGCTGGGAAGTCTTCTCAAAAGAGGTGAGACTGAAACTAGTAAACGAAAGAGGGATATGGTTTTTAAAAAACAAAGAAGCAAAGCAAGCAAAATTAATTTGCTGGAAGCAATAGAGTTTGAACAAAGGCACAGAAATGAGAAGAAAGCTAAATATGTGCAGAAAAACACATGGAAGGTGATCAGATGAAAGAAATGGTTTCATGCTAGGGAGCAATGGTAGAAATTTTTCCGTTAGATAGGATGAGGTCACATTATAAATGTTTTAAAATCCAGAAAGAGGGAATAACACTTGATAGCTTAGGGCTGAGATGACACTGGAGTGTCATCTCAGGTTCTGGTTCAAATAGAAAGGTAGTTGTACTTGTGGTCTGAGCTGAGCAGGATTTTGACACTATATCTTTGTTTACCTGAAAAGGTCATGAATAATTTGTGATAAAAATTAGTGATAACTGTCACAGGTGTGGTGTTGAGGGAGTTGAAGCAAGCACGTTACATATTTGCCAGCTCTATTATAGTGAGTCCTGAACTCACTGTAATGAGAAGAGGAATGACAGAGGCAGTGTTTATCCTGGCAGTGGGGAGAGGGAACACGTTGGGAAGAAGTTATGATGAACTCAGGCTTGAGGTGACAAGGGTTTACAATAGGGGGCAGCAGTGGAATGGGGAGGAAGGGTCAACGATATCTGGAAATAAACAGACAAGTGGGTGAAAAAGAGCAAAGTACTCCAATAGGCTTTAAAGTATTGAGCATGAGTGGCAGCAGAGTGTAAGAGACTTTCTTTTAAATAAGAATATAGATTAATAATTTGACAACTGAGACAAGTGCTGCTGACTGCCTCTACTAAGTGTCCTAGTCATGCAGGAGTTAAATCTACAGATAGCTGTAGAATGCTATTATTTTAGAGCCCTGCAAACATGTAATTTGATTAGTCTATTGGACGATATTCCAAAGAACCAAATGTCTTCCATGAATCAGTCAGAAATGCTTAGGAAAACCAAAATAAAAAATGCTTTCTAAGCCAATAAAGGTGCTAATTAGTGCCTTCTGCATATCTAACTACATCTTCTCCAGTAATACATTTTGCAGGGTTAAGTGCGGTGTCTGCTGCTTCAGATGGCAGAAGTCCACCTAACAGTGGGGAGGGTGGCTGGAGACTCAAGTATCTAAAAGTGAGTTAAAACTGACATTTTAACCCATGGAAGGAGATGTATCCAATAGAGTGGGAAAAAAATTTTTCTCACTATAATTTTTCCCCAAACCAACCCATAGGAAGCTTGGGGATAGTAGGACTTAGTGTTTGTTTTTTAGTTTCTCCCTCCCCAAACACTCTTAGAGAGTAAAATCTGGTTTAAAAAAACCTAACAAGGGTATCCTGGAGGGGAAAAAATAGAGAAAATATCAAAACCAAGCAACTAGAGAAGCAAGTGTAGAATTGAGGAAGGCCTAGTGAGCGGTCTTGTGTTGGGCCTACAGGTACACGTGTGTCCTACCTGGGGCAGTCTGAAGCCTGGTGCCTGCAGAAACCTGGGAAAATCCGGGTAACAGGAGTAATTTGTCTGTCCTGTGATGGCATTTCCTAGGCGTGAGCTTCCTGCTCTGATCAGAGGTAGCAGACTCAAATGCTTCCTGGAGCCAGACAGGTAATTGCTAATGATAGAAACAAGTGGGATAGCGACTGCAGAAAATTGGAGAGCACGTTGCCTTCAACAGATTGCTGCCCTGAAGACACCTGGGCCGGGGCTGCTGGCGCTTCCAAGTTTTAAGGAAAGTCTAGCAACCACAATCCCTGTGAAAACTGGCACATTGTGAGCCACCAGCTTGCACTTCTCCATTCAAGTTCCTGGCCCTGACAAACCCAACCGTAGGCCTCAGGAAATTTACCTTACAGATTAACAAAATGAAGAAAACCAAAACAAAACAACCACCCAACATACAATGAATAATAGTTTCGTATTGCCCTGTGCAAGGCTCCCAACTGCCTGAGTCTAAATGTTGGAAAAAGCTATCCCCGTTTCCGCAATGATCAGGAAGTAAACTCACGGTAACACTGTGAAAATACCCCTTGGTCTCCTGGGACCCTGGGAGCCCGGAACGTAAAAAATGGAAATCAAAAAATAAAGCTAATCTTCAGTAATTTTATAACAATTTAAAAAATGAGGTTCATCTTGTGAGTTTAAAAAATCATATTCAGTTTCCCTTGCCTTGGTTTTCTCCAAAGTCTAAGCTCAGCAGGAGAAAAGGCTGTGTGTCTGAATGTGCTGTCTTTAGACAGACATGTGTATCATTTGAAACAAGATCAAGAACAAAAAGTAAAGCCCAGCTGTGGTGGATCACATCTGTAATCCCAGCACTTTGGGAAGCCAAGGCGGGCAGAGAACTTGAGGTCAGGAGTTCAAGACCAGCCTGGCCAACATAGTGAAACCCCGTCTCTACTAAAAATACAAAAACATTAGCTAGGCCTGGTGGCACATGCTTGTACTCTCAGCTACTAGCGAGGCTGATGCAGAAGAATCGCTTGAACCCGGGAAGCGGAGGTTGCAGTGAGCTGAGATCACACCACTGCACTCCATCTTGGGAGACAGAGCAAGACTCCGTCTCAAAAAAAAAAAAAAAGTACAGGAGTCTGGTAACTGTATTTGTACATATAGAAGGGTGAGATTCCAGTGAGGGGAGTCAGACACCCGACCTGACATCCTCTATTTATTGGTGACTGCTGGGCCCCCCACAGGATGCTAGGTGTACTGTGGAAGGCAAGAAAGTCCTTCCCTCAGCTGGTTCTAAAACTGTGTAAGGCTTTCATATGTGTCATCAGACCAGAAAACACCACACTGTGACCCAAACGGGTCCACTTTGCACATTCCCTAGCAAACGTGTTACCGTTAGGGACTTTTTCTCTTGGAGAGTGCCCTTGGCTCCCTAGCAACCAGATTGCTCCTGATCAGGCGACAGGACACAGGGTTTGGTCCATGGAGTGTATCCTCTAGATCTGTGTGGGCGCTAGAATCTCTTCAAGAAGCCCTGGGTGAAGGGTTCCACATTTGGATGACTGGGTTTTCTGGATGACTCGATTTTCTGCAGGGCTAGGGTTTTTGAAAACTCAGCAAGGCTGAGCTAACTCTTCTCATCAATATCTGAAAATGGATCATTTCCTCTCTGACAGTTTGTGCAACGCACTGTGGCTACAAGGCCAGATCCCTGGCCTGATGTACATGTTTATTCACACATTCTAGGAAACCCAGAGCAATAGCAGGCAAACAAAAAAGACCAAAGCAGTGGCAAGAGTGTCAGTGCTGGCAGAATATGCAGCCAAATGTCCTAGAACCATGGAATGTTTTAGGTGAAAATGGGTGTTCAAAAACTCTCCGGAATTATCTAGATGAGCTAAACCAGGCACAAATGGAGGCCTTACTTTGTGAGTTACATGCAAAGTAGTAGATAGAAGTGCTGCTGGTAGGAAGGGGGCAGGAATAAATTTTTTAAAAATTGCTTGAAACAATAAATATTTTATCTTCCATTTAGGCAACTTATTATTTAATTCGTTGTGGCATCAAGTTATTACAATATGATCACCTAAAAATTACACTGTGCTTGCGTCTGTGACATGATTAATAAGGTAGCAAATGGGCTTTCTGTCATCTGACAGCTTCAATCAATTGGCAGTGGTTTTATGAGTTTCAGAAGCTCTGAGACGGAGTTGGGTGCAGTGAGCAAGAATGCTACAATGGATTAGCCATGCCTGATTAGCTGAATTGGGTATTGACTTGATAGTTTTCAAACTCTGGCTCCTGGAGGTGCCTCATGGGTGAGGGAAGAGCTAAGTGGAAGAGCACTACATTTAGAACAGCTCTTTTTAAGTTTATTTAAATTATTAGAATTTTGCAAAAGATTTTATATGATTGTGGAATTCCTATGATAAAACTACTGTTTTAAAACTACGAAGGTAATGGGAAAAAAAAGACTGGTGTTCTAAGTTCATTTCTGACTTGGTGCATAAGTTTGAGTCAAATATTCTATTGTAACTTACATAAATATTTGTCACCAAATGTCACATGGAAAATTGTTGAAACATCACACTTGTTTCCTAATAATGGTCATTCACTCTGATATTCCATCCTTGATAGTGGCTCCCCAGAATGTTTTATATGAGCATTTATATATTCTCTTTGTTTTCAACTTCTCAAGTTTATACATACCCCAGCTTACCCTGTTTTTTTTTTTCCCAAAAAAACCCACTAATGAAATTTATTCTAAAGAAAGGATAGTAAATAACTCAATCTTATGTGATAATTCCAATCAGTTGATAGTGGTTTTCCTGAAGAAGGGATAAGAAAGTGACAAGATTGGTAATGATGTCTGCCATGGGAATAGCATTGGGAGTGATAGCACAGAGGCCGTATATATTCCCACTCACTATTTAAACCTTTAAAATCGATTCTATTTCTCACCCTGCCTGACTCTTGTGATGAGAGAGAGTTACATTTGTTTTGTAGAGCAGAGATATTACTGTATCTACTTTCTCACTACTTCTTTAGATTGTAGTCCTGTATTCTGAGCTTAGTTAAGAATCCACTATTGCCAGGTGTGGTGGCTCAGGCCTGTAGTCCCAGCACTTTGGGAGATGGAGGCGGGTGGATCGCTTGAGGCCAGGAGTTCCAGACCAGCCTGGCTAACATGGTGAAACCCCGTCTCCACTAAGATACAAAAAATTAGCCGGACATAGTGGTACACGGCTGTAATCCCAGCTACTTAGGAGGCTGAAGCACGAGAATCACTTGAACCCGAGAGGCGGAGGTCGCAGTGAGCTGAAATTGTGCCACTGCACTTCAGTCTGGGTGACAGAGCAAACTGTCTGAAAAAAAAAAAATCACTATTTACTTGCAAGTCAGCAATACATCTCCAGTCTTTATCCTTCTAGACCAATCTTCTTTTTCCATTTAACAGGGTCACTAAGCCTTTTGAAAATCTTCTGAAAACGATGGGTATTCTTATCTCCACCCCCAAAACTTGGCATTTAGAGACAAATTCACAGATACTTGTGGTCTATTCATAGACCCTCTACTCAGACAAGAACCCTAGCCCTTTATTCTCTTCAGTATTATTTCATATGTTTAAATCATTCAGGATTGCTTTTCCAAAATTTCTCCTAACCTCTATTATCTTTCTTATGGTAAAAATCTTTATGTTCTCATAGAAATACAGCATGGCAACACTTCCCAGTTTCACACATGTCACACATTTGCACCCAGGAGAGCAACAAGTAAGCAGAAATAAGAACACTGGTGAACTTTCTGAGGAATTTGCCCATATTCTAAGCATTTTCTTCTGCAGGTGTCAGCTACATGTTATATCATGATACAGGGTCTGAATCTTGCAAAGTCTCCTGAATAAGCCTCTCTGATAACCAATATTTATTTCCTCTATTCTGTCTTCAGCACCACTATCAGGCAAATGAACATTCAGCATCATCTTTCTCACATTTACTTGTTTGCTCAAAAACCTTTTGTGGTTTTCATGTCCTGATACCTACATATAGACTCCCCTTTCTGTCTTTCAAATAAGCTATAAAATGCTCTGTTGGCAGTGTGGTGTTACAGAAACAACAACAACAAGCTAAAATAAATTGCAGCATCCTACTAGCCATGAGAAATTTATTTACTCTCTCTCAGCCTCAGTTTTCCTCTGTGTTAAGTGGAGATCAATAATATCTATTTCAGGGATTTGCTGTGAGAATTACAAGAGATTGTGAGTGTAATATGCTTAGCACATTGCCTCGCACTAAGTTAGTACTAAATAAATAGTCAATGTTATTGCTGCAATCAATAATAAAGGTAAGAATAAATTCCTAGATGCACTACTGGACTGTATGACCATGGGCTCATTACTAAACTTCTGTGAATCTCAGTTTCTAATCTGAAAAATGAGGATAGGTTCTAATTATAAGGCTATTGGAAGGATTCGATGATACAAATGAAGGGAATATGCTTAATACATGCTGAGCCCTTTGTGTATTATTTTTTGCCTGTCCCCACACTTGCTTCACAACTTCCTGTACCATGAGAGAGCATCCCGAAATGCCCTATGAGCTAATCAGACTACCCCTAGCACTCTGCTTTGCACTTGCTATAGACATTTTTTCTCTTTAAGGGTGATACCTCTTTTAAGGGCAATGCCTCTTTTCCAGCCATCAAATTCTCCCATTATTAAAAATCCAAGACAAGTACCACTTCCTCCATTAAACCTTTGCTAAATACTCCATTTAGCACTGACTTCCCTCTCCATTGAGCCAGTCCATTTCTTCACGTGTTTGTCATACAATGTGGTCATTGATTTCATTCTGTCTATTCACTACAGAGATGCCTTGTATTTCATGCCTTTATAACCTTGGATATGGAAATTCAATTCTACCTTGGTTTCATTTGGGGTTGAGAAACTCTTCCACAAGATAAAACAAAATAAAGTTCCCCTCTACTTTTTGTTGTTGTTGCAGTTTCTTTGTGTGAACAAGGGATGGTTCAAATGACTGTGAAAGACTACATGAGGTAGGTAGCAGAATCAGTGTTACTTCATGCCAATATTTTACGCCACACCTTTGCTGAATAAAATAGAAGCAGGGAAGTTTTCTTAATATTGTCATGGCTCTTGGGATCTCGTGAAAGTTCACTGGTTTAGTCGCAAGTGCCTAGAATGTTTACATCAGCTTTGAAAGAAATAGAGGTTCTTTAAAAATCATAAAATTGTGAGCAAATTAAATCAACAAATGTTGATGTGGGGGGAAATTTAATTAGAACATATGCATAAATGACATTCTACTGTACTGCAACTGTTCACAAGGACCTGTTTATAAAACAGTTACATTCAATATTTTCATTTTGCTGAAGTAATTGATTATTATTCTATTTACTGGACAATAATATATACAATTTCCAATGTTAGGTAGAAAGCAGTGAGAGTCTCTTCATTGGAGAAAACACTAGGTCTCAAGTGTGGTGCCCAGAACACCAGCATTAACATTATGGGGGAACTTCATCAAAATGCAAATTCCCAGTCCCCACCCTAGACCTACTGAACCAGATCATTTGGAGGTAGGATCCAGAAATCTGTATTTGTGCATGTTCTTCAGATGACTTTTTCAGCCACACTCTTTTACAAACCACTAGAATACACTATGAGCTCTTTCAGGTTAGGAACTCTGCTTCCTGTGCTTTTGTACACCCTCGCATTTTCAGGATAATTCCAACTAGTTGTAAACCAAATCTGCAGTACTGCATCCCCCTGCTGCTACCAATTCACACCTAAGATGCTATTTGTCATAGATTTTTCTCCTTGCAGGATTGGTTGTTTTTGCTACTCATAGAATCATAGAGCTATAAGAGACCACAGAAATCTCTCAGGCAACTCTCGTTTTGTTGAAGAGGAAAATGAGAGCCAGGTTCTGTGACCAACTCATGTTTCCAAGCTTTATTACAACAGTGACCCTGTGTTGGTTCTCCTTGGATCCAAGGGCAGGCTGCTTCTGGGTTGCTCTGCTGCACCTTACAAAATAAAGTGTGGCCCTCAAACAAAGAAGGAAAAAGAAATTATGGCAGGCCTAATGAAAACTGAGGTGGGGCAGTAAGTGAAAGGGTATCTTCTGCCTCTCCTTGAGGCTCAAGGAGCTCAACTGTCTGTTAACACCAGAGTTTTTATTATCCAGAAAAACACGCTTTCTCAACTTTACAGAACGGAATCAAGTAAAGGGCATTCTTTTTTTTTTTTTTTTTTTTGAGACAGAGTCGCTCTCTGTCGCCCAGGCTAGAGTGCAGTGGCGCGATCTCGGCTCACTGCAATCTCCGCCTCCCGGGTTCAAGCAATTCCCTGCCTCAGCCTCCCAAGTAGCTGGGATTACAGGCACCCACCACCATGCCTGACTAATTTTTGTATTTTTAGTAGAGATGGGGTTTTACCATCTTGGCCAGGCTGGTCTTGAACTCCTGACCTCGTGATCCACCCACCTCGGCCTCCCAAAGTGCTGGGATTACAGGCGTGGCCACCGTGCCTGGCCCAGCTATTCTTAGCAAATGTAGCTAGAACAAAGTCAGCAACCCAAGTAGGATAACTTGTTCTTCTCGGAAACATTGATATCTGCGTTGTATTTTTAATAAATTCTAGATATATGCCAACTGGCTATTATATTTGATGGGGCTAGATGTGATCCATGGTATAGCTGAGTTATGTATATAAAACTGAACTATGTTATGGCAGGATTCCACTCTCTTTGGAAGCACTTTCAAATGATCTGCAAAGCAGGCCTATTGGATAGTGATGTTCCTTTTTTTTTCCATAGTAAAGGAGTTTGTTAGAAATGCATATGGATGGCTACAGGAGCACTGGAGATAGCACTTACAGAGTGTTAGCCATGCGATATGAAATCCTTCACTAGTATGAGAATTAATGTAGAGTCACTTCAGTGACGGCTGGCTGTACTTCTTTCAGCATATAATTTTAACTTCTTCCTGAAAGTTGGTGCCTAGCAAAGCTGTGTTCCTGAAAGGTTCCCCAATGATATGCCATCTGTCAAAAGTGAGACATTCTGTCACCTTCATAATGAGTACTAGCGGGCACCTAACGCTTAAATTCTCACATCTTCTGCAATACAACACTCTTGAAAACAGGAGCAGCTCCTCCACTGCAAGCTCTCTTCTGCAAAGGTGTGGCCATTATGGGATTACTAGAGACTAAGAGGAAATGCAAATGTTTGCTCTGGAAGGAAAAGATTCACAATGACCTCCCAGGAGACTATCTAAATCAATACATCTGATTGTTGGTATTTTCCCAACTGTAGATCTTTGCATCAGTTTTCAGAAACTCCCACCCTATCCAGAGGGACCAGTTTCAACTCTTGCTATTCTACTGCAAGTGTACCACAAAGGTATGTAATTTCCAGGTGCTTTTCATCCAGAGAAATCATTCTGTGCAACAATGGATTTCATGAAATTATAAATAGGTACTTGTTGAATGAATGGATGAGAGAATGAATAAAAGATTTTCAAACCTCATCTTGCAATAACAATATAAAAGAGTTAGTAAAATTGGAAACAGACTAAATATCTGTCAGTGGGGAAATGGACAAATAAATGATTGGCCAGTTCATTTTACAGAATTCCATATAGTGATAAAAAGAATAGGTAGACACACACATACTGGCTTAGAAAGATCTATATGCCATATTTTTTAAGATTAAAAAAAGCAAGATGCAGGAAGGTACATACAGTATGTTACAATACATAAAGCAAACAAGTGAAAACCGTAAAACATGTATGTAACTGCATAGGAAAATGTCTGGAAGGATACACATGGGTTTAACTGGAAGAGGGTCAGGACTTGTAGCTGAGGGGAGTGAGAGCATTATGTGTACTATTAAAATTTTTTTAACAAAGTCAGTACATCTAATTTCTTCCACCATTAAATGTTACCTAAAAAGTTAATGATATTTTCATGATGATATGAAAATATGTTTAATGACCAATTGATACTAATATTCTTGGTCAAGAGACTGAAGCCTTTGGAAAGCAGGAACTATGTTCATTTTTGTGCCATGTGTACCTAGCACAGAACCTAGAACATGACAGATATTCAATAAATATATGTATAAATGGGTAGGATAAACATTTGTACAGTGAAGTCAATATGATAACAGATTAAATCTTTCATGCAACTTTAGATTTCTCACTTTTTTCTTTTTTGAACCTCTTTTATATTCAGGTGTCTGTGTCAGTGTAATCAAGTGATTGGCATACCTGATTCCCCTGTTAATCCCATGATTAAGATATCCAAATGGAGCCATCTCCACTTCACATTATAAGTTTCAGTAATCAATTGTACTGCATGGTGATCACAGTTAATATTAACTTATTGTGTATTTCAAAAATGCTAAAAGAATATTACTTCAGATGTGCTCACCACAAGTGAGGTAGTGGGTGTTTTAATTGGCTCGATTGACTATTTCTACAACATATACATAGATCGAAACATCACACTGAACTCCATAAATGCACACAATTATTATTTATCAATTAAAAATAAATAAGTTAGTTTTTTAAAAAAGAGATACAGAATAATTAAAGAGGAAAAAAAAGTGTGAACATGATGCTGGTTGTATCTGGTAAGTGGGCATCCCCAGTGAGATAGTTACCTGTTGTTGAATGTGTAAATGGCTAAGTAAATGAATTGTAGTTAATCCGATTTCAATTATGAAGTCACTGAAGTAAAATTATCTAAACTCTCCCAAATAGGCTCATTAGTGTTGCGCGTAAAGAAAAGGCAAACAAAAACTTCAACAAAAGTGCTGAGCAAACCTGGTAAAATCTTATCAAAAGGTCTGATTCCCATGGAATCCATGAAAGACTCCTGTAGTCTCCTGGGTTAGCTTAGTAACTTAGGCAAAGTTCAGACGTGAACTGGCTTACATAATATAACCATTTATATTTATAAATAGAACAATTAAATATAGAATTGTAATATATATAATTATAATAAAATTAAATAATTTAGATAGTTATATATATAAATCAAATTAAATATATAATTTTAGTAAAAATTATAAATATAATTTTCAACTAATTGATGTTTACCATTTAAAGTGCCAAAGTGGACTAGATCAAGTTGATAAAAGCATTTTTTGTTTCTTAGCCAAGTATAAAAATCATACAGAACACATTTGAATTCTACCTAGGGACTTATAATCATTATTTGTAAACATCAGTTCTTGTAGTCTTTCTTTAGTGATATCCTGGACAGATCTGTGTTGCTCAGGATGCTGCAGACTGTTGCTCTTTTAAAATAGCCTTCTTTGAGTCTACTGTTTACAGTTTTTTGTTTGTTTGTTTTTGTTTTTTTTTCTGTTTCATTTCTTGCCTTCAGTGACCACTCCTTTGTGGTTGTCAGTGCACTGCCTCTGGCTGGCGTCTGTCCTGCAGTCTCCCTGCCCTATCTAATTTCCCATGTGCCTGTTGTGGAATGGGAAGCCAGTTAAGTAAACTCACAGTGTTGGATGTACAGTACAGGCAAGTGGTCCCTGAGTGGGGGTGCAGTCAGTCCTTTAAGCATATAGGAACGCTAGTGAATGCACCATTTGTCTATTTAGGATCCTCTTTCACGCAACATCTGGGAGATTGGGTGGGTGAGGTGACCAGAAAAAAATGGTGTGGGGTTAACTGGTTTTGGATAAAGATATTCATATTTTTACCACAGCATTCCTGAATGGCTGGAATTTTGGGAGAAAGATCCAGTGGAGATTCTCTTGGATCTGGGGTTTGGTGCCGATGAGCCAGACATCTGCACGCAAATCCCAGCCAGATTCCTTGGTTGTGGCTCAGCAGCCAGAGGGATCAACATCCGTGTTTTTCTTGAAGCTCAAAAGCAGCGAATGGACATTGAGAACCCCAACTTGTACGGTAAGCGAGGTCCCCGTGGCATTTGCATCTCAGCATTGGCAATGAGTGGGCAGGTGGGCCACAGTGTAGGCGAGGAGATTGTGTGAAGTAGCACGCAAACCCTCTATTACAGTGACTTCACACACAAAAGATGAATTTCTTGGTCATCCTATATGTCCAGTGGGAGTTGGTGTGTATGTTCAGGAGAAAGAAGTATCTATTTGCTCCATGTTGTCCTCACTCAGGAATACGGCCTCTAATCTGGAACCTCACTAGTTGCAATAATAAGGAAAGGTAGAAATGGAAAATGATACTCAGCTCTTCAATCTTCTGGTCCTAACTTACACACAGCAGGTCTTGTTCACACTTCATTGGCCAAAATAAGTCACATGGCCACACCTAACTCCAAGTGAGTGGGAATGTACAACCCTAACAATTGCCCAGAAGGAGGAAAGCTGGTAGTAATGGTGGGAAGCACTAATATGTACCATAGCCACACACCCAGGAGGCAGAGAAACTGGAATCTGACAAGGATTACCATGAATGATTAGGTGAAAGCCTAATTTCCTCATTTATGAGATTTAGAACACTATCGTTTATACCTTGAGCTGTAAGTGATAGTTATTAATCTGCCGTGCCTCCTGATTTACTGTGTCTAAACCTTATAGTTAATCAGGCATGTTGCTATATTTCTTCAGCTGGTGATCAATGTAATCGTATAATCCTTTTCTCTAGGACATTACCAAGGATGTTCTTGGGGGTGTCTGTACTGTGCTCAAACAGTTTGGGGGAAAGATGCTTTGCAGCTCAATAGGTTTATTTACTGCAGGATTGATTTAATATGCTAAGGTGCACTTTCAGTCTCCTAGATGGGATGCAGTGCAGCATTTCAAAACCACTTAAATACAAAAGACCTCTTGGAGAAGCATTGAGGAAGACCTTCCCACATAAATACAAAAGGCATCTTGGAGAAGCATTGAGGAAGACCTTGTCTATAGTACAGAGTTTGAGGAATTCCAGAGGGGGGAACTGACAAAATTCTGATTATCAAATAAATTATTTTAAATAAATAAATTCACTAAGAGGAAAGTCATGAAAGACAAAGTGTTTTTCTCAAGCAATGATCTGGAAGAGGGACTTTACTTGGAGTTCTCATTTTAGCTCCTGTTTCTCCCATTTTCATATGGGTAAAATGGTCCCAAACTTCAGGAATGATATTTTCTTTTAAATGAGTATGTAAAGCCGAAGGTGTTGAAATGCAGTATTTCTTTACTTTTTAGACACAATTAATGTTGTTCTTTGTATCTCCTCTTGCAAGCAGCACAGAGATGCAAATTCTTTGATCATTCCTTTATTTCAGGAGAACAATGTCATTTACCAATATTTGAATAGCATTTGAGCTGCTATGAAGTAAATATTTCACAAAAGAAATTGAGATATGGATTACAGATAAATTAGGAGTTGGTCCCTGATTCTGTGATCTCTGGTGCACTCTTATTTCTACAACATAACCTTTGATTCAGGGAAAAAGAGAAGGTCAAATATAAAACAACCAATAATAAAGCTACTTGGCAGATAGAATGGAAAATTGTATCTCATTCAAAGTCAACACAAACGTTTAAACTTGGGAAATGAGAATCAATTAGTCCGTTGTTCAATTTACCCAAAGGCAAAAATAAAAGAAAACACTTATCTGACGCTTCAGACTATTGTGTTCTCTGAATTGACTTAGCCAATTAAATTGGTAGGTTTTTGTCTTAGTCTAAATATAAAAACCCACCATGGATGGATGTAAAGCAATCATAAAAGTTGAATTATCATTCAATTGTACCCTCTGGATCACAAAAGAGATTTAGTTTCAACTACAGCTTCATGTAATCAGAATTATCCTAAAACATACGAACCCCACAGTTCCTATAGGTCTTGGAAAAATATCACAGTCCTCTGGGAGAAATCTGTCACTTCTTTTTGGAGTAGAAGGATGATTAGTCAATACTTCTTTTAGGTAAAAGAAACAGGTAGGCACTGGCTCATGAGAGTCAGGGACATTGCTGTGATGGTGCAAACACAACAAAAGACAACATCCTTGCCTACCTATGTGGTCCTTGACCTTCGCTGAGTTATGCAACCTTACATGCTATCACTGTGATTAAGAGGAGGCTGGGTAATAAAAACAAAATATTCCATTTGTATTACAATGGTTTTATTATCTTGAGATACCAAAAATATTTTCCATGTTATTTTTTTTTCAAACTAGCAATATGTTCTCACTTTAGCCCTGCTGCATTAGGTCTCTTCCACATGCTAATTAAGTCAATACTGTACTTGCATATGGCCCAGATCATCCAGAAAGGCTTAACAAGTTGACGAGCTGGTTTGTTTTGAAGGGCAAATGGGTTTTTACATTAATGACTATCTTCTCTGGAAAGACTGAGGAGAATATATTCCCTTCCTAAGTCTTGCTCATTTATAATCATTATTTTAACAACTGATACTTACATGGCATTGTGTCTTCACAGTTTTGCTTTAGTGACCATGACAGATGTGAAAAATACATGAGAGATGAAAAGACTGGCCATTTACTATGTGCCTGGCATGGCTCTAGCACTGTTTAGCTCTTAGTTATTTTATTCTGAGCTCAAACATCCAGTGAATGGTTGACCTGGGATTTGGATCCAGGCCTTCCAACTCTATATGCCATGATCTTTCCACACTCTCAGGTGACAGTTTGGATAGGGATGATGTAAGTGATGGTAGGAATATACATCACATAGAGTCATGGAGGAATATTCAGGTAGCCTCATGTTGATAGCACTGGGTTCACTCTTTAATATATGTTAGTATACAGATTCACCAATGCCTACAGTTTTTAATACCTAACACATAAAAACTATAGGCATATATGAATCTATATAATTATGTGTCTTCAACTAAATATAAAAGCTGTTCACTTTCCCCACAACACAGCAAAATCTTATTGCGTAGGGAAATCATCTCCATAATAGTAATGGCATATACTGAGAAAAACTTCAGTTTCAAGAGCCTAATGTCCTTCCTATCTTGAAAATTTCATTTTAACTGAGTCTTCAGTTTTTACTACATGAATAGTTTCAGCAAAAAGACCCAGTCTAAAACTTTCTTGTTTCTTGTGTTGTGCAGGCCGTTTCCGACAGCTGGAAATCCTGGACCGTGTGACCCATGCCTTCTCATCTTTGCTGAATGATGTCAGCATCCTGCCAAACAGAGCTGAAGAGAAAGCTGGAGGAGAGAGTGTGCAAAGAACCTCAGTGAGTGCCACCAAAGAGCATCGAAGAAGGATGGGTAAACTTATAAGGAGAGCTTCAAAACAGAACATCAGGAGGGATTGTTACCCGGAGGAATCAGAGTCCTTCAAGATGAAAGATGAAGTTTTTATCCCCTTTACAAAACCATGGGAGTGTGGAGCAGAGCTAGCAGCAACCTCAATCAAGCACAAGCAAAATCATTTGTCTCTGTCAGTAGAACATCAGTCTCTCCAAGCCTGTGATGATTTGGTACCTTATCCTCCCCACGATCTTCTGGGCAAGCAATGGCCTTGCTCATCTATGCCAGCCAAGCAGATTGCTCCTTCCTGTGTGTCTGAGGGGTCAGTCAAGGGCAAAACTCAGAAGGAGAACTTATTTCAGACTAACAAGCTCAAGTGCTTCTCTCGTCTTGCGGGTAAAGGACCAGACTCGTTTGAAATGGAAGAGGTCAGTGTTGCACCAACGTGCCCAACCTCCTAAGGGAAATAACCTTCACTATGGCACCCTTGTTTTCCAGACTTCATTTCACCACTTCATGTTTTAATCCCTCAGCATTACATCTTAGTGTTCTGAGTCAGTTTAGTGATTTAAAGTCATTCTAGTTGCTTTTGTTGGAAATAAACTAGTAGGAAACCAGCCTTTGCTTGCTCCAATGTCTTTCCTTTTTCTTGCTCACAGTTGAATCCATAGGTCATTTCTGACTTTGCTTTTGCTTAATTGTTTTATGTACCTGTATGTGTGCTTTTTATCTACTCTCTAACTTTTCATGTTTTATCTTCTTCAAGGATCAGTTCAACTACTTCCCACTCAGTGAAACTTACCTTGACCACTTCTTCTCTGTGTTCTCATGGCTTTAGCAGTGTGAGCTCGTTATGTCAGAGATTGAGTGTGTGTCAGTGCTGTCTCCCCAAAAAACTCTCAGCTCCTTTAGGGCCGGGGATGTGTGTTGGAAATAATTTCCCCCACAATGCCTAACACAGGGCCTCAGACAAAGCAGTATGGACTTGGGTATGGTCTTGATTTTAGGGTGTTAGTATGATGTTTATTTGTTTGCTTTGGGATGTATTGATTTTCACATAGCTTGACCTTCATTTCACACACGTTTTTTGCTCATCCTTCCCTACCTTCATTCATTTACACTAGTTTTTATCTTCACTTAGATGACATTCTCACTTGTACATCTCAGAGTTGTTTCCCCCCACAAAAAAAATACATATACATGTCTGCTTATCTGTCTATTCATAATGGCAGCTAGGATTGGGAGTTAACTTGTTGTTAACTCTGTTATTTAGTATAATTACAAATAAGTCGTTACAAAGGAGGAACAAAGCTTTTCTCTCCTTTCATCTAAATTATCTAAAAGTAGGGCAGGATATTTACAAGCCAATTCCAAAGTGGGCTTACTTCTCTGTTGAGCCCTCTATGTGCCAGGCACAGAAACGGTAACAGAATCTGCCTTGAAAAGGGAGCTACAGAGAAGTGGCAGGGATGGGCACTGACACCATAAGATGGTAGGCACAGAGACAGCACTACTGATACATCACTACACAGACATATTGTCGGGTATTCCAGGAGCAAGTAAAGGCATTCTTAGCCAGCCTGGGGCTGAGAGGATAAAGAAATTTATAGAAAGTAAGGCTTAATCACAATTTAAAATTGTGATTAAGAAGAATAGGATGGAGTCAGGTGAATATGCCTATTGGCATAGCTGCATCCCACAAAGATATAAAAATTATTTTAAAATAAGTAGATGTCAAGGTTCCTAATATCTATGTATGTGTATGTATGTTTGTGCACATATATGCCTTGTATAAAAATTAAAGAACCTTAAAATGTTAAACTGAATTTAAGTAGTAGCATTAAAATGAATAACGATAATAAAAAGAGGAAAAGAAATACCTTTGGTCAAATGCCCTGATTTGAGGATAAACTGAGAAGGCACTAAAAAAAGAATTTTTTAAAACTTAATCTTGCAAAGATTATTTAATTACCAAGCCAATAGTTAAATTACTTTAAAGAATGTCAAGTCGGCCAGGAGCTGTGGCTCACGCCTGTAATACCAACAGTTTGGGAGGCAGAGGCAGGTGGATCACCTAAGGTCAGGAATTTGAGACCAGCCTGGCCAACCTGGTGAAACCCTATCTCTACCAAAAATACAAAAACAAAAACTAGGTGGGCATGGTGGAGGGTGCCTGTAATTCCAGTTACTCGGGAGGCTGAGGCAGGAGAATCACTTGAACCTGGGAAGCGGAGGTTGCAGTGAGCTGAGATGGCAACACTGCACTCCAGCCTCGACAAGAGTGAAACTCTGTCTCAAAAAAATAAAAATAAAAATAAAAAATAAATAAAAGGTAAAAGAATGTCAAGTCAACCTGCTATTAGCTAGGATCCAAACAAAAAGTGTCACCAGACTCCAACCCATTGTCAAGCCTCATCAGACTCTATTGTCCCTGAAGGTTCTTCTGCTTCAAACTAGACTGATTTAGAGAAAAATAATATTTCTAGTATGCCATTGAAATTTCAGAGGAAAGGAATAGACAAACATCAAATTTATCAAATTTGATAAATTTTATATAAATAAATAAGAAAAGAATGTTAGTCCTTGATTGGTATACTTTCAAGAATTTTTAACTTACGATTATTCAATAAAATACTACATATTAGTATATATTTGGGAAGAGAGTAGAAACAACTCAACACCAAAATAAAGAAAGCAAATTCACATGTTTCTTTGGCACGTAGTAGGTACTTAGTAAATATTTGTTAATTGAGTAAACATCCAAAGAATTTGACAATATTGATTTAATGTAAGGATGGCTTTCATAGGAAAACAAAATATTCTGTCAAATTTCACAGCCATCTTGGTGTTTTTATGTTCTAAGATTTGTGTGTGTGAGAGACTGTGTGTGTATGTAAGGCAGAGATAGTCCTAAAAATGATAAAAAAGAAACACACTACTTGAATTTCATTTTTAATAAAAAGTGCATATAAAATATTACATTCTCACTGGGGAAAAAATACTTGTTTCACTCAATACCAGTGCATGAGTAAATGAAGCTTGGGTAGATTGTATCTTAAACAGAAACCAATGCCAGATTTAATATTTATTTTTCAATGTCAAATTTTAAAATCCAATTATAAGAAATGAAAAATATGTGTGAAATTGGCAGATTTTCATGGCATTTAAAACAAGAGCCAATGTACTTAAATATCTAGCTATCAGAATTTCAAGTACGATTGGCCAAATTTTGCCTCCAGATCAACCAATGATGCTTTCCCTAAAGTTGTACTCAGAGCTGAATTTGGCAATGTTTGTCTCACTTCTCAAAAGTATAATTTCAACAAAATTGTGCATAGATTTTTTAATGGAAAAATCAACATTTTTTTGTTTAATTTTACTTAGTAAAATTAAGTCAGCCCCTCTCTTTTTAAATTCCCAGATACATTAAGTGAATTTGATACTTGTAAAATTTGTGCAATGTAAACTCAAGGTAGGATGCTTCTTCATATTCATAAGAAATAATTTTTAGCTTTCCCTCCTGTTTGCATATAAGCATCCTATTCTCTAGAAGTCACATGTGAGAACATTAATCATATTATTAAACAATCCCAGTCAACATCTTGATTAGGTGGGGAATATTTCAAAAGCTATAACTATTTCTTTATTTTATTTTGTATTAATTAATAAGTTTGGCTCAGGTGGCATAACCCAGGAATACACATGGCTTTCATTTGAAATGAATGGGGCTTTTCCTTTTTTTTTCAAAAGACAAACATGTGCTTCACATTGCCCTAAGTGGATTTTTCTCCATGATAATGGTCATAGCCAAAACTTTTTATTACATTTGAAAACGCATATGACACTCACTGATTTGAGTTACCAACACTAGTGAAAATAATGCTAAGAGTATGTCTAATAGATTACAAGTATAAAGTAACTTATTTGAAAAAAAGATATGAAGGATTAAAAAGAGAGATTAAAAATTTTTTCTTATTACAGTTGCATTATATCCTCATGGTCTCCAGTCTATTCCTGGGTTAGAGTCATTTTTGGCCATATGTACCACAGTGTTTAAAATGTTTATGTTCTTTGATTCAGCTTTCAGTATTCAAATATCAATTCCAAATAAGTAATATGACATGTAGATACAGATTTATGAACAAGAATATTCACCTCATCATTATTTCTAATTGCAAAATTTAGAAAACATTTCAAGAGTGGGAGAATTGTTAAGTAAACTAATGTACTTCCTGAGAACAGCCTCTTGTCCTGTCATTAAATATGTTTTCAGAGAAATTTTATGATGTGGAATAAAAATTCCTGCTTCAAATTTTTGAGCGAAAAATTTCACTACATGACAATATTCAGAATAAATGTATATAAAAGAAAACTTTCAAAGAAATACTCCAAAATGTTTTTGGAGTAACAGTAACTGTTTTCTTATCTTCTTTTTATTTTTTGGAGAGATTTTTTTTGCCCAGGCTGGTTTTAACCACCTGGCTTCAAGTGATTCTCCCACCTTGACCTCCCAAATTGTTGAGATTACAGGCATGAGCTATCAAGCCCAGCCCTGTTTTTTGTACCTTCTTTTTCTATGTATCATGTTTCTATAATTAGCTGTATTGCTATTTTAGAAGTAATATGCATTATTTTGTTTAATGATAACTTTATTTTCATCAATACAGAAATATTCATTAATTTCTTTAAAAATTTCAAAAATAAATTTTGTTCTAGCAATTTGGAAACTAAAATTTTAAAAAATGTCTAAGCATTATATAGCAACTAAATTTTCTGAATTACTTTCCATAAATTTATCAAGCCCTAATTAGCTTTCTCCAAATACACTTAAAGTTCTTTGGAAGGCAAAAACAATCTAGAATAGAAATATTATTATTTAAATGTCTTTCAAATGTACAACTTCCAGAAGCATTGATCAACCCATCCAGATGTGATCTTCCCCTTTCCTCAACTTCTTTAATTCTTTGAATCTTTATCACGGGTACCTTGTCCCTGCTACCTCCTCCCAGCAGACTGTAAGTTATTTCAGTTCAGGATCTCATGTTTATCCCTCTTATCAGTTGCCAGTCTCATTACATATTGATTAAAATAAGTGAATTTATTTGACAAAATTTCTAATGACATTGATGCATTTTGATATCTTAGGTCCAGAGCTTTGAAGAAGAGACTGGTAATCCTCTTGACATGACTTCAGGAACTGTAGGTAAGAATTCATCAAGGTGTGTGATCTCATTAGTGGTCTTTCAGAACGTAAATAACTGGTATTTACATTTCTTAACGTGTACAGAGTTTAAATTACCTGTAGAAGATACTCTACATTCATGCATCTTCTGAGATATTAAAAGCCTACTGGTAGGCCAGGCGTGGTGGGTCATGCCTGTAATCTCAGCACTTTGGAGGCCGAGACGTGGGAATCGCCTGAGGTCGGGAGTTCAAGGCCAGCCTGGCCAACATGGCAAAACCCCACCTCTACTAAAAATACAAAAAAATTAGCTGGCACAGTGGTGTGCACCTGTAATCCCAGCTATTTGAGAGGCTGAGGCCGGAGAATTGCTTGAACCCGGGAGACGGAGGTTGCAGTGAGCTGAAATCATACCACTGCACTCTAGCCTGGGCAACAAGAGCAAAACTCCATCTCAAAAAACAAAACAAAACAAAACAAAAAACTACTGGCAATGCAAATGTACATGTAAATTTTAAAAGACCACAGAAACATTCAATATCCCTGGGGCTAATGGTATGTGTGGCTTGTCTGACACTAACTCTATACGATCTGACTACCATAGTGGAATGAATTTCATGTGACTGAGCCTGACTGTGGGGAGGCGGGTACTTTTTCACTCCTTCCACCAACTGCTTCATAGTGTACACACCGTTTCATTTAACTGGGTCTCAGTTTTTCCATCTGAAATAAAGAAATAAGTGCAGATAATTTTAAGTTCTCTGTTAGCCCTTGCATTCTGCATTTTGTATAATCTTAATGTTAAACTCTCAGTGGACAGAGGTTCCCTAGATGTAGCTCTGCAAGTTTTCTCTCAGAATGATGCTTTAACATCCTAAACAAGAGAGAAGGAAACCCTTCTCTATTCCTGGTTTTTATTCCCCCATTCAGTTGTCACTGTGATTCAGCATTTCCATGGCCCTATAAGGCAGTTAGAAGTAGGCACAATTAGTCCAGCAAAATACAGCAGACGAAGCTCATGCATTTCCTGGAAGAAAATATGCAAATTTTTAATTTAATTTAGTGCTGTGTCAAACACATCTTTTTCATTACAAAGTGTATGTATGGGCCTCATTTTGCTAAATGCTGTTTAGAAATTATGCATTAGTAATTATAGGGTCCTGCTGATTACATAAATTGTTATCCTGCTCTTCGAAGTAATTACCACATAACCTGCATTGAGGCTTATAAGACAAAAATAAGCATCTGTTTTCCATCTAATTGAATGCTTCTCAATGAAGCTGGAGGTCCCCTTGCCAACAGGAATTGCCTTCTTTGACATTGTATTAAGAGGTCAATTAATACCATGTAAGTCGCCCCAATCATTCCAAAAAATTATTTGGGAAGTTAGACAAAAATTACTAATCTACATTTCATCTCGAATTGAGAGAGCAAAGTAAGGTAGGTGAAGGAGAGCCTAATGGATAAAATCTGAATTATAGTACAGCAAATGTGATTTTGTTACTTTCGAAAATAGTGTTGTTAACCAAAACAAACATAAGACTCAGAATAAATATGTAAAATTCGTTCAATTAATGGGAAAAGGAAATTATCATGTGTATGTGATAACTGTATGTGTAATCACTTTGAGATATTGTATACACGCATTTTTTTTCTCAAAGTATAAAACAATTACTTCATTTTAAAGATGAAAGCACATGGACTATTTTGACCAAAATATTATAGCAGTAGTGATGCTGTGCTAGTTTCAGCACCACTCACTCAGCTGCTTCCCGGCTCTTGAGATATTTCCTCTCGGAACATTCCCTCTGCGAACGCAGCCCGTATGTTGTGCGAAGCCCAAGTGACATGAGGATGCCACGCGTGGACTCTCTGGTGGACAGTGCTGCATGAGCTCCATATGAATACCATCTTTGATGTCCGGCCCCAACTTTCAGATGACTCTAGCCCAGGTGCCATCTGATGCAACTACATGAGAGAATCCAAGAGAAAGCCACACTGAGCTGGCCAGCCCACAGAATCAGGAGATAGCAAATTGTTGTTTTAAACACATAGGTGAAGGTACATGATGAACTCTTCAAATACCTTTAAAATGTGTTAAAAACCAGTAATAAGACTGCATAGTAGCAGAAAGATTATATTTAAGCATTTCCTAATTGAATGTGAACAAATTGACTTTATATAGAAAATTGGGACCCAAGGCCACAAATATACTATCCTCCCTGAGTCCCCTAAAAATAAAATGTCACTTAAATGACAGGGGAATATAAGGAAAAAAGGAAATATGTAATAGTGCTATTTAAAAGGAAGAAGAGGAGGAGAAGTCTATCATTCATATTCTATAAGACTAGGACTTTGTGTGGGATTTATTGTGGACGAAGTTGCAGACAATTCTAGGTAAAGAGCCCACCTAAGGATTAAAAAGGTGAGTCTACTGCAGGACTATACTAACATGATAAGGTAAAAATTTCCAAGAGAATCTCACTTAGTTATCAACTTGGATAAGATATGCCTTCCCTGCCACCTTATAAAATCATCAAACCAAGCAAAATTATAAGATTTAGCAGTTCAAAAATCAGAAGTTATTCAGAATAAATGTCCACTAAAAAATGATTACAAAGAAACATGACAAATCATCAGGAATTACTATTCTCAGTGAGTTGTATGAGGACATGGCATCTATGTAAGAGAAGCATCTCCAATGAGTAGATTCCTTTCAGATAAAACATACAAAGCTTGATTCTGTTTCTGATGCTAAGTAATTCCTAATGAGCCAACCCTCCCACAGAGAATAATCATAAACTCTGGACAAAATATTTTTAAAACTCCTACATAAAGGCACTGAAGAGTGACCAAAAGTGAACAGAGAGTGGAGGGGGTTTCAACACATAGAAGGAAGGAATGGCACTGGGTGAGTGTCCTGTTTTTTAAAAGCTTTTTAGCTTCAGGGAAGGCTGCAGTTGACACTGTCCTAAAACTCTAATAGAAAGTAGCAGTATTGGCCGCGTACAGTGGCTCATGCCTGTAATTCCAGCACTTTGGGAGGCTGAGGTGAGTGGATCACTAGAGGTCAGGATTTCTATACCAGCCTGGCCAAATGGTGAAACTCTGTCTCTACTAAAAATACAAAAATTAGCCAGGCATGGTGGTGGGTGCCTGTAATTCCAGCTACTGGAGGCTGAGGCAGGAGAATTGCTTGAACCTGGGAGGCAGAGGTTGTGGTGAGCCTTGATTGTGTCAGCTGCACTCCAGCCTGGGCAACAGAGTGATACTCTGTCTCAAAAAAAATAAAACAAAAAGTAGCAGTCTTACTAGTTAAAAAAAAAAATCAGAATATAAAATTTGAGGAAATGATAATAGCTGAAAAGAGAAGGGGGAAAATCACAGAAAGGAGAGAACCAAGGAGGAAAATCTTCAAATTCTAGGAATTAAATCTTTTCAAATCTCTAGCCAATTGTTGAACCAAACACACATGGAAAGGACTTAAAGAATCTGTTAAGACTAAAAGATGTGAACTGAGATTTTCATTTGGAGTTTGATTCCAGACAAGTTCCTTGCCTCCTTAAACAACATACCATTCACAATATTCAGGAACAATAAAATTATACTAGACACATGAAGAAATGAGAAAATATAACTCATATGCAAGAAAAATGGCAATTAATGAAGACAAACCATGAGAAAGCCCAGATGTTCTAATCAGCAGATAGGGAGATTATTATAATTATGCTGAAGGATATAGAGGAAAATATGCTCACAATGAATGAAAAGATAGAAAATCTAAAAAAATAGAATTATAATAAATAATAAAATGGAAATTCTGTAAATAAAAACTATAATTTCTGAAATTCAATATTCATTTAACATTACATCAGAAACAATGAAAGAAAGACTTGGTGGATTTTAATATATCTATAGACATTATCCAACAATCTGAAGATCAGGAAAAAGATTTGAAAATTATAGAAAATACTTATCTGAGTTTCAGAAGCCTGTGAAGCAATATCAAAGGTCAAATATACATGTAGTTGCAGTCTGAGAAGGAAAGGACAGAGAAAACTGTACAGGAAAAAAATATTTAGAGAAATAATGGTGGGAAATCTTCTAATTTTGCTCAAAGATTTACATTTACAGATTCAAAAAGCCAGCAAACTCTAAGTGGGATAATTACAAAGAAATTACAAAGAAAACTACACCTAAATAATACTAGGATCAAACTGATAGAAATCAAACATTAAAGAAAATGTTTAAAGCAGGCACACAAAAATGACATATTGAATACAGGGGAATAAAGATTTGAATGACAGAAGATTTCTCATTAAAAACAATAGAGACCAGAAGACAGTAACTATGAGCCAGAAATCTACATGCAACAAAAATATCCTTCAAAAATAAAGATAAAATTTCAGACAAACAAACAAAAATAACTCATCACCAGTACCCATGTACTGTAAGCATTGCTAAAGGAAGTTCTTTAAGCATTGCTAAAGGGCAGGGTATCGTGGTGTTGTATACCATAGGTTGATGTTATACTTGACAATTTATAGCATACAGGATGGGGGAATTGGTAAATGAACAAAGATACCTACAAGATTTCTACATTTTACATGAAGTGGTACAATATAACTTTAAGTAGACTGAAAAAATAAGGATGTAAAAGAGACAAAAAATGAGAGGTATAGCAAAATGCTAATAAAAATTTATATACGTGTGTGTGTGTGTGTGTGTGTATATATATATACAGTTTGTTTTTTGAGATGGGGATCTCACTCTGTAGCCCAGGTTGAAGTGCAGTGGTACAATCCTAAATCACTGCAACCTTGAACTCCTAGTGTCAAGAGACCCTCCTGCCTCAGCCTACCAAGTAGCTGGGATCATAGGCGCATGCCACTATGCCCAGCTACTTTTTTAAAATTAAAATATAATTTTTAAAATACAATAGAATTAGTAAGAGACAGACTGGTACATATATAAAAATGACTGAAAACTAGGAGATGTTTGAGAAATTACTTAAGAACTAAGTGGGAAAAGAAAAAGAAATGAATATAATAAACAAAATGTCAAAGACGACGGATCCAAGAAATAGTACATAGATGTAAGAAGTGGTTGCAGTTGGACTCTTAATGTCTTAAATTTCGACTGGGGTTCTAAAAAAGATATATATCAGATACAAAGTCAATATGTGACAAGCATATATATGTAGTTTTCTAAGGAATTTGTAGGAATCAGTTCCACAACATTGAACCTTTCAGCCATCATGAATATAAAGAGGGGACAAGTTGCAGAGAGAAGAAAACAATGGATGAAGATAATTCATTGGAGAACACTGTTTCCCTGCTGGGTATCCTCATTCCTTCTTTGGAGGAAGATTGAGGACACTAAATTTCACTCCTAAGCAGTAAGAAGCCTGCAAGGAGATTACTCACAGAGCAGTGTCATTATATTTAACAAATACAAACACACTGTGATAGGTACTGTTCTAAATGTTTCATATGCTTTACTTAATTTAATCCTTAAAATAAACCTTTAAAGTAAGCAGTATTACTATTTCCGTGTATTAGATGAAGAAACAAGCACGGAGAAGTTAAATAATGTGCCCCAGTTTCTCATAGAGTTCAAAGTGGTGCCAGGTTTCAAATTCAGCCTGTCTAGCTCCAGAGTCTATACTCTTGAATGCTGTGCTATGCATCTGGAAAATGAGTCCCTTGCATCTGAGAGACACATGGCTCATGCATGAGAACATCAACACTGACTGTGGAATGGGCTGTGCCTCCAGGTCAAGAACTCTAGTGAGCAAGAGAGGTGTTGATTCCAGTATTTCATCAATTATAAGATGAGTGATTTTTCCCAATTTGTCATCCTTGCAATCAAGATACATGTTATAATTGATGACAGGTCTTAGTTTAATTGCTAGAGAGTTATTTTTTTCTCATTATAAAATAATGAGAGTCTTAAACCTGATGGTATCTAATATTCGATGACAGTGGACGTATGGAAAATGTAACATCATCTGATGAAACTACTGGCCCGGCTATGAGACACATGTATGCAGCCATAACAACGTAAACACTCTTCATTGGCTTTCTGCTTTGAGAATCAACAATGAGACAAATAGGGAGACAATTCTGGTCACATAGCAAATTAGAAGTATTAGCAAACTGAGTATTTTGAAGATAAAAATGTAGCTGTTGAGAAGTGGTTGATGAGAATTGTGAAGAAAAACTGGTGAAAAGGGTAGGGACTTTCTTCCAAAGAGAAAAATAGATGGCATGCTCAAACTGGGTAACCATGAGTGGTGTTCACGGAAGCAGGAGCAAGTTTTAGCAAAACCAACAATGAATGGTGCCAAATCCTAGGTCTGGAAACATCATGGCGACATTGCCACTCTTAGGATCCCATATGCAAAGGGTTAAAAGTTGTCTTTGGGGAATTTTCTTTCCATGACACAGTATTTTGGCACTATTTGATTTTTTTAATGTATATATTATACTTTGATTTAATAAATAAATAACTAACTATTGCAACAAAAATGGTTTTTACTAAATTCAGGTACATCAATGAAATGAAAACATCTAAATATGACAGTAAAATGTATAAAGTAGAAGGACACAGTGGGATGAGAGTTAACTCACACATTTCTGGACCAAAAAAATGCAGATTACTTACAAAGAGAAAAAATTTCAAATATCTCATTAGCAACATAACATGGCAGATGGGAATAAATTAATACACATATAATTTAGAAGGGGAAGAAAATGTGAACCAACAATTTTATACCCAGCCCTACTCTTTTTATGCACAAGGGCAGTATAATGCCACCCTCAAAGATAACAGGACTCCCCAGGTATATCATCCACTACCTTTCCAGGACAATATCCTCAAGTAAGTGAGACCATGGTTGGAGCATGAATTTTGGAGCCAGCTTGCCTGGATTCCAATCCCACACTCTAGCAACTACCAACTGCGTAACTTTAGACAAATTACTCAATCTCTGTGTTTCTGTGTCCTCATCTAAAGAAAATAAACATAAGCATAATAACAGCATCTATCTCATGGGATTGTTAAAAAGATAGGCCTAATACATGTAAATCCCTTATTTTATGTATCAACTCTTTTTACTACCATTCAAGTTGATTAAGATGTTACCCAAAATAAAGTACTCTGGAACAGCGGTCCCTAACCTTTTTGGAACCAGGGACCAGTTTCATTAAAAGCAATTTTTCCACGGACCAAGGCAGGTGGGTGGTTCCATGATGAAACTAATCCACCTCAGATCATCATAAGGACGCACAACCTAGATTCTTTGCATGTGTAGTTCTAATCGAATTTGTGCTCCTGTGAGAATCTAATGCCACCACTGATCTGACAGGAGGCAGAGCTTAGGTGGTAAAGCCTGTTTGCCCATCCACTGCTCACTTCCTGGTGTATGGCCTAGTGCCTAACAAGTCAGGGACTGAAGCCAGGGGTTGGGGAAGCCTGCTCTGTATTAATAAAAATAGGGTACGGAAAAGTTGAACTCAAGTAATAAAACCAAGAAAGGTTAATTGGGAAAGGTTGGACCTAGAATAAGCAAGAAATAAAGACAAAAATTAATCGGGGTTATAATACTAAAATCTAATAATGCTTACTTTAAAATGAAAGAAAATATTTTTAATAAAGCCCTTTAAAAATTTATCAAAATTTCATTTAAAAATTAACAATCACGCTGGGTGCAGTGTCTTACGCCTGTAATCCTGACACTTTGGGAAGCTAAGGTGGGCAGATCACTTGAGGTCAGGAGTTCGAGACCAGCCTGGCCAACATGGTGAAAGCCCATCTCTACTAAAAATACAAAAATTAGCTGGGCATAGTGGTGCGTGCCTGTAATCCCAGCTACTGGGGAGGCTGAGGCAGGAGAATTGCTTGAACCTGGGAGGTGGGGTTGCAGTGAGCTGAGATCCCACCACTGCACTCCAGCCTAAGAGACAGAGCCAGACTCTACCTCAAAAAAACAAAAACAAAAACAAAACAATCATGAATCATTACATACCAAGTAGTTAACATCTAATATATAAAGGCTGACTTTATCAATTTGTAAAGAAGCCCCTACAAATCAGTGAGAAAAACAAGATCTTATTAGATATGGGGAATGGAAATACATAGGCAGTTCAAAGAAGAAATATAAAAGCTCCACAGACAAGATTGACTTCACCTTTTCACTTATTACATTAGCAAATAATTAAAAGTTAAAAAATACAGAGTAACAGTAAAAATGTGAAACTGACACTCACCCACTGTTGTTTGGAATTTAAATTTTCATAATTACTTTAAAATGTGACCTGGCTATATCTCATAATTTTAAATGGATGCAGCTTTTGATGTATTTATTCCAGTTCTGTAACTTGACCTGCCAATAGACTGAAATGTACACACAAAGAATTTTACTGTAATATATATAATGTTCATAATAACTAGAGACAAGCTAAATGCCCACAATAATAATCTACTTTTAAAATTATAGTATATCCTTACATCAAAACTATTCAGTCATTATTTTAAAAAATCAGGAAGATTTTAATATCTGTTTATATGGAAAGGTCTCTGAGACAAGAGTTGTTAAATGAGAAAAAAGTTACATGCAAAAGAGTCTTATCTATACACTCCTTTGTATTAAAAAGAGTGTATCTATGGTTACTTACCGAATAACGATGCTTTGGTCAATGACAGACCACATATACAGCAGTGGTCCTATAAAATTATAACACCATATTTTAACTGTACCTTTTCTGTTGCGATACCCAAATACTTATCATTGTGTTACAGTTGCCTACAATATTCAGTACAATAGCATACTGTACAGGTTTGCAGCCTGGGATGATAGGCTATACCATCTCGTCTAAGTGTGCAGTAGGCTATACTTTCTGTTTGTGTTTAAGTCCACTCTATGATATTCAAACAATGAGAAAATCAACTAAGCATGCATTTCTCAGAATGTGTCCCTGTTGTTAGATGTTAAGTGACAGATGATTGTATAATATTTCTACTGGGGGAAAGGCACGCACAGATTGCTTCTGGAGAAATGTATAAGGAACTGTTAATGGTGGTAGCTTAATAAAAGGAAAACTGATATGTTTTAAATTAATTGGCATATTTTAATTTTCTTTTGTTACCATGTTCATATGTTATTTTCAAAACACTATGCAAGAAATAATTCTGGCATATCCACAGAAATGGATACAATAAAAATGGGAGCTTTTAGCTGGGTGTGGTGGCTCACGCCTGTAATCCTAGCACTGTGGAAGGTTGAGGCTGGTGGATCACCTGAGGTCAGGAGTTTGAGGCCAGCCTGGCCAACATGGTGAAACTCCGGCTCTACTAAAAATACAAAAATTAGCTGGCTGTGGTGGGTCCCAGCTACTCGGGAGGCTGAGGCAGGAGAATCGCTCAAATTCGGGAGGCAGAGGTTGCAGTGAGGTAAGATCGTGCCATTGCACTCCAGCCTGTGTGACAGAGCAAGACTCTGTCTCAAAAAAAAAAGGGGGGGAGCTTTTAATATTCCTTTCAGTCTTTTACAGATCAAGCATAAAATAATATAAGAGAACAAAAAGGTATTAATAATATGTACTCAATAGAAAAATATTGAATACTATTTGCCAGTGTTCTTGGAATATTTATTAAAATATCTAACAACATGAAAATGCAAAGATTCTTTTATGATTTCTTTTTTTTTTCTTTTTTTTTTTTTTGAGATAGAGTCTTGCTCTGTCACCCAGGCTGGTGTGCAAACGCCTCCCAGGTTTAAGTGGTTCTCCTGCCTCAGCCTCCTGAGTAGCTGGGATTACAGGCATGTGCCACCACGCCTAGCTAATTTTTGTATTTTTAGTAGGGTTTCACCGTGTTGGCCAGGCTGGTCTTGAACTCCTGACCTCAGGTGATCCACCCACCTTGGCCCCTCAAAGTGCTGGGATTACAGGCTTGAGCCACCATGCCCAGACTACACACATACACACACACACACACACACACACACACACACACACACACACTCACAATATGAGCCACATTTTTATAGATATAAATACAGTGCAGTAACACTTGAATTCAATAATAGAAGAAAAAGTAACATTTTCTAACCCCCAAAAAAAAAAAAAAAACAAAATGACAAACCCAGTACTTGGGGGCTGGGTCCTCCATCCTAAACAAAGGTATAGAAAAGTATAAGTTAAAATTACAAATTCAGATCACTTGAATAAAGACATTTTATATAAAATCATAGAGTTCTACCACAAGCAGTAATATGAGGCAAATTCAGAGCATTGATTGTTTTTATTATCAAAGCAGAAAAAACTAAAATAAATTAGGTATTTGCCTCAAGAAGTCATCATTAAATCAATAAAACAAAATTAGAAGTTAGACATTAATAAAGATAAGTAGAAATTGGTAATGTGGAAAGAAGAAACAAATTATTTGATATGTAAAATCCAAGCACTAAATTTTTATAGGAAAAAACCCACAAAGTTCAAAAAACTGAAAATACATACAAACAAAATTAGAACATCAAAATAAAATTAAAGAAAAGAAGTATAGTCACTGATATAGAAAATAAATGACCTAACATGCAAAACCCATTTTAAAATTATAAAGGAATACTAGTACAACTAATGTAATTAAAACAAGAGATAATTACTATTGATGCCACTTAAGGAAATTTAGATACATAAATATATTTTGCATATGTCATTTATTTATATATTGATACTATATTACCAATATTTGTGTCATATATATAACAAAAATTAATAAAGTAACATAATAGAAAAGATAAATAAACTAATACCATAGGGGAAAAATAAATAAACACAAGCTAAGTTTATCAGAAATTACTTCTGAGAACAGCAAAGAGAAAAAAATTGCTATATGACTGGTTCTTTCAATTTTTCAAGAAAGAGATAATTTTTTGCTTATGTAAGTCTTTCAGATAATGTAAACATTTGTAAATCTTCCAAGCATCTTTTAGATTTTAGAGAAACCTGATAGGAAATTCTGACTAAAATGTCTCAGAAAATTGATACATTCCACTTATGAAAATAGATGCAAAAATGTTTAAATAAATAAATAAACTCATGGTGATTTAAGTACAATATTTTAAAATGCTAATACTTGAACAAATAGCTTTTAGTATAAGGTATCAAAAATGTTTTAACAATTGAAAAACTAATATAATTTAGTCATAGGATAAAGGAAATACTTGACATCATCACCTTGATAGATTTTGAAAAAGATGTGTGCATAAAAAATATTTCCCTATCATTCTTTACCAACAGAAATTGAAGATAGATGACATTTCAGATAAATTATTAAATGTAAAAACACCCTCAAAATATAAAAGGAACAGAAGTAAATGTAGATGAATATTTATATAATTTTGGAATAGAGAACGGTTTTTTTAAGCTCAGCATAAAATAGCAATTAAGCTGATTAGTTTTTACTATCTAAAATTGAAAACATATATTTAAAAAACTTAAAATTTTAACAGTTAATGATAAAATACAGTAGAAGTACATAAAGATTTCTTACAAATTACCATCTAACAAGAACTATGGTTTTTCATAAATTTGAGGATGGATCAACATCAGTAAAATTATTTAATAAAGCACATTACATTAACAGTTTAAAAAGAAAAAAATGTTAAAAGATGCAGAAAAGAAATATAACAAAATGTAATTGATCATAATTTAAAAACAAAACAAATGAACAAACAAAAACTCTGCAAGTAGAAATAAAAGAAAGATATCTTAACCTAATTAGGGGCATCCATCAAATCTTGATAGCAATTTCAATCTCAACAGTAAAATCTCAGAAGAAATCCCATTAAACCAGGAATACAACCTGCCCACATTACTTTTATTCAACGTTAAACTAAAGGTAAAAGCAGAAAAACAACTCAATAAGGTAAGAAGTTTATAAACCAGAGAAATGTTCACTTTTGCTGACAAAATAACTGTCTGCATACAAAACTTGAGAGCAGACAGGTGTGTTAGTAATAAGGTTTAACAAGTTTGTTGGCTATGAGAGCAAAATGCAAAAATCAGTCTCCATGCATCAGCAATAACCAATTGGAAGCACATTAAAGTAAAAAAAAAAAAACAAAACCCACAACAACAGATTCTTTTCACAACTTCAACAAGAACAATAAACCTATTAAAGTACCTTATATTTAAATGAATACTTTTAGAATATTTGTTGGGAAGATTATAAATATTACTATGTCTTATAAAGGAGAACTAAATAAAAGCAGAGGTATGATATGTTCATAAATGGGCAAACTCCATATCAAAAAGAAATAAACTCTCACCAAATTAATCTAAAATGCAACATAATTTCTATAACAATGCTAATAAGTTTGTTTTATTTTTCTGTAGGACTTGCAAGCTTGTCCTAAAATTCATATGTACCAGTAAAGGGCCGAGGAAAGCTAAGACTATTATAAAGATCATGGAGAAGAAATTTTCCCTGCTAGAAATCAACACTTATTATATAGAAATTGCAATTAAGACAGGTGCCATATTTTAAAAAACGGATAATAAACCAATGAAATAAAGAGCTCAGAAATAGACTCCCTGATATAAAGCAGTAAGTTAGAACACTTCAAAATCAGTGGAGAAAGGATAGACATAATTGAGACAGTAAGGTGGTTATCCATATAGAAAAAAATAGAAAATTAAACCCTTGGCTTGACCCATATGCAAAGATAAATTCCAAGTATAGCAAGAGTGTAAGTGTAAAAAGTGAGGCATTGGTACTTACAAAAGAGAATACAGAAGGCTACGTTTATGACCTCAGGGTAACAAACCGTTTCTTAAACAGGACACAAAAAAGTACACACTATAAAACGAAACTGATAAGATGACTTCATCATAATTGTCAACATTGGTTCAACAAAGACAGAATAAAGTTCAAAGACAAGTCACAAAGTAGGAAAAGGTAATTTGCAATTTAGCTACAACAAAATATTTGTGGATAAAATAGCGAATTTCTTTCTCTTTTTTTTGAGACGGAGTCTTGCTCTGTCACCCACGCTGGAGTGCAGTGGCGCAATCTCGGCTCACTGCAAGCTCTACCTCCCGGGTTCACTCCACCCTCCTGCCCCAGCCTCCTGAGTAGCTGGGACTACAGGCGCCCGCCACCACAGCCGGCTGATTTTTTGTATTTTTAGTAGAGACAGTTTCACCGTATTAGCCAGGATGGTCTCCATCTCCTGACCTCGTGATCCGCCCGCCTCAGCCTCACAAAGTGCTGGGATTACAGGCCTGAGCCACTGTGCCCGGCCGGTTATTTTCTATATTTTCTGTGTGTTCGAAATATTTCCAAATATTTCACAAAATATTTCTTAACAAAAGATTTAACAACAACAACAACAAAAAAACAACTTTGGGAGGCCGAGACGGGCGGATCATGAGGTCAGGAGATCGAGACCATCCTGGCTAACACAATGAAACCCCGTCTCCACTAAAAATACAAAAAAATTAGCCGGGCGTGGTGGCGGCGCCTGTAGTCCCAGCTACTCGGGAGGCTGAGGCAGGAGAATGGCGGGAACCCGGGAGGCAGAGCTTGCAGTGAGCCGAGATCGCGCCACTGCACTCCAGCCTGGGCGACAGAGCGAGACTCCGCCTCAAAAAAAAAAAAAAAAAAAAAAAAAAAACAGTAGAAATTTTACTAAATAAGAAATATGTAAATGAAGCATTTTTCAACCTCAGTTATAATCTAAAACATACAACTTAACGTTATAGTCAAATAGACAAATGAGTTATTAAATTGGTGGAGGCTTAAGAGTTCATATAAGCTAATGTTGGCAAGGAAGCACATTGCTTTCTGCAAGGAATATAACAATATGTGTCAGAAAGCTTTAACCCTATTTACCTTTTCACCTGTGTATAACCTCTAGCAAGTTGCTCTAAGGCAATTATAAGAGAGGTGTGAAAAATTAGAACTGCCCTAAACATTCAATAAAGGGGTATGTTTAAATTTGAAAAATGACACATAAAGTGGACTATTATGCAGTCATTAAAAATGAGAACACAACTGGTATTTCATGACATAGTGGTTTAAAAGCCTATAGTTTAGCGACAAAACCAAGTCATAAAGTAAAATGTATGCTACTACAGAAAAAGGTTAAAGAGAGAAAGAAAGTCAAGTGCCTTGCATAACCGGGATCCTAGGACTTTGTAAGCCTGCCTGTTTCCCATGATTCTTCCCTTGGGGTGAGCTATCTGCATGTGCTGAGCCCTCCTTACCCTTGGGAAGTGACCACAGTTGGTCTGTTTAGAGAGTTATTCCTCAATGGGAATCATCGAGGCTTTCTTCCCTTTTCTGGTGGAGTGTACCCGGAAGATCATACTTCACCATTTTTGTCTCAACGTGCATGCCCAGGAAGTTGCTTCTTCTTGGGGCTTGAATTCAATTACTAGTTTGATGTTAACAGGTGTGGATCATCAGGAAATGGCCTCTCCCTGGCGTTACCAAATTACCATTTTTAAAGAGGCAATGCAATAATTGCCAAACCATCACCCAACATTTCTAGTGGGTTGAGGGAGAGCCCTCTCCTGCCCTGCCCATGCCCAGCCACCTGTAAGACTTTAACTGTCTTTTAATTCTGGTTGCCCCCGATTCGACCTTAAGAGAATGATTAAGATACAAATAGAAGGAAAACAGACCCTAGTCTCATAGAATTTGTAAGTATCAGAAGAAATCAATTAATTATTGAATTACAATTGTGATAAGTATCAGGAAGAAATAAAACAATAGATAAATAGAAAGCTGCTAACATCCAGGAAGAGACAGATACAGATCTGGGTGTCTTACAAAGCATCCTTTTAAATTCTTGGCAATGTTTATTGAGTGAGTACTTACTGAGGCTTCAGTCACTTAACACCTATTAATTCATGGAAACTTTCCTTGAAGGTGAATTCTGCTTTTACCACGGCCACTGTACGGATAAGGAAACTGAGGTAGAACGATTGTGTAACTACCCATGGCCACATACTTAGAGCCCTTGACTGTTTTTTGGTTCTGGTTGCCTTCTGAATTGACCTTGAGAGAATGCCGCTGGTCAAGTGCTCTGACTTGCCTTGAATCCTAGTGAGGAAAACTGATTAAATAACAAAATTGCTCAAAGATGAAAGAAACGAGATCCTGAGACTCAGAAGATACTGATTTCTGTAGTAACATCCTACACATGAATCTACTTTGCCGTCTCTAGTTTCATACCTGGTTTATTACCACTGGCCTCCGTGATGATGCAGGTTGTTAATGTGGAGGTAAAAAGGGACTCTGCCGTCACTGAGAAGAGGGACAAGAGTGCCCATCAATTTTGTTGTTGGTTTGTTTTGGGTAGTGCTGTTCATTTTCAGCGAATTAGTGCATATGGAAGAGGGATAGCCAACATGAAGGGAACTGCTCACCAGCGACCAGAACACTGGTAGAGAACAAGTCTCAGTGGCCCTGTCCCTTGGCTTAGTCACCTGGCCTCAATTTGAGTCCAATTGCTTAATTTTCCACACACCCATGAAAGTCAATTCCCATGCTGCTCTGTGTCGTCTTTATATTTCTCCATAATGTAGTCTCTGGCTGTTTAACTGCAGCAGGCTTTATGATAAGGGTTTTTTTTTTTTTCTTCCTTGGCAGTAGGCATAGACTTAATTTTAAAAGACACACTCAAACTCAAACAGCCCTGAACGACTTACACAGAAAGCAGGGTGTTTTCTAGCCTTGTTTTTAAAATATTACAATTTTTTTATTAGGCAATTTTATCATTGTTATAAATAAGTAATTGTACTGGGGAGAAGGGATAATCCTTATTTAATTAAATTCATCTATACTCCCAGGTTGGCAGCAACAAGACATATGTGAGACTAATACCCACAGCCTGCCTCTTTGCATGTGCAATTAAAAATTCACTCTACAGTAGCACTGGCAGTTTAGTGTTGCTTTTGGCATTTACAAATTCTTTTATTTTGTGACTTTTTTTTTACCATACACATATGCTGGAGCAGATGTTGCTTATTTGTTGTTTATTCAAATCTGTAGGCTCTGGCAGCTAACTCCATTGTTCTGTAATGAAGCTTTATTCACTGTCCTGTATTAGGACCCAGCGCCTGCACGAGAGGCTGCGTTAGTTCCCAGTAGGACACCACAGTTATTGCCCTTGTAGTTGGCTGTTTATAGTTGGAAGCTTGCATTGGGGGGAAAAAGCAGCAACAACAAAGGGCTGGGTGGTCACTGTTGGGGTGAGTGGAAGGGAACGGACAGGAGAGTCATCTTGCTGTCCCCTGCTCTATATTCCTGCCCGGTGGCCTCAGCCTGCCATCTAGACTCATCTGCTTTGGGGATTTGGTGTCTGAGGCTGGGAAGTATTTTCTATCCTGCTCCTTCTCTTTTTTACCTTTCTTTTTCTCTGTCTGGTTATTTATTTTGTTCACAAGCAGGGTACCCCCTGTGTCTCCCCCACCCCCTCCCCTTTATTTCCAGTACATTCATAGATTCGTTAATAGTCACGCTTAGCCATAGGAGCTCTGTCAGGCACCAACCTGTTTCTTCCATATATCACTCCCTCATCACATCTTTCCTCATCCAGATACTGTTTCTGGCTGCCCATGTCTTGCGGGTAGCCACACTTCATAAAGTCAAGAATGTCAGGTCCATGTTGACCATGATAAAGACCTGCTGATCCCTAGAGCTCGAATGCCAATTTGGAGACGTTTGCCTTCTGGAAAACTCCTGTCTTGGCCAGGAGGCAATCAATCAGAGATGTAACCACCTCCATCTGGCACATTATGACATGGAACCTCACTATTAACACATTTGTGATTCATCTTGTCCCAACGAGTGGTGCCAGGGATCAAACCACATCCTCCCTCCCCGTGGCAGCTGGGAGCATTCTAGCTTCCCAGCATGCCGAGTTAACACATTGGCTCCTGTGACATTGCAAGTAACAATTCTTTTAATTATCACACCTTCCCTCCCCCTCCCCACCCACTCCACAGACACTTTGGCACCATGGGGATATTTTGCAGCCGGCAATCAGTACTTTTCTTAATTGACTGAGTATGTTCCAATAGTGTGAAGCCTGGTATTATTCACTCTCGAATGAAAGGGGCAGTTGCTTGATGCTAAGTTCTATAGATATAACACACTACACTTGTTTGGGGCATTTTTACTTCCACAGGGACACTGTAGTGTTCATTCACAATTTTTAAACATTGATTTCTCTTGTTTAAATTATAATAAACGTGAATCCCCGTAGAATTGAATTCAGGGTCTTTCTTATTCTGGCCTCAGCCCATTCTTACCACCTTACTTCCTCTCCCACAGCCCAGACTCTGCATGTGTTGGATTGCTTAGTGTCCCCCAGAATTGCCCAATTTTGCCTCTCTGTAGCTACGTTGCTCCTTTTTTCACAGACTTCACTTCCAGTCTCCTTTTCCACATGTCAAAAGTCATCCATCTTTCAAGGTCTTAGTGTGGTGATTACCTCTTCTATCATCTCCTCCAAGAACCCTGCTCCCTAGACGTATTCCTCCTTCAGTGCTCCCGTAAATGTTGTTGATACGTGCCTTTACCATAGGCCTTAATACATTTTGCCTTGTATTATAATTAGCTGTATACAAAATATATGTACCTAACTAAATTGTTACTCCTCGTAAGGACCCTTTGCATGCATCTTTGTAGCCATGTCTCAGCTAAGGGCTGCTGTGGCATCTACACAGGGGTTAGCATGTGGCATCTACACAGGGGTTAGCATTTCTACACAGGGGCTGTAAGAAATGGAAGTAGCCCTTTATTGAGCATTCTGTGTGACAGGCACTACATAAAGCACTTTACATTCTTAATTCATCCTCATAACCACCATGGGAGCAAGTGGATTTTACTCTCATTTTACAGATGAGGGAACCATAGCTCAGAGAGAGTAAGTCATTGGATCAAAGTAATTCAGTAAGGGTGTAACTGAGCTAGTATTCACAGATCTATGTGATCTCAAAGCTTTGATCCTTACTAAGACATCCCTTTATTTCTCTAGCAAAAAATGTAATGTTGCTATGTGTGTATAGTTAAGGTATCATCCTAATGTAAAAATGTTGGTAGAACTAGATATACAGTTCAACAGAGAAAACACTTCTGTTCTAAGGGAGTATTAAAATCAAGGTATGGTTCAAATGCTCCACACCAAACAGGGCAACAAACCAAATTTAAGATTTAACTAGGGGTTGAGTTGATTTAAGTTCAAGCTTAGGAATAAGAAGCCTAAACCACTACCACCCACCCCTAGGACTATGCTAGATATGAAGATAGAAAAGAGCATGTTTTTCTATGCTTCTTATAAAAATTACATTTAACAAGTTTAACAAGAGATGTGTTTCTCAGTTTTTTCAATGGATAGCTTATGTCAGATAGGAAATCGAGAACCCTTTTATTTTAGCCTGGTGGTGTTTTGGAAGGAGGTTAGAAAATAAATCTCTCAGTCGGGCAGGGTGCCTCACGCCTGTAATCCCAACACTTTGAGAGGTTGAGGCGGGAGGATCACCTGAGGTCAGGAGTTCAAGACCAGCCTAGCCAATATGGTGAAACCTCATCTCAACTAAAAATACAAAAAAATTAGCTGGGCGTGGTGGTGGGCACCTGTAATCCCAGCTACTTAGGAGGCTGAGGCAGGAGAAGCCCATGAACCTGGGAGGTGGAGGTTGCAGTGAACCGAAATCGTGCTACTGCACTCCAGCCTGGGTGACAGAGGGAGACTCCATCTCAAAAAAAAGAAAGAAAGAAAATAAATCTTTCACAGGCCTTTTTGAATCTGGAGAGGTGATTATGGTAGGAAGAAAGGGTGTAGCCAAGGTAGTTGATAGAAGCCTTCAAGGCAGAAGGAAGGGGAGGCAAAGCTGATGTATTTCAGGTGCTCTTTGTCTTACTCTTATTCCCTATTCTTTCCCCAGCTCACCTCCACAATTCCCCTGCTTCTTTCTAGGTGCCTTTAATTACTGCCCAAGTGCTAGTATAAAACAATTCAAGGTGAATATTGCATCAAAAAACCTAAGCCATTCACTAAGGAGTTTGTGTTGTGCTAAAATTCTCAGGTACTTTGAAATTAAAGATCAATGGCTTGGGAGCAAGCAAGGGAAACATCATAGCTTCCCACCTTCTTTTCAGGGACATGTTGGAAGGAAGATCTAAGTTCTTGTCTCCTGTAGCAAACATCATCCTTTATGATGAGCGTGAGGCTTTAGAAAAGGTTGAGCAAATAAGGCATACCAGTTAAAAGGAACTGGTAATAGAAGAGGCTTTGGGTATTAGGGTTCTTCCTCTCATAACTGATCTTATCTTGGCCATTCTTGCTTTGGGAAAAAGAGTTGGCATTTCCCCCTTCTCGTCTTCCTGGGAAAGTTGAAGCCAGAGGTGAGGCTGATTCTTCTTTCTGGGAAGAGAGGCTGGAAAGCAGCTCAGTGCCAGAGCAGCTGAGATTTTGATTGGTTTCTTCTGCTGCCAACTCTAGCTGGCTTCTGGTGCCCATACAGACCTCAATGATGATATCTGACATGGTCTATTTCCTTTAGCATGTGCAATTTGCCCACCTGCATGGCAGTCTCACGGGTGGAACTTTGGTCATGGACTGATGCATTAACCAATAGGTTTTGAAATTTATTTTATAAAACATAATATGAACATGTAGATATTCTGTGTTCATTAAATAACTTTCACTAAAAATGTGTAGAGTTGGTCTAAGGGAGTTTCAAAGTTCTGTGTTTATCATAATGATTCTTACTCTATTAATAGATAAATTAATAGTATAAATTCTTGCCTTCTGAGAAATAGGACTATTTAAAAAACCAGTATTTGCTCTCTGTTAACTATGACTGAACAAGTTATGATTTCCTAGCGGTCCAAAAATCCTGACATGCATGCACTGTTAATCCCATGTGTAGGACCTAACACCACCTAGAAGCTCAATAAATGTTTATTCAATGGGTGAATAGGATCGACAAAGACTTCTCAGGGGCTGTATTTGTATCTATGATAAAAAGTCAACAAAGTCAAATCTTTCACTAAATATCTTCATAGTGAAGTGACACAGAAAAGAAAACTTGAGAGAGAGAGAGAGAAAAAAAAGGAAAAGATAACTCATGATGGTTAAACCCTAGATGTTTAAATAAAACAAATGCCACTTAGGTAAAACTGCAAAGGTGTGTAGTCAGTACCATAGATTGCTTTTGATCTGACTTGATATGGAGAAAGAACTTTGTGCTTAGATAAATTTTTAAAAATTCTTATGTCCATTAGACAATTTCTTTCAAATATTGATATCAAATATTATATCAACTGGGGTTTTCATTAGGAAAATTGAAGAGGAAAACAAAAATTTACATGGAGATGTTGAAAAAAATATATGAACCAAGGTATTTCCACCAAAGAAATTGTTTTCTTTCTGGTTATTTTCTTTTGTGCATATTGGCAACTCTTTCTATGCCTTTCAGTATCTTCTCAATATATTTTTTTCACAAGGTAAATTTTTATTTCAGGTAATCTAATAAATCTAATAATTTTAACTTACTCTTGGTATCTACTCTTCTGGTCATTTTTATTATTTTTACTCCTGGATAAGATGTTTTCCAAGACTGCAATGAAGCTGTCATCTTTGGATTTCTCTTTGCCTTTTTCTTGAGTTTGATTCTCTCTTTCCTAGAGCTCATGTCTTTCTTTCTTTGGATAGTCCTTTTTTTCTATTTTTGAAACATGCTCCAACAATTTTATTAGATTCAAAGAATGTAGAATCAGAAAACAAAACTCTGTCCTCAGTGTGCTTTCCCACCTGCAAGACGGTTGCTCTTAGTGCATGATGTACAGTTGTCATTCTCAGATATCTTAGCAAAATTAATTTGGAGATTCTCTTGTTTGGATCCTTGTTGGATCTCTCATTTTGGGGCCACTTCCTTTTCTTGACTGATGCTTTCACTTTGATGCCAGACTGTCTGAGTAGCTTCCTAAGAAATGTGGAAAGGAGGCAAGATTTTTGAGACCTTGTGTATCTGAAAATGTTTAATCCACCTGATAAATATGTTGGCTCAGCATCAATATCTTGGTCCTAAATTATTTCCTGCAGAATTCTGAAGGCCTTGCTCCATTGTCTTCTTGTGTTGTACTGTTGAGAAGTCTAAAGCTACAGTGAACTGTGTTCTGTTTCTCTCTTTCTCCAGAAGCTTATAGATTTTCATTTTGACTCTACTGCTCTGAAATTTTATAATAATATGTGTTGGTCTGTTTTCATCCATTAGGTTGGGTTCTCAGGGTCCATTTCAATCACAACTCCATGCCCTTCAGTTTTAAATTATCTGTCAATAATTTTAAGCACTAATTTTCTTTTTCAGGAAAATCTACAATGTGAATACTGGCACTCATGAATTAGTCCTCTTTCTCAAATTTTCTCCCCTGTTTTTTCATTTCTTTATTTTTTAGCCTAATTTTTGGAAGACTTTCTCAGTTTATCTTCCAGTGTTTAGTTAAATTTATTTCTGTTTTTATGTATTTAACCTTATGAAGTTTATGTTCTCAGAATGTTTTCTCCCATAGCATCCTATCTTTTTTTTTTTTTTTTTTTGTCATGGTTGCAATGCTTCCTCTTATCTCTTTGAAAAGATCAGTGATAATTTCTGTGTATATATGCACTTATTTATGTATGTATCTGTAAAGTTTTCTTCTCACTGCATAGTTTCTGTTTCATAATGATATTTAGTTATCCCAACATCATCTGTTCCTCCATTGAATTACCTTAGTACCTTGGTTGAAAATCAGTTGGCTATAAGTGTACAATCTTATTTCTAATCTAAGTTCTATCCTATTAATTTATATGTCTGTCTGTATACTACTAACACACTGTCTTCATTATTGTACCTTTGTAGTAAGTTTTAAATAAGGAAATACATCCTTCACCTTCGTTCTTCTTTTTCATGATTATTTTGACTACTCTATGTCCTTTGCATTTCCATAAGAATTTTATGGTCAGCTTGTGAATTTCCATATAAAAAGGTAGCTGAGATTTTGATACAAATTGTATTCTATCTTTAAATCAACTTGGAGACTATTGCCATCTTAACAACATTAAGTCTTCTGATTCATAACATGGGATATCTTTCCATTTATTTGATCTTCTTTAATTTCTTTCAACAGCATTTTGTAGTTTTACATGTATAAGTCTTGTAGTTGTTTGGTTCAGTTTATTCTAAATATTTCATTCTTTTTAATGTTATTGTGAATGAAATTGTTCTTATAAATTTAATTTTGGACTGCTCATTGCTAGTATAAAGAAAATAAAATTATTTTTTGTATATTGATCTTATATCCTGTGACTTTGCTGAATTCATTTATTAGTTCTAATAATTCTATAGTGGATTTTTATATATAAGATCATATTATCTGCAAGTAGAGATAGTTTTACTTCTTCTTTTGATTCTGAATTTTTTTTCTTTTTTCTTTTTGCCTTATTATCCCGGAAATAGAAGTGGAGACAGTGGACATCCTTATTTTCTTCTTAATCTTATAGGGAAAAATTTTAGTATTTTACCATTGTGTATGATATTAGCAATGGCCTTTTTGTAGATGTCTTTTATAGGTAGAGGATATTCAGTTCTCTTCCTAGTTTGTTGGGTTTCATATCATAATGTTGTGTTAAATTTTGTCAAATACATTTTGGCATCAATTGAGGTGACAATGTGGTTTTTTTCTTTTATTCTTTTCACATTGTTTATTACATTCACTGATTTTCAGATGTTAAAATAGCCTTGCATTCCTGAGATGGGTTCCACATAATCATGGTATATAATCCATTTTTCATATTTCCAGATTCAGTTTGCTAGTATTTTGTTTAGGATTTTTACATCTATATTCACAAGGACATTTCTGGTAATATCTTTGTCTAGATTTGGTATCAAAGTAATACTGGCCCCAGAGAATAAGCTGGGATGTGTCCTCTCCTCTCATATATTTTGGAAGAGTTTGTGAAGTATTGTTAATGTTTCTTTAAACATTTGGTAGAATATACCAGCAAAGCCATCTGGGCCTGAAATTTTCTTTGTGGAATGTTTTAAAATTTCTAATTAAATAACTTTATATTTTACAGGTCTATTAAAATTTTCTGTTTCTGCTAGAATAAGTTTCAATACCTTGTACCTTTCTAGAAATGTATCCATCTCACCTGAGTCATCTAATTTGTCATTCACAGTATTCATATAATTGATTTTTATTTCTAGAAAATTAGTAGTAACATCCTATCTTTCATTCATAATTTATTAATGGAATCTTCTGACTTTTTTCTGTATCTCTCTAGCTAAAGATTTGTCAGTTTTGGTGATCTTTTCAAAGAAAAACTTCTTTTTAATAATTCTTTATATTGTTTTCCCATTGTGTATTTTACTTATCTCTGCTCCAAACTTTATTATTTTCTTCATTCTACTTGCTTTGCATTTAGTTTGCTGTTTTTGTAGTTTAAGGTAAGAGGTTAGGTAATTGATTTTTGAGATTCTATTTCTTTTTAAATATACATATTTATAGCTAAAAATTCCCCTCAAAGCACTGTTTTTGCTGCATTTCATACGTTTTGATATGTTTTGTTTTGGTTTTCACTCATCTTGAAATATATTCTATTTCCCTGTGATGTCTTCTTTGACCCGTTACTTAGGAGTGTTTTAAAAAATCGCTACATATTTGTGAATTGCCTAAATTTTCTTCTTCTATTGATTTCTGATTTCATTCTACTGCAGTCAGAATTGTTATTTTGTATGACTTCAATTCTTTAAAATTATTGAAGCTTGTTTTGTGGACTATCATAGAATAGTCCACGTACACTTGAGAAAAGTAAGTATTCTTCTCATAGATATTGTTTTTTGGGTGGTGTCTTTTACAGATGTCTATTAGGACTACGTGATTTATTTAAAATGACATACTAGAAAATACCTATTTAATTCAAAAAAATGCAGTAATGCAGGAGTAAAGGCATAAAAAGATATGACATATAACACATAGTATAATGGCATCCTATCTAATAAATCCTATCTAATCAATAATTACTTTCAGTCTAAATAGATTAAACATTTCAGTTTTCAATGTGTTGAAAAATTATTATTCAAATAATTTTTGAATTTTATTTATTATTATTATTATTTGTCTTATTATTATTGTTCAAATCTTCTATTTTGTTGTTGGTCTTCTAATTGTTTTATCCATTATTGAAAGTGGAGTTTTAAAGTATTCAATGATTGTTATTGAATTATCTGTTTTTTCCTTCATTTCTGTCAGTTTGTTTAACGTGTTTTGGGACTCCATCTTCAGGTCTACATGTGTTTTTAATTGTTAGGTCTTCCTAATAGATTGACTTTTTTATCATTATAAAATGATTTTGTCTTTATTAGCAATTTTTATCTTATTGTCTATATAATATGTAATATAATATGATATAATGTATAAAAATATAGCCATTCCAGCTACATTTTGGTTACTAGTTGGATAATATATCTTTTTCATTATTTTACCTGGAACCGATGTGTTTTTTGAATTTAAAGTGTTTCTTTTGTGGATCACATGTAGTTGGATCATGTTTTATTTTTATCCATGCTGCAAATCTCTTTTGATTAGAATGTTTAATCTGTTTAGATTTAATGTAATTATTGATAAGGCAGGATTTATGTCTGTAATTTCACTATATGTTTTATATGTCTTATGTCTTTTTATTCCTCTATTCCACCATTACTGCATTTTTGAGTTAAATGGGTATTTTCTATATGCCATTTAAAATATCTTCTTATTTCTTTTATTATATTTTTAAAGTTACTTTTCTAGATGTTGCCCTGGGAATTCCAATATCTTAACTTAAAAAAATCTAGATAGGATTAGTACCAACAATTTCAATAGCATATTAAAAATTTGCTCCAGTGTAGTTCTATTTCTTCCTCCCTCCTTTGTGGTATTATTGTCATACACATTACACTTTTATACATTATGATTATATCAATTCCATTTTATAATTATTGCTTTATTAAATTGTCTTTTAAATCAGATAAGAGAATAAAAGAATTACAAGCAAAAATACATTTTTATCATCTTCATATATAAAATAACTATGTAGTTATTTTAATGAGTGCTGTTTATTTCTTCATTCGAATCTGAGTTATTGTCTAGTGTTTTTTCACTTCCACTTGAAGGACTTTCATGAGTTTTTCTTATATTGCAGTTCAAGTGATGAATTCTGTTTTTGTTTATCTAAGAATGTCTTACATTGTCTCTTATTTTTGAAGGATAGTTTTGTTGAATATAGAATTCTTGATATTAACATTCTTTTATCCTTTCAGTGCTTTGAATGTCATCCCACAGCCTTCAGGCTTTCATGGTTTCCACTAAGAAGTCAGTTGTTAATCCTTTTAAGTATCCCTTGTATGTGATGAGTCATTTTTATCTTGCTGCTTACAAAATATTTTGTCTTTTGAGTTTTATTATCATGTGTCTGAGTGTGTATTTCTTTGAGTTTTTCCTATCTGGAGTTCATTGAGCTTTTTGGTTCTGTACATCACTTCTCATCAAAATTGGGGAGTTTGGGGCCATTATTTATTGAAATATTCTTTATGCCTTTTTCTTTTCTCTTCTGTTTCTGGGACTCCCGTTGTGGGTGATGGTATATTTGATGGTGTTTCACAGGTCTCTGAGGCTCTGTTCATTTTTCTTCATATTTTTTTTGTTTTTGTTTTTTCAGCTGGATAATTTCAATTGGCTTGTTTTCAAGGTTGCTGATTCTTTCTTCTGCCATCTCAAATCTGATGTTGAGGTCCTGTACTGAATTTTTTATTTAAATTACCATATTTTGCAACTCTAAACTCTTATTTGGTCCTTTTATAATATTTACCTCTTTATAATACTCTGTATTTGATGAGACATTCTTTCTTATACACTCCTTTAGTTATTTTGAGTATATATATAACAGCTCATTTTTTTGTTTTTGTCTGGTGAGAACAACATTTGCATTTCCTCAAGGACAGTTATTATTGATTGGCTTTTGTTTTGTTTTGTTTTTCTGTGTGTGGACCATTCTTTCTCATTTCTTTGTGTGTCTTGTGATGTTTTGTTGTAAACTGGGCATTTAAAATAATATGATAATATGAAAACTCTTGAACTTAGATATACTCCTAGGTTTTGTTGTGGTGGTGGTTTGTTGTTGTTTCTGGTTTGTTTGTTTGTTCTAAAGAGACTTTCCTGGACTAATTTTATAAAGCCTCTGTATTTTGTCAAGTGTAGCACTGAAGTTCCTACTTGAATAGCCTAGTTAATGACTGGACAGAGATTTTTTTAAGTGACTTGAACAAATATGTCTACCACCCTTTTCTGAAGGTCTCTGTGTTTTTTGTTTGTTTGTTTGTTTGTTTGTTTGTTTGTTTTTTGAGATGGAGTCTCGCTGTGTCGCCCAGGCTGGAGTGCAGTGGCCGGATCTCAGCTCACTGCAAGCTCTGCCTCCCGGGTTTTTACGCCATTCTCCTGCCTCAGCCTCCCGAGTAGCCGGGACTACAGGCGCCCGCCACCTCGCCCGGCTAGTTTTTTGTATTTTTTAGTAGAGACAGGGTTTCACCGTGTTAGCCAGGATGGTCTCGAACTCCTGACCTCGTGATCCGCCCGTCTCGGCCTCCCAAAGTGCTGGGATTACAGGCTTGAGCCACCGTGCCCGGCCTGGTCTCTGTGTTTTTGTTGGAGTATGCCTTCAATGCTCCACCTATTTACTCAGTGTTAGTCTTCCCTTCTTGTTTGTGAAACTTCGAGGTCTTCCAGATGTGAGAAATTAGGGTCTTCTCAGATCTTTCTTGGGCATGAACACAGCCCAGCACATGTGCACAGCCAGCCTTATAGATCTACATGAATATGTCAGAGATTTTCAAAGTCCACTATTAGCCAAGCTTATTATTTTGCCCCAGTTGGTATCACCATCTCAGGCAGCTATAATATTAAACAATTACCATTAATTGTTTTAAACATATATCCTGCTGGTATGACTTTCCTTACTAGGTCAAATAAAGACAGGCTTACTGAATGGGCTTTGCCAGAGAGCTGCCAGATAGGCCTAATAGTGATAATTCTCCAAAAATGGGGCTTTTTGTTTGAGAGTCCACACCCTTTCTGCTTCCTCTAACTGATGGGATGCTGTTTTTCACAGCTACCACGATTCCAAGGCTGATTGTTTTAAGGCTAATGAAGAGTTGGGGAGAGGGTAATGGAAATAGGATAAGTTAAAGTGCCACGAAGTTCAGTGTTCTTATTGATATTCAACTCTTTTATTCTTGTATAAATGTTCCTCAGATTATTGAAAGCCTTTGGTTAATTCCTAGGGTTTTGAAAAAGTTAATTTTGACAGGCTTTGCCAGTGTTCTTGTTTTTATGGAGGAATGAGGTTTTGGAGGTTCTGTTTCCACTACCTCAGAAATACTGCCCTCTCTTTGTCTTTTTAATAAAACCAATTTGCTTACTGTAGTTTCTGTGGGATTTTTGCAAAGAAAAAAATATATTTTCATTCTACCATTTTAGTCAGAGTCTATATTTGCTGTTAGTCAGTAACAATGAATTTCAATTTTTCTAGCAGTAGAATATCATCAGGTAGAAAGACAAATCACAAAGAAAGACATTCTTGTTTAAGGCCATTTTTTCCTTTAAATTCCCACATAATCAGCAGTTTGTTTTGTTTCTATCTAAAGCCAAATCCAGTGGCTATGTCTATATTTATGTTAAATAACCAACAGCACTCTGGGCCTTTCTGAATTTGCAAGGTGGCTTCTCAGCAATGCAGATCTCCTTTTGAATTCTTTTCGCCCTTTGCACAGCATAATGACATTGTTACATTCATGTTATTCTTGCCATTGATGAGAACTTCAATATTTGCTAGTGCATGTGTAGGGGGAGAGAAGTTCCTTATGGAAATATTCCATATTCCCTGTGAAGTACCTTAAGCAGTCAGGATTATCCACATTTTTCAGATGCTGAACTTTGGTTCAGAGGAATAAAGTGACTTGCCACAAACAACCAGTTGGTAGGCACCAAGGTTGGGAATTGAATCCAGATCAGGTATATCAAAGTTTAGGGATCCCTTCCCTCTGCCACACAACATTCTTTACCCCAGATATTATGGAGTCTTAGATTGTCATTTAGTCCAAACCATCCAATGCTTAAAATACCTATACAGTATCCAATACCTTCTTGTGTGTCTAGAATAAGGGCAGGTGAAGAAGTAACTTCATAAATGCTTTCCAATAAAATTATGCTTTACACGGGAAGGCTAAGTTTAGTTCCTTTTACTTTGGTCAGATTATGGGAGTAAAAATGAGGGCAAGGCTGAACTTTAGCTCAATAACTTGTTAAAAAAAAAAAAAACTCTCCATGCAGTTTCAGATTTACACTTACTCTAGTAATTAAACAAATATTTATTGAGCACCCATTATGTGTCCAAGGCTTGAAGTAAGACAGAAAAAGCCTCTACAAAAGGAAGATATGAGAGACACTTAATAGGTGTATATACTGCATTAATGCAGTAAATTTCTCCTGTTTTATTTAATACCATATACCCAGATCCTTAGAACAGTTCCTGGTATCCTTAGAACAGTTCCTGGATGCTCAATAAATATTATGGAATTAATTGATTAACTGAGATAATTTCACGTTTTTAAAGGTTATACAAAACAAAATGGGTTAGTAGAGTGTAGAGCGTTGTGGCGCAGGGAGCTGCATTGTAGTGGGTGGCCAGGAAAGGTTCTCTGAAGAGAGAGCATTGAACATCATTGTCATCTGGTTTGAGAACAGCCATTGATCACTTTTATGAAATTTACTTCACAAACAGCCACTGAGAAAACTCCTGATTCGGGGGCCCCATTTATATTTTTGGTCACAAGGAAACCTAGAATGTCCTTTGTTGCTCCCTAGGGTATGGCGAGAATGAACACCACACCTCACTGAGGGTCCATTGCTAGTGTTTTCCATCACCATTAGCCAAGGGATTAATTTATTTTTAAGCTGTAGGCTGTAGCCTTGAGAATGTAATTTAGTTTCAGTTTAATTTTATAGTAATTTTCTTAAAAAGAATAAAGGTGACTTCTAGAAAGTGTATAGTAATTAGCAAAATTCTAAAAGTTATGTAATCCAGAACTTAGCCCTTAGGAAAAAGGGTGATGTAGGTTTGCTGAACACATACTGTAGATATTTTCCCATTTATTCTTTGGACATGGATATAGGACTGACTAGTGAAATATCAAAGATTTGACATGCATGCTTTAATAGAAAAAACATGAAGATAGGATCAGGTCATAAGTATTACTTGTGTAACATATGGTAAGTTATTGGAGGCCCTCATACCTCAATGTTACCATCTTCATGATGGGCATAATAAAATCTACCCAGTTTGGCAGTTGTAAGGATTGCAGACAATGTGTTCAGAATACCATGAACAATAATGGCAAGCAGTAAATGGCAGCTATTAGTACTATGGATGCATCTTGAAGTCATTTGCAAATTCTCTTATGCTATTTCTGTGGACAAAGATGTGAAGATGTGAGTGATTATCAATGTATAGTTCCTGGTACTCTCTCAAGCAAAATAAGACATTAAGTGATGTTTAAAAATGGAGATTCTTTGAGTATTATGAACAATGGTTGTGTAATTACATAGACTTTCATTCTTAGACATGACCAAGATCATGTCTAAGTAACTAATTAAAGGCTAATACCAGTAGTGTGTTACAGTTTACTGAGAATTCTAATTCTGTTTTCTGTTAAAAGGCCTGGCTGCTATGCAATGCTTTGACAATGTTGCAAGGTTCCTACTGTACATGCAAAAATATAAATTATTGGAATTCTTGCAGTTTTCAAGAATTGTGATTTGTTATAAATATATTAATAACATCTTAAATTGACCATGGTTTTTAATCATGCCTCTTTTTTATTAATTTAAATGTAAGCCATTGCTAATTTATCTCTCTAAAAAATTATTGTATTTATGGTTATCCCTTCAGGGTCTAGTAGTGAACATATGCATATTGGGTCCTATTGATTTCAATAATTAGATTTTTAAATGTGTAGGTCTTGGAGTTTTGTTCTGAATCATCCCTACCACCTGTCTTAGGTTGGATTCCCCAGAAATGGACCTCAGGGAGAGTTTGTGTTAAAGTGATGTATTAAGATGTTTTCTAAGGAAGTACAGTAGGGGAGTGGGACCCTGAGGAGAAGGAAGTAATCTGCCCATCAACACATCCCTCCGCCCACTGACTAAGTCTTTTTTTTTTTAATCATCTCATTGATTCCACAGGTACAATGTTATTTCAACTTTAGAAATAGATAGTATCTTAGATCGTATGGTAAATTCCCCAGATAGCTTAAAGAGTAGTTTTCAATGGCCTTTTTCTGATTTCCTCTGTGGCCAAAGTAGGAAGCAGAATAAGGATTATGTACACGTGAATGAGACAACAAGATACAAGACCAAAAAGGTTTCTAAATTTCATTATTTGGTAGCCTAAAAACATTGTGATTGTGATTCAAACAAGTGTCAGATGCCCAAACCTCTCTTGCTTACTTTTTGCCTTCTTGGTGGTTTGTGGGAATGGTGTAGTTGTCCTGGTCATATTCCAATCTAGATAATTATATCTTCTCTTCTGCAAACTTCCTGTTGCTTATATTCCAAGCGCATTCTTCTTTTCTTTATGACAAACTGCTCCTAGGCACCACTGCATGGTGGTAAACAGCTGGAGGGAGCTACCCCAAAGATGGTTGCACTTCAGTGGTGGGTGAGCTCCTCCCAGTATAATTTATCTATCAACTTGTTCAGTTTTTGAAGCATTTGGCATCTTTCAGGAAGGAAAGCCTGGAGAAGGGAAGATCCTATTATTTCTTCTATAACCTCAGTAGGTTTGAGGCACTGTTCTAATTAGAATGGAGATAACAACAATTTTAAAATGACAGATCTTTGCAAGGGGGATGATTAATATAAATGTGTTTCTCAATAACAAGTATTTCATTGATAAGCTATTAAAGAATAAGTGTTAAATTTTAGATTGCCAAAGATATCATACCTCTATGTAGTATTAAGCATTTCTGAGGTAGGCAAGAGAGTCATTGAAATAATAACCAAATCTCCCCAACAGTTTAATTAAAAGAAAATGTGAATCAGTATAAAAATCAAAACTATTCTGCTTTTTGTAAAAAACAAACAAACAAAAAACAACTTCACTGTGAGTGGAGATAAGACTTCAGACAAAATTATTTCAGAGAAAATACATCCTGATTAGTCTCTTCCATTAACAGGAGCTCTTTAGAGACAACTTTTACCTTCTAAATGATTTAATGCTCCATCTTTTAAAGAAAAAAAAAAAAACCCCACCATACTCTTGTCATTTTCTGGTTTATACTCATGCTCCCTCCCACCCCCACACTACTTTAAGGATACTACTCTACCTAAAATGAGTTCAATGAGTTTGGCTGAAATTGAAGATAATAAAGATAAAATGAAAATGAAGATAAAATATTTGAAGAATATTTAAATTTCAGAAGAAAACATTTGACTGATTAAGAAGAAAGTTACTTACACTTACTTCTAACACTACAAATCATTGCAGGAAAAGAAAATAAAGTCCCTTTTCTATTTGTAGTAAAGAAAATGGTGGGGAATGAATTTTAGAAGCACACGTATTTATTATCATTAGAGAAACCACTGATGCTATCAGAGCATTTCCAGTAGTTGTGGCTTCCATGGGATCCTAAAGAAGCCGAGAGATGACAGAAGCCTATCAGGTTCACAGACTTTTAGGAAACCTTAAAGCCCTCTTGGTGCCCATCATTGTGATAGGAGCAAGGACTATGACGTAAGTCACCCAGATCAAAGGTGTGACCATTTCCCCAAACTTAAGATCAGCCTTTTCACTTCATGTATGCCTTCCCCGGCCAGCACCCAATTTGTGCCCCCTCACTTCTCCCTAAACAATACAACCAATACCCCATAACAAATAATTAGGATTGTTCATGAGAAAATCCAAAGGGAGCAAATTCACATTGTTCTTTGGGAGGTTCCTACCCTGTCCTTTCCCGCTAATGCACACCACTACTAATTAGGCTACTGAAGAAGAGGCATCTGGCTGTTGCCAATTCTTGACACCCAAGTTTCATGAATCTTTTGGTCAAGAAAGGAAATATTTCTTTCCTGATCCAAAGCCTAATCCCAAGACAAAATGCCTCCAGGGGCCCCTTCTTCTCAGAAAAGGTAGAGATGATGTTAGGAAAGGCTTTGAAACCAAAATGGAGTCCAGAAAGGCCAAAAAGCAGATTTCATAAACTCCCCTATATTAATGGGGTCACAATGTAGAACCCCATAATTATAGTTGAGTATTAGGGCTTACCAATAATTATTTTTAGCTTATGAGTGAGGAAACAAAGGCTCTTAAAGGCTAAGCAACTTGCTCAAGTTCACCCAGCTGGCAAGTGTTGGCATCAGGATGAAACCCAGGTCCCTCTAACTCCAAGTGGCATGCCCTGCCCAAATTCTATGCTGCAAATATAAGTTGTGGATGTCACTTTATTATAAAGTATACTTTGCTGTGCAGATTGCATGTTATAAGAAGCCGAAGTGGATAAAATGGTTTATCACATGTGTCAAGAGAGTAGGTGACTCAAAGCATTCTAGGATTCACTGTGGAAGACCTGATTCTTCATCCCCTTACAGTGTGTCTGAGAGAGGAAATCCCTCTCTGCTCTCTTCCCTAATTCCATATTGACCTTTGTCTTCTTCCAATTTCTAAAGCATGGTGACATTACCTTTAATCTGTGTGTGTTAATCACAACATTTTATTAGTCTTTCAAAAGCAATTTTTGTTCTCTTCCTTTTCTTTGTAAGTACAGGCAAGGTGTCCTTTCTATGTCTATTTTCAGGTGATCACATTTTTGCCATTGTAAAATGGAAGGCGTAATGACTAGATTTCTAGGTAAACTCTTATAATTTACATATGAGGAAAGAAAGGTCTATAAAGTTAGTGATTTGTTCTAGGCACCAACAATGATTGGTGGCAAATCCAGACCCCGAACCCTCAGTGATGAACTTTCAATTCTTATTATTTTGCCATTAATTACTTTTCTGTGTAATGTGTTCCTAACTTATTCTTTGTTTAAACCATATGTGTGGAGCTAAGCTTAAAGCAGGCAAAGTTACTGTATCATAGCATTTTGATAAGAATAACATCTGATTTATTTTCAGTCTCCAAAATTTACCTCATGTATGCTGAGGAAATCAATGGTCAAGTTTGTAAAGAGTGTTCTTTTGACAGTTAAAGAATTAGAATAAGCTTTTCTTAGAATGTCTTTTAAAAAAATTTTTTTTCTTTATAAAGTTATTTTATAAATGCTTAAAATAAAGTGATCTCATCTAAAATTGAAACACTGTATTTCAGATACAGGTACCCTGAATGTTAGTAAGAAGGGTTTTTATTTACAGATAATTTGGTGATAATAAAAATCTTCAGTAAACTTTGCTAAGACTTAAAAAAAACTTTATGACTAACTCTGTGATTTTTCCAGTGTTAAAAGGAGTCCAAGTTGATTCTAAAATCAAAGAACAGACAGAAGTTCAAGTGGGTTGTAAACTTGGCGAAAACATGTTTTGTTAAGAAAAAAGGAAAACGAATCCCATCTAAAAATCTGTGACTATGTGTATGCATCTTTGGGCTTTCTTTTTGTAAAAGCAAAGTTCTTTTAAAAAGAATCAGAGCATCACATAAAGTAATGAAATATACTTTATGTGACTAAAGATATTAAAATGTCTTGTTTAAAATTAGGCCAACTGCGTAACTCCTTTTGAACAGTTCATTGGAAATAAGTCACCTAGTGACCATAATCATGCTTTAACTTTGGGTGTGTAACCTTATGTTCTAAGAAGTGTCACTGATAACTTTTAAAATTATCATTAATCTGGTGCTACTTAGAAGTAAGTTTTTCTACTATATTTCTGTTTGCATTTTACTATTTCCTTTCTGTATTATGCTTCCCTTTACTGTAATGAATATCCCAAAGATGGATACAACTGTTTAATTTGATATTTTTTTCCTGCAGTAGTTATTCAGAATTTCTTTTCTGAATAGTTTTTAGCATTTGAATCAAAACAGTTTTTGACATGTTGGTGAAACCATGCTCTAAAGGAGGAGTCAGTGCTTCTGGATCCCCAAATGGACTCAGTTTTAAATGTGCCCCCAAAACTCTTGTTGCAGCAGTTTTCATCTTTGTAAGGGCTACTACACGTGCTCAGAGTTCATTCTCAGAACATTAGACTATAAACTTTGAAAGAGCAGAGGCACAGTCTTAGTCTCCATTGTATTCCTTAATCTAGCACATTGCCTAACACACAGTAAGCACCCAACAGAAAAATATTTGTGGGATAAACAAATAAATATAGCAAGCTTTCTTCTAGAAAGTGGATGGTCACCCAGCTTGAAGATTATTTATTTTATTTCAATGCTTAGGCGGTATGCCTTATGAATTATGTATGTCTAAAACACATATGTTGAGGAAGGTGTTCTGGAGTATTTTTTATTACTATTAAATACAATTCCAAAGCACTCCTAGTGTTTTCCATTACCGTTTATTTTATTCTTATTTCGATTTTGTCCGCTGGAGAAGCTCCTGAATGGCTGGGCTGTGTCTTTCAGTATTCCCCGTTGTCCATGCAGTGCCTGGCACAGAGCAGCCAATCAGTAAATTATTGTTACATGAATAAGTGAGACTATATAAAATAATTTTATCAAAATTTAAAATGGGTTGGAATCAGTAAAAAGTAATACTGGTGATGCAAACAAAAAAGAGTGACATCATGGAAGATATTCTTTAGAGAATCATCAAAATGCAAGTGAAGACCACACATGGTGGCTCATGCCTATAATCCCAGCCCTTTGGGAGGTCAAGGCAGGAGGATCACTGGAGCACAGGAGTTCAAGACCAGCCTGGGCAACATGCCAATACCCCATCTCTACAAAGAAATAAAAAATTAGTCCAATGGGGTGGTGCACACCTGTAGTCCCAGCATCTCAGGAGGTTGAGGCAGGAGGATTGCTTGAGCCCAGGAGGTCAACGCTGTGCAGTGAGCTGTGATCGTGCCACTGCACTCCAGCCTGAGCAACAGAGCAAGACGCTGTCTCAAAAAAAAAAAAAAAATGCAGGTAAACAGGTCACAAATGAAAGTGACTAAACTTGACAGAGATGGAAAGCAGTGTCTCAATCCTCTGCACATCTTTCTTCCAAGCTTGGGTGGTTGATGTCCCTAAAAACAAAAACTTCCTTTTTATTAAAAAGGAGATTAATTGGAATTAAAATGAAAAGATACAATATTAAGTGAATACTAAGTTAAGTTGTCTGGTTATTGTACTATGAGTATCATTCAGGTAGGAAAGAGCATATCCAAAAGGGTTTAACTGAAGAGAGTTTTAGAAAGGGGCTATTTACTGAAGTGGGTGGGATTCAAGGAACCAACAGGAAATGTGGAAGCACCTTAAGGTTAATAAGAGCAGAAAGTCATTGTCACCCCAGGACTAAAAAAGCAGAGGGAGCCAGCTACTGGAGCCTGTGAAAGTTGGAGCCTGAGAAGAGAGACTTCTCAAAAGGAGCTCTCACAATAAAGGATGGCAGTCATTTTCAAAAAGTGCCCTGAAAGAGGGAGTGGTCAATAAATAATCCATGCTCTTTCTTCTGCCCTTCAATCTCCTACCCCTACTGGTGCCTCCCATTGATGGAACACAAGAGAAAGCCTGGAGCACAGGCAGGGCAGAGAACGATCAGAATAGAAGATAACAGGGGCAAGGAAGGACAAACGGAGAATAGCAAACAAATAACTGGTCTCCCTAAGAATGCCTTCTGACTCTGATGGAGCCAGGAGTCCCACATCTGTCCCCCAGAATGCAGCTAGGAAGAGAAGCATAAGTGCAATTCTTGATGGAAACTTTAGTTCTTCAGCTTGGTAACAACAAAACTTGAGGAATTGGGCTACTGTGTAAAAAGACTATTTCTTCTTAATGTCTGAACATTTGATGTAATCTCTGCCAATCAACCAGTGAACTCAACAAGGACAATGTTTGCTCCCAGCCAGCTTCACAAAAGGAAAAAACAAAAACAAAAACATTTAAACTGGTTATCACTAGAACTACAGCACTTGAATCAGTAGAAAAATTAAAGTCTTGAAAAAAAAATTGGCATTACAAAATTTGAAACCTATCTATTGTCTCAAGTGGTCATGGGACATTGTTCATTCAGCCCTGGAAACTTCTATCCTTCTTTTCTGTAAAATATGAGTAAACACTGGATCTAAATTAAAATTTGTCATTGCATTCTTCCAGGACATTGTATGCACATTTGCTATTCAAAATCAGATCTGTCCTCCTTTTTGTCTCAGGAATATCTAATAAGTATCTATGTAGACAAAGAAGACATGTGTGTTTAAACGATACAATCTTTATAGATTCATGTAAGTGTTCTGTTTCAGAAATATTTAATTGGATTAAGATTCTAACTTGCTTCATTACAAGTCCCTGCATGACCAAACCACGGATTACTCCATGCCACGAAGCTCCAGGCACAATGGCCTGTTTTCCTTCCCCTGGGCAGAAACAGCTTGTAGGCAGGAGGAATAGGAACAGTTATCATTAGGTTGCGCACTCTGAACATATTACTCTAAAGGATATTTTTCAACAATTTTTATGGTAGTATTTTGATATGACAGTTTTTAAGAAAATGGTATGAAAAGATGCCAGAGGAAGCAGTGTGAATTTTATTTTTCAAAATACAATGGTCAGACCATGGGTCCAATAGAGAATGTTTTCCTAGATCACTCTCCTCTCAAAAAGCATCCTCATATTAGATGCCAGAAGATAGTGGAGGTGCATAGTTGCATTTTAAAGTAGAAATTTTGCAACTTACAAATTGTGTACCTTTCAAGTTGTCATAAGAAGGAACACTCCAGATAAGAATGGCCTCAGGAAATAGAACATCCATATATTCTTCCTGAAAAAGAAATGTCAAAGATGTACACCAGCCTACTGAATTAGGAAGTCTTGCTTAAAAGGACAGTTAGGCAAAGTCTAAAGAATTGTAAAATATACAAACATAATGTAAATATCATGAATATTCTTGAAAGAGAAGAAACACACACACACAAAATTGCTAGATCTAAAATCCTAGATTATATCAGAGAAAGCTGAATGACAGAAGAAAATGAAATTATCAATAAATACTCATTAATTGGGGAGTCAATAGGTACTTGTTTAATTCTTGGTATTTGAAATATGTTTGAATTTTTGATGTTACTACTAATTAAATTTAAAAACATGGTATTTGTTATATGTGTTCTACATTACCAGAGGAAAAAAGGCCATCAAAGAAAATATAGTCTACTTGGCAAAAGAATAAACGTTGAAAATTAATCATATTAGTAATACCAACAAATATTGAGTGCCAGGCACTATGCTAAGTGTTTTACATTATCTCCTTTAATCCTCATTTAAGTCTCTGAGATAACAATTTATGATATAGTTCAAAATCCAGTCTACTTAAATGTGAAGTTATACTCTGTCTTTATTAATACACCAGTAGGATGACAAATAGATTAAAACTTGTGTCCCAATTCTCATTGATTAGTATTAGCTATTAGTAATGTTGAACTAATAAAGATTCTGAGGCTGAATTTCAGCTCAGCAGAAAAGACTGGATTATGGATTAGTAGTGATGCCTACTTTCAGAACAAGAGGGAAGATTTGCATCGAGTATGTCACATATTTACTCTACCAATCAGTTATAAAAATACATGTAAAATTACAAACAATAAGAATAAATACATAGCTTATGAAAACAGTTATAGATGGAATAAATGAACCTACAAAGAAAAAGACTCAAAAAGTCATTAAGAAATTTTATACCGCATGTTCTCACTCATAGGTGGGAACTGAACAATGAGATCACTTGGACTCAGGAAGGGGAACATCTCACACAGGGGCCTGTCATGGGGAGGGGGGAGGGGGGAGGGATTGCATTGGGAGTTATACCTGATGTAAATGACAAGTTGATGGGTGCAGCATACCAACATGGCACAAGTATACATATGTAACAAACCTGCACGTTATGCACATGTACCCTACAACTTAAAGTATAATAATAATAAATAAATTAAAAAAAAATAAAAAAATAAAAACATGTTTGTGAAGAAAAAAAAAAAAAAGAAATTTTATCCACATTTAAAATAAGGAATCAAAGAGACGTTAAAAGCAAAATGAATGGGCAAAATATACCAAAAAGTATATCAATGATAACAAAAAGAAAACAGGAATTACAACATTATTAGATAATGCTAAATTTAAAAAGTATATATATATATACACACACACACAAAAATGTATAAAGTAAGGTCAAAGCTATGATGAGAGGTAGAAACAGTCTTTTTAGAGAATATAGAATGAATATAAATTGTTCAGTTGGTGACATTAGAAAAACAAGTTATTAACTCAAGAAGTAGGTATCCCAAAATATCAATAACTATTGAAGAAATTAAAAGTTTTTAAAGAGTTTCATCTTTTAAGGTATACAATTGTCAGCAGTTTTATGGCTAAGCTCTTTTAACATTATAAGAAAATAATACTATCTAAGACTTCCAAGAAGCTGTTGAAGAGCAGAGAAATAAAAAGAGAAACCTATCAATTGTTTTTTACGGAAGTGGCACAATTATGCTACCAAAATCTGGGGAAAAAGGCATGTGCTCACAAACACACACGTGTGCGGCACACACAGACACACAAATCATAATTTTTGATAAGAAAAATTCACATTATATTAAAAGAAACAAGATACAAAATGTGTATTAGGATTATTATTTTACAAAACACAGACATATAAATGTGCACAAACAAAATGTCCTAAATCAAAATACATAGAAAATACATAGAAATATTTTAGTCATTTTCTTACATGGTTAAGTTATAATGATCTTTATTTTTTATTTATGATTTTTTATTTTTCCAAATTTTCTTTACCACCTTGTATTACTTCTATAATACTGAAAAGCAAGAGTATTGAGCCAAAGATAAGTTAATTTCAGAGAAGCAGATTTTTTTTTAAATGATGAAGGAAGGTTATTTTGACTGAAGAACAAAGGGACTGCTAGACCTGGAGCAATGGAAGGAAGGAAAGAAGGGAGGAAGAGAGGAAGGGAAGAATCCCTAGGCTGTAAGACCTTGAAACCAAAACTTCAGGAGAGTGCTAATAGAAGTTATTAAAATATTATGTAGAAATCTTCATAGGATAGAGACCCTTCTGCCCAAGACTTTTGGTATAGAAAAAGAATTAACTTGTCTCAGGATTATTTTCCATAATTACTAATATTTTCAGTCTTTCTTCAGCTTTAGGATGAGAGTCAAGATAAATATAAGCTCCATGATGGCAGGTACCTTTGTTGACACTGGCTGACCAGTATCTAGCACAGTGTAGGACCTTGCGGGTCCCAGTGACCACCTGCTAGGAATGAAGGTTTCCAGTAGAAGGTTCCACCATGCTCTTTCTCTGTGGCTTATTCTCTTCAGAATATTAACAGTGACTTGTCCTACAGCAAGAATGTTTTTTAATGTCATAGACAACACAAATCCACAAATCAATTTCAGAATGAAGGTTAAAATTATCCTTGACAGAGGCTGGGCATGGTAGCTCACACCTGTAATCCCAGCACTTTGGGTGGCTGAGGCAGGTGGATCATGAGGTCAGGAGATCGAGACCATCCTGGCTAACATGGTGAAACCCCATCTCTACTAAAAAGACAAAGAGTTAGCCAGGTGTGGTGGCTGGCGCCTGTAGTCCCAGCTACTTGTGAGGCTGAAACAGGAGAATCACTTGAACCTGGGAGGCAGAGGTTGCAATGAGCCGAGATCACGCCACTGCACTCCAGCCTGGGCAACAGAGCGAGACTCCTTCTCAAAATAAATAAATAAATAAAAATAAAAATTATCCATGACAGGATGGAACCATGTTCCCAAACAAGCTAGATCAAATTGCACAAGGATATAAACTAAATCATTCACTTAGGTTTCAAAACATTTATTTATTGATTTCAAAATAGAGACTGTTATCAGTGTAACCCAACACTGGGAACACAACTTCTGACTAACTAACACAGCCTTAGGCTGTGTGTATGGAAGTGAAATCTAGAAGTAGGAAAAGAGCGCAGTCCCCTCCTTTCCGTGTTGGCCAGACCATGATCCCTACTACTGAAGCCCAGCTGGGTGACAGTTTTACAGCAAGCATTAAGTAAGAGCCTATTCAAAAGTACAAGACACAAACAGCCTGAAAAGCCTGCCCTGTGAGGGCTGATTTAAAGGGTCTGGGGAGATTTTTATTTCTATGTATTTATTTGTTTGAGATGGAGTCTCCCTCTGTCACCAGTCTGGAGTGCTGTGGCGCGATCTTGGCTCACTGCAACCTCCAACTCCCTGGTTCAAGCGATTCTCGTGCCTCAGCCTCCCTAGTAACTGGGATTACAGGCGGGCGCCACCATGCCCAGCTAATTTTTATATTTTTAGTAGAGACGGGGCTTCACCATGTTGACCAGGATGGTCTCTATCTTCTGACCTCGTGATCCGCCTGCCTCAACCTCCCAAAGTGCTAGGATTACAGGCGTGAGCCACTGCGACTGGCAGGGTCTGGGGAGATTTACGCTGAGGAGAAAGGCCTGGAGAGTCCAAGTGAGCTGTCTTTGGGAAAGGAGTTTGACACGTTCTGCACTACTCCAAGGAACAGAGCTATGACCGACAAATGTAAAATGCTAAGGTAGGGGTGGCCAATACAAAGACAAATTTCCTAAAATGTATGATGCGCTCTGACCAGATAGGAGTCATTGCTTGTCACCAAAAGTAAGCACTAGCTAAACAACCATCTATAAGGAATGTTCTGGAAGGGAGGTGGCACCATCCTGTCTTCCAACCTGGGGAACATAGAGAGGTTTTGTTTGTTCTACGAAACATTGAAAATTAATTTTGTAAAATGCCTTCAAAGGAACAACTGCTCTCTGGTCCAAACAATTCACACTACCGCCCATTGTCCTGAAGCCTAGCTGTTCCACATACTTACGCCACCTGCCCAGCTCCTAAAAGCATTGGTTTGGGCCTAATCTCTAATGTCCATTCCAACTCTAGGCTAACTTGCTTGGTGACTCAGCTTCACCACAGAGCTGTCACAGAATTTTGTGCCATTGGAGGACAGAAGAGATAGGAACTTGACAATGAAATAGGTAAAGTAGAATTGATTGAGGAAGACAGTTAACTTCAAACAGTCTGAGGTTGAAACATTTCTCTTGCTGTACACAACTTTATCACACTTCACACCCCGTCACCTCTTTGCTTTTTCTCCCTCTTCCTACGTATCTTTCAATTTCCTAGCTTCTATGAACTCAGACTATTTTAAACATGAACTTTCCACCTAGAATTCAGAAGCTTTTGTTACTAGCCCAGCCCAGAAAAGCAGGTTGACTTTTCTTACTAATTTTAGTCGTTCCAAAGGTCCTTTGGCAGGGACCGGGGTCTTCCACTCTGTGGTTGGTGTAATGCTGCCATCTGGTGATTATTCCATCAAAGTGCCTGAGGCATCTGTCTCCTAGGCAGAAATGTTTCCCAACTCACAAGTCAGTAGAGTAGTCCTGTCCCAGGCAGGGTCCCCCTAATTGGGAGGGTAAAAATTTATCTCCATGAAGACAGTTGTGTGCTGAAAAAGGTAATTTCTAATTAATATTAATATTAACCATGATTATTAGTAATGATATGAAGATTGAGTTATAATAGATATTAATGATGTCCTGCAGCAAAAATTTACATATAACATTATATAGCCTATATATTATTAGAAATATATTATTGGATATTATCCTTATTGCAACCCCACAAGTAACATAGTATTACCATATTCATTATTTTCCCTATGAGGAGACAGACTCAGAGAGAGTAAGTGACAAGCTCCAGATCACACAGCCTCTAAGTAAGAGAGTCAGAATCGGACCCCAGTAGAGCAGGCTTCGACTTTTCTAGATGACTCAGCATGGAGCCTAACTAGATTTCAATAGCATTCGGTGTACAGAAGTGGACCCCCTGGAGCTATGGGATAGGCAGGATGGGGGAACCAGCAGTCTAAGGAGACATGAAAAAAATTGTGCAGGGCTTGGTGGTGGTGAAGGATTCCATTTACACAACTGTTTTGGAACAGGATTCAGCCAGCAGTAGAACGCTTAGGTGATAAGATCTAGCTGGAGGGAAAGGACTGGTAGGTGCCAGGTGGGAGGTCAAGGCCCCACTGGAGCAGAGTAAGGAAGAACTGTGGCTCCTTCAGCATATTGAGTGCCTAGGGAAAATATCACTAGAGGTAATGAGACGTCTCAAGTTCCCCCAGTCTTGGCTTAGCTAGCTGAAGGAACTGGGTGGGGTTGGCCAGGCGTGCTGGTACCACTTCTATTACTCTTGCCAGATGCCATATTGCCTTCCCCAAAGGCAATGTATTACATATTAGGTGTGATATATTGTATTACATATTAGGTGTGAGGGTGTGGGAGTGATAAACGATGTACATTTGTATTTGTCTGTTTGTTTAATAATCCATCATGGCCATTCTGAGCTAGGTGATTTCTCATCCTTTGCCTCATTTAATTTCTACGACCCTAAGGGAATATTTAGAATTTGGAAATCCTATATCTAGATGCACATAGTCTAGTTGTTGGAAAGGTACTCTATATGGAGAAAGGATTTTTAGCCTCTTGAAGAAACTAAACCATCAGTAACCTGGCCCACATTTTGCTTGGTGAATCTCTCAAAATGATTGAGATGCATGCATTTCACTTCTAAAACAAACACAAGATAAATAAGCCTATTCACCTGGGAGAACTATGCCCAATTCCACCATTTGATCTCATCATCTAAGTGAGGTTCTCAATGTCTGATTTTTTACTGCTTAAGTGAGTTTCAGAGATTGGTTTGTTTTTTGTGCTTTACACAAGTACAGTTAATGAAAGGCAACAGTTATATCACAAGTATACCTCTTTTGGAGGAAATTACTCTTTCTACCTTTTAGGGACCCTTTGTTTGTGGTTGTTTATTTTCATTTGGACCAGTGTATTAGGCCATTCTCATGCTGCTATGAAGAAATACCGGAGACTGGGTAATTTATATATATATAAAAAAAGAGGTTTAAATGAGAACACATGGACACAGGGAGGGGAACACCACACATTGGGGCTTGTCAGGGGAGGGTGGGGGTCAGGGGAGAGCAACTGGAAAAATACCTAATGCATTGTAGGTTTAATACCTAGGTGATTGGTCGATATGTGCAGCAAACCACCATGGCACACGTTTACATATGTAACAAACCTGCACATCCTGCATATGTACCCTGGAACTTAAAATAATTTTTTAAAAAAGAAAAGAGGTTTAATTAACTCACAGTTCTGCATGGCTGGGGAGGCCTCAAGAAACTTACAATCATGGCAGAAGGCACCTCTTCACAGGGCAGCAGGAGAGAGAATGAGAGCCAGCAGGGGAAATGCCAGATGCTTATAAAACCATCAGATCTCATGAGAACTCACTCACTGTCACAAGAACAGCATGGGTGGGGGAACCGCCCCCATAATTCAATTACCTCCCACCAGGTCCTTGCCATGACATGTGAGGATTATGTCAACTACAATTCAAGATGAGATTTGGGTGGGGACATAGCTATACCATATCAACCAAATTGGTATAAACCAGCCAGCACATGGACAAATGGGCTCTAACATATCACTCTGTCCTCGTGTTCTAATGTAAAATTTCATCCATGCGTTGTAAAATGGGGAATAGCAACCATTGCATATGAAGCTTATATTCAAGAATAGTAACTGCTTAGAAATTTTTTGAAAATTTGAAATAACAATAATGATGCATGGAGAGTGCTTCACAGTTTGTTGTGCAAATCTTGCATCAAAACATATAGAAACAGCTAGAGGTTCCAAAGTCTGTCTTGTCCATCTTTCACCAAGGTTCAACCTCTTCTGCTGAATATCTTTGGTTCCCCTAATGCCTCTATAGTCTGGGAGTGGGAATGAGGAGTGGAAGTTAGTTCTGTCTCATGCTGTCCTATCCCATACTTTGTCTACTGCAGAGACCTCGGGAGTACTAACAGGCTGTGGGCCCAGAAGCACAGAAAGGGAGCGTTTAACAGGAAGTTTGTGTGGAAAATTCTTCAGGATGGGCTGCCCACTCAACAGGTTATTAAGCAGAGGGGCTCCCATCAAAGTGTGCAGGGCCGTTTGCATAGTACTGAAAAAACATTTAAAGTTCTGCATTGAGCTTTTGAAAGGTTACTACAAGAATCATCATGAATTTCGTACCCACAGTTGATATAAGGAGGAAAACAGGTGGTATTTTTGCTAATCCTAAAGGAAACTGAAAAGTTTTAATATGGATTGAACTAATTATAACAATGGTGGTGAAGTCTTAAATATTACACTAGTAAATTTCTTATAATAAATATGTAGTGAGTATATGCTATTTCCTCTGACAACAGTGAACAGCTGTTCTATTACTCAGGTTAAAGGTTCTGTAAAAGTCACACATCAGAGTTAAAGGAAAATCTCTCAGGCAGCACCTTTTCTACACATTATTCAGTTTTATAGTAACAGGTGTTTATGTTTGTAGACTCTTCTAGGTCTTTGTTATAAATCCCACACAACATTGTTAATTTTTTTTGTTTAAATAGTCAATTATCTTTTTTAAAGATGTAGATAATAAATAAATAAAATATTCAATGCTTACCCACATGATTTTTTTCTTTCAATACCCTAAAGATGTTACTCAACTGTCTTCTTACTTGGATTATTTCCAAGGAGAAATCTGCCATCCTTATCTTTTTTAACTCTATATTTAATGTTCCTTTTCTCTGGTTGATTTTAAGGATTTTTATAAAAAGTAATTGGCGTTGGGTAATTTTTCTTTCTTTTGTTTTTGTTTTTTGTTTGTTTGTGTTTTTGAGACAGAGACTTGCTCTGTCACCCAGGCTGGAGTGGAGTGACACAATCTCAGCTTACTGCAACCTCCACCTCCTGGGTTCAAGCGATTCTCTTGCCTCAGCCTCCCAAGTAGCTGGGATTACAGGCATGCACCACCATGCCGGCTAATTTTTGTATTTTTAGTAGAGACGGGGTTTCACCATGTTGGCCAGGCTGACCTTGAACTCCTGACCTCAGGTCATCTGCCTGCCTCGGCCTCCCGAAGTGCTGAGATTACAAGAGTGAGCCACTGCGCTTGGCTAGTAATTTGATTTTTATGTGCTTTAGTGTAGTTTTCTTCATGTTTCTGGTGCTTGGAGTTAGTTGGACTTTGTGAAACAAACTTTTCTTTGAAATATTACTAATCTTTTCTTCTGCAATCTCTAATCTGCTACATATATCCATTATAAATTTTACTGGAGACTTTGTTGTTTTCATGTCTAGAAGTTCAATTTGGGTTTTTTAAAAAATATCTTGCATATCTCCACTTAACATAGGTCATCTTTCTCTAGCTTCTTGAACATATGGGATATAGTTTTAATAAATGTTTTAATGCTCTTTCTCAATTGATAATTCTAAGATCAGCATTAGTAATAGGGTGGTTTCTATTGATTGATTTTTTCTCCTCATAATGGATCATATGTTCCAGCTTCTTTGCACACTTGATATTTTTTAATATATGCCAGACATTTGGATTTTACCATATAGGTAAAATATGTTAGACCATATAGGTGGTAGATAGTACTATATTCCCATAAATATTCTTTTGCTTATATCTCGGACACAATTAAGTTACTTGGAAACAGTTTAATTCTTTCAGGTCTTGCTTTTAAGGCTCGTTGGGTGAGACCAGAGCAGTGGTCATTCTAAGGCTAATTATTTCTTACTCCTGAAGCAAAACACTTCTGAGTATTCTACCCCTCAATGTCCTGTGAAATAGAAGGTTTTGCATCTGGCTGGTGGGCGCATTCCCTATTCCAGGCTCTGGATGAGTACTGGGCAGTGTTTCCCCTGATCCTTTCTGGTGGTTCTCTTCCCAGCTTTTGGTGGTTTTTCACATGCATGAGCTCATCAGTACTCAGCTGAATACTCAAGGGAGACTCTCTTAGAGTTCTCTCTGTGTGCAGCTCCTTCTTCTCCTCTATGTGCCATTTGAACTCTAGCTGGCTCAGTCTTTTTGGACTCCTAGCTCTGTTTCCTCAGCTTCATGTGTCTGCCAGGCTCAGCCTGGGTTCCCCCTTCTCATGCCAAGACCTGTAAACTCTCTCAAAGCACTAAGCTGGGTAACTATAGGGTTTACATCACATCACTTATTCCTGTCTCTCAAGGACGGCTATCTATAACTGTCTGAGGTCCACTGTCTTGAAAACCATTTTTTTTTTTAACATATCTTGTCTGGTTTTTCAGCTGGTTCGGGTACGAGGAAAAATCTAGTCCCTATTACTACAGCTTTCCAGAAGCAGAAGTCTCATATAGATCTATGACTTGCAAATATTTTCTATTTTTTTACCCTTAACTATGTAACAAGAGGCAACGGCGAGGCCAAAGATAAGCATTCTCAAAATTTTGCTCAAAGTTTCTCAATCTCTCTAGGATTGAGCTATTTTAAAATGTATGCCCTCTGATTTTTAGCTTTTAGTTAGGTTTGAGGCTGAATTAAAGAATATGGAGTTTATAATGTTTAATTATACAAAATTGAGCTGTTACTTTCTCTTGACTTTGGCCTCAGGCTGAGCTAGCTGGGCTTTGGGCTGGGTCGGCCACCTGTGGGACTGTCTCCACTTGCTGTCTTCGCTCAGACACATGGACCGTTAAGGATCTTGGGGATTGTTGCCCAAAGGGAGAAGAATGATGCTGCTTTTGTGAGTGGAACTGTCCTTCAAGGTGAGGTCCAGCAGAGATCTAAGCAGAGGCTAGGATCATTTCCCTCCCTTGAACTCTTCTTCAGCGGTTGTTCAAGCAAAGGCAAATCCCCTATTTATCACTTAGGTACCAAATACTCAAGCATTATATCTAAGGACAATGAACTGTTTCCTTTTAATTCACCTCCCAAACACATAACCAATCTTCTCCCAGGACAGACAAAGCTCCTCCCTCTGCTCCTTGTATTCTGAGGAGGCCACCTTGCAACCCCCTCCTCCTGAGAGACTGCCTATTAGAGCCTATACTGTGTTATAACTGAAAGCATTTCTCATTAAAGAAGAGAAAAAAAATTCCATAATTTAATCTTTAGCATGGAGACACTCTGGTAGCCAACTATTTCCCCCACAATATATAACTTAATATTTACATAAGAATCTACAGATAGATTTAACATTTCATGGATGCTCCTGTTTACAAAGTCATAACCTGCCCACATGTGACTTTGCCCTTTCTCTGCATGTCCCAGCCTCTCCTGGTGACAAGAGCAGTGATCTAAAACACGAGCACAAACTTGTAGTCATAGAAATAATACAGCTGCAGCTAGCAAAGGGTCCTTATCCAAATTTTAGTAAAAAGAACAAGAATATATATATATATATATACACACACACAAATATATAAAATGTGGTCTTTTATTATTTTATTAGTGTGGCATTTAAGGCATATGTGTTTCCTTCTGGATTTTCTTTCCCTTAGTAAAGATTCATCTCACAACCATATTGTTCTTTGGTTTTGAGAGACATTAGTTTCTCTTCCTTCGTTTCATGTTTTATTCTTTGTATCAGGAAACCAGTGATGCAATTTTATGTGAGCTCTCTGACAATGGAGAAAAAAACATCCTTGGAATTCCTTCATTTGTTTTTTCTTCCACACAGTGGGCATTTCTGCAGGATCCATGGTGTGTCAGGCACCTAGAGGGGTTGATCCCAGTCCTGCTGGCCGCATGTTTTCCCTTTAATAACCTAAAGACCTTTTTCCTTCTGCAGGTGCCAGGGTGGACAGAGCAAATAGCTGCCAGTCTGACAGCAGTGGGTTCCTGGAGGACCCGCTGGAACCGCTGCCCCTCCAGGTAGGAGGGTTTGGAACAGGGCCATGTTGCTCATCCCTCACATCCCACTTCAGCCCTATCAACCAGGCTGCCACCCAAACCTCACTCACAGCTAACTCAGAAAGAGGGGTGTTTTAAATCAAGCCACAGCTGGAAAGCTTGAGAAGGCACAAACCACCTGCACCCAAGGGGCAGGGGAAGATGGAGTCATATTAGACAAGGTGCCAGAAAGTGTGGCCTTCCTTTCCTTTTGATTTTTCTAAGCAAGGAAGCTGAGCCCCCTAGAGAGGGGGACCTTGGTAAAGTGGTAAACAGATGCAAAACCTAATGTTGCAACCCTTGTCTCCTGACTCCTAAGGAGTCAATGACAAAACACTCCTAATGGCAATGACAAGAAGAAAATCTCGCCTTAAACCTGTTGCCTCCTCCACTTCCTGACCTGTTTCCCTTTGTCCTGGTTTCCTCTACAGATGCCTTCCTTGCCAAGCAGCCAGAGTCCTGCTGAGAATGGTGGTAGAAAACCAAGAGATCAGAGTCACAGCGTAGGATCATCCCAGGACTATCAACTACAGTCAGATGGGCCAGATTCCAAGAGTAGGGTGAGCGCATCTTTTTCAAGCCAAGACACGAGTGCCTTGGAAGAAAAGGCCTCAGCATCTGTGGTGGAGGAAGAGTTTCTGCTTGAGGCCATGGAGGAGCCACCAGAGCTGTATATCCCAGACATGGCCTGTGCCAAGACCACCATGAGGGGAGAACACCCAAGGAAAGACAGCCATCTGCGGCAGCTTCTGCCAATGTCCCACAATGAATATGAGGTTACCGGATCCACAGCCACTTCCAAATATGATCATCCTCTGGGGTTTATGATAACCCGCATCACAGAAATGCAGGATAGTTTTCTGAGGCTTGAGGGGGCTGGCAAAGTGCAAAGCCACCACTTTGAGTCTCAAAGATCACCTGGAAATGATCATACTCAAGACAAGTTCCTTCATGTTGACTCTGAGGCCCCAAGAGAAGAGGAAAGCAGTGGACTCTGTCCTGACACCAACCACAGCTTACTGGCACCAGAAAGCTCATCACAGTGTGTCCCCAAGCACAGTGAAATCATACCTTATGCCACTGACCTTGCTCAAACATCTGAAAAGCCCATTCTCCACCTCCATAAACTGCCTGGAGATCCTGCCCAGGTGAAGTCAAGGTCTTGTACTTTGGGTCAGATACTACCTAGGCCAGAAGCTGAGATGGAAAACCTTCCTTTAAATACTGGCAACTCCAGGTCTGTAGTGACCCAGATGTCCTCCAACCTGGTGTCGGCTGCTCAGGGTGCTGTGTCCTTGGGGACTGGTCCCAGAGGAACATCTTTAGAATGCACTATGTGTGATCCTGTTACCACAACAGAACCAAGACTGGGGACAGAAGCAAGACAGTACAATGATGCTTCCATTCAGACTTTTGTATGTGAGCCCAGGCCCTGGCATTTCTGTTCAGTTCCAAGCAACAAGGCCTTGACATATGGGCCCCAGCCCCTCACCAAATCCGTCTCTCTAGACTCAGGCTTCCCTAGTATCTGCCCATTGGGCACCTGCCATGCTATACCCGCCCACTGCTGCATCTGCTGTCATCACCACTCCCACTGCCACTGGGAGAGGCAAAGCCCTGGCCTTGAACCCTCAGTCTGTAGGCACTCCCTCTGCTCACTCACTGGTCACCGGGAAGCCCAGTTCATGACGACTTTGAAAGCCCTTCAGGACACTACAGTGAGGGAGCTATGTTCCGTAAGTGTTCACACTTGCAAAGATGGAGAGGCAAATGCACCCATGATAAACACCTCAGGGATAATGTTCATACTTCCTTGCTGAATGCAAGATCTCAGGGCAAACGTTTCTATTTTACATCATGAATAACATTTGTAGAGCGCTTTATTGTTTATGATACAGTATCACACATTTCTTCTTGATACTTCCAATCAATCACCTTTAGAAATAAGCAAAGCAAATTTTATTATTAATCTTCATTTTACAGGCGGGAAAACTGAGGAGTAGAACCATACATTCATATGTCTAAGGTTATAAGCATTAACACATCTGTAACTCATCTCCAGTTCTAGCTGAGAAGTTCTGTGTCTTAAATTTGTTTAGCTGTATAATCTTGCACAAGCCATTTAATATTTTTGTAAAATATTTTGTAAAAATATTTTTGTAAAACTGACACAGGATTGTTTTAGGATTAAATAAGATGAACCCTGTAAACCACTCAGCTCAGCATGTGGCACATGGAAAGCTCTAGGTAATGTTAATTGTGTGGGTATGTTACTCTTATAATCAATTTTTGTGACTGTTTTGCATTGTTCAGGTCTTGAACTTAGAGCTTCTCATGTCAAATAGAGAGGCTTTTGGTCACCTTTGCTGAATCTATTGAAAGGTGGACCCTACAGTTACTGAGGACTAAATGGCTCCAGCCTTCTCTAGCCCTTGATTCATCAGTAAGTGTTTAATGAGCCCTTCCAGTTTCTCCTTTTTAGCAAGTTTTCAAGGCAAGAGATGATCTAGGCTTTCAAGGCCAGCCATTGATTAAAAAATTAAGACTATTGCACATAAAACCACTTGTATAGTGAGTTGAAAAGGTGAGGGGGCTCGCACAGAGAACGTAGGTAGAGCAGGGTGAAGTGGAACCATGATTTACTGAGCGCCTACTGTTTGGTGCCTGCAGTTACCTTCCCATTCTCTTAAGTCCACAAATATTCAGTGAGTGCCTATGCTGACCATTTTCCATTATGTCATTTAATCTTCATTTTAATCCATTCCATAAATATTTGTTGGGCTCCTAATATATGCCAGGTCCTTCTTCTTTTACAGACAAGAAAACTAGAACTGAGAGAGTTTAAATAATTATCTCAATGCCTGCTAATGACTAAGTGGGAAGTCCAAATTCAAATTCAATTTGAGTAACAGTAAATTGCTTGACACTACAGTCCAAGCAAAGAAGTGTCTGACTTTAAAATATCTAAATCTATATAAGTGTAAAATTAACATTACAAAGTGATTATTTGAAAGATAAAACAAATTACTACTTGGCCTTTCAACGTATGAAAATTGCCTTACATAAATGTGATATAAAGAAAGTGATTACAGGAAAGTTTAAATAATTTATCAGATCATTTTTTAATTGCAAGACTCCCAGGCATTTGGAATATTTTTATATGAACCTAATATTAGTCAGAGTTGAACAGGTAAGAGAAATCTTCATTTAGGCATAGTGCTCAGTACTAGGTATATTCTCCAAAAGTTCAGTGGAAGAAAAGAACAAGACCTAATGTATGCTGGGTCCTTCTTGAGTATCAAAAGACCTTGGTTCAAGTCCTGGATAACAGTAGGGTCGTCATCACCATAACTATCACCACCACCACCTACCACCACCATCATCATTATTATCGTCATTATTTACATCATTTGTTGAGGGGATTTTAAATGCCCTAAGTAAGTGGTTTTCAACTGGGGATAATTTCCCACCTCTGAACTCCCAGATGACATTTCACGATGTTTTGAAATATTTTTAGTTGCCACAATGGGAGGGGGGTGGTTGCTACTGGCAACGAGCGGGTAGAGGCCAGGAATGCTGAAAAACATCCTAAAATACACAGAACAGCCACCACAACAATGAATTCTTTGGCCCAAAATGTCAATAGTGTCAAGGCTGTAAAACTCAGCTCTAAGAGAATAAACATTTACTCGATCACATAGTTTGTAAGGGAAAAATGTTAGGGATGAAAGATAGCTGGAGAAGGTGACATTTTGAGAGGCCGTATGGGGAAAAATATTAAATCCTAGAATTAGGTACTCCAGTTTCGACAAAGAAAGACTGGTTGTTGGTCTAACATAGGAATGCATATCCTGAAGAAAGATTATTTTTCTAATTTACATTTAAGACAAGCATTACAAAGATTTTAAGTCATATTTAGTTTTATATTTTGTTAAAAATAACAAAATTGTGTTCAAAACTCCAGAAGAAATGGTTCTTCTAGACATATCCAATTTCATTCTTTTAGTGTAAATGCTATAGATGTTTATTCCACAATAAGATACTATCTAAATTTTGTTTACATCACCACTCTTAAAAACAATATAAATAATTTATTATTTGTGTTCAGAAGACAAATAACAAACATATATTCATAGACTAAGAAGTGAGACATCTATTGCATCAAATTGTCTTTGGGATGTACTATCACTTAATTTATTCCTTAGTATTATAATTAGGTATCTATGGCAACAGCTGTATCTTGAACAATAAAAGCTATATCTTGAAAAAAGAAAAATGGCTAACACAGCCTCCCATGACACAAACTGAAAACACGACCTACCTAATGAGGTTCTTTCATATAGCTGGGGTGCCTTGGACAAATCAGTGCAAATAAAAGAGGTACCAGGGTTGAGAGTGGCTCAAAAGTGGTTCTGACTACAGGTGCCAGAGGGTGTGTAATCTATCAGGCAAACCACAGCATCCAGAGACCATGACTGGTCAGTAGCACAGCCGAGTAAGACCATTAGTGTAAAAGGTTTGAGAGTCTGTGAGGTACTGGGGGTGTCCTGATGAATTTGCAGAAGCACGGTTCTGGGGATTGAAAGTACGAGTGGGCATCTAGCACCTGGGAGCAGATTCGCAGGTAGAAGGATTGCAGCTTCTCAGAGGAAGGTAGGCTGGAAAGAGTAAGAGGTGGCCCTGGGGAAACAGGCACAGGAAGCTACAGCCAGATTCATCATGGTAAGGATATTATTTAGAATAGGAGCAGAAGATTAAACTTGGGCCAGCTCCAGGGTGACCAAGTGTGGACCCAGCTCTTCTTATTCCTCGTGCCTAGTGTCAAAAGAGGGCTTTGGGTGTGAGTAGCCCCAGCTGTTGTGGAGAGATTTGGCAGCTGGAAATAGATGTTCCTCCTGATTTGACACTTTGGCATATCAACACTTCTGCAGAAAACAGGGAGGTTTTGTGGCCCATTATGCTCAGTAACTATCCTCAGACGTGGGTAGATTTTAAACAAGTAGGAGTTTGAATGGGTGAGGGCCACCATCCAAAGGCTTCTAATGCTTTGTCTCCTATTGCGTTCACCTTCTTTCCTCTTAGAATTTGCAATTATACAAAAAAAGGTACTTTTATATCCAGTTGATTTGGCATCATACACCTGCTGAAATGGGTGCTATATAAGGTTTTACCAGATGACAATGAATTTCCCTTTATTTACATCCAAAGAAACAGAAAAATACACTCAAAGGAAACAATTCAAACATACATGCGTATACGTGTGCATATTTATACTTCTATGCAGGCATCCATATGTGCACAGACACATGTGCTGGAAAGCAAGTAGAAATAGGGGATTGCATTCCTCCATAAGAGGAGACTGCTTAAAGACATTTAAAGCACAAAGAGAACAAGTTACTGCATGCAGCAGCATCTACTATGAGTGAGCCTGGGTTTGTAATGCCTGAAAAATATTCCGAAGAAAATTGGCTTTAAATTAGATGCCAAGTGCTAGACATGGCTAGAAAATTTATTTATGAAAATATTAACAGGAAATAGCTCTTGAACCAAGTGAAGATTATAAGCAGAGGTGGACATCTCTTAGAAGACAATGGGAGGCCGGGCATGTTGGCTCACACCTGTAATCCCAACACTTTGGGGGACTGAGGTGGGTGGATCACCCGAGGTTAGGACTTCAAGAACAGCCTAGCCAACATGGCAAACCCCATCTCCATTAAAAATACAGAAAAAAAAAAAATAGCTCGGTGTGGTGGTGTGTGCCTATAATCCCAGCTACTCAGAAGGCTGAGGCGAGAGAATTACTTGAACCCATGAGGCAGAGGCTGCAGTGAGGCAAGATCATGCCACTGCACTCCAGCCTGGGCAACAGAGTGAGTCTCCTTCTCAAAAAAAAAAAAAAAAAAAAAGGATGAAGAAGAAGACAATGGGAGTTCTGAGCAGATGTTGAAACTAAGAGCAATTTTACGTAAAGGACTTGAAGACTCAAAAACATCCTTATCTTACCCCCCTAATATAGCAATAGCAATATATAACACTGTAGAGAAACATTTGACTAACTGATAAATGCCATTTTTCTGGCCTCTTTGGGTTTTCTAGGGTAATGATTTGTTGATGTTGATATAATTAAATTTTCACATATAAGTGAGTTCTTTGCAATAATTTGTTAATTTAAAAAAATGGTTTTTTGGTATAACTAAATTGTTATATATAGGTAAATTCTTCAGGATAATTTGTTAATTTTAAAAAGTGTTAATTCAAAAAAAATTCCAGAAAATAAAATAAGATCTATCAGAAATAAGATTTCTGAATTTTAGAAGTACTTCCATATTGTTTATGATTTAGTTTTAGAGAAAAATAAAGGTATACAAATAAGGAAAAGTAATATGAGCATATTGGAAGTGAAAATTCATTGTCTTTTGGTGATGGTGCTCTTACCATTGAAGTTAAAATTTGTTTCAATGGGTTTGGGTCAGTAGAGCAGAACTTGCATTTGGCATTTAGGTTATAATCAAGCCTTTATATTGTAAGAAAAAGAAGAAAGAAGAAGGAGGAGGAGGAAGAGGAGGAGGAGGAGGAGGAGGGGGAGGAAACATTCAAAACATTCTGTTTTCGAGGAGTTTTATTTATTTATTTTTCTTACCTACAGTTTTCTTTATTATGAAATCATTTCTATACTTATTCTAGGGCTAAAATGTTTTTTTCGATATTTCCAAATGACCAGAAGATGGCACCGTTTCAGAATCTTCCGCATCCCTCCCTTCTCAGAGAACAAACACTCCATCAGTTATTCCCAAACCCAAGCACCCCAGTCTTATGCCTTTCAATCACAAAAGGCTGCCCCAAAATAACTAGATGAGCATAAAATTCAGTGTTTATGATGTTCAGCCTATTTGAGCACCACACTTCCATGACCCTGGCGTCACTGTCCCTAGAACTTTGAAGTGAATTTGAACCAGTTGGGAAGTCTTGGTTACCTGATAGGAAGCTACTAGAACCACTCAAACAGCCTGCCGCTAAGGGACAAGCAACTTATCCTTGTGTTCAACTATACTGTGGTCCCTGCTGTGACTCCGATCTTAGAAGAAAAGAAATGAACCAAGAGATTTGGGTTTGAAATCTAAGTGTTATTTTTTGACCACAGACAAGTTAACTAGCCATTCTATGTCAGAACATGTATCTATAACAGATGCCCTTCGTGGTCTCCAAGATCTTTTCTGGTCTTAAGAGCCATAATCTAGCATTCCTGCCAACATCAGTATCGCTTCAGAGATCCCCTAACTGGTTCAAATTCACTCACATTGATGCAAGAGTAATTGGGGAGCTTTACTATGCAAAATATGTTATTCAGTATAAAAATTAGAGGATAGAATCAAAACCAAACTCCCAAAACAAAATATGGAGAATTTTCAATATAAAAACATTACTCTTAGGAAAGTATTTTCATTATGACAATTCTGGTAAAAATAGCCATCAGGCTGCCAGGATGTTGGCCATGTGGTTTAGAGAGGAAAGGTAAGAAATCTGGGACTTCCTAGAAACAGGGCTAGAGGAGTCCACCTAGCTGTAAGGTTGGTCTCCATGGAAGGAGGAAGAAGAGAAGGTTAAAAAGAGCCAGGCTGCAAAATCAGTTTCCTTTAAAGAACATCACAGAAGCCCCACAGCATGTTCTCTGTTCCCATCTCATTGGCCATTGTCTCTGGAAGGAATGCTGGGAAATATATATTTTTTTAGCTAGACACATGGCTGCCTCTAAAGTATTCTTGTTAACAAGAATAAAGGGAAAGATTGTGATAGTCAACTAGCAGCCTCTGCTGAGCTGATTTTGGGAAGGGGTCCAAGCCTGTGGGTCGGACAGAGATGGCTTTAGGGCCCAACAAGCATTAATATTACTCAAATTCAGATGGTTAGTGGCCCTGGAATTCTGGGTCATGGATTTCAAAGCATGATCCAACCCAGGATGCAAAACAAAGGGGATAGCTGGTAAGAACTCAGCAAGTCATCAGAGTGCCAGCAAATGGACTGGGCTTGGAGGTGCCAAAGGTAAATAGCTTTAGTTAAAGCCATGAAAACAGATTGTGTTCAGAAACTACTGACAGTAGGGGAAAGAGCTGAGCTCCACTTCAATTTGTGCAGAGGTGATTTGGGTATTCTAAAGAGAGAATAAGGGAGGGTGGAGAGCAGGGACTCAGTAGAGCCAGAAAAGTGAAAAATCACAAAGAATTGGTCCATGTCAATGCCATTAGACCAGCTGTGTTTGTGAGCCAGCAGTAACTGAAGTTAGGATTCTGCCCTCCAAGAGACTGGGGACAGAGGCCCAAACCTTCCAGATGATTACATTTCAAAGGAATGGCTCTCAGGTCCTTGAGAGAGACGCTTGTGAGTTGTAAGAAATACATATTTACAATTATAATCAACTTTTAATAAATCCTCTCAGAAAGGGCCTATGTCAGGTGTTGGCAAAAGCAAACAGTAAATTTTCCTGGCAGCCTTCAGATTTCTCAGGCAGGCTTTTTCATGGGGAATGGGGAGGCTGAGGTCATCCCAGGGACACAGCCCTGGTCTGCTGGAGCCAGACTGGAGGGTGGTCAAGTCTGTTAGTGGAGAGTTCCGAAGTTCTCAGGGGCTGCAGGAATATATTTAAATTAGAAAACCAAGGCAAAGGCACAGCCTAAGAGAGAAAGTCAGATTTAAAGGATGACTACATCAGCAGCAATGGGAAGGATTAAAAGGGTAGACGGAGTTCAATTCTAGACTCCAACTCCTGGAGATGACAGGATGCCCAACCTTTGCCTGCCTTCCTCAGGGTGGGCTTGTTCGGTGGATGAAGCTGATCCTGCAGATTCCAACATCCAGGACTGTGACTAAGCAGGACTAAGACTAATAAAAATTATTCTAAGCAGATTTTCTTTAATCAAACACATACCAGCTGAACAGATGTGTTCAATGTTATTGATACTCAGAGTGACGCAGTAGCCAGCACCAAAGTTAAACAAGATTAAACAGACTCAACTTCTCACAAACCCTTATGCTGGCCCTTCCCCTCCTCTCTTCTACCTACATCCTTGCATCCCTACATCACCTAGGCCTCCAGAATGCCTTCCAGCCTCTGGGACATAACGATTGTCACCCAAAGGCCACCCAACAACAGCTGCCCTTCTGTCCCAGATGAGCACTGTCACTAGTTGTTTTGTGAACCCAAATATTGGGCTTTTCCTATTCCCATCCCCTTAAATTAGCAGTAGGGCCTGTTTGCGAAAAAAGTGAGCTCAAATGGGAAGACAGGCTCCACCATGGTGAGCTCTTGCAGAAGATCGGAAAAGACTTTCTTCTCAGTTCTTTCTCATTGTTCTCAGTGCACAGTCCATGAGATGGAAGCCGTGAAGACGATATGCCAGAGTTTCCGGGAGTATTTAGAGGAAATTGAACAGCACCTTATGGGACAGCAGGCCCTCTTTTCCAGGCACATGTCAGAGGAGGAAAGGTAATTACCTAAGGGAGCCATAAAAGTAAGTACCAGCCCACACACGTGGAGCAAGGAAGGTAATCAGGGCAGGACAGATGAGCACCCTGGAGCAGAGCTAATGAGAAACCAGCCAGCTTTTCCTTTGCTTTCATGGTCTTGTTCTTGCTTTCTCTGTGGGAATCTGTGAGAGCCATTTGCTAGATAGCAATACTTATTCCTTAAGTCAAGGGCTATTGAGAAGGTCAAAAGGCAGGGGCATTGCCAGCAGGATGTCTTTAATCAATGGGATGGGGCTCGTGCAAATGCAAATGTGAGGAGTTAGAAGAGTTTCAAAAATCTGCATTATTTTCACATAGATTGAAAACACGTCCCAAAAGTAGATTCGTCATTCATTGCCTGGGGCTGGGGATGGAAATCGGGTTTAACTGTAAAGGGAGGGGCATACAGGTTCTTCTTGGGGAAATAGAAGTGTTTTAAAACTGGATAGTGGTGATGATTACACAATTTGGTAAATTTATTAAAAATTATTAAATTGTGCTCTTAAAACAAGGGAACTATGTTATACTGCAATAGGGTTTATTTTTTATTTATTTATTTATTATTATTATTTTTTAAAGAAGACAACCTTAGTAATGTCTGCAACTGACACAAATAAAGATGACATTCTCTTTTAAGAAACTGCAAAGGAAGAACCTATATTATGAGGAGACAATGGAAGAGTGCACCTGGGAAGGATTGTTAAATTTGGTTGTTTTCTATTATTTACTTGCAGGGAGGAGGCCGAGCAACTGCAAACGTTACGTGAGGCCCTGAGGCAGCAGGTGGCAGAGTTGGAATTTCAGTTAGGAGACCGGGCTCAGCAAATCAGAGAAGGGATTTTACTGGTATGGGTGATGGGGTGTGGAATTTGACTGTATCCAGCCTACCACAGGAGAGGTGCATTAAATGAGAAACCCGATTGTGCAATCATTTCAGAATCTAGGTTTACATGCCAACGCCTTCATTTTAAGTATACAGAGAAGTACTTTGGTTTGCTCAAGGGTCCACAGCCAGCTGATGGTGATTCTGCATCAGAATTCCGTTCACCTGTCATGCCAATCTTCCCCCTGCCCTGTGCATCATACAGAAGTCTTATTAGCCCATTTTCCAAATAAGAATAAGAATCACAGGCACAGTGAAGCTCATCTTTGGAGCCAATATAAGCTAAGTCACTATCAGAATCTCCTGCTGGCTCGAAGAGCCCATTCTAGAGAACTGACCACCTCATAATGCCTAGCTCGCAAGTTTAAGTAAGCTGTTTGGTGCCAATGGGATGTGCTGTTTATTCTTTTCCCTCTTGTTTTCCTTTTAGCAGCTGGAGGTTCTCACAGCAGAGCCACCTGAACACTACTCAAATCTGCATCAATATAACTGGATAGAAGAAAGCAATGGCCAGACTTCATCTTCTAAAATCCACCCAGGCATGGCCCCAAGGACTGTCTTTCCTCCCAGTGATGGCCAGCAGGCTCCCTGTTCAGGTGGGACCCAGTTGGCTGCCTTCACTCCACCCACCTTGGAGAACAGCACCAGGATGTCTCCTTCATCATCAGCTCGTGCAAAGTTAGGTCCAACCCCTTTGTCAAATTGTCCTGTTGGAGAAAACGATACAGATGTCTTCCTCTAGATCAGAGCAGCTTTGATTACCTTCATACAAAATGTAAAGGTCCAGAATAGATGTAGCAAGGAAATTTCAATTTTCCCCAAGGAGAAGGGTCTGCCAACCGATTGTCAGCTATAGCTTTCATATTCTACCCTATGGTTAAACCCAAGAGGAGTTTAGAATACTTTAATATTCATTCAATATAGAATAACTGATCACCTAGTCTGTCCCTGGCACAGAGTATGCAGCAGTGACTAAATAGTATACAGTCTCTGCCCTGCTGGAACTTACAGTGTGGTGGGGGAGATAGAATTGCAAACAAAAAGTATCTGAGACAGATCTCAGTCAATATAGAAGTTTATTTTGCCAAGGTTAAGAATATACACCCAGAAGACAGGTCTGTGCCTTTCTCCAAAGATGATTTTGAGGACTTCAGCATTTAGCGGGGAAAGAGCTGCTAATGGGGAAAGAGGAAGACATTTTTAAAAGGTGTGGGTACATAAGAGGCAAACAGTCGCCTTCTTTTGGGTCTGATCAGCTTTTCTCTATGCAAGAGGGGGAAGAGGAACAGTCACTTACGCATTCATCTAGCTCAGTGGATCTGCGATTTTACAGAAGGTAAAATAAACATAGGGCAGAGGAAGCAATCGGATATGCATTTGTTTCGGGGGAGCAGAGGGATGGCTTTGAGTCCTGTTCTTTGTCCTGCAGCTGTGAAGAGAAGCTATCAATGTACTTTGTCAGGATAAAATTCAACAGAACTGTTTTAGACTAAAGATTTTAGGGCCCACAAGGAGTTTCCCTTGTGAGGGAGGTATGTAGCTTTTAAAAAAATCTTTGTAGCTATCTCATTTAGAAATAAAATGGGAGGCAGGTTGCCTGATGCAGCTCCCAGCTTGACTTTTCCCTTTTACTTCATAATTTGGGGTCCTGAGGTTTATTTTCCTTTCACAGAATATAACATGTACATACATTTATTATTAAAAACTCTGAAGGAAATAACAAGGTTTTATGAAAGAGAACACAGAAGGGAGCCTGATTTAGATTAATGTTCAGACAGTCCTGGTTGAGGAAGTAACAACAGAAGAAGGAAGGAGGATCCAGGCCTCAGAGGTACCAGACTGTCCAAAACCCTCCAGTCACGCAGCCGGTGGGAGTACCAATGAAGCGCCTACTGTGTGCAGACCACTTTTTTAGTGCTGGAGACAGTCATAAATAAGACAGATGGACTTTCTACTCAGAAAGAGTTGGATGAAGAGTAAGACCGAAAACAAACAAACAAACAAACAAAATCCAACAAGCAAATAATTACAATCCTGAAAAGAGCCTTAGAAGACAGTGTGATAATATTGCAAAGGGAGATGTGGCGTGAAACTGTACTGCATTTGTCAGGGTGCTTGTGGAAGGGGAGGCTTTTTGGGTAAGACCTGAATGGTGAGGAAATGGAAGCCAAGTGCAATTTTGCAAAAGAACATTCAAAGCAGAAGCAATGGAAAGTTAACGGGCCACCAGATGTAGAGACAGCCAGTGCTGCTGAGTGTGGTGGGGCATGGGGATGGAGGGAGGGAAAGGCTGAGAGGGAGTCGGGCAGACTCTAGGCCATGGCCAAGTCTTTGCACCTGAATCCTTTTTCCAAGGGTAATGGAAAGCCACTGTAGGTTTTCAGCAGGGTCATCATATAATCTGATTTATGTTTTAAAGTCATGCTGGCTGCTTTATGGAGAAAGCATCCCTGGGGGCCTAAAGCGAGGCAGAGTGCCCAGCTAGGAGGCTGTTGCTGTCATCCCCGAGGTGAGAACCAAATGTCCTCAAGTTGCTTCTATCCAGCCTTGGAAGTTTGTGAGGCTCCCACCCCAGTGGAAATGCAGGGAATGGCACACAAAGGCCAGAGGCACTGGGTCTCTAAGGAATGGGGAATAGATGCAGAATGGAATAGTCAGGAAAAGTTGCTGGGAAAAGTAATGCCATGAGGGAAGTTTATAATTTGTATGAAAAGATGGTCAAAGGAGAGGTCACTTCCTAGCAAGTAACTTCAGAAACTAATTAAACCACCCACTACTCAAAACCATCTCACGTCCTGGTTGCACTCTTCCTCTTCCTTGCTTTTTGGAAAGTCTTTGACTCAGTGGGGCCTTCCTACCCTTGGGACACCACACTGTTTTATCCATGGACTTACATCCTCAGAATGTGGACATCCCATTCTGTCCTGAATTCTCTTTTCTTTCTCCATTCCTCTGTCCTCAGCGTACACACAGACTCTCCAAGCATCTATGAGCCTGATTCCCAGCTCTCTCCAGTATGCCAGCCCAGCATTCCCTACTGTCCACATGACATTTTGACGTGGAAGACTTGGCTGTATGTCTCACTCGTAGCTAAAGCTGACCTGGTCATTGCCCTGACTCAGTTCATCTTCCTGATCCTCTCCGTAAGTGGCATAGCCTTTCTCCTTGGTGCAGGCTGAGCGCCACAGTGTGCATGGTCTCCTGCCCCTCTACCCTGCCCTGCTCAGTTGGTCAATGACCACACCAGTGCTGAGTGTACTACCAAAAAATACCTCCCAGAAGTCCCCTCAGAACCAATTACCTGGCGACAGTGCAACATAGGTGCCGCCTAACAGCCTCCAGCCGCTTTCTCTCCAAACTGCACTGGCCTCTGCCAGATTGGGCTCCCTTAGCCACCAAGTGGGTCATATTTCCCGGACCTACAGTGAATACCCAGAAAGTACTTTTAGAATATCCCAGAGAATGAGAGAGAAATCACAGGATCATACTTCCCAGAGCAGCCTTCCACCAGAAATGAAAGTCCAGGCCTTGGAGTTATTATGCCCCTCTCCTCGCCCTTCACTGCCTCATTCCTTTTTGCCACATCCCCATCTTGGCTCCTATGTCATAGCTCAGCTTCCAGCCAAATTGTCTCCTGATGCATTGCGTTTCTGCCTCCAAATCGTTTCCCTTGCTAAACTCCTAAGCTTTTACTCTTTACCCAGATCTGGCTTTTGACCTCCCCTTCTCCATGTAAACTCCAAGCTCTCATGCAGTTTATCCCTTGCTCCTTCCCTGTAACACCTACGGAATGAAAAGGAACACCTGGCTCTAGGATGTCCCTCACCTGGCAGCCATCTGCTTTACCAGTCTCATTTCCTGCTCTGCCCTCAGATGAATCTCCAATTCTATTCCCCTAAACCACCTCGTGTGTTCCTGCTCCCTCTCCTTTGCTGAAACAAATGAAGTATCTCACCAGTAAGTCCTAGCGCAGACCCCATCTCCTGCACAGGCTTTCCTTGATGATCTGTGGCAGAAGCGATCCTTATTTTTTGAAACTCCTATATCACTTTGCTTTTTTGTTAGGACACTGAAAACCTCCTGTCTTGTGTTACCATTATCCGTGTAGGTCATATCTTCTCCAGTAAACTTAAAGCTACTTGAGGACTGTGTAGCACCCAATACCCTGTGTTTAAGAGAGACTATCTGGATGAAAGTACACACTCCTTTCTTTATCATGTGTGATCTCGGGCACTTGCTCTCTTTACCCTAGTTTCTTCCTCTGTGAAACAGGGAGAAGAAAAACAACATAGAGTTGTTGGACAGAATAAATACAGTGAATCCCGTGTAGTATTTAATCCAATGCCCATCGCATAGTAAGTGCTCAATGCATGTTGGCTGTTATTACAAGTGCACGTACCAATAACTCAATAAATGCTAACTGTAATTACTGTCTTCCTTCTGTTGAAAAGAACTCTGTTAGCGAAGTACTTTGTGCACAAAGAATATTACCTACTGCTTGATGAATGAATGAGATGAGGATAAATTATCAGTCTCAGGAGACAATGAAGAGAATGAATTGGCTATGGTAGAAGCACGGTTGTATGTTGTAGAAGGAACTGAGTTTAGATTGTAAAAAGGGACTTATTTATGGATGGTTTTGATGTCAGAAAGATGACTTCATATGTGATGGAGGAGGGAAAAGACCATTTATTATCTTCTGATGAAGAGTAGCAAATGGAACAAAGGTCTCCAAACATTTCATGGTATTTCCTGTTTTACTCTCCTAATTCTCCAAAAAAGAGCACAGAAGGGAAATCAAAATGTAGAGAGGCTGCTCTATCCCACCCAGGACCTTTGCTATCTTCGGTGCATGATGAACAATATTTGCTGATGCTGCATCCAAATACCACCCCCGATTCTCAGGCCTTCATGCTCAGACTGAATTACACCACTGGCTTTCCTGATTTGTGTAATAAATGTGTGTGTACACACACTATATACATATATATACACACACACATATATATACATATACACACACACATATATGCATACACATATAAATATGTATGTGTATATATCTCTATGTGCAGGCACACACATGCACACACACACACAAAACCTACTGGTTCTGTTTCCCTGGGAAACTCTGACTAATACAGTAAGGAAGAGCTAAGATATAGGGAGACTATCCTACAAAAATACATACTGAGTCCTGCAGTTTATTACTAATAAGAAGCAACTGAGCTCTGGGGTTAAATTCAGGATTTGGGGCTTAAATCCAACTCCATTACTTATTATTTGTCTTGGATAAAGTATGTAACTTTCCTAAGCCTCAGTGTCATCATCTGTAATTTAACAGAGTTAATGTATACAGAGCCCTTTACAGCAAGCCTGGAACATGGTTAGTGCTTAGCAAATGGTAGTACTGTGATGGTTAGGATGGTGATGATAGTAACAAGAGTAGTAACAATTTCTTGAATGTCTACCTACAGGCAAGGGACAGGGCTAAGTGCCTTATTTGCATTATCACTTATCTTCACAATAATCCTGAAAAGTGGGAATTAATCTACCCACACATACACTCACACATACATACACGCACACTCATTCAAAAAGACTGTAAGTTGTCTAAGCTCTGGCAACTATTAAGGGATTGAGGTGACTCTTTGATTTCTTGATTTGTTAAATCAGTGGTTTGTCATGGCTCTGCCAAGTTTTGGGGCTTATGTGGTGCCTACTGCTAGGCCCAAGTCAACCAGAGGAGTCCTGCTTCTGTCTGCATTATACATTGAACATTAGCAGAAATTTATTTAAAAAAAAAAAGATCTCATTGCTATAGAAAAGTTTGAAAAATACTGCACTGTGCTAATTGCATCTGATGCTTGCAGTCAGGTATCGGTTCTGAGTTGCTTTCATACAAGGAGATGAGTTCCGCCACATAGGAATCCTTTTAAACCATCATCCTAGCAACTCTTAGCTTACTACTACTTGCCCACTGCCAAGAATAATGGCAAGAGTCTTTTTGCAGTTCTGTAATCTTACTGTTCCATTATGAAGTCCCAAGATCCTGTATTCCCTTTTTTGTCTTATGCATTGACCATATTCAAGATGACTATATTCAGGAAAATCCAGATCACATATTTGAAAATAAATGGTATCATTGTACTAAATATTTGCAGAAAGTTAACATAGCAAACCTTTTAATTATAAGACCAAACTCAAGTTTGGAGTCATCTCATTTAAATGGAAATGAAAAACAAGACAAAGTAAAGTCACACTATGTGATTATTTCCAAATTTAGAAATTAGCCAAGGGAAAATGTGGCCCCTTCTACATTAAAGCACAGGGTCCTACCCTGTATTAATTTCATTCCATCCAGATTCCATTTCAGTATTCAGAGCCAAAAGCGTTGAATAGGTAGGATCAAGTTGAGAAACAATACTTGGAAACTCAAGTCACATCTTTTCCTTGATTTCGTTACACACAAGTGAAGACCCAAGTTGCATCGTGGAGACAAAAAGATAAAACCTTGAAGCTTGCTCTGAACCACAGTGTATGCATAGGCCACGTAGATTCGTTTTTTAGGCCACAGAAAAATATTCCCCAGAAAAATGTCCATTAGGTTTTGTTTATTTAGCAGATATTCTCTTATAAGTGAATTACTCTCTGCAGAGCTGGAGCCCTTTTATTTTTTCTTCAAAAGCGAATAATTCTGCTAAAGATGAAAAATGAAATCAAAAGACTTTTTGAAGACACAAGACTCTGGTCTGTTGTAATTGTTTTTTCTTTGTTGGGAAAATAATCAGTTTTCAGGGTGTAACACAAGTCAAACAAATAGAACATTTGTAAAGAGGTTAGAGGATCGAAGTGGTGTCCCTTTGAGAAGAAAAATTTCAGAGTATTTTCATGTGGAATGGTGAGTTGCATATATAAGTTCAAATTGTAATTTAAAACAACAAATAGTTCATGATGTACAAGAATTGTAGGTTATTAAAAGCCTTGTTAAATTGTTTTCTTGAAAATTGAGAGAACAGGAACAGAAGCCAAAATATGGATGGCACTCTTCTCTAACCCAAACTCAGCCTCTAATTGCCTAATCTTAAAACACTGGTAGATCAGAGGTTGGTACAGGGTGCTTCCTCTCAGAATCTGTCCCCAATTAAGAAAAGAAAGAACCCTTCACATCAAGAATGATTTCAGATCATAAGAATCAATTGAAGATTTTTCGTTTTTGAGTACTTTAAGAACTCAATGCCATCCAATGCTGCTAATCCCCTCCAAAACTCAGAGCCAAACCTTATCTTATTCATTCACAAGGAAAATGAAAGAAACCATGTCCTCAGCGTACCAATGCTTTCTTTATTCCCATGATCATCTAGTAATTGCTTGTTTGCTCACGGCAATCTACCAAAGTCACAAGATATCTATATTTTTCTTTTTAAAAACTGAAAGTATTTGGGGATATTTTATGACTGTGTAGTTGATAGGATTTAAGAAATGATGTTTCCTGTATTCTCTATCCCCAAAACCAAGTGTGTGTGTGTGTGTGTGTGTGTGTATGTATGTATGTGTATATATATATATATTTTTAAAGTCACTTGTTTCTACTTTGGATAATTTATATCCTTCTATGGACATGGATAGGCATTTGTCAAATGCATTGCTTTGTTAGCAACTCCTATGAATAAAATTAATAATTTACTTACATTTTGTGTTATATGCTGTGCTGAAAGCTGTTGAAACTTGTGAACTTCATATTGTTTTGAGGAGTACATTGACACTGATACACTAGAAGGTGAGATTTCCTGCCTGGGGCAGCAGCAGCACTCTGATTCCTGCCCAGCCTCACTCTTTCCCTGTCTGTTCCACACAGCCCCAAACTCCACCAGCCTCTGTGCTTCTTCTTCTGCCCCCATTGGAGGCTTCAGGGCCAGATAGTGCAAGGGGTAGACTAGGCTATTTGTTTGTCACTTGGTCACTATATGTGTAGACTTTTGTATCTTGTTTCAGAAAACAATTCCCTACTCTCCATCTAATCTGAATAAATGTAGAGCCATACATTTGCTTTCTCTGAAAACTCCTTATTAAAATAGGGGTGTTCCTTGAAACTTCAGTTTCTTTTCTTGTAGTTTGGTGGTCTGCTTCTGAAAAGCTCTATATTGCAAGAAAACTTTGTGTGGCCTTCTGCAAAACACTCAAATCATGTAGAGCTATAGCAGAAACTTCCAACTCTATTTTACTCACCTTTTTAGCTTTCATAACATCTGATAACAACAGTACCTGGCGGATATAGTTTGGCTGTGTCCCCATCCAAATCTCATCTTGAATTGTAGTTCCCATAATCCCCACATGTCATGGAGGGACCCGGTGGGAGGTTAATTTAATCATGGGTGTGGTTGTCCTCGTGTTTTTCTCATGATAGTGCATGAGTTCTCATGAAATCTCATTATGGTTTTATAAGGGGCATTTCCCCCTTTTGTTTGGTACTTCTCCTTGCTGCCGCCATATGAAGAAGGACATGTTTGCTTCGCCTTCCACTGTGATTGTAAGTTTCGTGAGGCCTCTCTGGTCTTGCTGAACTGTGAGTCAATTAAACCTCTTTCCTTTATAAATTACCCAGTCTTGGCTATGTCTTTATTAGCAGCCTGAGAACGGACTAATACACTAGCCCATTGTCACTTTTCTATAAATGCTTATTAAAATAATTTCCAAAAACTGCTTTTCTGTGTATAAAACAATGTTTGGGGATTTCCTTTGTTTATGATCAAAGGGAAATACCTAAACATATAAACATATATCTATGTAAAGCCATGGTCTACTGTATCATGTCACATTCCCTTTATACCATGGTCTACTATATCATGTAACATTCCCTTTATAAAGACACATAATAGAAATTTCTTTTAAATCGCTACCAAGAAAGGTTAGATTGTTTCGGAGCAACTGATTTATTCATTCTGAAAATTGATTTTGTTCCCCCCCATTTTTTTGTCTGTTTGTTTTTCTGTTTTGGTTTGGTTAAGGAAATCCAAGACTGTTTTGTAGCCCACCTCTGGCTACTGTACATAAAAGGAGCACAGAATTTTTTGAAGAATTATTATTTCTGACTTTATCTTATTTGTCAGCCCTTATTTTTCCTTTCTTCTGATATCTTCATCTTTTTCCACCATGGTGTTTTTTATTTTCCTTTCTGTAAACCACCTCAGATCTCTTTCACAGGGCATTATACAAGCCAATTAATACCACATACATATTCATTTAACGATGAAAATACATATCTAGAGAAAACTAACCACCAGTATCACCATTAGAAAGTCAATCATGCAATACATATTATATATAATATACACATATATGTATGTGTATATGTATGTGTATACACACATTTGTAATTGAAACACTATATATCAACATATATATGTATGTGTATATGTATATATACACCCACCGGGTGCGGTGGGTCACCGCCTGTAATCCCAGCACTTTGGGAGCCCGAGGTGGGCGGATCACCTGAGGTCAGGAGTTTGAGACCAGCTTGGGCAACATGGTGAATCCCCAACTCTACTAATAATACAAAAATTAGCCAGGCATTGTGGCATGTGCTTGTAATCCCAGCTACTTGGGAGGCTGAGGTAAGAGAATCGCTTGAACCCGTGAGGCAGAAGTTGCAGTGAGCGAGATCCTGCCATGGCATTCCAGTCTGGGGCGACAAGAGCAAAACTCCTTCTCAAAAAATAATTATAATAATATTGGAAATACCGTTGTTTCTGTTAATTCTTCTAAGTAAAAGTCAGTACTCCCATCACACTTGCCATCTTTCTTCATTACTTCATTAATTCCTTTCCCTCTGCCTACTCTCTTCAGTTGATACTCCCTAAGTCTCTCTCCTTGAATCTCTTCTTTTCCTATTTTTCCTGAGCAATCGCATTTCCACCTTTGATTCTCCAAGTGCAGATGGCTCACATATGCATACATCTAACTAAGACCTCTGCTGTCCATTCCAAATGGTTATGGTTATTGGAGTTATCATTTCCTTCTCTAAACCAGCTCTATGTGACCTATGCTACCTGTATCAGGTAATACTGTCATCACTTTTACTTTTGTAGGGTGCCAGTCCTTCTGGAACCCTAGTGAGCTGGAAAAGTGATATTGCTCAAGGGCACCCAGACATTGCCTCTATTTATCTACCCTGGAAGGGAATATGGTCCTGCTGGCACTAATTTTGAGTAAGGACCAGAAGAACCCAATATCTACTAAAATTTCCTTAAATGAACATGCAGAGATTTTAGTAAAGATTATTCTAAAGTGATGAGGTTACTCCTGAGTAGAAAAAAAATGAAGCAAAAATTTGGCTGATTCTTAGATCTGGAAGACTCTATTCTCCACAGACAGAAGCATCTCTAACTGTGTGTCCCAACAAGAAGCTCAATACCTGGAAAAAAAATCCCAGTAGGCTGTATTTGTTCCCACCTGTGTGGGCACTGCACTTTCAATAAGATTTTGGAACCTGGGCCAATTAGGAACTCATAGTGTTTTTGTGTCTGAGTATGTGTATGTGTCTGTGTTGTGTAGATGTATGTGACTCTGTGTGACTTTATGCATGTATGTGTGCTGGATTTTGTCCTATAAGTGTGTAAATAACCTAAAATGCTAGTTACCTTATCCAGAATTCCGAGAATTATCTTTGAATCCTTCCACAGTCGGTAAGAAAATTACATAAAACCCTCAATTCTCTTCCCGTTCCTACTTCTACTGCCTTGATTCTACCCTTTTTATCCCACAGCTAGATGATTTCCAAATTCCTCTAGGTGATTTCTTTTCTCTAATATTTATCCTCTGATCCATATTTATACCAAAAGAACCAAAAATCTGATTGTGCTATTCTCTAACATAAAAGTCTTCAATGAGTTCTCATTGCATGCGGGATATAGTCTTAACTCTTCCTTGTCCTACAAATCCCCATGATCCCACCCCTATGTGGTTTTATCCCATACAAATTCCTCTTCAAACCCTGTATGCCACTTATAACTCCCAGTGCAGGACACTGCTGTGCTCTTCAGTCCTCTATCCAGCTATTGCCTGTTTGTGAGTCCTCTTCATACTCTCCGATTCTCATGGGCTCCTTTTCCTGGCTCTGGCTAGAAAACTGTGGCTTTGGATTACCTGCATTGTCATGAGCTTTGTGCAGTTGGGTCTACCTCAGGGCAAAGTGGCCAGACAAGAGAGTGTGCAGAGCCTCTACTGCTGTAGCTGCTATCCCCAATTCCACCACTGCTGCTGCCCTTGCCACCGTGTTGTAATGCCATTCGTTACCGATACATGTCGGGAGTAGGACTGTGATAGGCAAAAGATTTCTGCTTTCCAGGAGCTTCTTTCCCAATCCTCTGGCCCGAGAGAGAGTTTGTCTTGCAGCTTTTTCTGTTAGCACCTTTTTCACAAGATTCAGACTGCTCTAGAATTTATGCCAGAAAATATTGGAGAAAATAAAAAAGCAGAAATGTTTCCATAGTTGTTTTTCTTTGAGTTTTTAAATTCTCTCCTCCAGTTGACCTGCTATTATTTACTTTTCAGAGTTCTCAGCTTCATATATTCTGAGGACTTTTCATGGTGCTTAGTGGAAAAGATAGCATGTACTTATGCTGTCATAATCAGAAATGAAATTTGCCCAACCTAATTGTATTTAAGATTCTTATTATAGTAAAAATTGCTGACACTTGCTTACCATGTGCTAATACTGTGCTAAGTTCTTTATATGCATAATTTACCTACCATATTTGGGAAATTTTCAACCATTATTTCTTCAAATATATTTCTGCACGTATTTCTTTCTCTTCTTTTTCCAGGATGACAGTAGCTCAAATGTAATAACTTCTGATATTACCCCCCAGTTCTTTGAGTCTCTGTTCATTTTCTTATCAAACTTTTTTTTAGAATAACAAACATTTCTGGTAAATAGGATCATCCTCATTTTAAAGATGAGGAAACAGAAGCTTACAGAGATTAAGTGATTTGCTCAGTGTCACACAACTAGAAAACCAGGTATGATCCCAGGTTGGTCTGACTCCAGAACCAAACTCTGAACCACTGTCCAGTATAACCGTGGCCAGCTCTGTCATGCAGCCCAAGTTAGGCCAGAGCCACCGACATTCCAATTACAGGTGAGGAGTAGACAGCAGTCTGCTCTGAAACCCATGTTGTTCTAGCTTTCAGCATTGATTAGGTCAAGTAGAAAGATGTACTTACGCACAGTGTCAGTTGAGATTTAATATTGCTTTGTGTTAGTTATTGGGCAGGTGTTTGTTTAAAGGAAGTGGAAACAGGTGTGTGGGCCCTGATTCAATTACATGATGGAGGGGGACACACTGATCCATGGCCATTTTCAAGGAGAGATGATGATTGTGCTAATTAATCATTTGTCTGTCAGAACAAAATAGAACATAATAGAAAATGATGTTCCAGTTGCCATAAGAATGGGACACAGACTCACATGTCTGGCTCTCCCAACAACCAGATGCAACGGTTTATGATGACAACAATTAAGATGCAGTACCTGAATCCTCCTGGATCATCACGTCTGAGATGGCTTGAAGGAAAGGTGCTTTATAAACTTCTGCCAACAGCACAGGACCTCATCCAACAGGAATAGCCTCTCAAAGGAACCTTTCCCTTTAAAGAGATTAATTGAGTCTTTTCAGATCATGAAGATATCCCTGATAAATGGCTGGAAGGGACATTTTCCATTCTGTGGCTTGGGAAACTCAATCTGCCTCACCTGATCAAGACATTCATACTCATAAATGTGGTATCATAATAATATTTAACTCATTCTTTCCTTTATTCACTTGCCACTTAACAGCCAGAGTGGCCTTTTATAAACATAAATCAGGAACATTGGCCACCTACTTAAGAATCTCCAAAGGCTCTTTAAATCCACATTTAAAATGGAATCTCAACTCCTTATAAGATCTGCAAAGTGCTACATGACCCGACCTTGCATAGCTCTCTGACCTAATTTCATACCATTTTCTTCCTCCTTTCTCTCACTATGTTGCAACATCGTGACTTCATGGGTGTTCTATTTTCTGAATGTATTAAAGCTCATTTTCATGCCAGGGGCTTTTGCCTCTTTGCATTTGCTTTTCTACTTTTCCCAGATATTCACATTGCTGGTACCTTCTCATTCAGATCTCTGTTCAAGTGTCACCTCTTCAAAAAGACTTCATTGACAATTATATCCAAAACAAGGCTCTTCCTACACACATCTCTGCACAGTCTATATCCATTGACCCTATTTTGTTTCTTTCATAGCATGTATTATTTGTATTTTTATTTCTTTATTAGCTCTCTCTCCTACTGAAATGTAAGCCTTATGGAAGAGAAACTTGTCTCTCTTCTTTCCACATTTTATCCCCAGGCCTAAAGCACTTCCTGGTACATAGTAAGTTCACAAAGGATTTCATAAGATACTTAATTAATATTAATTAATCAATATATTAACACTAACAAACAATGTCTATGCACAAACAAGGCAGTTCAATCCAACAAGGAATTTTTAGTTTGGCGAGGAAAACTATGTCCTCTCCTGCTAGTACCTTGACCTCTCCTGTTGCAAACTGGACTTCTGGGCATCCAGTCATACTTCTTCTACCCTTTTGGTGAATAGCTCGATAGGGGCAAGTTCTCAGGGGAGGGCCGCCCTCAGGGGAAACTTCTAAAAGGAACAAACTCCCACTCAAGAAGCTCTTTCCTTTGATGTATATAGATAATATATTATCTGCAATTCCAAGGGGTTGAACATTAGGAAAAGTGGACATTGATTAATAGTTTACCTCTGTGCAGGACTCAGGTAAATTGGAACAGACCCAGATAAGATTCCTTCCCTGCCACCTGCACTATTGTTTCTGATGGAAAAACCTAAAGATTAGGGAGAAACCACTTTAGCTGGGTGCCCCGTTTTTGTTGTTAGAAACTTCTTTGTCCTAAGACCGGGGACCTGCTTTATTTGACATCAGGGTCATCTGATGCTTCAGTGGAAATTACACTTGCTTGACTTGCTATTGGTTAGAGTCAAGGTATTTAGCAACTCCGCAAAGTTGGATGTTAGCTAGTAGAAACCTGATAAAATACAAGTGACTTTTTATCTAATCACAAATGCAAGTAATATTAACCCAATGAAGAAAACTGAAAAAGTTAAAGTATACTTTATTGGCCTGTGAGAAATTAACTGGTCTATTATGTAAAGTAGCAATTTTATCAAACATTTGTCTTTCACTCATCATAAAACAAACCTTTCTCATGCTGTCCTTTAAATTAGATTTATTATCTTGCTAGTTCCCTCATTAATGAGTTTAGTAACATTTGGACAATTATTATGTATCTAAATAAAACTATTTTCTAAAATCATTTGGAAAATTATACATTTTACACAATTAACTTAATACTGTAATTTGTATGAATAGGTTTGATTATACTAAAAGGAAAATAAATCTGGCATGTAAATCTGCTTAGTTTCTTAGGAAGGAAATTAGTTGCTTTTTAAAGTCAGGTTATTGAGGTGTAAGTCACGTACAGTAAATTCATCCTTTATGGTGTACAGTTGTACGAATTTTGACAAATACATTTAGTCATATACTACCACCACAAAGCAAGATATAGAATATTTCTATCACCCCAAATGTCCCCTTATGCCCCTTTTTGTTGTCAATACTCAGTTTTAAATCTAGTCCCCTTTTTTTGTTGTTTTGTTTTGTTTTTGGTACTGTGTTTTTGAATACAAGTTCTTTACCAGATATATGTTGTTTACCAAATATTTTCTCCGAGTATATAGACTATCATTTAACAGTGTCTTTTATAGAGAAACTGTCATGACAAAAGTCCAGCAGTGGGTTGTAGGAGTGTAGGCATGAGGGCTAGGGTTGGAGTAGGTACCACATTGAAACAACAGAGAAGGAAGGCCCCTGTTCTATTAGGGATAGGAGACACGAAGGCAGGAAGAGCATCTGGGCTAAGCATTAGGGACATGGATACTGGGCAGGGGTCTCAGGTGGAAGCCAGTTACAGGAGTAAGCTGAGGTGACAGAAGATGGGGGCACAAGGGTGGCCACACTAGAAGCAGATGGTGACTGATGTCTGACTGACCTACTGGCCTATAGCTTTTGGAATACCCCTTTCTTGTGACTGACTAGGTTCAGGCCCAGAATCTGGGGTGACAGTGGATCCTTGGGAAGGAGTCTTTAACCCGAGCTTAAAAAGTTAGGAGGACTCCATCCTGTGGAATTCCACAGACTATATCAAAGGCAGAATCATTATCCTATGTGACTGTGCATTTCAAGGACTTTCTTCTAAACTTGCTTTGATAATTATATGTTGCTTTGCTAATTTGGATGCAGAACAACATAGTCAGAATATAGTTTAAATATAGTGAAACCATATTTACTGGTTTATTCACTAAATAGCTGTTGACACATACGCTATGCTGGGCACCGTTGTAGAGTAGGGTCACAACAGGCAAAGCAAGAGAGACAGGTCTTGCTTTCATATGGTTCATGTTCTAGTAAGGGAGGACAGAGTATGAATAGACAAGTAAACAAATATGCAAAGAAATGAAATTTCAAATAATGGTGAAGTGCTTTTATATAATCAATAGAAGATAGGATCACGATGGCAGGGGTCATATTGTACTGGCTCATCGAGCTAGGATGGCTCTGCCATTGGGGTTGTAAGCTGAAACATGACTGAGGCAGGTCTCAGTCAATAGAGGTTTTCATTAGCTGAGGTGGAGGGTTCATCTAGGGAAAAAAATAAAAGCCACAGGAGAATCTGTGACCAGTGCTTTTTCCAAAGGGGATTTGGGGAACTTCAGTATTCAAAGGGCAAGCAGGAGGGGAAAATAAAAAGAGAGGGAGGACAGGCAATGAGGAAGCCTCACGTTCTTGTGAGGCTCTGATTAGCCTCAGTAAATCTGCATTTTTACATGTGAAAAGAGGGACCAGAGAAAAACTGGACTATATATTATCCCTGCTCAGTAAATTTACATTTTATATAACATAAAGTAAATATGTGAAAAGAGGGAATAGAGGAGATTAGGCTTTTGTGTGACTTTATTATAAATCCAAAAAGATATTAACAAGTATTGGCGAGGCTGTAGCAAAACTGGAACTCTCTTACATTGCTAGTGGGAAAGTAAAGTGGTTGTAGCCACTTCAGAAAATAATTTGTCAGTTGCTCAAAATGCTAAGCATAGAGCTGCCATTTGACCCAGCAATTCCACTTCTGTCTACCCAAGAAAATAAATGTGTGTGTTCACATGAAGACTTGTACATGAATGTTCACAGAAGCGATATTCATAATAATCAAAGAGTAGAAATAACATCACAAATTTTCATCAGCTGATGAATGGATACACAAGATGCAGTCTATCCATGCAAAGGAGTATTCTTCAGCAATTAAAAAAATGAAATACTGATGTCTACTACAACAATGTGGATAAACCTCATAAACATACTGAGTGAAAGAAACCAACCACAAAAAATAATGTATTTTATGATCCCATTTGTGTAAAATGTTCAGAATAGCCAAATTAATAGAGACAGAAAGTGGCTTAGTGGTTGTCTAGGGCTGGAGAATGAGAAGGGAGAATGGGAGTGACTATGACTGGATAGGAGGTTTCTTTGGGGGATGATGAAAATATTATGAATTAGATTATGGTGATGGTTGCACAATTCTGTAAATACACTAAAAACCAGTACATTGTTCCCTTTAATTGTATTGTTTATAAATTATATCTCAATGAACTATTAAAAAAAATTGAGACCAACATGCAAACACCTGAGGGGCAAGGCGTTTCCAGAGAGGGAACTGCAAGTCTGAGCGCCTGAGGTGGAAATGAATTTGCTTTATGTTTGGAACAGAGAGGATGTCAGTAAGGCTGAAGTTAGTTGAGGAAGGAGAAGGAAGTAGGGGCCAGTTCAGCCTAAGTTTGTTAAGGCATGGCCAGGAGTTTGGATTTTATTTGGAATGTGATGAGAAGTCACTGGAGAGTTTGTAAGATAGTGACACGATGTGACGCATTTTAAGAGTAGTCTGGCTACCTTGTGGGTATTTACTCTGGGGGCATGAAAGGATGCAGTAAGACCAGCTAGTAGCCATTGCAGTAATTTGGGTAAGACTCAGAAATGCTGTAGATTTTTTTTCTTCTCTTTTTTCTTTTTCATAAGCAAAAAGCAAGGTCACCTTATATTTAGTAGAACGGTTCTCATGAGCCATCCCAGGACAAGACACTAGCCAAAATATTTGACCCACTGTTAATCTTTACTACCCTAAACAAGATATACAAAAAATAATCTGTTAATACTGAAAAGTTTAAGCTACTCTTATATAAATAGTATTTATAAAGGAAGTATTATCCCAATTTAGCATCTAAATTCACTTTTCCCTTCAAAAAGCACTGTCAAGGTAAAATATGGGCCACTTTTTGTGTCTCTGACAATTCTTTCCACACTAATTCCCTGGCTTACAGCAACAAAATGGGTTTTCTTCATCATAAACTACATTCATCAGTTCTAAATTTGGAACAGGAACAATAAGACATCTGCAGAAAAACAGAATTTACATCAGACTCTTCTTGCCCAAGGGGTTATTTGCTTTGTGCAAACTAAAGTGGGTGGCAGAGAATAGGCAGGCTTTGTTAGACCATTACTCATGTAATGAGATTTGAAGTCTGCTATTCAACACAATTTTCAATGGGCACTTTCCCCAGGGCTAAATTGCTGCTTACAGACATTTTGATTATCAAATATAATTTAAAAGTAAAAAAGGACAAAATACCCCTTATTTTCTCTAACCCCTACCCTTTGAGTTTGTCAGTTTATCTAATAGAGAGGAGGTTTGCATATCAGGGAACTGTGCTCAACCTTGGAATGTCTGACTCTCATCTGGGACTCCTCCAGCCTTCCTTCTATCCTGTGACAGGTCCCAAGGTATCTCTCCAGATGCCCCAGATATTTCTATATCAGGAGCCAATCAACCTTGAAAGTAAGAGTGATTTGACACCTTGTCTTTCAGTCAGCCCCAAACATTCATATACAGGCTAAGTATCCCTTATCTGAAATACTTGGGACCAGAAGTATTTCAGTATTTCAGATTTTTTGTTTGTTTGGATTTGGGAGCATTTGCATTATGCCAATTGAGAATCCCTAATGTGAAAATCCGAAACCCGAAGTCCTCCAATGAGCATGTCCTCTAACCACTATGCCGGCACTCAAAAAGTTTAGGATTTTGGAGCATTTGGGATTTTAGACTTTCAAATTGGAGATGCCACTGTACCACATGTTCATTTCTCTATAAAACTGAGCCATCCCCCCCGCCCCCCACACTGGTTACAGATCCTGTTAATCAATTCTAAATCTGCTCCTGTCTCAGTGCAATTTTCTTCCAGGTTCTACCCTTCATAATGCTGTGCATCCTCTTGTGAAGTTTGTTGTGCCCCTAATCCCTTTAACTGTTCATTCCTGTCCCAATTATAGCTTGGATTCTAAAAAGGTTGAAGTATGCATTAAAGTAGATTTGCAGGTAGCTTTAGAACTTTAAGCTCAAGTCCTGTCTCTGAACTGGTATGACACTATCTTACTGATAGGGACAGGAGACAGGGAAATTCTGGGCAGAAGAGAGTAGGTTCCTGGTAAGGGCCCAACCCTCAAGGTTGGAACTGCAGCCCAAAGTGAGAACATACATTCCTATTTTCCCACTTGAATGTTGCCTTTTCCAAAACCATCCATGGCCCACTCTGCCTCCCATCCTGTGCCCATAAAAACTACAGGATCCACTGGCAGCAGACAGGAGAAGCAGCTGGAGGTCAGAGACTATGGTTGAATGTCAGAGAGAAGCAGCTTGACTTCAGAGGGACAGTTTGATGGGATAGCTTCAAAGAGGAGTCTGGCTGGGTACAGCCGGATTCTGGGGAAAGATTACCTTTCCACTCTATCCCCTTTTCAGCTCCCTTTCCCACTGAGAGCCACTTTCATTGGCAATAAAATCCCCTGCATTTGCCATCTCCAATTTGTTCATGCAACCTAATTCCTCCTGGACAGTGGACAGGAACTTGAGTGCGGCTGCAAAAGGCTGTCACACTGACCCTTCACTGAGCTGTTAACACTTAAGCCATCCATGGACAGCAAAGCTAAAAGAGTACTGACTAGAACACTCCTTCTGGTGCTTCAGGCGTTGCAGGCATCCCCATAGGTGATGCCATGGGGCCAACACAGATTCGTTCCTGATGGCACCCAAAAGTGCTCACCCTGGCTCCTTCAGCTGCTTACCTGTGTGCTCCCTCCCACAAGGGGTTGAGCACAGCAAGTCTGAGTGAGTGGTTTGCCCAGGCCAGTGCCTGTGCACTCCAGTTCCCACCTGTGAAAGGGTCAGGGTAATTTCCTGCTTCATTACCACCTGTTGCCAAGTAACATTGCACCTCACCGTGATCACTCATTGCTTTATGCCATGGTAGTAGCCTGGTAGGTCCACTAGCTCTCGCTGTCAGTCACCTGCTGTGCATGTCCCACCCCACCACACCCCTCCAAACTGGGTACACTGGAATGTCTGGCTATCTTCTACACCGTGCTCAGACTAGGGGGAATCATGGGACCCTGTCTCAGGCCCTCTCCACATAAGTCCACCATGCTGGCATTCCTGCTATGCCCATTCCACATAGCCACAAGACACTTTGCTAGATGATCAACCAGAATCTCATATGGAAAGCAAGCTGTAAATTCCCTGAGCTCTGGGATTGTCAAACCTCTCAGGGAATCCCAGAGATCTAATAGAACACCGGAAACAGGGCACAAAGCCCACACTAAAAATGAGATTAATTTTTCCTCCTCTCTCACCTAGCTTTTCCTACCCTTAGCCCCACAAGGTCTTTTGTGTAATGGAAATGTCCCTTCTGGCATAACTTCTGTTCTTTCAGGCTTCAACAATTGATCCTGATTTGTGAAAACCCCATTTGGGAATTTTCTAGAAAACTATTATTTTTCTTTCCTAAAGCCCTGTTTTTATGATTTTTGTCTTAATAGGGACTTTAAAATGCTCAAAGCTGAACGATGACTTTTTTGTTCTCAGCACTGTCCATCTTCCCCTTTCCTGGAGCCAAAAGTCTCAGACTCTCGGCCAAGTCTGAATGTCAGAAAAACTGCTTGGCAAGATGGATGGAAGTATACTTTACCAAAAAGAGAAAATACATCATATGGCCTTTCAAAACATTATTATGGATGTTGTTTCATGGCTGTATTGTATTCTTATAAATTGTGTTCCTATCCTGCTGATCGCCCATATTGATATATAAATAACTTCTCCTGTTACTAAAATATCACCTCTCAATATACATATAAAAGAAAACCTCACCTACAACAACCTTACTCCATACCCTCTCCATGTTTTTTTTGTTTTTGTTTTTGTTTTTTAGGCGGAGTCTTGCTCTGTCGCCCAGGCTGGAGTGTAGTGGCTTGATCTCAGCTCACTGCAAGCTCCGCCTCCCAGGTTCATGCCATTCTCCTGGCTCAGCCTCCCGAGTAGCTGGGACTACAGGCAGGCGACTGCCACCACGCCCGACTAATTTTTTGTATTTTTAGTAGAGATGGGGTGTCACTGTTAGCCAGGGTGGTCTCGATCTCCTGACCTCGTGATCCGCCCACCTCGGCCTCCCAAAGTGTTGGGATTACAGGCTTGAGCCACCGCGCCCAGCCCCTCCATGTTAAGTCATTATCATTTATTTAAATCTTTGCAAATCTGATCAATTTGTTTTGCATTTATCTGAATGGTAATGAGGTTATACATTTTTGACCTTCTCTGATTTCTTTTTCCTTTTTTATTTTTTAATTGTATATTCAAATTATTTGCCCATTTTTCTATTAAGTATATTTTGGGAAGTGTAGAAATAAATAAAGACCATTCAAATGAAAAGAAGCTGAGACTTTCCATTCAGAGCTTGCCATAGCAAGGCCGTCAGCCATCATCACTCCTGTTTGTCAGAGACTCAAGGGCAGTAAAGGGAATGGGAAAGCTTTACAGTGAGGGTGATATGGTTTGGCTCTGTGTCCCCACTCAAATCTCATCTCAAATTATGATTCCCACGTGTTGACGGAGAGATCTGGTGAGAAGCAACTGGATCATAGGGGAGTATTTTCCCCTTGCTGTTCTTGTGATACTGAGTGAGTTTTTATGATATCTGGTTGTTTGATAAGTGTCTTGTGCCTCCCCCTTCTTCCTCTCCTGCTTCCCTGTGACAAAGTGCCTGTTTTCCTTTCACCTTGCACCATGAATGTAAGTTTCCTGAGGCCTCCCCTGCCACACAGAACTGTGAGTCAATTAAACCTCTTTCCTTCATAAATTATACAGTCTCAGGTATTTCTTCATAGCAGTGAATGGACTAATACAGTGGTGAAAAAAAAGTAGGTTTCGGTATGCCCTAATTGCAAACTGTTGGCATAGGGAAGCTGGAGGCTGACTAACTACAAGGAGGGGATTTTATATGATTTATAGATGAAGATTCTGGTTGATTTATGAAGTTGAATGTGTAATTAGAGAAGCCGACATGACCAAGTCCTTACCATTTGGACCAAGCTCGATTGCTGCAGAAGTTGAGGGTCAGAATTCTTTTTATATGTGGTCTGGTCATTGTCTGTTTGTATTTTCAGACTCCTAGAAGGGGAAAGATGTGTGCCTCTCTCTCTTTAATATTTGAGATATTAAGTATAGATTAAGGGGATTCTGTATTTGTTTTGTACATTGCAAACTGATCCTAAGTTTTGAATTTTTCTAATGTGTTTTAAAATTTTATAGAAGCTATCATTTTTATGACCTCTATTTCAGTTAATTAGATTTCTTTTTTACATTGAAAGATTTAAAATATTCACCTGTATTTTCTTGTGGTAATTTTATGGTGCTACTTTTTTCTTTACATTTCCTATTTTAACCTATCTGTAATTTATGCTGGTATAAGGTAGAAACTAATTTTTTTTTTTAATCCAAATTGATACTCGGTTGTCTCAACATCACTGATTGGTAAACATATTCATTCCCTAGCAAGGGATTTTCCAGTAAGAATTTTGATTTTGATGAAATTATAATATCAGAGAGTGAATTTTAGTTAAACTCTAAACTGATAAAATGCCTTTCAGATCCTTAAATGATTGGAGTCCAACTGGAGAAGGGCAGGTAGTAAACATCATCATGGGCAGTGAAAAGAAAATTCAGAAAAACTTGCTGGGGCATGCATTTCATTCACAAAAGCTTAATATGTGTGTACTTTTTTTGGTCTTAAATATACAGTAAAATGCACAAATCTTAAATAAACCATTCAGTGACTTCACACAAATGCATATACCTGTGCAACTTAAACTATCAAGATATGGAACATTATAGTTACCTTAGAAGTTCTTTCATGTTCTTTCGCAATCAGCCCTGCCCACCCTACAGAAGCAATCACTGTTTTGATTTTTTTTCATCATCATACATTTGCTTTGTCTGTTGTCATCTACAAACTGCTTTGAAATGCTTGAAAAATAATATGCTTTGATGGAAGGATAGAAGAATGTATAAAGAGATAGATATGCAATAAAGAAAGTACATATAATGCCGTGATAAAACCTGAGTAGTAGGTATTTGACTATTTCCTGTAAAATGCTTTCAACTTTTCTATATGCTTGGAAATTTACATAATAAAATGTTAGAAATGAGAAAAGAAAAGAAAAATTCCAACGAAGAGCTAAAACACTTCTGAAGAAGATCATGATTGTGAAATATATCTTGCTAGATATCAAGAAAGATATAAAAATATATAAATCCATGCAATGTGTTGATATAGAGATAGAAAAATTGGACAGTGGAACAGAATAGATAATACAGAAATAGACCTACATGTATGCAGACACTTTACTTATGACAGAAAGAGCATTGCAGATCAGTGGGGAAATAATGGACTTTTAAAGAAATGATACTTGTACAATTAGTTGTCTACATGGAAAAATAAAATAAAATAATATTCTTTTCTAACAGTGTAAATGCCAGATGACTTAAAGATTTAAATGGGAGGGCAAACCTGTGAAAGTTTTAGAAAATGTGCTAGATGTAGTTGACTGATGTTCAGAATCCATTTCCACTTTCTTCTGATATGTCTCCCAAAAGATCAGAGATCTCAAAAATCAAACAAATAAACAAACAAAATTCCAACCATCCCAGCAGCTAAGGATGTTGATACAAATTAGATCTCATCTTTTAGGTATACTTACATGGGATTTACATGCTACTTTGGGCTGTTTTCTGCATCAAGCAAGACAATGGAGAGCCCCACTGGTTGCCCACCTGCCTGAGTGGTGGAGGGGGCAGTTGCACTGGTGCACTGGCAGCAGTAGCTGGGCTCTGTGCCAGGCTTTGGTCACCAACTTCAGAGCTGTCAAGATGTTGTTGATTTGGTGGCTGCAGCCAATTTGCAATCATGATTTCCTGATCTTGGATCATAGCTACAGTGGTACATCCTTGAATTCAATAGTTGCAGTCTTGGCCTTTTGATTCCCTTCTTCCAGATTTGTGCAAAGGTCAGTTCTATGATTTCTGGGAGTCATTTCTGGAGGCTCAACCTAGAGCCTACTCCTGGAGGCTAATGTAGATTTCATCAGAATTAACTCCCTCTTTGAAATCACCCAAGCTTTAGTGTTGGTGGTGGCTTTGTGTTGTTGCTAATAGCTGGCTTGCCCCAACATCCCCCAGTGGGCTTCTCAGATCTTTCATCTTCCATGCCACCAACATCCTGTATTAAATTTCTTTTGTCTCATATGCAGAATGGTTTCTGTTTCTCTGGCTGCTCCTTTACTGATACACACAACCGCAAACATCACTGGGAATGAATCATAGAAATCTGAAAAAGAAAGGCAATGGCAGCAGAATACCAACAATCTAATTGCATTCATATAAATGCAATAAATATAATAAATAAATAATATTATGTAAAATAATACATTGGTTAGGGCTAAAAATGTGTGCTAAATTTATAAAGAAAAGCTGTTGGAAAATTTCAGCAATGAAAATATAATTTTTGACTATCACTAAGTTAGCCACTTCTAAAAGAGAAAGAAAGGAAATAGGCAACAGATTAGCACAATCTAAGCCCACCGACAGCATCTACAGCAAAGCAGGTGATAAGGTATCCAACTGAAGATCTGGGTGTAATATATCTCAGAATCTACCACCTGAGACATGGAAGAGAGTATGTAACCATTGGCTCCCATCTCCCAGAGTTGCCTTCAAACATGTTAATGCCTTGTTAATACTGTGATGCTTTCAGCTTTGTACATGCTCCAGAGTGACTAAGTAGGCCCCTGCAGATGCTCCACACGGCAATGGCCGAGAAGCCCAGGATAGAAAGCAAGAGATATGCCAGTGCAGCCAAGCCAAGGGTGTCCGCAATGGTCAGAACAAAATGGTGGGACTAGATAATGTCAACCAGAGTCTAAGATATACCCAGCGCAATCCTAAATCCTGGCAATATAAACTACATTTTCTTTACAAGGGCACACAGAACATTCAGGAAAATTGTCCATATTTTAGATCATAAAGAAAACCTCAATAGATTCCCAAGAATAGTAATAACACTAAGAGCATTCTCTGACACCAGTGAAATAAAATTAACAATGAATTAAAAATAATAATAGTTTTAAAAATTACACACTCACACACAGACATACACACACACACACACACACACACACACACACACAGCTCCTAGGTCAAAAGGGAAATACTAAACAAAATTGAGAATTTCTTAAAAACAAAAAAAATGAAAACGTTGCATATCAGATGTACAGCTGAAGCACTGAAAGGGAAAAATATATGCTATATAAAGAATACACATATATGTGTGCTTGTGTGTGTGTGTGTATAATTAATTCCTAACTCCAAAAGCTAGAAGAAAACAAAGCAAAATTTAAAAAGCCAAAGGAAGGAACTAGTAAGACAAAAGCAGTATTTAATGGGTTAGAAAACAAAAATACTAGAATTAGTAGACAAACACAAAAATTGTTTCTTTGAATAAAATTTAAATAGACAATTCATTAGCCAGCCTAATGAAAGAAAAAAAAAGTCATGGTGGGGAAATGATTAAGGAGAAATAACCTCAATCAGGGACTTTCAACAAATCTGAAGAAATGACTTTGGCTTTGAGTGACCATTAGTCCCACTCCACAGAGCAGTGGCTGCCTTTGCTCCCACCATTCCATCCAACAACCGCACTCTGTAGCTCTCAAGAATGTCCTGATTTGGAAAATAATTTCTATGCTCACCTTAACTGTACACAAGTCTATATATAAATTTGAAAACCTAAATTGAAATGAATAATGTATTAAAAAATATGTAGCAGCAAAATTATCCAAAGCAGAGACAGAAGTCTAAACAGGCCAATCTCCCTAGAAGACAAAGAGGAAACAGTTTTGTGGATTCCTCACAAAATAAGCGCTGGGATCAGATCTCAGTTTTGTGGTGAATTCTACCAAAGTTTTAAAGATCAGATAATACTAATGTTACTTACACTATTCCAAAGCACAGAAAAGAAGACAAATTTCCAAATTTATTTTGTGAAGGGAGACAATTGACACCAAAACTCGAAAAGCATTACACCAAAAAGAAAACTATAAACCAGTCTCACTTATGGCTATCCATGCAAAAACCTTAGACTATCAACCAATAGACTATAATGACAAAATTAAAAAATACTGCGTCCTAAGTGATTCCTCTTCCCAGACATATAAAGTTTGTTAAATATTAGAAAGTCTTTGAACGTAATTCTTCATACTAATCAAGCTAAGGAGAAAGATCATATTTTTTTCTCCCCAGGTGCAGAAGTATGTGATAAAATTCAAAACTCATTAATGTAAGAGAAAAACTCAATAAACTATAAGAATTATTATATACTTTCCAAATGACTCAGTGCAATAGCAAATATAGTACCCTATGTATTAGAAAACTTCTAGGCTTTTTCTCTAAAGTCAGGAACAAGATAGAAATGCCAGCTATGGAATTTCCTCAGCAGTTAAGCGTTATTATCATATTGTATCAGACAATGCTATCATAAAGAGAAAACTTAGAGATATATGAAGTGAAAAGAAAGAGATGAAAGTATCTCTATTTACATATGAGATAATTTTATATGTGGGAAACTCAAAGAATCAATGGAAAAATTGCTAAAAATCATAGGATCATTTGATAAGATAGTAGATTGTAAAATCAATATGTAAAAAGTAATAGCTTTTACATGTATAAATAAAAACTAGTTTGAAGATACAATAAAAGGTCCCACCTATAATAGCAAAGATGAAATAAACTCACAAATATACACATAAACTTAATAAAAAATATTCTAAAGCTCTATGAGAAAGACTAAAAATCAGTCCTGAAGAACAAAAAAGTAGATTTGAAGCTCATAAAGGGGTGACGTCAGTTCTTCCCTACTTGATTTATAAACTTATGAATTTAATTGAATTCAAATAAAAACACCATTTTTCTGGAGGTAACATTCTTTAAAATAAATAAACAAGCAAGAATAGCAGAAAACCCCAGAAAAATACGAACAATGAAAGAAGGGGATAGTCTTTCCAGATAGTAGATCATATCATAAACCCGGTATAAAATCAGTGTAGTGTTAGTGCTTGACTAGGTAAAACAGAGCAATGGAACAGAATAGAAAATTCAGAGGTAGACTCAATTGCAAATAGAAATTAAGTATACGATAAAGATGACATCTCAAATCAATAGGGTGAGGGAAGAGAGTAAACTTTTAAACTTAATTTTACCATTCATGGGAATGTAAGAATAAATGACGAGACAAAGGAAAGGGAAGACAATGAGTATTTATTAGGTGCCTACTATGGAGCCAAGCACTGTATCAGGTACTTTGATAGTATTATCTCAATACTCATCACAGTTCTGTAAGACATGTATTATTATTCCCATTTCATAGTTGGGATATGAAGTCTAAGAGATTACATTTTCTGTGGTCACCAAGAGTATAAATAGAAAAGACAGGATTTAAGCCCAGTTCTCTATGACTTCGAATCTTGTGCTTTCTTTTCCAGTATATGTGAGACAAGAGTATGTACGGAGATCAGGGAGGAAATAGTTCAGGGAGTAGTGGGCAGCCAGGTCGAAGAGGTAAGATAGGATTAGGTCAAGTGAACCTTGATTCTTGTTATAGTTATTCAAAACTGACCTCAAAAGCAAAAGGAATTATTACAATTTCTTGGATTGTGATGCAGATGTAAGAAAAGTTTCCCTGAAAGCACTGGCAGAAATAAAGCAAGGTTGACTTAGTCTATGCCACCAATCCAAATCCAAATGAACATACAATTTAGTAAAAACTACATGCTTACTTTGTAAATACAGCTTGGAGGCAGATCCTCTAACCTCGTTTTCCGACCAGAATGCATCCTTGGGCTGCTCCTATGTAGGCAATCCAGAGCTGCCACTTCCAGGCCAGGGTATTCTGGACAGATGGGAGAAGAAAGCCAAAACTCTGCACAGATACCCTTGCCAGAAACTGGGTAGCTGACCTTCTCATTGGCAAAAGGCAAGAGAGTTTCCCACTGGGCTTTATGAGTATAGTAATATGAGGCATGTAATTTTCTTGAAATCAAGTGCAGAAGTTATAGCTGCTATTTTGAATACATGCTGGGTTTAAAATTTGCTTTCGCATATTCCTAAATTGTGTGTCATTTTTCATGCAGTTGAAACCAAAGAGGCAAAGTCCTAAAACTTTAAAAGATTTTTTCCACATCATAAAAACCTTAGTCGACACTTTTCCTTATGTTCATAGAGAGTTAATGAACTTACTTATTAATATTTTTGCGGCTACAATTCAAATGTGATATCCCCTCATATCTAAGCACTTCTCTCTGAGCAACAAAGCTTTACATTGCACATACCTTAAAATTCTATGTGCCCTTTGGGAAAATATATGTGCTTGTTCCCTCTGTGTTCAGAAGCCCCCATAAACAGTGCGTTGTGTCTGCCGTTATTACCATCTGGTAGCTGACATCAATTCCCTCGCCAATTTCCTCCAACAAGGCAGCCTTATATGAATGCTTGAGGTAATGTTTGACAGGCTTTGGCGACACAGTGGGGATTAGGCTTGGTTCCTTTATTGTGCTGCCTCTCTGGTGGAGATTTCTCAGAATCCGGGCAATTCTCAGATTTGAAAAATTCTAATAGCTTAGCTGGAAGAAAGCAAGCGAGGGAAGAGAGCAAAGAATTAGTTCTCTGCAGACCTGTACATTCCCATGTGCTGCAGGTGGTAACCAGCGACCAAAGAGTGTCCGGGTGCCCCTTAATAACCAGGAGCTGCATTAGTCAGCATATTTTCAGCATGTGTCTCATCTTTAGTACACTTACTTAATTGAGCATCAGAGAAGCCGTGATCAAATTAATATTCAAGCAAAGTTTTGGATTAGTAACCGAATAAAAGCCACATGGCTCCCTTGCTGTTCAGCTGAGTGGTGATCACTGTTTCATACAATTGCCAGATGTCCAGCTTTGAGAACATGATACTCAAAAAGAATAAAATCAGCTTGGTTTTCATGAGCGAGTAAATGATGAGTCAGATCTACCCATTTCATTGATGCAGGAGAATAGAAGGGCATGAAGACCATCAATGCAGAGCCAACTGGGGAAGGCATCAAGCCTTTTATGGAGTGAAGCGGAAGGAAGAATACTGACTCGAAGAGGGAGCTCTGTTCTAGTTACTCCCTTGCTCTTACTAGCTATGTGGCATTGGCAAGGGACCTTGGTCTCTGAAAATCAGGTTTTACACCTGTAACATAAAGTGAGAACACATACCTCATGAGGTTGTGATGAGCATTAGCCAGAATATAGTTAGGAGATCATAGTGGGAATTTAATGGAGGGTAGCTGGGTCAGAGTAACTGTGGTCCCTTGGATCAGAATGGTTCTCAATGTCAGTGTGACTATGGCCCCTTTGGTCACAATGACACTTAAGGACCTCATGGTTCTGAGTCTCCATTCGACAAGACAAACCAGTATAGGCCAGGACCCAGAGACTGGACAATAAATACACCTGGATAGGCCAAACCCTAGAAGTGAGTCAGCTGCAAAAAATGAGTGTAAGAGCAACGAGGTGGCACAAAGGATAAGGTAGGTGTGGAAAAAGGGGACAAATTGCAGATCAGATTCCCAGTCAAGCATCAGAAAGCTCTGACGCCTGGTCCTGATAAGTGAGTGGTGCATCCTCAGAGATATTCAGGCCAGCCAACTGACCTCAGGAAGTAGAGACCAGCCTAACCACTTAATGTGATTCACCCACATTCCCAGGGGAAATGCTCTCATTGAGGCCAAAACATCAGAAATAATTTAATGGTTTACTTAAAATTTGGTAGTTCTTGAAACCATGACACTGTTCCTACAGACAGATTGGAATTTTTTGTACTTTTTGAGAGGGGTAGGTAAATGGCTACTGCATTCTTCCAACATTCAGAATTTGACTGTACTTGGCCATCTTCCCTGCCTCAATCCACACAAAGGACTTTGAAATTGTGGTGGTACTATACTTTATTCACCACTGAATCTCAGTACCTAACATACCACCCACATGAAATTTCTCACAGTTCAGTTGGATGGATGGATGGATAGTTGGATGGATGGATGGATGGATGGATGGATGGATGGATGGATGAAAAGATGGATGGATGGACAGATGGTTGGATGGATGGATGGATGGATGGTTGGATGGATGGAAGAATATGCTATTATTTCTCTGCCTAGATTATCTTTTTCCTTCTTTTTATTCAAAACCATCTCTCCTTTCTTCAGCCACCCTAACTTATTTCCTCAGAAGCAGATTCTTGCTTCTTGCTCTGGGCTGTCAGAGCACTTGGCTCATATCTCTGGTAGAGCACTCAACGCACCTTCTTGTGATTTTTCTGCATTTGTCTCTTATTTCCATCAGATTATGAGCTCTTAAAAGATCCGTGCTGTCTCTTATTCATATTTACTCCCTAACACCAGGAACAACACCAAGTCAACCTTCAGTGAATGATAATTGAAAAAAATTATTCCTCTTGTGTGAGGAGACCTCCCTTTCAGTTCTTGGATGCCAAAAATTGGCTGCTGCTTTATTGGCCCACAGCAGATGTTTTAAGGCCTGGGAGAGAAGTCTACACATTGGTATCTTCTGATGAAATTCACCAAGGAAGTCAGCACCAGTAACCATAACAAGTTAAAATTTTAGCAAAATGTCCTCTTGTGTCTTTTTGAAAGTGAGTCTCCCTGAACTGTATGTATTCTCTCACTCTCAAGCAGCTTTAGATTTGGAGTCTGGTCAGTGATTTAGAGCACAGATGCAGGAGTCAGACACTCTTGGATTGCATCTTGTCTCTACCAATTCTTAGCTGTTTGCTTAACCTCCTTGGGCCTCACTTTCTTCATCCATAAGAAGGTGATGATAAGAATAGTATCTACCTCATAGGATTGTGGTGAGAATTAAACAAATAGTTAGGTAATAAGTGCTTAGAACAGTGTCTGGCATGTAGTAACCACTTAAGTACCAAACATTTTTGTTGACAATTTGCCCTTTGTTAAATATAGGAAAGGAAAAGAGAGAACTTCTGGTCTGGACAAAATATTACAGAAAATGGGCAAATGGAATGAAGAGACATTTTGCAGAAGAGGATATACAGATGGCAAATAAGTATATGAAAACGTGTTCAAAATCATTAGCCATCAAAAATGCAAATTAAGAACTTGGTGAGATACTACTTCACACCTATCAGAATGGGTAAAATAAAAAATAGTAACAGCATCAGAGCTGGTGAGGATGCAAAGGGGCTGGATCCTCCCACATTGCTGGTGGAAGTGAAAAATGGCCAGGCTGCTCTGTAAAACCGTTTGGCAGTTTCTTATAAAATTAAACATGCAACTACCATATGGGCCAGCAATTGCACTCTTGATTATTTGCGCTAGAGAAATTAAAACTTATGTGCACACAAAAACAAGTACACAATTGTTCACAGTAGCTTCCTTTGCAATAGATGAAACTGCAATCAGCTCAGATGTCTTTTGACAGATGAGTGGGTTAGATAAATTGTGGTACATCCATAACATGGAATATTCCTCAGCAATAAAAAGGAATGAACTACTGATACATGAAACCACCTGAATGAATCTCCAGAGAATTATGCTAAGTGAAAAAAACAATAACAGTGGTTATATGTTATATATACTGTATGATTTAATTTATATAACATTCCTGAAACAATAAAATGATAGAGATGGAGGACAGATTAGTGGTTGTCAGGGTCCACTACGGAGTCTGAGATGGTAAAGGGAGGGGGCATGGCTATAAAAGAGCAACAGGAGAGATCTCTGCGGTGTTGGAAATGTTTAGTATCTTGACTGGTGCTGGATACAAGAACTTACACAAATGATAAAATTGTATAGAACTCAGTACACACACACAGAACTGGGGAAATCTGAAAATAGGTGGATTGTACCAATATCAATATTGTCTTTGAGATACTGTGATATTGTGCTGTAGTTTTACAAAACGTCACCATTGGGGGAAACTGTGCACAATATACAAGGGATCTATCTCTCTGTATTATTTCTCAAAACTACATGTGAATCTACAATTATCTCAATTAAAATGCCAATTAAAATAAAATAGGAAAAGACAACCATTCACCTTGCCTCTTATTTTAGTAGGAATTTATTGTTTAATATGACAATTCATATCTGAAAGATTAAATATGTACTATATTTTTGTCAGTGAAATGACAATAAATGACATCAGATTTTCTTATAGATTAAAGAGTTCCCTATTATCGGGACCTGACATGTGTTCAAAACTGCCCAGAGTAAAGACAGTGTGCTTACTTACCAGAGGATATTGATCTGAGACAGCTCACTCTCCTCTCTAAGAGGCTGATGGAGACAATCAAAGAGATCCAGCAAGATCTCTGGGATAAAACAGGCCTATAAATATTCAGTGCTCTCTCTCCCTCTCTCTTTCCCCCTCCCCGGATTGAGAAGTTAGAGCCTCATCACTCATCAACACAGAAACTACCCCTAGATTGGCTATGAAAGGCAAATCTTTTACGAGAACATTTTATAGATTATTGACTAAAATAAGTTGTCTGGAAATGTTCAATCATTTTATAAAACATTCTTATTCATAAAGATGGGATATTTGTGATTAAAGTGAAAATATATTCATTTAAAGCTAGTTACCATTAGGCATCCATCAGGAATGAAGGCACAAGTGAATTCAGCCATACATCAAAGGGCTCTTGGACTACAAATCATGCCGTGGACACAATGGCTCCTTGCACTTACGCTGGGAGCGCTGTAGGCTGAGGGTCTATGACTTCAGCACTGCACATATGTGGTTGTTATTTAGAACTCTCCAAGGTATAGATTTACATTACCATCTGCCCTGTCAGTTGCTGTTTACATCTGCCTTAAAAGGGGGAGGGGCATAATCAATTAAAGAGTATGTACAAAGCCCTGGGAAAAATCAACAACAGCAACAACAGCCTGAACTTGGAAGTAGTAGACATGTCTATTCAAAGGGGAAATAACGGATTCATACTCTTCTCTCTTTGAAAATATTCCCTTTGAACTGTGGAAATTAAGTGACAAAAGGATTTGTTAAAATCTACAGGCTAGAATATGCTTAACACGATTAAGCTTCTCCAAAGAGCCTCAGAAAAATCTAAATTATATATTTTAAAATTCATTAATGATGAATTGGACTTTATAAAAATTTAAAAGCTATGCTTTGTGAAAGACTACATGAAAAGATTAAAAATACAAACTGCAAACTGGGAGAAAATATTTGCAAACCATATTTCTAATAAAGAACTAGTATCTGAACTATCTAGGATCCAGTTCAAAACTCAACAGTAATATAAAAAGTCGCATGAGAAGGTGGACAAGAGACATGAAGTAACATTTCACCAGAGAAAATATATGGATGACAAATAAGCACATGAAAAAAATGTTTAGCATAATTAGCCATGCACAGAATGCAAATTAAAACCACGATGACATATGACTACTGAATGTACCTCTGAGAAAGGCTTTTTAAAAATACTGGCAACACCAAATGCTGGTGAAGATACAAAGAAACTGGACTATTTGTACATTGCTGGTGGGAATGGGAAATGCTACAGCGGCTTTGGTGTTATTGTAAAAGGAAACATGCAATTGTCAGTAATTACTCTTCTGGGCATTATCCCAGAGAAATTAAAAAATATGTTCATGCAAAAGCCTCTCTACACGAATGTTCATAGCAGCTTTATTTGTAATAGCCAAACATTGGTAACAATCCAGGAGTATATATAAGATGTCACACAAACTGTGGTCCATTCTATGGAATACTATTCAGCAATAACAAAGAACGAATTATTGATGCACACAACAACCTGAATGGATCTCTAGGGAATAATGCTGAGTGAAAAAAAAAAAAAAAAAAGCCAAACCCAGAAGGCTGCCTACTGTATGATTCCATTATTAAAATTTTCTTGCATTGACAAAATTATAGAAATGGAGAATAGATTAGTGGTTGCTGAGGTTAAAAAGTGATTGGGAGCAGGAGGGTAAGAAGGAAGGGCGGGGGTGTGTGTGGCTATATAACCGCAAGATAAGGGAGCCTTGTGGTGATGGAAACGTTCTGTATATAATCATGTAAATATCAACATACTGGTTTTGACGTTGTAGGATAGTTTCATAAGATGTTACCATTAGGTGTAACTGCTTACGTATAGGGGATCTCCCTGTATTATCCCTCACAACTGCATGTAGATCTATTATCTCAAAACAGTTTAATTCAAAAGAAGAATGTAAGGATTTCGGAAGGAAAGTATATCTTTTCCACTCAGGTTAGGAATGAAGATGCTAACTCATTGACCAACAAGGCTGTTATTGAAAACATAAAGTAATGCAAGGTGTAATGCCTAGGTGATGGGTTGATAGGTCCAGCAAACCACCATGGCACACGTTTACCTATGTAACAAACCTGCACGTCCTGCACATGTATCCCAGAACTTAAAATAAAATAAAATTTAAAAAATGAAGACGATAAAGCAGGCAGTTTGGAACACAGATCTGCTTCTAGGCACAGTCTCTCAACATCTAGGGCCTCCCTTCCTAGCCAAGAGCATCACCTTTCAGCAGCCCTCATCTCTTTCCAGGAGGTCCCAAGAAGGATCACGACAAAATGGAACAGGCAAAGAAGTCCATTCTCTACTTATCTGTTACCACGGCAAAATTCTAACCCTAGGAGTCAACCTCTTGGTGAGTTTACTATGGTTCTAGCCCTGTTATTTGGGATTCTGGCAAGTGGGAGGGAGGCACCAACCAAAACACATTGCCAGTGGCAAGCAGGCAGTTGAAACCAACAAGGAATTGCCAGGGACCTGCACTGCAGGGAGCCTCGGGAAAGGCTGGAAAAAGTGTGGATCTGTGGATGGTGCTCATGTATCTTCTGTGAGAACATATTTCTTGGGCATCACTGGGTAGTCCACTGGCTGCCATCAGGGGGTCTGGAGTCCTTCCAGTGGGTCCTGATACCTACCTGATCTCCCAGACTGACCTTCCTGCTTTGGAGTCCAAACTGCTGCTCCTCCAAACCCGGGTGGGCTCTCTTTCAGTGAGCAGACCCAAAACATAGACCCTTCCTCTCCAGAAGACAGCATGTCACCCCTCTCCCCCACCTTGCTTAAACATCTACTCATGAGTGCCTATGTATTCCTAATATTGGCACACTTGGCTTTGTTCCTTTGAAGGAGGAAAGTTTTTCTGACCTGCACACCATAACCTATAAAGTTGTGGGCTGCTTTCTTTGCTATGTGCTGTTTCAAATGCTCTCTTTGGTGAGAGGTATTGCAAAGTGATTATGACCGTGGACCCTAGCATTTCATTACCCCATTCAAACCCTAGCTTCACCTTGTGGGGAGACCTCGGGCATATGATTTGGTAACTCTGAGCCCCAGCTTCCTCATCAATAAAATGGGATGATGACAGTAGCTCATTTCACAAGGCTAGCATGAGGGTTAAGTAAGTCGATATGTGTGAAGTCTCTAGAAGAGTGTCTGGCATGTTGGTAGCCTTAAATAAATGTTGGCAGTAGCTACCCTTCTCTTCCTCCTCATGATAGTACTTTGAGAAGGAGCAGTGGTTATTGAAAGTACTCTGGATTTAAACTCAAACAGGTTTGAGAGTCAAAATTAGCTGTGGTCTCTCTTGGGCACATCACTTAACTTCTTTGTGCCTCAGTTTCCATATTTACAAAATCAGGCCAAAAAATCTATTGCATGGGAATTTAATGATGTAGCTGGTTTGTCTGAATTTCTCTGGTGTGCACACTGGAAACTCAAAGCACGACTCTATATTGTACTTGTGTAACGTACAATTATTGCTGTGGAGAGCAGCGATGGAGATGTTAGTCCTCTTTCCTTCTCCATCCCCCTTGCCCTGGCGCCTGTGAAACAGAGCATCCCCATGGCAACAGCAGCAGCTGGTCCCTAGATAAGAGGAGCTGGAGCCGGCCAGCAGCAGCCACTGCCGCAGAGGAGCCAGGCCCAGCTTCGGTGAGCACACACGCCCTCCCTGTCTCTCGCCTTCTCTTCCCTGCATCTGCACTGATTGGTAAGTGCTTCAGATTTTTACTCCAAGAACTTTTGTGGTGAGAAAAGCAAGTTTCCAGTAAGTTACTGGGACAAAGAAGGCTGTAGCTGGTGGCACGGGGTTGTGCTTCAGGGAGCAAGGCTAAGCTGGGGTTGAGTGGAGAGCAGAAAAAGTTACCACTTTCAAGTCATTCTTCCAAGGGAGGGAACTGTGTTTTGTAAAAGCCTGAGTCCTCACAAACTCATTTGCAAAGTTTCAAGATGAAGTTGGTGTATCTGCATATTCACACAGGATAGAGAGGTTTATCTTCCAAGGCTGGGGAAAGTACAGAAAGTATGCGTCTCAAAGCACATCTCCATGCCCTACTTTAAGTCAGACTCTCCTCCAGGAATACTGCCAATTTAGTTTCCTAAATGAACAAATCTGATTTTAAAAGATGGTACTTTTTGACCTGAATTCAATCCTCTGCTTAAAAAGAGGTTTGACAATGAAAATGTATTTTACATAGCCAGAGGGTGCGTTAACGAGACACCACATAGGCTGGATACAACCTTCTACCTTTTAATTCCATCAAGTGAATCAAGACCTGATTACTTTGGGGCATATTCTTTAGAATATCGTAGGGTAAGCTAAGTGTCAACTTGCTTCTGAGAATCAGTTTTATTATGTTCCCAAGACTTAGAAATGGGTATTCTGCGGTTGGTTTTTGTCTTGAACTATTCTCATCTCATTGCCAGCTTCAGAAAAGGCCAGAGATGGGTTAAGGAGATAATTCTGGTGGATCAATTTAGATAGACATATAATCACAAACGGAGGACTGAAAGATCTAAGAAGGCCCCTTACACTCAGGAAAATGTGTGTGCAGGACCTGGGCTTGGGGCTCCATGCATGCACATTCTATGGTTAATACTCTCAACAACCCTGGAGAAGAGCCACTATCTTTCCCATTTAACAGATTTGAAAACTAAATTTTTGAGAGAACAGGTAACTGTCCCAAGTTCACCCAGCTAGAGAGTGGTACAAGCAGCCAAACCTTGGCTTCTACTTTATATTGACTCACAGCATCCAATCTTACAGGTGAGAGGAAATTTCTTCCCATAAGTTAAAACACATATTCTCACATCCAACTGAGAAAATTGCTCAATGATAAGAGAAAAGACAAAATGTCCAGACCAGCTTTTGACCACACACCGAACCAACTAATGTGTTTCAGCTCTGCTGGTGTGCCTGCCTTTCTGCGATATAGTGGGGTCCCTTTTCTAGCACCCAGTTTCTTCCCCCTTTCAGGTCTTGTTCTCAAAAGAGAAGGTGACCTTTGTCATTAACAATCCCTGTGTATTGTGACAGCAATTTACATATTGCTGCTCTTAGTGGTATTTGCATTTACAAGTGTCTCTCTGTGAAAAGAAAGGTTTTGTCCCTTGTGAAAAGGAAGGTAAGGATTAGTAAGAGCAAGTCACAAGAGTTTAAAATCTGAAGTCCTGAAATCCTTTCTCAAATCCTGAAATCATATCTCTTGGTATCTTGCATGCTACACTGACTACCTACATTCTGTCAAGCAACCACCACCAGAAGAATAATTCAGATCAATAATCTTTCATTCTCTAATTAAGAAATCTGAAACATTTTGAAAACCAAAAGGTTTGTTGTTAAGTTCAACACAAACTCATTTGGTAGCAAAGCCTGACCTGAAAGAATGTGAATTTTTTGTGGTTTGTCTTTTATGTCGCTTAGTGTGAATATTCATAGTTTTGCGGCAGAAATAATGGATGTGATTGCTGGTGCTCCTAGAGACACCTTTAGAGCTGTTATATAATTTAAAGAGTGCTGATTTCCACAGCACATTTGGCTCCAGGCTTGTCATAAGGGTGGGTGGCTGATACTGCAATGACAGTGGCAATCCACGTCTCTGTGTGAGTGTTAGAATTCAGAGCCTACACTGAACCAATAAGTGGCACGAGGATGTTAAAAAGTCACAAGTCTTTGTAGTAGACACAGTTTATGAAACACCCCCAAATGTGAAGTATTAGACAACAAGCTTCTCTGGAGGCCCTAGCCTTTTGGTTGAAATCTGAAGACCCAGAGGACCAACTATTTAGGCATGAAAGAAAGAGCTGTTGGCTTAGAAAGTTCCCAAATTACAGCAAGATGATGAAACCTTCCCTGGGCAGCCCAACAAGTACAGCATCCCTTTATGACACCTGCTTGGGGTAGAGACTGAATTAAAGAGAGAAAGGCGTGGGCAGAGTCAGGAATAGGAAATGGAAATATTCCATTTCCTATGTCAAGAATTAGACCGGCTCATGTCTTACAACAGCTCACTCATAAAGAGCACCTCTTCTCACTGAGGATGGAAATGGAGAGTGAGTTGGGAGATGGGGCCATTATACTAACAGGCTATGACAATTATCAATAAGCCAATACTAAACTCCAAATGTCTTTCCTGTCTACCTACTTGTTCTTTTCTTTGTGCGAAAATTTTCTTCCAAGAAGTCCGTAATGACATCATTCATGATAAAAGTATCTTCTAATCCCATGAGCAAAACATATCCCTGCCCAGCATGGGATATTTTTGTAATGTAAAATCCCAGATCTGGAAATTGTCTCTCAGCCCCTTAGCAAACAGTCTTGCTGGTTCACCACCATCATTCTTTAAATCACACTGATTTAAAATAGTGTTGTTTCTCCCATAGACAAGATGAGCTATGCTGCGGAGGAAGCATGTGTCAGTTTTGTGATGAATCACTAGTTTCCCTCGCCTTGTCCAGGGGCCTCTGACATGTTTGATTATTTAATTCATCGGCCAGAGGCAGGCTTTCTTTTTCTAGTCTGGTGCTGCCATAGCTGCTTTGCTCAGAGGAGGGCTGGACCTCCCATGGCTTAGCATCTGAAAGAAAAGTTCAATTGCTTTTTAGAATCTTTTCATTATACAACAGGTCTTCCTTAGCCAAAAATCTAGCATGGTAGATAGACAACACTACATAAAAATAGCTGCCAGTTGAATTGTGCCTACAATGTGCTCAGCATGCAGCTATGCTATTTCATTTTCACAGTTACTCCGCCCAGTAGGTATTATTATCTCTATTTTTCAGATGAGGAAACTCAGGGTAAGCTCGGGGGACAGAGAGGGACATATGTTTCTGGGTGCCAGACTGTGTGGGCACCACAAAGATGTTAGCCTTTGCAAATTTTATTGTAGCAGCCTTAGCTTGTGGGGAGAGGGGGCAAAAATGATGCTATTGCATTAGGCTCCATTTACTCTCACTACATCTTTAAGATTTAGCAACTTCATCAAAGTCGTATGGCTTTTCAGTTTAAGAGCTGAGATTTAACCTAGGTCTATTTGACTCAAGAGTCCAGATTCAAAATAAATAATCTGCTATTAGGCACATAAGAACAGCCATAGGATCCAAGTTAAAAAACACCTTACCTTTCAAGGGTTGGGGAGAAGGAGAAAGGTACTAATACCAGATAGGACCTGCAGTAGACAGTAAGTGCCTAGCTTCAAATGATGACTCTGATCCTAAGTGTTTTACTAATGGTAGGTCATTTCAAGATTTTCGAGCCTCAGTTTCTTCTTCTGAGGAATGAATATTTTCACCGGATCCTCTATGGGATAATTTTCAACATAATGTGTATGACTGGGCCCGTGACTTTGCCTGAAGTGGAAGAACATTGGTTAAATACGTGCGTAAGACCATATTTGATGCTGCCTTGAGACCTCAGCACTCATCCTGAGTGATGTTCCCATGGCCCATCCAAGCTAACAGCGTACTTCCTGATGGTCGCAGGGAGTTGACAATCTCTATACAAACACTGAAAACAATGGTCTGAATTGATTTCTACTGAAGTCACTCAGTACAGTCTGCACAGAGTGACACTAAAAGCCGTGCTCAAGTGATCAGTTAATAGCTCCATCTGCTATCCAGTGATCTCAGCACATAAAGGAAGAGACTCTTCCGCCTTTGCAGAGAAAACCGGTTTATTCCTCAAAAGACAACAGAGTTGAACTCATTTTATGAGCTTGAAACATTAGCACAACTGGCTGTGTGTTCATCTGCATGCTGGTTGTCAAGGAATCTCAAAAGAAAAGAATTGGTTGGGTGATTTTAATCTTATTCATTCCTCCCCCACCTCTCTTGCTATGGTAGGACAAGAGTAATAAATTATCTAAAAAGAACTCAATATACAGAATCTAGCCAGGCTCTAATGAAGATTTTCTATAAATCTCAGCTAATGCATTTCTCCTTCAGGCCTGACACATATCCATTCTGGATTTCCACTGCTCCTGGGCAATGGCTATAACTGATAGCTCTGGAAAGCTGCTTTCCAGGAAAAATGGAGGGTGGGGAGGGAGACAGATTTGTTCTCATGTCTGGAATCCCAAGGGAGAAAATAAAGATCTATCCAAAACCCAGATTTTCTCCTACCATGTTTCTACCACCATCATAATGTGGATGGGAGGTAGTCTCCTTACTTTATACAATAGTTATAGAATGTAATGATAAAACAAAACAAAACAAAACAAAAACCCCACAACAGAAGCCTTATTCAATTCGGGTTCAAAGGACTCATTTTATTTTTAAGAGACTCGGGTGTCTAATGGAAGTCAGCAGGACTGGACCTGGATATAGGCTTAGCTATTTAAATAGACATGTGATTAAATTAATTAAACTTTCTGAGCCTCTGTCTCCTCTTCTGTGAAGTAGACATAATCCTACTTTGCAGAACTCAACAGAAAAAACATAGGCAAGGTTTAACCATGATTTTCTGTGACTCTCAGCTAACTCACTTCTCATTCAGACTTGACAATTGCTCATTCTGAAACTCTAAAAGTGTCTCTGAGAGAGGGCAAATATTGGACATTTGATACATGACAATTACCGATAAATCTGTCAGTGTGAGGGTGGGAGGGTTCATTTTATTTTGGCTTAAGTCCCAAGTTTAGAGTTTCTAATAGGGAAGTTTAAGAAGCATACATAAAGAAACAGGATTGAACTGGGAACACAATAGCAAGTGCTCAACAAATATATTTACTTAGTAAATGAATGAATGAATGAATAAACAGAGCCATATTTATTCACTGTTTTTATCCTTCCTTAGTGCTGGAGAAGAAATATATCCACCCACCCTCATTTGATGATGTCCACTGAGCAAATGCAGCCACTGGAACTCTCAGAAGACAGACTGGACAAGCTAGACCCTCGTTGCAGCCACTTAGGTAAACAAATGATTGATTGTGAATGTCAGTGATGGAAGTCAAAGCAGAGGTGTCTCAGCCATTAGGTTTGCAGGCAAGTCAGAGAGAGGCCCCCCTGAAACCTGATAGTCTGTGCCTTCTGGTGACAGCCAACACCAGATGGGCAGGCAAATAGCCATGGGTCTGTGGAGTCTGCCATGTAAATATTAGCTGAAGCACCAGTGAGAAGTTCATTAGAGAGAGAGAAAGAGAGAGAGAGGAAATATCGTCCTCTTTTTCTGGGTCTGACAGAGTCCCAGGCATAGCATTTTTGAGGCAATAAATGGAATGCGTCAGTATAGCTTGTTTCCAGTATTTCCTGACACACTTTTACCCCATGTGCAGCGCCAATAAAATATTTCAAATATCTCTCTTTGCCTATCAAGACAGAATTTTAAATAGCCTTTTTCTGCTTTATTGTCAATCTGTTTCCTTTCCAGAACTGACTTTTTGCATAACCTTTGTAATGAAAATACCAGAAACATTTCTGCCTCTACCCATTTCTAAAAATGAGACACTCAGACTTTTGATGGATGGGCCTTTTGCATATTCATAGTCTTTGTCTATGCCTCGCCTGGTTATGACTCCCCCCTCCTCTCCCCTCTCCCCGTTTGCCATCAAGATATTTTATGTTCAAGATTTCTCCAAAAATGGGGAAAAGTGCAATTGAAGTAAAAGTCAAAATTAAAGCAAATGGCTGTGCACTGAGCAGCATCCTGGGGTTGAATTGTCGCCCATGACAGGTTTGTACCTCCAGAGACCCACAGCAGGGCAGTATCCATTCAGAGCAGCGTTCATTTATTCAACAGATGACTACGGCATGTAAAATATTGGGGAAAGATTAGCTGTGCTATGTGGCAATAAACTTTTAAAATTGTGTTTGCCGCCGGGCATTAGGATACATAGTCCCAAGAGGCTGGGTTTAATCTTGATACTATAACCTGCCCGCAGTGTACCCCTCAGCTTTTTACTTGGCTTTCTGAGCCTCAGTTTCCTCATCTTCAACATGGAGAAAAGAGTATAACACCCTTGTAGACTTAGCAGGAGAACTCAATGAAATCATATGTTCAGGGATGGTGTACATATTTAACAACTGATAAAGCATAGGCATTGAAAAATCAGAAAAGGGGTAATAAATGAATGAATAACAGAGTTGCATCTAGACCCACCAAAGTTTAACACATTTAATCCTCAACATTTTAAGGAAATTTACCCAAATAATTTTTAAATAATAAAGAGAGAAGGAAAGAGAGAAATTTACCTGAATACTTTTTAAATAAAAAAGAGAGAAGGAAGAGAAGGAAATGAAGGGGAAGGGAAGGAACTAAAATATCCAATTACTCTTTTAAAATTTCTCCATATTTATTCATATCTGTAGATCTATCCAGACTATATCCAGACCATAGTTAGAGTTTCCAAAGAAGACAAAAAGCTTCACTGTCTTGTGGCTTCTTTGAATCCTAACAGAATGTTTCCTTATACAAAATATATTCCAGTTTATTCATTCGAGCACTCATTCAACAAATATTTATTAATTGCTGCTGAAGTGTTAGAAGATAAGGCACCTATCAGTAAAGAGGTCAGAGAAGACATGCAGAAATAATAACCAGATCATCTTTTAAATATGTTACTTGAACAAAAATGCTGTGAATATTAAGAAAATGAGAACGAACCTTCAGGACTGGAGTTAGTACAGATAGATTTATGAAGATGGGAAGCTTTCCCCTAAATTTAGAGGAAGGTTAGAGGGTGAGCAATGGCCAGAGTGAACATTTTGGGACATCTGAAATATATCAAATGTATCAGATGCTTTACAAACATTAACAAATTTAGCTCTGTCTCTTAACACACACACACATACACACAAACACACACACACACACACACACACATACACACACTGATTTAATATTAGTATTATCCCCACTCTAAATGTTGGGAGAACATTAAAGTTTCCAGAAATGAAGGTCCAAGTTCTCAGAACTAGAAAATGACAAGAGTCCATGTTTGAACTCAGATCAACTTGACCCCACTTAACCATTCAACATCCATTTAATGGAGGGAGAGGCAATTAAGAATAAAATTACAAAAAGACTGTAATCCTTAATCTCCAGAAAGGCTGTGTCTGGAGCAGGGGGTAAACCATTATGGAACAGTGAACCATGGCTGAAACAATGACAGCGAAGCCCAAAGCAGAGCAACACAAAGGACAGAGGAGTAAGAGGGAGCAGAGGAGAGACTTGAATGGGCAGGGCATGATCAGATTGGATTCATTACCCATAACGACTTCTGATGGACTCGATGTAAAACCAGTCTTCAAAGTTCTGGTGGGGTAATGCAGAGGATTGAGAAAAGTAAAGAAACGAGTTAGAAGACAGTAGGATATTGAGTTAGGATGGGCAAATAGGAGGGTTACAAAGCCAGGAACAGTGAAAAGACAAATATGAAACCTGAGGCCTGGATCACCAGGCGAATGGAGCTGGCACAATGATGAAGTCAAGTGAGAAATTCACTGAGGACCGAGGGAACCTTTCCAAGATCGAGGGAAATTTAGGTTTCGTACTGGCCCTTGGGGTCTCCAAAGACAGCAAGTCTTGAGCAAAAAGAATGGAGGCACATTCAGCAGAGAGAGCCTATTCTCCCATCAGAAAGTTAACTCAAACCCACTGTGTGGCTTGCTGGACCATATTTTTTAAGTTTTCTTTGCCTCAGTGATCCATCCATTTGAATTTCCTTAATCTGGAGTTTTACAGAATTCTAGTTTTCGATTTTGTTATATGAATGTATGCAAGGCTAATAAAGTCCTTTGTAGACTAGGCCATAATAAATAAACACTTTTCCTTTTCAGGCCAAATCACCTCTGCACCATCATCAATTGTAATTAGGAACCAAACAGTTTGTGACTGGATCCTTAGTCATGTTATATTCTTTATTTCTTTGTATCCTGTCAAAATTAGATGATCTTTCAGACCAGTTCATTAAGGACTGTGATCTCAAAAAGAAGCCTAGAAAGGGAAAAAATGTACAGGCCACCCAGAATGTTGAGTCAGACCAAAAAAAACCAAGGAGGAAAGATACACCGGCGCTGCACATCCCGCCTTTCATACCAGGTAATGGACAAAGTCATCTGCACAGCTCTAAAGGAGAGCCACTTGCAACTAGGTTGCATTGGTCGTACACATTTTTCCTTAAACATTCAGGTATTTTAAAGTAATTTGTGCACTAGCCACCTCTGTATCTCTGTGTTAGTTACAATATAGCAAGCTGCTATAACAGATACATTCTAAAATATTAGGGGCTTAATACAATAAAAGTTTATTTTTTTTTACCTACCAATAGTGAAATCATGGGGTATGAAGGCAAGCTCTGCTCCAAAGAGTCATTCAGGGAACCAGTCTGATGTGTTTTGACATCATAAACACATGGTGAACAAAGTCACCACGAGCTTCCACAGTCACGATGAGTACCAACGTCCAGCAGGCATGGGAGGTAGACAGAGTGGAGGACTGGCAGGGAGATTTACATGAACCAGGCCTTCATCAGTCACTAGGCCTCACCTGACAATGAGGAAAGTCGGGAAATGGGTCCAGCTCAATGCTCAAGAGAAAAGCAAAGCAGTCTGGCAAACAGCTAACATGTCTCTGTAACACCCTTGGATGTGATGCATGACATTCTCTTATTCTCAAAAGTTTTGCCTTGCTTTGCTTTCTTTTCTCCCTCCCTCTTGGTCACTAATTTACTGTCATCTCTGTTCACAGCACACCTTGAGGGTTGCAAAGCAAATGAAACATAGATCTTTCTGGGAATGATCTTTCAGTTTTCTAAGAAATAACAACAGCACATAATAGCTGAAATATGCAGTAAGAAGTGACATCATAAGGAAGTTCTTAAAAAGGACCATTGGGGCTCAGTGTGGGTAGTGAATTGTGGAAAATTTTATGCAAGAGGCTGTTTTTAGAGAGTTACTCAATGACGGAGAAAAATTTCACTGTAGCATAGAGGTGAGAAAGCAGGAGGGTGGAGGTATCAGGGCATAAGTGTGCAGACACAGTTTGCAGTACATCAAATGAACCTCTCTGACTGAAGAGGATGGGATTTGGAGGCAGAAAAATTTGGGCTCAACTGCTCTCGGACACCTATGAGCTGTAATACCCTGGGCACATTTCTTTGCCTCACTTCCCTCAGCTATGTGATGGTGGCCATAATACTAAATTCCTCAGGGTTTTTGTGAGGCTAAAATAAAATCAAGCATGCGAAACCTTTTGTATGGACAACATTCCTAGTGGAGCCTCAATAAATACTAATGCTTCTTATTAAAAAGACTTGCTTTATTAAAGTAAGTTTGGAAAGCTATATTGACTGTCTTCACCAGATGTCTATAAATATGCATAGTCCTCATATATTAGAATATATGTATTTGACCCTGTTTCTCTCTGTGTTCCCCTAACCATGCAGGTGTGTTTTCAGAACATTTAATTAAAAGATATGATGTTCAGGAGAGACATCCAAAGGGCAAAATGATTCCTGCTCTTCATAACACTGACCTGGAACAGAAAAAGCCAAGGAGAAAAGACACACCTGCCCTGCACATGTCCCCCTTTGCGGCAGGTAAAAAAGCTGGTGCAGGGCATTTGCAGGGGGTGACAGGGACAGGTCAAGAGCCTTACCATCTGGAGGTCCCCAAGGCCTGGCCATTGTCCTGGCCCAGCAAGCTGCATTGTGCTGAAGTGCTCTGGGGAGAAGCCACACTCACTGCTACCTTTTAGGTTTATCTCCACTAGTAGCTCCCCAGAGGCTGATCTGGGGATGGGAAAGCGTCAGAGCATTACTCATGCCTCAGCAGAGCTGGCTGAATTCACTGAGCCAAAGGAATAGAAATGTCATGGGTCCTTGAGAAGAGCTGGAATGCCCTCCTCCCAAGGCTTCCACAGATTTTGGGTCTTATGACTGGTTCTCCTGAGATACTTGGACTAATTGGCCAAATCCTCAAAATGAGAGACAGAAAAAGAGATGCAGAAATATGGATAGCTATCTTAATATGTGTCAAATCAAACAAACAAAAAAAAATCATACTGAACTATGAGTACAGCCCCAGTCTGTAAAGGAGCTGCTCTGTGAGATATAGTCCTTGTCCTTGACCAGTGCAAGTTGGGGAATAAGACATGTACATTCATGACTAGAGTATGGCTCTGTGTGTATGTGTGCATTTTATACAGATGGTTGTGTTGGGGGAGTGACAGAGGGGAAAGTATGCTAAGGTTTATTGAGTTTCTACTAAATGTTAGGCACTCAGTTTGTCATGTCTCATGGATTTTTATAAATTAACTAATGTAATAGAGAGGCTATTATCTCGTTTTACAGATTAAGAAACTGAGAGAATTTAATTAACTTACTCATCTGCTTTAAAGTCTTATGTGGATAAAATTGATAGATGACTAATTGGCTAATTGGTTGGATCAAAGATGAGATGACTAGATGGATAAATGAAGAGATAAAATTATGATCAAGATCAAACACTAAAATGTGGCAGAATTGGGGCTCAAACCCAGGTCTATCTCACCTTCGGGCAGTTTTTCACTGATCTGCGCTGTAGTTTGGAATTTTAGCATTATAGGGATAGAAGAAACACTCTGGGGAGAAGATAAAATTTGGCTGTTGTTATAAAACTATTTCCCCACTGTTTCATTTAATAAAGAAAAAAATTGAAAAAACAGCTCAGAAGAAGACATCACGACAAAAACAGTCAGGGGCTTGAGATCCCCAGCTACATTAGAGGCTCTGGTTCTATGCTCAATGGGATTTGTGTTCTCTGCACTTCTGTCCTTGTTCCTCCACCTCTTCTTCTCTTCCCACATCCATTTACCTCTATCCATCCCGTCGTGTTCACCACTTACCTGTATACCAAGATGAATGGTGGGTTTATGACCCCACCTAGTCATGCCAGGGACAACTCTCTCTCTCTCTCTTTCACATACACACATTTCTACGTACCAGCTTTTCTAAGCGCTGACTACATACAAGCTTCTGAGATCATGCACATGTGCTAAAAGTACAAGGAGTTTAGGACATGCAGAAGTCTAATCTTCAAACTGTCTTCTTTCTTTTAACAAATATTTACTGAGTACTTGTCATGTCCTGGGCTCTGTTCTAGGCAGTGGTACTGGAAGAAAGTCAATAACCATATAGATAAATACGTAATAGAAAGTCTTCTAGGAATAAATGCTGTGAAGAAAATAAAGTTAGTTAGATGAAGAATGGGAGATAGAAATTGCTTCTTTAGATTTCCAAGGTGCACAGAGAAACCTTTTCTGAGGAAGGGATATTTAAGCAGAGACCTCAGGAAAACGTGGGTGTGCCATGGGGGTAACTGAGCAGAGTATTTGAGACAGGAAAGATAAATCCAAGAGTCCTAAGGCAGTGATGTCTTTGGCTTTTGCTCAGTCAATGTTTATTGAGTGTCTACTGTGTGCCAGGCATAGCTGAAGTACTGGGCATACACTGGAAAACAAACCCCAAAGATAAAGTCCTTGCTCTCATGGTGTTTATATTCTAGGTGGGAGAGATAATTAAATATTTGGTGCTAAAGCAGGAAAAAGAGGTTTCTCTAAAACTCACAGTCAGGCAAATTGGACACCAGAAGATGACTCGCTCAGAAAGAGGAAAGGTTGTGAGGTTTGCCTTCATTATTTCCCTGGGCAGGATCTGTTGGCCCTCAGTAACATCCTGCATCAGTCATTACCTCATTCAACACTGAGTCAACTGTGATGGCCCATCACAGCTCTCTTACCTCATTGGGACATGAAGGATAAAGCTGTTCCTGTTTTCTAACAGAGAGGGGAGCAAGCCAGCACGGTTTCCCAGTGAAAGGGCCTTCACAGATGATTTTTTGGCAGTATTCTGTCTTCTTTCAGAGCAGTTTTAATATGGGTCAAGGGGTCCAGAGATCTTGGAATAACTGATTTAAGAATAATACACAACAGTCACAGTTTGTTAAGTCTGACTGTTTCCCAAGGGGAGAAGGAATTGTTACAGGGTGATATTTCCATACTAGAGGTTTGCAGTGTTAATTAAATATAGGCCTACCTCATTCCATTTTTCTTCACTTTTTTGTGCTTTTCAGATTTTGATTTTTTTTTTTTTAACAAAATTGGATGTTTGTGGTAACCCTGCATCTAGCAGGTCTATTTTTCCAGCAGCAAGCACCATTTTTTCAATAGCACATGTTAACTTCATGTCTCTGTATTGCATTTTAGTAATTCTTGCACTGTTTAGAATTTTATTATTATTATTATTACTATTATTATTATATCTTTTAAGGTGATCTGTGATCAGTGATGCTTGATGTTACTATTGTAATTGTTCTGGGGTGCCACAAACCTCACCTATATAAGACTGTGAACTTAATCTATAAGTGGTGTATGTATTCTGTCTGCTCCACTGACAAACCATTCCCCCATATCTCTCCCTCTCCCCTGGCTTCCCTATTCCATGAGACACAAAGATATTGAAATAAGGCAAATCAATAACCCTACAGGGGCCCTTAAGTGTTCAACTGAAAGGAAGAGTTGCACGTCTCTCACTTTAAATCAAAAGCTAGAAATGATTAAGCTTAGTGAGAAAGGCGTGTTGAAAGCCAAGGCAGGCTGAAAATTAGGTCTCCTGTACCAACCAGTTAGCCAAGAGCCAAGCTGTAAATGCAAAGGAAAAGTTCTTGAAGGAAATTAAAAGTTCTACTCCAGTGAACACAGGAACGATAAGAAAGTGAAACATCCTTATTGCTGATACGGGGAAAGTTTCAGTGGTCTGGATAGATCACACCAGCCACAACCCTTCCTTAAGCCAAAGCCTAATCCAGAACAAGGTCCTAACTCTCTTTAATTACATGAAGGTTGAGAGAGGGGAGGAAGCTAACAGAGAAGAAAAGTTGGAAAGTAGCAGAATTTGATTCGATATTTAAGGGAAGAAGCCATCTCCCATAAAAGTGCAAAGTGAAGCAACAAATGCTGATGTAGAAACTGCAGGAAGTGATACAGAAAATCTAGCTAAGATAATTGGTGAGAGTGGCTACACTAAACAATAGTTTCTTAATGTAGATGAAATAGCCTTCTATTGGAATAAGATGCCATCTAGGCCATTCTTAGCTGGAAAGGAGATGTCAATGCCTGGCTTCAAAGCTTCAAAGGACAGGCCAACTCTCTTGTTAGGGGATAATGCCCTGGTGACTTTAAGTTGCAGCCAATGCTCATTTACTATTCTGAAAATCCTAGGGCCCTTATGAATTATGTTAAATTGAGTCTGCCTGTGTTCTGTAAATGGAACTACAAAGCCTGGATAAAGGCATACATGTTTACAGCATAATTTACTGAATAATTTAAGCCTACTGTTGAGACCTACTGCTCCAAAAAAAGACCCCTTTCAAATTATTACTGCTCATTAACAATGTACGTCATCACCCAAGAGCTCTGATGGAGGCACACAAGGAGATTAATGTTGTTTTCGTGCCTGCTAATGTAGCATCTATACTGGAGCCCTTGGATCGAGGAGTTACTTCAACTTGCAAGTCTTGTTATTTAAGAAACACATGTTTTGCAAATGTAGAGCTGCTATAGATAGTGATCCTTCTGATGGATCTGGACAAAGTAAATTGAAAACCTTCTGGAAACAATTTGGTATTCTAGATGCCATTAAGAACATTTGTGACTCAAGGGAGGAGGTCAAAATATCAAAATTATCAGGAATTTGGAAGAAGTTGATTTCAACCTTTATGAATGAGTTTGAGAGGTTCAAGACTTCAGTGGAGGAAGTAACTGCAAAAGAAATAGCAAGAGAATTAGAATTAGAAGTGGGGCCTGAAGATATGACTGAATTGCTGCAATCTAATGATAAAACTTGAATGGATGAGGAGTTGCTTCTGAGAGATGAGCAAAGAAAGTGGTTTCTTGAGATGAAATCTACTACTGGTGAAGATGCTATGAACATTGTTGAAATGACAACAAAGGGTTTAGAATATTATATAAACTTAGTTTATAAAGTAGCAGCAGGGTTTGAAAGGATTGACTCGATTTTGAAAAAAGTTCTGCTGTGAGTAAAATGCTCTCAAGCAGCATCACATACTAGAGCAGAATCTACTTTGAAAGGAAGAGTCCATCAATGCAGAAAACTTCACTGTCATCTTAAGAGATTGCCACAGCCACCTAACCTTCAGCAACCACCTCTCTGATCAGTCAGCAGCCGTCAACATTGAGGCAAGCCTCTCTAAGACTCAGGTGAAGACTCAGATAATCATTAGCATTTTTTAGCAAAAAAAGTATTTTTAAATTAAGCTACGCTCATTATTTTTAAAGACATAATGCTATTTCACAGTTAGTAGGCTACAGTATAGTGTAAGCCTAACTTTTATGTGCACTGGGAAACCAAAAAATTTGTATGGCTCTCTTTATTGTGATATTTGCTTTATTGCAGTGATCTGGAAGAACCTGCAACGTCTCTGAGGTATGCCTGTAATAAAATTTTTTAGAAGTCCTGCAAAAGGAATCACTTTGACTTTGTATAACCCAGATCTGATCTATTTTTCATAGAACTTGTTTTGGTACTACCTATTAGTTTTACTAGTCTAGTCATTCTATAGATTATGCTACGATATGGGAAATTCTGCCTTAGAATTGTGATATGGCTTAAATCAACATTTCACCTTTTTTTTTTTTTTTTTTTTTTTTGTCTCTACCAATAGATTGTTGTTTCCAAACAAGATGAGAAGAAAATAGAAGCATAGGCAGGGTCACATGTTTTCAGACTTGCTAGGAAGGAGCAGAGCTAGGCAGGGTGGTACAGAGCATGAGTAATGGAGAAATGGCCCAAGGACCAGGGGAAGCTCTGAACCTCCCTCATCTGTGTTTCTCATAGGTTAAGTGCATTCCTACCTAGGTGAATCCTCTAATCCATCACATGTTTTCCCTCAGGCTTTGCCTCTGTCCAGGTCCCAACTACCTTTCAATAGTCATCCAGCTCAAAGCCTCTGCTATCAGACTCCTTCAGGTCCAAAATGACTGTTTTCTATTCTTAACTAACTCTGTATTAGTCACGGCATGCAAATACACAAAACTTTGTCATCTCGTTTAGTATTGTCTTTATTCTTCTTGTTGCCTGTATTGTCGCTGCTGCTTAAATTGACTTACATCAACAACTTGCATGATGAATTCATGAGGACTGGCTGTGACTGCCTTATGTTTCTGGTATTGATCTTCATATCTAGTCCAATCACTTCTACATAGCAATACTCACTACATATATGCTGGTTTGATATTTTATCTGGCAATCACAATTTTGCAATACCTAATGGAGACTGATTATTTTCTGTTCATGCTTGTATCTGTTTTTACTGAAGACCTTCTAGGAGAAGACTTGGTAGAGAAACAAAAATATTTACGGGCAGGGAGTCATCCTAGTATACAAAATTGAACATGGGCTTTGGATTCACAAAGGTCTAGGTTTCATCCCTGGTTCTGCTCCATACTAGCTTTGTGATCCTGGACAATTAACATAAACTGTAAAACTTTCTTCATTTTGCCCATAAATCTAAAAGGGGACCATAAATATGTCTCCCAGCATTGTTAACACAATTAAATAAAGTACATAAACAACTTGGCAGAATTCTTGGCTATTAAAAACTCTCAACAGGGCCGGGCGCGGTGGCTCAAGCCTGTAATCCCAGCACTTTGGGAGGCCGAGACGGGCGGATCACGAGGTCAGGAGATCGAGACCATCCTGGCTAACACGGTGAAACCCCGTCTCTACTAAAAAATACAAAAAACTAGCCGGGCGCGGTGGCGGGCGCCTGTAGTCCCAACTACTCGGGAGGTTGAGGCAGGAGAATGGCGTGAACCCGGGAGGCGGAGCTTGCAGTGAGCTGAGATCCGGCCACTGCACTCCAGCCTGGGCGGCAGAGCGAGACTCCGTCTCAAAAAAAAAAAAAAAAAAAAAAAAAAAAAAACTCTCAACAAATGTTAGTTCCTTCCATTCTCTATTAAATCTTATATTCTGTGAGATAAATCAAACCATTTCTGAAGGTGAGAATTGTCTAAGCCACAGCATTTTACTTCTCTGTATAAACCTGCTGATTCAAGGAACTTCCTAATGGGTTGAGCTCATTTACCTGACATGAGAGCTGCCAACATCCCAATATCTACATCCTAAGAGAGTAGCTTCTCTATTGAATCAAAAATGTTTATCAAACAACACAGAGTAAACAAGAGTTGGGGGTGGGGACGGGGAGAGGCTGTATAGCCATAGCCTCTGTACACATTATGGAATTCCTTGAATCAGCAAATCTCTATATCATAAGTAAGTGCAATTACAGATATTGTGTGATTCTATATTTCATTAGCATATTAGCTGAAGTACTTTATTTTTGAGGCGCCTTTTAGTAGCTAAAGATTTGGCAGTAATCGAAATGGTAGTTAAGCTGATAAGGATAGAGCCTTCGGCAGATGTTCAGAAGGACTCACATTGGTTCTAATAAGGGTGTTGAGAGAAACTCACAGACAAATACACTCTGGAGACATCTCTCATTAGCCCTTGGCAAGTGAAAACTGGACAAGGATCCAGTCTCTCTTCTAAATCTCTTGCTAACTACCTTCACTCCCCTTAGTTAATGAGCTTACTTGACAGGTTCCAACTGCGAGCACAGCCCTTCAAAGGGGTCATCTCAAGCTTCTCTGCCAGACTCAGGCTTGCTCCCAGCTTGGCCTATGGTTGCCAGGGGCCCTCATCTCAGTGACTGCATGGCAGAGAGCATTGGTTCTGACTAGTCAGATCTGGGTAACCAAGGCCTGCTTCAGAGCGAAAGAAGTGTTATTAGAGGTTTGTCGCAAATGGAACCATGAAAAAGGCATAATGAGGCTGGAAGCATTGAAGAGAATCCTCCTAGAAAATTGTCCATGAGTTGTGGACATTTGGGCAGTTTGGGACATCAAAGATCAAAATCCTGCACTTCTACACGAGAAAGGGACCAGGATGTCCATTGAAAGTGATACGTCTTCTGTCTTGCTGGGAATAGAACATTCTGTCTAGTGTGACTTATCAGAGGAGGTGGTATCCTAGCCCTGGCTCCCTGAGACCATAATGTAATGTGCATGAACTATTTTAGCTGGTGCTCTGGGTGGGATTGTGCTCTAAAACAGCTTGCTGCAAAGCTGATTGGCCCTTGGAGACTTCGGACTGGCAGCCTTGGTCTTAAAACCCACTAAGCTCTTACAAGCAGCCAAGTTCCCTAAACTCTTCTGTATAGAGAGAGGATGAAGGGAAGGAAATGACATTTGTTAAATCCCTACTGTATTTTAAGTCTGGTGCCAGATGTTAGCATATCCTTAGAGAATCTCATGGTTCAATAGGGGAGAAGGATGTATTGTCCGGTGATTCCTACAATGTGAAATATGCTGTAACAGAGGTTCATGTATGATGTGACTGCAGCCACAATGTGGGCCTAAGTCTATCTGGGGACATCACACATTGTGGAATATACAAATTACTTGTTCTCCAATTTTATGGGTGAATAAACTGAGGCTCAGATAGGTTAAGTGAGTGCTCAAGGCTTAATGATCACCAAAGGCAAAGCTTTCTGCTTTCAGGATCTGCATATTCCTTTAATGGTGCACCTCTGCTTCCGCTGAAAGCATGAGGGTCAGAAGGAGGTTAAACCAGACCAGTGCTTCCCAAACCCAGTCCATCTTCATGTCACCAAAGCATCAAGAACAAGAACGCAGTGCTGATATGTAGATACTCCTGATTTAAGGCTCATCCTAAGCAATGATATCCAAGAAATCAAGATTTCCATGAGCTACCATATATTTTTTCATTATAAGACATTAAAATTAATTCTTAACTATATTATTATAAAATGCTGGTTCACCCTCTACTTGAAATTATCTCCTGTGCTCCTGTGGACAGCCCAGCCTACTTTGGGAAGGGCTGGCTGTGATGATTTAACAGGCTTTTCTTATTCCTGAAATAGCAGGAACTTTTGGGGGAGTCAGCGAGGAGCAGATTCTCGTATGATTAAGTTTCCAGGGTACCAAAAGTAACCAGAAAGTTGATCTGCATTTGGGAACTTAAAGGCTCTTGCCCACTTTGAATCAACTCCATTTTGGCTTAATGTGAAGAGATATCAAAGAAGGAAGGATGGAAAAATTTGGGGCTCGGCATAGCTAACTCTATGTTCTCCTGCCATGCTAGCCTTAATTCCAAACAGAAATCCAAATCTCTGTGCAGCTGGTGTACGAGAAATATCTCCCACTGTGTTTCATAAGTGATTTATGCAAAAGCTGTGGTTTCAGCCAGACTCTTGAAATTGTTTTTCTCCTCCAATAAATACCAGCTAATTGGTAAAGAACCCATGTGAACAAACTAGGAACTGAAACAAATGAATAGTCATTAAGATCAACACATAGTTTTCATTAATTTGCTGCTGTTGAATGGAGTCCAGTGTGGTAGAAAGGCCTCTTGTGGTGCACAGCTTCTCTTTCTCAAGTGTAGATCTTTATAAAATGCTTCATGAACTGGAAGGCCTCTCATTATGAAAAGAAGGAAGGAGGCAGTGCGAGGCAGTGGTGGGGAAGCTGGCTGGAGTGGGATGATGGGGACCATGGAGGACTGGCCTTCCATCACAGCTTTTTGACCTTTCATTAAATGACCTTACTTTCTACTTCACAGGATGAGCAGAACCATGTGACCCTTATTGGCTGGTCCTTTCTGGGGTGATCAGTCCAGAAAATTGTGCTCAGACTTCCGAATTTCAGAGACCAGTAATTTTTTTTTTTTTTTTTTTTGAGATGGAGTCTTGCCCTGTTGCCCAGGCTAGAGTACGGTGGTATAATCTTGGCACACTGCAATCTCTGTCTCTGAGTTCAAGGGATTCTTCTGCCTCAGCCTCATGAGTCGCTGGGATTACAGGCGCCTGCCACCATGCCTGGCTAATTTTTGTGTTTTTCCTAGAGATGGGGTTTCACCATGTTGACCAGGCTGCTGTCTAACTCCTGACCTCAGGTGATCCGCCCACCTCGGCCTCTCAAAGTGCTGGGATTATAGGCATGAGCCACCATGCCTGGCCCAGTACATTTTTTAAACAAAATACTGTGGAGCCCAACATAGGAATAGCAACTTTTTATTTTGCTTTATAAGGCTGCATTTTAAAAACCTTCTAACATCTCTAAAATTTCATAAAACAAAGGATATTTTAATCCCCAAAAGAAGAAAAAATAATCTCAAAATAAAGAACAGCTTTTAAAAGTGTAGGCATACAGCCATATGAAAAGCTCAGTACACTTTCCTTATTTTCTCATTTTGCTCCAAACCATGTGAACGTCATCACCTCCTGGTACAGTACTGACATTTGGAAATGGCATGTCCAGAGCCTGAGCTCAATATTTCCCTGGATGTAAAATGCTTTTAAGTTTGACTTCTTGAGGCTTACCAGTTCTTTTCGAAAGGTAAATAAACAAGCAAATATTAAAGGGAAAGGAAAAGCCGACATTTAGTTGCTCTATAAGATATTGTTTAGTTGCACAATAAGATATTGTGACATATATCTTATTTAATTGTCACAATAATCCTTTATAATAATTGTTACTGTCCTCATTTTATATTGAGAAGACTTAGATGTGAATGTGTTTTCTGGCCCGACACAGATTAAGTGAGTGGCAGAACTGTGAGTGCAAAGCAATTGGTTACTTTCTATCCCTCCATGCTGCAAGCTTAGGAGCAGAACTTAGAGAAGAAGATGAAGGCTGCTTCTGACTTCCAGGTGGTGCATCCCTTTGTAACCAGAATAGTGTCCTCATTGAGCACCTCTGGGAAGGCCAGATAAAGCCACCCAGCTCCCTCTCTGGGTTGGCACTTTTAGCAGCTAGCCTTGTAGACACTAAGGTTTCTGGGTTGCCATGCTCCTTTGTACTGTGTCTATCAGCAAGGTTGCCTAATGTTTTAATTAGAGACACTTAATTGCAGGTCTGTGCTTTGTTTTGCAGGTGTGACATTGCTCAGGGATGAGAAACCCAAAGCAATCGTGGAAGATGACGAAAAGGATGGTGACAAGATAGCTATTTAAAGATAGTTCCCCTGAGACCACTTGTAAATAGGTTAGATTGGTTCCCTATGGTGACCTAGAGAAAAAATAGACTTGTTTCTGCTCTCGTTTTTGTCATCGTCTGACTTTAAGATTCAGACACCTTCTCCCAAGGAGATGTATGCCATCAAATTGCCAGTCACCTCTTTGTCTCTGTCTTCTTTCTGAGTATGGTTTCTATTCTGTGTTTTGAATTTTTATTTTCTAATGCAATGGAAAAGAAACAGATCATCCTAAATGAGGAGGTAACAGGGAAAGCACTGGGGTTCAGTTTCTGCATCTTCTGGATCAATTCACGGAGGAAAGATTGTGGATTACGTGGGCTCCTTCTTGGTTTTTGCTACTGAGCAGGACTTGACTTAGCATCATCCAAGCACCAGTCCAAGTGGGGTTCCCTGTTGCCAGTTAGATGAAAATGTTTGGACTCTAACTCACTGGTTGCTTTGGAGAAAAAGGTCTTTTATTTCTCCTGTCCTATTTTAAGGGTCCAAATGTCTCTGGTGAAGTTCCTAAGACCCTTGTCCCAGATACTCTAAATATGACTGTATGAGCTGGGGGGGTCAACCCAGCCCACCATGCCTTGGCTGATGATCCCAGAGGCAGGGAGTGCTGGTCTGTCTGGGAAGCTTAGCAACGCATCTTCAAATTTATTTTTGTTTTTAAAAATATTTCTTAAACGTGCTGTCCCAACATTTGTGAGTTGTGTCACAAGTAAGTAATTATCAATGGTAGATAAAATATCAATGATTGTGATGAATTTACTTAAAAAAAATAAAGTCAGTAAAAGCCATTGTGTTATTTTTAGCATTCTCACTTATTTAGACTTCAATACACTTTCCTGGACGAGAGGGGAGAGTGTGGTGTTAGCTAGTGAGCAGAGGTCTGTATATTGTCCTTGCCCCAGCGTGCGATCTGTGGATGCCCACAGGAAGGCATACAGGTCTCATCCACCAGGCAATAGACAGGAGAGAGGTGAGAACTATTCTTAGAAGGAGGAAAAGTAGATACGCAAATTGTCACAACTAAGAGTGATAATTTGGTAGCTCTGTATGTATGCTGGTTCCAGCTGTTTAATCCCTTCCGTCTTTCTGTTCTCACAAAGATGGAAAAGATGCAGGAGCTTGCAGGAAATAAAGCTACATCTATCCACATCTCTGTCCTGGTGCATTTCTCCTAAAAATACCCAGTTTACTCACAGTTATAAAGAGCAGAGGTTGCAAAAGAGACTCACAAAGTTTTGCTTTTTTTTTTTTTTTTTTTTGGTCTGCAGTGATTTTAAAATGTTTGTATTTGCTGTTAATATTTAACGATCCAGTCAGGAAAAGTGATGCAAAATTCTGGATTTCCAGATTCTCTTGGAAAAATATCTCAAGACCTGTCAATTTTGGGCCTGATTAGAATCATGGCAGCATCAGTTGGAACTGATTACTGGATGCCAATTTTAGAAGGAGCGTGCATTCTTGTTTGCCATATGACCCCCCCTGGAGTATATCATTCATTGACTCCAGTTTGGAGTCCCCTTAGCGAAGACGCATATTGTGATCCTAATGATCTCACCTTTTTTATTCCAGCACTCCATGCTTCACTCCCACTTCTGATGCCCCAACCCCAGCTTTGGGTAGAGGGGAATAAAATTGTGGTTGGGGTGTTGGTTGAAGCATAATTGGTGAAGGAGGGCACCATAAAGTGTTTACAAAACCAAAAGCAATTACAGGTCTATGGATAAGAGGATAGTATAATCACCAGCAGCAATGTTTACAAAGGGATCTTTACTCAGAAAACACAGTCTCACCCCATCCTTTCAGATTTGCTGTATGAACACAGTGTACATCTGTAGCCATGTCTACAGAGATGCTCGATAACCTCTGAGGCTACTCTGAAAATCTTCATCATTACTGACTCCCTGGGTTAAGGTGGAAAGTGGACCAGCTGTTGTGGAAATAAAAGCCTTGGGTCTAGCTTCAACTATGTGATGCCAAGCAAGCCCCTGGAACTGAGTCTGGTTCTTTATCTTGAAAGTGAGGATAATAATTCTTATTTTGCCTTGTTCATAATTTGAGAATTAAATAAGATAATGGATGGCAAAGAGCTCCGTAAGTTAAAATGCCCTATCCAACTGTAACATACGATAATTCAAAGACACCTCCACAGTTTGCACAGTGTTTTTTCTATTGCCAAATCCCCATTGCCCGAGTATTGAATGGGCAGCAATTATGAGACTCAACTCACAGCATCTGAAAGACTTCAAGTAGGGGGATCCCATTGATTATATGGCCTTAACTGAAAGACCAGACTTTGTAATAGAGTCCCAATCTTAAAAGAGCATATACAGAATGGTGAGAGGCAAAGCCAGTCAACCATAACCAACCCTGGATATCACTGGGTGACTTGGGTGGAAGCCAAACCTCCCTCACTTCCTTTGTCCCCTGAGGACTTTTTCTAGCCAGGTAAAGTAGAAGTTTCATGATTAGCATTATATTCCAATTAAAATACTTCTCAGAGCATTATGAACAACTTCCCTCCAAATGAATAATAGTTACATTAAGAAATTAAGGGATCCAGGTACAGTGGCTCATGCCTGTAATTCCAACACTTTGGAAAGTCCAGGGGGAGGATCACTTGAACCCAGGAGTTCCAGATCAGCCTGGGCAACACAGGGAGACCCTATCTCTACAAAAAAATTAAAAATAAGCTGGGCATGGTGGCGTGCACTGTGGTCTCAGCTATTCAGGAGGCTGAAGTCGAAGGATTTCATGATCCCAGGAGGTTGAGGCTGCAGTGAGCTATGATTGTGTCACTGAATTCCAGCCTGGGCAAAAGAGTGAGACCCTATCTCTACAAAAAAATTAAAAATAACCTGGGCATGGTGGCGTGCACTGTGGTCTCAGCTACTCAGGAGGCTGAAGTCGGAGGATTTCATGATCCCAGGAGGTTGAGGCTGCAGTGAGCTATGATTGTGTCACTGAATTCCAGCCTGGGCGAAAGAGTGAGACTCTATTTCAAGGAAAAAGAAATAAAAGAAAAGAAATTAGAAGCGTTACAGGGTAGCCCATTCAGAAAGAAGGCTCAAACTAAAAAAAGCTTCTTTAGCAAAGCAGTTGGCCATTTGTTCATTCTGAAGGCATCTACCAGGAACCCAGGCTGGTATGAGGAGGCCCTAGATGTGCAAGACTTAGCGCTCTTTCAAAAGCTTCACACAAAGGCTTTCTTTAAATCCGGACACCCTTTAAAAGCAGTTGGCTGAGATCACACAGCCAACTTCTAATGCCTAATTATCACTTGGAAAGGCAGAGGCTGGTGCGGAAGGATTGGGGAAGAACCATAAAGGACTCAAGCAGTGTTTCCTTTTAAATGCAATTAAGTGAATTTTCCCTGTGCTGTCCAGGTTGTTATCTTAAAACAAGGATAGACTGAGATCCCATGTGGTTGTGAAAATAAGTTAGTAAAGCAATTATTTTTGCTAGCTGAGAATAAGAGGCTGGTTACATGATGGATTTTGTAGAATCTCTGTCATCCTGTGTAAATGAGGCTCCCTTGCCACTTATAATTTGTAAGTGTGAAAGTGTTACTCAAAAATCTCCCCAAGGCAGGGAGTGAATGCGCAGGAGATGGATGAACTGAGAATATGCTCTGCCAGTTTTCCTGGACATGCAATTGCCTTTGAACTTGCTATAATATATAATGTCTGCAGAGTTTCAGAACATTATAATGGCCTTCATTCTTGACCCAAAAATCAGGGCCGAAGACTCTCTACAAGTAAATGTATTTATGGGGAAAACAATGTGTTATTTGAAATCAGCTCTGCCTTGGACACTCCAAGCTATCAGCTTACTTTCCTGAAGAAGAAAAGGATAGGTGTATCCTTACCGTCAGTAGCAGTTCCTTCCAGCAAGATGAGACTCCTCCAAGGAAACTGCAGAAGACTTCCTGAGAAGGAAAAACAGAAAATAGAAGACAATTTTGCTTATCCTGGAAAATGTGGCTCTTTAATCTGATGTCAAATATGTATTTTGAGCGTGGAATAAAGAGTATAATACAGATCCTTGTGTTCTTATAATTATGTGTTAGGGTTTCAGAAGAACAATATATACTTTAATATCCATCAATCAAATCATATGTATTTTATTTAAAGGCACGACTTAAATAATGCCTTTCAGAAAAGGAAGACTGTGCTCTGAGCCCTTGCATTTGCTCAGTCTTTTTCCCATTTCATCTCATTTGATCCTCAAATTCAATCATGAAAAAACTAAGTACCCAGGGGAGGTGAGATGGAGAGGAAGCCAGGAAGAAACTCAGGTCTCTGAACTCTTAGCCCAGTGCTCTTTATATAGTGTGGAACTATTCTGAAAATAGGGTCCAAAATACACAGGAGATTAAAGAAGGAGATCATTCCATGATCCAGAAAAGAGCAAATTATACAAGTGCTTTCTGACGGTTTTCTCCACCCTCTCCCTCAGTTTTTGAATAAGTATATTAATAAATATGTTCAACTTTCCAGTACTCAAAATTTAATCCTTATTCTCAACCCTACGTTTTAAGGAGGTGATAAGGTTATTTTTTTCTCCCACCCGTCCCGCTCCTTCCTCCATATTATCCATTCTCTACATTGCAATTCAAGTTACCCTTTTCAAACAAATCTGAGCAGGTGGGAGCCCTCCTTAAGATCTTCTCCTTGCTTAGAATAAAGGTAGAGATCTCAAGCCTGGACCCTGTTTCCCCCCACTCTCCTTTGGATTCCAGTGACATTGGCTTCTGTCATGGCTGGGGACCCTCCTCTCCCTTCTCTCCTACCCATCCCCTACCCTTTGCCCCTCACCACCCTGTGAAGATCTGCTCATCCTCTAAACCTCAGCAAAGTGCCACTTTCTCGAGGAGAAACTCTTCCTTGCCTTCTTAATCAGATCAGGAGAAACCTGATCACAAGTCACCCTATTCTTTTTCTCCATAGTTCTTACCTCTTCCTGTGAGCATCCATTTGTATAACTGGTTAATGTTTGTCTCCTCACTGTTGTATAAGGGCCATAAACACAGGGATTTCAACTGGATTTCTACGACTTGTTCTTTGTACCTGGCATAGTGTTTACCATGATATAGATGATTAAAAAAATCTACAGTGAGTGGGTGAGTGAATGAATGAATGAATGAATGAATAAAAAGACTTTGTAAGAAGCCAGGCCTAACAGCCTAAGGTTACCCTACCATTTGCCTAATTCCAGGAACACAAGGTTACTTACTCCTATAATAGACTAGATAGTCACTATGGAGTTGAACACAAATGTCAGCCACAGGAAGGTGGTCTGCTTCCTAGACCCCTTGTCTCCTCTGTGGCACGAGGGGTCCTCCCAATATGCAGCCCATCTCCCTAAAAACAGTTTCCTGTCCATCAAATCCTCCTACTCTCAGGAATCAGTAGAGGCAGAGAGAGCAGGGGTCAGCTGCTTGCCCACCTGAGGGCTCTGGTGTCATGGCTTCAGAATGCCATGGCCAACTGTGTTAGTCCCTTTTCATGCTGCTAATGAAGACATACCCAAGACGGGGGAGAAAAAAGAGGTTTAATGGACTTACAGTTCCACATGGCTGGGGAGGCCTCACAATCATTGTGGAAGGGGGAACAAGTCGCATTTTACATGGATGGCAGAGGCAAAGAGAGAGAATTTGTGCAGGGGAACTCCTCTTTTTAAAACCATCAGATCTCGTGAGACTTATTTGCTATCATGAGAACAGCACAGGAAAGACCTGTCCTCATGATTCAATTACCTCCCACCAAGTCCTTCCCACAAGATGTGGGAATTTGAGATGAGATTTGGGTGGGGACACAGCCAAACCATATCATTCCACCCAGACCCCTCCCAAATCTCATGTCCTCACATTTCAAAACCAATCATGTCTCTTCAACAGTCCACCAAAGTCTTAGCTCATTTCTGCATTAACTCAAAAGTCCACAGTCCAAAGTCTCATCTGAGACAAGACAAGTCCCTTCTGACTATGAGCCTTTAAACTCAAAAGCAAGCTAGTTACTTCCTGGATACAATGGGGGTACAGGTATTGGGTAAATACAGCCACTCCGAATGGGAAAAATTGGCCAAAACAAAGGTGCTACAGGGCCCGTGCAAGTCCCAAATCCAGCAGAGCAGTCAAATCTTAAAGCTCCAAAATAATCTCCTTTGACTCCATGTCTCACATTCAGGTCACGTTGATGCAAGAGGTGGGTTCCCACAGCCTTGGGAAGCTCTGCCCTGTGACTTTGCAGGGTATAGTCCCCCATGGCTGCTTTCACAGGCTGGCATTGAGTGTCTGTGGCTTTTCCAAGTGGATGGTGCAAGCTGTCAGTGGATCTACCATTCTGGGGTCTGAAGGACAGTGACCCTCTTCCCACAACTCTACTAGGTGGTGCCCCAGTAAGGACTCTGTGTGGGAGCTCCAACCCCACATTTCCCTAGTGCACCACCCTAGCAGGGGTTCTCCGTGAGGACTCCACCCCTGCCGCAAACTTCTGCCTGGGTATCCAGGCATTTCCATGTATCCTCTGAAATCTAGGTGGAGGTTCCCAAACCCCAATTCTTGACTTCTGTGCACTTGTAGGCTCAACACCATGTGGAAGCTGCCAAGGCTGGGGCTTGCACCCTCTGAAGCCACAGCCTGAGCTGTACCTTGGCCCTTTTTAGTCATGGCTGGAGAGGCTGGGATGCAGAGCACCAAGTCCCTAGACTGCACACAGCAGAGGGACCCTGGGCCTTGCCCACAAAACCATTTTTTCTTCCTACGTCTCCAGACCTTTGAGATGAGGGGTGCTGCAAAGGTCTCTGACATGCCCTGGAGACATTTCCCCCATTGTTTTGGTGATTAACATTTGATTCCTCATTACTTGTGCAAATTTCTGCAGTCGGCTTGAATTTCTCCTCAGAAAATGGGATTTTCTATTGTCAGGCTGCAAATTTTCCATACTTTTATGCTGCTTCATTTTTAAAACTGAATGGTTTTAACAGCACCCAAGTCACCCCTTGAATGCTTTGCTGCTTAGAAATTTCTTCTGCCAGATACTGTAAATCATCTCTCTCAAGTTCAAGGTTTCACAAATCTCCAGGGCAGGGGTAAAATCCCACCAGTCTCTTTGCTAAAACATAAAAAGAGTCACCTTTCCTCCAGTTCTCAACTATTTCCTCATCTCCATTTCAGACCACCTCAGACTGGATTTCATTGTCCACATAATTATCAGCATTTTGTTCAGAGCCATTCAAAAGTCTCTAGGAAGTTCCAAACTTTCCCACATTTTCCTGTCTTCCTCTGAGCCCTCCAAACTGTTCCAACCCCTGCCTGTTACCTAGTTCCAAAGTCGCTTCCACGCTTTTGGGTATCTTTTCAGCAGAGCCCCACTCTACTGGTACCAATTTACTGTATTAGTCTGTTTTCATGCTACTGATAAAGACATACTCAAGACTGGGAAGAAAAATAAGTTTAATGGACTTGCAGTTCCACATGGCTGGGGAGGCCTCGCAATCATGGCAGAAGGCAAAGAGGAATAAGCCATGTCTTACATGGATGGTGGCAGGCAAAGAGAGTTTCTGCAGGGAAACTCCTCTTTATAAAACTATCAGACCTCATGAGACTTGTTCATGATCATGAGAACAGCATGGGAAAGACCTGCCCCCATGATTCAATTACCTCCCACCAGGTCCCTCCCACAACACGTTGGAATTCAAGATGAGATTTGGGTGGGGGCACAGCCAAACCATATCACTAGCCAAGATGAGGACCTCACAGATGCTGAAGTTGGGGAGTTTCACTATAAGACATATGGGTCAGGGGGTGCTGTCCTTTGGCATCTAAGGCATCTGCTTTATAAGATGCTGGATTATCACCATGTGTTCTCACCCAGTTGGTTATGTAGCATGTGGGAAAAAATGCCAATCATCACTGATATTTGAGAACTAACCTAATGACAAAGAAAAACTAATTTTGGGTTTGATCATGTAAAAATATTTCAACAATTATAGTCATTTGTGTAACTATTTATTAACAATATGCATTATTATTATTATTGCAATAGCAATTAGGTTCCTCACTAACTATATGTAAAGCCCTTCTTTTTTTTGAGAAAAAGTCTTGCTCTTTCACCCAGAGCAGAGTGCAGTAGCACACTCTCAGCTCACTGCAACCTCTGCCTCCCAGGTTCAAGCGATTCTCCTTCCTCAGCCTCCTGAGTAGCTGGGATTACAGGTGCCCAGTGCCATGCTTGGCTAATTTTGTATTTTTAGTAGAGATGGGGTTTCACCATGTTGACCACGCTGGTCTCAAACTCCTGACCTCAAGAGATCTGCCTGCCTTGGCCTCCCAAAGTGCTGGGATTACAGGTGTGAGCCATGGCACCCAGCCTGTAAAGGCATCTTTGTCCAATTTCTTTTCTGATCATAGAATAACCCTCTCTGTATTTTGGGTCAGTCTTCTCCATGTGTTGACATTATAGCCCAGATGCTGACAACTTACGCTGGGCAGCCTTGAACTAGTAGATACAACTTTCATTCTTCTTGAGCTTGGGCCTACAGGGTTTTATTCCATCCCATTGGCTACAGCCCAAAGTCCTGTGCATCTTAGAGTTCTGAGAATAAGTGTCTCCTTGTGCACTAAATACCTTAACAAACTGAGGTAAACAGGTCTGAGACTCATCAGTACCTAAATCATCCCTACTGTTCCATAGGATTTCTAAGAGAGTCTGGTGGTAGTGTGGCATTAAGGACTTTGTGAGCCCATGCCTACTTGTGCATAGGTCTTAGAAGAATTTGTATTTGCCACGAGTTTTGCTGGGACCTCCTGTTACAAAGATCCCTGATCGTTTGATGGTTTTGCTGGACAGCTAAGGACAAACTGCCTGCCTCAGTGCTGTTACCCTGGCAACCATCCTTTGTTCTTTGGTGTCTTTGTGGCTGGATCCAGGGCTGATTAAGGTGAGGCAAGGAGGTACCTATGGTGCAAAGTGGAAGGAGGTGCTCACGTTCAGGGGCATGTAAGAGCTAGCCTTGTCTGACTCACATCTTCCTCTCTCCTAAAATTTTAGTATCTTCCTAGTCATCACCTTCCACAGCCTTATTTTCATTCAGTTGCCCAAGTTATTACCTGCAGGGCCAGATCCTACCCACTATGAGTTCTCCAGGTAGAGAATACTGAGTTCTCACATTGCACAGTTCTAATATGCTCAAATATGCAGACAGAGGGAGGGTCAGCTATTACCATGATTTAGTTAAATAACACTAGACCCACAATCATATGGTTCACATTTCAGATACTATAGTATCTAATACTGACATACTGATAGTATATTAACTGTAATTACATAAAATATGAATTTTACTGATAGCTCTTCCGTCCATAAATTATTGTGCAATAATAGATGTGAACCATGATCATTAACCACATGTCACTTCTTCCAAAGTCTGAGGGTGAGTGGTCACTATGCATCTGTTATGTAGCTCCTGCACAGACAGCAAAGCAAGTAGTTATATTACTTTCTTGTCTCCTAGTGTTAAATCCATATGGCATTTTATAAATAATTAAAACAAGGGATTGGCCACAAAAAGGAAAGCCCAGGAAAGAAACAAGAAGTGATAATGCTGAAAGTGAAACTGAAGTAGAAGGTAATGGAATTATAGAAGACATGGCCACCTGTGGGCATGTTGACATTGCCACCATAGGAGAGACCCTCGCTGCAGAGCCAGAGGAACTTAATGAAGACCAACCTACCAAGATCAATGAGACTGAAAAAAATGAATGTCCAGAAGAAGCGACACCAACCAAAATTTCACATAAAAGAACTCTTGAAGATATTTCATGATGCTGAAAGTGCAAAGGATAAAATGTTGGAAGCTGATCCAAACTTGGAAACCTGACAATTTGCCAAGACACAGGAAAGGTACTTGCTCTATATTGTAAGTTATATGGCAAGAATAAAGTCAATGATGTTCAGGTTACTCTTGATTAGTTTTTGCAAAGAAATAAAACACTTTAATTCTCAATACCTCTAAAATCTTAAATTACAAGTTACAATGTACTAAATATAATTTTTACTATTTTGAATTTCTTTATACATTTATTTAAAAAGTTAATGAATGTTTAATATTTTCACAAAACTTTTTAAGGTCACAGAACAATAGTAATTTTTCCAACGGATTATTAAGATCACTTTGCACAGTTTCAGCTTAAACTGTCCTATTTAACAGTCCCAAATTACCATGCAAAGCAAAGGTTGCCTGCCTTTAGCCTTGGGAGCCAAGCCAGAGTATGTGAATGTTTGCCCTTGGGGTGGGGTGGGTGGGGGAGAAGGGAAGGTAGGCACAGATTGCATCTCATCAGTGGACAGAGAATCCAGAAAGTAGGAAGAAGTATTGATTAGAATCCAGAGACCAGTGCCCTAAGTTGGAAGCTAGGAAGTTAACCGATCAGGCTAGAGGACAAGGTAGAAAAACAAAAGAGAAAATAAATAAATATTAGTAACAAAAAGACCAAAAATTAATCAGGTTCTCTATGCATTAGCTATACCAGTTCTGGAGCTAGATATGCCTCAGGCTCTGCTTTTATTCACAGTAAGGAATACTTCTCTGCTACACAGACAGGCCCTTAAAGGATCTAGGGGTCTTTAGGAATGTATTTCTACATTTTATATCCCTTAATCCAGAAGGAGAGAAGGTGATTCCTGCCTTGGGCCAGTGATCTAGGACCTGAAATGGACGTCAGAGTCTTCAAAACTGGCTGGTATCTACAGTGGACAGAGCAAATGGAGAAGCAAAGAGAAGAAATGTCACAACCAAATTGCTTTCAAAAATGATGATTTAATACAAGGATATGAGAGTAGGTGAAATAGCAGGTAGCATAGTCTTCTTACCTTTGTGGCTCCCTGAGGTTCCAGGACTTGGCTCCTCTAGAATATTAATGCAGTCCTGGACTGAAAGCATACTCTCACTGTGTGGGAGCTTGGTCCCAGAGCACCAGGTAGACTGCAGGGTCATGGGCATGGTGGGACCAAAGGATTCCTTCCCCACCCAGCACCTAGCTCCACAAGCTGCATCTTTTTCTGGAACCTCTGGCAACAGGCAGAGGGATAGATAGCCCAGGGTTAAGACTGGGAGGAAGGCTTGGAAAATGGGCCCACCAGGAGATTAATGGGAGAGACAGAGAACCTCAGGATGCATGGAGAGCACATTGAGAACACTTGGCTCCTCTCTGCTACTCACAGGTCTGAAGACAGGAATGGAAACCACCACAGTGAATACAAAACCTGGCCCTCTCAGGACATAAAAATTAATTTTGTGACTCCCAGCTAAGTGAAAAACTAGGAAGGCTCCCATCACTGTCTTCCTGGAGTGTGGGGGTAACGGCTCAACTACATCCAAAGGGAAAGGAGGTCAGAGTCTTCAGGCTGCCGATGGTTTCTCTTTGGGGATATGAGGATCAGCACCAGAGTGCTGGGGGCTGGGCACATGGGGCCCCCATTCATATGTCCCTGTTGCAGGCAAGCACTGTGAAATGAAGAGGGGGAATCCCTGTGTAACAACCACCTCCCCATAGGAACTGGGAGCCAGAAGGTGGGAACTCATGGCACAGACCTGGCAGCTGGCCATGGGTGAATTATTATCATGCATGAGCCTCTGCAGCCCTGGCTGCTGCAGGCACCCAGAGTTGTTCCTGTGCTCGTCATAGGTCCTGGGATCACCTCGGGGGTAAGTGTCTGAAACACCCTCCAAAGTAAGTAGAGCCAAGGTTGCCTCTTCCCACATTCCGGAACCAGGATGTAAATACCAACCAGACCCTCAGTTACCAGCATGGGACTGCCAAACTGCAGCAGTGATGCAGGCAAAGGCAGGCTGAGAGACAGCCAGGCAGTTTAAAAGAAGTATCTGAAGATGGAAAAATAGAAGGTAGGATAGAGGTAGGGGTTGGGCCCAGTGTTACATCCAGGTTCTGTAATCTTGATCGTTGAGATCCCTCCCAATATTTCTTTAACAACCTACCAGAAATGTTTTGACAAGGATGCTTCCTGAAGGTAGCCTGGCTTTCTCTCCTCTCTGGACACTCTATGGCTCCCAGCCATCCCTAGTACTCGAGAAGGACCACGCAAGTGAGGACTCCTTAAGTCCTGAAACTTAAGCTTCATTAACTTCCAGGAAAATCTGCCCCTAGCTGGGCCCAAGAGACAGGCAGTGGCCTGTCCCGTGAGGCGAAAGGGGCTGCTATGAACCTGAGCAAGTCGACACCTGTTTCCTTCACTGTTTCGGGAAATTCAAAAAAGGAATTTTTCCACAGTTTTGCAGCAGTCTACGTTGTCCTTCAACACTGAGCAATTGAGTACAACTCTCATTACCCTGGTCAATGCTATTATAATTTCTTGGTGCAATGTTTTGACAAGTTCCAGGACACAAAGATCTTTCCTTGACATAATCCTTCCATGCTCTCCCCAGCCACATGATTCTCTCCCCATCTCCTTGCAATGCATGGTCACGTGGCTCTACATTTTGTCCAACAGACAGTAGCTGGAATAAAAATAAAATCCACACATTAATTTAAATGAGCCCATTAAGTAGACAAAGTACTTGGGCATACTGGTCAATATTCATTGCCTAAAACTTCTACTCTGAAAGAAACCAGCACCATGGCCAATGCTGCTCTACCCCAGGCTCTTCTATCCCATAGGAAAGCATCTTCTTTCTATTGTCAAATGTTCAGGGGATTCTTTGTTCAAAGGAAATCATACTTAGAAGTCTAATGTGTAGAACACATAAAAGCAGAGGTGCAAAATTGGAATAGGGGAGGTAGCCCCAAGTCTGTACTCACCTTACTGCCCCCCTCAACCACTGCCTTCATCTAATGGCCTTTAAGGAAAGCCCTAGGGCCCTTCAGAGCAGGGTCAGAAAGCACCTCTCTAGGTACGTAGGCAGCTCTGAGCTTCCCTTCCACTGCCTACATGGTAAGTGTCTTGGCTCACACTCAGCTCCAAGCTGCCTGTGCCGAGTGGGATGAGGGTTTTCATTGTGTGGGTAATGTATGGGTTTTAATATACAAGTTTGCAGTCTCTGTCTTTGATACACCCTGTGCATTTCTGAATAGGAACAGCGTCCCTGGCGACTCCTCATTCTGAGCAGCAGCCAAATCTGCAGCCGGTCTCCTATAGAGCAATGCAAAAAGCCAGCAATAAAAAAACTCAATAGCAAATCAACAGGGTGTCGTTCTTGAACAAATGCACATTCATAATTTGTAACTGTGTAGTTATAAATCCCCTCCTAGAGCTTTGCTCTAACGACCCAAAACAGAGAAAGCTTTTATTTTTTTCTCCATTTGGGTATTTGGTGAAGGAGCAATGTACATTTGCCAACAGTGCAAATATTGATACTTTTTAGTACCTTAACGCCTTGCCTCAGATGTTGTGGAGTTCCAAAGAATCAGTGCCTTGTTTTACCAAACACTACCTCTGAAATAAAGTTCTTCTTGGCCGCAGATACAATTTCAGAGGAAAAAAAAGAGTATGTTTGATTTGCCACAAGAGGTTTAAAGACATATGCCCCATCACCAAATCCTCAGTGGCATGATTGTATGTGTGTGTGACTGTATGCATGTAAATTTCAGTCCAAAATGTTCTTTCTAATCAATGTTAACTACATAATGCTTGGCAAAAGGGAGAACATTCCAGGGTCCATTGTATCTGAAGCTCAGCCCTTATTGAAAGTGGTAAGGGAAGAAGTCAGCAGGAAGAGAATTCTAGAACAGAGATTATGTTCACCATTCAAAAATGATTGACTCTCAGCAACAGAGCTCCCGTTATCTTAGTGCTTAAGTTAGCAAATGACATTCAATTATTTAGAGCAGCACTGATCAATAGAATTCCCTGCAATGACAGAAATGTTCTATATCTGTGTTGTCCAAGATGATAGACGGTAGCTACCACATGGCTAATTGAGCACTTGAAATGTGGCTAGTGAGACCAAGGAACTCAAGGTTTAATTTTATTAATTTTAATTAATTTAACTAGCCACATATGGGTACTGACTACTGTATTGGGCAGCACAGATTTGAAACATTAAGACACTAATTTGGGAGGCTGTGGTTGGATATAGAATCAACCATACAGGCAGTCAGTCTGACTGAGTATATAGAAACCAGAGATTTTAAGTTGCAAGATACCTTAGCATCCTCATGTATCAGAGACAGAAGGGTTTAGGAACTTCATGTTAAATGCTAATTACCATAATGGAATTTGATAGGAGTAACAGCAATACTTGGAAACACAGCTGTCAGGAAGCTCCAACCCATGTACAATCACCTGCCAAGATGATTTTGTCCTTGAAAGAGTCAGGCTAAATGTCCAGCCACTTCTGTGGTTGCCCAAAGAAGGCTGAACCAAGAGGGGCTGGAAGAAAAATAATATTCCCTGAATATCTACCCTGTACCCGGTGCTTTCACCAAGGGACTCTCATTTTATCTTCACAACAATCCCACTCCCAGAGAGCAGGAAGGAGAAAAAGTCTCAGAAAAGCAAATGCTCAAGACTTAAACAGAGATTACATATAACTCCCATGGCTCAAACTCTGGTCATATTTGCACCAGAACTCCTCAGAAGGCATTGTGTCTCTCTTTTGATAAGGGCTTTCTCCAGGGGACCAATTCCACGTTAGACTCTCTTCTGTCTCTTACTTTCTCCCTTCCATTTCACATTTCCTCCCAGATGTTCTTCTATCTCACCCCCTGGTGAGCTTAGCTACCCACCAGGTTCTCTCCAGCCCTCCTACAAGCTCTGGGCCCCCAATCTTTAGTTGCTATTGGAAGTACCTTGCTCCCACTTCATGCTCAAACATGTTAGTTCTGCAAACCTGTTTTCATGGTCTTTAACTAAAAGTTCTATGTTCTTCTGATATACAATGTAATAGCAACATTTATTCAACAAATACTTATTGAACACTGGGCTAGACACAAAACAGACAAAGTGGTAAAAATGTAGACAAGGACCTTGCCTGCAGAGCTCACAGTTTACCTTTGGACAGCTGTCAAGAAGGAAAGAATTCAATTATGTCTTTATACACAATTATACTAGCTATACTGGGGCTATGGGAGCTTTTAACAAGGGAACCTGACCTATCTGAGGGTGGATGGGGCTGTTAGGAAGATGTGCCTCCAAGGAATGATGTTCCACCTGAGATCTGAAGAATGCATGGGAGCTGAGCAGGTGAAGAAGCAGGAAGGTGGGAAGGGAGAGCTGTTCCAGGTGAGGGAAGGGCAGGTGTTAACCCCCTAGGAAGGATCAAGGTTTCTTAGAGGAACTCACAGTAAGCCAGCATGATTGGAGTGCAGGAAGCAGGGGGATGGTGTGAGATGAGGCGGAGAGTCCTTTAAATTAGGAAAATTCTCAATCTTTCCTGTTTATCCCTCCAGTTCGTTTTTAGTCTTTCCAGGGCTCCTATCACAGAGATGCTGACAGTTGTTCTCTCCTGTTTATCTTTCAGTGTGTCATATATTTTTTCATATCTTCATCCTTTTCTTGTGTCTTCTGGAAAGGATTTCTGGGAGAATTTCTCTACTTGATCTTTTACTTAAGTCATTTATTCTTTGCCTTTATTCATTCTGCCCTTCAACTCATCTGTGGAATTCTTCATGTCAACTATTCTATTTTTCTCACCCAGTCCTTGTAATAACTGCTCGTTCCTGCTTCGTGCCACCAACATCCTCAATTTCCTTTCTATGATGCTTATGATCATGAAAGGAAGCATAGGATGATTCTTTTAAAATTGTGTTCTGCCAGGTCCATTAGATGCACTTCCTCTCTGTAAGTTTTGCTGCCTGAGATCTCTTGGTTGGTTGGTTTGTCCTCCTCAGGTACCTTCCACTTTTCCTGTATATAAGCTCATACTCCCTGGTGTGCAAGAGCTACCACAGCTGAGAATTTGTACCTAGGGAACAACTTTGGCCTAAGTCAGGATTGGTCCCCTCCTGATGTTTCAGGGAGTGGGTGGGGCCTGCCTGGTCCTCTGGCATCAACTCAGAGGCGCTGAGTTCCATGTACTGGACCTCCCCAAGCCACTTTGTGCCTGTGAAAGTCCCTCTATTGCCAGCAGTGTTTTCCCCTGTCCTGTTTGTAATGAGCTGCTCTCAGGATGGATGGACACACCTGGGAGAGGAGGAGGAGTCAGGGTAGGAAGGTCCTTCCATACCTGTTGTCATCTGGGCCCCACTCCAGTCAGCCCTGATCACAGCCTTCACACTTCCCCACCATGCCAGCAGATGCTGTTTTTATTCTGCTACAAAATGGTTATGAAGTAAAAAATTATCTACATCAGATAATAGGGCTGGGAGAAAAAGGAACATAAAACTTAAGAAGCTTTTCTTTAGTTAATTCTCATCTACAGCATCCTGGCCTCTCTGGCTGCTCCTTTCCACTCCTGACTCCCAAATACATACACGCAAATCCACATATGAAGCAAGCTCCTACCACCCTCAGTCTTTGTGAGCATTTCTCACTGTCTTTGCATTATTTTATCAGATTCTTCCCTCTTTCTTACTTCTATATCATCTTCAGGGTCAGGGTTAGGAAAAGAAGCTAAAACCCCATGCTAGCTTGCGATCTCACTATTTATTTTTTGTGCCTGAACTCAATGGTACAGATAGAAACAACTTTATATCTGCCCTACCTCTGCTTTCAAATATATTCTGCCTCAGTGCTGTTATCCTGGCAACCATCCTTTGTTCTTTGGTGTCTTTGTGGCTGAATGCAGGACTGATTAAGGTAAGGCAAATGAGGAGTCTACAGTGCAAAATGGAAGGAGGTGCTCATGCTCAGGGGCATGGAAGTGCCAGCCTTGTCTGACTCCCACCTTCCTCTCTCCTGAAATTTTAGTGTCTTCCTACCCATCGCCTTCCACAACCTTTTGCCCTATGTCCCCTCACCTCTTGGTGACAACTTGGAAAGATGCTGTGGCTCTCCAAGCACTTCTACTTACAAGAAGAATCTCAATGTGGTCATTAAGACTGACTTTCAGGCACTAAAATATTTATCCAATATCATCCAAAATTCTGATCTGACAGCCAATCCAAAGCATCTCCCACCTGCTGTCAGTCTTACGGGGGAAGAGCATTGATCATTCTTTCCCGATTCTTGCTTGTTCTTTCCTTAGCCCAGTGCCCCACAGCCCAGGCTCTGATTCTTCATAGAAATTATAATTGGAAGTTTCTAGTAGGAAAGACTGAGAAACCTGCTAAAGTGTCTTACGACAGGAAATAGCAGCTCTAAACATCTGTCACATCCAGAGAGCACAATATCCTCTTCAAAATCTTTTTCTTTTCCCAACAGCTTTCTCCAAAAAACTCTTCCTCTTGGCCTCTGGACTTCACCCTTTGATAGACCTATAACGTGGGCTGTGTGCTAAGGGTTGCAAAACTGTTTTGGGACTGTCCTTTCTGAAAGTCTTATATCAGTGAATTAGCACTCTGGAATGCAAGGGTATGTGCCAAGTATTGTTTTTGCTTTCTTTGTGGAGCCTCAGCCCATACAGGGACAGGAAAATACCATTCAAAAATCCTATGCCATGGGCTACTATATATAAAACACAGGGCATATGGTAGGCGTTTAAGGGTCCCCTTCATTCCTTTGGACCTAGCACAGACTTGTCTGGGAAAAGTGCAAGCCTTACCACCCTCGCTGCATCTCCCACTTGTGTTGCAGAGCATCCATCTCTCCAGGACCGCAGGGGTCTCTGTGGCCATCACAAAGATGACCCAGTCTCCTGGCCATCAGGAGGTATTGGTAGCTATGAAGGGAGTTCACTCTACATTGCTGCTTTCATCAGCCACAATACATGCAAATATCAGTGGCCTTGGCCCTACAAATGAGTCCTCACAACATTATTTATTGCAATTTCTGGTAAAAGTCCATCAAAAGGATGAGACCCAACCAACCTTTTTGGCATGAAAAACTTGTGGCAGCTAAATGGGGCATTTCTCACCAAAAGGAAAGCTACAACTGAGAACTTCCTGAGCTCACCCCAAACATAGATCCTGGGATGGTGATGTCTGTCTACCAAATTATGAAATGCCAGCAGATGAGTTTGTCTACTTGGTTCTAAGGACTGTCCATCAGGAGTGAGGGAACACTTGTCAACAGTCTTTGAATGTTGAAGTAAAAAGGGACTGGATTATTATCAATGCCAGGTCCCTAGTGTGATAAGGTACTACAGTTATGCAAGATGTTACCACTGGGGGAAACTGGGTGAAGGGTATATGGGATTTTCTCATATTACTTCTTACAGCTGCTTGTGTATCCACAATTATCTCAAAATTAAAATTTTTAAAAAGGAGGGGAGATAATCCTGTTTAATGCCTTCTATTTATTGGTTAGTTTGTTCTTACTGGATTTAGAGTTATATCTAACCACCCTTTACAGGTTACATTTTCTTACAGAAGCAAAGTCTGATTTTAAAAAGACAGAGAAAAATCCTGAAAAATAGGAAGAAAAACAAAGGTAGAACAAATTACGTTTATTTCCACTTCATGAATTTGATGATGGTGTACACTGTGGTGAATTTCTTTTTACATGACTTTTACAGAGTTAAAAATAATGCTCTTTTTGTTTGTCTTTTGTAGAAATAGGGTCTTACTCCATTGCCTTGGCTGGCTTCCACTGGAATGATCATAGCTGACTGGAGCCTCAAACTCTTGGGCCCAAGCATTTCTCCCACTTCAATCTCCCAAGAAGTTAGGGCTGCAGGTGTGCATCGCCATGATCAGATTTTTTTTTTTTTGTAATTTTGTAGAGATGGGGACTCAGTACGTTACCCAAGCTTGTCTTGAACTCAAGAGATCATCCCACCTTGGCCTCCCAAAGTGCTGAGATTATAGGCGGGAGCCACCGCACCTAGCAAAATAATACTCTTAATATTGTACTTTGTATATTTAATTTTGTATTACGCTTTTAAAATTAACAATTGAGAAAGAAAACAGCAGCCTCTTATATCAGGGAGCTGGCCAGGCATTCACAAGCAGGCCTTGGCATTCTCCTGCTGAACAGGAACAATTTCACAGAAAACCACCGTCAGACGAGGCCACTCTGTGACCATGATATGGACCTAAATGGAAACAAGACCACTCGTCGTCATGTCTGATCACAGACAAAACACAATCATTCTCCAAACCACAAAATAACCAAAGAAAATATCCCTCATCTTGGCCAATATGAGTAACTGTTGCTCCTCTATCAATTACAGCTTTAGCTTCAGTCTAGTCTTCCCTCCTAGGTAAGATTTATTAAGATGTGGCTGGACATGGTGGCTCATGCCTATAATCCCTGCACTTTGGGAGGCCGAGGCGGGTGGATCACCTGAGGTCAGGAGTTCGAGACCAAACGGGCCAACATGACGAAACCCTGTCTCTACTAAAAATACAGAAAATTCGCTGGGTGTGGTGGCAAGCACCTGTAATTCCAGCTACTCAGGAGGCCTGAGGCAGGAGAATCGCTTGAACCCGGGAGGTGGAGGTAGCAGTAAGCCAAGATCGTGCCATTGCACTCCAGCCTGGGCAGCAAGAGCAAAACTCTGTCTCAAAATAGAAAAAAAAAATGATGCTCAGTCTTAGAATTTCCCTTATTTTCTGGCAGCATCCAATTCAGAACAAAGCCATAGTCCTCAGAGCCCTCTCCAAATAATTCATCACAAGCCCAAATTCTGTAGGTCCTTTCTAACATCTTACTGAGACACCCCACAGTTCTCTGTGGTGCCCATTCTCCCTTGCTGCAATGAGCAATAAACTAAGCTTGTTCAACTACAGGTGTGTTTCTAGTGGCCTTTTGCTGGAGGCCATCGAAACAAGATTATAAACATTCAGCTGAGCACATGCATCTTCATTCTCCTTTTTAATAGTTATATTACGTTCCATTCAATGAATGGACTATAGTTCATTTGACTCTAATGATAGACCTTCAGTTGTCCTTCAGGTTCTCCATTTTGTAAATACCACTGTGACATGCACCTTCTTACATAAATATTTCTGGTGATTTCCTCAGGTAAAATTAATGGAATTTCCAAGACAAATAGTTGGATATTTTTAAGGCCTTTGGTGCATATTCTCTCTCTCTTCATTTTACAGAGGAGGAAACTGAGGAACAGAGATGGAAAATGACTACTCCAAAATCAATAACTATCCAATATCAGATTCAAGGCAAAGATTTCCTGACTCTAAACACAGCTTTCTTTAATTTTTTTAGACTACAATGGGAGATGTGTGCATATAAATCAATAAATTAAGAGTTTCAGCTGGGCACAGTGGCTCATGCCTATAATCACAGCACTTTGGGAGGCCGAGGCAGGAGGATCACTTGAGCTCAGGACTTCAAGACCAGCCTGGACAACATAGTGAAACTTCATCTCTACTAAAAATACAAAACATTAGGCGGGTGTGGTGTCACGCACCTATAGTCCCCATTACTCGGGAGGCTGAGGCAGGAGAATCGCTTGAACCTGGGAAGTAGAGGTTGCAGTGAGCTGAGATCGCACCACTCCACTCCAGCCTTCATGACAGAGCAAGACTCTTTCTCAAAACAAATAAATAAAAGTTTTATGTGATATCCATTTAAGGTTGATTTATGGTCACTGAGATTATAGGGACCCAACACGGGGCAAAGCTTTTGAGCAGTTCTCAGCCACACTGAGGTTCTCTGAAACCATCTCACACTCAAGTCTCTCAGGCCCCTGTGGACAAGGATCTTTTCTAAGTGCTTCGGGTGCGTAGGTCCTGTAGGTACTAATCCTAGAACCTGTGGGCCCAAGGGAGCCTGGAGCTGCCATTTGTCCTCTGAGAAAGAAAACAAGCCAGCATTTCTCTCTTGGGTGAAGACAACCAGGACCCTAAGGTACAACCCATCAATCCCAGGGAGACATGAACCTGTTTCTCCCATTGGCTAACAAGAGTCATTTCAGGCCAACCAAATCCCCAAAGTAAGATAAATGCAACATTTGTTTTATCCACCTCTACCTATGTTGTTTTGGAAGCTATTTCATAGTATTTATAGCCAGTTTTCTATTCCTAAGTTCTAGAACTTATATTCATTCATGCGTTTATTCCCTCATTCCTCAGGTGCTTGTGAATTGTTTTCTGATTACTGAGGGTGCAGAGATAAAATAAGACATGATTCCAGACTTCCCTGAGTTCACACCATCCTGGAGGAGGCTGTCATGCAAATATTGATGGCCCACTCTGCCCAGAGTTAAATATATGTCAGTCCTGGAACCCCAAAAGCAGTGCTGCCAGGGAGGTCTTAGAGAAACTCACAGAGAAGGTGATATTTGAGCTTGGTTTTAATAATTTAGCAAAGAAAGAGAGGATGGAAAGAAGAAAGAGAACATTTTAGAGCTAAGGCTAACAGAGTAAGTGCAAAGAGGGGTGGAAGTGAAAAAATATATCTTGCACCCAGTGGGGCTAAACCTTTCCAGTCTAGAGCCTAGACTTCTTGCCTTGTAATCAGGTAGCCCTGGTTCAATTTCCGGCTCCATAGTGCAGATGATATGGGACCTTAGGCAGCTGTCTTTACCTCTCTGGATCCTTGCCTCCCCATCAGAAAAATATAGGTGATAAATACAGACTGTGTTAGGTTATTGTCAGGACCAAATGTATAAACAAATGCGGAAGTTTTTAGCACCAGGCCTGGCATTTTAAAAAGCATGAAATAAACAATAAAAGCTTTTCAGTAAAAGTTTTGTTTCTTCGTTCTTCCACATGGGCCTTTCTGGGAATACCCTGCTCAGAGAACCACAGTGAAGAGCCTTGTCTGAGGTTAGCTTAGCTGACATGAATTCCATTTGCTCTTTATCGAAGGCTCTGCTCTGGAAGTAATCACAAATCTCACAAAAACTCAACTGTTAGTACAACACAAGCCTGAAGAGGGGGCACTTACTGAGGACCCAGCGAGAGGAAAAAAGCAAAACGTCTTGCATTGTTTTAAACCTAGTTTCCCAGTTGCATTGCATTTTACCTTTTTAAATTTAACCATAGCAGTAAATTTAACTTCAGCATTACCTGCTGACTCTGAATCTAAAGTACCTAGTAGGTGACTCACCTGTTTCTCTCAAGGAAGAGCCACTCACATCAAGTGTACTGGAGAAAGGCAGGGCTACAACCTACCTGATTCACAGTGAAAACGTTGACTGAAGACCAGGCCCAAATTGTAAGCTTAGTCCAGTAAGGAATCAGGGTCAGGTAATGAAGTGGGCTTGGGGTTGCTGTAGAATCTTGAGAGATCTTCTCCCTTTAACCCATTATCTGTAACTACTCCAGGCAAGTTTTTCTGATTGAGTCCATTTGGGGAAGCAAAGCATTTTAAACCATTCTCAGGAGCCTTCTATAGACAAACCATGAAGACATAATTTGAGAAGCCAAATAAACTTCCAGGAAGGACACGAGGTATAACAGGGAACTTTGGAATGAGACTTATGGGGTACACATATCAGCCCAGTCACTCACTAGCTATGCCTTCTGTGGTAAGTTACTCCACCTCTCTTAGTATCCATGTCTCCATCTATACAAGGATTTGATGCACCTTCCTCACCTGGTTGATCTGACGAGTAAGTGAGATTATACATTTAAAGCCTCTGGTTCCCCTAGACGTTAATTCAGTCTTAGTTTACCATCCTTTCCCATCATATTCTTCTTGGTAGCTGCAAACTTGTTTACACTAATCAGGTAGTTCACCCGTAGATACTGTGTTGCACAAACCTACACAGCACAGACACACACATTCACATACACAGATGTCAGCCTTTCAGCTCAAAAGACATGTTTCAGGAAAGCTGACCTCCATCTCAGTTCTCAGGTTCAGTTTCTGCTCTCTTCCCTCTGCCGTCTCCTCATTCCTGCACCAGACTTCCAGGGTCACCTCCGGGCCACTCATGCTCTGCAGTGTCATCCCAGCCACCCTTCCACCCCGTCTCAGCCTCTCCAACCTCCCCACTGGAAACTAACCAGGGTGTTTGTTTCAGTCTGATCTGATTGCATCCATCTGGGAATTGCCCCTGTGCAGTATGGAAAAGAAAAGCGGGCCTCCAGGTTAACTCAGTTACATAAACATTTACTAAATGCCTTTTTATGTTTCCAGTTGGAAAGTGAATCCTGCTCTGTGCCAAGTACTTTATTAGGTACTGCAGATATAGAGGCTGAGTCGTTTCTGTCCTTGATGAGCCAGGGAAGACAGTCATATCAATAAATAAGCACAAGCCTCTGTAATAAACACAACCGTGGCTATGCATCGGAGGAACAGAAGTCACACATGAGATAGTCGGGTTTCTTCTGCTTGGAAGGAAGCAAGTGGATGGAAGAAATGTAAAGATAAGATGACAAGTCTGAAAAAAGGTTTGGAAGGATGAACAAAAGAGGAAAGCACACTGCAAAGGAAGCAACACAAAAATGGACCTAAAATATCCCAGTAGGTCAGAAAAATCTAACTACTGGATCAGAAGACACAAGGAGAAAAGGGGAATCGAACTAGAAAATTACAGAAAGGCAAATCATGGCCGGGGGGGCCAGGGTTCCCAAACTACGTGCAGGGGGAAGCGACCTTCCTCGCCCCATCAAGAAGAGCCTTTGAATGTATCATGAGAAGGAATGACGCTGCCTGACTTCTGTTGCAGAAGCTCACGGGAGCTGGAGGTGGGGGTGGCATGTTGGGATCAAGCCCTGAGGGAGGCGGGCAGGGAAAATAGGAAGAACACCTCACCAAGCTCACAGGAACCCACAGGACCCATGTATGTGCCAAAGCGGGGCTGAGGATCAACTGGCCCGTTCATTTAGCTCTTCAGGAGCCCCCGCCAATCACTGGCTAGGAACCACCTCCTAATATCACTAAGTACAACACTGGGGGTGAGAGACAGGGAATTGGCACTTTTTTTTTTTTTTTGAAACAGAGTCTCTCTCTGTCACCCAGACTGGAGTGCAGGGGCATGATCTCAGCTCACTGCAAACTCCGTCTCCCGGATTCAAGTGATTCTTCTGCCTCAGCCCCCTGAGTATCTGGGATTACAAACACCTAATCCTAGCCCGGCTAATTTTTGTACTTTTAGTAGAAATGGAATTTTACCATGTTGGTCAGGCTGGTGTCAAACTCCTGAACTCGTGATCCACCTGCCTCATCCTCCCAAAGTGCTGAGATTACAGGCGTGAGCCACCACAACTGGCCAGAATTGGCACTTGTCAATCAGCAGGCAGATATTTCCAGAAGTTCCTTTTCACTTGCACCCAGGTCTGGTGCCAACCTTCCCCCAGGCTAACCTCTTGCCATCAGGCCAGTGTGGCCCATATTCTGGCAGAGGGAGGGGACAGAGCTGAGGAGCGAAGATATTTCTTTCCCAGAGTCCTTGGGTGACTACTTCTGCATCGTTTACCTTTCCAGAGAGCTCCAGCACCTCCTCCAGTTCTGACCCTAATAAAGTGGGATGTTACGCAGCAGGACTTGCCCTGTTGGACGAGGAAATGCTGATGAAAGGGTGTATCAACCCAAATGGATTGCTTCCCAGGGGACGCCTGCACGCAGATGCTCCCACACCCACTCAGATATTCCTGCTGGTTGTGTGGGGCTGCACAGCCCAGATGCGAGGTGTGGAAGGAGGGGCTTTAGTACTTCATTTTCCTGAGACATTCCTTGGGAAAGCTCTTCCTTCTTCCAATCTTTTCTGCCATTCGTTTGTACTCTTCTTATGGTGGTACCAGCTGAATCATGGTAAATAACTCATTTTAGGCTACTTTTGAGGGCTTCAGTCATTATTGGAACACCAACTGGACATCAATGTCCAGTCATTGTATGGGTCACTTTGGTTAGAATACAGTACCCAGTCGTTGGACTAGTCTAGGTGTTGCCGTGAAGACATATTTTTTTTTAGAAGTGAGTGATACTAAAATCAGTAGACACTGAGTAAAGCACAATGTGGGTGGACCTCATCCAATTAGTTGAAGGTCTTAAGAGTGAAGACTGAGGTTTCCTGAAGAAATCTGACCTCAAGACTGCAGCATAGAAACCTTGGCTGCATTTCCAGCATACTTGGCCTACCCTTTGGATTTCAGACTAGCCAGATTTTACAATCACATAGGCCAATTCCTTAAAATCATTCTCTCTCTCTCTCTCTCTCTCTCTCTCTCTCTGTGTGTGTGTGTGTGTGTGTGTGTGTGTGTGTGTGTGTGTGTGATTGGTCTGCTTCTCTGAAGAACCCTTACTAATACCCCAAGACACTTAAAGCTCTTTATTGACACAATGTGTGTTTGGTCTGCTTTACATTTAACCGTTAATGTGAGGAAAATCAATAATGGTAAACTGTAACGCAAGGGGGATCTCGGGGATTTCTTGACAGATGTTCTTGGATCTAATTCTTCAAAAGATAGGGTTGGTAAAGCCCTGAGGCTCATCAGTTTGGGAGGGTAGGACTGACTGATGAATTAGGTGAATGAAAAAAGTGATTCATCTCCACATTAAGGTGGGATTGGAAGGTGGTCCTATCATTTTAGGGGGAAATGTCAGGCTGTGAGCTTAGAATTTCCTTTCCTAAGAGAAAGCCATTCCATAAGGTTGTCCCAAGGAAAGAAAAATAGTAAGCATTCTTCCAATGTCTGTTTTCTTTTGTTTCCTGGACCAGTGTTAAAGGTTTTTCCCCCAAGGGCACATACACATTTATGAGCTAAATTGACTTACGGTGCCTAGGTTGTTACTTCTCCAATGGATAGAGACTGAGCATCTCCTTGCCTTCACCTAATAGCTCCTTTCCAATCACCTGGATAACATCTGCGCCCCGTGATTGAGATGGTGGCATTGGGCAGGGATCTCTACTCTTTGATTATGGCTTTGGGAGGCCAATATCATTGCTGAGCATATTGCACAATCAACTTGTAGAGGGGAATGGTGAGAAGACCAGGGTGGTAGTGTGGTGGTAATTGGGCTTCCTAACTCACAAAGCATTTTCACATTCAGTATTCTTCTGATGCTCCTAATTATCTCATAGGCAGAGAACAGCCACTACGGCTACCTTTAAGCAGATAAAGAAGCTGACATGCAGAGAATCAGGTGACTTGCCCAAGTTCTCAGAGGCAGCAAGCAGTTATCCTGTCATCGGAATCCAGGCTTTTGCATCTCAATCCTCTCACATTGCCATTTATATTCCTCCTGCCTGGAATGCAGTGACACTACATACCCATACATACATACTCCATTACATGCCCTCATCTCTTTTTAAAGTTATTACTAAAACACTGGCCATTAAAAATGCTTCTTTTGGCTGGGCATAGTGACTTATGCCTATAATGTCAGCACTCTGGGAGGCTGAGGACGGTGGGTCAACCTGAGGTCAGGAGTTCAACACCAGCCTGGCCAACATGGCGAAACCCTGTCTCTACCGAAAAAAAAAATACAAAAACATTAGCCAGGTGTGGTGGCAGGTGCCTGTAATCCCAGGTACTCGGGAGGTTGAGGCAAAAAAATTGCTTGAACCTGGGAGGCGGAGGTTGCAGTGAGCGAAGATCATGCCACTGCAATATAGCCTGGGCAACAGAGTGAGACTCCGTCTCAAAGAAAAAAAAAAAATGCTTCTTTCATGCATAAAAATGTTTTGGATATTAAAGTAATAAAACTACCCCTCTCCCACCACTGAAACTTTATTCATATGTTTTCAGAAGGCATTTGTTCCACAGCTCTTTACTGAGCACCTGGTATGAGGAAGGCACCGTGTGGTGTGATGTCGAGTAACACACAGCCCCTGCCCTGGAAGAGCTGAATCTCACAGGGGAGCTGAGATGTGTGTATGGAATATTAGAACCACAGATTTTATATCTGAATGGTCCTAAAGTTTAAAGCAGCTCCAAGGCCCCCCTCTTTCATCAGAAAAGGGGCCCCAGAGCTTGGCAACCTGCAAAAGCTACACAGAATTCTAGCGAGAGTTTCTTGACTCCTCAGTCCACTTCTCTGCACTGCTGTTGGTTAATACAAGTGACAGTACATGAAAGCCCCTGCACCAAGGAGTCCTGGGGCACCACAGGATATTTTAAATTTATAAGGGAAATACAGCAGAGATTTCTGAGGGATATTTGTCAGACTCCATGTGAACTAGTAGTTCCAGTTAGCTTCCCATTTCAACATGCACAAAGTTCCTTTCGATGATGTCATATCAAGCTGCATCTTAAAGCTGTTTTGTGCCCAAGAGCAATTATCAAAAAAAATCAAAATAGAACAGGATATAAGGGCAGTGTTGTCCCATCTCATTTCAAGGCTTGAGAAGTTGTGAGGCCCTGGGGCACATGTATCCCATTAGTAAGTAATTGTGGTGATCTAACAAAAAACAATTATTTCTTATTTATATATGAATAAGTTTTTCAAATGGCTGCCAAGTTGTTAGAACATAAAGACTTTAGTTGTTTGTACCTAACAACTTAAAAGGTAGACTTGGAATATCTTTTGGCTTAGAGTTGCTGAGACAATTTTAAAAGTTTAGGGACCTCTGCAAATTGAAGCCTTGCTACTCTAAGTATGGTCCCCCAATCAGCATCTTTTGATGTCACCTGGGAACTCATTACAAATGCAGAACCTCCTGCCCCACCCAAATCAGAATTTCATTTTTACATGAGCCATAGGTGATTTGTAAGCACTTGATTAATGTTTGAAAAGGATTGCATAGGCTGGGCGCAGTGGCTCATGCCTGTAATCCCAGCACTTTGGGAAGCTGACATGGGCGGATCACCTGAGGTTGGGAGTTCAGGACCAGCCTGACCAACATGGAGAAACCCCGTCTCTACTGAAAATACAAAATTAGCCAGGCGTGGTGGTGCATGCCTGTAATCCCAGCTACTTGGGAGGCTGAGGCAGGAGAATCGCTTGAACCTGGAAGGCGGAGGTCGCGGCGAGCCGAGATCATGCCATTGCACTCCAGCCTGGGCAACAAGAGTGAAACTCTGTCTCAAAAAAAAAAAAAAAAAAAAGAAAAGAAAAAGGAAAAGAAAGAAAAAAGCACTGCATTTAAGTGTCATGAGGGCAGTGTAAGCAAATGTCCCAGGCCTGCTATTGCCTCATCAAACCACACAGAAGGCATCTATCTGCTGGGGTCAGACTTCAGATCCTGCCCTGGACACTTAGTAGCTGTGGATCTTGGGTGACATTGTGAACTTTGAATTTCAGTTTCCTCATCTGTCAGGTGAGAATAATGGCTGCTTCTGTCACCTTGGGGTAGTCATAAATATTAAATGAAATAATGCTTACAAAATAGAATGTCTGCTCCAGAGTGAAAGGTGAAAAAGCAATCGTTTCTTTTTCCTTTTGGGTCTGTGGCTCTAGGGCAGGTTGGTTGTCTCCTTCTGTGCCTTTAATAGATTGTAATTGCAGAAGTGGCAAAATTGTATATACAGTCATCCCTCCGTATCTGTGGCAGATCGGTTTCAGGACCTCCTCCCCATACCCAAATCCAAGGGTACTCAAGTCTCTTATATAAAATGGCGTAGTATTTGCACATCCTCCCATATACGTTACATCATCTCTAGAATACTTACAATACCTAATACAATGCCTACACATTCATGTGGATTCAATAGTGCTTTGGTGTGTGGCAAATTCAAATTTTGATTTTTGGAAATTTGTGGATTTTTTTTCCCCAAATATTCTCAATCTACAGTTGGGTGAATCCAAGGCTTTAGTACCCACAAATACAAAGGGCTGATTGATTGTAGAGTCAGTGGGGAGATGAATACCCATGAGAACAGCCAAGCACATGCAAACATGCACTCTCATTCCAGGTCTTGTACCAACAGGTACTCCCTGGAAATGTGGGCAGGCTTGCCTTAGGGATTTCTTTGTCCCTACAATGAGGCCTGTAGACAGAGAAAAACTGGCTGTGGGCTTGATTTTTACATTTTCCAAGGGCAGCCTGAATAATCCTGCCTAATAGACAAGGACACATTCTTCCCTAAGACTGTGAGTTCCCCAAACTGGAGACCCAGGCTCACTCCTACTGGATCCACCCCACACCTAAGGCAGTGCCTGGAGACTAGAACGGCTCAATATGTGTTTGCTGGCTTGAGTGGAATGTGCCAAGCCAGCCTCCATTCTTCTCTATCCTGGGGAACCTTGGTCCAACAGTGTAGCTTTTTCCCCTACACACCACCGCCACCTGCAGGACAAATTGTCACACTGCAGTTGCTTGCTAATGCTAGAGCCTTTAATATTTGGGAAACACTGATTTGTTATCTGCATGTTCAATGTGTTATGATACTTCATGCAAGGTTGAGGTTTATTTCTGCCTGGCAAAATTTTTTTCCTCACAGATAAAAATGTTATAGAGTTAACATTATGGGTGCACAAAAAAAGAGACGTGATATTCCAAATTATGAGAATCCCTTGTGTGGAGGGAGGCTCAGGGTGACAGCGGTGTGAAATGAGGTGGGGAGGCTGAATCAGGTTTCCTTCAGGCATCTGCAAAGTTAGCCACTTAATGCGGATGATGTTCTAATTACAAACTAGTTATTCATTATAACAACTCTTCTAATTCTTTTCTTCCCCCTTAAACAAACAAACAAACAAACAAAAAACAAAAAAACAAGGGTCTCCCTCTGTTGCCCAGGCTGGAGTGCAGTGGTGTGACCATGGCTCACTGCAGCCTTGACTCCTGTGCTCAGGTGATTCTCCTGCCTCAGTGTCCCAAATAGCTGGGACTACAGGCATGCACCACCATGCTGGGCTAATTTTATTTTATTACTTTTTTTTTTTTTTTTTTTTTGTAGAGATGATATCTCACTTTGTTGAGCAAGCTGACCTTGAACTCCTGGCCTCAAACAATCCTCCCACCTCAGCTTCCCAAAGTGCTTGCATTACAGGTGTGAGCCACCATGCCCTTCCAATTCTTCTAATTCTTTTTTTTTTTTTTTTTTTTTTTTTGAGACGGAGTCTCGCTCTGTCACCCAAACTGGAGTGCAGTGGCTGGATGTCAGCTCACTGCAAGCTCCGCCTCCCGGGTTCATGCCATTCTCCTGCCTCAGCCTCCCGAGTAGCTGGGACTACAGGCGCCCGCCACCTCGCCTGGCTAGTTTTTGTTTTTGTATTTTTTAGTAGAGACGGGATTTCACTGTGTTAGCCAAGATGGTCTTGATCTCCTGACCTCATGATCTGCCCGTCTCGGCCTCCCAAAGTGCTGGGATTACAGGCTTGAGCCACTGCGCCCGGCCCAACTCTTCTAATTCTAACCATAGCTATAGAAAAAAATATATAGATAAATGAATACCACCACCATTAACCTAGTTTGGTCTCTTTGCTTCATGTAAAATAAAACTGTTTCTCTTGAAACCTAGAATCAAAAATGTAGCTTTTCAGTAGTTCAGACTGACTTGCCAACATAAGTCTGAATTCACTCTCAAATATAAAACATCGTCTCTACTCCAAGATATTGTAGTGTAGAAAAGCAAGGCCAGGCTGGGCACAGTGGCTCATGCCTGTAATGCCAGCACTTTGGGAGGCTGAGGTGGGCAGATCACCTGAGGTCAGGAGTTCGAGACCAGCCTGGCAAACATGGTGAAACCCCATCTCTACTAAAAATACAAAAATTAGCTGGGTGTGGTGGTGGAGGCCTGTAATCCCAGCTACTCAGGAGGCCCAGGCAGGAGAACTGCTTGAATCAGGAGGCAGAGGTTGCAGTGAGCCAAGATCGCACCATGGCACTCCAGCCTGGGTGACAGAGTGACACTCCATCTCAAAAAACAAAACAAAACAAAAACAAAACAACAACAACAAAAAACCAAACCAAACCAAAACAAAAACACAAGAAATCCATTTCTTCTGCAATAACCATTCAAAAACACTCTGGTTTTGATCATCATAAATAAGGAGAGGAAAGAACCAGAGATTTAAACCTTGTTTGCCTCAAAGGACTGTTATATAGGTTAAATGACAGCATAGAAAACCTGAAAAATGGCCAGGCGCGGTGGCTCAAGCCTGTAATCCCAGGAGGAGGCCGAGACGGGCGGATCACGAGGTCAGGAGATCGAGACCATCCTGGCTAACACGGTGAAACCCCGTCTCTACTAAAAAATACAAAAAATCTAGCCGGGCGAGGTGGCGGGCGCCTGTAGTCCCAGCTACTCGGGAGGCTGAGGGAGAATGGCGTGAACCAGGGAGGCGGAGCTTGCAGTGAGCCGAGATCGTGCCACTGCACTCCAGCCTGGGCGACAGAGCAGGACTCTGTCTCAAAAAAAAAAAAGAAAACAAAACAAAACAAAACCTGAAAAACCCTAGTAGATATTCACTGGGATTTGTCTCCTTCCCCTTTGGGCTGGAGTTCCTTTACCTATCCGTGCCCACCTTTCCGCCGCTATCACCCAGTCCTCTCCAGTGCCCCAGTGCTGGCGTCAGCTTTGGAGGATGCTCAGTGCACACCTCCCTCCAGCCAGGCAGTCTAGCAGGCCAGTGCGAGACCCAGGAAGAGTCGAGGGTGAGGTGAGAAGGGCTAAAGAGAGGATGCATGAGCCCAATCTCAATGGAATCAGGTTGTATTAGTCTGTTCTCACGCTGCTAATAAAGATATACCTGAGACTGGGTAATTATAAAGGAAAGAGGTTTAATGGACTCACAGTTCCGCATGGGAGGGGAGGCCTCACAATCATGGTGGCAGGTGATTGAGGAGCCAGTCACATCTTCATGGCGGCAGGCAAGAGAGCTTGTGCAGGGGAACTCCCACTTATAAACCATTAGATCTCCTGAGACTTATTCACTACCATAAGAACAGTATAGAGGAAACTGCCCCCAGGATTCAGTTATCTCCACCTGGCCCTGCCCTTGACAGGTGGGGATTATTACAATTCAAGGTGAGATTTGGGTAAGGACACCGCCAAACCATATCACAGGTGCTGCCTATAAAGCAGCCCAGCTAGGAGAGGCATTTCTGCAAGGCCATCCCAGGGAGAATAATTCCCATGGCACCAAGTACTTCAAAAAGAGGCCGCCATGGGCCAGGAGGGCAGCAAGCCCAGGGACTTCTTGGAGGTGGTGGCCAGCTGGTGAGGAAAAAGCAAAACTTGGGACTCCAGAAGACCTGGGGTGGAACAGAAGCATCCCCAGGTGCCACCTGCGTCACCTGAAGCAGGGCACAGAGCACTCTCAGCCTGCATGTTCTCCCGGGTAGACCAGGATGGTAATGGCTGCCTCAGGATATGGTGAGTATGTGATGAACTAGCACAGGAAGGCTTGTGCCATGGAGACCTTCTCACACGAAATGCTCAGTACAGGTTTGTTCTCTTTGGAGAATACCGGTTCCCTTCCTGACCTCATTTCCCTTCCCCCACACCTCTGCCCCCAACATATACATATACATGTACCTTATCCTATACCCCACCTGCCTGTTTCCATCCTCAAATCCCTGACTTCCTTCTGCTCATGCTGTCTGATTACCTATTGAGTTCTTCTTGCAGAACTCTGGAAGATTTCCTGTTCACTAAGACGTCAGTGATTGACGTCAGCAGTAACTTTTAGATACACACACACACACACACACACGCCAGCTTTTCTCGAGCAAATTTCAGTGATGATCTCATCTTTAAATGAGTGGAATAAAGCCTCACTCAGGCATCAGCCAGTTCAAGGAAAATTTATAGAAAGGGTAGGGGGCAAGAGAGCCTTCCTGGGGCCCCTAGAACTCTACGCCATGGGTAAGAGAGAATGCGCTTGTTTTATGAAGGCTCCTGGAAGCATGGTGATCTTGATGGAAAAAAAATAATAATTCACTGAGCACTGACTATGTGTCAGGCACTGTGTTATGAGCTTTAGTGCATTTTCTAATGTAATCATTCCAGCTGCTAGGATGTGCACTTAATTCAAAGAAAGTGGTTACTTGAAGGATTGGATCATTTGTCCAAGGTCACACAGCTAGCAAGCCCTGGAGCTACGGAATAAGTTCAATAATGGAGGTGTGCTCAGAAGCCCTGGGCATGAGGGGAGGTCCTCCTTATGGGCACATAAGAGCACACTCTCAGGGCAGGAAAGGGTGAACACTCCGTCAACGTCACCCTCTCCCCCAGCTAAACAAAAATGTAAAACCCTAGAGTTAGTATCCTCACCCAAGGAGAACCAATCAGGCACCCAAAATGGTAGTCTCAAACAGCAGTCTGCAGTTGGAATTTGCCCACCAAGTGGATCATGAACTTCCTAAGGGCCACATTGACGTAGAATACTTTAAATAATTTAGTTTCCTAATTTTTGACTTCTCTCTCTCTCTCTCTCTCTCTCTCTCTCTCCTAAAACCGATCTGCCTGAGAACTGGCCTACATCTTCACTCAGCCTATCATTTCCTATCTTACCTTGTCCCACTCTACAAAACGAAGGCCTGCCATGAAATACTGGCTGTGTAAGCCTCTCTAGCACTTGTCTCCCTGTGTCTTGCACCTTTTGCTCTGAAGGGCTAGAATGTGGCATTTCTGCTCTCTTTGAGTTGCCCTCATGGGATTCCTTTGGGTGGCAATGGGCTCTTTGCTGCTATTTAGGGAATTCTGCAAACAAAGTCACCCACTATCCCACCCTCAAACATGACACAAGAAAAATAATATCATCAACAAAGGTGTGTTATAATTAATGTTTCTTTTTTTCCAAGCACTGAATGACTAACATACATATGTTATGTATACACATGCAGACAGGCATATATAGATATATAATTTATAATCATTTGATGAGTCTAGGTAAGACTTTTAGTGTACTTTAAAAAATTGAGAATGTGCATGATTCAAACGCCTGAGTTATAAATCCTTCTCTAACTCAAGTAGTTTCCAATTCTTCACTTACAACAAAATTGAAATAGGATCTATTTAAGCTGTCAGAATGCTAGATTACCATGTGCTTATTTTTGACACATTACCCAAAGAGAGTTCAAAGATTTAAGGAACATTACTATAATAAAACTTCATCCATTTCCATATCCTTATTTATGCGAACTAGTTTTCTCAATGCTAAAAATGAAACATCATATCATTCTAGCAATAAATAATATATGGCAATGGATTCTTGAACTAATTGAGGAAAAATGCCTCACTAGCTCATCAAGGATTGCATTTCCAGGCCAGGCACGGCGACTCACAGCTGTAATCTCAGTACTTTGGGAGGCTGAGGAAGAAGGATCATTTTAAGTCAGTAGTTTGAGACTAGCCTGAGAAATGTAGAAAGACCCTGTCTCTACAAAAAACTGAAAAATAAGCCAGGAGTGAGTGGTACATGCCTGTAGTCCCAGCTATTCAGGAGGCTGAAGTGGGAGGACCTCTTCAGTCTAGGAGTTTGAGGCTGCAGTGATCATGCCACTATACTCCAGCCTGGGCAACAGACCAAGACCCTGTCTCAAAAAAAAAAAAAAAAATAGAATTGCATATTGTACATTTTATGTTTACTAATTTGTTTAACCATGTTTATAGTATAATGTTGTTTTGATCTTTTAGCCTCAGCTTTGTGGTGCTGTGACTTTTCACCCTTTTAATTTCTATCTTTCTTTATATTTTATCTTTCCTGGGTATCATCACTTATGGGAAATTTGGAAAGTCTACATGAGGTGATGGTAACTAGATTAACTGGTTTTAGCTGAATTTTGTATCTTCCTAAAGTTTCATAATATATACCTTACCTTATCCAGCTTCAATCTTTTACCATATTTTAACTTCATATTTTTAAACTTTAACTGTTCTATTCTAAAATAAATTTATCCACTCAATTATATGCAGTATTATCAATTTTCTCATTCCTTTCCTTAACTAATACAATCTCTCAAATTCTTACATTATTTCACTTTCTCTAAATTTTATTCTACTATGTTTTAACTGCTTCCTATCTTATTTTTCACGTTAAGTTTCATGTGTATTTTCAGTTATTTTTATCCATTTTCATCTTCTTTAGACTTCTAACAAGGTTCTGGTGACTGGGTTTTATCCCAGCCTATATTTTACCTGCCTGTAGCCAGAAAGGTTTATCTTCCTTTTAGGCAGTTACAGACATATTCTCCTGGAATGTGGCTCATCATAGGGATCAGGAAGAAATGAGCTTGCCTAGGGATGAAGACAAGCTTTGGTATGACTGGCATGAAAGGCATAAGGGGCCGATAAATGGCTGCAGAAGATACTGGGGAGGGAGGCAGGGACCAGGTCCTATGTGCCCCAATTCTCTTCCTGCAGCATCCCAGAGTTAACAACTCCTTCTGTTTTCACAGCTCAGGCACAGCCCTCATCACGTTGTTGGCTAGCTATTTGCTCCTAAAGCTATCTGCCCACTGGATGAGAGCTCCTGGAGATCTAAGACTGTGTTTTAGTCACTGCTGCATTCTTACCACCTAAAACAGGAAAGGAATTTAACCAATATTTTTAAATAAAGGAATGAATCAATGATATTCTAGATCAGGAATAAAGACATGAAGAAAGAGAATGAGACTGGTACACATTTGTGGACAATGAGTGCATGCATCCTGCACATTCCAGTGAGAAAACAATAAAGAACAAACGTCCCATCGGATTTCCACTTGCTCATGAAGACCCCGAGTCCTGTACTCTGCCGGCCCTAACCAGTTTGTAACGTAAACTGAGAAGCCAACACTTTCCTAAAGACATTTGCTGATGGCTGTCTAGACTATGCAGTTTCTGTTTCTTTTAATAACTACAAGTTTCTTATGAATTAGAGCCTTGGGACTACATTTTAACCAAATTCAAGCAGCACAAGCCAGGTGTGATGGTGCACACCTGAAGTCCCAGCTACTTAGGAGGCTGAGGCGGGAGGATCCCTTGAGCCCAGGTGTTCGAGGCCACCCTGGGCAGCACAAGGAGACCCTATCTCTAAAATTATTTTCTAAAGCAGCACTTGCCAATCTTCCTTCACTAAAATCCCACACTGGTGTTACATTCTCCTCTAAGATCTTTGCATTCCACATTCTCGAGGGTTAAATTCACAGAACCCACCTAGGCCACGAAAAGTCATGATAAATATAGTTGAGGGGGAGGACAGGTGGACCAGGAACATTTGGAAATTACGTAGTGTGGTCCTTTGGAAGTTTCTAGTTCTCTTTCGAACCTTTATCTGAGCACCTGACCAGCAAATCAAACTGCTCAGTGTGTGTCTTACAAACTCTGCAAAAGGAAAACTGTTTTCTGTTGTCCCCAATGTGGACCCTCTTCACCTTCTCCAGCCTACCCCAGTGATCTCTCAGTAACCAGTGCCTACATTCGCCCTCTGTCTTCAACTCTCTATCTTCAACTGTCTTCAACTCTCTATCCAAATTCTGTTCATTCTACTTCCCAAGTTCATATCAAATCTACTACCTCTGTATTTCCAATGCCACCCCCTAGTCTGGCCTCAATTCCTCCTTATCTCTATGGTTTTGTTGTTGTTGTTATTGACTTCTTAATTTTTTCTCCTACCCTCTACTAACCCATCTCCATTTGGCAGTCCCAGCAATCTTTGTGAAATATGACTTTTATCCTGCTGGGATCCTGCTAAGTTTTTGTAAAAACTATTTTCATTACATTTAATATCAAGTCTAATCCCCAACATGATGCAGCCCTTGCTTATCCTGAGAGGCTCATCTTATGCCAGCCTCCCAATTGTTCACTCTGCAACCATAACATGGGCCTTCTTCAGATCAAAAGTGTGTGATCTTTACTCCACTCTTCCCCCTCCTTGGAATGTGCTTAACTGTCATTCAGATGCCTGAGGCTGCAGTCCTGCCACAAGTAAGACAGGAGAGTCAACAGGCGTGTAAGAAAAAATGACAGTTCCAACTTCAGAGGAAGCTAGAACCATGCTGTCAATGACTGAAGTCATAAAATCACATCAGCATTGAGAAGTTCACTGGAGGATGCAGTGTGTGTGTGTGTGTGTGTGTGTGTGTGCCAATTCTGTTCTGCAAAAAAGTAAAATAAAACTAATGTGTAAGCATTTCACTCAAATTTCAGGGAAGCAGGGTTTTCTACTTAATTAGAAACTGGCTTCTGGAGTAACAACAGAAATACTAACTTAACAGCAACTTAAAGAAATAGGGGTTTATTTTTCTCACACAGTAGTAACTCCCAAGAAGTCAGCCAAGGCTGGCTTAGCAGTTGAGTAATCTAATCGGAGCCCAGGCACATTCAGTCTTTCTGCTCTGCCACATAGAGCATGTCAGATTTCATTTCCATGCTTGTCATGAACTCATGGGCTGCTGTATCTCCAGGCTCAAGTGGGCACTCCAGGCAGGAAAAGGAGAACTGGAAGAGGCTGCCCCTAGATGTAGGACAACTGGGAAGTTGAGTGTTTAGCGTTTTCAGCTTCTCTAGAAGAGACAGGCGGGGGACAACCTTAGAAATGGAAGTTGGGTCAGCATTAGCATACTAAGATTAATAAATAGAAATTAATAGTGTCTTAGTCATTATTATTTGTTTCCATGTATAAAATATCATGGATATTGTCTTTTATTTAGAGTTCTGTCTTTATTATATTTACTATGATTTCTACAGTTCCTCTCACACTATTTCCCCCAGCTCTATTTTCTTCACAGATTAAGGTTTGTTTATGTAGACACACACACACACACACACACACACACACACACCCCTAAACAATATGACTTTTCAAGAAGCTAATCCTTATGTTTGATGAAGGAACAAACCTATACGAAAATGTAATTAATGAAAATGGTATGCTTCACAACCTATTTGCCTTTTCGAAATCTAAGACTCAATATTCATCCGGCTAAAAACTACCATGGATTCCCTGAAACTCATGCCTCTATAGGACACCAGGTGGCAGTGCAGCCTAAGAAGTGACTGTGAGCAAGTCAGGTGTGCTCTGTTGCTTGAGTCCATCAAATTAAATAAACCAGTGTAATTTTTTGTGTGCCGACAGAAACCTTTGAGTCACTTAATCATCATGGCTTCAACCTCATTTCTAGAAATGATCAAGGCACAATGCCCTTTCAGTGACACCATTGTATGTGGCTTATTAACATTCAAATTCTTTTCAGATGGGAGGCTGTTCATAGAAAACACAACTGTGCTGTCTCACACAACATCTCCCAAGGCATTTTAGCCTAGTTTAGTAAATGGTGAGATCACACTCTGATATTTGTTTCCAAAATTTGGGAAACCACAGTACTTTCCGTGGTAGGATGTTTGAGGAAAAGAAAGGTTCAGACAAATTACCTACTTCTAAGGAAAGGTTCTAAGGGCTGGAGCTGTGTTCCTCTCTTCACTGGGGCTTTTGAGTCTTAAAAATATAGCAGAGATATATGAAGAGCAAAGTAGCTTTTTTTTTAAAAAAAAAAAAAAGACGTTTCAATCTTTAAACACAAATTTATTTATCTGGATGAAGTGAGATTTTGGCACATAAAGAGATGTTTAATCAGCACAACAGAGCATTAAGATAAAGGCAAAACTATACTCTCTCTTCATCTATGGATACTAATTGATTTTAACAGAATGAAAACTCCAATGGATCGGAACCAATTGCCTGGAGCTCTGTGTTGACAAGTTTCTGAGACTATTTCTGAGCCTCGTGAGAAAAGTTAGTGATGGTCTGCTGGAAGTGGGAGATGAAGAGTGGTAACGTTTTCCCTGAGTTTATACATTTTCTATCCCTATCTTAGTTCCATTTGGTACCACAGCCTCTCATTACATTTTTAAGGATCTGTTTTATATAAAGCACTATGTTGATCACTACAGAGGATACAGTATGAAAAAGAAATGGGATGGTCCCTGCTTTCTAGGAAATGATAATATAGTTGGAAAGCACTAAGATCTATGTAATTTGTGGTAGAATGATTTAAGTGTCTCAAATAAGTAAAATGAGTATTATGAGGACTAATCCCAGCAAAAGGCCACTTTTACTTGGGGAGATCAGGGACCAAGTCCCAGAGAAGGTGAAAGTTTATGCGGGGCCTAGGAAAACAACTAAGATTTCCAAAGGCAAGTAAAAGAAATTTCATGAAAATTAAGCCATATGAACAAAAATGAGAATAGACCTGGCTCAGTCAACAAGCAGCTCCATGTGAAGGTAGGTGGTGCAAAATAGTAATAAGTAACAGACATCACTTCATGAGAAACTTTGTCCTTTGAAAATTAGTATATTCCCCATGTATTTATTTATTGAACAGAATTGTCTGGTGATATTTATGTCTTTTTGGCTTAGAATGTTTGAATTCAAATGCTTTGTACTCATTTGATCTCTTTATGCTGAGTATGGTAGGGGAGTAGGAGAAAAGAGAGACCTTTGTGCAAGGTGTCAGGAGTACCCAGATCTCTCTGTAAAGTGTTTGCTTCTCGTTGACAGGTACTGAGTCTTCTCAGTGACTGTGAGAAGCCCTCTGGATGAGACAGGAGTGGACACACTCCTCCAACAGGGGAGAATGCACATGTTGGAAAACTTGTTCTTCATGTTTCTCTTGATAAAGCCTCTGACACTGGTCACCGGAGGTGGGTTTTCTGGCTCTAGGGGGAGTCTGACATGAGAGGGGATATCTCTCTTGCAATGGAGGGCTATAATTCCTAAGGAAGGAACCTAGAGGTAGAAGCAGAATCCCAGAGAAGAATCAGTGACAAATGTGAAGATGGATTTGGAGGAATATAAAATATAAAGTCTTTGAGAATGAGTAACTAGGAAAATGGTAGTAGCAATAACAGAAATATAGACATCAGGGAGAAGACAGTATGAGAACTGCAGGAGAATATGGGAGTGACACTTTTAGCACTCCAAGACACTCCGATGAAGAAGTCCAGCAGGTCGTCGGGAGTGCAGGTACAGGACTGAGAGACTGACAAGGACAAATTGATAGATTCAGAAAGTTCAAGGGGAATGGGCCTGTGGAAACATCACTGTGCTCTGGCAGTTTGGATATCTATCCAAAATGGTTGGATTCCATTGTTGACTTTCTATAAAAAATCAAATATATTTCAGCAGTAGAAACAGGATATGGGTCAGTGGGGGAAACAGGTTTTAAACATGAGAATATAGCTCTGAGACTTCAGGGAAGAATAAGAGAATGGCGTAGAGTCAGATATCCACAGAAGTGAGAAACACAACAATTAGGGAATTTTTTTTCCCACATGGACTGTGCTTTTGACATGTCCTAAATGAGAGGACAGGGAAAAAAGTCACAAGTTGGAGAAAGAGCCAACCATTTGGATTAACTGATGAGAGGTGAGGGAGACACATCCAATGAGCAATGGTGCATGGAGGCCAGAGGTCCAGATGTGTAGGTAGTTATGTCAGCTCTTCTCCTGGAAAGGTATGTAAGTCTTCTTCATGCTTCATAACATGGGTTCAATAGAGGACACAATCAATCCTAGCCTAAGAGGGAGGGGGAAACTAACAATCCTGAGTATTGAGAAGAATCATACCATTGCCGCTGGTCCTGAATTCTATGTTGGATGACAGGAGCACGGCTGAGTATGAAAGACTCGTGATGCCAGTGAGCAGGTTCAACAAAGGTGTACACCAGGTTCAACATGGGTACACCATGTTGTTCTGTGAGAACCTCGTTTCTACCTTTCCTCACTAGTTCTGCAAACTTTCTGAAAAATTTAACCCATTGACTAATCAGCAATAAGGACAGTAAGTCTTCCCACAAAAGTTTATTATAAGAGTTAAAAAATATATTAGCATATCTTAAAGTGCCAGGGACCTGGTGGAGTCTCAAAAATTATTACCTGGATTTTGAAACTGACTATGCTAGAGCAGTGTTCTATCATTTCAAACTGTTGCCCATTATGATTGTAATTGCCCGATGAGTTCTTCCTGCCTCCTGCACAGAAAAAAAGCAATCCACTGAGATCTCAGCATTGCAGTAGAGAAAGAGTTTAACTGACACAAGGGGGGCCTACACTGGAGAACTGGAGTTATCACTTACACCAGTCTCCCTGAAGGCTCCAGGGCTCTGAGGTCAGGAGATTTTATGGGCAAGCTGGTGGGTAGGGGCTAGGGAATGGGTGCTGCTGACTGGTTAGGGATGAGATCATAAGGGTGTGAAAAATGGTCCTCATGCACTAAGTCTGCCCCCTGGGTGTGGCCACAGGATTAGTTGTGTTAGAAGTCACAAGTCCAGGTGGGGTCAGTCTGAAAAGCATCTAAAAAAAAAATCAGTCTTGGGTTCCACGATAGTGATGTTATCTATAGGAGCACTTGGGGAAGTCACAAATCTTGTGCCCTCTGGCCATATGACTCCTGAGCAGTAAAGGATTATAGAAACTGTGCCTACATTTTAGCAGAGTTCAGGCTCCTCCCATAATCCTGTCCTTGTGGCCTTTCTTCAGTCTTACAAAGGCAGTTTTTGGTCCCTGAGGAAGGAAGGGTTAGTTTTAGGGAGGGACTATTATCATCCTCCCTTTCAAGTTAAACTATACACTAAATTTCTCCCAAAGTTAGCTTAGCCTACACCCAGGAATGACTAAGGGCAGCTTGGAGATCAGAAGCAAGAGGGAGTCAACTATGTCAGATTTCTCTTACTGTCATAATTTTGCAAAGGCAGTTTCACGATCACATATTTTTTTCTCTCCTGTTATATTTATTTAGTATCCTTTTACCTTTGTGTCTTACAAAAGTTTGGAATCTTCCTTTACCTAGTGGATCATGAGAGATGCTGCTAAAAGGGCAATGACCATAAATGAATTGTCTCCATAATGACTGAGATCCAGATGAAGTGGTTCTATATGCTTGGCTCAGCTGAATCTCTTATTCAGGTGTACAAAACAAAGCATGCCATTGAACATTCACAGAGAACCCAAGCTGAACACTATGAGTTAAAGATGCAGTTAAAATATGAACATGTAAAGTTAAAATATGCAGATGAGGAGAGTATTCCATAGTTATTATCACTTGTTATTCCCCAAAAGCAGCTTTTCATGTTCTGTGAATGTAACAAAAGTATAATGAATACTCGTAAGTCTCCTAGATCAGTCTTAAAAATAAAACCACTAGCAAAGGCCTACTGTCACCATTTACGATGCAGGGCCTTCTCTTGCCTCAACTGGCCTTGCTGAGGGCACTTGAGGCTACATCAGGGCCACGCTTGGAAGCCAAGTCATGAAGCCTTCACCCACTCCCACCCTCAGTCCCAGGGCATCCCCAGTTCCAACCTAATTTGACAAACTCTCAATAAATCAGCATGTTGTTCCAACAGAGATTTCTTTTAAATTGAAAATGGATCAAAGAGAAGATAAATGATCATGTGAAGTTGCAGCCAATGGGAAAACAAACTGAAAGCTTGCTGATGTGTAAGTGGCCTTTCATCTAAGGAACAGAGATTTGGATGAAAATCCTAGACTTAAAAAATACTGGCTATCAACCATCTCTACCCTCCCCTTCTATCTTGCAGGGACAAGAAATCCTAACAGAGGGATGCTGGAGTGTCTGTTCTATTTCAAAAGCTTGGTGGATGTGCTCGTGTTAAGGCTTAACTGGCTTGCAGAAGGAAAAGGTAGGAAAACAAGAGAATTTCATTCTCTAATCTCCTATAAATGAAAGTCACTGCCCTACCTTTGTGAGGCTGATATTATAACTGAACGGGTAAAAAAAATAAACAAGCAGAACTCCTGGGCAGGGTCAAGTGGGGTGGGCAGGAGAGGTGATGGTGGAAGAGGAAAGGACATATTTGTAGGGTTCTTTGCTTACATGGATTGGTCTTGCCCTAAGGATTGGATTTTGTTTAAGCGAAAAACTGCCATTTCAAATCTGCTGTGGGTTTTTTATGCTTACAGGAGTGAGACCCAGAGTCACTGCCCATTGTTTGTCAGGGTGAGCTCACCTGTCTTGAAAATATGTGGTGCTGAAAACATGTGGTGAGTTTCTATGCCTTGAAAACGTGCGGCGGTGTAGGGGATGAGAAGCGGACCATCCTGCACATTCAAGGAATTTGAATGCAACAGGGGAGGAGAAAGGTCTTGGTAGAAGGAGAAGGGCGAGAAGATGGAGACAAATCTGTGCCTCAGGAATCCACAGCCTGTGAGAAATCCTCCGCAAAGGGAGATGGGCTGATATTTTGTGGTCGCTGTTGTCTAATTTTTTTTTTTTTTTTTTTTTAGACTGAGTCTCACTCTGTCACCCAGGCTGGAGTGTAGTAGCGCCATCTCGGCTCACTGCAACCTCTGCCTCCCAGGTTCAAGTGATTTTCCTGCCTCAGCCTCCTGAGTAGTTGGGACTACAGGCACGTGCCACCACACCCGGCTATTTTTTTGTATTTTTTAGTAGAGACGGGGTTTCACCATATTGGACAGGCTGGTCTTGAACTTCTGACCTCATGATCCACCCACCTCAGCCTCCCAAAGTGCTGGGATTACAGGCATGAGCCACCATGTCTGGCCCTAATTTTTAAATTTTTAAATAGTTGATTCTGCTGCGCTATCATCCTAAACCTTTAGGAAAAGTCTGCTCTCTGCAGTTGACTTGTGTCAGTGGAAATTTGGAAGAATAAAGCAATTTTGTGTGGAGAAGGAGATAGGGTAAATAGGAACAGAGTGAAGGGCAGTGGTTGCAGGAAGTAAGTCACAGGGAGGTGGTGGGAGACTCCTAGTCAGTCATGAGGGCAAGAGACAGCCACAGTAGATGGAGGCCCAAGGAGACCAAGGGCGTGGGGATACAGGTGGAGAAATTATTGGAGGTGGGGATGTCAGAAGTTGGTGCCTGTGGGAATAGCCAAATGGGAAATACATGGTGAAATTAACTCCTTCTTACTAAAGTTTAAGATTATGTACCTAATGTCATGGAATTAGTAACGGACATTACTCTTGAACTCAGGGCCTAACTTCTTTTTACCATACTCCACTGTGTCTCCAAGAAATAATAGCTAATATTTATTGAACCCTTGCTGTAAGGCCAGCCCTGTGCTATAATGAGTCAGGTATTATTATTCTCAACTTACAGCTAAAGAAACTAAAGTTTAGAGATATTATGCAATTTAGTAAAGCTCCCAGAGCAAACAAAAGGCAGTGTTAGGATTTAATTGTAAGTTTTTCTAAACTCCAAAGTCCCAATTCTTTTTTTCTTTTTTTGAGACAGAGTCTCTGTCACCCAGGCTAGAGTGCAGTGGCGAGATCTTGGCTCACTGCAAGCTCTGCCTCCCAGGTTCATGCCATTCTCCTGCCTTAGCCTACCAAGTAGCTGGACAAAGTCCCAATTCTTAACCACTAGCAAGACAGCTTAGTCTGGAATGATATAAACTGAGTTGATAACACAGGTGCTTACCTACTGACTAACCCCGATTATGGGTTATTTATATTAACAAATTTATTTACTGGGTGTATAGGGAGGAAAAGGTTAAAAAATGAACTATCACCTATACAGTAAGGAAGAAAATTGAAATGGATAAGTTATACTGTCCACCTTGACAAGATATTCAGGGCTGAACAGCAGCAAATTTAGCTAACATCTAACATCCCGGAATTTCAGAGAAGAAAATGGCTCACATACAAGAAAGTCTGTTAAAAGCATCTTTTTATTTGCTGTAAGAATATAATCTGTATTTCTATACAATCCATCATGCAAAAAATATGGTAGGCATTTTATAAGCAATGCAAAATCTCAACATCTGTACATTTGCTCCATTAAAATATTAGCAAAGGTTGAAAAAAACTCACATCTTAGGAGAAAGGAATACAGAAGGAGATTTCTTCCCCGGGAGCATGGCTTCCAACATCAAGAAGCACAGCCAAGAAAACACAGCCTCATTAAATTCTCAGTACCTAAGATGGAAGGTATTGACAGACAGATGGGGAACATTATTTGAGGGGGTTACTACTCCCATGGGCCTCCTCATTGTGTAGCCAAATAACTTTGCGCAGCAAGCACTAAAGTACCTGTCTATAAACAGATAGGAATTACCTGTTGAGTTAACCTAATCCAGATGGAATAGACACTACCAGCCTGCAGAAGGGTCTTCTAACCCAGACACCAGTCAGGGAGTTAAGAATTGCAATCACCTCCTTAACAAAAAGTCACAATGATTTTTCTTTTTGTATAGCAATTGCATTTCTCTGAAGTATCATCATAAAGCGTATTATAAATAAACTGCTCAATAGCATGGTGGGCACTAAATTCTGGAACTTGCTCAACTTGAATAACTGAGGTTTATTGGAAATGAACTGCAGGGAATGAGAGAAGGAGACAACACTAAACTCTTTACAATCAAGCCTCGAAGGTCGAGGCCATCTGGGAACAAACAGCTTCTTCCTTGTAGGGCTGTCCTGGAGAGTTCATCCTGATTATGAAATGCTCTTAGCTACTTTGGTTGTCCACCTATTACTGGCCAGGCTCAGCCACAGCAACCAAAACCTACATTATCATTAATCTTCAATACAAAGTGCAGAGTGGGTATTATGAATCCTAGTTTCTAGTTAAGCAAATGGAGGCGTCAAAAAATTATGCCATCTGACCAGGGACCTGCAATTAGTTATAGATAGAATAGGATGCAGATCAGACTGGCCTGAAAACAAACCTAGTTTTCTCACTGCACCAGGCTATTTCTGAAGAGATTGAAAGCTATCTCTAGTCTTGAGCCTTTCCTTGCTACTTCTGTGATTTTAGCCCCAAAGTAAAAATTCTAGGGAGAGACACAGAAGGGCTAAAAATGCCATCATGAAAAGAGGTGAGTTATAAAGCCGTGGATTCCACCAACAACTGTGAGAGCAATCAGGATCCCAAGGGCTTTAGATATGTAGCATGCTGTGAAGAGGATCTGAAATGTAACTTAAAGGCATCTCTAGCCTACTTTAAATTCTTTATTTTCAGTCCAGAACAATCTGAAAATAAAGAATTTAAACTAGGCTCAGAATTTTACACCCTTTTGGCCTAGGACCACAAAATCAAACTGACATCTTTTGCATTGACTCTCAAACCTGAAGTCTTTAAGGCAAGATTTTTAGTATCATCTACTATGGGTAGAAGTAAAAGATTAGAGGAAAATGAAGCCAAATGCATCTCCTGAAAGTCTTCAAATTCTTAAAGGTACATGAGGTTATTGGGCACGAGGCACAATCTTCATGGGGCACAGAAGTCTTTTTTTTTTTAACTTCGATTTGCTTTGTAAGTGTGAATTCTGAAATGTCCATGAATATAACAATTCATCAGTCTTCTCTTCCTTTTAATATTTTTACATTCAGAAGCACAGCTTCTGTTTTGAATACATTTACTTTGATAGTTACATATTTACTTGAATTTTAAATAAGTGTATTTACATTTTAAATAGGTGTATTTAAAATTGGAAAATAAGTTTTTAGCAGTGCATTTCTTAAATATGATGATTATTAAACCAATATTCTTTTGGGGGCAAATAATTTTAGAGATGAAAAAAGTGGCAATGAGAGGAATTTTATTTTATTTTTTAAGTTTGTATCATTTTAATTTTGGTCCAATTTATACTTTTAGAGACCTATACCATAAACACACCCCTCTTGCTAGTTTGTTGCTAGAGTCTGGGCTGATCCCACATCCAGCAATTGATGAGTCTATACAAGAACAACAAAGAAGAAAATCACATTTCACCTTGGTAGAGTCAACTTTCATTTCACCTTGGTAGAGTCAACCAGGATAGTACCTGCCCCAACAGCCTCCAAGGTCTTGGAGGTGTGTCCTGCTGTGGCCAGTGGGTGCTGAGAAGCAGATAGGTAGACCCTCCTTCACTCCCTCTCTTCTTCCCCTCGGCCTATTTTCTGTTCCAGTTATGTGAGATGTTCTGAATCTTTTTCATTTTGATCCTCTGATCCAGCATCTTATATCTTGCAGGATGCTCATCAGTTTTCTTTGTGACTGAAGGTGCATAGGAGCTAGATGCATAAGCAGGGCGTTTAAAATGACGCAAAGGAGGCTTGATGACTGGAGGCCATGGAAAGGAAGACAGACAATGGTTAACCTCACCCACAACATGCCACAACCTAAATATTGTGAGCAACTTCCTCTAAACCCATTTGTTTCCTCCAAAACCAGGAAACAAGCAGGTTGGATTCTCCCTGGAAACCTTATGGCAGATAGATGAATAAGCACGTTACCACCTTGGTCATTCAGTTAAAATAAACAAAGGAAAGAAATTTTTAGAGATACACAGTGAGGACTGCAGTACATAAAGGTCCTTTGACAATGAATGGATGGGGTTAAGGGAGTGAGAGGAAGCGTTGCGGTCATTTCTGGGAACAGCAAAGCAAACAGGGTGAACACAGGTAGATCATTAATAGCATTTAGCATTGTATGTAAGCTTTTAGTGTTGGAAAGTGGTACTCAATCCCCAAGTGCTAATTAAAAGTGCATCACTAAGAAAATATTTATAAAACACAGATAAAGATTTTGTATTCAAAATATAAAAAGAATTCTTAAAGCTCAAGAAAAAGAAACAACCCAATTTTAAAATGGGCAAAATAGCTGAGCAGACTTCACGCCAAGGAAGATACATGTGCCAAATAAGCATAGGAAAATACACTCAACAACTTGTGTCATTAGAGAATTTCAAATTAAAACAACTATATGCTACTACACACTTATACAATGCTAAAATCTACAAAAATTGACAATACCAATTGCTGGCAAGGATGTAAAGCAATGGGAACTCTCATTCTTGCTGATTGGAATGCAAAATGGTACAGCCACTTTGGAAGACAGTTTGACTATTTCTTATGAAGTTAGACATAGTCTTACCATGTAATGCAGCAATTGTGTATCCTAGGTATTTACCAAATTGATGGAAAATGTATGTCCGCATAAAAACCCACACATGAATTTTTGTAGAAGCTTTATTCATAAGTGCCAAAAGCTGGAAGCAACCAAGATGTCCTTCAATAGTTGAGTGGATAAACAAATTGTGATACATTTATACAATGGAATATTATTCATTGTGATAAAAAGCAAATTAACTATCAAGCTATGCAAAGACATGAATGAATCTTAAATACATATTGCTAAGTGAAAGAAGTCAGTCTGTAAAGGCTGTATAGCATATGATTCCACTTATATGACATTCTTCAAAGGACACAACTATAGAGATGATAAAAAAGATCAGTGATTGTCAGGGGTTTGGAAAGAGGAGGGATGGTTAAATAGGTGAAGCACAGGGAATTTCTAGGGCAGTGAAACTCTTGCATACAATACTGTAGTGGTGTATATATGACACGACATATTTGTCATAACCCATAGAACTTTATAGCACATAGAATAATCCTTAATGTATGCAAATTAAAAAAAAACTAAGAGGTCAGAGGAATCCTAGAATGAAATGCAAACTGTAACAAGACAATGTAAATGCATTGCCAATGTAGGAAACAACCTCACTGAAGAGTCGGGGACAAGATGGTCATCAAAGTAACCTTGCATATGAACAGAATCTGCAGAGTAAAGGCCAAAGAAGCTGTACACAAGCACCCTATTCTAGTTCATAAAATTGTTTCCCATGGGGCTATTGGTTATCAATTCTCAGACCACTCTACCTGTATACTGGAATTCTACAATTATGTAAACAGAGGGTGGATGGTGAGAAATGTTGGAGGAGGTTAGAATGGTCCATGTGGTAATGAACTTGGAGATATCACTATGAATTAATATTTAGCTTAATAGAGATACAGGTGATTATATATAAAAATATTTATAGATATGTGTATGTACATGAGTTGGCATTCATACATATATTTTCTTGCTCTATCAGCTGAAGGGAAGGGGGTCTAGGACCGATGAAGTCACTACAAATCTAGAAGTCTCAGCAGCAATAAGCACATCTACTACCCTGATCTTCGTTTCCAAAGGCATTTGCTAATAGCAGAAACCAGGGCTTCTTGTAGAAATGACTGAGTCTAGAACTAGGACACAAAATATACAAGAAGCACCTGAAGCATCTTGTAGAGCCAGAACATTTGAAGTGTTCAAAAAACAAACAAACAAACAAAAAAACAAATACCACAATAGACAAAGGAGCCCTGAATGAAAGATCTACTGAATGACCAAAATTGAATCAAATTGAGCAACAAAATAAATAAGGCAGTATTGCATTATAACCCAAAGTGTAAAATAAATATCCATGAGTCCACACTGATATAAATAAATGATTGAATAAATAAATAAATAATTGTGGGAGAATAGAAAAATATCTTATACATCTTATACAGGAGAATTACAAATAATTTGTATACACACACCTCCCTTAAGGAGAAGGAGCCCTTGGTATGGATTGGACAAAGTGACATCCTTCCAAAGAGTACAGACTAAAGTATGAGACAAGTTGAGTGCAGTGGCTCACGCCTGTAATCCCAGCACTTTGGGAGGCCAAGGCGGGCAGATCACTGGAGGCCAGGAGTTTGAGACCAGCCTGGCCAACATGGTGAAACCCCATCTCTACTAAAAATACAAAAATTAGCTGGGCATGGTGGTGCACACACCTGTAATCCCAGCTACTCGGGAGGCTCAGGCAGGAGAATTGCTTGAACCTGGGAAGTGGAGGTTGCAGTGAGCCAAGATGGCGCCATTGCACTCCAGTCTTGGTGACACAGCAAGACTCCTTCTCATAAATAAATAAGTAAATAAAAATATGAGATAAAAGAGTAATTTTATAGTAGGGAAATCTAGTAAACATGACTTCTTCCAGGAGCTCAAGGTTGACACCATTAGCATGTGATAAAAATTAATATTTTGTGATGAAAATAGAACTTTACCTCTGGAGTCTTCCTCCCAAAAAATATGTAACCCCATTCTAATAATGAAAAACATCAAATACATTCCAATTGACAGATATTCTACAAAATACCTAATAGGTATTCCTCAAAGCTGTCGAAGTCACCAAAAATTAGGGAAGTCTGAGGAACTGTCACATCCAAGAAAAGTCTAAGTAAAGCTGATAACTAAAAGTAATAGGTTATCCTGAATGGGATCCTGGGACAGAAAAATGACACCAGGTAACAACTAGGGAAATTTAAAGAAAGCAGGAACTTCAGATAATAATAATAATTAATAATAATAAGGACAGCATCAAATCTGCAGATCTAGACACAGAAGGTAAAGTACTCATTGACTTGTCCTCCCCCTGCTCCCCTCTGCGCCAGCCCCCCCTTCATCCCTTCTAGGTTCTGCTGGAAAGTGTTTGGTCAGTGAGATAATGTAAACATGAATAAAGGTGAAAACAAGCCAAATGATCATCAAAAACAGATGACATGTAATAACCAGGCGAAAAGTGCGAGGAAACAGCCAGTTGAACCCTTGCTCACTGGCTCTCCCTGGAGGCTCCTAGACTGTCACTGAAAGAGCCAGTGCAGAAGCAGGACACATAGTGGATCTGCTGGAAGGGCCAAGGTCGGGGACACATCTGTCCAATGCCTGAGGCTTCCTTGTGAAAAACCAGCTCTACACATCTCTTCCAATAACAGGGACATGCATGGTGCTTGTGATCGAACAAAAGATGAGAAACAACTTAAATGAACAATCCGAGGGAATTGGTTAATTCTGGTCCATTCTTAGAATATGCTACTGTGATACTATGGAAAGATGATACAGGTGACTACTAACAAAAATAGAGGTTCATGTAATAGTGTTAAGTGAAAAAGCAGGATATATTATCTAACCTCATTACTATTAGATATAAACATATGTGCATAGGCAAATCTGGAAGAACATACATTTAAATCATAGCAGTGGTTATGTCTGAGTAGCATAAACATGACTATTTTATCTCTTTGGTTGTTTATACGTATTTCTAATTTTTCGTGATGATCAAGTTCTAGTCATGTAACTTTTTAAAAAAGAAACATACTAGTAAAAATTTTCTTCTATAGAATCATCTATCAGTTATTCTACAAAATCACACCTGAGAGAAATCAGTAAAACCAAGTTCACCTTGGACCTTAGTACTAGACATCTCAGACGAGCCATAGCTGAGTACACTTTTTTTTTTTTTTTTTTTCTTGAGACGGAGTCTTGCTCTGTCACCCAGGCTGGAGTGCAGTGGCCAGATCTCAGCTCACTGCAAGCTCCGCCTCCTGGATTTATGCCATTCTCCTGCCTCAGCCTCCCGAGTAGCTGGGACTACAGGCGCCCACCACCTCGCCCGGCTAGTTTTTTGTATTTTTGTTAGTAGAGATGGGGTTTCACCGTGTTAGCCAGGATGGTCTCGATCTCCTGACCTCGTGATCCGCCTGTCTCAGCCTCCCAAAGTGCTGGGATTACAGGCTTGAGCCACCGCGCCCTGCCGGAGTACACTTTTCACAGCCTACAGATCAATAGTTATTCACCCACTTCTTAGAGTACCTATTGTGTGCTATTGATATAACAGTGAACAGAACAGACAGAAACCCCTGCCTTCATAGGGCTTCCATTCTAATAACATCCTCCGAAACTTTTGACTCACTCACAGAAGAAAAAAGTGTTCAGGTATAAATGATGCCATTGCTACAAGCTCCTTGATATCCATGCTAACTTTACCTATTGCAATATCCTAACATGAAGTAAAGAGTTGCAGCAAATGACTCTGTTGTGGCATAGTAATATATATTCTTCTATATATTATTATAGGTTTGTTTATTCGATCTCAGAGTGTTTAATTCTGTTTCTTAGGGCAAACAAGAAATTATGGCATCAAATTCCCTAGAAACAAACATAAAAACAGTGCTGTTACCCTGGAGAATGGTGTAGAAAGGGGAGAGGGCTTCAGCTTAAAAGCGGATTGTTGCAATGTCGGGGCCGGCTGATTCACTACTCTTCAAGTCACAGTCCCTCTCCGCATTCATTCTATTTTCACTACTCAGCAGGAACTCAGCCAAAGTATTATTGAATTTCCCACTTCTCAGCATGAAGAAACATTTACTGTTTGCTGGAATTCTGACTGTCAGAACAAAACCTCTCCTTGCCACTAGAGTCACTGCAAATAGAGTTGAACCTGCTGATAGAGATCGGCTCCCCACTGAGTTTGTGGAAATACTTATATGGCTGCTGTCACCCTCACTCAAAATGTGGGATAAAGGAAAATTTCGTACATTGCTGTTTTGTATGCATTCATTACTTTTCCCCTCTGCAATGGATTGTGACTTGGTGACAGAGCAAAACACCAGAGCCAGGCATGAGGGCACCATCTTGCATTTAATGTGGACCATTCTTCTGGGGTGCTGGTGTGGCCTTCTGAGGGTGCCCTCATTCATTGCCTGGCTATACCTAAACTATTGGGAGGGTCTGACCCTCCTCCTTTTAATGACTAGGCACTTCCCACAGCTGAATCCAACCAGTCATACAGTTGAATCGAAGCAGTCATACAATCCCCCACCCCTAGTGGAGAAGAACCAAACCTGGATCCCCACCCCCACCACAAGTAAATGGTTGATTATCAGCAAGTTAGACACTTCTTCCCCTTGGGATACTTTTTTTTTTCCTCTTTTTTAAAATTATACTTTAAGTTCTAGGGTACATGTGCACAACGTGCAGGTGTGTTACATATGTATACATGTGCCATGTTGGTGTGCTGGACCCATTAACTCGTCATTTACATTAGGTATATCTCCTAATGCTATCCCAACCCCCTACCCCCAACAGTAGGACCCGGTGTGTGATGATCCCCTTCCTGTGTCCAAGTGATCTCATTGTTCAATTCCCACCTATGAGTGAGAACATGTGGTATTTGGTTTTCTGTTCTTGTGATATTTTGCTGAGACTGATGGTTTCCAGCTGCATCCATGTCCCTACAAAGGACATGAACTCATCCTTTTTTATGGCTGCATAGTATTCCATGGTGTATATATGCCACATTTTCTTAATCTAGTCTGTCACTGATGGACATTTGGGTTGATTCCAAGTCTTTGCTATTTTGAATAGTGCCGCAATAAACATACGTGTGCATGTGTCTTTATAGCAGCATCACTTATAATCCTTTGGGTATATCCCCAGTAATGGGATGGCTGGGTCAAATGGTATTTCTAGTTCTAGATCCTTGAGGAATTGCCACACTGTTTTCCACAATGGTTGAACTAGTTTATAGTCCCACCAACAGTGTAAAAGTGTTCCTATTTCTCCACATCCTCTCCAGCACCTGTTGTTTCCTGATTTTTTAATGATTGCCATTCTAACTGGTGTGAGATGGTATCTCATTGTGGTTTTGATTTGCATTTCTCTGATGGTGAGTGATGATGAGCATTTTTTCATGTGTCTGTTGGCTGTATGAATGTCTTCTTTTGAGAAGTGTCTGTTCATATCCCCTTGGGATACTTTTAAAAAGCCTGGCCTCATCTCTTAGAACAATTTTCTTGGAGAAAATGATCCTATTAGTGAAAGAAGATTTTGACAAAGGCACATATCTCAGCACAGAGCCTGAACTTGGGAAAGTTATTGTCTATATTACTTTTAAACATGCTTAGAAAAACAAACTTTCAAGCCAAAAATTGACACATCACCATCCTTTATTTTATAATTATGCTCCATGTTTGATTTTCATAAAAGCAATGCTCTTTTAGGAGTTTTAACTCTCGATTGTTTAATTCTTTTTCATAAACATAACAATTTCTCCCAAAAGTGTCTATGATTTTCTCCCCTTTCACTGCCACAACCAGTCTATCTTTTGTTCTCTCTCGCTCTCTCTGTCTCTCTCTCTCCATTCTCTCTTTCTCTCTCTCTCTGATCATTTTTCTTGGCGGCTACTTTTTTGTTTTGGTATGGGAAACAGTTGCACAGAATTATTTTTCTCCAGGAAAGAGGTTCAAATTTATTAATATATCAAATACAGTTATTAGGATTATTTATATTAGTCTACTGGAAACCAAAGTGCCCTTCATCAAAGCTGTGTAATAGGTGTGGTTGCGGGGGAGAGCATTTCCTCAATGAAATTTAACTGAGTTAAACTAGTGTCTTCACACCAGGACTTATCAGTACCTTAAATAATACTAACATCTCTTTAGAATCCCTGAGAACTGCCAATAGCATGTAGTTTTTCTCGTTTATTTGACCAAATAGCTCCTTTTTATCAAGGGCATCTTACAGAGTGAAAATGCTTTCAGAAAAATGGAATTAATTTATTATCACATCATACTATATCAAGTCATTAACCCAGTATATCCTGTTATTTTCCACTAAGTGAGAGCAATCCAGAGAGAACAGTCATTAGCCCTCATCCACGCTTGGGTCTGGCCTCATTCCCTTGAGTTCAATGTGATTTCCCATAGCACTGGTCCTGGTTCTTTCAATCTGCTGTGACTTCAGTGTGACCTTTAGAACCCCACACTGCAGTGCAGCAGTATCTTCAGGTGGAGGTTTTCTGAACCTCTTCAGGTGAGCATCACCTCAAATGGCAATAATCTGGTCTACTCGGAGCTTTTGAGTAAATTCCAATATTGGCAGCTTTACTTTTAAACAAAAATAAGTGTTGGATATCTGTGTTTTTTCTCTTTCAAACATAATGCTATGATATGACCTTGGGAAAAAGCATTTCCTCCTATAGACACTTTCTATCTGCAATGTGTACACAGAAATACACACACACACACACACACACACACACACGCAAACACACACACACCCCAAACCACATATACTAAACTAACAAAATTAGAATAATCATTTATTGCCACTTAAATGCTATTTTACATGAAGGAAAAAATTCTACTATACATTCTGTTTCTAAAATCAGCATCTGTTTGTTGTAGAAAGCCCTTATAAAAATGCACAAAAACCATCCAGGAGTTTTGAACTGCAAGGGACTGGAATGTTAACGTGAGCTCCACTGAGGATGGGACAATATGAGATTTGAGCCTGTGATTTTCATTTCAGGAACCGCTGTGGTAAAACCATTATGATAGCTGATACTATGTACTGGGCACAATGATAAGAATTTAACTTTGAATCTTTACTACAATCCTATGAGGCAAGTACTATTATCACTCCCTCTTTGGGTGATAATAGTACTTTGGAAACTGAGGCTTAGTGAGCTAAAGTAACTGGCCAGAGTCACACAGTGAGCACAAAGGAGTCTTGATTCTGGATTTACACACGTGCAATCTGAATTCAGACCCTTCCTCCTATCCTCCCGTATTGAAAATAATCTTGTACCAAAATGCGGAGTAAGTTTTAGTAACTACCAATAATAAATTAAAAGAGTCAAGTCAAAAATTGTATCTCGGCCGGGCGCAGTGGCTCAAGCCTGTAATCCCAGCACTTTGGGAGGCCGAGATGGGCGGATCACGAGGTCAGGAGATCGAGAGACGATCCCGGCTAACACGGTGAAACCCCGTCTCTACTAAAAAATACAAAAAAATAGCCGGGCGAGGTGGCGGGTGCCTGTAGTCCCAGCTACTCGGGAGGCTGAGGCAGGAGAATGGCGTAAACCCGGGAGGCGGAGCTTGCAGTGAGCTGAGATCCGGCCACTGCACTCCAGCCTGGGTGACAGAGCAAGACTCCGTCTCAAAAAAAAAAAAAAAAAAAAAAAAAATTGTATCTCACTTATGTTATTAAGATTTAGGTATATACTTGTGTCATATATGAGATTCTTAAATACCCTTGAATAATCAATAATTTTGAAGCAATAATCTTGCTTTCCCGTAAACAAAAGTAAGTCATCCCCTAACCCCACTTTAAATAGTTTGTGGCAATGGCTCAGGAAGTAACTACATTAAGGTCCTGATTTAAAAAGTTCTCTTAAATAACTGCTTTCATCTTTTCCCTCCCTTCTACCAGGATGGAATATTAACAAGTATTCCAAAACTTAAGGCCAGTGGAGTCTAGCCAGGCAAGCTCCAGGACGCTTTAACTTGGTGGTTCTCAATCCTGGCTGCATATGAGAACCACATAGATAGCTTTTAAAACTCCTAGTGCTCAATTTGTACCCCAGATCACTTAAAGCAGAATCGATAGGGTAGGACTAAGCCTTCAGGAATTGTTTAAGCTCTTCAGATAATTCTACTGTGCTGGAGTTTGAAAACTACTGTCTTCGTCTCTCCAGTCCTCTTGTTCTTCATCTTCCATGAGCTCATTTGCAACTCTTCACCGTCCTTGGAAGCTGGCCAGATTCAGTTCTGGCTCTGTCCCCACATGACTTGGACACTTTATTTCAGTTTTCCATTTTAAAAAATGGAAATAATAACACTCACTTCACAGGGCAATGGTAAGAATGAAAATAAATCATGCATGTGAAAGCAGCCAGCACAGTACTGGCACATAGTAGGTGCTCATTCAGTATCAATTTCCATCCTTTCCTCAGATGAAGACATTTAGGAACTATCTAGGAGATTTGCAAGTGCCAGGAAAATTTAGTAGCAGCATACCTTCCCAACTAGGGAATTTATTTGCCTCTCTAAGACACAAAAGCCTTATAGCGAGGCCACGTTGATAAGAGCCCTTCCTTTTGTAGAAATACAATTTGGCAACTTTAACCCAACCAAAAAATTACTTTCATGCCATGTGCATTAGATGTAGTATCATCTAAGGTGATAATCTATTCTTAAACTCTTCAAGGTATATTTCATATTAAGAACTAGAATGATTAAGCCCATTATCTACATTTTTTATTTTTTTGAGACGGAGTCTTGCTCCGTCACCCAGCCTGGAGTGCAGTGGCACCATCCCGGATCACTGCAAACTCCACCTCCTGGGTTCAAGTGATCTCTCACCTCAGCCTCCTGAGTAGCTGAGATTACAGGTGCATCCCACCATACCTGGCTAATTTTTGTAATTTTAGTAGAAATGGGGTTTCACCATGGTGGCCTGGCTGGTCTTGAACTCCTGACCTCAAGTGCTCTGCCCATTTCGACCTTCTAAAGTGCTGGGATTACAGGTGTGAGCCACCAAGCCTGTCCCCGTTATCTACATTTTTAAAGACCCAGATTCTCCAAGGACTTTACCTCAAGAAAGTGAGAATGCTGAATTATCTGTGGCTTCCATTTTTTCATCACACAGAGCAAAGAACACAGGGGACAGGAAGCTTGCAGTCTGAGAAGCTATTTAAAAGGAGCTGAGCTGATCCTGTCTGAACCAAACCACTACTAGCCTGGTAAGGAAAGACAACCCAACCAGCATTTCCAGATCCCCAGAGGGATATGCATCCATAGAAAACAGATAAACCATGTAGTTTTGCTACCTTCCATGCAACCTGAAGCTGTTTCTTCCACTGGTGGTTCTCAATCCTGGGCACACATCAGATTGCTTGGGGAGCTTTGAAAAGTACTGATCACCAAGCCTTACCCCCAGGAGTCTCTGAAGTAATTGATCACCCTGGAGTGGAGCCCAAACATCAGTATGTTTGTAATGCCATTATCCTAATGTGGCTTGAGAACCACTGGCTTTGGGACTGAGTTTGTTTTGAGGGCAATTTGGTTTATACTTAGCTTTAGAAGGATGCTGGGGCAGTCAACCTGCTCCCTGTTCTTGTTGTCTGGGAATGCCCAACCCTCAGCCATGTGCTAAGATTGTAGAAACACAATTTACCAACCTTAACCCATAGTATGAGAGAAAATTACTCTCATACCATGGGCATTAGATGTAGTGTTGTCTAAGGTGATAATCTATTCTTAAACTAAGAATAGATCTAAGACAGGATCTTAGTGCTAAGGTCTGTGACAGGAAAACAAGCCCATGGACATCTACTTTTGGGAGAGGTGGGTGGTCTTATGAAAAAACCATGGGCTTGGGGCACGTCTGGGCTAAGCTATTACTAGCTGTGAAATCCTGAGTAAATAATCTGTTCTGGAACTCCGGGTTTGGTTTTCTTTCTTCCTTTTTTAAAATGAGAATAGTAACTGCCTTCCATGGTTGTGGTGAGGATTTTAAAGGAAATATAAATGAGAAAATGCATATGCAGTACCCATGTGCCATTGCACAGTACACAATGCCCAGAATATTGTAGGTATTTGGTATATAGCCATCATTTTTACACAGCACAGGAAGACAAAAGGTCATCACTGCTGCCTCGTGATAGCGCCCTCCCTGGTGGATTTTCTTATTACAATATAGAAAAGTCATGTAATTCCCCACATGATGGGTTTTATTACATGAAAGATCTCACCACACAATGAAGAGATTAACTTAATGAATTTATTTGTGAATATTTGGCAGAGAATACACCACTTTGATTCACAAAAGACCAGTTATTTAAAATATGCATTTGTGAAAAAATATACATAAATATACTTAAATATCTTTCCATTCTGCTACCTGAGGAAACTACTTTGCTCAAACTATGTGCTATTTTAACCAGAGAAAAAACAGCTAGCCCACATTCTAAACCATTTAGGCAATGCAAAAATATGGTGGTTCATTCAGTCATTTTGTTTTTGTTTTTGTTTTTAAGACAGAGTCTTGCTCTGTTGCCCAGGCTGGAGTACAGAGGCACGATCTCAGTTCACTGCAACCTCTCAGGTCCAAGTGATTTTCCTGCCTCAGACTCCATAGTAGCTGGGATTACAGGTGTGCAACACCACACCCAACTAATTTTTTGTATTTTTAGTAGACACAGGCTTTCACCATGTTGGCCAGGCTGGTCTGAAACTCCTGACTTCGGTGATCCACCCGCCTTGGCCTCCCAAAGTACTGGGATTACAGGCATGAGCCACCCTGCCCAGCCCATTCAGTCACTTTGAGTAATGCCTAACCGCAAGAACAAAGAGTGCTGGAAATCCCAATGGGAAGTATGCCTTAGATAACCAACCAAGATGGAAGGAGTTCCAGTCCCTGAATTTTAATCTTGAAATAATTAGAAAACTGTCAAGGACATTTCTCATTCTTAAGACACTTTGCATTTATTATGCTGAGTCATGATAATTATTTGAGTCACTCATTGGAAACCATTCCTAAGCCAGTGATTCCCTGGACTTTCTGGAGCTTCTTTGTGCTTTATTCCATAAATAACTCAATCCTGTCTATCAGCTTCCTGAGGATAGGGATGGAGTATATGCATCCCCAGAACTTAATCACAGTATTAATTGGTGGTGAGAAATATTTAATGAGTGAATAAACTACTCTACCTCACACTAAGTAACCTTCATAAATCTTCCATTTACTAAAGAATAAATGAATCACTTTGAATATACACAAGCTAGAAATGATGATTGGGATCTACAGATCTGGATATTTCTCTCTTTCTTCAGCAGTGTCTTGATATTTAGATTTGCTGCCCGTGTTTGCTTGAGAAGAACATCAGCAATTTCCTTTCCTCTCAAGCTTTCAAGTTTGAGTCCTTTGTCTTACACAAATGCTAAAATCTTAGCTCATATCTACTAGTCTTATGATAATATGGGGAGGCACTGAGACATAGCTTGTGAGCCTTCCTTCCCTGAACAAATAGGTGAAAGGGGAGGAGTAATTTAAGTGAGGCTGTAAAAATCGGCTCTTTTTCAAATGATGGCTTCCTATCAAATGCCCTGTGACCTCATGATCTAATGCTGAGGATACAAAAATAGACTAAAAATGAACTCCCTCAAGGTGATGATCATCTTTAATTTTCTCATTTATAATGTGGTTATAAACTTTTCCATCATTAATGTGGTTCTTTGTTTTCATTTTGTTTGTCTTGGCATGATTCTAGTTGTTTCAGTGGAGACATATTTTGGAGATAATGCAAGTTAAGTCTTTCACTGGATTTTTCTCAACAACGTGTGCATTTTCCCACTTGTGCAAGAGAAGATTGGAAATGTAAGGCTATTCAGAAGCTCCTATGTCCTTTGTTCACATTAACAGTGGCTAATTCCAGAAGAAGCCTATAAAGATACATTTCTTCAAGGTGACAGAGCTCCTGCATAACAAAGCTCGATCAAGTGGGATAGGTTTTGATCCAGTCCATAGTAAGTGACAACTGCCATCCTTCAATCAACTCATGTAAAAGGCAGTTGCAGAGAGAACACTTACCAGAGTCTTCACTTAAAAGATAGTGCAGGATCCCTCCCACACCCCAACAATGTGCTTGATATTGGTACATGGGGTTTGATCTCACTCCCAGGCAGAATACAAGTGCAAAAGAAAAGTGGTTACAGTGAGGACTATTAGGCATCAGTCTTTAACCATTGGCAATGACTTTCACAGAAAAGAGCACAGGCCTGCCCCCTGCAAACTTTGGGTAAGTTATTCATCTTTTTGTGCCTCAGTTTCCTAATCTGTGAAACAGAAATAATGGTACCTCCCTTAGAGGGTTGTTGTGAGGATTCAATGACATAATACATGTTAAGGACCTAATGTTGTCCCTGGTATTTGTAGATATGCAATACATGTTAAACTATCTGTGGTTGGGCCGGGCGCGGTGACTCACGCCTATAATCCCAGCACTTTGGGAGGCTGACGTGAGTGGATCACAAGGTCAGGAGAGCAAGACCATCCTGACTAACACGGTGAAACCCCGTCTCTACTAAAAATACAAAAAATTAGCCTGGTGTGGTGGTGGGCGCCTGTAGTCCCAGCTACTTGGGAGGCTGAGGCAGAAGAATGGCATGAACCTGGGAGGCGGAACTTGCAGGGAGCCAAGATCACACCACTGCACTCCAGCCCAGGTGACAGAGTGAGACTCCGTCTCAAAAAAAAATAAAAAAATAAAAAATAAAAAATAAAATCTGTTGTTAAAAGCCTGTATTAGGGAGATCAGAAGTCATCATTTCTTGAAGTTACTCAATAACTTACAATACATATAATATTTTGCTTTGGTAAAAGAATCATAAGCTTTCTAAAATGTCTTCAGACCTCAGAGTTGGTCCGGTTTCTTCTGAGGAATCCTCTGGATGGACATTTTATCCGTAGTCTCCTAAAACAGGACACACAACAATGTCATTGCAAGCCAGCTGGCATCTAAATACACAAACTGTTTCTACAGCAGGCAGTGGAGTTGAGAAGCAGAGTCACATCTACAGAGCCAACACTACCGTGCACACTGGAGGAGCAATCAGCTATCTGCATGGAAGAATGACTATAGTACTGTACCTTTCCATTCAGTGATCACTTCAGGAAAGTAAGGTGATGGAGTTGCCCTGGGGAATCTGCTCAGAAGTAAGTCACTGACTAGTCACTATCATTAGCAGTCATGGCTGTTAGCGGTGCCGAAGCTCTGGACCACTCCTCCGGTGAGAGCCAACATTTCCCCAGCTTCCATCATGGATGGCCCACCCACGAAGCTTGACTGGGTTCCCAAATTCCCTTGGGGCAATAAATAAAGTCGGCTCCAGGAAAGAAAAAATGGCTGCAGGTGCAAGAGTCACTTTGCTATAGATGTGCAAGAAATCAAGGTGAGATCCCCAGAGCAGTTTTCTGGTGCTGGAGCTCCAGGACATCCCCTTAGATAATTCCTGAAACCACACATGTGGTTCTTTAATGAAGTGGTTGTTGGTGGTTTCTGGATTGAAATATGTTACTTGCAGAACTTCCTAAATACTCAGATCCCCATATCCCAACACCCATCTCACCCAATAGGTTAGAAAGGAAATCATTAAATTTCTTGGCCATATCTATGAAATCATGTCTACCTTAATAAAACTAAACAAAAGTGTTTTGCCAAACAGCCACAGATTTTCCACTTAAAAATTCTTTAATATGGCCGGGCATGGTGGCTCACGCCTGTAATCCCAGCACTTTGGGAGGCCGAGGCAGGCGGATCACGAGGTCAGGAGATCAAGACCATCCTGGCTAACACAGAGAAACCCCGTCTCTACTAAAAATACAAAAAGATTATCCAGGCGTGGTGGCAGGCGCCTGTAGTCCCAGCTACTCGGGAGGCTGAGGCAGGAGAATGGTGTGAACCCGGGAGGCGGAGCTTGCAGTGAGCCAAGATCACGCCATTGCACTCCAGCCTGGGTGACAGAGCGAGTCTCTGTCTCAAAAAAAAAAAAAAAAAAAGAAAAAGAAAAAATCTTTAAAATCATTAAGCATTCAGAAATGTATAAACAATGATATAACAAATACCCATCCTCTCAATACAGTTTAATAAAATCTTAATAATTTTTACATTTGCTCAAACATTTTTTGAAAGAAATTAACACAGATATAATTAAGTTACCCAGTAGATCCCCTCTATGATACTTCCCTCTCTTCCCTCTGGAAAAGCCGTCCTCCAGAATTTGGTATTTATCATTGCTGTGCATATATGTATGAAATTATTGCATTTGCATCCACAAAATATCTAATATTTCTGCATGTTTTAAAACAATATAAATTGCATTAGAAAGCATGTATCTTTTTAATTATTTTATTTATTTATTATTATTGTTATACTTTAAGTTCTACGGTACATGTGCACAACATGCAGGTTTGTTACGTATGGATACATGTGCCATGTTGGTGTGCTGCACCCATTAACTCGTCATTTACATTAGGTGTATCTCCCAATGCTACCCCTCCCCCCCCACCCCACGACAGGCCCCAGTGTGTGATGTTCCCCACCCTGTGTCCAAGTGTTCTCATTGTTCAATTCCCATGTATGAGTGAGAACACAGAAAGCATATATCTTATTGCAACTTGCTTCACTTGCTCAACATTATGCTCAGCATTGTTTGTAATAGCAAAAAGTGGAAGACAACCATCAATAGGAGATGATTATATGTCTTTGGAATATTTGCATTATAAAATGCTATACAAAGGTTAAAATGGATGAATGTTTTCAAAGAACTAGCGTTATATTTTGCATGCAATTTCTTTTGCCGTACATTAGCAAACCTAATGTATGGCAAAAGTTTTTTTAAGGCATCTCTTAAAAGCAAGATAGACCTGGATTTTTTCTTTCTAATATAATCAAATAACCTCTATATTTGAAAAGTAAGTTGAAGCCACTTGCAATTATTGTTATTCCTGATATTTTTGGACTCATTTCTACTGTTAAATCTTGTTTTGTGTTTATCATTCTTTATTCTTTGTTTCTGTCTTCCTTTCTGCCTTCTATTAAGTTGATACATTCTCTTTGTTTATTGTTATTCATTTGTTGATTTAGGTGCCTGCTGATATGGTTTGGATCTGTGTCCCATCCCACATCTCATGTCCAATTGTAATCTCCAATGTTGGAGGTGGGGCCTGGTGGTAGATGATTTGATCATGGGGGTGGATTTCCCCCTTGGTACTGTTCTCATGATAGTGAGTGATTCCTCATGAGATCTGGTCATTTAAAAGTGTGTGGCACCTCCTCCTGTTTCCCGCTGCTCTGGCCATGTGAAGTGCTGGCTCCCCCTTCACCTTCTGCCATGACTGCAAGTTTCCCAAGGCCTCCTCAGAAGAAGCCACTATGCTTCCTGTACAGCCTGAAGAACTGTAGGCCAATTAAACTTCTTTTCTTTATAAATTACTCAGTCTCAGATAGTTCTTTATAGCAATGCAAGAACTGACTAATACACTTGGCTTAGTCAGCTTGGGCTGCTATAACAAAGTACTGTGACTGAGTGGGTTACAAACAACGGAAATTTATTTCTTGCAGTTCTAGAGGATGGAAGTCCAAGATTACGTTTCCAGCACAGTTGGCTTCTAGGGAGGGCCGTCTTCCTCTTCCAGGTTGCAGACTGCTGACTTCTTGTTGTGCCCTCATATGGTAAAAACAGAGCAAGCTAGCTCTCTGGGGTCTCTTTTATAAGGTCACTAATCCCATCATGACCTGATTACCTCCCAAAGCCTCCACCTCCAAACATCATCACATTATGTAGGGGTTCAGTCAGGATGTTGAGAAAAATTGTAAAATAAACCTTCTTGGAAGGCCAGAAGGTTTTAGCAAAAGCCACAGGATAGAAACCTAATCCTCTTTGAGCTATAGCAAGGGTAATTAACATAGGGATGTACAGGAGTCTATCTAAATAGCTTGTTTACTCATGTGGTCCTAAGAGTAACCTTTGCCATCAGCAGGTGCATGATTGCTCTCTACTTGGGGGGTTGGCAATGGTAATTACCTTCTAGTGGTGTTTACTTGAGACTTTTGTCATTTAATGTGTGCTGAATAAATGCTGAGAAGGCCAGTGAGTGTGGGCCGGGCTGCGGTTGTCACTGTTTACAGCATTCTCCTTGGGGTCTGTAAGCGACCCGGACTCTCAGCTGGACTGAGAAGCATAGTATCTGTGTCAGTGTATGTTATTCATCTGTTGTTGGGTCGGGGTCTGTGGGACGGGCCCCTGCAACACTGGGGATTGGATTTTAACATATGAATTTGATAGGAACACAAATATTCAGTGAATAACAATGCTATTATGTTTCTATTATTCTACTGATGATCCTTTGTGTTAAAAAGTTACAAAATTACAAAGTTCTGACCAAAGACAAGATAGATCTTAGCACTCTTTAGGTCCATATTGAAATATCCCTCCTTCCGTCTATAGCTTCTCTTTCCTATTTTAACACAAAAATTAGATGTTATTTTATGGTGACTAGTCACTCAAATTTACCAACATGTTTTATTTACTGATGTGCTCACCACTAATTCCTGTGTCTCACACCTTCCTTGTGGGTTCACTTTTCTTCTTGTTGACATACTTCCCTTAACATGGTTTTTTTTTTTTTTTTTTTTTTTTTTTTGAGATGGAGTCTTGATCTGTGGCCCAGGCTGGAGTGCGGTGGTATAAGCTCAGCTCACTGCAACCTCCGCCTCCCGTGTTCAAGCAATTCTCGTGCCTCAGCCTCCTGAGTAGCTGGGACTGCAGGCACATGCCACCACACCTGGCTAATTTTTGTATTTTTAATAGAGATGGGGTTTTGTCACATTGGCCAGGCTGGTCTTGAACTCCTGACCTCAGGTGATCTGCCCACCTCAGCCTCCCAAACTGCTGGGATTACAGGTGTGAGCCATCGTGCCCACCCTTAACACATATTTTAATGAAAGTCTGTCTGTGAGTGGTAAATTATCATTGTATACCTGAAAATGTTTTAATGTGTCTTCATTCATAAGCAATAATTTAGCTATTTTAACTATTACATACTGCTCTATTTTCCCTCAGCATATGGAAGATATATTCTTCATTGTCTTCTAGCTTCTACTGTTACCAATGCAAATTTTGCTGTCAGTTGATTACTTGCATCTTTCCTGCACATAATCAGCCTCTCATATCATTTAAAGTTTTCTCACCCTTGATGTAGCTTTGGGCAATGTCATACAATGTCTTCAGGTATGAATTTGTTTTTGTTTAGTTATGGCACTGGAGATGTACTTTCCATCTAAGAATTTGAGTCTTTCTTTACTTCTGGGAAATTATTACCTCTTTGTTGAAATATTGCTTTCCCACCACTTTCTCCATACTCTACTAAAATTTCTGAGAGAAGTAGTTTACAGCAATTTGTCTATCTTCCATGCTCTTAAATTTTTTATTGAGATATAATTCATAAACCGTAAATTTTGTGCTTTTGAGGTGTACATTTCAAGGATTTTTACTGTATTCATAATGTTTCACAACCATCACTGTGTAATTCCAGAATATTTTCATCACCCCTAAAAAGAACCCCATATCCATGAGAAGTCACTCCTCTGCTCTCTTCTCTCCCCAGCCCCTGACAACCAGTAGTCTACTTTCTGTCTCTATGGATTAGCCCATTCTGGGTATTTTGTGTAAATGGAATAATACAATATGTGACCTTTTGTGTCTGGCTTCTTTTACTTAGCAAAATGTTCTCTAGGTTCATCCACGTTGTAAAATGTGTCAGTACTTCATTTAAGTCACTCTATGATTAACTTTTTGAAAAACAGCCAAACTGTGTTCTAAAGTGGCTGCACCATTTTACATTCCCACCAGCAACATATGAGGGTGCTAATTTCACCACATCTTCACCATCACTTGTTATTTCAGTATTGTAAAAATATTATTATTATAGCATCCTAGTGCATGTGAAGTGGTGTATCACTGTGGTTTTGATGTGTATTCCTTAATGATTAATAATGTTGAACATCTTTTTCATATGTCTTTTGTATATCTTCTTTGGAGAAATGTTTGTTCAAATCCTTTGCCACTTTTTAACTGGGTTGTCTTTTTATTGTTGAGTTGTAAGGGTTCTTTACATATTCCGGATAGAAAATCCTCATCAGATATGTAATTCACAAATATTTTCTCTCTGTGAATTGTCTTTCCACTTTCTTGATAGTTTTTCCAAAGCACAAAAGTTTCTTATTTTAATGAAGTCCAATTACCTAATTTTTTCTTGGTTGTTTATATGTTGTTATATCTAAGAAACAACTGCCAAATCCAAGGTCATGGGGATTTACCTCTATGTTTTCTTCTAAGAATTTTTTTTTTTTTTTTTTTTTTGAGATGGAGTTTTGCTCTGTCACCTAGGTTGGAGTGCAGTGGCATGATCTTGGCTCACTGCAACCTCCACCCCCTTTGTTTAAGTGTTTCTCCTGCCTCAGCATCCCAAGTAGTTGGGATTACATGCATCCACCACCATGCCTGGCTAATTTTTGTATTTTAGTAGAGACAGGGTTTTGCTATGTAGGTCAAGCTGGTCTCGAACTCCTGACCTCAAATGATCCGCCTGCCTTGGCCTCCAAAAGTGCTGGGATTACAGGCGTGAACCACCGCGCCCAGCTGTTTCCTTCTAAGAATTTTATGGTTCACAATCCTTCATTTTTTAATATGGTTCCCTCTCTGTGCTATATTTGCTGTAAAGTCCTCAGGACTATCCTCCAACATTAATTATCTTTTCCACGGTGTTCTACCTTGAATTTATACTATCAACTGATAGTTTTTTTCTTTTTTAAAATTGTAATGACTATATGTTTGCTTCCTTTTTTAAAATTTCAGATTTTGAATCACTTCTTTTACATGATCTCTGCTCTTCCTGGTTTCTGTACAATTTTTCTTTATTGTTTTTAGGATAATTTTTCCTCCATTTGGCTCTTTGAGTATCCTAATTACATTTTAAAGTGTTTAACAGCCTGCACCAAAAATTAACTCCTTCTGGAAGAAATTCATGTTCCAGTTGCCGATTTCTGCGGTACACTCTGCTACTGGCACCAATTCTTCCTCCTGTACCTGTGCCCCTTGCTTTCTAACCTGTACTGCTCCTCCCCCTGGCAAGCCACACTTCCCTGCTTCTTGACTTTGCCTTTGGCCAGACCATTTTTCACAGCAGCTGTGTCATTTTATGTTCCTAGAAGCAATATACCAGGGTTCCCATTTCTCCACACCCTCACGAATACCTGCTGTTTTCTGTTTGTGTTTTATGGTAGCCATCCTAATGGGTGTGAAGTGGCATCTCATTGTGGCTTTGATCTGCATTTCCCTAATGACTGGCATCTTTCTATGTGCTTATTGGCCCATTTGTAGATCTCCTCTGGAGAAATGTCTATTCTAGTCCCTTGGCCATTTTTTAATTGGGTTTTGCTTTTTTTGTTGTTGCTGCTGCTGTTGAGCTGCCAGAGTTCTTTATATCTTTTCTATATCTGGATATTAACCCCTTATCAAATATATAATTTGAAAATATTTTCTCATATTCAGTTGCCTTTTCACTGTATTAATGTATCTTTTGATGTACAAAAAGTTTTTAATTTTAATGAAGTCCGATTTATCTATTGCTTCTTTTGTTGCCTGTGACATTTTGGCTAATTTCAAGTAGAAGATATTTGGGTTTTATGTTCTTTCTCTCTCTCTTGCCTGTCTAGAGTTTTGTAGTTACTTCCACCTCATCTCTTAAACTTCCACTACAGAGCCTTATAATGGCACTTTATGACTAATGCTCTATAATCATATTGGGATATTGCAGATCCAATTCCAAAGCTAGCTCAGTCTGGCAGAAAAGCTGTCCCAATATCCATCCATCTCTCTAGGCCAACAGCTTCCTGTTAATATTATTAAGCTGTAGCTTGGAAGAAACAGGTTGGCAGCAATTGTTTCAGCCTGTCCACCCCATGCCCTGTATTCAGGTTATAGCCCAGGCTCTGATTACCAGTGTCCTCTGGAGCACTTATAGTCCCTTTTGCTCCACAGGATTCAAGCTCCTTCCTACCACTCCTTACTCAGGACATGGATCACAGCTGTCCCAGGGCTTCTGTAGTTTTCTTTTTTTTCTGGTTCCCAGAGTTGTTTGTCTCTGGCACTAGCTTTTAAAAATACATTTTTTGTTATAATTTTACCTACCTTTTCGTGTGTTTGAGCAGAAGAGTGTTTGTCAAAAAATGAATTTACTCGACCATCTTGACTGGAATTAACAGCAAATGTTTTCATCTCCTAATGACTGAATTTGATCAGCCTACAGCAGATTGATTTGACTGCACTGAATCTAGTCATGTAGGTGGTGTTGTGGAAATATAAAACCCTAAAATTCCAACTAAATCCATTCACTGGCTATAAAATCAAAGGTTTTAAAAAGTTTCTATTGGTGGTCATTCAGAAGAGTCATCTCTTCTACAGCTGTGAGATGGTAAGATGGAGCTGTGAGCAGGAGTCAGCATGCATGGGGAGGGGACCCCATGGCACACAAGCCAGAGGGAGGCATCTGTGATGCTCCTGAGGCAAGAAGGGAAGCAGAGAGCTGGGTATTGCAATGAGGTGGTGAGCACATCTGCTAGTGAAAGCATGATTCCAGCTCCTTCCCTACACCCCTCAGGATGTGGAGCACAGCTGCCCTGCAGCTTCTGTCCTACGGTGTCAATCTGCACACTGTGTAGTAGCAGTTACACAGGTTAATTATGTCTGGTGTTTTGAGAACTACCCACTTCCACCTCTGACCATCCCTCAAGTCCTGTAGGGCAGAGGAGTGTGTTTTACCACCCTGTAGGCTTTGGAGATGCTCAGAACTCAGAGCCTAAGACACTCCTTTTGGGACCATTTTGGATGGCTAAAGACAAGGTAGCTGTGATTCTGAGTCAGAGGCCTTGGGAACCCAGTGGCCATCCCTGAGTCCCCAGCAGAGCAAGTGGGTCCCAGGACAGCTCTGCATATTCTTGGAGGTGACAAGGATGCCCTCAGAAGTCCTACCTGACCTAGCAAGGCTATGACCTTGTCAGGAGCAAACACCATCACTTCACACTGGATTTGCTTGGTTTAAAGCTGAGTTCCAGCTGGACGCGGTGGCTCACGCCTGTAATCTCAGCACTTTGGGAGGCCAAGGTGTGCAGATCACGAGGTCAGGAGATCGAGACCATCCTGGCTAACACGGTGAAACCCCATCTGTACTGAAAATACCAAAAATTACCCAGGCGTGGTGGTGGGTGCCTGTAGTCCCAGCTACTTGGGAGGCTGAGGCAGGAGAATGGCTTGAACCCAGGAGGCGGAGCTTGCAGTGAGCCGAGATCACGCCACTGCACTCCAGCCTGGGCAACAGAGCGAGACTCCATCTCAAAAAAAAAAAAAAAAAAAAAAAAAGCTGATTTCCTCCTGATGCTCTGTAGTCCCAAGAGCATAATAACCTCAAGCAGAGACAAGATGTGAGGGGCTTCCAGAGATTACAGAGCAACGTCTCCTCACTACTAAAAGCAAGTTAGTAGAGTTGAGCAAACCCAAACTTTAAGATGAGCCTTTTTTTATGAGGATGATTCCCTTCTGTGTAGTCATAAACTAAATGGGAGGCTGCTCACTCATGCACCAAGTACCCAGTTTAGAAACATTAATGCACACCCAATAAGTGCCTGCCACTTTGGCAGCACTGGCGGCAGAAAGGAATAACACAGTCCTCATCATGGAAAAAGCCACCTATCAATAGACAACAGGATTTATAAGCAAACCATTGTAGTGCACTGTTAATTCCACCTAGATGATTTTGACAGGACTGCAAAGAGAAATTAATAAAGGGAAGATGAGAATAAGGAGAATCCGGGGCAGTCACAGAGGTAAGAAAAGTTCAAGGGTTATTCAGTGGATGCAGAGTCCACTTGTTTGACTTGGGTGAGGGAGCTACAGAAATTGAAGTTAAAAAAGCACGCAGATATAAGTCATATTTCATTTAAAATGCCACTAACTGTAAAATGAACTATTTTTTCATGTACAACCAAGAAAAAAAAAATGCTGGTAATTGAATTATCACACATCATTGACTGCAAAACATCCCAATCTAAAATGGGTTAAGATGCAAGGCAATGTGCCTCTCAGAATGGATGAAATGTGGTAATTCCCCAAATGAGAAATGTATAGGTGAATTGACACTAAAAAAAAAAAAAAGTTTTTTAAAATAGAAAGATAAATTCAAACCAAATGTAGATATCATTTTTTCTTATCAAATCAGTAAGGTATTGAAAATAATGTTTAGCATTAGCAAGGGGATCGTGAAATGGACAAATTCATGCTAAAACCATACATTAATACCATCTTTCTGAAAATCACTTTGGTAATAATGTGTCAGGAACCTAAATATGTAGGTATTCTTTGAGCCAGTAACCTTACCTAGAGGAACCTATGGTAAATCCATACTTACAGACTCAGAAGATTTATGTACAAGAATGTAAGGTCACTTATAAAATGCATGTTATATAAATGCTAAATTATCAATAGATGTATAAATAAACTGTAGCATAGTCATAGAAATGTTAGTCAATTACTGAAATACTTGTTAAAGTACTTAATAACATGAGGAAAATCTCATAATGTAGTGGTAAGCTTTAAAAGGAAGGAAACAAAACTCTACATAAAGTATTACTCTAATTCAAATCTAGAGAAAAAGTATTTAATAAAGACTGGAAGGAGAGGTAATCTTGGTTAACTCTGAGTAGTAGCATTATTGGAGACATTTTTCCTTCTTAAATTTATTATTTTTAAAATTTTCTTCGTTGATGGTATTTATCTTTTATAACCTTTCCTTACCCCAAACAGATGCGCTTTTCCAAATTCTGCTTGTTAAAATTAAATAAAAATTAAATTATAGTTGAGAATGTAAGCACATGCATGGAGACAGAATGATCCATAGGTGCCCCTTACATTAAACAATACTCATACTCGATCCTCATGAATACTTATGATTTGCCAGTACATGTTAGATTGGGTCAAACAGAGGTCATACATGCCTTCCATATTTCTCAATGGTAGAGATTATTGTGAGCACTCTCTCAATACTAGGCTAAATTTACAAGCATTATTTCTAATTCTTATCTTTTCCCAGACAGATGAGAAAACAGAAGTTCCAAGAAGCTGAAGAAGCACGTGTGAGGGAGCACACAATTTGAACACAGCAAAGCCGAGATTTAAACCTGGGTCTCAATCTCACCACAGGCTCACACTACTTCCTTTGCACTATCTGCCTCTAAAAGGCAGATCCTTCCGTAACATGTCCAGATGAACATCAAAGAGGACCAAAATTCTATGTTTTCCATAGGCGAGTGGGGGAGATTGTGAACCAACTATAGAAATATTTATGCCCATTCCTAGAGGGACCTCACAAATTTGGGTGACAGAGACAAAGCTCTCTGATAATGTGAGTAGACTGGATAACTATGGGGCCAGGTTCTCAGTTTTTCAACTCAATTCCCGAGAAACTAGTCCTTTCCCGAGAAACTAGTCTGTGGTCACTAAGATAATGGAGCAATGCTGTTTACCCACCTGGCAATGTAAGGCGACTCGTGGAGCTGGTGCTTGGGGCTGGTGAGCTGTGAGAATGCCGTTTTATGCCTGTGAAGAGGAAAAAGAGGATAAGGAAAAGTAGGATCGTGGAAAGACCTGTTGGACAAGTAAATGGTCATCTGAAATGTTATCAAATTGGGGTCTGAAAACAACGTTTAGAAGCAGGTTAGGTGAGGTTGCAGGGTGGTACATATTCTGTGGTCCAGAAAAGCTGGGAGCATTGCCTTTGCCTTTGCGTGTGTGACAGTACTCAATTCCTCTGGCTGGAAGGTTGATCTGCTGGAACCAATGTGCCGCTGAGCAATGCTACATTTTAGGATCACAGGGGAAGCTTTCTAAATATGCAGTTGCCTGGGCATCACCCCCACAGTACAAGGGTGGAGGCCCAGCACTGATGTTTTTAAAGCCCCTCATTTTAATGTGCATCCAGGATGGAGGACTATCTGAAGAAGGGGAAGTTCTGATTTAGAATGAGGGAATCAGGGATTTTGTCCCTGCTTTGTCCTTATAGGCTTTACTCGCTATTGGAGCTCAAGCAATGAACTGGATCTCTCTGAAGCTCAGGTCTTCAGCTACAAAATGAGGAGAATAACAACAATTGCGTCAAAGTGTTCCAATGAGGATTAAAGGAAACAAAGTGTGTCCAGTGCTCAGGAACAATGGGAGACTCCACAAATGCTAGGTTAGTGGGGTTTCTGAGTTTTCCGGCAACTGGCAACAGAATTCCTATGAGGAAGGGGATTATCTTTGTTCTAATAAACCCTTTAGTGGGTCACGAGGCAATGAAAAGTCAAACCCCAGGATGGGATCAACAAGGAGAGAGCAGAACAAAGGGAGAAAGGGAGAACTGAGTGGTTCTGCCAAAATTTTTACTTTTTTATATATATGTATGTGAGTGTGTACATATATACACACGCATATATTTACATATAAATATAAACACCAAGACACATATATGCACACATATCTTACATATAAATGTGAATATTTATTCATTCATTCATTCATTTATTTTGTCATCCAGAGTGGGAAGAAAGAGGCCTGGAAGCCAGATTCTAGCAACATGGCAGATGCCTGCAGTCTGAGCTGGCAGAAATGCAGAGAGAATTCCTCAGCAGAGGATATCCATGAGTCAGTGTTAGGTTACTTCTGTTAGGAGTCCCCACAAACTTCCCAAACTTTTAGTTACGTCTACTTTATATGCAGAGGCCTGGTGTAAGTGGAAGCTGTGCTGATGGAGAAGATGCTGTGTGTCAATACAGTCACCGGTAAAGATAACTAGATAATCTGAAGACTGGGCAGTGTCAGAGGAAGCAGAGACTTGGGGTTGGAGGTGAGTGGGAGAGCGGTAAGCTTTCCCTACCCCAGAATCCCTGGGGAAGAGTGGAGACACGCACTTTGGTTGATGTTTGAGATCATTCCATTTTATTTTATTTTATTTTATTTTATTTTTAATTTATTTTTTTGAGACGGAGTCTTGCTCTGTTGCCCAGGCTGGAGTGCAGTGATGTGATCTTGGCTCACTGCAAGCTCCACCTCCCAGGTTCAAGCAATTCCCCTGCCTCAGCCTCCTGAGTAGCTGGGACTACAGGCGTGCACCACCATGCCTGGCTAATTTTTGTGATTTTAGTAGAGACGGGGTTTCACCATGTTGGCCAGGCTGGTCTCAAACTCCTGACCAGGTGATCCACACACTTCGGCCTCTTAAAGTGCTGGGATTACAGACATGAGCCACTGCACCCAGCCCCATTTTAATCTTAAACAACAGGGTGTCAATCCTGACATTCTGTGACAAACACCCTCCAGACAATAACACATGTTACTGTTAATCATTATTATTGTTTATTTTTTTTCTGGCAGCAGTAGTAGTAAAAATAGAAAACATAAAATTAATCCAAACAGCTCAGACCTACAAAAACTGTGAATTTGTATGAGGTGAAGGGCACTGTATCTGGCGGGACTTTATTTCTCCATTTTCCAGGTCTCACAGATGCCCTGAAGGTCAGAGTTGGTGGAGAACATAGAGGGCCCGACCCTGGCTGTAGCTGTGCTTCAGTTCTTGAACCTCAGTTGAGTAACTCAGTTACTCCTGAGGTGATTTTTATAAATATGACTTCCAAGGTCCTTGATTGGACCCTGAAGCAGAATCTCCAGGGAATGGAGCCAGAAATTTGAATTTTAACCATTTCACCAGGTGAGTCCAATGATGATCTTGTAATCTGGCACTTCCCTGGTCTAATGAAGTGTCTTGGAGACTCCGGGGTGGAAGATTCACACAAAGTGGTACTCTGTGTCAAAGCCAGTGCTGCCACACTGCACAACCCCAGCGGATGCTGGTTGCATTGTATCCTACACAAAGAATGGTGGACCCTGGGTGTGCAACAAATAGGCCCTGTTAGGAGGCACTGCCAGAGGGCACATCTGTGTCTTTCACCTTGTGATCCAGAGCCATTCCTTCTCTGCCCGAAATGCCTCTGTGTCCCACAAGATTTTTTTACTTGTCTCATTGGACCTTTGGGATAGGTTTTCTCAGCAGTGACACTGTGACATTTGAGCTGTACAGTTCTTTGTGGTGGGGGCTGTCCTGTGCACTGGAAGATGTTTAGCAGTGTCCCTGGCCTCTACCCATGAGATGTCAGTAGCTCCTCCCTAGTCATGACGATCATAAACATCCTCCAGATGGTGACAAATATCCTCTAGAGGCAAATCCCCCCACATTGAGAATCGCTATTTTAGGTTGGAGACGGGGCTTCAAGTTTTTATTTACAGATGTGGTTCCCAATTTGGCTGCTTGGTCATTGCTAATAGTCACTCCCGGCCACACATTAAGCAGTTACTGTGGCCCTGGCGCCATATTAGGTAGGCATCGTGAAATATAGATTTGTTGTTGTTTCTGATGCTAACATTCTGACAACAAAATTATCCCATTTTACAGGATTTCGAGACTATTTTTGTCTCCAAATATTTTAATTAACTTGCCTAATGTTACTGAGTGTTGAGGGAGGAGGGAAAAACTTAAGTCAAGATCATTCAAAGTTCAAACTTAAGGAAATGTTTCCCCTGACACTTGCTGCTTCTTAGCCAACCCATTATCTGGGTTTCCTTCAAGCACAGTCTCCCAAAGTCATCGAAGAGGAAGAAAAACCTGGGACAATTATTTTAACAAAAAGAAAAAACAAAACCAGATTCCCAGGCCTCACTAAGCTCTCGGAGTCAGCATTTCTGGAGGTGAGGCTTAGGGACCTGAGTATTTCACAAGTGGCTCAGGTGATTCCCATCGCCAATCAGGCTTGGAACACCTTGTGTGGTAGAAATTTCCTTCTTTTTGTCTAACTAACGAAAAGTGTGGCATTCTGCTTTCTGTGGATACTCTTGTGAAGTTGAGAGAACAAATTTAATGTTGCCTACATGAGTACCTGAAAAACTACAAAGCGCTCACTGACCACAAACTTTCAATGTTGCTACCTGTAGAAACATCTACTATTGCCAGGTTATTTCATATAAATGCTTGGTGGAATTAAAAAAAAAAAACTGACTATAATCTTCCAAAAGGCTGCAGGTTGATAGCTTTTCATAGAGGTAGTTTTTCATCCCCTTAGTATCTTCTTTGCAAACACTGAGTAGGGGAGTTCTGGGAACCTTGAGTCAGTGAAAAAGCAGAACTGCAAGCCCTTCTGGAAATGCTGTTATTTTCTCTGTTTGCTTGGTGAGATGCCCAATATATCAGGAAAGGGATGAAGCCATCCCACCTCTCATAATCATGAGTCATAAACAGGTAGCAGGCGGGGATGCATAAAATAAAACTGGTTTTGATTTTGCCACGGGCCATTGGGGGTGGTTAGGTTCTGAGTCAGCCTCCCACTGGCTTCCAGTTCACTGAGGTTGTGTTCTTGAAATCACTTTCCATACGGAAGCTACCAAATTACCTATCACTTTACTCCACTCATGGGAGTAATACCCAATATATCTAAGTTTCATTTTCTAAAGTCCTTTGCCCTTCACCCTTCCCTTGCTCCCTCCCACGTCCAGGAAGAACATCAGAAACCAGGTGGGAACAGCCAGTCCCAATCCAGCTTCTAAACTGTACTGTACGATGCACACAGAAGGCTTCAGACCACCCATCACATGGAACTGGTTCTTGGATTCATTGTAGAAATCTACACTGTCAGTGGTTTTCAGTCCTGGCTACATGTCAGAATCATCTGGGGAGTTCTTAAACAATATGCTAACACCTGACCCTTTACCCCAAGATGCTGTTTAGTTGGTCTGGGTGGGACCTGGGCATGAGGACTTTTTAACGTTCCCAGGTGAGCCTGATCTGCAGCCATGAGATGCACCGCCTTCATGAATACCTAGAGAAGATGTTTCTTTCAGTTGTCGGGAGGGAAGCCTTCTTTCTTCTGAAACAACTGGTGTGCTCATCCTCACGGATGTGAATCTTGTAAATGGCTTCTTTCCATTTAAACTTATGATTCCAGAAAGCCTAGACCCAGTTTATGACATAATGCTAGGAATCAGGGGAGGTCGATTTAGACTGCACATCTGCATATTAACATTTGCCCTGGTTTGCTCTATCTATGCTAGCTCTACTTTATGACTCTGGTTTTATTCTTCTTTCTTAATCATTAAAAAAGCAATGTATTAAATTCATATGAGTTTAGAATTCTCAAATATTTTATAAATGAGGTAAAATAAAAACAAATGAACAAACAACTATGTCAATGCTGCTATTGCTAAATTTCATTTTCCTCATCTATAAAATTGAGAAAACATCAATGTCAGGACAATAATTGTGAGTATCAAGTAAGAGTACACATATGACAGTGCTTAGCAAACAGTGTCATACAGTATAGTGTTTATTTGTTTTAGAAAGTCGTGTGTGAATGTGCATGTGTGCATGCGTGTGTGTGTACATGTGTGCATGTGTGTGTGTGTGTCTAAGTAGGTAATCTGTCATCTTTGGGAAATAAACACTTCAAGGTCAGGAATTACATTGCCCTTGACTCACAGCATGTGGCTATTTAAGGAGTAAACAACCCAATCCGTCAGCTCGGGGCAGAAATGTCACCACTGCAGCTTGTGTGACTTGAGGTATCCTTTGACAAATGAATAGCTTTCAGATATTTCAAATTAATGTCCTTGTTTGGTTCAACTAAAGGGCAATGAATCCAATTCATCAAGAGTCTGGAGAAGAGGACAGTGATAGAAGTGACAACTAAGGCTGCCCACCTCAGGGTGACTGCACACCTAAGACTCGGGACTTCACAAAGTGCTGAAGCACAGTGATTTGCAGCTTAACCTCAAACAAATAATTTCCCTTCTGCAAAATGGGGTTAGCCTGGCCAAGCCTATGCCTGCTGGGGAAAGGGTGATTTAAGAGCCCTTGAGACCAAACGTAATCATTATTAATGGTCTGGCAATAGCAATGTTATTATAGTACAACCAGATCCCACAGGGCAGAGGAGGATGCTGAAAAGCTGAGGTATGAATGTTTCTGTCAACTTATTGGCCATTTTCAATCTCTCTGTTTTCACATATTGTAAATGACTGCCTTTCTGATACCCACAGACCTCTGATCATTGTTGCTGAGCATATCTGCCAACATCTTCTTTGTGTTCCATTTGGGCTGGGGCGGAGGGCAACAAGCCATTGCCTGAAGCCTCAGAACAAATCATCACTTTTGCCCTTTACAGCTTTGAAGAGAGACCATCAATAAAAGTCCAAGTTTTGCTTTAGGCTATGGGATCACTGAAAGAGTCTGGAGGTCTTCAACACCTCCCCGCCACCACACCACACACACACCACCCTAAGAGTTATCAACCAAGAGTATATAAATTAGAGCTGCATACTCAGAGTATTTATTTTTTTTCCTCCACAATACAACCACCATCAATACTAGGTTTGGTTTTGTGTAATTTGAATATGCCTGTTCATCACAAAGAACAATGATTAAAAACAAGAGCTATTCAGAGATACAACACCACAAGCTATTTAAATGTGTCTTTCAAAGTATTTGAATATGCTTTGAACTTGAATTGGGCATATGAATGAGGAGTTCAAAAAAAATGTTCACAACCTGTGACCCAGATTTCTAGATATCTAGAAATCTGTCCAATGGAGATATTCAGAAATGTGACAAAGCCTTATGCACAAAGAGCTCCATTGCTGCTATTTACAACTGCAAAAAATAAAATAAAAGCATATAACTTAATTGCCCAACAGCAGAGGGGTGGTTAAGTAAATTGCGCTAGAGCCACAGAATAAAATATTATGCTGCTATTGAAATTATATTGATGGAGAGGTTAAAAAAACACTCACAAGGAAATGCTTACAATCCAATGTTGTAAGAACAAACCATAATTCAAAATTAACTATACTATATGGCCTTAACTGTGTAAAAATGCACAGCAAAAGATCATAAGAAAATAAAGTATCTACAATGATTAATTGTCGGATGGGGTATCACAAGTGATTTTAAGTTTCCTATTATACTGTCTACACTTTCCAAATTTAGTAAATTCTATTTTTACTTTAAGGAAAAAACATTAAAAATATGTTTCGGTGAATGGCAAGCATGGCTGCTTTGGAGGAACATCACACTCCCCTTCATCAGAGCAATACTACCAAGCAAAAATGATACACCAGGAGGCCCTGACGAAGGGGTGGTATTTGTGTAATATGCAGTATCAACACTAGAGGGCTCTCTCTCTGGGGCCGGTTTGAAGGCATCAGGCTGGATGCTATACAGGATGTAAACCCGTTATATCCCCACAAACAGGAGTAATGAATGACTACACAGAGTCCCTGAATCATGATGGCTCAACTTAAATTTTTGGACTTCATGATGATGCAAAAGCGATACACACTCAGAAGAAACTGTATCTAACCATTCTGTTTTTCACTTTCAGAACAGTATTCAATAAATTACATGAGCTATTCAATACTTTATTATAAAATAGGCTTTGTGTTAGGTGATTTTGTCCAACTCTGGGATAATGTAAGTGTTCTGAGCATGTTTAAGGCAGGATAGCCTAAGCTATGATGCAAACATAGCTGGTAGGTTAGGCATATTAAATGCATTTTCGACTTACGATTTTTTCAACCTACAATGGGTTTATTGGGACGTGACCCCATGATAAGTTAAGGAACATCTGTATTCCCTAGTCAGACTCCTTATGTTCATGGCCGGAACAGGAAAATATTGCCAAATATACCCCTTTCAAGAGTAGGAGAAAGAAAAAGTTTGCAATTCAGAAAGCTAGCATCACAGGGCTGTAAAACCATAATATCATTGTACCCTGAAGAAAATTAAACATATGGAAGCCAGCTTAATTCCACAAATGCTGAGATTTCTTATGCCTCTGACAAGCTTCTGATAACCCATTTGCTTCATCCCTCATAGTCAAAAAAGCTGAAATTGAAACATGATATAGTCATACTCTGTGTATGTCTTACAGAGTGCAGGCAAAGGCACTTGGTGCCTGGGTATTATGAGGCGTTTCAGGGAATACAAAAGAGACAGATGGTTGACTGAGTTTGGACAGCCCTATATCTGAGACAGAACATGGACAAACAATGGGAAACATTCAAAGGAAGAAAAAAAAAACCAGACTTTTCATTTATCCAATTCCAATTAAGAGGTTAACTCATTGTTTTTATTTGGTAATCAGAAGAACATACAAGTACTTATGCATTACTAGATGCTGGGAGAAAATTATACATTGAAGGACTGTCAGGCTCATCTGTGCAATAAAGATTTACAATAAACACATCATACATTTTTCGGAGAACAGCTCAGTATATTCTTTTCTACATGAATCCTTATGATTTAATTTTGTATTTGGAGATATGATACTATGGCATTTGGATATGTTGTTTAAGCAGCATCTTAGGGAACAGAACACTCTTCCTTAGAATGGATGGCCATTCTTTTGCCCTGTGATGTACAAATGCAAATTACAACCTGCATTTTATCTGCCAGAAGTGTATTTCACATCACGGAACTACACTCTGTCTCTACCATGAAATCAAAACAAGTCCGTATTACCATCTTCCCTTTTGGAAGAGCATTCTCAGAACATATCCAGAAATCCCTTCCTTATTCCTCCAAAGAATTGTTTATTCAGCTAGATATTGGTTGAGGTTTGGGTTTTGGTTCTGCTTGCCTCTCTCTTTTGAGTCTTGCTAAATGTTCTTGATATTAATCCAGATATTTCTCACAAATCCAGCTGAACGGCAGCAATATCTAAGGCTGAAGAGATGAGTTGAGTTTTCCATTCACATATGGCCAGTGCCCTCATCAGGAGAGAGCCTACAGACTCATGGTGAGTGGGGTCTCTTTAGGATGCTATGCATTTAATGCATACGGTGCTATGCATCCTAAAGAGAAAAACCCTGTGAGAGCAAAAGTGGTGCTCTACACTAAGGGAGGACAATAACAACATCATATTCGCCTCTAAGTGACTCACCTTGCTTTGGGTAATTGATTTCCCATAAAGATTTCCTTTTTTCCTGCTTCCTTTTCCCAAGCTGTTTCTGTCTTCCCATCTATCCCCAGTGACCTTTACACCCAAAACTTTCCCATATGAATTACATGGAACAAGGTGCTTTTATTTTTCCCATTATTTTGTGTTTGCATGTGCTAAAATGATACTGCAAGCAGAATGGGTTACCTGGGCAGAAGCAAAAGAAGGAATTTGTGAAGGGTAGAAAAATGGGAGGAAAAAAAAGGAAAACATAAAGGAAAGAGTTTGAAAAAGGGAAGACATTTGAATTAGATGGGGGGAATCTGGTTGTACAGTGGGCACAAGAGCTGATAAAAACCTAACCAAGCTCTACAAATGAAAATAGCAAATATATTTTTGAAAATTTTACAGCATATAAAATTGTATAAAAATATCATCAAAGCAAGAAAAAAGGAAATGTATACTCTATAGTTCTACCTCTAGAATCAGTTATTGGACGATACCTATGGCTGTAGGTTTTTCCTATCCATCTGTATATATTAATATAATATGTGACTATATTTCTGTACCATAACACATATACCCACTCAAAGACAAGGACAGTAGTACACAAATTCTACTCCAAGATAGGTCATGAGAGGGAAGCAAAGACTATACAATGTGTCTCCAGGGCAATCTATTTAAAACTCATTCTATAGCCATTGGGTTTTAATGGGCTTTATTTTAAATGAATTACCCTGCACCATAAACTGACTGAGAAATGCTCCTGTAGGTTCAGAAGCCAGCACTCATGAAGAATACATGGGTGAGGTTCAGGAATCACGGCTGAAGCTGACCAAAGCTGAGAGGATGGGTCTCCAGTTGGCACTGCCTCTGGCCTGCAACAGCCAGCATTCACCCTTCAAGGGGGAGAAGGTCTCCTCTGAGGAGACTGAATGAGTGCCCTGAATGAACTGAAAGGGCCCATACCCCACTCCCTGCTTCTCCTGGCTGAGCAGATGGCAGCCCAGGCTGGGTGCAAGTAGTTAGTGAAGCCAGCCATTGCCAGTGTTAATCCACTTCTGCTTGGGAACAGAAGCCAGAATAAACATGAATTCATGCCAAATATGTCTGGCAATATTTTCAAAAAAAATGAGTAGGGTGAGGGTATTGAAGAAAACAATCAGGAATTAATAGGGTTTAAACTTGACCATCATACATCTTTCAGTCCAGGTCATCCACTGCACAATCGTTCCTTGTTCAATATAAAAACAAGATGCTTTTTCAGTGGCGCAATTGTTGCTTAATTCAGACATTCCTGGAGAAGCAACCAGTCTTTTTACAAATGTCCAAGGAGAATCTTTAGAGGCCTGCTTCCCATTATTCTAATCTCCCTGGGAACATGTTCATGCTCAGATAAACTGTCTAATGTAAATGACTCTGGTAACATTCTAATTCTAGTGTCACCTCTGTGCCCACCAGTGTCTTTGGTGAGAGAGAGGAAACCTTAAAAACTAAAATCTGGCCTTGGCAGGTAATATGTCTCTTGATTCCCAGAGGGAGGTTTTATAGGAATATTGTCACTGCTTATTACAATTTTTTTCATTAAGTTCATTTTCTCAGTGATAATGAGGCCTTTAATCATGGATCACAGTTGATAAATTGTATTACTTTCCATTTGTTCATGAATAAGATCCAATATAACATCGTTATTGCATCATTATGTTCTTTAACATCTAACTTTGCCACGGTGCGGTGCTGTACCAGATCACATTATTGGTGGAGCAGAACTATGCAGTGATTCCTCATGCTGTACATAGAGAATCTCCTATTTGCTCTAGGTGGGTCTGTTTAAGGTTTTAAAGGTTTCCACTTGGATTCTCAGTAAATTCACTGATGTTTTATATAGATTGGTGTCATCTTCCCTTTTGGAAAGACATTCTCAGATAAATCCTGTTTTATTGTTTTGTTTTGTTTGTTTTGTTTTGTTTTTTCTTAAGTCAAGAGGCCACAGAGAAGTTTTATTTTAGTTTTTTCATAAATTTGGCTGACAATTTCTCCCAAATTACCTGCAATTTCCCATCTCTTGTAATAAGCTATTTGTGTGAGTAGGGTATGCCTGCATATACTTAGAAGATAAGCCTTTAGCAGTGTACTTGGCATATAGGAGAAGTTGAATAAATTTTCAGGGAAATTTGAATTTTGTTTGCATTCACAAGTGGATAGTGGAATTCAGTTAGATGATTTCGAATGTGTTTCCTGAATGCTGACCGTGTTCCAAGCACTGTGGTGGGCCAGCACTGCATCTCCTGTGGGGTGTGTGGGCATCTCAGAATCAGAACAAAGTTTCCAATTAGGAAAAACAAAATGTTGCCTGAATTCCCTAAATTCTCTTTATTTGGGATAGAACACTACATATACAGACTTCCAATCTTAGAATCTTCCCTATTTCACTATGAGAAAAAGATTTCATGCTTTGTTTCCTATTGTTTTTCCTAGGCTCCGTGGGGAATGTTACAAAGTAATTTCCATCATCAAAGTCTCTGCTTGTAGGTTAAAAAAGAAGAAAATGTATTATATTATATTTCTATCTATCTATCTATCTATCTATCTATCTATCTATCTATCTATCTATCTATCTATCTAAGGAAAAGTGACCCATGAGAGAAGTGATATTAAAATAAACAGTATCCATACTTCCAAAATATGGATAACAAAAATTGGTCTCCAACTTTTGGATTACTGTCTCACATCCCATGATAACGTTGCTTTTTACTTTACACTTTTGTATCCAAAGGCATGGTTCCAGGTGGAAAATATAATACAATGGCTTAAATTATACAAATGAATGAACATGTGCTCTAGGTTATTCTTTGGCTTTCAGATGTTTAGATATCATTTTACTGTTTAAGTGTATCAGATCCACAATGGGATCCTGTCAAATGTTTTCAGTAGTTTTTAAAAGCTCCAAAAATGAAATGGACAGTGGAAGAAAGTCCATTTGAATTTAATGGGTTAGAAATGGGTCTCTTGCCAGCTGCCATGAACTAATAGGGCTCATAACCTAAGAAATATTGGCACAAATAAAACATGAAACAAAGTCCTCCATAAGAATGGGTCATTATGCCACTGAAATGTACCATATTAACATAACTTAAATGTAGCGCTATTTGACGACATGGGGACCCAAATTCAAGGGCTAACTCAATTTGTCACATTTTACCAAGGAACGTGTAGAGCGTGTGGTTTTGTCTGTGTTAGGTCTGTCCCTATTGCTGTCCCCACATACTGGTCATTCTTAATTCAGGTGTGTAAGTCCTTGCTCTGTGTGTGTAAACCAGAGTAAGATGCCATACTCTGTGCAATAGAATAATGTTTGTCCCAAATTGCTGCTCAACTTGAAGAAAGCTGTTTTAAGAGAATTAAAAGACCCCAGAAAATAAGCTAGAGCTTTGGAAATACTGCTCTTGCAGTCAGCACTGATGTGGAATAATTACTTTAATGCTTTATCAGCTCCAGTATCAATTCATAGCATCATATAATATAGCATTTTGTATTTTTAATAGATAACTTTGCATTTTTACTCAGTATCCCTTCAAAACACTTTTTAAAGATTTAAAGCTAAGAGTGAGTTACATGGAGTTTTGTTTTACTTCACTGAGAGTTTTAGGTGAAGTTCTTTATGGAATGAAATTCTCTTTCCATTCTTTTTCAGCTGATTAATGACTTAAAGCAAATGAAAAACATTTCAATTTTTATTGGTGCTAGAAAAAAATGGCTATATTCCTGTTTCTTTTTCAAATGTTGTTTCTTGTTGCTTGTTAGATTATAAAATGGAAGCTGTAGACTTTCTATTTTGACTGGCCAAAAAGCTCCACATACAAAAATACAGAATATAAATGAGGTAAAAGGTCCAGGTTCCAAGGTCAAAAATTGACATACTCTTTGTTATATTTAATTTCAATACAAAATCATACCACCTCTAAGCACATAGTTTGCAAACCGATTGAATGCAGCTCACAGGCAGGTTTCATTTGATTAGCACAGTGTAAGTTTTTGAGTTGTCATTATGTAAAAATTTGGAGAGAGCTTATATCAAATCCTAGGTATCTAGGACCTCCATCCCCACACAGCTCAAATTCAGTAGCTGCCTACCAACTACCCTGTTTTGGCAGCACCCACCCTCCCCAATTTCTCTCAGTCCCCATTGCTGCTTCTTCTCTTACTGATACAAAGGCCCTCCATGAATTGCCATTTACCACAATGACTGTAATATTACATGGCTTGCTTTATTCATTTACTTGACCTGCTAGACCCCTGAAGTCATTTGAATTTGTGTCCACGTTATGTGAAGAGGTCATTGTTATGAACACAGGGAGCACAACAGAAAAATCTAAGTGTTTCTCCAAGGCAAAATGTAAAGTTGACAGAAGAAATCTGTTCAAACATCAGCATGCTGTTGTGTATTCTCTACTACAAAGTTCTTCAAATCTTTCTGTTGGGGAACATTTTGGCAAGGCAAAGGTCCTGGAAGACCACATACAGTCTCTTTCTTTCTGCCTGAAAAAATGCCAATATTTTACCTTAGTAATAAAAGGATGTTTAAATGTCTGTTCTCGTGCTTTTTCATGTATAAATTAAATCTGTAGTGGGGAATACACTTAAACCTATTGCCTAGCTCTCTTTCTTTCCAGTACTAATCCCCACTTCATCACCAGCATATTCATGTGCTTTACTCTTGGGAAGGGCACAGAGATTCCTGTGTGACCAACAACCACATTTTAAGAATCACTTTTATCTAAATCACATCAGACTCATAAAGTCACACTTTACTGGCACTCCCTTAGATTCCACCTGTAATTTGATCTCAAGGGGGCTGCAATGTTATTCTCTTTCCATGCTACATCTACTATTCTTATTTTTGATTCATGCTATTAATCCACTTCTATCTTGTATTTTTAAAAACTCACTAAAATGCAAAGAATTATCTGCTATATCTCCCTGATACTAATTCCCTTAGCACTTTCCTGAATAAAAAGAAGAGTGATGAAGTGAAACCACAGATATCCAAAAGAAGATGGCCAGCCAGTGGTAAAAATTTCAGTAACCACTCAGTTATGGATGCTACCAGTGAAAACAATGGGTACCCACTCAACAGTATGGTCATCAGCTAAACATTCAGGTTTACACTAATGAATGAACAGATACAATAAATTAGCCATCAAATAAAGATTCCTATGGAATAACCTTTTTTAGAAAACAAACAGAATTCTGTATTATACAAATGGGAAAGAAAGCATAAGAACAATTTTAAGTCTGAAAGGAAATTGGAGAAAACACATGTTCCTGACAGGAAAGGAACCAGAGACTGGAATCATCATCTTTGCTGTGATGAACGTCAGCATGGCTGTATTGTCAGTAGCCAGTGCAAAAATGACAACATTTAAAGTAATGGCATTGACAGTCATAAAATGGCAATTACTGTGTGTGTGGCTTTTTTCAGGCCTCTCCCAGCATATCCAGGATGTCCATTCTCATCAGGCCAGACAGGTGCCTTGAAAGCCAGGTCATTAGCAAAGGATTTTGAGGATGTCCCTTCATGTTTTGTTTCTGTTTGAGTAAAAATCTCAAGTTGTTTGGTTTGCTCAGGGGAATATCCCCCAGAGTTCTAAGACCTCAAACCAACCCCCAAAGAGTCATCCCCTGGGAGGAGATGGTGTGAGAGAAGGCCAAGGGTCGGGGGTGGGGGCTTGTGTGTGAAAGTTGTACACCTTCTCCAGATATGAGTCTTTGTGGAAGAAGGAGAAGAAGGAGAATGAAGAAGCTCAGCTAGAATGATGCAAGACATTGGCAGCCTCTTTTATTGTCTATGAGGTCTTTTTTACTCTTCTGAATCTGAAAAAAAGAAAAAGAAAAAGAAAAGTGTCAATGCTGCCTTTCCCCCCACCTCCACCCTCCAAGTCTGAGGAGAAGAAAATCTAGGGGACAAAAAAAATGTGAGAACTAATTAAACATTTCCATACTGGTCATTGCGGTGTCCCTTGTAACAAGATTTGTTCTTTCCATAGGGGAAAATCTCAGTGCAAAACTGTAACATCAGTCCATTTGAAATCTTAATAGTTGCTATAAACTAGATTAGCAAACATTTGGTCATGCAATAGGGATAGTAAGCCACCTTCTTTTGCAATGGAGATAACGGTTTTGTTGCCAGATCTGGTCAATCTGTCTCAAGGGTCAGTGGGATTAGAAGAAATCAGATTCATCTAATCCCAACTGTTTTCACATCAAAAGCAATGCTCCTGTCTCAGAATTCTTGCCCCATCCTCAGAAGTTTCCCAGAGACATTTAATCAAGATATGTCCTAGCCCAAATCATTGTGCAGATGAGTGAATCACCTGAGTTCTCCACTGGACCCAGAGCAAGGGGGTGGAGGAAGACGACAAAGATGGAAACAGGACTAAGTTAATGAAAATAGATAATATTGCATTTTTTTCAACTGGTATGCTCTACCCCATGTAACCTCAAAGGTCTTAGGCAGAATTTAAAACAACAGCCACAACAAAACCACCATATTATTTCTTCCACTTGGTGTTGCATGCTCTGCAAGTCATCATGCCTTATAGTTAGAAAGTGTTTCCTCCTATGCAGGGCTCCAGTGGGCTTGGGCTTTAAGAAGGGTAACACCATTATCTACAGAGATGTTAGAAGCCTTTACAGGACAAGGAAAGTTTTCCATTCAACTTTAAAGACTAAGATACTCTCCTAAGATTTAGGTGAATTTAGCAGAAAACTCATTGGGAGATAGGAGAACTCCTTCTGATCTATTGTAATTACAGTCAATTCTCAATTTTCCCGGGGCCATTGATCCAAGCTTCCTGCTGTTCCTCTAACTTTATTATGTTCTTGATTGTTCATTATGTTTACCCTCCATTAACACCTTCACCTATTTGAGAGAAATAACAGACAAAAGTGAAGCTTCAGACCAATCACTTTACTCCAATACAAGCACTGATAAACTTGCCAGTAAGAGAAGGAGATGAAACAAAAGCTGAAATCAAGGATAAGAAATTTTCCGTTGATGCTGATAGTCCATGCACAGTTTGGTCCACATGGGAATTGCAATGGACTTTGTCCTTAGTATTCTGACCCTGCCATTATGAAGTTGGGATCATATGGTATGAGGCTTCTTTTAGAGAGTCATCATAATACTAACCACCTTCAGAGATGTTCCCTGACCCTCAAATGTAAAGCCCAATTTTGTTAGGATGACAGAAGGTTGGGTTTGATTTTTTAATAACAGACCCATTGGTTGGAAGGAAGCTAGAGACAGATAGCTGGGGACAGCTGATAAGGACCACTATTTAACTCAGTGAGCCCCACCTGGCCAACAAGGAGAGTGATGCACCTCCTGCAGACTGGGTTAGCAGAGACCCACGGTCTAGACTGCTGGGTCCCAGAGATGGAAAGAGGTCTATCTAGGGTCTTAATGAAATCCAAAGGCTGTTAAAAGGAGATATTCCTCCATTTCTAATCACTGGAAAAGGAGATATTCCTCCATTTCTAATCACTGCTTATGGGTGAGATGGTGGAGTGTTCCATCTGGCTGTGGATCTCCATCCTCCCCTCCAGCTTTGGGTCAAGGGGTGAAGGGAAAGGGTGAATAAAAGAAGTTTGTGTGTTTAAGCTGTGCCTGTGTTCACTGTCATTAAATACAACCAGCAATAAAAGAACAAGAAGCATATGTTCTATAGCTGGGTCTGTGACCTGCTGACCTGTGTGATCATTCCTGGCCTTCCCAAACATATGCCCTCTAAAAGTAACTTCTGTTTGTGAATTTCTTAAGGCACTTAAGAAATACCCTAAGGTCCTATGTCATAGCTATCTGCAAAATAATGTTCCAACCCAGACTGCTGACTCTTTGAGAACAGGGAAAATACCTGTTTATAACACTTCTTGCATGTAGTGCAATGCCTGACGCATAGTATATGCTCAACAATTTTTTTTTTAATGAAAAAGAAGAGAATTGAATAAGCATGAGGAGGATGGGACTGATAAGGTTTGGTGATGAATAGGAGGTTTCCCTCCACCTGTTTTCTAATTTTGACTTTCACAGCATGAAACGAAAATTTAAAAGAAAATAATAAACACCCTAATTATATATTTTATTCAATAGTAAGGTATGATATATCAAAATATTTACATTCCCTATGAAGAAGCCCAATTATGGATGGCTTTCTATGGAGCTAATCTCACAGAGAAGGAACACCTGCTATCCAGGCAGCTTTGGCATGGTTTGTAAATCAGGCCTGGTCCTCTTTTCACTCCACATCCTGTCTTTCATTGTGTTTTGGTTTTATGTATTTGTTTTCAATATCAACTGAAATTAAGTAAGCATCAGCAAGACTACAACATATATGCAAATGAGTACCCTGAAGACAAAGTGTTAATAGGCAACTCTGTGTGTAACTGGGATGCATGACTTTTTGAAGGCCACAAAAAGTAGTTAAATCCTTCCACTTTTTTAAGAGTGACTGATGAATTGAAATGGAAACTTTCTTGCCACATCTTGGAATAATTCAGGAAAATATATTTAAGTGCCTGTCCCTTTACCCAAGACTTTTTATATCTCACAAGGTAAAGCTGTGAGGACTTTAAATCCTGAAGTGCAAATACATGGTATATGAATTCACGGAAAGGTATTTAGTCTATGGGAGCATACAATCATGTTTCAGCAACTTCATTTAGAAAATTGGGAGATGGACTTAAAACAATGTGGCTTTATTTATGGTACCATGCTACTTCCACAGGTAAGTGCAGATCCTGGATATAGGTCTTAAAACCATGTGATTTAAAGATAATTGGTTTTAGAAGAAGATTGAAGTTCAAGTTAACATGACTTGATTCTAAAAATGTGTTTATCCATTATAATGTTTATTCCTGGATCACAAATGGAGTGTCAATGAGGCAGCCCTCGTAATAATTTGTCACTGGGCTTAAAAAATATTTTAAATGCATTTCTCTTCCACTATTCTTGGATTTGATGTTTCTACAGCCTGATTCAACTATAACCTAAACTCAAAAAAGTAAGCTGACTTGGCTGAAGAGAGAGCTGGGATTCAAAACCAGATTTTCAGGTCCTAGGAACTCTGTACCATAGCTGCCTCCCTATGGAGTCGACTTTCTACGAAAACAGCAAAGTGGTACAGCACACACCTGACAAGTTATAAAACTCTAAATAGAAAAAAAAAATGAAGAATAAGTGTAGAGAAACCAAAACCAACTTTAAATGTCATGTAAGACTTCTATTGGGCATATGAATGGGTCCTTTTTTTTTTTTTTTTTTTTAATAAGAAGAAAACACTAAGAAAAAACAATTTTAGAGTTATCTGTTAGGCTTTATCCAGGTATGGATTTAATTGTCCTAGGTCACAAGTACATGACAGCTATTTTAAAGGGTTATTTTCAACATGTGCCTGCTTTCTCCTTGCCCTAAACAATAGAGCATATGATTATAATAGGATTATTCTAAATGAATTTTCACCACAAATAATATCCATGCTACAGTTCTGCTAAGACAAAATCCTCTCATCATGTATTATTCCAGCACAGAAAAATAAAACAGAAGGACAGATAGACAGACACATAGATAGATAAACCAGATAGATAGATAGATAGATAGATAGATAGATAGATAGATAGATAGATAGATACATATATACATACATACATACATACATACATACATACATACATACATAGACAGATGACATTTGTGGGAATGTAACTTCTTAAAACCTTGCCTATGTCATTAACTCCTAAAATTTACCCATTTGATCCAAACACACAGAATGAGAACAGTACAAGAAGGGAACGGTTAGGTTAGTGCAAAAGTAATTGTGGTCTTTACCATTACTTTCAATGGCAAAAACCACATCTACTTTGCAGCAACCTAATAGTTCTTAAGTCCAACCCTTTCCCTCTTTGCCTTTCCTTTTGCTCCAATGCATCTGTGCTACCACTGAAAATAACAATGATGTTAAACTCTTCCTCTCTACCCTTATTGAACACTCTTTTGCGCAGACATGGGTGCTTACCTGTACCCTCACCTGCACCTCTGTGAATCAGGGATGTTGACTTACCATCAGAGGAGTTGTAGGAGTTACTGATGCCTGACTTTTACTTGCCTGCTAAAAGTGGGCAACTGTCTCTGTTCTTCTGTCCCACACTGCCCAAGGTATCTTACTGCCTTCATGCTCTGTTTTAAGAATGTAGCACGTTAACACAAAGAAAACGATTAAAACACTGAACTCTCTAAATGCCCCCAAGGCCTGGCCCACTTTTAGCAGACAAGTAAAAGTCAGGCATCAGTAACTCCTACAACTCCTCTGATGGTAAGTCAACATCCCTGATTCACAGAGGTGCAGGTGAGGGTACAGTTAAGCACCCATGTCTGCACAAAAGAGTTTCATTTCTGATCAGTCTTTGAATCTGTGAAGTCAGGAAGAAGTCGAGGACCATAAAGAAAGTCCTTCAGATCAAGTAAGTGAGGCTTGGATTTTAGATCTGAAACATTCTGACTACTCTTCACGTTTTTCTCAATTTTATTAGTTCAGGAAAAGCAGAAAAGACTCTAAATGAATGAGAAAAATAAACAAACAAACAAACATTTTCTGATGTTTTCACTATGGCTCCAGGGCATAGAATAAAAATAGCATATATTGTAGGGGTCTAATACTTAAGAAACGTAGATGTCGTCACTCAGAGAGCAGGGTGCCCATCAGTGGAGAATGCTAAGAAAAAATGCAAAGAGGGGAAGCTTGAATACTTGCAGAATATTGCATTTTAATAGCTTTTTTGAGCATGTGGGTGTCTAGACAAGAAATGACATTACCAATGTAGACAGTGTTAGGTTCTGCCTTTGGCACATATTTACTTCAAAGGTACCAGTTATTTTAAATAATTTTTATAATGTTAATAGAGTTTCTTTTGGCAAACGTTTTGTTACTTGTGTTTCTCAAATTCCTCACACAGAATCTGACAAAATATCATTTTTCTAGGAGAAAATATTTATTTCATGATTACTAAGTTTTATTTTAAACATCCTGAACATCAGTATTAAGGAAAAAAGAAAAATCACACCTTGCCCAGTAGTTACAAAATTCTAATTCCCTCTGTCAAACCAGATTCCTTTACAAATACAGTGGTACATTAATAGTTCCACAGAGTATCTAGAAGACAGAGTGAAACAATGAAACTTATGTAGCAATAACTCCAAGGGAAAAGTTGTTCAGAAAGTCTAATTTTATCATTAACAAAGAGTTCACTATATACTTTTATTTGACATTTCTAATATGTAGTTATTTGGTAAGAGACTGGGATCTAAACACCTATATAAAAAATAAGAATTGATGTTAGAAGTTTCCCTTAGTACAACACAATTTATTTAAACCCATCAATCTCATATATCATATAATATATAATATTAATATAATCCACATATTATGGATTTGTTAATAGATTTTCCCTCAGTCCATTAAAAAAAACCCCAATTATGTTGGATTTAAGCACCACTGAATTCATAATAACTCTTGTTGTTGGTTCAACCTACAGCACAGCTTCCAAAATTAAGTAGAAAATGACAGTGTAGTATCTAGATCAAAATGTTTAACCAAAAAACCTTTTAGAGTTTAATTAGTGAAGTTTTAACTAGATGCATGAGAATGACAGACACCAAAAAATAATATTACAATTCTCTCCTCTATGGATTTTTTGTTGTTTTCCTTGGACAGGGACACATGCGTATATGTATATATGATTTAAGATATATGTAATATAGTTTATCATATAGGTTATATATTATATAGGGTATAATATATAGGGTATATATTGTATATATATGATATATATTAATATATTTTACATGTTATATGTCATATATGCATCATATATCAGATATATCATATATGATTAATATACCATATGTATCACGTTTGTATACTACAAACGTGAATTTCAAGATACAAAAATCTACAAGAGGACAATGGTAGTCACCTGCCATCTTGTTCCTTTATAATTCCTTTATATTCATTATCTACCATCCTTGAAAAGCACAAGGACATTCACTGAACCTGAAAGTATATAAAAAATGCATTGATTTGAAATGGATGTTTATAAGCAAAAGCGCTAACTGTTCTGATTCACTATGACTCAGATGAAATGCTAGAACCATGAGTAAGTAATAGGCTTTGTACTTCCATGCTCCCAAGAGCACAAGTCCATAGCAAAAAATGAACAAGGTGCTTTTTCAGGCTAACCCTGTTTGGCCAATTCCCACTCACATATTATGGATTGGTTAATAGATTTTCCCAAATCTATTAAAAAACCCAATTATGTTGGGTGTAAGCATCACTGAATTCACAATGGCTCTTGTTGTTGGGTCAACCTACAGCACAGCTTCCAAAATTAAGTAGAAAATGACAGTGAAGTATCTAAATCAAAATGTTTAATCAACAAAATCTTTTAGAGTTTAATTAGTGAAGTTTTAACCAGATTCATGAGAATAAGACACCTAAAATAATATTAGAATTCTCTCCTCCATTTATTGACTCTTTATTGTCTTCCTTGGACAGGGACATTGGAGTGGAGAGTTGAGATATTTGTCAAACTACTTGAGAAAATAAGGTTGTAAATGCTTTAGAAAACATGCTAAACCACAGCATTTCCTTACTATTGATGTTCCACATGACATAAATATGTGAAGTAAATGGCCCACAGGAGTTTTCATGGACAAATGGCTAAGGGAAATGGGATATTAGTCAGAATTTGTGTTCTTATGATGATTTAATTGGAACCCAAAGCACTCCAGACATTCGGTCCCTCTTTGCTCATGAAAAATAACCTACACGGATGCCGGATTCTCATGTTGAAAGCAATTCCTTCATTAAAGAAATGTCTACTTTTTGTCAATATATAGAAGGCTGCAGGATACCTTCCCAGAACTAAGAAATATTATCCTTTGAGACAGAAACAAGTTTAAAACCTAAAGAATGGGATTAACTATATGTAGAAACTGCTGCAAATTAGCAGATTTTGACTTCAGTGGCATGACCACTAGTGAAGTATATTACAAATGATTCATTTCTAAAAACAGTTAAGCACTGGAGTTACAAAGGGTTAATTTTTAAGGTAAGGAGAAGAGATTCAAAGTTACTGCTATGGCAACACTGTCTTGGGTGTGAGAGAAAAGGACAGGGTAACAGCTTGTCTTCCCAGTTCACATTCCTTGGCCTGTTTCACACATCACATTATCTGGGCACACCTTCAGAGGGGTGTAGAGCCAGTGAAAATCTGGTAGTCTAAAGTGGACAAAAAATAACGAGAAAAAAAAGTCGAGAACATCTACCTTAAAAACAATGAAGTACTGTCAAGATTAAGGCCCAGAAAAGCAATCAAAGATGACTGAAAGTGAACAAGAATAATAATCTACTCCAAGATATTAACACATCTGATGGCTGAATTAATGTGTGGCTGAAAAACAGGCAAGAAAAGGGGTGCCATAGTGGGGTGCCTCTTGCACTGTCAGGATATAGACCATGCAAGATGACCCATATTCACTCTTCGTGGCAGGTCCGTCCCAATGATAGAAACAGATTTCAAGATATTCTACCTTAAGATCACAATTCATCAACAAAGTCCCCTTACATGTTCAGTTCAGCAGCAACCTTCTGATACAATTTGACTTTTCAAGTAGGTTTTCCTTCAAGAAGAAACCACCAACTGGCCAGTTGATATGAGGATTCCAGTGTATGTAGCGTATATATTTCACATTGTACATCAGTAAACTGTCAGTCAAAACTGCACTGGTCACAAGTATTCATTTCAGTGTCAGCAAATCCTCTCTAGCATAATCAACTCTTCCTTTACTGTCAATATGGAATTCCTTGTTCTGCCATTGTGTAGAGCTCTTCTGGCTAATCAGCAAGCCTCTTTTTCTAATCATCACATATCCCCTAAGCTTCCAGATGAAGGAATTTTGTGTTTCCCAAATGAGACCATTCTTACATAAATAATAAAATGATGAATGGCAAAGTAAATTTCACTAAAAAGTCCTATGTCAAGAATTCTCAAAATGCCAAACATTTTCTATTACGTGTAGTGACGCAACATAAACTAGGGTAGAAGTTTGAACAAAAATGGTCACTCAGACCACCATCCTCTAAGAATGGTAAATCCATTAGAATTTTGTCAAAAATCACATCAACAGTTCCTTAGAAATAGATCTTTCAGCAATTGGGAAAAATATTAAAGGAATTACAAAATTCTCCATAACCTCTTCTACATCTAGGGGGTATAAGATTAATTCAAATATGAGTATGCTGAAGACAAGTAAGTGTGTTCAAGTGTTGCTATGGCTCTGCATGGACCAATGCATAGCCAGTGTCAACAAGTGATAACACGAAGCCCTATAAGAAGAAATAGCAGAGATTGGAAAACTAAGGTGATAAAATGAAACATCAACCAAAAGGAAAGTTTTGAGGCATCTAAAATAGGGCAGTTCTTTATTCTGGCATATAAAGACAGTCCAAAACCATCATCCTAAGTAGTATGGGGACATTGTTTTTGGAAAAAAGAAAAATGTGAGTATGATTCCTTGAGATGAGAAAACTGAAACACAGGTGTCCATGTCAATAAGAAAACTGACGATGCCCTCAGGGTCCGTATAACCAGTGAATGCACACCTCCTGAATAATGGTCATGTGACAAAGCATTTATTGTTTCTCAAATCTCTGGAAATGAACCTAAGACAGAAACAATCTCTAGTAAAGACATACATGTGTCTCAGTTCTACCCACAGCCTGCTGTCTGACTCTTTTCTCCCCAGATCTGCAAAGCAGGGCACACCTCCACATCTGTACAGGCCCCCTCTATCTTTCACCACCAGCTTCATTGAAGAGCAGGTCATGATGCCTCACCCTATAGGCAACTAACAAACATTTTTAAAAATATGAACATGATGAAAATTAAGTACAACTCAAGTGTAAAGTTGCATCCTTCTGCTGTTTTTATTAATGGCTTGGCAAATCAATTCAAATAGAACAAAAGATATCTTAAAAGCTCAGAGTCATCTATTCCAAATTTATTTATGTACTCTATTTCAAACTAACTTGTTAGGAATCATCTATTTTTTAAAAATTAGGAAAAAAAAAAAACAGAAAAAACACATACATTTCTTCAGGTGACCCCTCTGAGCCATCTAGCAAGTCAAGGTCATGAGACAACAGCCTTGTGAAGAATTATATAACTTAGATATGATTAGAGGCAAATTCCTATAATGTACACAACAACCCTTTTGATCACAGTTATTTGTTCTATGAAAACTAACAAGAATACTGGCTACATTGCCTCCTCCGTTTTTTCTGTACTAAGATCCTAAATAGGAGAATATGAGTATCTTGAGAAATATTCAGAAAGAATGGTTGTAAGAAATACAATTTCCTTACTGAGAAAACAAACTGACAAAGCTGTGTCCTGACAGCCACAGTGAAATGCAAAGCTAAGAAATTATTATGTGGACGTAATATACATATCCCCTCATATAAGCTTTATTTTAATAGGTTTTAAATTTGGCTTTTAATTTTCACATCCCTAATGATGTCAAGGATCTTTTAATGTGCTTATTTGCTACTTGTATATCTTCTCTAGTGAAATGTTTGTTCAATTGTTTTGTATGTTTTTAATTGGGTTGTTTTCTTATTATTTAATACTGAGTATCTATATTTAATGAATCAGTTGTTTAACAAATATATGCTTTGCAAATATCCTCCCAGAATGTGAATTGCCTTTTTATTCTCCAAATAGAGGCTTTTGAAGAAAAGAAGTTTTAAATTTTGATAAAGCATAATTTATCAATTTGTTTTTTATGGTTTGTACTTTTGTGGTCATGCCTAAGAAATCTTTGCTTAACCCAAGATCAAAAAGAGTTTCTCTTACATTTTCTTAACTAGAAACTGATAGTTTTACAATTTACATTTAGGTTTATGGTAAATTTTGAGATGATGCTTGTATATGATGTAAAGTATAGTTAGAAATTCATTATTTTGCATACAATATTCAAGCATTTCATCACCATTTGTTGATGACTATCATTTTCCCTTGGAATTTTCTTTGCCCTTTATTAAAAATAAATTGTCCATACACATGTAGATATATTTTTGGACTATCTAAGCTATTCTGTTGACTTCTTTGTCTGTGTTGATGCCAATACCATGCTGCCTTAATTACCGTAGCTTTATAATAAGTCTTGTAATCAAACCTTCTGTGTAGTCCTCCAACTTTTTCCTTTTTTAAAGTTGCCTTGACTATTCTGGATGCTTTGTATTTCTATATGAATTTTAGAATCATCTTGTCAATTTCTACCAAAAAAAAGCATACTAGGATTTTAATTGAGATTGTAATGAACCTATAGATCAACATGGGAAGAACTTACATGTCACCTGTCTCTGGAAAATCCCCAAATATTTGGAAATTAAACATTACACTTCTAAATAACTCTTAGGTCAATGTAGATTCCAAGTGGAAATTAGAAGTATTTTGAGCTGAATGTGAATGAAAATGCAGCATATCAGAGTTTGGATCATGATGCTAACACAGTACTTAAGAAAATCTATATCACAAAATGCCTATATCAAAAAAAGAAAAAAAAATCTCAAATCAGTAACCATGACTTTCACCTTAAGAAACTATAAGAATAAGACAAAGTAAACCCACTAGCAAGCAGAAGAAAGGAAATAATAAAGATTGATATTAACAATATAGAAAACAGAAAAACAATAGAAAATATCAATGGTGATGATTAATAAAATATATTAACCTCTAGCCATACAGATCAGGGAAAAAGAGAGAAAACACAAACTACACATATCAAAAATGAGAGTGATAACATTATTAAAACTTCTAAAGATATTAAAAGAATAATAACATAATACAAACATCCTTTCAATTTAATTCTATTGTGGTCCGTGAACATATTTGTTTGCCTTGAATCCTTTTGAATTTATTGGGACAAATTTATTCTTCCAGAATATAGTCTATCTTTCTAAATATTCTGTATGCGCTTGAAAAGGATGCGTATTCCTCTATGGTTGGGCATTCTAGGAATGTCAATTATGTCAAGTTGATTGACAGTGTTGTACAAGTCTTTGTTTCCTTGCTGATTTTCATATCTACTTAGTCTATTAATTATTGAGAAAGACATATTAATGTCTCCAAATAAATTGTGAATTAAAAATGTTTTTGCAGCTTGTTTCAAGTATTTGGTGTAGAAATGTAAAAAATGATTATCTTGATAAATGGACAACATTATCATTATAAAATGAACTTCTTTATTGTTGAAACTTATTTATTCCTGTCTTTGTTCTAATATCTACTTTGTCATATATTAATATAGCCACTCAGGCTTTCTTTTGATTAGTGTTAAGACAGTATCCCAATTTACAACCTTTTACTTTTGTGCTATTTGTGTCCTTTTTTGATTGTTTTTGTTTTTATTTGTATATGTTTATGTGGTATATGTGTAATTTTGTTGCATTAATATATTTGATAGTGGTGAAGTCAGGAATTTTATATTTGTGTCTTTTTGTATAAAGGCATAATATATTTGAATATTACAATCTTACAATCTCTGCCTTTTAATTAAGGTGTTTAAGTCATTTATATTTAATGTGATAACTGATTTGCTTTGTTTTAATTCTATAGTCTTCCTATTTGTTTTCTATTTGTCTCACCTGTTCTTTGTTCCCTTCTTACTGTTTTTCTACCTTGTTTTGGATTAATTATTTTAGGATTCCATTTTATCTGTTGTTGGCTAATCAGCTATATATCTTTCTTTTGTTGTTTTAGTGATTGCATTAGAGTTTATAATATATATTCTCTTAATTTACCTCAATCTATCTTCCAGTGATTTCTATAACACCTCATGCATGATACTGAACCTTACAATAGATATCCCATTTCTGTCCTACTGGACTTTTTGCTACTGTAGTCATACATTTTATTTTTGTATATGTTATAAACTAAACAGTACATTTATATTATTTTGTTTGCCTAGTCAATTATCATTAAGATAAATTAGAAAAATCATATATATTTATCCATGTAGTTGCCATTTTTAATGCTCTTCATTCTTTTGTACAGATCCATATTTTCATATAGCATAATTATCCTTCTGCCTTTCCTTAAAATTTCTTGCATGGTGGGTCTACTGGTGATGAATTCATTAAGCTTTTGTATGTCTAATGAAAACTTCTTAATTACATCTTGGTTTCTGAAAAACATTTTTTGCTAGGCACAGAATTCTTTGTTGACTTTTTTTCCTTTCATTAATTTAAAAATTTAGCTCTGTTGTCTTCTCATTTGCATTGTTCCTCACAAGAAATCTACTGTCATCCTTACGTTTGTTTATCTGTACATATGTGTAATTTTTCTCTGGCAGTTTTTAAATTTTTCTCTTCATCACTGGTTTTGAGCAATCTGATTACAGTATGCTTATGTATAATTTTCCTTATATTCCCTGTGCTTGAAATGTGTTGAGCTTCTTGAATCTGTGGATTTATAGTTTTCATCATCTGGCAAAATTATAGCCCCTGGTTTTTCAAATATTTTTCCTCCTCTCTCCTCTACCTGGGGATTCCAAATACACATTTATTAGGCTACTTGAAGGTGTCCTACAATTCTGTTTTTAATCTTTTTTTCTATTTACTTTTGGGTAGTTTCTATTGCTATCGTTTTGCTACTCTTTTCCTCTCCAAAGTCTAATTCCACCTACTTTATTTACCATTAATCTCATCTAATGTTATTCTGTCAATACCATCTATTGCATTTCTCATATCAGATATTGTAGTTTTCATATTTAGAAGTTTGATTTTAGTCTTTAAAAAATATCTTCCATATCTCTACTTCTGAACATATGGGCTACACTTATAGGAACTGCTTTTATGTATTTGTCTGCTAATTCTAACATCTGCTTCAGTTCTGGGTTGGTTTCAATTGGTTGGGCTTTTTCTTTATTGTGGGTAGTGTTGCTTTGCATGCCTGGTAATTTTTTATTGGATGCCAAACATTGTGAATTTCACCTTGTTGGGTGCTCGATATTTTTGTACTCTCTATATATATCCTTGAGTTTTATTCTGGGATGCAGTTAAATTACTTGGAGACACTTTGATCCCTTTTATGTCTTGCTTTTAAGATTGATAGATAGAACCAGAGCAGCATATAGGCTACAGCTAATTATTCCCCATGACTAAAGCAAGACAAATATGAGTCTTTTACCTAATTTTCTTTAAATAATGAATATTTAAATCTGGCTAGTGGGAACAGACACTTTTCCCTGACTTCTGTGAACATCAGGACTATTCCCTCTAATCCTCTTGGATGGTTCTGTTCTGGCCTCAGGTAGTTTCCTCATTGCATGGTTGCTCAGTGTAGTAGTTTCCCTTTACACACAGAGGATATTTTCTAAGACTCCCAGTGGATACCTAAAACCTCAGATAGTACTGAACACTATATGTATTACATATACATTTCTTTTTTCTTCTTCACAATTTCACTGATAGAATATTTCATTCTTAGCATAGATCTTAACAGCCTCAGCATAAATTTTTTTTCTTTCCTTATTAAGTCAAGAACTTTCATCTTTTTACTTAAAGGAAGTACTTTGTGGTTTCTCTTTGGCATATCTGAATTGCCAAAATCTCCATTTTTATGCTTTGGAGCCATTGTTAAGTAATATAAAGGTACTTAATTGCAAGCACTGTGATACTTCAACAGTCAATCTGATAAACAAGACAGCTACTAAGTGACAGCAGGGTGGCAAGTACAGCCAGTAGAGTGTGGATAATGCTGGCCAAAGAGATTATTCACATCCTAGGTGGAATAGAGCAGTGATATGGTTGCCTGTGTTCCCACCCAAATCTCATTTTGAATCAGAGCTCCCATAACTCCCACGTGTCATGGGAGGGACCCGTTGGGAGGTAATTGCATTATAGGGGTGAGTTTTTCTCATGATAGTAAATAAGTCTTACGAGATATAATGATTTTATAATGGGCAGTTCCCCTGCACACGCTTTCTTGTCTGCCAGCATGTAAGATGTGTCTTTGCTCCTCCTTTGCCTTCCACCATGACTGTGAGGCCTCCTCAACCATGTGGAACCACATGAGTCCATTAAACTTCTCTTTCCTTTATAAATTACCTGCTTTGGGGTATGTCTTTATTAGCAGCCTGAGAACGGACTAATACAAGCAGGATGGCATGAGATTTCACCACATTCTCAAAATGGTGTGCAATTTAAAACTTATAATTGTTGATATCTGGAATTTTCCACTTAATATTTTCAGACCACAGTTGGCTATGGGTAATTGAAACCACAGAAAGTGAAACTTTAGTAGTACTGTACTCTTACATTTTTCAGATCTCTGGAGTTTAACTCTCTGTAATCCTCTTCTCTCCAGTATTTTATTCTGTTAACTAAAGCCATCTTGGTCTCCCTGGATTTTTATCCAAATTCTCAACTCAGAGAGTCAATGAGATGTGCCTATGTCACTCCTCTCTATGCTGCCTGGAAGTCCTCTCAAGACAATTGTAGGGCTCATTTCGTTTATTTCCTGGCTCTCAAAGATCACTGTTCTCCATTTCCTGATGTCTGTTATCTTAAAAAGCACTCTTCCACATATGTTGTCTGGGGTTTTAGGTTGTTTCAGGTGGAAGGGTAAATCCAGTTCTTGTTACTTCTCTGGCAAAAGCAGACATTCATAGACTGTCTTTTGACGACCCTTTCCACTCTTCATAACTCACTTTTCAGTTTCATGAGACCATCCATAAACATTCCAGTTTCCAGAATATTCAATGAAGGAGAAACTCCTGCTGAATTCCCTCCCTAAGACCTGGTTTATAACCATGCAGGGCCTAATCATTATCTGTTGTTTGAGAGGCACAAAAGATGGCTATCTCTTATTTCTCTGTTAATGTGATCAAGTAAAGTTAAAGGCAAGTTTGTATTTCAGTATAGCTATACTAAATTATAGCAACTCCATGAGGTTACGCTATTACAAACATGGCTAAAAATGCACTGAAAAGAATACATTTGTGTGGCACCCCACCAGTCTTCCAATGCCAATGGAAACGTTTAAGCATGATTAGAATCTTGGCTCAGAGACCTAGATCTTTTTATGTCAATACATTTCTCCCTAGGGGTAAGTAAGGTACTTTCAAAGGACATCCATTCTTTGAAGTCAGTTAGAAAATTACTGCTGCAAGGTACTAAATAGTACTGCAGTAGACTTACAGAGATAATGTACAGCTGCAATGTGTTCATTATGCCAGGAAATAATTTACCTTTCAGCACATACTGCTTCCCTCTGTGCACGCCCTGGCTCATGGGAGTTTGGGAATAACCAATTGTGATCCAGTTTCCACTGGGTTTCTCTCTCAATGTTCACACTGGGCATGAATTGTACCCAGATACTCCCTCTCAAATATTAAAGAGAACTAGTCACCAGTGGTTCCCACGGATTGGTCTAGGGGTAGGGACATTAAAAATTGTTAAATTGACTCCCACTCATTATCAGACATCATAGGATCCAAAAAGAAATGTTCAAAAATGTATCTGGTTGTTTCCACATAGTTTTAAAAACAATCAATATATCTACTGATCTACATATTTCCTTTTTAAATTTTTCTGAGGTAGAGAGCTTTAATGACCAAAAAGAAAAGGGTAGGTGGGACTCATCAACTGTTTTCTACTTCCTGCCACCAAGAATTAGCTTTAGTCCTGTTAAAGGTTTTGGACTAAAATAGTGCAACTCAGTGAAACTCAGTGCTCTAAGTTCTATTGATACCAAAGCAGTAATTATGTCATATTAGTCCATCAATGAATATAAAATGCAAAGTTGTTCATGATTATGTTTGTGTGCAAACTTCCAAGTATACAGACATACCAGGACCTACTTGAGGAAGTGGAAGAACAGGCTATGGAGGAAACAGAGATAGACATTAAAAAATGTCTCTTTTATTTATTGCAGTCTGCTTACTGCCCCATGAGATCAAGAATCCTGCTCATTAAACAGTCAAACTTTACACTTATTTGCACAATAGAACATAAAATATATTTTATCACTTCCCCCCCTTCCCCCAAAAAAATACAGTTTAATTCTTTTAAATACTTGGGTATGATTCAGTTAAAAAGGGCACAGTTTAAAAGGCTTTATGAAGATGATAAAATGTAATCCACAACGCCCATATGACATCATTATAGTAGATGTTTGTACCACAATGTATAAATGTAACAAGATTCAAAATTGCATATGAAAAATTTGGGACTTGATTTATTCTGGGCTTTTATGCTATAGAAATTTAACAGGAAGCTGTGGGCCAATAGTTGGATACAGGATGGAGAAAGTGTCTGGGTTCTGGGTTTGAAGTTGACACCGTTCCTCCACCGTACATTTTCTGGCTTTGGATGCCTTGATTTAGTATTGATGGCTGGCAAAGAGCTTCTGGTATTTAAACAAATAGAGTCTGTACTTACCTATAATAGAGTCTGGCTCAAAGACTGCCATTCTAAATTCTATTTTATTCTGTGTAATTTACTTCTTAGTCACAATTATTCAAGAAGGGTACACTCATTAGATAAGTGATTTCCATTTGCATAAGCACATTGGTAAAAAAAAAAAATTGCAAGTATGTGTTCCCAGGTATTATGTAATAAGACACCTGGAGTTAATTATTTGCATTGTCTTTTTAGAAAACGTTTGAGAACTGTTTTCATGCATGCAAGCAAAAACAGCATGTCATAATGGCTTAGGGCAGAGAGCTAAAGGGGCTGCTTCCTTTATAATAGATGTGCAAAGAGTTATGCTCCAATTTCTACTTACTCTTCCACCTGGTTACCCAGCATTTGTTCTTCAAAGGTATTCTAACCAAATGATTCAAAGAAGAGTTTAGCATCAAATATGATGTCTCCAGGGAGGTAAGATTTAGAGAGTCTGGGATGCTATCAAAAACCACTCTGTGGAAACTTTCATTTTCTGCTTAATATAATGTCTGTGTATGAGGGGATAAATAGTAATGAACCTGTGTGATAGCTGAAACAATGAAGTTTATGTAAAAGGCCAGGGCAGGTGTCTCAGTCTTATAGTTCAAAGTGTGAAGGGTAATATAATTTGAACTTTAAGGTTTTAGAAAGAGTGAAATGTTATTTATGCTTGCGTTTTGCATTGTCATTGCCTTTAGGACTTGTTCTTGCTGGCAAAACTGTCTTTTACAACCATATATACTGCCTCCCAACATTAGCACTATACAGACCCGTTTTTTGTTTTTGTTTTAAGTAAAAATAAGAACTAGTTCAAGGGAAAAAAGTGAAAACATAAAACATGAAACATTTCTTATTTATGCTGCATAATTCCCCATCAAAAACTTATAAATACATTAACAGTATATGATACTCCATTCTAGCTGTCTGATCAGCAAGTCCAAAATAAACTTTTTATAATGTTTAAGATGAAAAATGGCAAGTAGGAAAAGAAAGAGTATAGAAAACATTTGTGATGGAGAAAGTGTGGTGAAGGGGAAGATATACAGCAATAATTTATAAATTATTGATAAAGGTATAATAGTACCCTTTAAATATAGTGAAGGGTTTTTTCAGGATATAAGAATACATTCACAACCACTATTTCAATTTTGGGCATGATTCTAACAAGCTTGCATTAAACTGAACATTTTATGGAAAGATGTAATGAGAATAATACGCTTACCATCTGTTTTCTTTGAATCATTTCCGATGTTAGAGTGATCCTTCTTGTCTGTCTTATTTTTACCATCTTTCAAGTCACCTGAAAGTAATAAACATGACAAACAGTACATGTATACAGCTGAGGGGGGTGTTATAAGCATCTTTAAACCTGTCCAGGTTTTAAAAAGTACAGCATAATTTTATAGTCACGAGAGTGTATGTATCTGAGTGTAAATATCTTCTGTAATCACGTTAGGTCCTGGAAATTGGATTGTGATGCAGAAATTGAGACTGAAAGTTCTTGTTAAACAGAGTTGTAGTTATGTGTTTATCTTCTAACAGAAGCAGTTAAAATTTACTGTTAGGCTGTGGAGTGAGGAGAAACCCGAGCTAACTGTAAGTTCTACCAATTAATAGCTATTTAACTTCCCTGTGCTTCAGTTTTCTTATCTGCAAAATGGGTATGTTAACACCTATCTTATAGGCATATTAGATAAATTAGAAGGCATATCACTCAATACAGTTGTTATTATTCTACAACAGAGCTACAAATAGTATTTTAATAAAAGATCTTGTCAAAGTGTAGTTTGTAAAAGTTGTAAAACACTATCCTTAGAAAGAACACGTGTCAAAAATGTATTTAACCCACTTATGAGGGAATAGTAAGAAGGTTCCAAGAATACTGGAGCTGGGTATTGATGAGTATTTTAGAAACATGTGAAAATACATTTGCTAGGTTAGAGACAAAACTGGTTATATCCTACAGGGCAATAAAACCATAACTTTTGGGGTTATCTTCTCTCTCAGTCAAAAATCTATAAATTAGCATATAACTTCACAGTACCTAGGCTTGAATCAAATAGTAAATAAAGTTAAACACAGTCATGTTCTTCAAGAGCATCAGTCAGCAAATTAAGGCCCCTGGGTCAATGGTGCCCACCACCGATTATGGCAAATAAAGTTTTCTTGAAACATGGCCACACTTATTCATTTACATATTGTCTTTGGCTGCTCTCATGCTGCAATAGCTGAACTGAATAGTTGCCAAGAGCCAGGCAAAGCCAGAAATATTTTCTATTTGGTCCTTTACACTAAAACAGTGCTGCACCCCTATCTAAAATAATTTAATAATCCCTGGGCATGTGTGTTCAACAATATGCCAGTATGACATGGAAAGGTCGGGGACCTCTTCCCCCAGCCTCATTTTCAAGTGTTGGATATCTTCGTACCAGTCTTAATAATGGAAGCTTTCTTTTTAGCCTGGATAAAACCAAGAATACATTCTCACTCAAATACTGGTACTTACTGAAGTCAAAAGATCCTAATAATAATTGGAGTGAGCTGGGCCTCCAAGGAATGTGTATGAGGGACAGGATTTACTCTTGTTTACTTTATTTTTGCCAGGCAGTGTGCTAAATGCTTTGCATGCATCATTTTATTAAATCTTCTAATAGCTCCATTATGAAGGTACTATCATTGAAAGTAGACAGCTTCATCAAAGATTCATTCGCTAAATGTCCTATTTGTTAAATTTGCTGAATAAACCACTTACCAAATGATTGAGGATGTTTTCCAAATTTGAGTTTTTTTTCTTGAGGTTCCTGCAGCCAGTTGCATAGACACAGGCCATTCCATCTATGTCAAGGGGTATGGACTGCCGACTCACACGTTTCGTACCCCACCCTGAACTCACATCTGCCCCAACTTTGCACCTGGATCTCCCTCTTGCAGCAAAACTACCAGGCCCTCAGCTATAGTATTTGCAACTTCTCTATGAAGCTCAAGTTTTAGATTTCAGACTTCTGTTTACTGTTTCCATTTCTAAATGCCTTTGGCCTATGAATTTATAAAGAAATGATTATCTAAGGATGATTCAGGACCATTTGGGGCTGTGATATATTCTACAAACCACATACTTTCAATGGAATTTGACAAATACTAAGCTAAGCTAGAAGTCAATAAATTTTCCAGGTTCCCTCTCATTCTTAATTCTGAAATGGGATGGACTGTGATATGGTTTGGCTGTGGCCCCACCAAAATCTAATCTTTAATTGTACCTCCCATAATTCCCATGTGTTGTGGGAGGAACCCAGTGGAAGATACTTGAATCATGGGGGCAGTTTCCCCCATACTGTTCTTGTGGTAATGAATAAGTCTCACGAGATCTGATGGCTTTATAAGGGAAAACCCCTTTTGCTTGGTTCTCATTCTTTCTTGCCACCACCATGTAAGACATGCCTTTCACTTTCCACCATGATTGTGAAGCCTCCCCAGCCACATGGACCTGTGAGTCCATTAAGCCTCTTTTTCTTTATAAATGACCCAGTCTTGGGTATGTCTTTATCAGCACTGTGAAAACAGACTAATACAGACTGGCTGGAAGAATTGAGGAGCAGGGGAGTCTACTCTGGCAAGGGTCCAAACCGGAGGATTTTAAGTAGAGGAGATGGTCATCACCTCTTCCACCACCAAAAGAGAAGAAATCCTTTAGAGGTCCCACGAAACAGTCCAAATACTGGCTTTTCCCTATTTTAAGGAAGCCAGAGATGTACTCAAGCATCTTGAGCCCTGTAGTCAAACTAGTTCCTTCTAGTTCTTTCTTCCCTCAGCGAGCCTCCACACTCTTAATGCATGCTTTTTAAGCCTTCTGGGTTGCTCTGAACTGGAGCTTTACCCACAGCTACAGCAACACCAGGATGTCTTCTGGAAGTCGTGGAGACGGTTACCTTTGCTGGTTGCTAACCAGCAGCCCATGATGGTCCCTGTTCTCAGCCAGGGATGGGGAGGCTGTGGGAGGAAGTCACCTCAACAAGAACAAAGATTAGAAGATCCTGTCACTGCCAATGGGTGTCCAAACCTTGAGAACCTCCTCCCTCACCAACATCCTTCAGCTCTAACTTGGAAGATATCCTGGGCACCCCACAAAGAAGGAGGCTGGTACAGTGACACATGCTTGTTTGATGATGTTGCCTGAGCAAAACCCATTAGGTAATTTCCCATGGGTTGTATCTGGAGCAATGACTGATGTGAGTTGTTACTCAATAAACAAGGGGAAGTGAAAAGACTTTCTGTGCAGTTATAAATCATTTTAATTAGGCTGCTGTAATACAGTCCTGAACCACCATTAGCCTTTCTTATTATTGCTCTAAACTGATTTCTTTTCCCACCTCTCATTTACAGCTTACTTTTTAAGGGAAATGGTAGACTGTTGCTTATTTCAGGAAATACGCACACTTGTGAAATCAAGCCAGCCTCGTTGACTCAGGTTCCTGTTTTGTTTCTTTCAGGCTTTCCCCTTAACCAACTTCAAAATGAATTATTATTTCCACATCTGCCCTCTCTGGGTCTTTGTTTCCCTATGGTAGAATTCATATTTTTCCTTGTGACTGGCTTATTTGCATTTATTGGTTTCTCCCACTGACTAGACCTGGGGTTGGCAAACTATGGCCCATGGGTCAAACCTGGTCCCGCTGCCTGGTTTTTTATGACCTACAAACTAAGAATGGCTTTTACATTTTTAAGTGGTTAAAACAAGACAAAAATTTTATAACATATGATATTACATAGAATTCAAACTTTAATTTCTATAAAGTTTTATTGGAAAACAGGCTAACTCGTTTGTTTGCATATTATTTGTGGCTGCTTTAAAATGGCAATGTTGAGTAGTTGCAATAGAGACCTTACCTCCTGCAAAGCCTAAAATACTTACTATCTTGTCCCTTATAGAAAAAGCATGCCATTCCCTGGAATAAGTATATTGTAAATCTCTTATAAACAGCAGTTAAGTTTCCACATTTCTCTGATTGTCCCTCTCCCTGAAGGCACCAAACTACAGGTACATGCTGCTTACAGAACAGAGCATTGGGACTCACGCAGATCAGAGTTTAACCTGAGATCTCTACTTAATGGTTGCTTGACTTTACACAAGTGATTTCACTTATCTGAGTCTCAATGTTCCCACCCACAACGTGGGAATGAGTGTTTCTACCTCACAGAGTTGTTAGAACTTTTACATGATTTAATGTAGATAGAATCTCAAGTAAAATGTCTGACACATGTTAGCATTCAATAAAATGGTAGTATTATTGTTATTGCTTTTACTAAGGGAAAGACATTTCTTTTTTTTTTTTTTTTATACTTTAAGTTCTAGGATACATGTGCATAATGTGCAGGTTTGTTACATATGTATACTTGTGCCATGTTGGTGTGCTGCACCCATCAACTCATCCTTTACATCAGGTATAACTCCCAATGCAATCCCTCCCCCCTCCCCCCTCCCCATGATAGGCCCCGGTGTGTGATGTTCACCTTCCTGAGTCCAGGTGATCTCATTGTTCAGTTCCCACCTATAAGTGAGAACATGTGGTATTTGGTTTTCTGTTCTTGCAATAGTTTGCTGAGAATTATGGTTTCCAGCTGCATCCATGTCCCTACAAAGGACACAAACTCATCCTTTTTTATGGCTGCATAGTATTCCATGGTGTATATGTGCCACATTTTCTTAATCTAGTCTGTTACTGATGGACATTTGGGTTGATTCTAAGTCTTTGCTATTGTGAATAGTGCCACAATGAACATATGTGTGCATGTGTCTTTATAGCAGCATGATTTATAATCCTTTGGGTATATACCCAGTAATGGGATGGCTGGGTCATATGGTATTTCTAGTTCTAGATCCTTGAGGAATTGCCATACTGTTTTCCATAATGGTTTAACTAGTTTATAGTCCCACCGACAGTGTAAAAGTGTTCCTATTTCTCCACATCCTCTCCAGTACCTGTTGTTTCCTGACTTTTTAATGATTGCCATTCCAAATGGTGTGAGATGGTATCTCATTGTGGTTTTGATTTGCATTTCTCTGATGGCCAGTGATGATGAGCATTTTTTCAAGTGTCTGTTGGCTGTATGAATGTCTTCTTTTGAGAAATGTCTGTTCATATCCTTTGCCCACTTTTCGATAGGGTTGTTTGTTTTTTTCTTGTAAATTTGTTGGAGTTCTTTGTAGGTTCTAGATATTAGCCCTTTGTCAGATGAGTAGATTGCAAAACTTTTCTCCCATTCTGTAGGTTGCCTGTTCACTCTGATGGTAGTTTCTTTTGCTGTGCAGAAGCTCTTTAGTTTAATTAAATCTCATTTGTCAATTTTGGCTTTTGTTGCCATTGCTTTTAGTGTTTTAGACATGAAGTCCTTGCCCATGCCTATGTCCTGAATGGTATTTCCTAGGTTTTCTTCCAGGGTTTTTATGGTATTAGGTCTAACATTTAAGTCTGTAATCCATCTTGAATTAATTTTCATATAAGGAGTAAGGAAAGGATCCAGTTTCAGCTTTCTACTTATGGCTAGCCAATGAACTTCCATTCACAATTGCTTCAAAGAGAATAAAATACCTAGGAATCCAACTTACAAGGGATGTAAGGGCCTCTTCAAGGAGAACTACAAACCACTGCTCAGTGAAATAAAAGAGGACACATACAAATGGAAAAACATACCATGCTCATGGATAGGAAGAATCAATATCGTGAAAATGGCCATACTGCCCAAGGTAATTTATAGATTCAATGCCATCCCCATCAAGCTACCAATGAGTTTCTTCACAGAATTGGAAAAAACTGCTTTAAAGTTCATATGGAACCAAAAAAGAGCCTGCATTTCCAAGACAATTCTAAGTCAAAAGAACAAAGCTGGAGGCATCACGCTACCTGACTTCAAACTATACTATAAGGCTACCGTAACCAAAACAGCCTGGTACTGGTACCAAAACAGAGATATAGGCCAATGGAGTAGAACAGAGTCCTCAGAAATAATACCACACATCTACAGCCATCTGATCTTTGACAAACCTCAGAAAAACAAGAAATGGGGAAAGGATTCCCTATTTAATAAATGGTGCTGGGAAAATTGGCTAGCCATAAGTAGGGAAAGACATTTCTAACCCACTCTGTTAAAAAAAAAAAAAAAAAAAAAACAGAGGGAAGAAACATACCTTGCCTTTCTCACCACTCCTTACATGTTACTCTTTTGAGAGGAGTGATTATTTATCTAGGAGGTAGGGTTGAGCATGCACAGCCCAGCCCAGCCACCCACATCCCAGCCTGCTTTGAGGTATGTTTTCTGTAAGACACACACCTTTTCTGTCACTTTAGAAGCACCCTGCGAGGGTGCTGGGGTGGGGTAAGAGTCCTGTGCCTGGCTATACAGTGTCTGGTTGTGTAAATTCATTTCAGAGTAAAATGTAAAGAAGCCCATGTATACAGCAGACCAACTCTGTGTTTCCCAAGTCAGCTCCAGTTTTAGTGGAGCTGATGTCTTGATCATTGACTTTCTGATTTTGTTACCTGTCTCTCAGTTGGTTCAGACCTCAGAAGGGGTAGCAAGGAGGGGCCTGCACTGCCCTCTAAAACATTAACAGGTACATAATAAATTCTTGTTTTAAAAAATTTTTGTATGAACATGTTTTTATTTTTTAAAATTTTTACTTCCATAGGTTTTTGGGAAAAAGATGTTGTTTGGTTATATAAGTAAGGTGAGTTGTGAGACTTTGGTATACCCATCACCTGAGCAGTATACACTGAACCCATTTTGTAGTCTTTTATCCCTCACACCCCTCCCACCCTTTCCCCCAAGTCCCCAAAGTCCATTGTATCATTCTTACGCTTTTGCATCCTTATAGCTTAGTTCCCACTTATGTGCGAGAACATACGATGTTTGGTTTTCCATTCCTGAGTTAATTCACTTAGAATAATGGTCTCCAATTCCATCCAGGTTGCTGTGAATGCCATTATTTCATTCATTTTTATGGCTGAATAGTATTCCATCTCTCTCTCTCTCTCTCTCTCTCTCTCTCTCACACACACACACACACACACACACACACATATATATATTACAATTTCTTTATCCATTCATGGATTGATGGGCATTTGGGCTGGTTGCACATTTTTGCAATTGTGAATTGTGCTGCTATAAACATGAGTGTGCAAGTATCTTTTTCATATGACTTCTTTTCCTCTAGGTAGATACCCAGGAGTGGGATTGCTGGATCAAATGGTAGTTTGGGTACATGAAAAATTCTTATTAAATTCTTCAGAACTTTTTTTTTCTGGACTATGATGCACTTGAATACAAAGCAAATGAATTAAGAGCAGTCTCCAGAAGGGGGCAGGACAAGTCGGGACAATGGCCTTCTGTGCCTCCTAGGGTGGTCACCAGGGTTAACTGAAATAATTTTTGAAAGGTTCCTGGAATGTGATATAAGCTATCATTATTATTACATGTGTTAAAATATTGCTTTCTGATTATATGTTATAAATGGTTAATTATAAAAATAATTGGAGAACATCATGCTAAGCACTTTCTACATATAGAAATCATTGACCACGGCCCTGTAGCATAATAGCTAGAACACAGTTCTGAGTAGATTACCTGGCCCCACCAGGCAGGCAAGAGAATGAATATGTAAAAAGAGAACTTAAAACAGCATCTAGTGTGCTTTCGATACACGCTATTTGTTGTTATTCTCTTCATTGTTTTTACCATCATGAGTATTACTGAAGGTTCCATGAGGCCTGTGCTGTGAACAGGTATTACTATATACATTGTGTAGAAACAGTAGACGGTTAAGTAGCCTGGCCAAGGACACTGAAAAGGGAGAAGCACAGCTTGACTTGAGTCTAGGTCTGTTGACTGCTATATTAACTTGCTATTCAGCCACAACCTGGCAATTGCAAGCTCTGGAGACTCAGAACTTCCTGCCCACCCCTAATCAAGGGAACCAAGTCAAAGCCCTGTGTACATGCTCATCTTGTTCTCTACACTCAGAAGTCTCTTTTGCCCATCTGACCAGCCAACTTCAGCATTCAAAACCCCATCTTGAAGCCTACTCTGACATTTATCCCATTTTATAATCCCCAGTCCCCAAAAAGCTAATGTCTTTCTCTCCACATGTTTCCTGGGCATTTTATCTGCCATGCCACTACTTTCTTTTGCTCACATTTCACTAGAAATATTTGTGAGGATGTTTCTATCCCCTTTGATATTTTGGGTTTCTTGTGGCCTTTCCATTTCTAAATCCCTGGTGCTAAGCATGGTGCTTGGCACATAGTTGTTAATCGATATTTGTTTCATTAAATATAAGAAATCAATAACTATATGCACACTATGGTGACCAGCTTACCCCAGTTTGCCTGGAGCTTTTCTGTTTTTAAAACAGAAAGCTCTGTGTCTCCTAGTCCCAGGTAAACTGGAACAGCTTGTTCCCCTAAAGTATACACTTGTACACATATAGATACACAGATACCTATTACAGGAATAGGCTCAGGCAAACCTGAGGCCTGACCCTCATAGGGGGATGGTACATATGGGAAAATGACTTTCCATTCACCCACTTTGCACTCAGGACTATGCTGGGGTTGTTAATGGTAATTTCCCCCTGGCAGGCAGGCAGGCAAGCACTGGCTAGAGTCTCCAGGGCAGCTAGAAACGGCCAGAAAGGTATAAATCTCCCTGAAGAGGATGGCACAGGTGAGCTGGTGGCTGCTTCTGCTGGGATCCTGCGGCCCAGTGAGGTGAGATCAGCAGGAACTGGATGAGCAGGAAAGCCTTGCCCTGTGAGGTGTCCCCATCAGTGGGGTCGTTTGCCAGTTTCCATTCATCATGTCATTAACTCCTCGAAAACAGCCCTTCACCAGTGCAATTCTACTCACCATTCTGTTGCTGTTCTAACGACTTCTCAGCTTTGGAATTTTTCCCACGAGGGATGTCACTTTTGTTCATCCGTGTTCCACTGACTTGATTCTCAGCTTCTCCAGACGTCTTTTTCTCAGATTTGCCAGATGCGCCTTCTTCAGCCTGGCTTCTGGCTTCCATTTCCTTTTGCTGCTCCTCTGCGGCCAGGCGAGCCTTTTCCTCTGCTTCCTTCTTGGCCTTCTCCTCTGCATCCATGGCAAGTTGGGAAAGGCACAGAAAAGAGAAAAAGAGGTAATGCCATTAGGAGAATGACCTGTTTTAATACGCAAAGAGGATCTAAGGTGTTTACTGAGTGTTTGGGCACATTTTTGCTTAATTCATCAGATTGGCATGTATACTTAGGAAACCAGTAAAATAGGTTCATGATGATGTCATTCTGAAAATAGTCAGTTAGAGGAGGGGTTGGGGAGAAAATAATAAGGATAATAATTAATAAACCAATATTGTAATGATATTATTAATATCACCATTATTAATAGCTCCTATTGAGTGTGTTCTCTCTGCCAGGTATTATGCTGAGTGTTTTTTGGGGATTATTTACTTTCACCCTCAAAACAACCTTACAGCAGCTACTATTACTGTGACTCAATTTGACAAATGTGGAAATCAAGGCTGAGAGACATCATAAAACTTTCCCACAGCCACAGTAAAAACTGCAGCTTCCTATGGGCTTGCTTAAGACCTAGAGTTTAAACACAAACAATTGATTACAAAACAAAACAAAAAGGGAAAATATCCGACACTACAGCAATTGAAGACAAACACACTGAGGACACTGTGAATTTAAAACAAGGAAATTGAGCCTTATGAAAAAATCACGGTCTTCAAACTGTCCACAAGGTGAGAGGTAGCCTTTAGTTTGGCCAGGTACCTGGTCTGTGTCTTTCCTTTTAATGAAAAAATGCTAGCATTACTTCCAATCCAGTTGATTATAAAAGGGCTTGGCTCTGTGCTTACTCAAAACTACAGCAGAATTGCATAGGTTAAGTATTTATGAAAATATTGGTTCACTCATCCAACTCATATTTATTGAGCAGTTGTAGTGTTAAGCACTGTTTTAGGTATGAGGAATACAGCAGCAAGAAAGTCAATTTATAAATAAGAGATCATAATTAAGTAAACAAATGACTAAGATACTTGCATGTTGTAAAAAGTGCTTTGCAGAAAACCAAAGCAGAGTAATATGCTGTAATACAATCAGCATAGGGGAGGGAGATTGCATTAGACAAGGAGGTGGAGAAGGAAGGCCTCCTTGACAAGGTGACATTTAACCAAGTCCTAAATGTTGAAGAGCTGGCCGTGCAATAATCTGGACAAACAATATCTCAGCCAGAGGAACTAGAAAATGCAAAGGCCATGAGGTAGAAATGAGCTTGGTATGCTCAAAGAACATTGAGTATGGTTAAAGTAAATTTGACAAGGGCTTAGTGACAGATGGTGTGGTCAAATGACCAACGACAAGCAGGGTTCAGATCATGCAGAGCTTTGCAGGCAATGAGGTGGCATTGCACTGTAGAGAATATCCTACACAGAAGACACTTAACAGAGCCCAATTCTCCCAAGGTTCTAGAGACTCATCCCCTGTAGCACTTAATTCACTCCAAAGGTCTTCCAGCCTGTGCCATAAACTTTCATTGGGAAAATCATTATTACATTTTTCTCCAGATGTGTTTTAAAATGCTCCACACATCATTATCAGGTGTTTTCTTTATTTCCTTTGTGTTAGCCTTGGTCCTGGAAAAAAACTAATGCTCATAAATAATCTATTTGTTTTTAATCTAATGGACACCAGAGTGACTATGCATCTATCATGTTTCCCTTTGTTTTAGCTGCTAAAGAGCTCAAAGTCCAAATTTGGTCCAGGTTCACATGATCATGAGGCTTTATGACATGTGTTTTGTGGAAGTCTATGATATCTGGTTTAGTCTATTTCTCCTGCCTTTATATTTGCTTATCTAAGATGTCTTCCTTAATATATCATGTTTTCATTCATTGATCCATCCATCCACCCATCCATCCAAACCAATGCCCTAGCCTCATCCCCAAACAAATTAAATAAGATTCTGGAGAAGGAAGGGCAATAATAGGATAGTTTGAATGTTTTCCAGGTGATTTAAACATGCAGAATTGAGAAGCACTGATTTAAATGTTAAATGTTTGCCATTCAGTATTTCATGACATTCTACTCCCCAAAAGAATATATTTGTAATTTACATTGAAAAGGTAAGGAAAGATTTCACAAATAACATAATTATGTACATGTAAAGTATGTCTTCTGGCCTTTATAGAAAGGTACAACTACAGAGTGAAAATGCTCTTGCAGAAGAAGATGGTGAGATGGCATTCTCAGTAGGATGCAGGACCACAGAAGGTCTCCTGGAATATTCACTCAGGCTTTATCTCATCCTTCTTCAGTGACTGAGGATGGGGTTTAAATGTCATCTTTGCAGGTTCCAAGATGGCCAATAGGAACAGCTCCAGTCTGCAGCTCCCAGTGTGAGCAATGCAGAAGATGGGTGATTTCTACATTTCCAACTGAGGTACCAGGTTCATCTCACTGGGGCTTGTCAGACAGTGGGTGCAGTCCACAGAGCAGGGCAGGGCATTGCCACACCCAGGAAGCACAAGTGGTTGGGGAATTCCCTTTCCCAGCAAAGGGAAGCTGTAACAGATGGCACCTGGAAAATGGGGTCACTCCCACCCTAATACTGCGCTTTTCCAACTGCCTTAGCAAACGGCACACCAGGAGATTATATCCCTCTCCTGGCTCAGTGGGTCCCACACCCATGGAACTTTGCTCACTGTAGCACAGCAGTCTGAGATCAAACTGCAAGGCAGCAGTGAGGCTGGGGGAGGGGCGTCTGCCATTGCTGAGGCTTGAGTAGGTAAACAAAGCAACCAGGAAGCTCGAATTGGGTGGAGCCCACCACAGCTCAAGGAGGCCTGCCTGCCTTTGTAGACTCCACCTGCGGGGGCAGGGCATAGCTGAATAAAAGGCAGCAGAAACTTCTGCAGACTTAAACGTTCCTGTCTGACAGCTTTGAAGAGAGCAATGGTTCTCTTCTGCATGGAGTTTGAGACCTGAGAAAGGACAGACTGCCTCCTCAGGTGGGTCCCTGGCCCCTGAGTAGCCTAACTGGGAGACATCCCCCACAGGGGCCGACTGACACCTCATATGGCTGGTGCCCCTCTGAGATGAAGCTTCCAGAGGAAGGATCAGGCAGCAACATTTGCTCTTCTGCAATAGTTGCTGTTCTGCAGCCTCCGCTGGTGATACCCAGCAAACAGGGTCTGGAGTGGACCTTCTGCAAACTCCAACAGACCTGCAGCTGAGGGTCCTGACTGTTAGAAGGAAAACTAACAAACAGAAAGGACATTGACACCAAAACCCATCTGTACATCCCCATTATTAAAGACCAAAGGTAGATAAAACCACAAAGATGGATAGAAACCAGAGCAGAAAAGATGAAAATTCTAAAAATCAGAGCGCCTCTTCTCCTTCAAAGGAAAGCAGCTCCTTGCCAGCAACAGAACAAAGCTGGACGGAGAATGACTTTGACGATTTGAGAGAAGAAGGCTTCAGACGATCAGTAATAACAAACTTCTTCGAGCTAAAGGAGGATGTTCGAACCCATTGCAAAGAAGCTAAAAACCTTAAAAAAAAGATTAAACAAATGGCTAACTAGAATAAACAGTGTAGAGAAGTCCTTAAATGACCAGATGGAGCTGAAAAATATGGCATGAGAACTACGTGAAAAATATGGCTACTGAGAACAAGCTTCAGTAGCCGATTTGATCAAGTGGAAGAAAGGGTATCAGTGATTGAAGATCAAATGAATGAAATTAAGTGAGAAGAGAAATTTAGAGAAAAAAGACTAAAAAGAAACGAGCAAAGCTTCCAAGAAATATGGGACTATGTGAAAAGACCAAATCTACGTCTGCTTGGTGTACCTGAAAGTGATGGGGAGAATGGAACCAAAGTGGAAAACACTATTCAGTATATTATCCGGGAGAACTTCCCCAACCTAGCGAGGTAGGCCGACATTCAAATTCAGGAAATACAGAGAACGCCATAAAGATACTCTTCGAGAAGAGCAACCTCAAGACACATAATTGTCAGATTCACCAAAGTTGAAATGAAGGAAAAAATGTTAAGGGCAGCCAGAGAGAAAGATTGGGTTACCCACAAAGGGAAGCCCATTAGACTAACAGCGGATCTCTTGGCAGAAACTTTACAAGCTGGAAGAGAGTGGGGCCAATATTCAACATTCTTAAAGAAAAGAATTTTCAACCCAGAATTTCATATCCAGCCAAACTAAGCTTCATAAGTGAAGGAGAAATAAAATCCTTTACAGACAAGCAAATGCTTAGAGATTTTGTTACCACCAGGCTGCCTTAAAAGAGCTCCTGAAGGAACCACTAAACATGGAAAGGAACAACCAGTACCAGCCACTGCAAAAACATACCAAATTATAAAGACCATCAATGCTAGGAAGAAACTGCATCAACTAATGAGCAAACTAACCAGCTAACATCATAATGACAGGATCAAATTCACACATAAAAATATTAACCTTAAATGTAAATGGGATAAATGCTCCAATTAAAAGACACAGACTGGTAAACTGGATAAAGAGTCAAGACCCATCAGTGTGTTGTATTCAGGAGACCCATCTCATGTGCAGAGACACACATAGGTCAAAATAAAGGGATGGAGGAAGATCTATCAAGCAAATGGAAAACAAAAAAGAGCAGGGGTTGCAATCCTAGTCCCTGATAAAACAGACTTTAAACCAATGAAGATCAAAAGAGACAAAGAAGGCCATTACGTAATGGTAAAGGGATCAATTCAACAGGAAGAGTTAACTATCCTAAATATATATGCACCCAATACAGGAGCACCCAGATTCATAAAGCAAGTCCTTAGAGACCTACAAAGAGACTTAGACTCCCACACAATAATAATGGGAGACTTTAACACCCCACTGTCAATATTAGACAGATCAATGAGACAGAAAGTTAACAAGGATATCCAGGAATTGAACTCAGCTCTGCACCAAGTGGACCTAATAGACATCTACAGAACTCTCCACCCCAAATCAACAGAATATACATTCTTCTCAGCACCACATCGCACTTATTCCAAAATTGGCCACATAGTTGGAAGTAAAGCACTCCTCAGCAAATGCAAAAGAACAGAAATTATAACAAACTGTCTCTCAGACCACAGTGCAATCAAACTAGAACTCAGGATTAAGAAACTCACTCAAAACCACTCAACTACATGGAAACTGAACAACCTGCTCCTGAATGACTACTGGGTATGTAACGAAATGAAGGCAGAAACAAAGATGTTTTTTGAAACCAATGAGAACAAAGATACAACATACCAGAATCTCTGGGACACATTTAAAGCAGTGTGTAAAGGGAAACTTACAGCACTAAATGCCCACAAGAGAAAGCAGGAAAGATCTAAAATTGACACCCTAACATCACAATTAAAAGAACTAGAGAAGCAAGAGCAAACACATTCAAAAGCTAACAGAAGGCAAGAAATAACTAAGATAAGACCAGAACTGAAGAAGATAGAGACACAAAAAAACCCTTCAAAAAAATCAGTGAATCGGCCGGGCGCAGTGGCTCACGCCTGTAATCCCAGCACTTTGGGAGGCCAAGGCAGGCGGATCACGAGGTCAGGAGATCGAGACCATCCTGGCTGACACGGTGAAACCCTGTCTCTACCAAAAATACAAAAAAAGTTAGCTGGGCGTGGTGGCGGGTGCCTGTAGTCCCAGCTATTTGGGAAGCTGAGGTATACCGGAGAACGGTGTGAACCCGGGATGCAGAGCTTGCAGTGAGCTGAGATGGGGCCACTGCACTGCAGCCTGGGTGACAGAGCAAGACTCCGTCTCAAAAAAAAAAAAAAAAAAAAAGAAAGAAAGAAAAAATCAATGGATCCAGAAGCTGGTTTATATATATACATTAAAAAGGAGCTGAGAACAGCTATTTTGTACACACTCATAGATTCCAATCACAGGATGTACACAGAGAATTCGCTTTTCAGGTCTTAGATTTAGCATCTGCTAGGCTTCTTGACTAGTCGAAAGCAAGAGGTGTGAGGTTCAATTCTGTTTCCTTTGGCTTGCCATGTCAGACTGTCTGCAGTGTTGGGACTTGTGATAAAAAACAACCAAGAGTAAGCAGTTAAGAGTTAAGGCAGAGCAGAACCCTCAAGATCCATACATTTGCTTCCTCCCAGTGGAGAGCCAGTTCTACCCACAATGCATGTCTGCACAGTTTTGGGGAAATACACTGATTTCTTTATTTGTCTTCCTGAATAATGATACTATAGGGTCTCAGTTAAAAATCACATTGGGCTGATTATCCCTTGATATAATTTTCTGAAATGCCTACAACCAGAGAAGGAGAGAGAAAAAAACAGAAAAGAGAGAGAAACTGACCAGAAAACCCAAAATACTATATGAATTTTGACTAGTTCAAATCTCAGTTCTATACAAGAACAAAAGAAAGGTGCTTCTAGACATTTAAGAACTTAGAAGGTGTTCCTGCTTCCTGGAAATTTTAGTGAAAGAAGTGCTCCAGCTGACAGAAAACTTCATTCAACATTAAAAACTCAAAAATGAGAAAAATATGTAAATGAATAATTCTTTATATATTGTAAATCACAATATTCAGTATCAGAATAAAATACTCAAAACAGAAGGAGAAAGGCCAAATACAAGACAATATTATATTATGATCCCAATTTATGGGCAAAATTTTTACTTATACATATTTACAGAAAAGCAAATTAAAAAGAATTACATCAGAATTTTAATAATAGTTATATGTGTCTAGAGAAGTAATGAGCAATTTTCATTTTCTTTTATATATGTATTTTATATTTCAGCATTTGTAACCTAAACACATTAGTGTTACACCAGAAAATAAGTGTTAAAAAAAGTACTAAATACTGAATGGAAATTAATCAATACTGATCAGACTTGAAAATTGTTATGTCCATACATCTTTGGTTGGGAATAGTGATTTTTAACTCTAAGGGCTATAAAAATATTTATTTAATCTTTCCTAATAATTATCAGTTCTTGCCTACCTAGTTTTGTAAATCAGGTTGGTTAACAAAACCAAGACCCATTTCCAGTGCATTTATTAACAATACATGTTCAAGTGCCCCATGGAGGACAGCCTTTCTTGAAATCAGGGTCATCTGGAAAAAAAGAGCAACAAACAAAACAGCCACCACCAACAGAAAACAGATGCAAACTAGATTTCTTATTAGCACCAGTCAACCAGTCAACAGCATTACTAGGCTGCTAAGAATGTTATAAAATATTAGTTATAAGTTGGTATTTTCACCACCACCTTAACTTTGTATTCAAATCTCTAATCTTCTTTTCCAATTTGCATAAATAACAGCTACTACTTAGGTACCAACCTTGCAGGCTCCTTTCTCAGTGGTTTATAGGTATTATTTCTATTCACCTCAATTCTGTGATGTACATTATCATCCCCAAAGTGAGCCTCAAAGAACCTATCTGAATTTGCCAACAACAACAACAACAACAAAAAACCCTTGCAAGTCAAGACTCAATTCTCTTTCCCCTTCCCTGCTAATTGAAATGTGCCCTGACAACCAACTTATTCTCCCACAAAATATCCATAACACCAGGCTCTGTGCCTTTGCCCAAGCCCTTTCTTCTTGTTCCCATTTCTAAATACAACCTCATTCAGGTCTTAATCCCAGAAGTCCTGCCACATGATGCCTTCCCAAACGCCCAAGCAGGGCTACAGACAAATTCTTTGTGCTTCCAAAATAGTTCAAACATACAGTATCTCTATCCCCATACCTAATGCATTTAAAAATTATTAGCTGTTTGTTTATCTGTTCTTTTTAAAGGGCCAGTTTTCTCCTGAAACTGTCAAATGCTTCCCCAAGTGATTAGTTTCTGAAGGTAATTTTAGTAAGCCAGATAATTGCAAACAAATTATTTTGAAGTACCTCTTTAAATTGCATGTTGTCAGAAATTGAATTTTCAAGTGTAATGAGTGTAATTGATTATAAGAGAGTGTTTCTTTGCAGATGATGCAGTAGCTGCCATTGCTGTTTGCAATACCTGCCAACAGGGAGGATTCGAATGTTTAAAGCATTTGAATGGGCTAGGAGAGGATGCACTTAAAATATGGAAGAGGTGTTGGCTCCCTCCACAGTTCAGGGTGCAACATCTGTCCTGAAATGATAAGGGTTCAATTATGCCCTAAAAGTGCCATAAATATAAACCCTTTGCCTCACCTGAAATGAGCAGCCACTTGAATGGAATTTTATGGACAAGTCACAAAATTGGACAGAATTTTGTGGACAAGCCTTTGAATAACTCCAACAGTGAGGCTGCTTCTTTCCTACACTAGAATAGGAACCCCCACCTCCCACCCTGATGTACAGGAACCAACACTGCTAGAACATGTTCTTACCCACCGTCCCTACCCTTCTCACCCAGTATACTGACACTGGGAGGGTAAAAATGTGAGATGTTGTGTTTGGGGAGAGGATGATGTGTTTTTGTCTGATGTGAAGGCCTAGGGCTTAGGCTGGTGGTGCTGGTGGCAACTTCAGGGCTTTGACCGAACTTCCATTCTTCCTTTGAATGAAACTATATGGTAATGTCTCTTTCCCTCCCCTGCCACAAGACTGTGAGCTTTGAGGGCAAGGATGCCTGTTACTCATCTCTGTACCCTGGGTACCCGGCACAGCCTGGCACACAGTAGGCATGCAATAGATGTTAGCAAAAACTGACTCTTGTTGAGGGCTCACCTCCAGGAAGCTCAGTTCCCTCACTGGGCTCCCAGAGCCACCCATGTATTTGTCCTTACCTTAAATCAGGCATCACAGTGTCAGACCCCTTATCTCAGGTTTGTGCTACCTGTGCACGAGGGCCTCTCTCCCTAATATGATCATGTAGAATGTACCCATCATGGAGGACATGCTCAGTAGTCATAAATGCACACATGAACAAAGGAATTTAAGCTTCCCACATCATACAAATTTCCACCCTTTTCTGCTGACAGTACCAAGGGCCACAATTTTTAGTTTTGATGATGTCTACTTCAGGGAATTTCTGTTTACCAACAATTTACCATCATCTTAGAAGATCATATATATGGTTTGAGCAATGAGTGAAGGGAAACTGAGAATATGAAAGGAATATAGAAATGCATGTAAGAAAATTAAAGCTCCTTATATCCCAACATAATGGCCAAGGCAAGGTGGCTATTAGCAGGTCTTTACTTAGGTAAAAGAAGAAATAAAAGCCTCACAGTTGTGCCACATGATATTAAGTGAAAACGACAAGATGGTTTAGCAGAAATCAAGAAATAATAACACCCATCTCCTGTAGAGTCTTCATACCAGAAAAAGGAGTTTAGTGCCACAGCATAAAGGGCATCATGTCAGGAGGCTTGCAGGTCTGCTGCATTTTATCATGCATTGATTGGTAGATATTATGAAGATCAAAAGATGGTAGATTCTAACATTCAGCAATTTGAATCTGCATCCTGAGCAACTGTGCTTTATTTGTAACACACATAACTCAGGGAAGACAATCTTGTTTTACAACTGGGTGCTGAATTGGCTTGGACAGGTCTGTGGCATGTTACCTTTGGGTACCTTGGCCCTCCATCTCTCCCGATTGATGTGCACCACCTCGGTCCAAGTAGCTTTAAAGCTCTTATAGTCAATGGGAATGACAGAACTGTTGATTGGGGCACTTCCCTCCGAACCAGAGCTCTTGACACCTGATCGCTTGGCATCTGATGAGCTGATGCTATTCAAACTGGAAAACAAAAATATCATACCAAAGAAGAGAGTTAGTGTTTGGAAAATGTCTGCCAATGAACTAGCCTGGGGAGGAGTGGTTAGCACTCATCAAGTTATTGCTGTGAAATTTCTGGGTCCTGAGGTTTATAATTATTCTATTTTCCACATATGACAGGTGGAAAATTCTGAATTTTCAGCAGGAAAAATATCAACATTGCAGTCTCAAGAGTCTCTATATTCTTCATATTTCTTCCTTGCTATTTGGCCTCTTCTCTTTTCCCAATAACCAGAACCCCCTCATGTGAATTTTCTCTGCTCTCTTCTCTGAAACTGACTAATTTGAACTGGGATATCCACTTAATTCTGCAGTTCACCCATCTGCTTCCACACTGACCACTTTTCCAAGTTACCTAGCAACTTGCTCCTCTTTCTTTCCAGCTCTACCATTCCCCTGCAAGGGTCTTTCTGATCCCAGTATACCAAAGTCCAGGGGAAGTGATAATTTCCTTAAATCGCTGGAAGAAGATGGAAACGTGGACAGCATGGGGATAGTGAGAGACTAGGTCATGCAAAAGACCTTATGGGTAACTTTGTAAATATTAGAAAGTACCATCTTTCTGGAAAATCTCAAAGAAGTAACTACTGCTACCAAGTGGTTAAAGCAATGACTGGTAGGAACACAAATTCATGATGGACTAGACAAGCAGAATATATTTCAGTCACTGCCTGAAGAGCTGTGGGGCCATGGGGACTCTGCCAGGGGCTCTGTCCTCCTTGTTAGCAAACTTAAGAGGGTCTATCCATCTGGAGCATCCCTGGGGTTCCCCTGTCTTTCTTTACTCCTTTTCCTGCTCTTTGCTTCTCCTTTTCCTATTCATTCCATTTCTCTTCTTCCTCCTTTATGACAAAGCCCAATGTTTTACAAGAACAAGGAGATTAATAGTAGTAGTAATAGTAGTAGTATATCTAATAAAGACTTTATTGTAGCTAGCACTTCCTCTGTTCTAGACCCTGTTGTAAGGTTTAACATAGATTAAATATCTTATTTAATCTTCCCAGCCACCTCTGAGTATTATAATCCACGTTTTCTCAGATGGGGGAAGTGAGACAATTTGCCTGCGATTGCACAGCTAGTAAGTGATGAGGTCAGGAGTTTTTAACTCTGGCATTCTAACTCTAGAGCCTGTACTCTTTACTGATCTACCCTTGATATAATGATGCGGTGGTAGGTGATTTCAAGCTTTCGATTCTTTTTCTCTACTTCATTCTTTGTGCAAACCTTGAAATGAATGTCAGTTTCATTTCTTTGTAAGTACTCTCGAGGAGTGGTAATGTCTTTGTGGAGTATTACATGAGCAAGGATTGTCTGGGCACAGCAGGTAAACATGCACCAAATGGGGTGGTGGAGGGGCAGCACCAGGTTCCTGCTGGTCATGATTTAGACCTTGGGCACCTCTTAACAGTTTAGCTTAGAGAGTACAGATAATACAATTTCAACTCCTCTGAGAAAAGGAAAGAGGCAGACAAATTTTTATGAGAAGGAGCTAAGGCAAATGTCATTATGACATACCATCCCCATCCCCAGCAAAAGAAGAATTCTATCCTCAAGGACAGGCCAACCTCACCCCCAGCCCTCAGGCTTCCCCACTGACCTTGAACGTCTCTGTCCTGTCCCGCCAGTTTGAGAGGTTTCATCAATTAATGGACTCACAATCTTCTCGGTCATGTCCGTAAGCACAGTGAAGGTGGGTTCCACGATGAAATCAATGAAACCTGGAGGGAAACGGCAATGCTTCAGAGTAACCACATATTACCTTGGGCCTTTCCATACTTTCCAGAAGAAACTGATCTAGAAGCTCCAGATCAGATTACAAGAGAATGGGTTGATCTTATTCACTTTATATATTCCTTGATTTGAATATTACATGTCAGTTTCATTTCTCCTACATAACTTCCTATGACTTTTCAGGATACAGTTCAATAAAGTACCTATGAAATACTCAACACCCACTACAGAACAAGCACTGTGATAGGAACTCTGTAAAAGACTAAGACTGAACAACACGACCTGCCTGAAGTTGTGACATTTGAGCTGAGCCCTTAAGAATGGGTGGAGATGGCCGGGCGCGGTGGCTCAAGCCTGTAATCCCAGCACTTTGGGAGGCCGAGACGGGCTGATCATGAGGTCAGGAGATCGAGACCATCCTGGCTAACACGGTGAAACCCCGTCTCTACTAAAAAAATACAAAAAAAACTAGCCGGGCGAGGTGGCAGGTGCCTGTAGTCCCAGCTACTCGGGAGGCTGAGGCAGGAGAATGGCATAAACCCGGGAGGCGGAGCTTGCAGTGAGCTGAGATCAGGCCACTGCACTCCAGCCTGGGTGACAGAGCGAGACTCCGTCTCAAAAAAAAAAAAAAAAAAAGAATGGGTGGAGAGGAAGATGTGGCTATTCACTCTGGGCAGTGGGAATGGAAAAAGCCAAGTGACAGAGATGGGAGGGTGTAAGATGTGTCTGGGGACTGACTAGGGAGTAGGGATTCTTTTGGATTTGTGGAAGGAAAGCTTGGGAAGGCAAGTTATTGACAGCTCTAGGAAGGGAGGCTTCTAAGTAGTCAGATAGAGGGTTGGGACTTAAGTAGACACGGGAGGCTCCTGGAGATGTTTGAGCAGCATTGTCATAAGAGTTTTTAAATGTTCTTTGGAAAGTTAATCTGGCAAGATAATAATGAAGAAAGCAGGAAGGGAGAAGGATGAGAAAATCATTTAGAAGCTATTGCAATTGCTAAAAAAAAAAAAAAGATAAAGAAGGCTGGAACCAGTGCCACTTGAAAGTGGAAATGCAAAGCAGGCACAGATACCCGTACAGCAGGAGGTGGTACTGCCTCTGTATGGGATCTGCCAAAGACACTCCAACAACAAAGCAGGGAAAACAGAAAATGGAAAGAGAATGTGGCCAAGAAATGACTGGGCTTTGGTTCATATATGCTAGACTTTGAGGTACAGGGGGTGCATCTAGATGGGAGGGGGCAAACAGAGTTGGAAGAAACAGAATTGGAAAGTGAAAAAGGGCTCAGACCTAGAACTATACCTTTGTGAGATCACCATGCTAGAGAGATGGCTGAAGTTGGGCTACAGAGATTGTCCTAACAGCTCAGACACCCAAATATTCTGTGACAATCAGGAGAAAAACTAGGAGCTGAAGCTAGTGGGGACGGTGGTAATTCCCTACACAGCCACATGAAAACTGGAAGGAAACTAAATATCAACCAGAGGAAATGCCCATTCTCCTTTGAAGGTCGTATCTGGAAATGTATGAATGCATATTTAGTTTTCACAATGGCCCAGGTAGAGGTAAAGCTGGCATTAATGCTGAGCATAAAGGATGTTAAAAGTCCTACAATGTAATTGACAAAACAAGAACTGTCTCAACCAAATATCAATAGTGTCCTGACTGACAAGGAAACAGTGATAGCCAAATGTGTATTATGGCTAATATAGTTTTGTAATTGTATATGTGTAGTATGTATTGTGTATTATGATTAATTATAGTGTAGTTTTAAGCTGAAACTAAAGTATTTGATGACACTACTTTTGCCTTTTTTTTTCCTGACAAACTAAGCTCAACATGTCCAAACCAGAACTAACTCATAAGATTCCCCACAACCTTTGTAAATGGAACCATAGTCCAACCACTTAATCTAGAGTTCTGCCTTTATCTCAGCTTTGCATTCAGTCAAATCCTTGACACCTTATGTGCCACCTCTCTTCTGGAGAGGCTCTGTTACTACCTTAGTTCTGATATTCATCATCTCTTCTTTGTAATCCTGTAGGAGGCACCCAACTGGTTTCCTTGCCTCTAATCTTACTGAAAATCCTCCAATTAATCCTCCATGCTACTGGCAAAGAAATCTTCTAAAAACAGGGTTGGCAAACTTTATCTGTAAAGGACCAGATAGTTATTTTAGACTTTGCAGGCCATATCATCTCTATCAAAACCACTTAACTCTGCCACTGAAGTGCAAAAGCAGTCATAGACAATATGTAAATGAATGCACTTAGCTGTGTTGTAATAAAACTTTATTTACAAGAACAGGTGGTGGGCCAGATTAAGCCCACAGGCTAAAACATAAATTTATATATTTTTAACCTCGCTTAAAATTCTTTAGATATGCCCTCATTTCCTACAAGAAAGTATAAACACATGCTATTATTAACACTACATAAAATCTGGGCTTGATACGTCCCTCACTACATCCTACTCCCTACCCAATGTTCTTGCCATATGGAAATGTTTAGAATTTGCTGACCATACTAGGCAGTTTTAAGTTTCCCTGCTTTGTATATGCTACATTCTCTGCCTGGAATGACCTTCTACCCACCCCTAGCTCACCTCCAACACAGATCACCATTTGCCCAAACAATGCCTACGCACTTCTTGGGACTCAACTCAAATATTACCCCTTAATAAACCTAATGGCTCACACACTCTGTTGTGTACCTTATTGTACTATGTACAAAAGTCTACCTTAGCATTATAATATTCTAATAGATTTTTGTTTTTGTAACATTTTGCCCATCACTCAATACTAGTTTAATGTGTTTGAGAGCAAGTACCACGTATAATTTGTCTTTGTTCCTATAACATCTATTACCATGTCTAGCAGTGTCCAATATATGAAGACTCAATATATATTATTTAAAAAGCATAAGCACTCAAAACAAAAGTAGAAAAATCCATAATTCTTATTGAATTTTCTTAAATGATTTCAGACTTTTCAAAGGTGGAGATCACTGACAACGTTTAATTCAGATAGGGCACTGGTGCCCTCTCCCATAGATGAAGATTTTTTAAATGTATATATTATGGTTATCAGCAATTCAAAAGTTATCCTTACCTAAAAAAAAAGTGCTTTAAAGAAAAGAAAGGAAGGAAGACAGGAAAGAAGGAAGAAAATATTTTGAAAGATCCATTCATGGAAGTAGATTCAACCAGGAAACGGGGCTGTCCTGAAAATGGGGCTAGAAGAAGCATCAGTGAGTAGAAATGCCTTGGCAGCTTACAGTGCTACACGCAGAATGGAGGGATGGAGTAGAATGGGCTTCCTGCCAATGACATTTGTTATCTCCTTGGAGAGTTGGGACCCCCTCTTTCTCTTGACAGGGAATGACAGAGACACCAAGAGTATCATTGTCCAATTCTCCCATGAACAGCCACATTCCAGGGAGAAGAATGGACAGAGTGGTTCCATAAATCCAATCAGGCAGAGCCATGAGCACAACACAGCAGAATGCAGCCAGTTTCCCAGTCAAAGAAATGCTCGGAGCATCTGTGCTTACTTCTACAGGCTTCCTGCTTTGGTGCTTCCTTCTAACCAAAGAGCTGGCAAACACGTACCTACTTGTGACTGAGCAACCATAGTGGACTTTCGGTCACACAGAGGAGAAAAAGGCAGCCCCAGTTCTGCTTCTCTGTCACCCTGGAAAAATAAAAGGTCATAGTAAATTAAGGAACAGTAGGCTGGGTCACCCAGATTTCATTTAGAGACTTCTGCCACCACAGAGGCCACTGGTCTTTATTTTAATTATTACAATTACATTATATAATAAGTCTTTATGGAGACTTCTTCTCTACATAAAAGACAAGAAAAGGCTGTAGCCCTCTGGGATCCAATAGTTCCATCCAACTACAAAGCTCATGCTGCTGTAAAGAAAGCCTCATTGGGCAGTACTATGACCTCCATGGAAAATAAGGCAACAGGAAATATGTCTTGTGGCCTACAGCCAGCACTGCAGGCAGAATTTCTGTGTTTTCCTAAGTCATCCTGGGTCAACCTGTGGTCTTTGTCTAGCTAGTGAACTCCTCCCAGATGTGGGCAGTGTTTGAAACTAAAATTCAAACTGGACTGATTGAGATTGATCCCCTAGTGCTACTTAAAGTCACACACACTTGGAGCAAGTGCTTCTCGGTTCTTAACCTCAGAGGTTAGTCCATAATGAAAAGTGGACCAAAAAGAGTCAGAATAAATCATTGCTTGTGTCTATGAAGTTAGACAACAATAAAACATAATTGTCCGACCAATATATTCTCAATCTTGCCAAAAAGCATCACCATAATAAGTACTATGAAAAGTCTAAATAATGATGGAGATGTTTTCTAAAAACTTGGGCCTGAGGCTTAATACTTGTCATACCCCCAGAGGAAAGGAAAAAAAAAATATGTCACCCTTCTTATAGTAGTGAAGCTGTGCTAATTCATTTTACTGGCTCAGGATAGTAGCTACTAACTTGTGCTTGAATCTCTTTCTCCTACCAGATGTGAGATAGATCATAGGTAAGTTATTTTCTTTCCATGCATTTCAGTTTTTATCACTTGTTAAATGTGGGATAGTAATCTCTACCTCATAGGGTTATAAGGATGAAAGAGAAAAATGCATGTAAATAAATAAAATGAACTGTTGTTTCCCAACAGGTGGCTCTAATATTTAAGGTCAAGATTCGAGAAACTTTTAGTGAATTTGTTCACCTAATACATTCTGATTATAATAAGTACTGTCAATAAATTAATTTAATAGCAAATAAAGGATAGTAACAACCTGCAACCAGGCCTGGTTCAAAACTGGATGATTCTTCCTTCTAAGGCATGCTACCGAAGAGAACACATGTTGGCTCAATGCAGCATTAACTGAAAGGACGGAAAAGGAGTGTGTGTCTAAGGAAATTCAACAGTGGGGTCACAATGGGAGCTGGGGACATCCAAGGGTTTTAGGAATAGTCCCTAAGTGGCTCAGTTCCTTCTGCACCCTCTTCCTATATCGACACCCCAGGGGACGAATGGCTTCTTTATTTAAGTACGCTCTACCGAAAACTACTCTCTCAAGTGGCATGATAAAAATGATTTCCTCCTGAGTGATTTCTACCTAGGCGAGATGTAGAAAAGGAAGTGTATTTATAACATAAATTCTAGTGATGTAGATGGTTTGGTGGGATAGTTCAGCTAAAACAAATAAAACCCTTTTTATTCCCATGTAGCAGGGATACAAATTGTTCTGTCAGTACATTTTAATGGGGAGGGTGTGAACACTCTCCATTTGGCTATTAAAGTATAAACACCAATTTGGATTTCATTATTGAACAATCACCTGATACTAAATAACTCTAATTCCATGAACTTGTCCATACCCAAATATACACATAATTTACATGCTTTGTATTTAATTGAGCTATGTAGACTCAACTAATAAAAGCTTATTTTTAAAACAGAGGTAATTGAATTCCCTTTGGAAAGCAGATATACTTATGAATTGGAAAAAAAACAGTGCTGATAATAATGTAGAGGAATAAACTTCTACTGATGAATCCAACTTGAGTGATAACACCATACTGTATGACTCTATAGCTATAGCTTAAAATTATTCATGCACTTTCCTCTTTATTGAAGAGGTCAACATTTTCAAAAGAGGGCAAAATTCTCTATTTACACAAAGGATTTTTAAAAATCACTCATTTTCTTCTTCCAGGACAGCTCAGAAAATTAAATATCATTCCTGCAGTAGGGGTTAAGATAACTCCAACTGATAAAGTCATGTAGTTGGCATGCAGAAGGAAGATAATGAATATCTGTTGAATAAATGAGAAGACTAATTTGGTTAGAAACACTCAAGTTCCTTTGGTCACTCAGACATTTATGACAGACAAACTAAAGAGAGCAATTAGGCAAGTAGCTGTTAACCAAACCTCTATTCTTCTCCTCCTCCATTTCCTGTCTACACAGCTAGACTCCATTGCCTAGAATCACTGCCAGTTAGTGCTCAATAACAGAAGAAGAGAAGGGATGCATTTCTGCCACAGTTCAGCAGTTCAGGCCTACAACATCTCTTATGCCTACTTCTCCATGCTTTCCCTGATTTAGTGGTTTGATGTAGACAAGCACTTTGGAAGCCAGGTAGATGGCAGGGTATGGTCTAAAATCATTGCTTATCATAGAACCACCTGCCAATCAAGAAACATGAGTCCTATACTTTACATGAGTGAGTTCAAAACTTCTATTTATGTGTGTTGTTATACATTTGGGGGTAGCTATATGTAGGCAGCAAACCAGTCAAAAGAAACAAAGGCCCCATCTGTATTGGAAGTTCAGAGAAGATGGCACCTGTCAGTGCAAGAGCTTCCAAAGACATTTAGGTAATATCTCAAGTGAGTCTTCTCAGAAAGAAAAAGGAAATGTTTGGGAAAGAAACAGAAGGATCAGGTTGAACAAAGCACAGCAACGTATATTCTTCTTTCTCAGAGGAGGAAGACACAAATATAACATATGAGAAAGGCATTGTGATGTTGGATTTAAGATAGCATAGTAAAGTTTTAGCTCTTTCAGAAATTATCACCTCAAAATGAGGAGGGTAAGAAAAAGAAATGCAATCACACATCCAAGTGAAAATCTGTAATCTCAAATCAAAACTATATGAGAAAGGGCTGCCAAATGCTGTAAATATCAAAGAGGAATGAGGCAAGATGCCAAGAGGCTAGGTAGAGAATAGACATTGAATTATAAGAGGCCCTACAAAAGTAAGGAAAAAGTCAAGGCATACATGCACACACACACGCACACACACACACTCACACACCACTTCATAGGACCCTCATAATAAACCAAGGACAACTCTAGATAGCTTGGAATACTACTGCTCTGATTGCCCTGTGGTACAAATCTGCAAATAGTTGACCCGAAAAGAATACATTTCACTCAAAGATGGTAAATAATAATAACAAAGTGAAGAAGAAAAGACAGGAGGAAGAGAAGGGGCAGAAGGAAGAGTACAAGGAGGAGGACAAAGAGATGATGGAGAAGATGTAGGGGAAGTGGAAAAAGGTGAAGAAGAAGAAGAGGAAGGAAGAGATAAATAAAAAAGAGCAAAGGGAGGAGAAGGAAGTATTGTAACATCAGCAGCAAAAGCAGGAATAGAGAACTTCAAACAGCAGATGGGGAACACTCATCAGAAAAATGGTGCCACTATTAACAGAAAGAAGCTCCTGAAATTATCAAGAACAAGGGCTCAGGGAAATGAGACCTAGCAGAGCATAGGAAAGATACTGAAAAGAGAAGAAAACTAGAACTATCACATTAATGCAGATTGTGCTGGAAGCGGCTCAAAGGAGAACTGAATTACTAAAAATAAAAAGACCAGTGAAGGCACTATAAACAAAAAGAGAAACAATAAAACAATCTGATAATTTCATAGAGAAAAAAGGAAAAACTCACCAACATGTGTGATAAATAAAAATGGGAAAAATACCATAGACACATTAAAAGAACTGTAAGAGATGTCTGCAAAATATAAAATTGTACAGCAATACAAAGAAAATGAACCTCACAGTTTTTACAACATGATGTATTTACCAACGAGGTGAACTTATACTTCTTTAAAGTCAATATTTCATCAAAAAGTACCCTGAGGAGGTGGCTTGGATTTTGTAAATTATGGTTATAAAACTGAAGATGTAACTTACTCTCTTAGCAAACCATGGAATGTGTGGTCCATCAGCACTGAGACTATGCCCTTATTTTAAAATGTAACCCAACTTTCCAAATGTAATTTTTAAAAACACTATAGTGCCACTGAGATTTCCCATTTGAATTGTCGAATTTAAAATCTATAGTTAAGAGCTGAGGCAACATTTCTCTTACATGTGTTACTTACTATAGCTTATGGCATCTAGGTTAAAATATTAAGTCAATGAAAATAATTTACTGAATTATAATTACAAAAAAATAGTTCCAGTGCAATGAGTTAACAGTCCCTTCCCAACAGGCAAGAAATTCAATATGGTTATTTTCATATTGCCTCCAGCACATTTTTATTTGAGTATATATATGTGCAAACAAGGTTTCCTTTATGAGGAAAAAAATGTTCATATGTTTAAGTAATTCATTTTTACTTCCTCATAATTAGAAAAAGAATCACTGTAATACCTCAAACTTATATGAGTTAGCAATTATCTATCCTTTAGCCATGGACCAAATACTCTTAGCTGTAGAGGGCATGACATGGTTTGGCTGTATTCCCCCACAAACCTCATCTTAAATTGTAGCTCCCACAATTCCCATGTGTTGTGGGAGGGAGCCGGTAGGAGATAATTGAATAACTGGGGGCAGTTTCCTCCATACTGTTTTCATGATAGTGAATAAGTCTCATGAGATCTGATGGTTTTACAACAGGAAACCCCTTTCACTTGGTTCTCATTCTCTCTCTTTGCTGGCTGCCATGTAAGACATCCCTTTGTTTTTCCTTTGTCTTCCACCACAGTTGTGATACCTCCCCAGCCATGTCGAACTGTGAGTCAATTAAACTTCTTTCCTTTATAAATTACCCAGTCTTAGGTATTCTTTATCAGCAGCATGAAAATGGACTAATACAGTAAATTGGTACTGGTAGAGTGTGGTGCTGCTGTAAAGATGCCTGATATGTGAAAGCGACTTTGGAACTGGGTAACAGGTAGAGGTTGGAACAGTTTGGAAAGCTCAGAAGAAGATAAGAAAATGTGGGAACATTTGGAACTTCCTAGAGACTTGTTGAATAACTTTGAACAAAATGCTGATAATACGGACAATGACATCCAGGCTGAGGTGGTCTCAGGTGGAGATGAGGAACTAGTTGGGAACTGGAGTAAAGATGACTCTTGCTGTGTTTTAGCAAAGAGACTGGCAACATTTTACCCCTGCCCTAGAGGTCTGTGGAACTTTGAACTTGAGGGAAATGACTTAGGATATCTGGCAGACACAATTTCTAAGCAGCAAAACATTCAAGAGGTGACTTGGATGCTGTTAAAAGCATTTCGTTTTATATAAGGAGTAAGGAAAGGATCCAGTTTCAGCTTTCTACTTATGGCTAGCCAATTTTTCCAGCAGCATTTATTAAATAGGGAATCCTTTCCCCATTTCTTGTTTTTGTCAGGTTTGTCAAAGATCAGATGACTATAGATGTGTGGTACTATTTCTGAGGGGTCTGTTCTGTTCCATTGGTCTATATCTCTGTTTTGGTACCAGTACCATGCTGTTTTGGTTACTGTAGCCTTGTAGTATAGTTTGAAGTCAGGTAGCGTGATGCCTCCAGCTTTGTTCTTTTGGCTTGGATCCTTTCCTTACTCCTTATATGAAAATTAATTCAAGATGGATTAGAGACTTAAATGTTAGACCTAAAACCATAAAAACCCTAGAAGAAAACCTAGGTAATACCATTCAGGACATAGGCATGGGCAAGGACTTCATGTCTAAAACACCAAAAGCAACAGCAACAAAAGCCAAAATTGACAAATGGGATCTCATTAAACTAAAGAGCTTCTGCAAGCAAAAGAAACTACCATCAGAGTGAACAGGCAACCTACACGATGGGAGAAAATTTTTGCAATCTACTCATCTGACGAAGGGCTAATAACCAGAACCTATAAAGAACTCAATCAAATTTACAAGAAAAAAACAAACAACCCCATCAAAAAGTGGGCAAAGGATATGAACAGACACTTCTCAAAAGAAGACATTCATACAGCCAACAGACACATGAAAAAATGCTCATCATCACTGGCCATCAGAGAAATGCAAATCAAAACCACAATGAGATACCATCTCACACCAGTTAGAATGGCAATCATTAAAAAGTCAGGAAACAACAGGTACTGGAGAGGATGTGGAGAAATAGGAACACTTTTACACTGTTGGTGGGACTGTAAACTAGTTCAATCATTGTGGAAGACAGTATGGCAATTCCTCAAGGATCTAGAACTAGAAATACCATTTGACCCAGCCATCCCATCACTGGGGATATACCCAAAGGATTATAAGTCATGCTGCTATAAAGACACATGCACACGTATGTTTATTGCAGCACTATTCACAATAGCAAAGACTTGGAATCAACCCAAATGTCCATCAGTGATAGACTGGATTAAGAAAATGTGGCATGTATACACCATGGAATACTATGCAGCCATAAAAAAGGATTAGGTCGTGTCCTTTGTAGGGACATGGAGGCAGCTAGAAACCATCATTCTCAGCAAACTATCGCAAGAACAGAAAACCAAACACCTCATGTTCTCACTCATAGGTGGGAATTGAACAATGAGATCACCTGGACACGGGAAGGGGAACATCATACACCGGGTCCTATTGTGGGGAGCGGGGAGCGGGCAGGGATAGCATTAGGAGATATACCTAATGTAAATGACAAGTTAATGGGTGCAGCACACCAACATGGCACAAGTTTACATATGTAACAAACCTGCACGTTGTGCACATGTACCCTAGAAACCCTAGAACTTGAAGTATAATTTTTTAAAAAAAGCATTTTGTTTTAAAAGGGAAACAGCGCATAAAAGTTCAGAAAATTTTCAGCCTGATGATGCAATCGAAAAGAAAAACCCATTTTCTGAGAAGAAATTCAAGCCTGCTGCACAAATTTGCAGAAGTAACAAGGAGACAACACAATGGGGAAAAATGTCTCCAGGGCATGTCAGAAACCGTCCTGGAAGCCCATCACATCACAGACCAACAGGCCTAGGAGGAAAAAACGGCTGTGTGCAGCCTAGGGACTTGGTGCCCTGCATCCCAGACATGCTAGTCATGGCTAAAAGGGGCTAGGTACAGTTCAGGCCATGGCTTCAGAAGGTGCAAGCCCTAAGCCTAGGAGATTTCTGCAGAGTGTTGAGTCTGTGGGCGCACAGAATTCAAGAATTGAGGTTTGGAACATCCGCCTAGATTTCAGAGGATGTATGAAACCACCTGGATGTCCAGGCAGAAATTTGCTGCTGGGGCAGAGCCCTCATGGACAACCTCTGCTAGGGTAGTATGGAAGCAAAACGTGGGGTTGAAACACCCACACAGAGTCCCTACTGGGGTACTGCCTAGTGGAGCTGTGAGAAGAAGGCCACCGTCCTCCAGACCCCAGAATGGTAGATCCACTGACAGCTTGCACCATGTGCCTGGAAAAGCAGCAGACACTCATTGCCAGCCCATGAAAGCAGTCAGGATGGAGGCCATACCCTGCAAAGCCACAGAGGCGGAGCTGCCCAAGATCATGGGAACCCACCTCTTACATCAGCATGACCTGGATGTGAGACATAGAGTCAAAGGAGATCATTTTGGAGCTTTAAGATTTGACTGCCATGCTGGATTTTTGACTTGCATGGGCCCTGTAACCCCTTTATTTGGCCAATTTCTCCCATTTGAAATGGTTATATTTACCCAATGCCTGTACCCACATTGTATCTAGGAAATAACTAACTTGCTTTTGATTTCACAGACTCATAGGCAGAAGGGACTTGTCTTGTCTCAGATGAGATTTTGAACTGTGGACTTTTGAGTTAATGTGGAAATGAGTTAAGACTTTGAGGGACTGTTGGGAAGGCATGATTGGTTTTGAAATGTGAGAATATGAGATTTGGGAGGGGCCAGGGTAGAATGATATGGTTTGGCTGTATCCCCACCCAAATCTCATCTTAAATTTTAGCTCCCATAATTCCCACGTGTTGTGAAATGAACCCGGTGAGAGAGAACTGAATCCTGGGGGTGGTTTTCCCCATACCATTCTTGTGGTAGTGAATAAGTCGCAGGAGATCTAATGGTTTTATAACGGAAAAATCCCTTTCGCCTGGATCTCATTCTCTCTCTTTGCTGGCCACTGGGTAAGACATCCCTTTACTCTTCTGCCATGATTGTGAGACCTCCCCAGCCATGTGGAACTGTGAGTCGATTAAACCTCTTTCCTTTATAAATTACTGAGTCTTGAGTATGTCTTTATTAGCAGCATGAGAACAGACTAATACAGGGTGATATTGCAAAAGTATTATCAAAGAAAGCACAATAGGGGGAGTGGAGATTTGGAGAACATCCTCCTACTACTATTAGAAAAACAGCCTTTGGAAAAATAGCTCAAAAGAAGCCCTTGGTGAAGGATGATTTTCCAGAGTCACCTGTATAGTTCTAGTTCCTCCCACACCATTGAGTCCCCTTTGAGAACTACTCTGGGAGGCTGAGCAATGACTCTGCAAAGAGAATTAACCATAAACTAAATAGGGTACCTGTTGACATACATATATAACAGCTCGAGGGTGCTGTGGCGTGTGTGTGTGCATGTGTGCATGTGTGCATGTGCACCATAGACAGAGTGAAGGAAATGCCTTGCATTTCCTAACGAAAGGGTCTTAAGAAAACATCTGGTCCAACCTCATCCTAAATCCCTCCCTCCCCCAACCCTCCCAACATAAATCATAGATAAGACCATAGGGAATTAGAGAAGCAATTTGATTAGACTCAGGCCATAAATCAGTTGAAATAAACTCCAATAAAGGATCTTCTGGCATTTGTTTAATGTGCTGTTAACTCTAGCCCCACTTCATTACTAGATAGTATGCACAGCTTCAGAAGGAAAACACACACACACACAGGTGCCTTCTACAATTTCTCCATTCAAACTCGAAATATAAGAGTAAGAATTATCACAAGAGCAATTGTCTTTCAGAACTCTAAATAAATAGCAAAAGAGCCCATCTCTTGTCAGTTTGCAGGATGAAGTTGTGACTCGTGTTATTAAGTAGTGTTTTATGGAATCAGAAGTCTCTGAATCCATGCTGTTGAACCTCTTTCTTGAATTAGCAAGAATTAACTGAATTAACTATATTAACTTGAATTAATTAATTATAATTTAGGTCCCCAAATCTATGTATCATGCCTTCAATCTCAGGCCCGCATGTCTGGAGGCAGATGTTTGAATGGCAGCACCTCTAGAGATAAGGTTAGCGCACATGCCTGAATTGGAAACATTTTGGCCTTGGTGCCAAGAATTTATTTCCCTTTCTGTTTCTCTAGTTCTATGCAGTTTAAAAATTTGTTTCTAAACAATTTATAATAATTAAAGATCCTGCCTATTCTTTTTTTGAGACAGAGTCTCTCTCACTCTGTCACCGGGCTGGAGTGCAGTGGAGTGATCTCGGCTCTCTGCAACCTCTGCCTCCCAGGTTCAAGCGATTCTCCTGCCTCAGCCTCCCAGGTAGCTGGGATTACAGGCACCCGCCACCACACCCGGCTAATTTTTATATTTTTAGTAGAGATGGGGTTTCACCATCTTGGCCAGGATAGTCTCGATCTCCTGACCTCATGATCTGCCTGCCTCGGCCTCCCAAAGTGCTGGGATTACAGGCATGAGCCACCGCACCAGACCAATCCTGCCTATTCTTATAGACAACACAACTCTGGAACTTACGATGTAGTGAAGTTTAAATATAATTGGAATAGTAGTTTCTAGTGATTTCCTGACCCCAAATTGCCACATTTGGTTTAGAATTTTGCATCATGGACTTGTCCACTAGAAAGAAACAACCCAACCAATTATAATAGAGACATGAGTTCAAGATTAACATCTTTATCCTACAGGGTGATGCCAAAGTAATTGTCATTTTGTCAAGCTACTAGAAAAAAAAGTAAAAGAACCCCTCAAATGACATTTTGACAAAAGACTGCCACAAGGAAACACTTTTTTTCCGCCAACCAGAAATGCATAGGCTAGAAATACCATAATGTCCTAAAAATCAGTATTTAGGTGAGACTCAAACATCACATGACCAAGAAGCAAAATAATCTGTGGAGTCCCCCTCCCCTCTCCAAAATTACTGTAATCTCAATAGTCCTTACCCTAGCATTACTGAGATACAAAATTCATCAAATATCCAGTGATGACAGCCCTGATGGAGAGAGAGCAACAAGGTACCTGTCTGAAGAACTCCTCCAGGAGTGACATTGTCCAGCGATGATGGAGGTCCCACGCTTTTGCTGGATGGCTAATATCTGCCGTATGCAGCATAAGGGATAAGGCTTTTGGCTTTTCAATGCTGTAAACCAAAAGCACCCAAACACATGATGACCACACTCTTCAGAACCTCAATAAGAGTTTTTAAAAACTTATTAAGTTTTTAATCTCTGTTGTTCTTCCATCTCAAACCCCACTTCAGTTAAATTGAGGAAAAGACATCATTTCATCCTACAACTGGGATACTCATTAACTTGGTCTCCATATTTACAGAATTGGACTCTCTGGACTCAAATCCATTTCTGGGATGACCGCATCCTTCAAAAAGACAGCAAGAATCCAAGAGTCACTGACTTTTATGTGTTGCCTCTGCATTGGGGATCTCTGATAATTTAGTTTCCCACAGGGAATTATTTTAAATTCTCACTGGGGACAACTGATACTACCTCTATTATTTTTTCAACCCTGATGAAAACATACCTCATTGTGATAGGTACAACTTTTATGCTTTCTCCTTCAAACATCACCATTGCATGAGAACACTCTATAAAGTTGTGTTAAAGGAGATGCTCTTTAAAGGGATAGCCACATGGACAAGGACCCATTTAAACACCTATACAAACACAAGCACAAGCCGCAAGCACACTTACGCTTCTGGCTGCTGCAGAGCAGTCTTCATTGCTTTGATTTGTTGGAAGTGACAAGACATATCCGTGGCCATCACCATTTCAATGACCAAGGTTCGAAACTCCCTTTTAGAGACAACCATGGAGGAAAAAGGATGGAAGTCAAAAATGGAAAACAAAAATCAGGTTTTTTTTTTTTGTTTTTGCCACTGGTAATCAAAATCAGTTAACTATTTCTGATATTTCTCATTTAATTTGGGTCTTTAAGGTGAGCTTTTTATTTGGAATAAATGAAAGCTAAGGATTAAGGAAATCATTTATGAGGAATATGATACATGGAATACACATACCATTTGGAAAATTAACTCACAGGAAAAAATTCAATGAAACTGAAAATTGTGTTAAAATGCTCTTTTCTCCAAATGAATACAGACTTTTAAGAAAGAATTAGCTTAAAAATAATCCTAGAAAGTAAATTGATAATCCATATTTCACGTTGGATACAGGTTGTCCATCGTTTTAAAAATAGCTTGATTTTTTAATAGAGTTTTAGGTTGACAGAAAAATTGAGCTTATAGTATAGCTAGTTCCCATATTACCTCTCTTCCTGCACAGTTTCCTTATTTTTAAAGTCTTGTGTTAATGTGGTGCATTTGTTACAACTAGTGAACCAATATTGATACATTATGTTAACTACAGTCCTTAGTCTATGTTAAAATTCACCAGGCACATTGCACACTTCTACCAGTTTTGACAAATGTATAATGCCGTGTATCCACCATCACAGTATCCTTACAGAACAGATTCAGCACCCTAAAATCCCCTGTGCTCCTTCAATTCACCCCTCTCTCTTTTCCCTCACCCCTGCCAATCACTGATCCTTTTACTGTCTCTAAGAACTTTATTGAGGTATAATTTACATAGAATAAACTGCTGAAAATTTACATAAATTGCAGAATGTAAGGAGTTTAACAGCTGAATAAGTTTTTGAAAATACCACTGTAATCATGATACCAAATATTTCCATCACCCTCAAATCTAGTCCCAGGCAAAGTTTGATCTGGCTCATGTCTATCTAAAACAGTTTGAATTTTCTAGTTTGATACATATGTATATAAAGTATACACATATATATTTAGTATATAATATAATATATAATATATTTCAAATTAACATATATATTTCAATATTTATATATTATATACACACATATTTAATACATACATACACATATTTATTATATATATACATGTAGACATGCATATATACACACATATGTACCATATATTAAATATGTGTGTATATATGTACATATACATACATATATACACAAATTATTTTAAAATATAACGGATAATACATATATTATATGCAGACATACACATTATATATTAACATAGATACTAGATATATACACACGTTTCTGTGTATATACATAGACACATACACACATACATAAAATACAAAATGTACTCTTTCTTTACTCAGCATAATGATTTACAATTCGTCTATATAGTGGTTCATCAATAGTTCATTTTCTCTTATTGCAGAGTGGTATACTATCATATCAGCATACCACAATTTGTAATCCATTTACCAGCTAGCAGACATTCGAGCTATCAGATTCTAGTTTGGGACTATTGTGAATAAAGCTACTATGGGTATTCATACATAAATCTTTGTGTAGACACATATGTTTTCATTTATCTGGGGTGAATACCTAGAAGCAGAATGACTGGTTTATAAGATAGCTGAGTGTTTATAAGAAACTGCCAGCCTGGCATGGTGGCTCACGCCTGTAATCCCAACACTCTGGGAGGCCGAGGTGGGTGGATCACTTGAGGTCAGGAGTTCGAGACCAGCCTGACCAATATGGTGAAACCCCATCTCTACTAAAAATACAAAAATTAGCTGGGTGTTGTGGCATGTGCCTGTAGTCCCAGCTACTCAGGAGGCTGAGACAGGAGAATTGCTTGAACCCAGGAGGCGGAAGTTGCAATGTGGTGAGATCACGCCACTGCACTCTAGGCTGGGTGACAGAGCGAGACTCCATCTTGGAAAAAAAAAGAAAAGAAACTGCCAAATATTTTTCAAAGTGGTTGTATCACTTCACATTTGACCACTAGTGTCTAACATTTTCAGTTTTTCTTTGCCTACTCTAATCAGTCTTTAATTTCAGCCATTCTTCTGATGGATATGTAGTGGTATCTCATTGTGGTTTTAATCTACATTTCTTTGAATGACTAATTATGTCAGGCACATTTTCATGCACTTATATTCCATTCGTATACAATTTTTAGGGAAATGTCTGTTTCAAACCTTTCTCATTAAAAAATTGAATCGTTTTCTTATTATTGAATTATAAAAGTACCTTACACATTTTGGATTCAAAACATATGTAAAACGTAAGTGTTGTGAATAATTTCTCCAATTTCTTGGCTTGCTTTTTTTTTAACGGTGTCTTCCAAAGAGCGAAAGGTTTTAATTTTTATGAAGTTCAATTTATCATTTAAAAAATGCTTCATGCTTTTTCTGTCCTATCTGAGAAACCTCCATCTACTTCCAAGGACTTAACTGTTTTCCTCTGGAATTCTTGCCATTTTAGCTTTTACGTTTAGGTTTATAACCAATTTTGAGCTATTTTTTGAATATGGTATGTGATAAGGGTCAAAGTTATTTTTTCCCTTTGTTCCAAAACCATGTGTTGAAAATATTTTCTTTTCCCCATTGAATTAATTTGGCACCTTTGTCATAAATCAATTGATGAGTCAATTTCAAAACTCTGAATTCTGTCCCATAGGTATGTCCATCTTTCACCAATGAAATGCTGCCTTGAATACTGTAACTTAAGCATGCTTTGAATCAAGAAATATGCGTTCTCTAACCTTGTTCTTCATTTAAAAAGTATTATTTTGCATTTCCATATAAAGTTTATAATAATCGTCACAATTTCCAACATAATTCTGCTGGAATTTTGATTAGAATTGTATTGAAACAATAAATAAATTTTGGAATATTTGACACCTTTACAATACTGAGTGTTCCACTACAAGATGACAGTATATCTCCCAATGTATTTAGGTCCTCTATAATCAGCAATGCTATGTAATCTTTAGTGAGCATGAGTTGCACTTGTTTTTGAAAGTTACTACTAGTTTATATGTTTTGTGCTGTTGTAAAAAATTATTCTATTTTATTTTCCAATGGTTTGCTGCTAGTCTCTCTTTCCCTCTCTCTCTCTATATATAGATATATGTATATATGCATATATGTATATGTATAATGGTTTTTACACTAACCTTGTATTCTATGACCTTGCAAAATTCATTATGAGTTCCAGTAGCTCCTTTACAGATCCTTAGGATTTTCTACCTAGACAATCATGTCATTTGTTATTAACATCTTAACAATGTTGATGAATGTAAGATCAAGAATCTTTGTCTTGCTCCCAAGTCTTAGGGAAAAAACATTCAATATTTCACCATCAAGTTTGATGTTAGTTATAGGTTTTTCACATATGCCCTTTATCCAATTGAGGAAGCTCCCTTCTGTTTCTGGCTTGCTGAGAGTTTTTATCATGAATGAGTGTTGAATTTTGTCAACAAATGCTTGTTATGTATCTATTAAGATGACTGTATGATTTTCTGTTTGTTTTTAAATATGGTGAATTCTTTTAATTAATTTTTGAATGCAGAATTAATCTTGCATTCCTTGGATAAGCCCAATATATGAGTCAGGATTCTCCAGAAAAACCAATAGGATATACACATATAAAGAAAGAGATTTATTATAAGGAAGCGACTCATATAATCATGCAGGCTGACAAGTCCTGAGATCTGCAGGATAAATCAGCAAGCTGGAGATCCAGGACACCCAAAATTGTACTTCCAACTTGAAGGCTGACAGCTCAAGAACCAGGAAGAGCCACTGTTCTCGTTCAAAGACAGGCAGAAAGAATTCTCTTACTTGGGAAGGAGTCAGCCTTTTAGTTCTAGTTAGGCCTTCAACTGGTTGAATGAGGTCCACTCATGTTAGGAAGGGCAATCTGCTTTACTCAGTCTACCCTCTTATATGTTAATCCCATCCAAAAATGCCCTCACAGAAACAACAGAATAATGCTTGACCAAATATCTGTGCACACTGAAGCCCAGGTGAGTTGACACATAAAATTAACTATAACACATGATATATTATCTTCTTAGTATATTGTTATATTCAATTAGTTAATATTTTACTGAAAATTATTATAACTATGTTCATAAAATACATTAATCTTTAATATTCCTTTTATGAATTTTTTTGCCAGGGTATTTTGCATAGTATTTCTTCCTTCTCTAAATAAACTTGCATAAGATTGTTATTATCTGTTCTTTGTATATTTGATAGAATTCACCAGTTAAACTATCCAAGGATGGATATTTCTTTGTGGGAATATTTTTGATGACAAAGTCAATTTTTTTAACAGACATAGGATTGTTCAGACTTTGTTTCATCTTGTGTGAGTTTTGGTAAGTTGTATTTTGCAAGGAATTTATCCACTTCATCAAAGTTGTCAAATTTATTGAGATAAAGTTGTTTGTAACTTTTTTTTATGTATTTCATATCTGTAGGATCTAATATTGGTACTTTGTGTTTTCTCCTTTTTATTGACCAGTCTAGACAGAAGGTTGTCAATCATGTTGCCCTTTTCAAAGAACAGCTTTAGCTCTGTTAATTTTTTTCTGTTTATTTTTTCTATTTTATTGATTTTTCCTCTTATCATTACTAATTTCTTCTATCCACTTTGAATTTACATTACTGCTTTGTTCTAGCTCCTGAAGTCATTGGGTTTGGAACTTTTTTCTTTCCTGCTATGAACATTTATAGCTGTAAATTTCCTCTAGGTGCTGTTTTAATAGTATTGCACACATTTTTAATATATTGCATTTTCATTCTTGATAAATTTGAAATGTTTCCTAGTTTCCTCTGATTACTTTTTGATCCACAAATTATTTAGAAGAGCGTTAATTTTCAAATGTACGAGATTTTCCTAGATATCTTATTCTTATTGATCTCTAATTTAAATCCATTAAGGTCAAAGAACATACTCTTAAAGCTTATGATATTTTAAAATTATTAAAACTTATTTTAAAATGTCCCAGCATGTGTACCTGAAAAGAATATGTATATTTCAGTTATTGCGTGGTGTTCTATAAGTATTAATTAAGGCAAAGTGGTTGATGTTGTTCAAATCCTCTTAGGTTCTTACTGATATTTTTGCCCAGTTTTTCTATCAACTGCTAAGGTAAGAATCTTAAAACCTCCTATGATTGTGAAAATATATATTTCTCCTTTTTCTCCTATCAATTTTTACATTTTAAATTTTGGAAGTCTATAGTTACCTAATACTTATTTATGATTGTTGTGTCTTTCTGATGACACTCTTATTATCAGAAAATCTCCTTTCTCTTTCACAACATCCTTTTTCTTGCAGTTCATTTTAGTTAATATTAATATCACCACTGCATTCTACTTATTCCTACTGTTTGGTACATTTTACATACTTTTACTTTGAACCTTTTAGTGTATTTATATTTAAAGTGTATCTCTTGTACGATTGCAATTAAGGCTTGCCTTTTTATCAATTCTAATAACCTTTTCCTTTTAAGTGGAATGTTTAGTCCTTTAACATTTAATGTAATTATTAATTTAGTTGGATTTGGGTCTAACATCTTATTGTTTGTTTTCTGATTGTCATCTTTGCTTTTTTCCCTTCACAAAAACTTTTCTGCTTGAGATATTTTTTGTATTATTTATTTTTTAAATTAATTTTAATTTATCTACTGCTAAATGGTCAATTTAAATTTATCTTTTGATAAATGGGTAAACTTCAACAATTTTTAGCTATTATGGTTAATATTTTTAGTGGTTGTTTGGGGATTACAACATACATCTTTAATTTTCTGTCTATTGTACAACTTTGTGTAACATGTAAAAATCCTGCAACAGCATAGGTCCATTTACTAACATTAACTGGTCTTTATGTTATCATTGTCACATGTATTACACCTCTCTACATATAAGCCCCATGAGATGGTGTTGTAATTTTTGTTTCAAATGGTCAAATGCACAATTTAAATAAATGAAGAAAAATGGTCTTCTATATTTTCCCAGATATTTATCATTTTATTCTTTCCTAAAAGTCTGATTTCACTATATCATTTTCCTTCCAATAAATATTTAGATTTATTAATCTAAAAATTAATAAAATATAAAATAACAAAATAATATTTTTGAAACTACCTCAATGAAAGCTCTAAAGAAATTTATTTAGCATCCTTTATAACGTGGCTCCATTAGTGACACATTCCTGTTGTTTTCTATTATCTGAAAATAATTTTATTTCATCTTCATTCTTGAAGTTCATGTTCACAGGATGTAGTATTCTGTGTTGGCTTTTTTTTTTCTTTTTAGTACTTTAAATGAATTATTCCATTGTTTTCTGGCCTCCATAGTTTCTGAAGAATAGTCTACTGTAATTCAACTTGTTCTCCTAAATGTAATTTGCCATTTTTCTTTAATTTTATCTTTGCTTCTTAGCAGTTTGACTATAATATGTGCCTAGGCATTTTTTCATCAAATTTATCCTGTTTTAGGTTTGCTGAATTTCTTGAATCTGTCTATTTATATGTTTGGCAATATTTGGAGACTGTTCAGTCATTATTTCTTCAAATTCTTTTTCTTTCCTATTCTCTCTCTTTTCTCTCCTTCTGAGACTCAAATTGCCCTTATGTTTGCTCACACAAAATTATCCCACATGTCCCTAACATTCTACTCATTTAAAACATCTTTTTCCTCTTACTTTTTCAAATTGAATAATTTCCAACTTTCAAATTCAAAAAATGAACTTTTAAAAGTCACTGTTTCTTTCTTCTGTCTTTTCTGCCATGCACTAAGCCTATGTAGCAAATTCTAAATGTAGATATTTTATTTTTTAGTTCTAAAATTTGTTTTTCATTTATATTTTCATTTTACTCACAAACCTTACCATATTTTATTCAATACAAGCACATTTTTCGTTATCTCACTGAGCATGGAAATAATAATTGTTTTAAAAGTCCAAGGTCCTCATCTGATAATTCTAACAATGGTTTATCCTAGAGTGTATATCTATTGATTGTCTTTTGCCTTGCTAAGAAATCATTTTTTCCTGATCTTTATATGTCACTTAGATTGTATCCTGAATATTATAGATATAAGTTGTAGGGAATCTGGGTTCTGTTATATTGCTCTGAAGATTGTTGATATTTTGTTTTAGCAGGCAAAACTTATTTAATACTCAAAATACAAACTCTGTACAGGTTCAGTAAGCAATATATCAGATATCGCTGGACACAGGGAAGGAAACATCACACACCGGGGCTTGTCAGGGGGTGGGGAGCTAGGGAAGGCATAGCATTAGGAGAAATACCTAACATAGATGACAGGTTGATGGGTGCAGCAAACCACCATGGCACATGCATAAAACTGCACTTTCTGCACATGTATCCCAGAACTTAAAATATAATTTAAAAAACTAATAAAAATGGTTTGAAAAAAATAACAAAAGGTGGCCAGGCACAGTGGCTCATGCCTACAATCTTAGCACTTTGGGAGGCCAAGGCCAGTGGATCGTTTGAGGTCAGGAGTATGAGGCCAGCCTGACCAACATGGTGAAACCCCATCTCTACTAAAAATACAAAAAATTAGCCAGGGCTGGTGGTGCATGCCTGTAGTCCCAGCTACTCGGGAGGATGAGGCAGGAGAATCACTTGAATCTGGGAAGCAAAGGTTGCAGTGAGCTGAGATCATGCCACTGCATTCCACTCTGGGCGACAGAGTGAGACTCGTCTCAAAGTAATAATAATAATAAAAGGTTTGAATATGGCAGAGAACAGCTTCACACATATTCAGATATATCATGGTTTTGAAGGATTTGTGTGAGGGCTTGTTTAGACAGCGTATAATCCTGGCTTCCTGACAATCTAGTAAAGTGTTCTAAAGCTTGCATAATTGCCTCTCAACATATTTTTCAAACATACGTATACTACTTCTGTTACATATACTTTTCTTATAGATTTTCTACTTCTGCTTAGCTACAATTTTGTCAAAAACTTAGCTACATAATTTGTATTTCCACTCTACTATAATCATAAGTCTCATTCATTCTTTCAATCTACAACTAGGGTAGCGAGGCTGACATAGGCAGGATCTAAACCCATAGTCACCTGGAATAAACCAGACATATTGGTTCACACTGGAATGCATTGCTATATATCAGTGCAAGCATACTTAGTGTTCATCTTTAGCTCTTGTTCTTATAAGTTGGTATTTGTGAAGTACCAGTTGTGAATAATTTGAATGTTGCCTCTGATTAAAAAAAAAGTTACAAAATTAGTGATTTAGCAAAACACAGGTGAATTTAGTATAAAAAATGGCCAAAATAGTCACTTGAAAATAAAGATTAGTGAAATCTGTTTATGTGCTACCCTTGTATATTTGTGTTTCTTATTCTGTACTAGCTTTATTATCTTGAAGAGAGAGTGAAACAAAAATATCTCAAAGAGAGAATAAAATCATGGAATAGATTATGTATTGGAACACCCTGATGTGGTGGAAACTTATTTATAGTTATAGCCCATAGTACCATGTTTTATTTCTATGCTATTCCCATCAAGCTACCATTGACTTTCTTCACAGAATTAGAAAAAACTACTTTAAATTTCATGTGGAACTAAAAAAGAGCCTGTATAGCCACAACAATTCTAAAGAAAAAGAACAAACCAGGAGGCATCATGCTAACTGATTTCAAACCATACTACAAGGCTACTGTAACCAAAATAGCATGGTATTGGTACCAAAACAGATATACAGACCAATGGAATAGAACAGAGGCCTCAGAAATAACACCACACATCTAAAACCATCTGATCTTTGACAAACCTGACAAAAATAAGCTATGGGGAAAGGATTCCCTATTTAATAAATGGTGTTGGGAAAACTGGCTAGTCATATGCAAAAAACTGAAACTGGACCCCTTCCTTACACTTTATACAAAAATTAACTCAAGATGGATTAAAGACTTAAAGTAAGACTTAAAACCATAAAAACCCTAGAAGAAAACCTAGGCAATAGCATTCAGGACATAGGCATGGGCAAAGACTTCATGACTGAAACACCAAAAGCAATGGCAACAAAAGCCAAAATTGGCAAATGGGATCTAATTAAACTAAAGAGCTTCTGCTCAGCAAAAGAAACTATCATGAGTGAACAGGCAACCTACAGAATGGGGGGAAATTTTTGTAATCAAATCTTTTATTATAACTTTTACTAATAGTTCAATTGCATGGAGGGTTACTTTTTTCCTGAAGTTGTGCAATGATTAATTGAATTGCTCTGAATTTTTCAGATGCTGGCTAAGTCTAGCATATTCCAATAAAATTTAAGTCAAATATTTCCATATGTTTTAATAAACTAAAGCTACATGGAAACTCTTAGCCACTCTTAATAAAAATCAGCCTCTCAGATTTATTGTTCAGTACAGTTTATTTCTCCGAATCCTTGAAAGATGGTGAGCACATAAATACCCAATAAACAGCTGATTATTTAATTAAAATATAAGGACTCTTTCAGTCACAACGGATTCAGAATTTTGTAAGGATTTGGATGATCTCTGCCTGCAAGGTTTGAAGTGCCTTAACCTATATTTATAGCTACAATGATTTATTGGCTTGCTATATATGACACAAAGTGTGGTAAGCATTTTAAAATGATTCTGTTGTTTATCATAATGTATTCCAACTGCAGAATAAATGTTATTATCTATTTTCAAGAAATTAAATTTTTAAAGATGTAAAGATATTGAGTCACTTCCCAAATGTCATACAGCTAGCAAGTGACTGAGTCCATATTCAAAACACAGGTATGTGCCTAAATTCATGCAACAGAATTAAGTGTACATAATTTTTTTAAGTGTCAAATAATTTCCTTAGAAAGTGTCAAAAGATTGATAAGAAGTCCAAATCAAATATAGGGTGAAAAACACATGTTATTAAATGAAAGACAAAATTCAGATTTAACGAATTCAGATAAAAGCAACACAAGTTTCCTAGAGTTAAAAAAAAAAAAGCAAATATATCAAAAGTGTCCTCAGTTGAACACTGTTAGAAGTTATTTTTCAAACTTTCTTCTTTGAGAATTTTTAGGACAACATCGAATTATTTGACTCAAACTGGTTTCACTTCCCAATTCATCAATAAAAAGCAATGTAAAGATGGCAGAATAAAGTAGTTATCATAACATTCTATAGATTTTATTTATAAACATTTGAATATCTGTATAAAGAAAAAAGAGAGAGAAATAAGACATACATACATACACAAAGAGAAGGTGAGTGTGAGAGAAAGAAAGAGAGAGAAAGCAATACTAATCAACATTTTAGGTAAGGTGTTATTTTCTCAAAAGCAGCATACTTCATCCAACTTCAGAGTTCCTTCCCTGGCCTCCAAATCTCTCTTTTCTCATCCTTACCTCCAGTCATCCTTTGAGAGGTTAATCAAAATATTCATTTCCTCGTCATCTTGCAGAAGGCGATAAGCTGCACTTAAATGGTGATTCTCCAGTACAGATCTGTCATTGTACAGAATAGCTGGATCAGACCTGAACAGAAACCAAGCAAAATTCAGAATGTTAAACAATTGCAATTTATTTGGGTAATTCTAACAGGCTAGAATGCACTACCACTTTTTCCCATGCTTAGAAATGATCTTTGTCCCCATGCCATTTATGTGAACCAAAAGCTCAACTAACACTACAAATCATCAATAGATGAATGTAGGGTATTTTAGTATCGGTACATGTGTGGGCAGAAAATATGTAAAATCCAGCCTGAGAACTCTCTTAAAACTGTTTTACAACCAGATCTCAATTACCTATATTAGTGGCAAAGGTGCTTTTTCTTTTTTTTTTTTTTCAAATATGGGTCATGTCAAACTTCTTTATATTTTCTGGAATGACATTTATTTTTATTTTTATTTTATTCAATGAATGCACTGGTTTATTTATTTCAGCTGTAAGTTTCAGAACACACATCACCTAGTAGCTACTATCTGTAAGCTACCTCTGATAGTGGCTTGATCTTAAAGTTTTTCCATGCAGAAACCACATGTGGAAAATTGAGAATAAAGACTATAAAGATTATAATGTCAGTTTTTAGTCCCTATCTCAAAGACCATACTATAGCTGAATGTCACTAAACACAGGACTGTATACTATTTTAAGATCTTAAATTTAATGAAAGCTTAGATTATTTGTTTCTCACCAAGGAAGCTGAGTTTCAGAGACTTAAAAAAACTTGTTACAGCCTTTTGGTGGCCAAGTGGCAGGGCTGGGATGAAGGCAAGATCTTCTGACAGCTGGGCCAGTGCTTCCCCAAGATAACTTCCACCTGCCATTGGCCAAACTTTGGGCAGTATCTATCATACCCCGAAACTGTTAGGCTTAACATTTTATTCATCAAAGGATTAAGGGCCTAGTCACAGACTTTGTTTTCTGAACAGAGATCACACAGGCTGAGATGCTTTGGATAAAGTTCTGTTGAACAGGGCCAATGTTTAAATTTTGTTCCAAACCAAGCTTAACTGAACACATTGGAATTTTCCCACTCCTATTGAGATAACATAGAACATTCAAATCCCGAGGTGAAAGATCTGCTGTTACATCTGTTGAGTAAGTTAGATACCAACTGATGTGTATTTTGTGACACTCTTTTCCAACTCCTGTAATTAAGCCATTTTCCTCTGAGTTGGGGCTGGTTTTGATCCTGGTCTCCAGGCAAGACCCATATATGCTCAACCCACCTATCTTTCTTGGGCAGGTGCTATTCACCATGGTCTCTATCCTCAGAGCAAAGGTTCTACCCACAGACACACATTAAACAGTGCTACTCTACGGAATTCCCTGTGTTAAAGACCTTGGAACAGAACCACAAAAAGCTGCTTTTCTGTGGCTGAGACTAAATAAGGAGGCAGGAAGGTGGAACTGAAGCGAGTAGCCGAAGTTCTTTTGTCTGCTTCCATTCAATTAAAATTCTCCTTCTGAACAGAGATCAGACAATATTGTTTTCTTTTGTGTACACTGTAATTAAGTGTTGAGTTCATTAAATACATGTAGATTGATTTAATGAACATAAACCTATCTAGAGTGTGCACCTGCTTTTTCAAGTGAAATCGGCAAGTATTTATTTGGTGTTAAACTCTCATCCCGCCCTGCTACATTCTTTCTCTTTGACTTACTACCTTTCACCATATCCTAGCTCCTTTTGATTACTATGTCAAGGATAATTAACTAACTCTACTGCCAGATTATCTCCAGTTCCACATCATTGTCTTAAGAGAGGGCAAGTTCTTAGGCTAGGAGAGGGCAAGGAAGAGTTTATCCTAAGTAGAAATGACAATTGACTGGTGCTATTGCCTGGAATTCTGTGCTGAGAGGAATACTCAGAATAAACCCACAGTTTAGTAAGAAAAAATACCAAAATCAATTAACAATATCTGTTACAGGTCAAGAGGTTCCAAGTGGGGCACTTGGACCCATATTTAATGTCTCCAATGGGAGGTTTGTGTTTACCTATGCAGTCAATTAGGAAGAATGCACAGGTTGCTCACGGTGAAGGTGGCCTACAGGAGACAACCTTACTCTCGGGGCCCTGAGACAGGGAGTGATGCAAGCACTAAACAGAGCAGATATGAAACCAGAGAGGATGAGAAGAGATCTCATGAGAATCCCAGAGATAAGAGGGTAAGATTGTTCAATGTTGTTAATGTCAACAAAAACATTCTAATCCTCACTGTCCTTATTCATTTCCTTTACGTGTCATCTGGCCCTTTATGTAAACTGCCCCATTTCCTGTTAGAAATAGGCAGAGTATGCACAGAACATACATAAACAAATAGCGAACATTAGAATAGAGAAGAAAAGGATATCTATATGAGATCTGAACAAAATAGGAGAATTAGGAGCAGATGGCTTCTTAAACTCTAAGTCTTGATTGAAGCTGACCAGACTGATCTCTCATTTAGAGGTTCATTATTTCAGAAACTCAAAATAGGAAAACTATGCAAAAGAAAGGTGACTAACACCTTTCTGATTTCTAAAACTGTCTCTGACCCCTCTTGCCTCTCTTCCAAATATTTCAACACCCTCACCGAGTCTGAATGTGGAAATTGTTGGTGGTTCCGGTATGCTCGTAGTCATGGATGGCAGCTGAGAAGATTATAGCAAAGATCTCCAGCTCCGTCAGCCAGTTCTGAAAGGAGATTACAGAGCAATCAGATGATCTGTTTCTTTCTCAAAGTCTTCAGCTTGCTGACAACACACCCACAGTGCTGCCTTTCCACCCTGCAGCTGATAAGCTATTGCCAAACACAAGTTTTCTGAGAGACAGAAATAAGTTATTTTCCTGTGAAGAGACTTGGAGACTTGTGATTTGAAAACAATGTGTTCAGCAAGGTTGAATAAGCTAACTAGTAGTTTTATCTTTTTCAAGAAATCAAAGAGAATGAACATGAAGACTTGAAAAGCCCTCATTGCATCCTCCCTCAACTTCTAAATAAAGTGCCTAGGTAGACACACACACACACACACACACACACACAAAATTAGAAATTTTAACACAACACCAAGAACGAAGAGTAATAGAAAAACCTAACGTCTGATTATAGGAGGAATATCCATTAGGAAGTGGGTAAGACAGATGGAAAAATAATACTTGGCTTTCTGCTCTATGCATGCTGATGATGTTTGAAAGGACTTCTCCCCATCCACACCATCAACACTGGCTGTGGGTCAGTGGTTCACAAAACGTGTTCCTTGGACATGCAGATGGTGTCAGCTGGGAGCTTGCTAGAAATGCTGGCAAATTTTTCAGCCCCACCCCAATCCCACTAATCAGAAACTCTAGGTTGTGGCCCAGCAATCTATGCTTTACCAAACCATCTAGATGGTTCTGATGCACACTAGAGTTTGAAAACTACTGCTGTGTTTCAATCTTCCTTAACTGACTTCCATTTAATGGACTCTGTGGATTTACTTCCTATCGCTTCTGTAAACGGTCCTGCCCCATGCCCACACGACAGAATATGCCTGACTCTGGCCACCTTCTCATATCCTTTGCTCACTTTTGTTACTAGTTAAATTCATACTTACATGATTCAATATGGTTTATTCTAAACTGCATTTTAATAAATTGTATTTGTTATTATAATTATGTAATTAAATATGACACAAACCAATAAAATATGGACACAAAATTGGAGTTGTTATTTCTGTAGAAACTAAGTTTAATGCTTTGGACAGTCACTAAAAGAACTGCTGTCAAAATATGTGTGACAACTGTGAAAGAGCAGAAAACATTTACAGAAAAGTTAGAGAGCTTCTGCACTCAGTTTGCTTCAGGCACATCTTTAAGTTCCCATTTAACTTTCAAGAGATGAGACTAGAAATCTTAGATAGGGGCAGGGTTGATGTAAGACAAATGTGAGTATCCAAACTGGTGAACTCATAAAAGACCTGCGGTCTGAATTAAAGATTAGTGCATAAAATAGATTTATATAAGTTAATGCAAAATGAGTTAAAATGAACCTTTAAGTGTTTCTAATTCCCCACTTAAGCCGTATCTTTCAATTTACTACTAATTTTGGAGAATTATTGCCTTCTTTAAAAATCGGTGAGGGGAAAATAAACAAATGACATAGAATTTATGAAGAATACTTCAGAGTTGGGGCAAACGTGAGCATAAACATACCTCATTGAAAAAGAAACCACTGTATTTTTGAAAATGATTCCTAACAGAATCCAGCATGAAATGTCAGGAAGTTTTCTGGCGTCTTCAATAATATACCTCAAAAATACAAATTGAGGTACGTGGAATGGAAAGTCAAAGAGAAAACAGACTAAGATGAAAATCAACAAAATGAGATGAAAAAAAGATGAGCAAGATAAGGAAAGATTGCAAGAAAATCGAAGCTGCAAAACACCTTGTAAAGGCAGCAGAGAGCCTCCTCATCAGTCTCTTCATTGTCTTGGGGGCCCACAACGTGGCAGGCATTATGCTAGGTGCTTTTATATAGAAACTTACGTAACTCTCACAGCTCCGTAATCATAGGTACTGTTGTTATCCCTACTTGACAGATAAGGAAACAAGCCAGGGTGAGGTGCAGAACTTACCCAAGGTCACGTAGCCAGTCATGTGACAAGCCACATACCATGCCTCCAGAATTCTCACTCGTAATCTTACATTGTATTTTCTTTGGATCATTGTTCATGTATTTATCCAATTTTTCATAAAATTATATAGGCATAATTTTATATTGCACATTTTTCTTGATATTATCCATACATATATTACATATGTAGACTTTTTTTTCCATTTTGGCATTGTCTTTCTTTTCTTCCCTAATATTTTGTCCCCACCCATCTGTCCCCGGTTCCCTCTACCTCCTCTCCCACATGTATCTCTTATTCTAAGGTCATGTAGCGTTAATTTCACATTTTAAAATAAGATTATGAATGGGAGACAGTGTAATATCTAAACAAATCCTAGTCACAGAACATCAGCACAGGCAGCAGAGAGCATCTAAATAACAGTATAATTACAGTTTTCACATTACAACTATCAGTGACGCTTCCCTCCTTACCCAAATAATTGAACAAAATCCTATCTTAGGTATAACCTACCTCTATTAAATCAAAAACAATGAATGATTAAACAGGCATTCAACAAAAACAACAACAAAAAAAACAAAACCATTGTCTTTAAAACTCATTTTAACACCTTAGTTTTTCAACAAACACCATGCATGCTTAGAATAAGTTATGCTGCTTTGGGGATAAGAAGAAAGAAAAGTGGTATCTGGGAGAAACAGCTTCACAGAGGAGAGAGATGTTTAAGATCGGTCTTGAAAATTTGACAGAGAAAGAAGTGAAGGTGGGCATTTTCAGAATGAACTAAATGAACAAGTCCCATCAGCAAAAGCATGTTCATTTCAGGTAAGAAAATGATGCCCTTGACTGGAGCAGGAGTGAAGGCTGATTGAGGCCCTATGAGGTCAGGCATTAGAAAACAGAGTGAGTGAGGAATATAAACCAGATTCAGCAGGCGGTGAAGCTCACGCAGAAAAGTCATGCAATCAGCTCCCTACTTCAGGAAGGACATTTGGACAGGAGGAGAGAAGGGAGATATAAAAGCATTTTTGTTGTTGTTGTTGTTTTTAAACAGGGTATCACTCTGTTGCCCCGGCTGGACTACAGTGGTGCAATCTTGGCTCACTGCAACCTCTGTCCCTATGGCTCAAGCAACCCTCGGACCTCAGCCTCCCAAGTAAGGGCTGGGACCATAGGCACCCACCACCATGCCCAGCTATTTTTTGTTTGTTTTTTTGGTATTTTTAGTAGAGATAGGAGTCTCACCATGTTGCCCAGGCTGGTCTCTAAATTCTGAGCTCAAGCAATCCGCCCATCTGGGTCTCCCAAAATTCTGGGATTATAGGCATGAGCCACTGTGCCTGGTCAAAAGCAGTATTTTTAGATTGAAAAGTTCATATAGGATGTACAGACAGTGTGGAGGTAGAAGTCATATGACTTAGCAATTATCTGACTTTTGCAAGTGGTAGGAAGACCAGATGAGGTTGCAGTCGAGGAGAACAATATGTTAGATGACCTCAACACTCCTGGCCTCACTGAATGGCTAACAAACCCCTCAGGTGGTATTAGATAGCATCATTAACAGAAACAGAGAAAGTAGGGGAAGCTATTTTGGAGGAAATTGAGCTTCCTATTTTAATATAGCTCAGATTTCCTTGCCTCTTCCAAATAAACTGCTGTGAACCCAGAAGGTTTTGTGTCAACCCATAAGAAGTCAGAAATTAAAGTCCCACTGGCATTTTATTCCAGAATTACCAATTAGTGGCAAGGTACAAGTCACATATGCTACCAGTATTTTCCTATCTACAAAATATGAGTGTCACAACTGGTTCATCTGAAAGGATGCTTTGACAACCGGTAATAGGGGATCTTGAGTTTTGCTATGTATGACAGCAAGAAAGCAAGCCACTTGTTCCTGCATACAGGGGCAGATGAGGAGATATGGGGTACAACAGCCCAGAGGAAACCTGAAGGAAAAGGACATGGCCAATTTCTCATTGTTAGAGGAGATACTACTAGCAAGTTGTGACTTTTCTAATGTGAATGATAGAGTTTCTTTAGTAATCTGTTAGTTTTCCATGCTACCTTAACAAATGCTCAGTCTTGGAGGCTTAAAAAACACTTCCAGGCCTGGTGTGGTAGCTCACACCTATAATCCCAGCACTTTGGGAGGCCGAGGCGGGTGGATCACCTGAGGTCAGGAGTTTGAAACCATACTGGCCAACATAGTGAAACCCCGTCTCTACTAAAAATACAAAAATCAGCCGGGTGTGGTGGCAGGCACCTGTAATCCCAGCTACCCAGGAGGCTGAGGCAGGAGAATCACTTGAACCCAGGAGGCAGAGGTTGCAGTGAGCTGAGATCGCACCACTGCACTCCAGCCTGGGTGACAGAGCGAGACTCCCTCTGTCTAAAAAAAAAAAAAAACGCTTCTGATTATTTGCACACAGTTCTGCCAGTCAGAAGCCCAGCCCAGTGTGGATGGGTTCCCTGGTCAGGTTATCCCAAGGCTGACATCAAGGTTTGGAAAGGCCTGTGTTCCTTTCTGGTGGCTCTAGGGGAAAATCTGCTTCCAAGAATATTCGGGGCATTGGCAGAATTCATTTCCTTCTAATGTTTTCCATGGTTTCCCTCTTCACCTTCAAGCTGGCAATGACTGTTGGGTCCTTCTCACACTTGAAACCTCTGATTTCAGCCATACCTCCTTGACTTTGATGAACTTGTGTGTTTACATTGGGCTCACCTGGAAAATCCAGGCTAATCTCCCTATTTAAGTTCTTCTGATTGTTAACCTTAATTGCATCTGCAAAATCCCTTTTACAATCCAATGTAACATATTAATAAACACATGTGACACCAGAGAACAAAGGTTGCAGGAGCCAAATTTCTACTAATTACAATCCCTAATAAAATTATTTGGCACTCTTCAAACAAAATGTAATTTTGATATCCTTAGTCTTTCCTGTATTAATTATGGTCATGTCATAAACGACCAAAAAAAAAAAAAAAATAACAAGATACGCAGCTTCTCCTTTCTGGAAAAAAAAAAAAAAATAGACAAAGGGAAGATTACTGCCATCTTGCTTGACAAAAGCAAGGAAAGCCGGGCGCGGTGGCTCAAGCCTGTAATCCCAGCACTTTGGGAGGCCGAAGCGGGTGGATCACAAGGTCAGGATATCGAGACCACAGTGAAACCCCGTCTCTACTAAAAATACAAAAAATTAGCCGGGCGCGGTGGCGGGCGCCTGTAGTCCCAGCTACTCAGGAGGCTGAGGCAGGAGAATGGCGGGAACCCGGGAGGCGGAGCTTGCAGTGAGCCGAGATCGCGCCACTGCACTCCAGCCTGGGCAACAGCGTGAGACTCCGTCTCAAAAAAACAAAAAACAAAACAAAAAAAAAACAAAAGCAAGGAAAGTGGCAAAGGGATAGTTTTGGAGTTTGAAAACTTTTCACCTAAATCAAAAAGTAAACTAGAACTTAGAGTCAAAGAACATCTATTCAATCAATAGATAATTCTTCAATTTATTTCTGTCTAAGGATTTTCTCTTGGAAATGAGCAAAATAATTCTGAAAGGATCCAAGTATCTTCTAGGCACTTAAGTTAAACAATAATGAGTAATACAAACAGATTACAATGTTTTACATTTACAAAGTATTACTGTTGATGTTGAAGCCCAGACACCACTTTATCAATGGGTTGTTTTGATTCTCTATGTGTCTTACAATTTATAACACTGAAATGATTTAAAGCATTTTCTCCCTCTTGGTTTGTAATGAAAGGTTAGAGTCACAGTATGTTCTCCATTCATCAGAATGCTCCCCACTGTTTTTGTAAGCTCACAATGAAAGAAGTTTGTTTTGAGCTACATTTCAAAGAGAGAGTAGGTAGGAAATAGTTTCTATATTTAAGAATCATTCTAAATATGGCCTGAATTGATCATGGAAATTCAACAGCAAATGGAAAATGAGCTCATTTAAGAATAGCATGCAGTAAATCGTGATCACTGCTATGATACAACATTTATGTTAATGATAACTTGTACTGGCATAAATGCTGGGTGTTTTTGGTGAGAGATGAAGAAGCTGCGCATGATTCACTTTTATGTCCCCAGACTATATTCTGCACAATAGGTATGTTGAATAGATGAGTTCAAAGTGCATTTTTACATCCATTTTCATCCTCATCACAATACCTGGAAGTAAGTGCACATGAGGATACTGGGGTGTAAGAATATAAGAGGCTTTTTTTTTTTTTTTTTTTTTTTTGCCAAAGGCATATTGTAGAAGCATGCCTAATATTCAAATGCACAACAGTCAGAGCTGGGACCAAATCCTGGCTCCCATACTGTACTCAGTTGCTTGGGCTGCCATAACAAAATAACACAGGCTAGGTGGCTTAAACAACAGAAATTTATTTTCTCACATTTCTGGAGGAGAAAGTCCAAAATCAAGGTGTCAGCAGGACTGTTTTCTCCTGAGACCTCTCTCCTTGCCTTGCAGATAGCTATATTCTCTCTGTGTCCTCACAGTGGATTCTTCTCCCTGCAAGTGCATGTCTGTATTCTAATCTCCTCTTTCTCTAAGAACACCAGTCATAATGGATTACAGCCCATCCATATGACTTCATTTTACCTTAATATCTCTTCAAAGGCCATCTCTCCAAATACAGTCCCATTTCAAGGTCCTGGGGACTAGGACGTCAATATATGAATTGATGAGAAATACAGTGTAGCCCACACAGCTACTTTATAATAGAATAATTTTAATTTCTATGAATTAGAGGTTTCTCTTCTTTAAAATAAGAATAACATTACTTGTAATGGGAATCACTTTTGATTGCCCAACTGTCCTTTTTTTCCTTACTAACAATGTCTCTGATTTTGTTTGAGATGGCAATGTGTCAGACTTCCCTATGTATTGCAGTGGCCATGAGTCACAGGTCTGGCCAATAAAATAGATGCGAAAGTTGCTGGTTTGGATTTCTGGATAGCTCTTTAAAAGTGGGCATATTTATTTGGTTTCCAACTTTTGTGCTTTGTATTCTCCCTTATCTTTTTACCTGGATTTGCAAAGGTACATCAGCCATTTTACAAGCATAAGGACAAAAGCTACAGTCAAAGAGGTGGGAAGGACACTGAGAAGGCTGTTGCTGATGAAGAGCTGCCATGCCCTCCCTAGAAGCCTCTTTGAACAGACCACACAAATACAGAGGACACCCACACCCCTGACCCATCTAACCCACCTGGACATGCACTTACAAATATGTTCCAACAACCAAATTTCACTTGACATTTTGAGGGAAAAAAGCCAATAGTGTAAGAAGAGTCTCATAAACAAATAGCATATTCCCCATGAGTTAAAAGAGATAATTCTATTTTTAAAAAGACTTCTAAAAGAGGTTTTCAAAATGTATAGGTATATTCATAAATATGTAAGGTTGCTAAGACAATAGCACATTCCAAGGGCAAAAAAAAGAGGAGCTCCTGAAATTAAAAATATTGCTAACTAAAAATACTAAACAAACAGATTGAATAACTAGAAGAACATATCTGAAGGCCAAACTGATAATGTGGAAGACAGAGTTGAGGACATCTCTCAGGAGGTATCATTAAAATACTGAAAGATGGGAAAACATGGGAGAAGCTAAGAAGTCTGAAGATGGATTCAGAAGGTCTAAGAGAAGTGCCAGAAGCAGACAGAAGAGAAAACAGACAGGGAGAAATACTCAAATAAATAACAGAAAGTGTTTGGCTTTCTTCTTTTCAAGCACATAGTAGGATTAGACTTTCTGGCCCCTTTATGGTTGGGAGGGGCTGTGTGAGTCATTTTGGCCAGTGAGTTGTGAGCAGAAATGATGAGCAGAGTTTCCAAGCCATAGAATTTAAATACAGATATAGGAAGACCAGAGACCCTTTCTCTCTACCATAATGCCTGACAACACTCAGGAGGGTGACTGTTCAGAAAACCTAGGCCCTGGAGTGAGAATGACACAGGCAGATTCTTTAACTCACTGTTATGGGGGTGAAAAAAACCAGACATTATTTCTAAACCACTGAGATTTTGGAATTGTTTGATCCTGTAGCAAAATATAGCCTACCCTAAGGAAAACACTCCAAATGAATGCAAACCTTAGGAGTGAAGAAGATGTATTCTCCCACTAATATGTTATCTTATGTTATTTTTGAGAAAGTCTGTATATAAGATCATACAACTAAAAAGCAATCACAAGTTTTGAAATATTTTACATATATGACAAGTGTTGTTAGTCATGATTACTTATGTTTAGTAATAATAATAACTACCATTTACTAACATTCCACTGCATGCTAGGCATTACATAAACATTTTCATTAAAAAATGTTGAGAAATTCAAACATTTTTTCAGCAAAATATTAAGTTCTCAGGAATGGAGATGTCATAACCAAAGAAAATAAAAGTGGTTAATATGTAAGGAAAATGTTTAATTTACTAGTATTAACAATAAAAAGTAAAAACAAACACGCACATATGAAACTTTAGTGGGGAAATATTGCTATGCAAGGAGGGTAACCACATTATCATTTACAGGGGTGAAAAAAATGTTAACTGTTTAAGTTACAGAATAGCCCAATAATGAACTATTAGATTTTCTTACCATAATAAATATATAATGACCTAGGGAAACTATCATAATATATGATTATTGACTATATATTATATATAGAGAGAGAGTCAATAAAGTATTAGAGGCTTATTTATCCTGTTTGTTTCAATAAATCCCAGTATTATAGACTTATTTATCCTATTTGTTTATATAGCCAATATCCTATAATGGTACAATATCCTATAATATCCTATATTATAATATAGAATATATTACATATCCTATAATGTAATATAACTTTAATAATTTAAATAATATAAAGTTATATTATATTATAGGATATATGATATAATGTTACAATATCCTCTAATCTTATATCCAATATCCTAAAATGTTCACAGCTCACTTCACCTAAGTAATGGTCTCACAGAGAAGTAATTTTACAAATAAAATTTAAACAATTTGTAACTGTTTAAGTGATAGGATGACCCAATAAGGGTCCATAAGATGGTCCCACTATTGGGATGACCCACTAGTATTAACAAAAAAAAACTTCAAACAATATAGATATAAAGTTCCCTTTGACCACCACTCCAGGATGAGAATCTCCCCAGAGGTAACCACTATCTTCAATTTACTGCTTATGTTTTTAGATGTTTTTCAATATATTTTCATATATATCTATGTGCATATACATGTGCTATGTTTAATAATATACATCATGTAGAACATATTTTTCTAAAACTTTTTAAACTTAATAATACATCTTGAATTTCAGATATAGAAATCTATGGTATTTCAGAGTTCTAACTCCCTATTGATAGGTATATACTCGGTAATTGTTCACTATGGCAAACATTGCTACAATGAATTTGACTGTTTAAGGCCTCTGTGGGTACACTTGGAAGTGCTAGAGCATTGGTATGTATATTTTTTCTTATAGCAATCACTGCAAAATTGTTTTCTTACATGACTATACTAATTTACCCTCAGATGAGCAGTATATGAGAATATAATTTCTTCTCAATCAGTGGTTCTCAACCTGGGATTATTGCCCCTCCAACCAGTGGTTTATTTGGCAAGATCTGGAGACATTATTCATTGTCATAACTGGAATGGGGAGTGGTGATACTGGCATCTAGTGACTACAGGTCAGGCAAACTGCTACACTTCAATGCATAGAAAAGTGACAAATAATTATCTGTCCCCAAACGTCAACAGTGCTGAGGTTTAGAAATCCTGCCCTGCTTCCTAACCAAGTTAATATTATCAAACTCAAATTTTTATCCATATGCATATAATGGATTAAAATTAGTATAAGTTTATATATATTTGGACACTAATGAGTGGTGCATTTTTCATATTTCTTTTATCGATTAAATGTATTACCTTTTCTGTTAATTGCCTGTTCATATTTTTTGACTGAATTTGTGTCATTTTCCTGATTCATTTATACAATCTGGATCTTAATCTATGTTCTCTATGTATTTTCTCCAAATGCTTACTTCATTAATTTGTTTATGATTCTTTTTATCCTACAGAAGTTTTTAACTTTAAAATATTCAAATTAATCAATATTTTGTTGTACAACTCTTGTGTTTCAAAGCTTAATTTTAAAAAGAACGTCTTTTTTCAAGGCTATAAACATATTCTCATTTTTTCTTCTAATATGATCCAATTTTTACTTTTGTATTTACATCTTTAATTCATTTGTCAGATTTTTGAGGGGTGAATGACTCAAAGTAGAATGAAAGCATTCCGTTTTTTTCTAAATAAATAGCTGTGGCCAAAACGTTTTCTAAACTGGGTAATTTTCCCCATAAAGTTGTCTACAGTCAAGTTTTCATGTTCTCACCTGCAATTTTTTCTTCATTATACTCTGATCAGTGTTCCATTCTCGCCAAACCACTGAGACAACTCATGTCAAGGTCAACAATGACTTCCATGTTGCCAGAGTGAATGGTCACTTCTCTGTCCTTGTCTCACTTGACCATCAGCATGTCCCATGCAATGCACCACGGTCTTCTTGAAGAATTCTCTTTCCATGGCTTTCATGGCCCCAAACTCTCTTGGTTTATACCCCATGTCACTGGCCACTCTTTTTTAGTTTCTATTGTTGGCTCTAATTCTTTGCCTTCATTTTGATCTTTGGAGTGCTCCAGGACTCAGTTCAGAGCCCCTTCTAACTATCTATTCACTCTCTCTTTAGATCATCTCATTTAGTTCCATGTCTTCTTATACTATTGATATGCCCAAGACTACCTAATCTACATGTTTATCCCCAACCTCCCCTGGAACTCTAGCATCCTTTTTCTTTCTGCTTGGCCTCTGTATGTGGATGTCTACTAGGGATCTTAAGCTCTACATGTCTAAATCAGAATTCTTAATCCCCTTTCCTCCAAAAATTGGTTTGCCACCAGGCATTCTTGTCAACTGTTTATCAAACCAAGAATCTAAGATGTATTCTCAATTCCCCACTTTAATGTTCCAAATCCTATTCATCTCAGCAGTCCTTTTAACTCTGTCTCAGAAACAGCATTTTCTTCTCTCCATCCCAGCAGCATCCTTCCTAGTCCAAACTATCAGCATCTCTTCACTAGACTTCTGCAGGATTTTCCTAGCAGGCTGCCTTAAAAACCATTCCCCACAGTAATCCTTTTTGAATCTTCATCAGATCACATCACTCCCCTGTCTAAAACCCTGTAGTGGCTTCCTACTGACTGCACTTAGGATAAAACTGGAACTCATTAGCGTGGCCTGTAAAGCCAGACCTGGTCTAGCTCCTGCTTCTTCCTCAGCCTCATAATGCACCACTGTCCCCATCATGTGCTGTTCCCACCAGGCTTGCCTTACTTCTGCTCCTTGAATGTAGCAAAGTTATTCTCTCACAGGACTTTTGTACTAAAACCCTGCACTAACTCTGCAGTCACACTCTTCTTTCACTGTTAGCATGGCTGAAGCCAAAAAACACAACTATCTCAGCTTAAATACTATCTCTAGAGAGAGTGATTTCCTGACTATCTGATAAAACACCCAGCTTTCCCTGGGTAGGTCCTCTATTTTAATTCTCTACAGAGTATTAATAACATTTTCTTGATTGCTTTCCATTGGTCTCTTGTATCTGTAACTTCACACCAGAATGTTACTTTCCACAAGAGTACTGATATCCTCCTATCTTGTTCATTATCTTAGTCCATTTGGGCAGCTATAACTGAATGCCATAGGCTGGGTGACTTATAAACGACAGAAATTTATTTCTCACAGTTCTGGAGGCTAGGAAGCTTAAGATACTGAATGCCATAGGCTGGGTGACTTATAAACAACAGAAATTTATTTCTCACAGTTCTGGAGGCTGGGAAGCTTAAGATCAAGGCACTGGTAGATGTGGCATCTGGTGAGGGCCTGCTTCTGGATTTATAGATGACTGTGTCCTTACACGGCAGAAGACGGAAGGGAACTCATTTTTATAAAGGCACTGATCCCATTCACGACAGCTCCACGCTCATGACCTAGTCACCTCCCCTAGGCCCCATTACCTAATACCATCACATTGGAAGTTAGGATTTCAAGAGAGGAATTTGGGAGAACACAAACGTTCAGTCTATAGCATCCTATAATAAAGGACCCAGCATATAAGTTCTCAATAAACATTTGGGTTTATTTTTTGAAACTCTAATCAAATCTATTGATACATTTGCCTATTTTTTCACAAATGGCACATGCTCAGCTTCAGTAGATATTTTAATATCTAAGAGAGTAAGAACTATTCCCCATTAGATTATTCTTTTACAAAATTGTCTTTTCTAAGGTTGTGAAATACCTATTTTACATGAATTGCAGATTCAAATTATCATGTTTCATATTAAGATCCTTGAAACTTTGATTAGTATTTCTTTGAATTTATAAATTACTTTGAGGGAAATTGACATCTATATAGTACTGAGGTTTCACTCACATTAAAAAATGATGCCTTTTCCATTTATTTAAGGATCATTTTTGTGCCCTTTGATTTAGTTTTACAGTTTCCTTTTTATTGTTTTTGAAGCTCTTTATAGGTGATTTATATGCTTTTTAAAAACTGTTGGGAGGCCGGGCGCGGTGGCTCAAGCCTGCAATCCCAGCACTTTGGGAGGCCGAGACGGGTGGATCACGAGGTCAGGAGATCGAGACCATCCTGGTTAACACGGTGAAACCCCATCTCTACTAAAAAAATACAAAAAACTAGCCGGGCGAGGTGGCGGGCGCCTGTAGTCCCAGCTACTCAGGAGGCTGAGGCAGGAGAATGGCGTAAACCCGGGAGGTGGAGCTTGCAGTGAGCTGAGATCCGGCCACTGCACCCCAGCCTGGGCGACAGAGCAAGACTCCGTCTCAAAAAAAAAAACAAAAACAAAACTGTTGGGAATGTACGTTTTTCTATTACACTCATTAATTTCCAGTGCATAGGAGAATTCTTTTATCTAGACCTGTTGAGGTATTTTATTTGATCTAAGAATTTGTAGGGTTTTATTTTATTTTCTAAAGGAGATGATCACATTATTTCACAGAACGTATCTTCAACTTTTGAAGACGTCATATTGCATACTGCATTCTTGAGGTTGAGATGTCCAGAAAAATGCCAAGAGGGAGTATTAATGTGGGTATCCCTGTCTTGCTCCATGTATTCATGGAACCATCATTCAATATGATGCTTGCTCTAAATGTTTGGTAAAAAATCTTTTATTGAGCGAAAAATGTTCCTTTTATGATCTTGTTATAACTTAACTTCAAAGATAGTGTTTTAAATACTATTTTTAAGAAATCAGCTTTATAATGAGGAAGAACTGAAAAAATGATCACAGGTTTTAGGAAAATTCTGCAGTGTTTTAACAATAATGCCTAATTGTTGAGCTTCCTTTAGGAGGCCAAGTACTTAATATTTTTGATACTTCATTCCTAACCATCAGAGCACTTCTACAAAGTGAAATGTTTTTCACCATTTTAAAAGATGAGGAAGTCTTCACTCAGAGACTCAAGTAATTTATCATAGGTCACAATATCTAGCAAGCAATTAAGAAGGGAATTATAGCCACTGTATCTAGCTCCAAAGCCCATACTTCTCCCACATAATCAATTTTTAATTCAGTGAGCTATTAGGCCAAGTCTTTCAATAGGCACTGAAGGAAAAGATAACAAATGTGCCCTGGGTTTATGGAATAATTGATAACTATATCCAAAGTATGTCTATCTTAATGTCAATTCTAAAGGAAATTTCAAAGTAAAAAGTCATACAGACCTGTTTTTGCCTTTAATGGCTTTATCTTTTTAAATGAATGGCTTACATCAAGGAAAAAAAAAAAAGCAAAGACAACCAAGTTGAGCAGCTTAGTAAATACAGAACACAAATTCAAAAACAACTGAAGATGGTGCATGCCTATAGTCCCAGCTACTCAGCAGCCTGTGATAGTAGCACCACTTGAGCCCAGGAGTTCAAGGCTGCAGTGAGCTATGATCTCTCCATTGCACTCCAGCCTGGGTGATAGACTGAGATTCCCATCTCTTAAAAAAAATTTTTTAAAGCAAAACAAAAAACATCTAAAGAGCTAAAATGTTGGGCCAAAAGAAGCAAGAAACATTTCAAATGGTTAGATGTAAAGATTTACCATTAGGTTAAAATACTCAAAGGCATACAAAGAGGATGTGAATAACCATAGTCCCTGTGAAAAAGACCTAGTGGTTTAAACCAAAAGCTAACTTTGCATAACGTGGTTGCCAAGTACATTGAATACAATTTCAGTATGCATGAATATCATTGTTATTCGCCATAGCAAAAGGTTAATAGTACCACTCTCCATATCTAGAAATACATATTTAGTTGTAGTCATTATATTTAAATTGGTTATAACCCAGTGAAGATGCAGATCACTACTAGGTATTTATCTCATCAGGCTCAGGATGGAGAAAATTTCAGAGGCAACGGGGAACTCCAAGACTTTCCATATTGGTTAGATTACTCCCGGGAAACAGGAAGTCCATAAAACAATGCACGACTCGTGGCCTCCAACTCATCAGAATTGGAACAGTCACCATTAAAAACTCATCCTTACATCTTTTGGGGAACTTAAGAGTTCCTATCCCTACTTACCGCCACTCCTGTCTTATAGAGGAGGTAATGCACTGTCTGTGTAACATCGGCAGCGTGCATTAAGTTATGGTAAGGATTTTTGTGCTTGCTGTATCCCACTTCCAGGGCCTCCACAAATGAGACAAGTGCAGAAATGGGGATCTGAAAGAGAGCAGTAAGGTTAATTAACTAGTGACTTCACTGCTTTCAATGGAGACACAAATGTCTAAGGCACCAGGACTGCTTTTTCTCTGAAGGCATAACATATGAGGAAGCTGGAACTTTACACAGTTAATAAAAAGTACTGACAAAATTATCAGATAATTTGAAAATCTAACAGGAAGTCCTTGGTTGAGGAATAGCCTGCCTTGTAAATTTTTCTTTGTTGCTGATTTCAGAATCCCTGAGAAATGACATCTAATCATTTTAAGATACTTAGTTTTATTAACATGTAAAGCAGTAATTTTTAATACACACACAGAAAACTGAGTTGTTGGTGACTATGTTAATTTTCTGTATTTCCTTGTCCTCATCTACTCTTCCCCTCTAACCCTAAGGGAAAAAAGGATGCTACACAGGACACCAAACAATGTTGTAAACAACACTGAGGAATTCAAAAATAATACTAATAATTAGTACCTGTTTGTGGAATCATTCACTATTTGTAATGTAATATCAGTAGAATGAGATCTTCCAAATTCTAAGTCACCAATAATAAATTGCCAAGTAACAAACATAAGAACGTAGCCTGTTCCTGTTCCCATGTATAACAGACTATCGCATTTGGTTTTGAGTTTTGCTTTAGCTTGGTTTTGGGTTTTGATTTTGTTTTGTTTTTCTTATAACCAAACATAATGTATATAACCATTCCTTTCAAAGGGCATTGTTTTCAGGCAGTTTATATTTGTTTTGCAATAATTTTATAACTTATGATTTTTGTGCACTTTGTTTTCCTACAAATAAATGAGATATGCTGCATAGTATGTATTCATTTATTTCTCAATGAATAAAATACTTCAGCCTTTATTTGCAACTACCAGTCACTCAGAGTATTTCCAATTAGATTAATTGTTCTTTCATCTGAAATATGTATAATATACATGCCTTCCTTTCTATGTAACATTGCAGTGAAGAACATTGCAAAATGCATATACAAAATAAGGGCAAAATAAGGGCATCCAGAAAACATTCATTGTATTAGTTTTCTGGATCCATTCCATGGTTCAGGGTAAATTATATAATATAAAGCTAGGGGAAAAGGAGAGGATGTGTCCTCCTGAGGATTAACAATTACATTTGTAAAAAAAAAAAAATAATAAGGAAATAGTAAGTTAATGCCCCTGAGATTCCATAATCTGTTCTCCCTTGGTCGTATTCTTCCATTTTACCATTTGTGGATTTTTAAAAATTTAAATACGACCTTTAAGAGGTAAGAGATGAATTCATTATCATTTTTAAAAATAAAAATCCAATGAAACTGGGCTCCTTGGGTTGTTTTATAGAGATCCGAGATTTGCCGAAAGGGCTGTGTGTGTGTGCACAGGAACTTTGTTCCAAGGAAAGTCTCCAGCATCCTCTCCAGCATCCACAAGATTTTCATACAGATTTCCGTTGCAAAAAAAAAATTAAGGACCTAAGGACCATGGCCATGAAGTATTTGTGGTCATGTAAAGACATATTTCCTCAGTGGGAGGGGTTTCAAGATGGCTAACTATAGGCATCTGGCACTCACCTCCTCCACAAAAAAGAACCAAAATAGCAAGTAGATAATCATATTTCAAATAGATTATCCAACACTAGAATTCAACAGAGAAGTAAGAGGAAACACCTAAAGCAAAGAAGGAGAGGGAATCAAGGCATGGATTGGCTGGAAGCCTGGAGAGGCTGTCTCTTCAGTGAAAAGAAAGGTGAGTGAGTGACTGCTAGCAGTCCACATTCCCACCTTGGACTCCTGTATCCTAGCCACCAGAAAGAGCCTAAACCCTGGCAGACCCTGAGACTAAGATAGGGAGCTGCCTAGAGATCGCATGAAGACATTGCTCCATACAGGGAGCTCATGCTGGGTCCCACACATCCCCTAACCCCTAACCAGCTACAGCAAGGCACCATATTGAGAGCCCAGCCCCCACCAGACTGCATATTACCTGGGGGCTCATTAGTCCTTGTATCTCCACATCTCAGGAGCCCCACTGACATTCTCTGCCTGCAGCCACCACTGTGGCTGGCTGTTGCCTCCAGGGTTGAAGTATGAACCATCAGCAAAGACTGCACATCCCCCAGGAACAAACCCACCATGCATGTTCATGTACCATAAGGACAAAACCCCCCACCTGCAACAGCTTCCATGAAGGGCTGCTGCAGCCATGACCAAAGCACAAATGAAGTGCATGCTCCCAGCCACCTGTATACAGCTGCTGCCACTGAAAGCAACCACATACTCCATGGTAGCAGGGCTGCAGATCCAACAGGCCCAGCTCCACACCTTCCAGTGCCTCAACACACCATCTGGGGGCCTGAGGACTGCCCACTCCAGTCTACCACTATTGGGAACTGAGTACTCCTCTCAAGCACCTGAGGTCAGGCCCACTCAAAGTGATGCTCCCATCACAGCTGGGATCCACCTGCACATGCTACCTGTGAGCCTGGAGACTGGCCCACCCAGCCTGTCATAGCCACCTCTATGATGCTTGGAACCAAGGGGTTAGTCTCACCACTGCTACTTCCAATGCTCATGCCTACTGTTCAGGGTACTGAGAAGCCCCAATCCACTTGGCCCACTGCTGCCACTACTGGCTCCTGAGCAAGCCACCTGGAAGCCCAAGAATCAGGCCTCTTAGACCTGCTAACACCAGTGCAAGTGTAGAAATCCCTGGGGCCCAAGGCATGGGACAGGCATGCTTGGCCCACCACTGCCACTAATGGGGCCCAAGGTCGGGCCCAAGGTCAGGCCCATCTTGCATCCCATCTCCAGTGAAACTTCACCAGAGCCTCCACTAACAATTATACTCTAAGCTACTGAAAAAATCATGTACACCACTGACATGGTTTGTAGCCAAAGGAATCATACAAAGACTCTACTACTACACACACCCAGAATCAAAGTCAAAGTTCTCTACTCAACCAACATCATAGATACGTCTTCAGGAAAAAGTCTTCCCATGTGAAAGCAAATGTTAAAAATGGAAAGAAGTGACTGTTAAACAAGATGCACAGATATTGACATAAGGACACAAGAAACATTTATAAAGCAAGGAAATATGACACTTCCAAAGGATCATACTAATTACCCAGCAAGAGACCCCAATCAAAATGAAATTTGTGAAGTCTTGGATAAATAATTCAAATTATCGATTCTAAAGAAGCTCAGTGATATACAAGAGAATACATAAAAGTAATACAAAGAAATCAAGAAAACAATTCAGGATATTAATGATAAATTTACCAAGGAGATAGCTATCATACAAATTACCAAAAAGAAATTATGGAATGGAAGAATTCATTTAATGAAATACAAAATACATTTGAAACTTTCAACAGTAGACTAGACCAAGCAAGAAGAAAAAAGTTCAGAACTAGAAAACAGGTCTTCACAAAAAATGTATCTGGCAAAAATAAAGAAAAAAGAATATACAAAGCATACATGGCAAATGGGACACCATTAAACAACAAAATATTTGCATTTTCAGTGTACCCAAAACCAAAGAGGAAACAAAAGAGTTAGAAAACCTATTTAACAAAATGCTAGTGGAAAAATTCCCAAATGTAGCAAGAGACTTAGTCACCCAGACACAGGAATCTCAAAGATTCCCAAACAGATACAATTCAAAAAGATCTCCACAGCACATAAGAGTCAAACTGTCAAAATCAAAGCCAAAAAATTCTTAAAATAGCAAGAGAAAAACATGTAGTCACTTATAAGGAAACCTTCATCAGATGAACAGAAGATATCTCATTAGAAACCCTACAGGCTAAAAGATAATGGGATAATAGATTCAAAGTCCTAAAAGAAAAAAAAATGCCAATAAAGTATGCTATATTCAGCAAAGGTATTCTTCATTAATGAAGGAGAAATAAAGCCTTTCCCACACAAGCAAATGCAGAAGGAATTCCTCATCACTCGACCAGACCTACAGTGAATGCTTAAGGGAGTCTTACACCTGGAAACAAAGAAACAATATCTACCATCATGAAAATGCAAAAGGAAAAAACTCACTGGTAAAGCAAATACACAAATGAGGAAGAGAAAAGACCCAAATGTTACCACTACAGAAAACCATCAAACCACAATTATAAATAATAAGAAAGTAAGAAAGGACATACAACACAATCTGAAATTAATTAATAAAATGACTAGAATAAGTCTTCGCATATCAATAGCAACCTTGGATGTATATCGATTAAAATTCCCACTTAAAAGATAGACTGACTAAATGGATTTAAAAAAATCCATGATCCAACTATATGTCGCCTATAAGAAACTCTTTTCACCTGTAAAGACACATGTAGACTGAAAAGAAAAAGACGTAAAAAATATTCCATGCAAATGGAAATCAAAAGCAAGCAGGAGTAGCTATACTTATATCAGATAAAACAGACTTTAAGTCAAAAGTGTTAAAAAGAGACAAAGTCATGGTATAATGAAAAAAGAATCAATTCAGCAAGAGGATATAACATTTCTAAACATATACACACCCAACAGTGAAGCACCCAAATGTATAAAGCAAATATTACTAGACCTAAAGAAGAGATAGACTCTAATACAATAAGTTTAAGGCTTCAGCACTCTATCATAGCATCAAACAGAACATCTATACAGAAAATTAACAAAGTTGGATTTAAACTTCACATTAGACTAAATGGACCTAATAGACACTTACAGAATATTTTACCCAACAGCTACAGAACACAAATTTTTCTCATCAACACAAAGAACATTCTCCAGCCTAGACAATGTGTTAGGACACAAAATAAGTCTCAAAAAATTAAAAATCAAGATAATATCAAGTGTCTTCTCAGATCACAGTAAAATAAAACTAGAAATCAATAACAAGAGGAAATTTGGAAACTACAAATACATGGAAATTAAACAACATGGTCCTGACTTACCATTGGATTAAGAAGAAATTAAGGAGGAAATAAAAACATTTTTAAAGCGAATGAATATCTAAACACAACATACCAAAAGCTATGAAATACAGCAAAAGCAGTCCTAAGAGGGAATTTTAACAATAAATGTGTACATTCAGAAAGTAGAAAAATTCCAAATAAACAATCTAACACTGCACCTCAATGAAAAAGCAAGCAATATCAAAGCAAACTCAAATTAGTAAGAAAAGGAAATAACGAAGATCAGACAGAGTTAAATGAAATAGAGAGTAACAAAAAAATGCAATGGAGCAATGAAATGAGAAAAGTTGATTTTTTTGAAAACACAAACAAAATAAATAAACTGCCAGCTAGACTAACAAAGAAAAAAAGAGAAGATCCAAATAAACAACAACATCAGAAGTGAAAAGGGAGATATTACAACTGATACCACAGAAATACAAAGGCCATCAGAGACTATTACGAACAACTGTGTACTAACAAACTGGAAAACTTAGAGGAAATGGATAAGTTCCTGAACACATACAACTTACCAAAACTGAATCATGAAGAAATAGAAAACCTGGACAGACCTATAATGAGTAATGAGTTTGAATCAGTAATACAAATTCTCCTGAAAAAGAAAAGTCTAGAACCAGATGGCTTCACTATCAAATTCCACCAAACTTTCAAAGAAGAAGTAAAATCAATTCTCCTCTAAATCTTCCAAAAAATTGAGGGGCAATTTCTCCTTCTCCCTAACTAATTCTACAATGCCAGCATTTCCCTGATACCAAAACCAGACAAGGATGCAATAACAATAAAACAAAACTATCCTTGCTACAGACCACTATCCTTGCTGAACATAGATGAAAAATCCTCAACAAAATACTAGTAAACTGAATCCGCAGCACATCAAAAAGATTATACACCACGATCGAGTATGATTTATTCCAAGGATACAAGGATAGTTCAACATATGCAAATCAATAAACATGATACACCACATATCAAGAGAATGAAAGACAAAAACCATATGATAATCTCAATAGATGCAGAAAAACATTCAATAAAATTCAATATCCCTTCATGATAAAAACTCTCAACAAATTAGGAATTGAAAGAACATATATCAATATAATAAAGATCATATATAAAAACACACAGTTAACTTCATACTGAATGGGAAAATTTTGAAAGGCTTTCCTCTAAGAACTGGAACAGTATAAATATCTCCACTTTTACCACCCCATTCAACATAGTACTTGAAGTCTTAACCAGAGAAATCAGGCAAAGGAAAGCTATGAAGGACATCCAAATTGGAAAAGATAAAGCCAGATTTTCTCTCTCTGCAGGTGATATAATCTTATATCTAGAAAAACCTAAAGACTGCACCAAAAAAAGTCTTAGATCTGATTAATTCAGTAAAGTTGCAGGATACAAAATCAACATACAAAAATCAGTACCAGCTGGGCATAGTGGCTCACACCTGTAATCCTAGCATTTTGGGAGGCTGACTTCTTGAGGCCAGTAGTTCAAGATCAGCCTGGGCAACATAGTGCAATCCTATCTCTATATTTAAAAAAATAAAATAAAAGTTTCAAAAGTCAGTATTGTTTCCATACGTGAACAATGCACTAGCCAAAAAATGAAATCAAGAAAGCAATATCATTTACAATAGCTACCAAAAAAGAATACCTAGGAATAAATTTACCCAAGGAGGCACAAGAACTCTCTAGGGAAACTACAAACAATGATGAAAGAAACTGAAGAGGACACAAATAAATGGAAAGACATCCCATGATCATAGATCTTAATATTGTTAAAATGACCAAGTTGCCCAAAGCAATTTACATATTTAAGGCAATCCCTAACAAAATACCAATGTCATTTTTCACAGAAATAGAAAAAATATATAGGGAGCCCCTGAAGAGCCCAAATAGCCAAAGCAATCCTGAGCAAAAAGAAAATGATGGAGGCATCACTCTACATAAATTCAAAACACATTACAAGGCTATAGTAACCAAAACAGCATGGTATTAGTATAAAAACAGACACAAAGTCCAATAGAATAGAATAAGAAACCCATAAATAAATCCACATATTTGCAGCTAACTGATTTTTGACAAAGGCAATGAAAACTTACAGAAAGGACACCTTCTTCAAGAAATAAACTCTGGGAAAATTGAATATCCATATATAGAGGAATAAAACTAGACACCCATCTCTCATCATATACAAAAATAAACTCAAAATGTATTAAGCACTTTAACATAATACTCAAAACTATAAAACTACAAGAGGAAAAAAACACTTCAGGAAATTGGTCTAGGCAAAGATTTTATGGCTAAGACCTCAAAAACACAGGCAATAAAAACAAAAATAGACAAATGGGACTATATTAAACTAAAAATCTTCTGCACAGTAAAGGAAACAATCAACAGAGTGAAGAGACAACCTGTTAAATAGGAGAAGTATTTGCAAAATATTCATCTGACAAAGGACTAATACCTAAAATGTACAGGAAACTAAAACAACTTGATAAAAATAACAAGTAATCCCATTAAAATGTGGGCAAAGATATATAGACATTTCTCAAATGAAGACATATAATGGACAATGGGTACATGAAAAAAATGTTCGTCATCACTAATCATAAGGGAAATGAAAATCAAAAGCACAATGTGATATTATCTTACCCCAGTAAGAATGGCTATTATGTTTAAAAAAAAAAAAAAAAAAAGATGCTGGTGAGGATGTAGAGAAAAGGGAACACTTCTACAATGTTGGTGGCAATGTAAACTAGTACAGTCACTATGGAAAACTGTGTGGGGTTTCTCAAAAAAAAAAAGAAAAGAAAAAAAAGAAATCAGTGTATCAAAGGGATATTGGCACCCTCGTGTTTATTGCAGTACTATTCATAATAGGTAAGATATAGAATCAAGCTAAGTGTCCATTAGTGGATGAATGGATAAAGCAAACCTGGTATATATACATAATGGAATACTATTCAGCCATAAAAGGAATGAAATCATGTCATCTGTAGGAACATAGATAGAATTGGAAGTTATTACATTAAGTGAAATAATCCAAGCATGGAAAGACAAATAGCACATATTCTCATTCACATGTGGGAGCTAAAAAAAAGTTGACCTTATGCAGTTAGAGCAGAATGATAGATACTGCAGGCTGGGATGTGTGTGGGGGCATAGGGGGTTGGTGATAAAGAGGAGTTGGTTAATGGGTACCAACATACAGTTAGATAGAAGGATTAAAGTCAAATGTTCAGTATCAGAGTAGGGTGACTACAGTTAACAAGAATGTATTGTGCATTTCAAAATAGCTAGAAGAGAGGACTTGAAAGGTTCCCAACACATAGAAATGATAAATAATGCAGGTAATGGACACTCCAAAAACTCTGACTTGATAATTACATAGTCTATGCATGTAACAAAATATCACATGTACCCTATAAATATATACAATATTTGTACCAATAAAAAAATAGATACCTCTCCAAATACATAGTCCCCAGGAGAATATAGAGAACCACAACTCCGGAGAAATCAATATGCTATAGAGAAAAAGACTTGTGTTTTCCAGAGCCTCATCCCTTTGATGAGGCAAGTCAGAGGAGCTTGATACTATAGATGTTGGCAGATGAATACATCAACTCCCTGAGGATCTGACCCTACCTCGAGAGTCTACAATATTAGAAGGCTGTAGGGAGTTGAACACTGGAAACAATTCACGTTCTTTATGTAAAGTTGAAGAATTAATTTGAAGCATGAATGGCTGGGAAATACCAATGATCTGTCACAGATGATGAGTGATAGTATTTGTCTGAATGAGCCAAGTGGTGGGAAAAAAAAGGTTTACAGAGACAGCAGATGCTCACTCTGTCTCCATTACTGCCCCTCTGACAGCACTGGCCAATAGGATACAAAGTCATGTGGAAATGAGACCTATGGGCAGAGCCTGATGGGGAGCTTGGTTATTACAGGCTCTGGGTTGTACTTCCAGGAAGACCAGAATCTAAATGGGTCTCTCCGGTCTCTCCCATGCCACTGAGACCCACCAGCAAGAGCGCAATCAAAAGCACCCTCCACAGAGGAATTCACAGCAGTGGCTATCCGAAGGGTGCTTCCTGAGTTGCCTGGAGCAGTTTTCATTCTGCATATTAAAAGAGACTAAACCCAAAAGTCATATGAGGATAAACATATGCACGTAGTTCATTTATTTTTCTTTTTAAAGAGGTACTGACCTTGAAACGGCTGATCAGATCATAGCGTGTGAGTAGTTCATAGAAAATAAATTTCAGTGCATGATCTCCACTGGCCTCATTCAGGGAAAAGACATCAAAGGACCACTTGTCCACATCCTGCAGGACAGGGTGGGGAGAAAGAATACATAAGCCCACCGTCACTTACACACCAATCAATCTCCCCACTTTCAAGTCTGTCTGCAGCCCTCACTGGAGATTTCACAGTGTGACACTAACAGCCTTTCCACTCTCAACCTTTTTCCAATCTGGCTAGTCTACATAGTATTTACTGTTTTTAAAAAAATCAAATAGTCTTATTACTAATAAAAATAGCCATTTCTTGAGTACCTGCCGTATGACAGGCATTATGGTTGGTGATAAATATGTAATTTATCCTGAAAACAACTCTAAGTGATAGATATTAGTCACATTTTATGGATAAGAAAATTGATAAATTACCTAATTTCCCTAACACCCAAGGTGAGTAAGTGCTGGGGATACAGGCAAGGCCAGAACACAAACATAGGTTGGATGCCTGAGATCAGTCGCTTTGCATTAAGCCCTGCAGCTGCTACTGTTTAATTCACCACAGGCTACGGTGCTCCTCTTCTCTGAACTTCTCTCCAATCCCTTGACACTATCCAATGACTTCCTCTAAGTTTACAGTAAAGAATATTAACTCATTTAGAAGTGCTCAGAAACATGTGTGATACAGAACACAAAATAATATGCCACATCAATCTAAACTGCTGAGCTGAAACCAAAAAGAACGCATTCATTTCACAGGAGAGAAAAATGCTACCATTTCTGGAGTCGCTAGTCTGGGATCTTGTCCTCAAATCTGTAAGTGACTTTACTGAAAAAAAGTAAAAGGAAAAACTAAACTGAACTCACACCTTACATATTATCCCTGAAGTTTGAAGTCTTTGCCTATAAATAGCTACTCCAAAATATAAGTAAATACAGTCTGATGTGCTTTGGTTTATCCTAACCAACTTCTTGTGGATGTAGTAAACAAAGATTTGTTTAAGCAATGGTTAAAGCAACAGTCATTTGGTTTTTCATGGCACCAAAATCTCACTTCCTGTAGTTAAGTGAAGCATATTGACTTGAGCTTGACAACAAGGATTCATACGAGACCACACTGCCTACAGGTAAGGTGTCAGATGGTACACTGGTAGAGACCTTGGTTCTCATGAGTGACTCTCACCCCAGCCCTCACTGAATTCCAACATAATCCATCCATCCCAGTTTTGTTCCTGACTAAACATTCCAACTGTCAAATTCATCCCAAAGCCATTAAGGGTCTCCCTCCTAGATGCTAAAAAACAGTTTTCAGGGAAAACAGAATTGTATATAGGAAAATCAAACTTTTCCAGAGGGGTTTCAATTGAATTATTCCAATTCACACTTAGTGGTAACCTCACTTAAGTCTTCAATAACTGCCCCTCCATTAAAATAACCAAAGAAATAGTGACAGGTACATTTCTGTGAGCACCTTTTCTGTGCTACCTTATGGCGCTAGACATTTCAATTAATCTCAGAGATTAACTGACATGTCTAGCGCCATAAGGTAGTAGAGCCAGGTAATAACCTCACTAACAACGCTTAGTGATCTCACTGCCAACAGATGAAATTGTAAATGCCATGAATATGTGCTGTGACCCAGGCCTTATCCCTTTAATATCCCACTAGGGCCCAGGCTATAGACAGCAAGGACCCTTAAGATTAACCCAAGACCTAAAGCTTTACCTCGGTTACTATCATTGGCACTGTCATGAGTCACATATATTGTCTTATCTTTAGTACTAAGGAAAAAGTCACTGACAACTCAGTAGGTTGGAAAATGCTATGTCACTTCTGACAATTTTTAATCCTAGTGTCCAGAAACGAAAGGGCTCTCTATCACTAGAAATAAAGAGATTATCATGATAAAAAGCCGAAATTTATTCTGAATATCAGGACTTAGAGAACAAAGAGGATGAGCAAATAGAGACAGTGAGATGGATGTCCTCTTTGGTCCCTCATGTTAGGGAAGGCTTAGCTGTAATTCTCAGTCTAATGTTCTTCAGAACCAGTTGAGGGGCTCAGCAAAAATACGGATCCTCCAGTGGGGACTCCAGAGAATCCTGGTGTGGGGCCTGGAATCCGCATTTTTAACAAGTACCCAGTTTAACTGCCTTCAACCATTCTTCCTCATTCACCAAATTTTGCCCAAGGACACTTCCTACAGAGAAATTGCAGGAACTTCCTGTTAGTCTAACACAAAGGAAGCCTGAACCTCCTCATCTCCTCCCACTTTAAACCTGGAGTCTTTCCAAGGTGTCACTTCCTGAGTCACAAAACAGATGCCCTTCCAAAGAAGAGCACACAGCTACATTTCCATTAAGCTAATCTCAGAAGACTAGAGGTAGAACACCTCAAGTTAGAAGCTTACATCTATACATGTATATATAATGGAAAAAGTAAAAAGAACATAATGCAGTATGTTTCAAATTTAGAGACTGGTTCATTATTCTCTTATGTAAATATAATTTTATGTCATGTTCTTACATTAACCACAAAGCTTAACATGACAATAGCATAAGAGTTATTTTAGGGAATTGTATTCTCTCAGTCTTCAGGGAAAATTTCTGTAATAAAAGAAAACAGTAGTGATTCCATATGAACTTCTGGCAATGAAGTGGAAATAATCTTTTTTGTAACATGTAGTACATAAAGAAAGAAACAAAAGAGTCTAAATCTGCGATCGCTTCAACTCTTTGCAAATAAAATTAGCATCTGGAGAAGTGGAAAAATATTACATTGCAAAAAGCTTTGAACTTCCCCAGTAAACGGGGGACACAGCCAAGAGAAATAGAAGCTTCAGCTTTAATGCACATACCAACAATATATGTGAGGAGAAGTAGCAATTTATTTAGAGAGCTAGTAGGTCTTCCTTATCTGAATAATCTAAGTACCCGTCCCCTCAGACAACATGTGTGCATCTGAGAATTTCTTTTTGTGAAGTATAAAATAACAATTCATGCACATCACAGTTTGTTCCAGTTCTTTTTCAGTTATTCTGCATAGAAAAGAGGCTTCAATTTAGAAGCAACATTCTCATAAATGTCTTGGTACTACTATACCCTTTTGTATTTATGTTCCTGATAAAGGAAAAAATTAAAGACAAAAGATGCTTTTAATGTTTCTAAGACTTTGATTGAACGTTCAGGTTCAATTATGAAAATCAGTGCAACTTCATAGTGGATATTAAGAATTATCAGATTTCCTGAAGTGATTTCACTGGTTAAAATGTACATTACACTCATGTATTGGGCATCAGATTAGGGGTTAAAGAGGAATGGGAGAAAAGACATGTCTTCTTGCTGGGTCCTTCCTGAGTATCCTTCCTGCTTTTAAGATTAGGTAAGAGACGGAAAGGGTAGAGACGAACAAGGATAAATGAGAATCTGTGTATGTATGGTCTCTAAAATTCAGCTAGTAAATGTCTCTGAGACAAGAGAAAGGCGTATGAATATATAATCAAGATGGTCCCAAGGGGCTCTTTCCTGACATTAAATTAATCAAGAAGCACTCCCCACCCCCTAACTCCATGAATACGTTATTTAGCTTCTGAAAATATCATCACATTTTTCAGGTTTTGGAGAAACAAAACAATGACTTTAGCAAAGGTCAAAACGCTACAATGTCCCTAAGCACATGGCCCAAGTCCATGCATAGACAACATGTGATGTCAATGAACTCAGTGATCCTGGGCTACAGGATCAGCAACACATTGGAATCCAGAAGCCAAATCAAGTTTAGCAAATCTCAAATATGCTCAGACCAATGGATCTTCATCAATATCTGCCTTCAGGAATGCATCTGCTTTGGGGCTCCTAGAGATACCCTATACAATTCCAAGAACTTGCCTGATTAGAGGTAATTCTGCAGGATTTAGCCCATTTAAACTCAAACATTTGTATGACTTCCAAGGGAACATCTGGCTCAATGAGAGTCTTTGGAAAACAATGGGATATACAGATGGGACAAGGACTCTCAAGCTATATGTTCATGCAGTAAAACATTACTAAGAGCTTACCATGTACCGAAAACTCTGATATCAAACATTAGCTCTGTCTCTAATTAACTCTTTTTTTAAATCTTGCTGAGTCTTGGTTTCTTCATCTATAAAATGGACTTGGAGTAGGTAATCAGATAATGGGGCAATTACAAATACTGAAGATCCTCCTAATGTTGAATACTTATAGCCATAACATACTTGATCTCATATGGCAAAATCAGATAAATCTCATAATGACAGATCACTGCATAAAACCTAAACTACTCTAGAGTACTAGAAAGAAATGAAACACACAGAGTTTGATTATTTTTAAATTGGGAAGATGAAGGGTGAAAAGACAGTGATACTGTTAGAACACATAACAAAAAGATAATGAAAGAATATAGTCAGGAATAAATGGAAAAGTAACTGTAAATGAAAGCCTCTTATTTTGTAGCAATTTAACTCTACTTTTCATTAGGTACTATGTACATTGTAAAATCTTTTCACTTGTATTACCTTTAATGCCTCAATAACAGCTGGTGGATAGCTCAGTCCAACCATGTTTGATGTCCGTCTATACATTCTGAAAAGTCAAAAGGGAAAAATGCAACATGATATCTTACAAAGTAGGATTTGTAATCCATAGACTCATACCAAGTATTGACAAATAATGAGAAGTCAAGTGGGGTGATCCAAAGAACCTAAAATTCATTTTTTGACCTTTTTTATATTCACTCAGGTGGTCTAAGTGTTAAATTCAAAAGAAATTAAAGCAATCCCAAACATAAGAACCCCTGGGGGGAAAAATACCTAACTCTATAGGCCCCAGACTGAAAATTAAATTATTAAATGGGTCACTTCTTTGGCCAGAGTGAATTATAGTACAGAATAGACAGTAAGCGCTGTAGTAATTTAACTTGAATGAAGAACTCCTATGGGTAACCCATTTAGAATAGCTTGTTCTTTAGAACTGCCAAAAACAAGAAGGAAAAATGTCCCAGGTAATCTTTAAACTCACCATGGTATTTCTAAAATGTGTAATTACACGATAAGGATTATAGGAAGACTATATCTATTTCTGGAATCTATTGCTAGGTAAGGGGGTCAATTTGATTTCAAAGAGTAAAATAGATAATAAAATTGAGTGTCATGGGGACTTCAAACCACTGAAATGAACTGTCCTCCCTGGATCCAGCAACCTCAAAGCATCCCAGATCTGTTCCAAATGGAGACACCATCCACCTATTTCAAAAGATGATAGATGAGATGATTTCCTGCTTTAAAAATTAGAGACTGAACTGAAACTAAATCTCTGGTAAACAAAAAACTTCCAAGCCAAAGCAAAAAGCTTTTCCTAATGATGCTACAGAGATTAAAATAGACATGTTTTTGCCATTTCTCATTCAAGACTATCTGTTTCTACCCACAATTTTCAGTATTTATAAAGATAGGAAAACTACATTAAAGCAAAGCTTCCAGTTATTGGAAACGTGTTCCTCTGGCTGCTTTAGTCACTGAATGACAATGAATGACATCTTTACCTCTCCACAAATATCCCAGCCTGCACCGCGTGAACGATGCTCTTGAACCGGGGCTTCTCCTCGCTCCTCCTGAGCATCATCCCCATCTGCCGTGTGAAGGTGGAGGCCAGCCAGTCTCGGACCTCAGAAGGCACAGCATCTGACTGAATGTCACTGAGCTCATCCTCTGTATCCAGGAGTCTCCTGAACACAAGAAAGAGAACCAGGACACTGAGATTAAATCTGAAGTTGGAGCTCTCTGTTCAAAGCAGCTGCTCCTCTCTGCCTTACCTGCATGCAGGTGCAAAGAAACCAAATTAAACTGGCCACAAAAAATACAGTGCCTTTTTGGGAAGGCTTATGTAAGCTCGCCATATGTGTTTCAGGATGGTCTTGGCCTCCACTGATATTTCAGGATGATTCTCTTTACCAGACTGGACAAAGGAACTGGTCCATTGTACCCAGAAGCACTCTGTGGCATTTGAGTGAAATTTAAACCTTCTATTTAAAAATACATTCACAGGCAGCCTTTTATTAGTTCATAGATGGACCATGTGGCACTATTTTGTTTTATTAAAAAATGGACACTTAGAGACTTTGCAAAGTATTTACCAAATCACAGCAACCCTGTCCTCTGAAGAAGTGATCCTAAGTGATGACAATTAATATTCTTTCTAGTTTGATAGGTTGCTACCAAAATTTAAATGTCTAAATTCAAGCAAAATTTTCAAAATAATGCAGTTCTTTATTTTTGCACAATGACTGAATCATGTCACAGCTGTGTTTCGCTGATTTTTCAAACTTGAACATAGGTCAGACCACTAGAACGGAACACAAAGAGCAATGTTAAAATAAAACCTAAAATAGCATTGCATATTTATAGTAAACCCAACTACAAATTAGCAGTAAAAGTTGCTGCCAGCGTAAAGGTGTTTGAATTTTTTTTTTTTCCTTTAGACTTACCAATTGGGGTGGGGGTGAGCAGAGGAAATACAACATTTGGAAAAAAGCTGTGATATCGAATTTCCTTAAATTAGAAACCAAGTGTGTCACCAAAATAATAATAATAATGATAGAAACCGTACAAATCTTAGATTGCTGTGAAATACTTTCAGACTGGAATTTGGCAAAGAAAAGTAAGACATTACAAATACTGACAGAGAAGCCTGTCTGAATTAGAAAAAAAAAAAAAACCACCTTTCATATTCAACATTGCAACATTTTTCAAAAGAAAAGCAATTTTGTAACTTGCAAACATATGTAGTAACTGAAATTGCTTTAATACATTTAGATAATTCAAGTGCAATAAGCCTGCTAAGTAAATCAGCTACACACATAAGACTGAAGAGGGAATGCTGGGTGCATAAGAGAACACATGCTTCTCGATCACTTCAGGAGCCTCCATTTACTAGTGGACATTATGAATTAAAACATAAACACAATTTTTAGACTGACACTAACAACATGCAATAATTACAATGGAGCTCCACATCTGATTTGTAAAATCTTAGCAGATTTTTAACAATTAGTTTTTCTCCTCTTTCATGATCTCACTTCCTTGTCATGATAGTCATATGAGATATGTTCTATTAGCTCCTTTTATAGATAAGGAAGTACAGAGAGTAAGTGACTTGTCCAAATCTATCCCCTTTGTTTGTGGAAACTAAAACTCCAAGATGAGTAATTTGAATGTCACCCCATTCCTGGCATGGGGGACAATGTCAGAAAAGCCATGTAAGAGAAAATTTACCATCACTATACTAATCTCTTTTGTCATTTTTAGCTTACCTTGTTTCATCAATATACACAGATTCAAGCACTGTGGCTGCATATTCCAAATTCTTCTTAAGATCTACCACTGAAGCTTCCCCTCTCTCTAATTGTTTGACCAAAGACCGTAATCTAGAAAAATAAAAAGATACAATTTCATTAGAATAGAGGAAAAAAAGAATAATCCTACAACTATGGTGATATATTTTATAGTCATCGAATATTCTCACTTATTCTGATACATCTGAAAGAAAAATAATTATGGTACCAAATGAGCAAGTAATAAAATAAATGTATACATTTTTGCCATTGTGAAGTAAGAAGAAAAAATTTCTCTCCAACCAGGCACTGACCATACTTTCTAGCTAGCTTTTATCTTTATGAGTCCTAAATTATCAATGATTTTGTTTTTCTCAAATTTTCATCTTTTTTGTTCTATGTGGACATAGTAAAGCCTGACCAGCAGCAAAATCACCAAATACCTCTTGAGATTCTGCTCTGCTGAAGGCACTTGGTTCAGCAGTGGCCCCAGATAATGGCAGCCCCATGACCCAGGCATGTCCCAAGACAGATGAAAAGATTTAAACCACTGAGAATCACAAAAAGGCTACATAAGGAATAGATGAAAGCAAATTGTTTTACTGGATGGAAAAAATCACTCTGAGAGGAGATAAATACCCTAATTTTTTTAAAAAAAAGGAAATATGAGGATGGATTTTAAACCGAGGAACTCCAGACTACACAAGAGAAGCAATAAAACATGTTTTTCTGTTATTTATATGAACATTATCTGCACAGAGAAGGACTTAGTATTCATAAGAACAATAAAATGACTACAGATGATCAACATGCAGTAACTGAGAATACTGTAAATACCACAGAGATTTGGAGATTGGGCAACTCTTCAGGCTGTTTGACAACCAGCAATGAAAATAGTAGAGACTTTGAAGACAAACTGGGGTTTGAAATTCACTTCATAACTTATTAGCTGTGCAACCCTAGGTAAGTTATGTAACATCTTTGAGTGTTATCTTAATGAAGAGCAAAGTACAAAATTTCTAAAGTTGACCTAAAGATTAAATGAAATTGATATACAGTATGTGACTCATGGTTGTCCTTTGAAAAGGCAATTGTTACAACTACTGTCATTATTCAATGACTTTGATTACTACAGATAACCAAATGAGAAAAATTCTAGCAAGATATTTAAAATTATTGTCAAATCTCCATTTCCCATTGGTATACGCAATCTGTTCTCACCTTCCTGACATCAAAATATCCTCAGATAGGTTGTCTTCACGGCAAGGTATAAACTACTCCCTTCCTAATCTTCATGAAAATGACCCACAGTAAAGAATGAGAAAAAATCTTGGATCAATCTTAAAAAGTAGGCAAGGGGGTCAACCTTAAAAAAAAATGTCCAGGAAGTTCAATGATATAAAATACAAATAAGATTAGATTCAGGTTGTCTCTACCTGAATTATGAATCTCCAATATATCAAAGGGAAATATGCAAAGGAAATCCCCTGAGGCCCCTGCAGCCTTGAAGGGGAAGGTCAGCCTTGGGAATGCCATTAGCAGCACTGGAAAGAGTTCTGAATTTCAGAGGCAGCACGGGACAGGGAGTTGGCAGGGAAGGGATTGCCAGTCACTCACACAGAAGGGATAAGCAGCCTGCCAAAGAATGGGGAGATGGCAGCAGGGAGCCCTGACTGCTGTTCCAAATAAGGATTGGAAGCTCTTTAGCAAAACACATTCCTGGCTAAGTCTGCCTCCAGTTCTGACTCTCACCTCAAGGTGCCCAGCTACCCCCTAGGCTGTTTGGACTTTCAAACGACAAAATGAGAGTAAAATTCAACTTTTTAAAGTTTACTCTCAAAAATGATAGTAAAATTAAACTTCTTAAAAATGCCTCTCTTCATTTGGGATTTACAGGTTCTACCAGGAACTGACATGAATTTCTAGTAGAACCCATCTCAACTCTAGAACCTAAGAGGAAACGACAAAAACAAAGAAAATGATGAGAAAGATTATAAGAGTAATAGAAGTAAAAGCCAGAAGACCCTATCTACCCATAATAGAACTTTCATAGGAAATAAACAACAGAAGCAGCTTTTAAACTGAATAAGTTTTCCTAGGCTAAAGTAAAATCTGTATAAGCAGATGAAAAGGGATCAAATACAATTTTTTAAAAGTAAATGAAAACATCAAATGTATGCTACTGTAATTTTTAATTTCAAAGAATAAAGAAATGAACCTGAAAATCTTTGAGAACATTAAACATAATACTTACAAAGTAACAAAAAATTGTCCTGGCCATCTACTTCTATCGTGTCAAACATCAAAAAGCAATTTAATAACAGTACCAATTTTTGAGAATAATATGGGAAAATTCAAGACATTTATATCTATATCTACAGAGTTACCAAGTACATAAGAAGCCAACAAAGGTATTCTCAGTTGTCAACAACTTCAAAATTTATCATTCATACCCTTTCCAGAAAACAAAACAAAAACTTTAAGGCATACTCTAGGACAGTGGTCTTCCAAGGGAGTGGATTCGTGAGTCTCCAGTTAAATGGATTGTTGATTCATGACCTAGATTTAACTAACTCAAACTTTACCAAATGGACAAGTAATTTAAAAAGATTCTGGCAAGAAGAGGAAGATAAAATAAAATGCTAATAATACAAGGACAACTAAACGTGAAAATGAGCTGACACGTCTCCTTTTACTAGGACAATCTCCTATTTCTCATACAAACACTTCCTCTCCCACTTTTACAAACTAAAAGCTAATTCTCATCAGTTGAAAAATAATTGGAATTATTAAGGACATTATATGGACTACGGATGTATAGCCACTACTTTATAACAATTCCCACTCCTGAGAAAGCACAGTATTGAGAGAATCAAGTCATGAAGGGCCTCATATCACCTTGTGATCAACGGGCTGGGACCCCAGGCCAGAGCAGGAGTGGGGCCTTCAGGGAAAGCTTCACTCAGAATCTCACTTAGCTGTTCCAATGAGTAGCACTGAAATCAGCTCCACTAGAGAGACCCAGGCTTTGTGCCACAATTAGCAGAAAATCAGCCATTCAGAGGTTTCTCCTTGATGTAGTCACCAGTGGTGCCAGGCAGACTTTGGGCAGTCATATTTATGCATTCAGTGTGAAGTTCTGACCCAACAGGAAGCTGTAAATAGAAAGCAAAACCCTAGCCAAGTGGTTTCAACAGATCCAGAGAGGAAATGACACAGAAATAATGCACCTTTTGGATGCGTGGGGGACACTAGAAATTTACATGTAACCCCGTCTTTCCAGCTTATGAGACGAGCAGAAGATTCAATCAACTTCCTGGCAGACAGTGAGGGAACCTAGAATACAACCCGTCACTCTGTTTATGGAAGAACACCCAGCTGACATTCACCTTTCTTTACTCAAGGATGATGAAACAGAAGAAAACATTCATGAAGAGATACAGCAATAAAGACAGAAGAGAACACAGCATTCAAAATGCAAAACGACTCACTTTTGAAAAAGAAAATCACTAACAGAAACAGAAGTGAATTTTAGGAAGCATCTGCTGCGTGTTCAATACAATTCAAAAAAACACAGACCTGCGAAATAAAGGTAAAAGCCCAAATCAATATAATGAAAAGTTTCTTTAAAAAGAAACAAAACATGACAATAGAAAGACAATAACTTACTGCTAAAAAGAAGTTAAGTGGTGACCAGTTTTGTATATACCCATCTCCTGTTTGGGTGTCACCCATGTCAGATACAAGCTGCAGCTGCCAATTTTCTGCTTTATGTAGCTGCCACATAAACCCTAGCAATTCCAGATGCCCCTTTCAAATTCTGTTGAGCTTTAGCATAGCATTCAGGTGCTTATGCTCCATCGGCCCCTCAGCCCACTTTTCTCTACCTCTTTATCCTTTCCATTTGGGATATCCGGCCCTGCCCTGCCATAACCTACCTACCTCTTGGTGAAATGGCTATTCTTTGGGCAAAAGAGTTTCAAACTAGCTCTTTTATCACTGGCCAATTAGTAGTTTCAAAAGTTCCTGAGAATAAGGACCCCTCTCCATTTGTCTTCATAGTGAAGATATTCCCTAGATCTTAATCTATCTTAAGAAGGGTTGTCTGAAAATTAGCCAGGATCTTTCCTACCCATGTCATAAAAAATTTTTGTTCAATTGGAAAAGACTAGCTGAGACTGGAGAGCTCAGCTGCTCTCCTTTGTTTTCCTAGTAAAGTTGTCTAGACGCTTTTCATGTGAATCCATTCCATCTAAAAGGTGAATGTCCTCAGGGGCCAGGCCCCATGGTATGCTGTAGCCTATATTTTGGGAAAGATGGATATCTGGTGTTTTAATACTACCCAGGGTAATTTTTGGCCTGGGCACCTAAGGGGAATTTATTTCATGAGCATTCGAAATAAATTCACAAGGAAGGAAGATAAAGAAGTAGGAAAATATACAAATAATAATAATAATAATAATGATAATAATAAGGTTTCTCTTCTGAGAGAATGTTCATAGTTTCCAGCCCTCCATCCATTTCTGTTACTGTGGCTGCCAGATAATAGTTCCAGTATAGAAGTGCAACACCATTTTAGGAAGTGCTTATGCCTTCCAACTTTGGCAAGATGCCTTTCAGTTAAGACAGTGTGCAATTTCATTGTGGATGAGCCATTGCATCTTTTCATGACTCTTGCATTTCTTGGCGTAAGCTCTTTGCTTTCTGTATGCTTCTTAGCTGCAAGGCATATGATGAGATACTGCATATCTGCAGTTCCCTGTGCCCTCAGATCCAGAGCAAGCCCTGGATGCTGACTTCCCCTGACCCCACACCAATCAACATGTGGGATGCATAAAGGTGTTGGAAGAGGGAAACTATGTGAGGAAAGGCCAGAGCACTGTATTTTGGAATTTAAAAGGATGTTAGGGAGGAAAGGTATTCTTTTTTTTTCCACAAAGATAATTCCTAGGACCAATGCGGTGAACTTCATTAAGAAGCAACGTATTGGTTCAACTTTATAACTTAGAAAACTGCCTTACACTGGACTAGGCACTACTCCCCGCCCCAGTGAGGTCACAGAAAGCCCTACGACCTTATGCCTTGAAAACGTACACATTTGTTGAGCATTAGACCCTGCTAGAATTTCATTCACTTTGCACAGGCAAAAATGAACTGTAAACAGAAGCTATGGAAACATACTGTCTCATGTTTGTCTATTCTGTCCAAGGTTATTCCCTCTGAGGAGGGGTAGGCAGCTCCTAAAATGCCAGTGTGGCCAACAAGTACTGCTGTCTCAGAAAGGCTTTGTTTTGTTTGAAACGATATGAGAACTGGATCTTTTACAGTACTTTCTCTACATGTCCCAGTGAATCACGAGCCCTAAAATCTCATTTGAATTTAAAAAAAATAAAACTTCATTTCAGTTCATCACACCCATGTATTCATAAGGCATACTCATCTCTGTGTCCTTTTCACACACCTGCCTCCTCCACGTCACTCCTGTCCTCTGCCACTTCCCTAAATGCCATAGAAAATAACTTAAAACAACTCTTCCGAATGGGATGCCCCAACATGACTTTTAGTCTCATGCTTTAATGCCATCTGATGATGTCATCCAAGCATTTTTCTGGCCATTTGTTTGTTTCTATAATTAATGACAGCTGATTAAGATGGCTGCACTTGAAAAACATTCAACACTGGGTATCTTCTGTGTGCAGGCACTGGAAGAGATAGGCTCTAGGAATACAAAGTGGGGAAATGCAGTGCTCTCTCTCAGGTAGGGAAGACAGAAAGCTAACCAGCACCCACGATGCAGTACTGTAAGTGAAACGGCAGAGGTGTGATGGGGGCTAAGAAAGCACAGAGGAGAGGAATATTCAAATAACAAAGCCCTCCCCAGTGGACCTGATCAAAGCCATCTTGAAGGCCACGTAGGGGTCAGTCAGGCACACAGGATGGGATAGGGAAACGGCAGACTCTGCATAGAGAGAGCAGACTGAAGGCAGTGATCTATTCAGAGACTCCCATGTCTGTATGGAACTCAGGGGCATGTAAAAAGATAACACAGAAGGTAGGAGCTACACCACAGTAGACTTAGAATCCCAAGCTAAAGAAATATAATTTTATCTTGGAGATAATGGGGAACCCCTGGAGAATGTTTAAATGGAGGAATAGAATGATAAGATTGGCATTTTAGAAATATCAATCTAGCAGCTGAGTACAGGAGCACAAGTAGTGAGTAAGTTGGAAAATTCTGTTTTCATTGTCATCAGGCTTGTCTGATACTCTGAACAGGACAGTGTGAATATTCTCTCTCACGTGATGGAAATTTGATTGAGTGCTGCATGAGTTTGGTGGTAGTACGGATGGTTGCGTTTAAGAATTTCTGGGAAAGAACTTGTTCTGGGGGCATGCGGTTTCCTCAGTGAGTGAGCACCAAACCAAAAACAAGAACAGTGCCAACAAAAATTATGACTGACAAGAATAGCCTACATATTTAGCTTTTACCTTTTGTTAATGCTATAAATAAAAGAGAATTTTACTTCTACAGTTTCTAATTACACCTGCTTAAAGCAGATGCACAAATGAATTGAAATAAATTACTGGACTCCAGTTACTTTTTCACTTAAGAAAAATAATTGGTACCTAGCTGCATATCTATATTTCTGCATTGTATATGCCTCACTACATAACTTGTTAACTAATAAAAAATATTAGTAATGTTATAGAAGATTTTGAATAATGTCTTGAACAAAATTGACCTAGTTGGCATGGACTGGACACTACACTCAATTGCTGCAGAACACACCATTCTTTTCAAGTGTACATGTAACAGTAATCAAAACTGACCATGTGCTGGGTCACAGGGACTCTCAATAAATTTCAAGTAATTGAACTCAGACAGATAATGTTCTGTGACAACAATGAAACACAATTTTGTTATTGATTAGAATCCAAAACAAAAAATGAATAGAAATATTTCAAGTGTATGGAAATTTAGCAATATATTTCTAAATAACCCATAGGTCAAAGGTTAAATCACAAAATAATTCTAACCGAACAATAACATACAACCTTGTAGTATGCAGGTAAAGCAGTGTTTAGAGGAAAATGTGCAGCTTTAAATAAATATATTAGAAAAGTAGAAGTCTAGCCTGTAATCCCAGCACTTTGGGAGGCCAAGGCAGGTAGATCACGAGGTCAGGAGATTGAGACCATCCTGGTTAACACGGTGAAACCCTGTCTCTACTAAAAATACAAAAAAAAATTAGCCAGGTGTGGTGGCGGGCACCTGTAGTCCCAGCCACTCAGGAGGCTGAGGCAGGAGAATGATGTGAACCTGGGAGGCAGAGCTTGCCGTGAGCCAAAATCGCTCCACTGCACTCCAGCCTGGGTGACAGAGCAAGACTCGGCCTCAAAAAAAAAAAAAAAAAAAAAAAGGAATAGGAGAAGTCTAAAAATAAGTGATATCATTATGCACCTCAAGAAGTTAGAAGAACAAGTTAATCCAAAGCCAGTAGACAATAGTAAAAAATAAACAAAAACAAAACTTAAGTAGAAACAAACTCACAGCAGAAATAATTAGCAAAGCGAAAACCTGGGTCTTTGAAATGCTTAATAAAATTGATAGGTCAAGCAAGATTGACCAAGAAAAAAGAGAAATGGTATAAATAACCAATATCAAGAATAAAAAGAGATTATTACTACAGATTCTGTGGACATTTAGAAAGGTAAAAGGATATCATAAATACCTTTCTGAAGATACATTTAAAAATTTAGATGAAATTTTAAAATTCCATAAATCTTAATTTACCAAAATTGACATAAGAAAAGGTAAACTATTAATAATTCTGTATCACAATAATTGAATGTAGCATATACACATGAGATTGACAGTAAAAGAAAAATAAAACTAAAATTTTAAAAACTGAATGCATAGTTTAGTATTTTCCCACAAAGAAAACTACAGACTTAAATCACGTTTTCAGTGAATTCATCTAAATATTCAAAGAGGAAATAACACAGTCTTCTACAAAATAGCAAAAGAGGAAACACTTTCCAACTCCTTTTATGAGGCCAGCACACTCGATTCTAAAACCAAACGAGGGTCTTATAAGTAAAGAATTATAGGCCAGTATCTCTCATGAACATAGATACAAAAACCCTAAGGAAAATTTTAACAAATTAAATTTAGTGATAAATAAAACGAATAAGAAAAAACAAACAAATTTGCAGAAATGCAAGGTTGGTTTGACATTTAAAATCTGTAAATAAATGTAATCCCCTATTTTAACAGGAAAAAACCTTTGGTAATCATAACAGTCAGAAAAAGCATTTGAGAAAATACCTATTCATGACAACCATCTTAGCAAAGAAGGAATAAAAGTGAATATCCTAAATCTAATATTGGGTCTTTAACACAAAAGCTAGAGCAAACGTCATATATAATGGGAAATCTTTCCTGTTGAGCTAGCGAATAACATGAGGATGCCTGTTATGACTACTTCTACTGAATATTGTATGGGAAGTCTTCACCAGTTCAACAAAAAAAGAAGAAATAATAGACATAGGACTGGAAAAAAATAATATCTTTAAAAAGCAGCAAATACGTTATTCTAATTAAGAGGTGAATTTAGCAACACCACTTGATAAACAGCAATAAACAATTAGAAAATGGTACCATCCACATAAATATCAAAATAAAACAGTTTCTAGAAATAAATCTTACAAAATATATAAAAGTCATCTACATGGAAAATGGTAAGATATTATTGAGAGAAGTTTAAATGACCTAAATAATGGAAGAATCCATGTTCATAAATTGTAACACTCAACATTTAGAAGTATGAATTCTCCCTAAATTCATCTGTAGATTCAATCACAAACAAATTCACCACAAGTCATTTGGTGGAACCTGATTCTAAAACTTACTAGAAATGTGAAGAATGAAATATAGTTGATGTGGTAAAACAACAAAACTATTGTTACTATTCCACATATCAAGCCTTATTATAAAGCATTTAATTCTGGTCCTGTGTCCCTCTACCACTTCACTATTCCAACTCTCTTCCTCTCAACATCCAGCTGGTATGTTTGAGGATGTGCAAACATATTTTTATATTAATATAAGCACAACATAAGTGGACAAGAAAATATGCTACAAAAAAAAGGAAAGAAAGAAAAAAGAAAACAGGCAATGTAAGTTGTTTTTGAACTGTCCTATTCTACATGTGATTGTTCCATTCCATATGCAGGGACCCATTCTTTGGACACCCAGTCAAGGGTATCACTGCATACTCTCTCGGTTGCCATGGATTTTCCGATGAATATTTCCATTCTTTTGGTTTTCATAAAGCTATGTCACAGAGAAGCCCTGCATGCTTAGCCTCCTCCTAGTTCTTCTCTACAGAGTGAATCTCCTTTGGGGATGTATGTTTGTGGGTGTGAGAGTATGTGGGCAACTGTGTGTCCAAAGTGATTGTGTCAGCTCACTGCATGGGAACACCAGGCAAAATGCACTGACAGGTCCAAGAGAAGCCTTCTATTCTTATGGTATTCTAGAAGGTATTATGACTGAGGGTTAAAGTTTTAATCCATTTTGAGTAATAATATTGACTTCATTCCTTTGCACTTCTAATCAAATGCAGTACTTTAGAAAGGAGCTCTCTCACAGTCATTCTTGGCCTTATAAATAACTGTTTCTTAAAAATCAGTTTATCCCCTGTTTTTATTGCCAATCAACTCACACATTTTGTTAAAAGGACATAGTGGGATTTTGTTTTAAGAGTAAGATTCCAAATTATGCTAAGAAAATCTTTTGTGAAGGCAAACATTCTCTCTCCAAAGTTTGTAGGCGAGCAAACCTTATTGGGAAAGGATGTTATTATGAAAACCCACTTGTTCTTCTGGGTGAAGAAATAAAAAAGAATGAAAAAGACAACCCAGAGCATCATTCAGAATCCACCCCAGGCCATGCTGCGGACTGGGGAGAGGGAAGGAGTTAAGATCCTGCCAGACCACCAAGAGGTAAGTTCCAGAAGCCAGTGTTCATTTGCAGCTATTCATATGGAAAGAATCACTGTCACTTTTCCCTGCTGATAAACATGCCACTTCAACATGTCTTAATAGACCAAAGAAATGAGAAGAACTAAAAACATCTTTGAATGGCACTAATGAGAAAAGGAAGCTGAGCAGAAAAGAGAAGCAAGTTTGCAGGAAGATTTAGGAAGGTCACAACCCATGCCTAGACACGTCAAGACACATCTCTCCATGTCTTCATAGTCAACCCAGCCCCGTGACTCCTTCGCTTTCTTTTTCTGAATTTAGTTCCTCATTCAACCTCAATTACATCACGCTGGTATGATTATCCAGAGGAGCTAAAGCTCCCTCCGCCAGCAAAATCACAGGGATTCTACCATACTACAAATATAAGTCTTGGTAAAATAAACCTGAGGTTACATTTTTCTCATTTCTGCTTCTTTTTTCTTTTATAATAACAGAAATAAATAAAATTAATTCATAGATTAAAAACCTTCAAATAATGGCTAACAAGATGCTGAATTAGCATAGTACCTTTCTTAAGATTAACTCAAGAAAAATTACAGGAAAAAAACTTCAAAGAAAACTGTGAGAAACCTCTAAGGTGACCTGAGGCTGCTGCTTTGAATGTGTGTGTGAGGACTGCATCTTCTTGGTCTGGGACAGGAAGGAGCCTCACCAGGCTGGGGAGGAAATGATGGGAAAGGAACTGTTGGAGTCCGCTATTGTTTCCCTCCACTCCACTTCCTCCAGGTTCACAGTAGCTGCTCCCACACCTCCTGTGACTCAGAACTCTAAAGGTCAAGAAATCCTGGAGAGCTAAATAGGGGTTGTTTGTCCCACCCTGTGGCTCCTCTAAGTTCACCATGGGTTTCCGTTTCCAAGATTGTCACAGAAGGAAAAGGGATGCAAAACGACATGTGTGGGAGGTTTTTATGAACCAGACTAGAATTGGAACCGATTGCCTCTGGTCACTTCCAATTGTCCAGAAGCCATAGTCACATAACTATGTCTTTCCGAGAGAAGCTGGAAAACATAGTCCTGTGGTAGGCTCAGGAGGAAGAGGTGGTGGTTTTGGTGGAGAGCCAGCCAGTCTCTGCCACACCTAGAAAATGCAATCCTATCACCAATACTTGTTTTTTCCTTTAAAACCTTTACTTTCTACTCCTTTGAAAGAGTTAAATGGAATGTTGTATATTAAAGACACTTTCTAACTTTAAAATCCTATTAAGCTAGAAACATAATCATCCTAATTATCAGATAATCTCCCAAGCATTTTGACAAAAATGAGACAGTTCTCATGGGAATTATGTTGAGTGAAAAAAGACAATCCCAAAACGTTGTATACTATATGATTTCACTCATGTAACATTCTTAAAATGGAGGACAAGATTCGTGGTTTACAGGGACTGGAGAGAAGGGAGAGGAAGAGGGAGACCTGTGTAAGAAGGGCAACACAGGGAAACTAGTGGTGAACTATTCTATACCTTGACTGTGGCAGTGGTTGTACAAACCTACAAATGCAATTATGCTACACAGAACCAAATTCATACATGCACACACACACACACATGAGTACAATAAAACTGGAGGGATCTGAATACGATTGGTAGATTATGCTAATATCAGTATCTTGGGTTGTGAAATTGTCCTGCAGTTTTTCAAGATGTTTCCATTGGAAGAAAATGGGTAAAGGGTACATGGGAATTCCTCTGTATTATTTCTTACAATAATGTGACTCTACAATTATCTCAAAATTAAACATTTAGTTTTAAAAAGTGAGACACAGTTATCCAGCTTAATGGAATATTGATGACAAAAAGCTAGACATAGTTGTCCTGTCCCCAGCTAGTTTTATAAGTGTTTCTCTGTTCTTAAATAGTGGTCTACTTAGTGTCCTCCAGATCCTTCGGCTTGGTCTCAGCAGCAGTAAGAGAATTAGGGATAAATGTTCACCAGTGAGCTACTAACTGTGTCTGATGACTTTGGAGAGGATCCAGTGGGGGCTTTAACCAGTGATGTTTGGAGCTTGGTGAGAACCAGACTCATGCCTTGAGGAAACCCTAGGAAAGACAAATGGAGGTTCTCAGGATCAACTGAAGAAACTCAGATGCTAGCAAATGGTCACCACACTAAAAAGGTTAGAGAAAAAGAATCCCAGTGACTTTACTAAAGGCTCACTAATTACACCTCTACTGGCAGTGATCCCCTGGGACTCTAAGGTATGAAGCACGATTTGTATCTTCCCTCTCCTTTTTCAGTTCATTCTCAGATGTTTGTTTCAATTTGAGGTTGGTTTCACTATGGCAGGCTGGCCACAAAGCAGTTGTAAAGAATGAAATTAATATACACACCCAGACCCAACCTCTAGTACCACTATTCTATGTTCTGCTTCTAAAAGTTTGATTTTTTTTTTTTTTTTAGATCCTGAATATGAGAACATGTGGTATTTGTCTTTCTGTGTCTGGCTTATTTCATCTAGCATAATGTCCTCTAGGGAGTGAACAGGGAAAGGAGAGATGTTAATCAAAGGGTACAAAGTGCCAGTTACACAGAAGGAATAAGTTCTGGTGATCTGTTGCACAGCACGGTGACTATAGTGAGGAATAATATATTATGTATTTCAAAATTGCTAAAAGAGTAGATTTTAAATGCTCTCACCATAAAAAAGGATAAGTATGTGAGGTAATTGTTATGTTAATTAGACTGATTTAATCACTCCACAATGTATATATATATATTAAAACATCACATTATACCCCATAAATATATACAATTATCATTTGTCAACCTATAATAAAAGTGAATTTAAAAAACAAATAAGAATTAAGTCCCTAAAAAATGAAAAGAATGAAATCTAGAGCTAGTCATGAGACTAAGGGAGTGAGGGAGTGAGGGTAGATAAGTTGGGGTATGAAAACACAGGTCACAGAGATGGTGCTTTGTTATATAGTCATTTCCAATCAATAGGGAAACAATTTGCATATTACTAACATTTCAAGTTTGTATTCAATGTGATTACCATTCAAAATTTCCTTCCAACTACACATCATTTTGTAACGGCTTTGGGATGGGGCAAGGGGAAGGATCTGAACCAGCAATGCATTTTCATTCGTGGTCTGCTCCAGTGTATCCTAATAACTGAATGTGTCAAAAGCCTAAAGCTTTCTCATTTTGTGCTATATTTAATAGAAAAAGAAAAGAAGAGTTGGGAATACTTATTTATGCAGTCCCATGTCACTCGCCAGCACTGTCTCCCTTTCTTTGTAGATGAAGAATGGGACTCCTTTCACTTTTAGTTATGTTAAAATAGCTCTGGCTTTCTCTGTGGTTAGAAACATAAGCTTGATATCACTCAGGTAGCGACACTAGGTAAACACTAATACAGGACCAACTCCCGTAGCTATTTAGAAGAAAAATTCCTCCTCCGTTAGCTATTTCTATCACAATTTACAAGGAGGGTTGATTTACAGAAGAATTAGCAGTAATAGCTGCAAACATGGATGAATCAATCTGGACAAAGCACTCCACTTGCCCCAAACAACCCCTCATTGTTCACGGTGGTAATTTCTTCATTTTAAAAGTATTATCTAGCGCTTTGGAGGTTGTCCCTCAAGAACAGCATGAGCCTCCACTGTACCAGGACTTCCTCGTTTAGCATTTTTAAAGCCTCCTAAATCTGGGAACATACTCTGTAAGATTTGTTTTAAATGATATTTGAACCTACTTGGTGTCATAATACATTCTATCATTGTGTGTAAAAAGAAGAATTATTTTCCAATGAGCTTTATTGAGCTTTAGACTCTGGCTTGGGGACTGGAAAGAGGAAGACACAATTCCTTTAAATGATTCTCTCTTAAAGTAAAAAGAGACAATGAGGGAATCATAAAATGTTCAACATTTGCTACCGACTCTCTCAAAGTGTACATGAGAATTTTTAAAGCTCCGGAGGTGGTGTTCACAGCTACGCTATCGATCAAGTGTTTCTTGAGAGGGAGTCTTCTTTTCTCCATACCAGGTGACGCTTCGTGCTCTGGGGTCACAGCAGAGGGGCACCTGCCCTGTCCGCAGCCTGGCAGAGCCAAAGGCAAGCTCAAGCAGCTGTGACACCTAATTATGGGTCTTCCCATGAAGTCTGAAAAATGGCTGAACTTGGTCCAGCCCCAGTGTAAATAGAACAAAATGACCATCTTTGCTGGAACTGAGGCTGGTCTTTAAAATTCATAATCACAAACATGGCTCCAGGAACCATATGCACCAAGCCATGTCTGTGTGTGACTTTTGGTTCTGGGCTATTTGCTATTACTTGCTGTGGACCAGGTACAGATTCCTTCCTTCTCTCTCAGCCCCTACATTCACATATTTCCTGGAAAAGAAATTCCATTGGAATCAGAGATGAAAAACTAAAACCTGTGGCCTGGGTGATCTACCATTTTGACTTTTGTCACCTAAAACCCTAGTTCCGCCTAGTGCAGAGATTTTTACCACTTGAATGCATTGATGTGTGACAGAGAAGGATATGGTTTTATTTATATTTTCCCCATCTCCCCCGTCAACAGCCATTCCCACCACAATAAGCCCCCAGGGAGCAGTGGAAAGAGGAATCTCAGGAAAGTGGTATCTATGAAGTACATCAGGGTTCTAGAGCAAAGTCCTGAGGCAAGAGATTGTTAGATAGGGCAAGGGGAGAACAGAGAGCTGGAGAATTTAACCCCATTTCCTTTTCTTGGACTCAGTAAATAGATGATCTCCAAGGTGACTCCTGGGACACTCTTACACAAACCCAAGATGGTTACATCAGATTAAAAACAGTTGCATCTGAGATAGAGGGAGGACACAGTTCAGACCCCCTGCATCTTCTTCAGCTCCTAGGCAGGAAGGAGGAAGATGTCAGAGGTCCCTGTGCCCTGCAGAGGGACAGGAAGCAGCTGATAGTGCTGATTGGAGGGATTATTAGGGACACTGCCATGGATGAGGGACAGAGGGTCAGGGACCAGATAGGTGCTACAGCCAGATCTCAGCTGGATCCATAGTGTGAGGAGGAGCTGAACAGGGCCAAGCTGGTGGGGAGAAAGGCAGTCCCAGACGTTAGCTAGAGATGTCACGAAGACTTCTGGTGACCAAGCAGACAAGAGACATCACCATGGAGTCAAGAGGAACCAGAGGACACTACAAGACCCTGCTGTCTTCGAGGGTAACAGTAAGTGCCACAAAGAAATCTCAAAGTCTAAGCATTTACTTTTTTTTTAAAAGTGAGTTACCTAAAAAGAATGTTTAAATTGCTAGACTGGTTGGTTTCATGAATTGGATTATAATTAGTTTCTCTCTTCTCTCTCTCTCTCTTGCTCTGTCTCTCTGATCTGGTGTGGCTGTGTCCCCACCCAATCTCATCTTGAATTGAAGCTCCCATAATCCCCACATGTTGTGGGAGGGACACGGTGGGAGGTAATTGAATCAAGGGGGTGGGTTTTCCCATGCTGTTCTCTTGACAGTGAATAAGTCTCATGAACACTGATGTTCATGAGCAGTTCCCCTGCACATGCCCTCTTGCCTGCTGCCATGTAAGACATGGCTCCTCTTTTGCCTTCTGCCATGATTGTGAGGCCTCCCCAGCCATGTGGAACTGTGAGTCCATTAAACTTCTTTTCCTTTATAAATTACCCACTGTCAGCTGTATCTTTATTAGCAGCATGAGAACAGACTAATATACTCTCTATCGCATACATACACACATGCACACAAACACACACACAAACACACACACAAACTGCCCCACCACCCAGCAGGATGAGCTCATGAAGAAGATCAGGTCAAACATAGGAAGTAAAGAAACCTCAGTTTCTCTGCACATCTGAATAAATCTGGCCCTGCTATATGTATAGCACTCAGCAACTCTTTAGTGGCAGGCAAGGGCATAGTGGAAGCAGAGATGGGCATAACTGCTGTAGTTTGGAGGTCCCTGCTGGAAGGGTGAAGGGTGTCTGCCCCAGAACCAGAGGGAGGAGGAATATGGGGGTAGAAACAGGACCTGTACAGAAAATGCACAGAAGCTGGGAAGACATGGGACATGAGATCACCAAACTACATGAATTTATTACCAGAAATAAAGATTCCTACTCTCAGACTTCTGTCTGTTCGCTCCTACTAGCTCTTTTGATCTAGTTGGTAAGGATTTATTCCCACCACTTAAGACTGACAGCTAGCCTTGTTGAATATACTCCCCAGAAACCTTTCTTTAGCTTTCTTGTGATATATTCACCTCCATAGCAGCCAGTCAGCAGGCACTGATAAAGAGGTAAGAATGGGATAAAAAGAAAGAAGGTATCTTAAAGAAGTAAGATATTGGTGATAATATTGGCATTGTTCTAAATCCAGTACAATGATTCCCAAAGCCAACATTGCATTCTAATTTCCTGGGGATATTTTTTAAAGTACAGAAAGCTGGGTCTGACTTCAGGCCAGAGTATGAAATGGCATAACAATTGATGGTAATTCTGACTTTGTGGGGTGGGACAACACTTTCAGCCAAGTAATTGGAATAACTAAGCTACCTTGTCATGGTTTTAATTATCTTAATAATTACATGACCTTGTTATGGCTTGAATTATCCTGACAAGTGCTTTCTAAACTGTGTACCATAGGACATCTAGCCCACAGGATGTTAACATGCATTGCTGGAGAAAAGATTTCTGTTGCACAAATGTTTGAGAAATCCAGGTTAAATTAAGTTAAGCAAAGATTGTTTGGTCTTCACCAGCTCAGAGCTTTTTACATTAATGTGTGCTTAGACTCTCCAAGATGAGCCAATTGTGTACATCATTTCCCTCCTAGATCTGACAAGGTCTTGTATTTTTCTTGTAAATCCCCCAGGATTAGAGGGTTTTATTGCATGGGATTTGGGGAGTGCTGCTCTGGAGTGCTGCCACAGGACTGTACTTCCCTGGTTATGCAGGTGCAGTCAGGGAAGTCATGGATTCAATGAACTTGACATGAAATAATTATTGTAAATTTAAAACGAGACAGTTTTTTTGTCACACAAGGAAAGTGTCCATTACAAATTAAGATACAAAGGTAATGGGCAGAAAACATGTAAGATTATACATTCATGGACGTAAAATAGCAAACCATGGCATACAGCTATTTTTGAAACCAGTTTTTCTATTTTATGAACATTTCAATCACTTCTTTGGTTTTCTCTCATTTCCAATTTCGTGGCATTATTACATTATGAACCTATGATCTCATAAATTAAACAGGATCAGATAATTTGATGTTCTTCACTTTTACCTCACAATGATGAGAGAATATTTTTAAATATCTCTCCCTTTTGTCTCTGAATACTACTTTTCTCTAATTTTGTTTTCTGTCTCTCTCTGGACACTCTCTGATGACCAGTTAACATCATGTCAAGGACAAATGGGTGTATCATTATGACTGCCAAATCTCAAAGGTCCTGTTATATACTTGGATTATTGTTCCTGAATAAAGCATAGAATCTCCAATGCTTATTAATTCTTCTATATTCACATGCTTTTGGTTAGAAGAACGTCTGCTCAAGACTACAAACAAACCAATGGGTTTTTAAAATATATATGTCTTTCCTTTCTAATAGTCAGAAAACCAACAATAATTTATTTACTCACCATAGAACATTCTCAATTACAATGCTGGTATATATTTTTTCTCAGGTTTTATTTAATACTTTTCCTAATATTTCCTAAGTAACAGAAGGGTTTGGTTTCTTTGTGTGTGTGTGTATGTGTGTGTGTGTGTGTGTGTGTGTGTGTGTGTGTTTTACTATATTTAAAAATGTGAGATACAAATAAAGTTTTAATTCATGTTATTTTAAAAGAGAAGAATCCAAATAAGTATTTCACAAATACCTATCATTAGAAATTCCTTTCATAGTCTCCCAAAAATTGTCTTAAATTTTAAAAACCTTTGCTTTATTTGTATTTTTAAAAGAATCTATGGTCATTGTGGGAAATTTATAAAATACCTATTAGAAAATAAAATCACATAAAATTGTGCCACCTAGGGATTACAACTATTAACATAAAATATGTTTATATAATTATTATATTGTATCGTGTATCCATAGATAGATTTAAACTTCTCTACAAAATTTATTTGGTAGTATGTTTTAACACTTAGTGTATTATCAACACTTTCCCTTGTTATTAAGAGTTTTTCTCTAACATAATTTTAGTAACAGCATAGTTTGTCTCTAAATACACATATCGTAATTTATAAAATCCACTAATGTATGACATTTAGGTTCTGATTTCTGCTGGTCATAAACTGTATTAAAATGAAAGTTTTGTAACTACATTTTTGTACACTTCTGTTATTTTGGCTTTGCTTTGATTAGGACAAAATTTAGAAGTCTAATATCAGGATTAAAGGAGAGAAATATTTCTAAATTTGTTGATGCTTATTGCTAAGCATCTAAACATTTACAGCAACCTCCTCTTTTTCTCCAGCAGAACGGGAGCATGGCTACCTCTCCAGGTAATCACAGAAACCTGCTAAGACTGTTTGGAAGGCAATCGAAATATATTTACATACATGTTTTTTGTCTCATTTTTGTAATCCTTAGATTTTCAATAGAAATTTTGGAAAGGGCAGAAATAAATGGCTTGAGATAAGATGACCATCTTTCACTAGAGTGGCTTCCTCCATTGCAACTAGATTTCAACTGGATGAAGTTATTTATATTTCTAATATAAAAGAGGAAAGAAGTCACCTGCTCCCCTCCCTGCCTCTGTCTGGCAACTGTGAAGCGATCCGTAATTCATGCAGGTTGGCATCCTGTCAGTACCCTTAGCAGAGTGCTGCTTTTAGTACTGATCCCTACCAAGAGTATGGACAGTCCCACTTATTTCATTTTATTTTACTTTATTTATTTATTTATTTATTTTTGAGATGGAGTCTTGCTCTGTCGCCCAGACTGGAGTGCGGTGGTGCAATCTCAGCTCATTGCAAGCTCTGCCTCCTGGGTTCATGCCATTCTCCAGCCTCAACCTCCCGAATAGCTGGGACTACAGGCGCCCGCCACCACGCCTGGCTAATTTTTTTTGTATTTTTAGTAGAGACGGGGTTTCACCGTGTTAGCCAGGATGGTTTCGATCTCCTGACATCGTGATCTGCCCTCCTCGGCCTCCCAAAGTGCTGGGATTACAGGCGTGAGCCACCGCGCCCTGCCGGACGGTCCCATTTCTACAACTCAGTCTTGCCTGTAGATTACAGTGCAGTGAAAAGCGGCAGCTGATAGTGTAAGCCCCAGGAGATCCCAAATGCCCGGTTATTAACAAGTGTTATATATTTTTAAAAAGCGTCACAGATTTTACATTATATGTGAGAAGGGTGTTGAAATTAAGGGAAGAATAAGAGACAGGGTGAAAAAAAGGGGGCTTCCATGTGAGGGAGACAAAGAAGGACAAAGGCAGATACAGTAATGAAAAAAATATGTAAACCCTTAGTATGAGCAGGCCTGTGTAAGCAGCAGATTAATCTATTACCCAGTTCATTTTGCCCAAAGGCTTTCATTAGATTAAACTGATCCTTGAATATGTTCCCTATTACAGTCTCATAGTAAGGGAGTGGTTCTCAAGGGGTTACAATGTTGTCCCCCATAGGAAATTAGCAATGCCTGAAGACATTTCGGTTGTTAACAACAGGAAGGTGCTACTGGCATCTAACGAGTATGTAAGGATGCTGCTAAGCATTCCACAATACACAGGACAGCCCCACAGCAAAAAATTCTCTGGCTCGAAATGTCAGTTATGTCAAGAAACCTCACTCCAAGAAAAACGAAAGTGTAGTATCTTTTCCTGTTGGAAAAGATCAGCAACGTTGACTAAATATCTCTTTAATTAAAAATAAAAACCCACAAAAAGAAATGTTATAAAGTACAAGAAGAAAAATCCTTAGCCTATCACAGATACTCTCTACTTATATAATAATTGTTTTATGTGTCTTTCCAATTTTATTTCATATTCTCTCTCATCGTGCTGTCAACACATTTGTATTAAATGTCTGTTGCGTAATTACAAATACACAATAAATTCTCTTATCAAGTGCCTATTGTTCCTTATGTGAAATATGCCATTTTAAAAGTTACACCTTCTAGAAAACAAGAAAAAGAACTAGGTAACATTCATTATCTTTTTATTCCTGGTTACCTGTTTTTTTTGTTTTTTTTGTTTGTTTTTTTTACTGTAATATACAATCCTTTATTGAAAGTTGTGAAAGTACTACCAAAAGATTACGTTAGAGATGGTTTATCTTTTATATTAACAGCAAGCTAAAATTTACGACACAAACATGACTATCAATTAATAAATATGGAAGCAAAATAGCTGTTAAAAATGTACTAGATATCCAATATCCCATATAATATTTATGTGAAGAAAAAAGCACAGTAATTTTATATATATTCATATATAGCAATATATATTCATATACTGCAGCTATATCACAACAAAATAAGGTTGTTGTCTATGGAGCCCTATTGACATCCTGAGTATTCTAGAATTTTCTGTTTCAGAGTCTCGTTTTCAGCTTTAAAAATCTAAAAATTAAACTTTTTCAGTGGTTTCATTGTTAAACAAGTTCTTCAGATTCATGCTACCAAGGATGGTTCAATATTTTAAAATGTATTCACATAATGTACCAAATAAATAAGTTCACAAGAGAAAAATCTATATGATCTTTTTGGCAGACACTAAAAAAATTTGATGCAGTTCAATATTTTTCTTGATTTAAAAAATTTCATAGTAAACCAGGAATTTAATGACTTTTTTAAATGATAAAGAATACATATTTGGAAACAATAGCCAGGATTATATTTATGGAACAAACACTATAAGAATCCTATTAAGGACTGGAATAAGGCAAGGATGCCCTCTAGTAGCATTATTTACAAAAAAAAAAAAAAAAAAAGGTTACAAATTATAGTTAATGAAAGAAGATTTTAAAAAGTAGGTAGAAGGAATGAAAAATTGAACAAAAATTTCATTATTTCATTACTTTTAGATTATAGAAAGTTCAATAAATTTTAAAACCATTAGAACATATAATGAAATATTATGTGGTAAGTGATTACAACACAGATACACAAAAAAGACTATCTTACCATTAAAGGTCCAATAACATTCAAAATTATAAAGAAAACTATTCTATTCAACATAACAGACAAATTATATATCCAGGAAAAAATGTAAAAAGAAATTCTCTAATTCCATGTGAAGAAAACTACAAAGTTTTACTAAAGGATATAAAATGAATATTGAAGAAATTGAGACCCACATCATATTTTTGGATGGAAAAGCTTACTATTTTAAAGATATAAATTTCTTCTAAAATTAAATTCTAAACTATGCGTTTGTTGTACAATTTGAGAACTTTTTATATAATTTAACATAGAAGGCTAAACTTTTAAACACAGCCAAGTAATTTCTAAACAAAAAGGAATGCAAAAGAAAAGTAATTTTATGTCTTGTCCTACCATCTATAAAAATAGAAATTTTAAAAATAAAAACAATACAGCACTATTGTCAATACTGAGAAAACAATCTGATAGAATAAACAGAAATTCCAGGAAAAAATACTAAGTCACATGATAGGACTTATATATGATAAATTTATTTCATAACAGTAAAAGAGTCTGAATTATTGAGCAAATAGTATATAACAAGTTTGTCAAGTATAGCTGTAAAAAGAATTAATGCCTTTTTCACACCTAACCCCAAAATATTTTCAAAATGGAAAATATTTAAAGATTTAAATGTATAAAAATTAACTCATGCAAATACTTAAATATGTTATATATTGTATTTATATAATTTTTGAGTGGAAAAAGTTTCGCTAAGCATGGCATCAAAGCTCACAGGCATAAAAGAAGACCAACAGAGCAAACAAACAAATAACAACTTATAATTGTAAAAGATTTAAAATTATATTAGGAAATGAGAAAAAAATCTATTTACAACATATTATAACAAAGTATCATTTCTAAAAGACTTGTGAAATCAATAACAACACAAATATGCTTTTTACGGAAAATATAAAAAGGAAATGAAAAAAGCAATTCACAGAAGAAATATAAATGTCCAATAAGCCTAGAAGAATTCATGATCCTCAGAAATGCAATTAAAATTTCACCGGGATTTCATTTTATTTATTAAGTTGGCTAGGATCATAAACAATAATAAAACTCTGTGCTAAGAAGCACAGGAGAGAATGGTTGCTTTTGTAAATTGCTGATGGGTCTATAAATTAGTATGATCTTCTTGGTAGGCATTTGGCAATATTTGTCAGAAATGTGAAAAATGTAGGTATCCTTTGATTTAAAAATTTCTCTTCTAGTTACTCATCTAATAAAATAAATAAATGAAAATATTCATTTATAGACGTTCATCACTGTGCTGGCTATGGCAGCGAAGATGGAAAACAGCAAAGTTTCTAGTAATAGGAAATTGATTAAACACATTACTGTAATATTACATAATGAAAAAACCTTCAATTTTTATAACTATCATTATCATTATAACACATGTAATTTAGAATTATGTAATATAGTATAATTATTTATAATATTGACATATTATTTATAATATTGATTAACATTAAAAAGTTCATACTATATTGAGTGAACTGGGTAGATACACTTACTTATCAGTTACCTGATAGAGTCTACATAATAGATCTGTCCTAGTCTTCCTAAATCAAATGCTGAGATTATCAAAAAAGCATGTCTTATTTCTGAAATCAAAATGTTTTGTTTGGTTTTCTGTTACATAACAGAATATTTTATAACCACATATTTCATTTGAACAAATAAACTTCACATGCTAACTCATGGTAAGGCAAAAGCTGTACTACTCTTTCCTAAGGAAACAATCATTAACTAGACTTAAGGCAATAAATTATAAATAGTGATTTTATAAAATCATTCTATTTCTAATGAAAATATTAAAATATTTTCAGGAAAAATGAGATTTTTGAAAGAAAATTAAAACTTTTGCAAATTGGAGTCATGGGATACTACATAATATTGTTTTAAAATGCTAAACCAAATCTTGTCATATAAATCAGAAAAATATCTGAAGTTGTATGGAATGATCAAAACTTTTAGTAAATTATAATTTATTTTCCGCTAGAAATTAAAGTCAAGAGAGATCCTATTTTTACAAAAATGTCATAAAATACAAGGAAAAATATTTTTATAAACTTAAGAACAATGCTAATAATAAAGAAATTCAACTGGTAAAAAATTCTAAAGAACCAACTTTTCATACATCTGTATGCTGGTGAATTGTAAATGTCACTCAAATACCACAAGGTCAGATTCTTAGATCAATTCCTGCATTAATACTTGTTGTATAACCTGCCAACCTTCAAGTACTATATACTCTAGTCAGCCTGGAATGCTGTATTATAATAACTTAAAAATTAAATATCAGGATAGTCTATTCTTTTCCCAAGGTTTCAAAGTGAGGAGCCCAAAATGGGAAGACTGATTCCTTAAGAGAGATTTCTCCAAAGATGAGAACGCTTTACCTGAGTCAAATAGGAAGTCACTTGGTCAAACCCATTTATTATTACAATCTAATTATGTTTTATAATTGCCCATGAGATGTCTAGGAAATTACATTTGCAACTTTAGTCTAAGGACCAATATTAATGCTTATTTAATAATCAGTTATTTGGGTACCTCTATTATTGAGATAAATATGATTGAGACATGATAGGAAGTGGTCATTTCTCTCATAAACTTATTCTGACCTTCAACATTGGTGTATAATTGCAGATTTATACAAATGTATGTCATTTATAATTGCACATATGTAAGAAGAACAGTGAACTTTGGCTCGTGAGAAAATTCAGAGTGAAGACTTTCTTGGTTTCATGAGTAATCGTCCTTATCCACAAGAACAGAGAGTGCTATATGCAGCCTTTTGAGAAATGCTTGTCCTTTCAGCTCCATACCACATTAGGACAGAAGCTGGAATCCAGCCTGAATTGACACTGGGCAATAGGAAGATAAAACATTCTAACTCTTCGTTTTGTTCTCATTAGAGCTAACCATGAATCCAGATCTAGAGACACTGCTATTACAACATGAAAGTTTCTAGCAAATCACCCAAAATTTAAAAAAAAAAAAATCTGTATGCAATTTTTAAAACTTCTCTTAGATTTAGGGTCCTAAAAAATTGTTAATTTTGCAGATTCTTCAGATTCTCCTGAATGGAGGTATCACATCTCCACTCACTTTAAAAAAAACTAAATCCACTGTGTCCAGACATTTAAATATGGAGCAAGTTTTATGTATAAGTATTACCCTACTGATCCCTGCTACATACTACTACTTTGACTCACTATAGAAATGGCTAAGAACAACTAAGAACTTTTTTCCAGCATTTACTGACGGTCCATCATTTCTCTGAAAAAAAAAAAAAAAAAACACTAAATAAAGGTCTCATTAAAACTCCCATCTCAATTGCAAGTGAGTAAAATTAATATTTTAATCGTAAATTATGCATCCTATCCTCTATGTTTCATGCCTATAACTGATTAATTTTAAACAGCTTATGGAAAAAGGTTTGGATCCCCTGTCAATCAACCATATTTGTTGATGAAATAATTTTACCATCATAAATTAAGAGCATTTTATCCCGTAGTTGAATTACTACCTAGTTATTATCCAACTAATAAACCTGGTAAAAAAGTATGCTAGATTTTTTTTTTTAATTTTACATTCTTTTATATATTGGCTGCACATACTTACTATGGGCTGGATACTATATTAGATGCTGTGGAGAATACAGGTGAAGCTGACATGGACCTTGGCCTCATACAGCTCACAGCCTAATAGTATGAATTCACTACAAAATACCAAATGATTAGTTCCATTTAATATAATAAACACTTAAAGATTATCAATCTGCCATACAGTATTCTAGACCCAAGAAATCAAAAGCAAACAGGTCACGAACTGATAATATTCCATTTGGTTTCAAACATAAGAAAGAACATCTGTATTGTTGTGGATTCTTACAGAACATCTCTATTTTTATAGATTATTTAAGTATCATCACTATAATATATAATTAGATATCAGTAGACCTGGACTTTGTTATCTTGGCTTCCTGAAAATCAAAATGCTGGATTAAAATAAATGTTATGCCATCTATTTTTACAAAACTTTTAGAGATGAAAGTGTCTATTTGAAAATATTATACCTTTTCTTGCAGGATTATCTTGTGTAAGGAATCAGTAAAATAAATCCCTTCTACACTTCAGAGCCAAAAAATTTCCCACGTTAATTGGACAATGGGAACTATACAATTTAATGTGCACAAATTTTTATCTTCTTTTAAAGCCCTCGGGGTCAAAATTTCCTTTACATTGCTATGAGCATAGTAGACATTGAATACATAGGTTAGATGAATAATGAACACCAAACCAAATATTTCACTTTAGGCACATTTTCTTGTGCTCAGATTGATACAAAATTGGTTAGTAGCTGATAAGGTTTGGCTGTGTCCCTATACAAATCTTATCTTGAATTGTAGTTCCCATAATCCCCAGGTGTTAAGGGAGGAACCTGGTAGGAGGTAATTGAATCATGTGGGTGGTTACCCCCATGCTATTGTTCTCATGATAGTGAGTTCTCACAAGATATGACGGTTTTATAAGGGACTTTCCCCCCTTTTGCTGGGCACTTCTTGCTGCAAGAAGGAGAAGTGGGCACTTCTCCTTGCTTCTGTGAAGGACAAGTTTGCTTCCCCTTCCCCCACAATTGTAAGTTTCCTGGGGCTTCCCCAGCCATGCTGAACTGTGAGTCAATTATACCTCTTTCCTTTATAAATTACCCAGTCTCAGGTATGTCTTTATTAGCAACATGAGAATAGACTAATACACTAGCAGTTTCTTCCAAAATCTTCATGTTTGAGACCATTATCTAACGATAACCTTCTTTTTATGTTAAACATTCTCAAGTCATGTCCTCACAAACACCCGTGTTTAACACCTTAAATCATCTCACTTATCCTTACATCATGCTTCTAGTTTCTCCAGGCCCTTTTAAAAGTGTTAATAACATGAGATCCAATTAGTTATTATCTCTCAAATGTCAACTTCTCCTAATAATTTTCAAGAGCATGTTAACTTTTTGTATTACAGTAGAAGCTTACACTTAGACTAAAGTCAATCTGTGATTCCTGCATTTTAACTTTGCTTTAAATAAATGAAGTGTACAGTGAAGTACATTTCCTTTGGGTTGGTCTTGATATAGGATGATATTTAGATCAGAAATCCCCATGCTCTTGGCCAAGTGTACTGTTGAGTCAACAACATTTTTGTTGGTGCCAAGTCAATGGCAGGTATTATGTAGGCTACAAAGAGAAGGGATTCAGGAACCTTCAAGTTGGGTGAGAGGGAAAGGCATTCACTCGTGCAGCAGTGAGCGAATAAAAGAAGGGCTAGCCCAGGAGTCTAGCATGTGACCTTTAGAGTATAATGCCTTTCATTCCAAAGCCTGGCTTTTGCATTTATTAGTTGTATGACCTTGAACAAGCTTTTTAAATACCCAATATTTCCATTTCTTCTTTGGTAAAAGAGGAATAAGAGTATTCCTGATAGATATGGTGATGGTTACACATAAAATAATGTATGTAGAGAGGTTAACACCACGCTTTTAAGCCTTCAGTAGCTGCTATGTGTGCACGAATGCATGTGTGTATATACTTTGTGCCAGATACTGTGCTGGGTACATAAATAACTATCATGCAAGGTAGAATGAAAGAAACTGAAGAGCAAGAATAGGACTTGAAAATGAGCCAACCATCTCTTGATATGAGGTGTGTGCACGTGTATGTGTGTGTGTGTGTGTGTGTGTGTGTGTGTGTGTGTGTGTTTCTTACCTCAGGGCCAGAACTAATTTCAGACGGTGGGAAATTCTGACCCTATAGGTAAATGCAAAATAAATTTCCTTGTTCAAGGATGCCAAGAGCAAGAAAAGTGCCATCCAAGACATATTACATAAAAATTAAGTCTCATTCTCTGCATTTGTGTGCACGATTTCCTCCTTCCCAAAACATGCAAGCCTGCCTAGGTAAGATCAACTCTGAGTTATAACTCATTCTATACAGAGATTATCATCGAGAAAACTCAGCAAGCATAAAAGATTTTTAATAAATTAGAATCTGTAAAACTTTATGAGAAGCAGGTGTCTGAGTCCCATTTTATAAACCATGAGACTGACAGAGTTATATGAACTACTGTGAGGCTGTTCTGTCTGTGAACAATGATGGGAACATAATCACATGCCCCACAAACTGGACTATGATAAGTATCCTTTTGTTAGGGTAATACCATTTATACATTTATTTATAATTTTATATTCCTCCCTTTCATTTCATTCTTTGTTGAAAGCTAATGTATTGCAACTCATTGGCAGGCAATTTATTTCAGGGTGAAAAGTAATCTAATAAAAAATAATAAAATATATGAATGTGAAAAAATCCCAAAGATGCAAGCAGATTTATTATAAACAGCTAGAAAATATCTCGCATATGAAGGCATTCATAAAGTGAGTTAACTTCTCTGTGCAGAAGATCTTTGGGAATATGCTTGTAGACAGTAATCTACTTTCAGTGTTAGAAATTCCCTGGAAAAAGGTGAAAATTACTCATTCAAGTCAAGAAGTATTTACATGCCACCAAATAACTAGGTGAAATAAAATCTTATAGGAGAAATAGATGAACAGAATGAAAAAAAAAGGGGAGGGGCAGGGTGAGATAAATAAATAAAAAACTGAAGACAAAGTTAAAATCCAGCCAGTATTTACACAATGATTGAATAATAGGACACCTATTATCTTGACTTCATTTAAATATTTTCAGTAGGAAAGCTTGACAAAAGTGACATTCAGTCATTAGTAATATTGCTAAAAATGTGAAATTCAGTCATTAGTAATGACTGAAAGTGACATTCAGTCATTAGTTATATCAGTCATTAGTAATATTGCTGTATAAACTAGAAATTGTTATTTTGAATCTTTAAATGGTGAAAGGAGTCAACAGTGTTTTCTTTTTTAAATTGTTGCTTCTTGATAGAATCATAGTTTCTCTTTTATTGCATCATTTAATCTCAATGCCAAGTTTTGAAGGTGGTGCTAAAGTTCACTATCTGTCTTGGTAGCAGATGACCAAAATGCCCCTCTACAGTAAGGGTGCGTGAGTACTCTGCTTCCAGTGTATGCTCCACACATCCCACCACTGCAGGGCACATCTAGGTGTGCCGTCATGGCCAGTTTGAATGCCTTTATCAGTGACTGTGCCATGACACACATATAAAGATGGAAAGTCAAGTCCATGACCTCCAGGAATACATATTCTGACTTTGCACTGACAACCTCATTTAGTCCACAAAACACACATATGATGTAGTTAATGTTATTATTCCTATTTCAGAATGAGGAAACTGGCTGAAAGACTTTATATGACTTTCAGCAGGGTCACACACCTAAAAGTGATGGCACTTCACTCAAACATTACTGTGATGGTCTTTTTTTTAAATGTCCACTTGGCTAGGTTACAGCTGCAGTTATTCAATCAAACACTAATCTAGGTGCTGATGTGAAGGTATTTTGTAGATGTTATTAAAATCCATAATCAGTTGACTTTAAATAAAGGAGATTGTACTATGTAATCTGGGTGGAAAGGCCTTAAAGCATAACTGAGGCTTCTCTGAAAAAGAATAAATTCTGCCTGTGGACAGTATCTTCAAACTTACTTCAGAGTTTCAGGATGCCCTTCCTAATGGTCTTCCCTGCAGATTTCATATTTACCTAGTCAGTCCTCACGATCAAATAAGGCTTTTGCTTGCAAGAACTCTCTTATTATTTATCTCCTACTGCTCTACTTTCTGGTTGAACTTCGACTGTTGCAATTACTCTTGTCCTCTTACAGGGCAAAGAGTTTTGGTTATTCTAGTCAGTTCATCAGGCTCTACTCAAGAAGCACACAGGGTCTGGAAGCAATATAAAACTTAGCACCAGCTGGGACTTCCTACAATCTTTCCAATGAAAAACAATTTAAAAAATTACAAGACACAAATATGTGGATTTTTAATAAAGACCCCAAACTCTTAGTCATCTTTACATACATAATAGGTGCTTGACAAATACCTTACAAGTTAATGAATGAGGGAATGAATGACTGACTTGGTTTGGCTGGAGTCCTCTTGTGCTTTATCTCTCAGATTCATCACTGCAATCATTGGGATGCAAAGCATAGAAATATATACATATATATTTATTTAATTCCTCCAAACTCTATGAGATGTCATATCAGAGATTATCAATTCTAAGATACATTCATTTCCTCATTTTAATATTTCTGAAGTAGAGATGCATTGTACAAAACATAGAATATCATAACTTATTTGGTATTGGGTTGCCTTTCTTGGTAGTTCATAAAATGAAGGTATACTTTATGATTGACAGCATTTTATTTTAATTGAAATATAGTATTATCACCATGTTCATTTTTCAGATGAGTTATTCAGGCACGAAGGCTAAGTACCTTTCCCAAAGTCACAAAATTAGTAAATGGCAAGTCAGGGTTTGAACCCAGGCTGTCTGGCACTAAAGCAGCAGTTTCTGCAAATTGGCACCATTAACATTTTGGACTAGATAACTCTTTGTTGTGGGGGCTGTTCCATGCAGTGCAGCATGTTTAACAATATCCCTGGTCTCTACCCATGAGATACCAGTAGTATCCACCCCCAAGTTGTGACAACCAAAAATGTTTCCAGACATTGCCAAATGCCTCCTGGAAGGTCAAATCTCTCCCACTATTCTAGGGTATGTTTAATCAGTATGCAATATATATTTTTCCCTAAAAATGGAAACATGCCCAGGGGGACTTCTACTGCAGCCAGAAACAAGTTGGGTCCACCCCAGAAGGCAGGAATACTTTTCCCTGAAGATGGTCCTTTTCCCCAATTTCTTCTTTGACTCTTACTCTTCTCTTAGGGCCCTCTCCCCTTTTTCAGCTTTGCACAGTGCTTCAGGAGGTATTCTTTCCAACTGCTTGCCAGGTCCCATTTCTGTTCATTTTGTTGGCACTTAATTTGGGACTGCTCTGGAGGTGCTGACAGCCTTAGTTCTCCTGTTCCTCCAACTGCTGAACAATCTTGGTTGAGCTGTACCTGTCTCCTTGGTGCTGTCTTGTACCAGCTCCACCCCATACTCCAGAAGACAGGTGACAGGCACTATCTACTTGCTCCAGCTTTGACCAAATAAAGAAACCAAGAAGAGACTTTTCAAAAGCTAGTAGCACAGTGAAACTCAGGAAAATAATGAATATGATTTGACTGTAATAGGTTCTCATTCGAGAATACATCTGTTCTCAGAAGCCTGTAAGTTAAAAGGCCATGTGTGTGGTGGATGAGTCCATGACTTCTAAAGCCAAATGGCCTGGATTTCAATCCCAGCTCTGCCTGCTGCTCAGTAACTGTGTGAGCTTGAGCTACTCAATTTTTCTCTGCCTCAGTTTCCTCCTCTGTCAAGGGGGAAAATAGCAGCTTTATCTAATGTAGTTGGTGTGAGGAATAAGTTTATAATGCATTTAAGAGGGCCTGGCCCACATAAACACCAGAAAAGTGTTTGCAATTATTAGTGGTTCAACTTCAAAACAATTGTGGTGCACTTTTGGCTTAATTCGATAGGCTGGATTTGAATTTTTATGTTCATTTTTTTAAACAGAATAGTCATGTTGAAATACTAAACCTAAAACTAGCAAAAATATGTGTCAATTGCTTACACATATTCAGAGCAGGATATCATTTTAGATTTAGTTTATACACACACATACATGCAAACTAGTAAATTCTAGTGATGGCAAAATTATTAGTGTTTTAACAACAATCACTCCTGACTATCTGATATACTATATGATGGTACATATTGGTGATTATAACATATAGCTATAGATATAAAACAATGACCTTAAATCCTGAAGTTCTATCTGAATCAAAAAATTAAATAATAAGTAGAATGTTTTAATATCAATATTAATATGCATGATTAGATTTTAATCCTTTGAAAATTGAGAGAGGCCTATATATTTGTGGTGCTACTTATGGCCTTTTCACCTGATGTGTAACTTTCAGGAAAAGGACAATCTGAAGGGGCTCACTACTCAAGTAACCTCTGGGTTTTTCCTACACAGCCCCTCCTCACATTTACTACAGCATTCTGCTACAGTATTAGCATTCTACTACAGTATTAGCCACCAAAACTGAGCAAACCTCATCCTGTTAGCTAGTCTCCAAAGAAGATAGCACCTGTTGCTAATCCCCCTGCTAATCTCCCCAGCACACCCTGGATCTTCACTTCTACCCCTCACATGAGATGTGCAGCCTGGGAGGCTTCCCCTTGGGTCCCTCTAGAATTAGAAGTCATTCACATTTACTATATGCCAGGTGTGCCTCATTTCACTGAAAACTGTCACCACCATCCTATGAGCCAAGTGCTTTCATTGTGCCCATTTTACAAATGGAAAAACTGAGGCTGAGAGATGGTAAATAACTTTCCCCCAAGTCAATTAGAAAATCTCTGCAAATACCCTATTGCCTGTATCTCAACCAGCCACTGAGATTCCTTGTTTACTTCTTTGAAAGTGTGCTGCCTGTTGTCCATACCTCCGACGGAAGCAAAATTGAGTTCACTCTCCCATTCCCCATCGGAGGATCACCACCCCATAGCTTTCTATCCAAAGCATTACAGGACCTTTCGTCTTCTCTGTTGTCCTGGTTCAGGCAGGTGGTATTTTCAATATGTTAATTTTTAAAATCGTAAGTTTAACCCATTGGTTCGAGGGCACAAAGGGTTACTCTACAGAGGCAGAAGTGATGTTAACAGACCAAATGATATATATGTGCAGGCCACCATGATCAGTAAGGAGGAGAAAAGTGAATAAAACCTATTAGTTCTGAAACAATAGATAAGAGAGAACTCTACCTCAAATCAAGTTAATCTTACAATCTCACAGTTTTATTGTCATATAGTTATTACCATAAATATTCAGAATATTTTGACTTAACATACAGATGTCTTTTCATTTGCTCAAAACCACACTACTGGAATGAGATTGACTTTGGGAGAGGAAGCACTATTTTTATATCATGGTGTATTAAAACATAGATATAAAGCCAGGTGTGGTGGCTCATGCCTATAATCCCAATACTTTGGGAGGCCGAGGCAGGTGCAATGCTTGAGCCCAGGAGATTGAGATCAGCCTGAGCACCATGATGAAACCCCATCTATAGAAAAAATACAAAAAAAATGAGCCAGGTATGGTGGTGCACAGCTGTAGTCCTAACTGCTTTGGAGGCTGAGGTGGGAGGATCACCTGAGCCAGGGAGGTTGAGGCTGCAGTGAGCTATGATCATAACACTGCACTCTAGCCTGGGTGACAAAGTGAGACCCTGCCTCAAAAAAAAAAGTAGATAAAAAAAATTATTTTGGCTTGTGGGATGGGGAATTAGTTCCCTGTAATTCAGCAAGATGTATCCAAGAGGGCTGTTTCTTTAAAAAAAGCAACAGAGTTAGCTGGCTAGAAATTATTTGGAAAATAGATTTTTTTTGTATACGGAAATATATTTCAAAGATAATAAATGAAGATGATTGTATTTCATATATTAGTACTCAATGTTTGCCCACATAGTTGAACTAATTTTTGTCTTCTTGACCTTAAATGGCTGGCTAGACTAAGCACATTTTCATATTTTAACCTATAGTAGTATTTCATATTTTAACCTGTAGTTCTAGTGATTAAGAGACACTAGGGCTCAGAAACAGATGTCTTCCAACCTCTGTTGATTCACCATGTCAGTCTAAGGACTCTAGCATCCTGAACCTCAGCTTGTATCCCTGAAATGTAGTGGTGGTACAGGTTCATTATCATCACAAAGAAAGGATGCTAGCCTTTAAGGCTACACTTTCTTCCATGTTATTTACAACGCAAAGGGCCTGTTTCAAGTTCCATTTTAGCTCTCTGTGAAAATTCATGCCAAGCACATGAATTTTCAATGAAAATGTTGCAATGAAATTTCAGCATTTCTTAAAAGAGAAGTAATCGCTAAGGTACAAGTTAATGCTTTACGGAGGTTATGTCTGGCTCCATTCTATTAGTGAGTGAATCAGGGTGAAAAAACCCATCAATAATAAATTGTGTCTTATTTGGGTCATGTAGGAGGGGAGGTTATTGGTAGCAATCAACACTGGGTCAGAAAGGCAAAGGCAGAACTTGGAGCCAGAAGGGCAGGCAACAGGTATGAAATTAGAGATGTGACTATGGATAAACTTGGAAACAGCAGACAAAAGACACCAAAATCTGAATAAGACAAGAGGTGGGGTGATTTCATGATTAAAGGCAACCCAGGTGATCAAGTCTGAGAGCTGTGTTCTGGGACTAAGACAAGAGCAGTCTGCAGAAATTTAAAGAGATGCTGTAGCATCCCCTTAGAAGGACCAAGTGCGAACTTATATTTGTACTTACACACAGTTCTCCAATCCCAGCCTCATAAAACCAGTTTGGCTATAGCTACTGAACAGCATCTGTGTGCTAGCTTTCCATCTCTGCTCTTGAGCACAAAGAACAAAGTTTTTCAAAAGAAACTTTCACAGTCCACTTCATAAATCTCCCTTCAGCTTGCTACCTTCCGCCCACATCTCAGGGTTGTATGCCAGCTAGATCTACAGCAGTTATATTTTTAAACCAGCAATTATCCTCATTCCTGCTCACTGACATGCCATACAGTTAATCTGGTTTAGGTCCAAGGTAAAAAAAATAGGAAAATATATAAATTCACATAAACATAATTCACATTGGCTCAAAATTACTCAAATGGTTTCCAAGCAACTCCAATCTGACTTACAGGTCAGTTTCAAAGTTAATTTTATATCAAACATGCATCAATTACAAAATATTTCCAAAACAACTGTAGAAGAAGTCAAAGTCCAAGATCTTAATTAAAATATAGTTTACTTTAGAGAAGGTAGAGATTATCATGGGAAAACTCTATCACATCAAGACAAATATAAGAGCTTGAATTACATGTGTAAAATAAACAGACTGTAAGGGAACGCTTTATGACAAGAAGTTCCGAGAAGAACTTAGTGATTCTACATCCAACTTTATTCATCTATATCCAACTGTTAACATATACCTTGATTTTTCTCTTTGTTAATTAAATATGAAGGCTTACCCCAGCTATAATAAGAGGAATCTAGTGAAAGCAAATAGCAGACCTAACATAATCCCTCTCCCGTTAGCTATAGTCAACTCACTCTAAATGTTTCCAAGGCAAGGATATGTAGATTAGGCAAATTGATTCCTCTTTTCCTATTATCAGTTGTCTTCTTCAGTTATCACAAAGGTTGAATTGTAAGCTACCAAATACGTAAGACATTGCCTTAAGAACAACTTGGGTAAAAGATACTCATGCCACACAGACAAATATAACATGATTATCTTCAGTTTTTTCTTCTATGTTAAATGCTGCCTTGTACCATGTATAATAGCACAAATTGCTGCCCAATCAAAAAGTGTTTGCAAGAGAAGATTCTAGTTTAATTATGAAGGGCATCATTACTATAAAGCAATGAGAGGGTGTGCTCAAGAATGAATCCATTATCACGCAAGAACCACTTACGGGACAATGATATTTGTTCATCTTCCCCCAGTATCTCCAGTTCATCTAGTTTCTCCTACTTATCCTCACCACAGAGTAAGGTATCTGAAAGTGCTGAACACACTGCCTGATGTAAAGCAGGTATACAATGATATTCATTCATTTATTTCAAATATTCACTCATCCCATCATCCCTCTGGAACCAATTCATTTGCTACCCAGGATAGCATTTAAAGTACTTTAAGTATCTAATCGAAAGTAAGCCTTATTGCTGTCCACTCTGGTCTGTGGGCTCTCAGTCTGTATCCTTTAATAAATTCCTGCCTCACACAGTAAGAACTGTGCTTTCATATCCCAACCTCTCCCTAATAGCCCAACCTAAATGCTTTCCAGCAGCCCCAGCCTCAGGCCTGGCCTGGCTCTCCAATATTTCCAACATTCAAGGTTCAGCTTACGCATCACAGTTCTTCAACCTGGGTCTTGTCAAGATATTGCTGTATCTTCCTAAAAATCCCTGCCTGGCCAGGAGGGAGGCAGCCTGCCACCAAATTACCTCACTGTGAAAATCTGCTCAAATGCCAGTGTTAATATTGACAAAATTGGCCTAGACTAATGCTACTTAAGCATTTTTCTGTATTAATGATATCTACATGTACTTTGTATTTCACTGAATCCGGAGAATTTTTATTTGGGGTTTAGTTAGCCTTAAACAGCGACACTAACTTTTCTGTGTCTTGGGTTTCTAACCTGTAAAAGACAGTAATATTAGGATCCACCACTGAAGCTACTGTGATGATTTTTATATATTAGCAACTTAGAGAACTGTCTGGTAGAGAACACATGCTTATGTAAATGTTATTTTTTGTATTTGCAGGGGAAAAGGAAAGATTAACAAGAGGAAAGCATACACATTTATTTAAGATAAGTTTTATGTGACGTGGGGGCCTTTGAAAATGAAAACCCAAAGATACAAGTAGACTTGTATTTTTTTATGATTAGGTTTGATGAAGAATGGACAGTTGTGCAGAAGTATATTGGGGGACAAAAAGGTATGATCTAATACTAACAAACTGGGGAAAACTTAGCAAGGCCTGTCTGTTCAGATTTTCTTTGTGCCCCATGTCTTCAGAGATAAGGATGTTACTTTCTGCCATGCATGGGGGGGCACCTCTCAAATGAGGGTCTCATGACCTGCCTCAGATGAGAAGTGTGAGGGAAGGCCAGAGAGAAACCTTCCTATGTTTGCCATTTTCTCAAATGCCAAGGTGCCAGATTTGGGGGGGTAGCATGTCCTGAACTTTGTTACATTATTAATACTATTACTATTGACTTCCTCTAGTGAGTAAGCTACCAGATGCATGAAGATAAAAACTGTTCCTTTCATTCTTAAAACCCCTCAGACCTACATGGTGATTTGTACATCTGTAATCAGGCTGTAAGTGATTGTCAAATAAAATTGAATTACTGAGTACTTTAAAAAGATATCTGGAAATATCATGATGACTATGATATAGCTGTAGAAAGTAAGACCATAGAAACCAAATTGCCTTCTTAAGAACACAAAATCACTAAAAGAGCCAGGAATGCAAGTCAGTCATAAGCCCATGCTGCTGGTTCATGGACAAACTTCACATGACACCATTTTCCTAGTGTGAGAACTGATGCATTTATTCAAACCTTATGTCATGCAAATTTACTTATCCCTGGGCAAGGGCAGGTTATGGGGTAACTTTGACATTGCTCATTCATTCCTGTATTTATCGGGCAGCCCTGTACCAGGTCCTGCTTTAGGTGTCAGGAGACTCCAGTAAATCAAACAAAGAGCATTGGCTCATAAAACTCACAATTGGGAGAGCTGGACAAAACAAAATACTAGTTTATATTAAATTATGATAAGTGTGAAGCATAATATTGAGGGGCTGCTCCATCACATCACCTACCATGACAGTATCAGTTCCTGGCACATTTATTCGTACTCCTTTCTGGAGGCAATGGACTGGAGGTCCCCACCACTTGGCCAATGAGGTGAAATGTATGGATTTGATTCTGAGAGGGGTTTGACATTGTTATTCTACTATCAATCCTGATGTAAAAAATATATACTGTACTCCATAGCTCATCTAGGGAAGAATCCTACCACCAGCCATGGACAGAAACTTAAGTGGCTCTAAGAAGATCCAGCAGCTCAAAGTGAGGCAGTATCCCTGGATGGGAAAGGTATACCTTCTATCCAGCCACAGGTAGAGAGGTACCCGCCAATAGGTAAATGGTCCCAATCCTGACACAGGGTCCATCTCAAATATCACAAGATAAACAGCGTTAATTTTGGTAGGGTTTAATTTCTTTTTGCAGATAGAAGATAGGTTACATTAGATGATGTGTTCTATATTCCCAGAGATTATTTTACAGGAAAATAAAATTTTTATAGCAATCAATTTCATTTTAAGGTTTTTGAGGGCCCTTCAAGATTTTATGTCCTCTCACAAATGCAACAAGCACAAATAAATATTGCTGTTTAAAACAAATTAATGTCAACCTAAGTATAAATGAGTCAGACCTATGAGTCTCCAAGCATTATGTTTCATTACCCTGCCAAAACTAAACCTTTCTAGACTAGTCTTAAGGCTCTGGTTCTGTGAATAGGCCTGCTGAAGAAATATTTCACCTAATAACATCAACTGTCTTATGATTCACTTTGGATAAACTGCTTTTTCATATGGCAACTGAATGAAAAAAAAAAAACTGAACTAACAAGAGACACATGAAAAACCACAGAATCAATCAATAATGCTTCCCTGTCCCCAATTATTATATTAAACCTGCATTAAGAGCCTGGCAAGCTATTGGTCCATGCTTCATAATCCTTCGTGTTTCTTCCAAATAATCACACTCTTCAAAGTAAGATATTCCTATATAATCATGATGCTTGATCATCAACTTGCCTTATCAAATGACTTGCAAAAAATATCTATACCTATGCTCTAGGAAAGCCCCTGTGAGAAATAACATATTGAATAGTTTAGATTCAAATCACTGCCCTGATTTAAACCCTATGGAAAAAATAATACTATAGTAAATAATATTGAATGCTACCCACAACCCCATATATCAAAGACTGTCAAGGACATTTAGTATTGAAGGTCATTCCAATACTAAGCCCCAGGAGATTTACAAGAGGTTGAGGTGATTAGGTCTCCTTAATTAGAATGTAAATTTATTGATTGATTTATTGTATCAAACAGATCAATTAGCACCTACCAATTTTTTTAACATGTTCATTTTCTATTTCAATTATAGATATCAATTAAATATTAATCAGAATCTCCCACCTCACCTGTAGTTTCAGTGTTCTGAGCTCAAGTTAAGCATGACAGGGACATTCTATGTTCCAATTTTATTCCATCCTGGCTTCAAAGTTTCAGAAACAGAATACATCACACTACATGAATAAAATTTGCAACAAACTGCTGAGGCAAAATATTATTCATTTGTGTATAGGTATATGTCATGCATGTACTCTCAGGCCAGCTCCGTAGCCCCATAAAAACCCACGTGATTTCTCCTTCATCCCAGAGAAAAGAGGGAGAAAGACCTGCTTAGCTGTGCAGCTAAGGAGGTGATCTGGAAATCTGCTTGATCCTCTGAAGACTATGAAACTTTCGTTCAGAGCTTCCTCAGGCCTCCAGCTCCTGAGTCTTTCTGCTGTTCTGCAGCACAAATGAGCTCCCCTCTTGCTGCATTCCTTCTCTGAAGGCTTTCTGCTTTTCCAGTCTGCTAAGTCAGTTACTAGTCCATATCATTTCCAGCTTTCAATTTTTTGTTGACATCTATTTTCTTCTGTCATTTCTGCTTCCCTTTTGTTCTTGTGCATTTATACCTTCGTCATTGCCTTGCTGTCATATAAAAGGGTTTCATGAAGTAGTAGAGGAAAATCCATGTGTTCAATCTGTCCTGTGTAGCCAGAAGCCTCTACTATATTATGTGATACCACTCCAAGCTAAATCTATTTGAGCCAAGATGGGTAAGTTCTGTGGTGGGACAGACTAATGCAAAACAAACTGAACGGCATTGCTTTTCTTCTTTCTTGTTTCTTCATTGCCATGGATCAGGTTACATGCAAATAATAATAATAATCAATGCTATAAATAAATCATATTAAGGCAGGGCTTACAGATAAATCCTAAAGTTCAAATGTAAGTATCTAGCCAATTGTTTACTAACTTATCAAGATATCAAAAATAGAAAACTAAAACTCAAGACAACAGAAATAGTTGAGCCATGGTGCCAGGGCATAACCCAACAACTCTGACTAGACAGTACGAGCATATCAAATAAATATTTAGCTTGGGTACCAGAGCACTGTCATTAAGAGCACAGGGCCAGGAACCAGGTTGCCTGGGTTCAAATACCACCTCTGCCACTGACCAGCTGCATAACTTTAGACAGGTTATGTAACCTCAGTGTGTCGCAGTTACTGTACCTGAAAATGGGAGTGATAATAATAAGAAAGCCTCCTATGGTGGTATGAGGAGTAAATAAATTAAAACTTGTTAAGTACTTAGGATACCCTCTGACACATAGTAACTACTACAGAAGTGTTGAGAAAGGTAGTTGAAGAAATGAGTAAGTGAAAATAATATGGATTCTTCTGGTCAAGAGACAAAAAAAAAAAAAAAAAAAAAAAAAAAACCCTAACATCAAGCCGCCATTTTAAACTAGAACTTCACCTGCATTACCCTAAAAAAAATGAGGACAAACCAACACGTGAAAAGTAACCAAAAAAGCAAGATCTTCACTTCTGAGCTTCCAAGATACCAGGCCTCAAGATTTACAAACACTGTGTCTTAATGGGAATTTTTCAACTGCAACAGGCTTTACCTTAAATGCTTGCCTAGGGGCAAATCCAGTCTACCTGTTAGAGGCTGGCCATGCAAGGGTAACTGTTGACACCCCAAGTTGCTTGGTGACACCTGGGCACCCAAGCCTGTGGTGCTCCCAACCTACCCCCAACTTGGCAGGTATAGGTTGTGTTTTCTGGCTGCTCTGAGCGGCCTCATTGCCTGGGCGCCAGGCTGTGCTGCACTCTCCCTGCCTATCTTGAGGAAGATTCCTGTGAAGCCCCCAGATATGTGCTCATCCTCTCCACTATTTCTCTTCCCTTTTCTACCCCTATTTCTTAGGTGGGAACTGCCCTGAAAAGCCCAAAGCCTAACCTGGAGATGAACCAATCTTCTGGGCATCCATTCACATAAAGGGTAGGGTTGGCAGTCTGTGGGCTCAATGTCCTACCCATACGCTGAGTCCCTGCTTCCCTTTAACTTCTTGGCACCAGTACTGCCTCCTATTTGCTACCAGGATACCAGAGGGCAGGAGTCAATCCTAACCATCTGGACACATAGATATCTCCAGGATGCTCCCCAAAAGTTTCCTTGACATCTTGTCTCTTTTTCCCCTTCCCCCTAAATCACACTATTCTGGACATCCATTCTGCTCCAGTCTCTCCAGCAAAGCCACCCTCCTCAGAACCAGCTGCTCCCTGCAACCTCCAGTCCCTGGGCAGATCAGACATATGCTCTTCATGGGGTGAAGTTGGGGTGGCCTGGGGAGAATTCTCCTGAGACAGTAAAAGAAGGAGAAAGCCAAAGGAGACTGAGCTCAGGGTATAGCCACCTTGTTAAGTCTTTTTTTAACCACGATTTTTATTAAGAAATATTTTGCACATATAAAATAATACGAAAATATATAGAGTTGTAAAAAATAATAAAATTATCACATGTTCCCACAAGCCATCTTAAGAAATAGGATATATAGATAATTAATTAAAAGATCCTTTCCCAATTGCATACTCCCCTGACTCCCTTGAAGTTGATAACTGTCCTTAATTAGCTCTTATTGAGCCCAACATGAGGGCAATGGCGTGGCCTCTCCAGAAAATGTGGTATGACTATTTTCTGATGCCAGCTATTCATCCTATTTTCCTTCACATCCTGTCCACCAGAAAACTCATAGTCAAGTCTCCATCCTAACAGTGTAACCCTTCTAATATGCCTGATTTCTTACCACCATCCATTCTGTTAACCTTTATGTGCATGTATATCCATGACTGAGTTTTCATTAGAAGAGGGAATCAGTCAAGGAATCAAAGCCATTCAGAAATGTTCCCTCAAAGCCTTAAGCAAACTCAACCTACTGAAAAATCAATGTCCAAATGACAAGGGAGGTTGGCTCTCATCTGGCACCTACTCCAACCCTTGTCTGGTGCACTTTTAGGACCGCCAAGGCTAGAAAACCTAAGTACACTTTCTATCCATTCTTGAAACTAGAGTTCTAGATGTGACTTAGTTTCCTCCAAGCAGTCATTATTGCATAATACTTGAATTCGAAACTGAGGTAAGAGGAGATAGCACAGGTTGTTTGGGGGTGAGAGAGATGGGCATGAACACAGCGGACACTGTGCATTCCTGTAATTAGCCATTCCGAAAGGAGTTTCTAGTCTGTAGAGAGTAGGTAAATGATGCGATCCTAAGGTCAGAAGTTGGGACACTGGCTTCCCAATTTCTCACCTTTCAGGGTGCGGCAGGGGGAGACATTCCCTTAATGGCCAGTTCTATATGGTGTTATTTCAGGATTCATTCCTGGAAACCAAGCCAAGAACCTTCTCCTCCAGTTCTTTCAGTGATTTTGTAAACATTTAACTCCTCATACCAAATCCCTTCCTGCTGAAAATAACCAAAGGGTTTGCTGCTGTCGGCAATTTAATTCTAGCTAATACATGGAATACAGAGAGAGAAGTTGACAGAGTAAAGCTTGATAATAAAAAAACACCACTTCATGCTTTTATCAAGAAAATAAGGCATAACCACATATTTATTTTTAAATAAATTGCTTACTTTTAATTTTACGTAATGCTTTTACTGTTATTAATAACTACTTTTTAGCATGGTCATGTTATCAATGATCAACAATAATAAAACATAATTATTTGCAGAACACTGATGTTGTATCAAGCACTACATAAGTATTTTATACACTTAGCTCATTTAAGCCTCACAAGCCTATGAGATACATATTAGTATCCACTCTATAGGTGAGAAAATTAGAGTTAAGAGAGGTTAATTAGTAATTTTCCAAGGTCAAAGAGTTAATAGGTGGTAGAGATAAAATCTGAATCCTGTCAGCCTCCAAAACTCACCTCTTAAACTCTTTATTATACTATCTCTCTAAGCTTATGAAATTCACGGCATGAAAAATGAAAAAGGAGTCTGCCTTGATAATAACTGACTCTTCTTTAGGTACCCTCTTGTGTGATATCCTTGGCCGCTCTTACAAATTCTTCAGATTGTTTTGTGTAGACTCTATTTAACAATCTTCAGGAAATACTTTGGAAACACTAATGGAATTGAGCTGTTAAAATATAAAATCTCATTGCCCCTAGCAAGAATTCTCTCTAAAATTAGAGCCAGGTTTTGCTTATAATTTAATAGTCTTTTCCCCATCATTTGCATAGTGATAGAGCTTTTATAGTTTTAATTCTGAATTTATATTCCAGAACTGTCAATCTGGAGGCTGTAATCCTACTAACTTTTCTGCACGCCTATTTTTCTGAATATGTATAAATGTTTATTTTCTTTAAGCAGCACATTTCAGAGGTAAAATGTATTTGGAAGACTTTAATCTATGCACAAGCCATCATAAAACTTCCCTGGCACATCTTTCTCTTACAGTTAGCCAAATTACATTTGGGTATTTGAAGCAAATGAGAATATAACAAAGTGATTTGGGTGGACAAACGTATGAACTGCATCCTGTTTATGCAACGTTTTTACAATTGTATAAGCTGACAGCTATGCTTAGAGAAACAGTGGAAGAAACAAAATCATTCACTCAGTGGTTTATAAGAAAAATAAAAAAAGATGTCAATTTTCAAGATAAAAGTGTGGAGTTAAGAATGAGTTTGGTTTTTTTTTTTTTTTTCAAATCCTCATTACAAAGTCCTTGAAAGAATGTCAAGAACACCACAGTTTATGACTATTGGGAAAGTGGATCTCCTCTCCGAATTGGAAGCCTCTATCCTTTCTTTCTGCATCTCTCTATATAAAGATGTTTCTGTCAGCTTGGGTGCATTTTCATCAAATTTGGAGTATGCATTTGGGAAGCTAGGACTAAACATAGAGCAGTGACATATGTTGAATCAACTTGGGCAAGGAGAGCTGGGGGGACTCCGAGTGGCTGATGCTGAAGCACTGCAGGGAGGCCTCTAACCAGAGAAAACATACAGAGGTCTTCATGGAGGGTTCCAGAATCAATCATTCCAATGGGAGATAGTCTAAACTGCTCTTCTAATTTTAGACTGAGTTGCTTCTCACCTGGACCACACAGCATGACTCAGATGCAGTGGTTTAGATGCAGTGGTTTTCAACCCCAGTTGCATGTTAGAATCACTTGGAGAACTTTTGAAGACTATGGGTGCCCAGGTCCCAGCCAGACTAGATCAACTGGAATCTGGGGGTGGGTGGCGGGAGGACAGAACAAGCGGCCCCAAGGCACCTGCATTTCTAAAAGCCTCCCCAGGTGAGTCTAAGGTGTAGCCAGAGTTGAAAACCACTGGTTCAGGGTGAATAGCAGCTAGAATTTATATAATCATGGTTAATGATTCTCTTCCGAGTTACATGGAGGAGGCCAGCTACTATTATATGAAGTTAAAACGACATTTTGCTTAGGAATAATTGAAAATATTTTTTGTCAAGTGTTCATGTCTGTGTCTGACAACACATTTGCAAGAAAGCTTAGACACTGAAAAGTTAGACGCCCATGGGAGCTGAGAAGTGAGATTTGGGTTGTGCACAGTGGCTTATGCCTATAATCCCATGTTGGAGAGGCCAACATGGGAGGATTACCTGAGCCCAGGAGTTTGAGACCACCCTGGACAACAAAGCGAGACCCCATTTCTAAATTAAATAACAATAATACATTTTTTAACATAATAAAAGAAGTGGGATTTGCTTTCAGCAAAGCCAAGCTCAGCTATATCCAAGTCCTCTGCTTATACAAAGGTATCCTCTAGACATAGGTGTTTTAATTCCTACTCCTAAGATGAACTTTTTTTCTATTCAGCTTTTTTCTGTTCAAGATCTCATTTCGTGTGTAGCTCTGGTTTGAAGCCAATAGAAACTTGAGTTTTAAAATCCTGTTGTGAGGTTTCTATCATTTTGGCTAGCACTGTTCATTTAGAATAACTTAACTTCAGTAGAGGAGGATAAATTAGGATCTCCAAAAAACTTTACAGGGACCTACTCTTTTTAAAAGAGTTTTTCCTAAGCATCCTGTATGGATTTCCTTCATTCTCTTTAAAGACTGAATGGAATTTTATTGTAAATGTGAACCAGTGTCTTCCCTCGTACCTCAGACATGACAATCAATATTTGTTGACTTAACAAATTAAATGCTTAACTATTCTCCCCAATGATGGGTAGGGGCATCTGGTTGATAATAACAGACATATTCAAGGAAATAATTTGTAGCAAAGTTGAGTAGAAGATTCCTCTGAGCTGACAAGCATTTCCCATGTCTCCCATGCAATCAGCTTTGAATTCCAACTTCAGGGACAGAAGGCACTTGCTTGTCGCTTTGTAGGCATCATGACTGGCACAAATAAATCTCTGCCTTGCAGCATTTTAGACAAGCGTGATCAACAAATCAATGAAAGCTACAGGCACCTGTTTTCTCCAAAGAGCCTTTTCTTTCCAGTGCCATTTCCTCCAGCAGCTGCTCCTTCCTTTTGGGAACCCCTGAGTTTACATATAAGCAGGGTTCAGAAGGAAGACAACGTTTTACTCTGATGCCTCCCTCATTCAAGTAAATGGGCACTGGTCCATGCTCTGTTCTGCTGATGGAACCAACTGGAGAGTCCAAAGCATCACATTTTTCCCAGAGGGAAAACTGATGGGAAAAAAGATGGAACTTCAGTGTTCAGTCAACCCCAACCAATCAATAAGCTTTCAATGCTGCTTCATTTACATAAAAGTAGAGCTAACGGCCAAAAAGCAGTCTTTAATTCAAGTATCAATGTATAATTCTCAAATATATGGCTCAACCTGCCAGAGTTACACAAATGACCTCATAGAAAACGTATTCCTATCCTTGAATCTGCTAAAAATAGATATCTGTGTGTGTGTGTGTGTGTGTGTGTGTGAGAGAGAGAGAGAGAGAGAGAGAGAGATTGACTCACCACTATCAAGATGAGAGCTGAAGAATTTCTTTAAACAGAGCCCCACTATTAAGTTGACTCCAAATGGATAAAGGTTTCTATCGCTGACTTGAACCTCATTATTATTATTAGCTTCTTTCCTTGAATATGTCTGTTATTATCAGCCAGATGCCCCTACCCACCAGTGGGGAGAACAGTTAAATATTTAATTTGTTAAGTCAACAAATATTGATTGTCTGTCATGTGTGAGGTACGAGGGAAGACACTGGTTCACATGTACAATAAAATTCCATTCAGTCTTTAAAGAGAATGAAGGAAACTGATACAGGATGCTTAGGAAAAACTCTTAAAAAAAGAAAAGATGCCCAATGTGTATAGCATCTTTCATTTATGTTTTAAAAATTATTTACATTTATATTTATATGTGCATATAATTACATCAAAATCTTTTGGTGCTATACACAAGAAGCCAGTGACAAACTCTGGAGACTAGGGTACCTCTGGGGTGGAAGGGAGACAATTTGCATCATAATGTTTGCCATTTTTTACAATGTACATTTGTTATTTTAATAAAAAATAAAATGTCTAAGTCATGAGCAATATTTTCTAGAGTAGAAAGATTATTTACACTTGAGAATGAAGAATCATGAGTTTTCCTAATTTTCCCCAATTTTAAATCTTAAAACTATGAATTTTCAAATAAAATTAGTATTCATAAAATAATTCGGGGTTTGGCAAATATGCAAGTTGTGTCTGTCAGCATAGTCCACTCACCCCAATTTCCATGTATGCATATGTGCACACTCCATGTCCCATTTTTAATCCTTTTCTCTTCCTGCCCACACAATCTCAAACAATCTATGTTGTAGGACACAGGTATACCTGTTATCATACATTACAGTTTGTAAACAGGGTATTATGCTTTATATTCACAATGGATGGATAGAAGACATTTTATTTACCCTACACACATGCCTGTATACACACACACACACACACATATTGCCTGGTATTCATGTATTTTTCAACTGTGTGTCCTGAAACAATTTTTCTTTTTCAGTGAGTCATTCATTGGTCTGTGACATAAAATGTTTTCCAACTCAGAGATTTGTAATGCCAATGTTCAAACCTACATAGTGTACTGTCATGAGAATTAAATAAACTGAAGCATGTGATAGTTCTTCACTCAGATCCTAGCACAAAGCAGTCACTCAATAAATGTTTGTGGAATATGAGTGCATTAAATATGTGTTGAATGTAAATGCAAACCTATGAATATTTTAGCAAATAACCTCTAACAGATAGAACCATGTTAGAAAACTACTAGTTGGATGGCCGAATAGGAACAGCTCCGGTCTGCAGGTCCCAGCAAGACCAATGCAGAAGGCGGGTGATTCCTGGGTTTCCAACTGAAGTACTTGGCTCATCTCATTGGGACTGGTTAGACAGCGGGTGCAACACACGGTGGGTGAGCAGAAGCAGGGTGGGGCATTGTCTCACCAGGGAAAGTGCAAGGAGCCAGGGAACTCCCTCCCCTAGCCAAGGGAAGCCACAAGGGACTGTGCTGTGAGGGACTGTGCTCTCCAGCTCAGATGCTATGCTTTTCCCATGACTTTTGCAACCGCAGACCAGGAGATTCCCGGTCTTGTGGGCCTATACCACCAGGGCCCTGGGTTTCAAGCACAAAACTGGGTGGTCATTTGGGCAGACACCAAGCTAGCTGCAGGAGTTTTGTTTTTGTTTTTGTTTTGTACCCCAGGGGTACCTGGAATACCAGCAAGACAGAACTGTTCACTCCCCTGGAAAGGGTGTTGAAGCCAGGGAGACAAGTAGTCTCACTTAGTGGGCCCCACTTCCATGGAGCCCAGCAAGCTAAGAACCAGTAGCTTGAAATTCTCGCTGCCAGCACAGCAATCTGAAGTTGACCTGGAACAATCAAGCTTGGTGTGGGGAGGGGTGTCTGCCATTACTGAGGCCTGAGTAGGTGGTTTTCTCCTCACAGTGTTAACTCTGACTGTGTGGAACTCACTGCAGTGTGGCAAAGGTCCTGGGGCTGGACTGCCTCTCTAGATTCCTACTCACTGGGCAGGACATCTCTGAAAGAAAGGCAGCAGCCTCAGTCAGGAGCTTATAGATAAAACTCCCATCTCCCTGGGACAGAGAACTTGGGGGAAGGGGCGCCTGTGGATGTAGCTTTAGTGGACTTAATGTTCCTGCCTGCTGGCTCTGAAGAGAGCAGTGGATTTACCAGCACGGCACTCAAACTCTGCTAAGGGACAGACTGCCTCCTCAAGTGGGTCCCTGACCTCTACGCCTCCTGACTGGGAGATACCTCCTAGCAGGGGTCAACAGACACCTCATACAGGAGAGCTGCAGCTGGCATTAGGTGCCCCTCTGGGACAAAGCTTCCAGAGGAAGAAGCAGGCAGCAATCTTTGCTGTTCTGCAGCCTCCTCTGGTGATACCCAGGGAAACAGGGTCTGGAGGGGACCTCCAGCAAACTCCAGCAGACCTGCAGAAAAGAGGCCTGTTAGAACTAACAAAGAGAAGGCAATAACGTCAACATCCACAAATAGGATGCCCACAGAAAAACCCCATCCAAAGGCCATCAACATCAAAGATCAAAAGTATATAAATACACGAAGATGAGGAAAAAAAAACAGTTGAAAAATGCTGAAAATTCCAAAAACCAGAATACCTCTTCTTCTCCAAATGATTGCAATTCCCCTCCAACAAGGGCACAAAACTGGATGGAGAATGAGTTTGACGAACTGACAGAAGTAGGCTTCAGAAGGTGGGTATAACAAATTCCTCTGAGCTAAAGGAGCATGTTCTAACCTAATGCAAGGAAGCTAAGAACCTTGATAAAAGGTTATAGGAACTGCTAACTAGAATAACCAGTTTAGAGAAGAACATAAAAGACCTGATGGAGCTGAAAAACACAGTAGGAGAACTTCATGCAGCATACACAATATCAATAGCTGAATTGATCAAGTGAAGAAAGGATATCAGAGATTGAATATCAACTCAATGAAATGAAGAATGAAGACAAGATTAGAGAAAAAAGAATGAAAAGGAACGAACAAAGCCTCCAAGAAATATGGGACTATGTGAAAAGACCAAACATATGACTGTACCTGAAAGTGAAAGGGAGAATGGACCCAAGTTGGAAAACACACTTTAGGATTTTATCCAGGAGAATTTCCCCAACCTAGCAAGACAGTCAAACATTTAACTTCAGGAAATACAGAGAACACCACTAAGATACTCCTCAAGAAGAGTAACCCCATGACACATAACCATCAGATTCTCCAAGGTTGAAACAAAGGAAAAAATGTTAAGGGCAGCCAGAGAGAAAGGTCAGGTTACTTACAAAGGGAAGCCCATCCGACTAACAGTGGGTGTCTCAGCAGAAACCCTACAACCCAGAAAAGAGTGGGGGCCAATATTAAATATTCTTAAAGAAAAGAATTTTCAACCCAGAATTTTATAACCAGCCAAACTAAGCTTCATAAGCAAAGGAGAAATAAAATCCTTTACAGACAAGCAAATGCTAAGGGATTTTTTCACCACCAGCCTGCCTTACAAGAGCTCCTGAAGGAAGCACTAAATATGGAAAGGAAAAACTGGTACCAGTCACTGCAAAAACATACCAAATTATAAAGACCAATGACACTATAAAGAAACTGCATCAACTAATGTGTAAAATAATCAGCATCATGATGACAAGATCAAATTCACACACAACAATATTAACCTTAAATGTAAATGGGCTGAATACCCCAATTAAGAGACACAGACTGGCAAATTGGATAAAGAGTCAAGACCCATTGGTGTGCCGTATTCAGGAGACACATCTCATGTGCAAAGACACACATAGGCTCAAAATAAAGGGACGGAGGAATATTTACCAAGCAAATAGAAATAAAAAAAAAGCAGGGGTTGCAATCCTAGTCTCTGATAGAACAGACTTTAAGCCAACAAGGATCAAAAGAGACAAAGAAGGGCATTACATAATGGTAACGAGATCAATGCAACAAGAAGAGCTAACTATCCTAAATATATATGTACTCAATACAGGAGCACCCAGATTCATAAAGCAAGTTCTTAGAGACCTACAGAGACTTAGACTCCCACACAATAATAGTGGGAGACTTTAACATCCCACTATCAATATCAGACAGATTGATAAGACAGAAAATTAACAAGGATATTCAGGACTTGAACTCAGCTCTGGACCAAGCAGACCTAATAGATGTCTACAGAACTCTCCACCACAAATCAACAGAATATACATTCTTCTTAGCACCAAGTAGCAATTATTCTAAAATCAACCACGTATTTGGAAGTAAAACACTCCTCAGCAAATGCAAAAGAATGGAAATCATAACAGTCTCTCAGACCACAGTGCAATCAAATTAGAACTCAGGATTAATAAACTCACTCAAAACTGCACAACTACATGCAAACTGAACAAATCTGCTCCTGAATAACTACTATGTAAATAACAAAATTAAGGCAGAAACAAATAAGTTCTTTGAAACCAATGAGAACAAAGACACAATGTACCAGAATCTCTGGGACACAGCTAAAGCAGTGTTTAGAGGAAAATTTATAGCACTAAATGCCTGCAACAGAAAGTGAGAAAGATCTAAAATCGACACTTTAACATCACAATTAAACGAACTAGAGAAGCAAGAGCAAACAAATTCAAAAGCTAGCAGAAGACAAGAAATAACTAAGATCAGAGCAGAACTGAAGGAGATACAGACATGAAAAACCCTTCCAAAAATCAAGGAATCCAGGAGCTGCGTTTTTGAAGAGATTAACAAAATAGACCACTAGCCAGACTAATAAAGAAGAAAAGAGAGAAAAATCAAATATACACAATAAAAAATGATAAAGGGGATATCACCACTGATCCCACAGAAATACAAACTACCATTAGAGAATACTATAAACATCTCTACACAAATCAACTAGAAAAATCTAGAAGAAATGGATAAATTACTGGACACATATACCCTCCCAAGACTAAACCAGGAAGAAGTCCCTGAATAGACCAATAACAAGTTCTGAAATTGAGGCAGTAATTAATAGCCTACCAACCAAAAAAAAGTCCAAGACCAGATGAATTCACAGCCAAATTCTACCAGAGGTACAAAGAGGAGCTGGTACCATTCCTTCTGAAACTATTCCAAACAACAGAAAAAGAGGAACTCCTCCCTAACTAATTTTATAAGGCCAGCATCATCCTGATACCAAAACCTGGCAGAGACACAACAAAAAATTAAAGTTTCAGGCCAATATTTCTGATGAACATCAATGCGAAAATCCTCAATAAAATACTAGCAAACTGAATCCAGCAGAATATCAAAAAGCTTATCCTGGCCGGGTGCAGTGGCTCACACCTGTAATCCCAGCACCTTGGAAGGCCGAGGCAGGCAGATCACGAGGCCGAGAGATCAAGACCATCCTGGCTAACACAGTGATACCTCGTCTCTTCTAAAATTACAAAATAATAATAATAATAATAATAATAATAATAATAATAATAGCCAGGCATGGTGGCACACACCTGTAGTCCCAGCTACTCAGGAGGCTAAGGCAGGAGAATCACTTGAACCTGGGAGGCGGAGGTTGCAGTGAGCCAAGATCATGCCACTGCACTCCAGCCTGGGCAACAGAGCGAGACTCTGTCTGGAAAAAAAAAAAAAAAAAAAAAAAAAAGCTTATCCACCACTATCAAGTAAGCTTCATCCCTGGGGTGCAAGGCTGATTCAACATACAAAAATCAATAAACGTAATCCATCACACAAACAGAACAAATGACAAAAACCACATGATTATCTCAATAGATGCAGAAAAGGCCTTCAATAAAATTCAACATCTCTTCATGCTAAAAGCGCTCAATAAACTAGGTATTGATGGAATGTACCTCAAAATAATAAGAGCTATTTATGACAAAGCCATAGCCAATATCATACTTAATAGGCAAAAACTGGAAACATTCTCTTTGAAAACGGGCACAAGACAAGGATGCCCTCTCTTACCACTCCTATTCAACATAGTATTGGAAGTTCTGGTCAGGGCAATCAGGCAAGAGAAAGAAATAAAGTGTATCCAAATAGGAAGATAGAAAGTCAAATTGTCTCTGTTTGCAGATGACATGATTGTATGTTTAGAAAACCCCATTGTCTCAGCTCAAAAACTCCTTAAGCTGATAAGCAACTTCAGCAAAGTCTCAGGAAACAACATCAATGTGCAAAAATCACAAGCATTCCTATACACCAATAGCAGACAAACAGACAGCCAAATCATGAGTGAACTCCCATTCACAATTGCTACAAAGAAAATAATATACCTAGGAATACAACTTACAAGGGATGTGAAGGACCTCTTCAAGGAGAAATACAAACTGCTGCTCAAGGAAATAAGAGAGGACACAAAAAAATGGAAAAACATTCCATGCACATGGATAGAAAGAATCAATATCATGAAAATGGCCATACTGCCCAAAGTAATTTATAGATTCAATGCTATTCCTATTAAGCTACCATGGCTTTCTCCACAGAACCAGGAAAAAATACTTTAAATTTCATATGGAACCAAAAGAGAACCCATATAGCCAAGACAATCCTAAGGAAAAAGAACAAACCTGGAGGTATCATGCTACCTGACTTCAAACTGTACTACAAGGCTACAGTAACCAAAACAGATATATAGACCAATGGAACAGAACAGAGGTCTCAGAAATAATACCACACATCTACAACCATCTGATCTTCGACAAACCTGACAAAAACAAGCTATGGGGAAAAGATTCCCTATTTAATAAATGGTGCTGGGAAAACTGGCTAGCCATATGCAGAAAACTGAAACTGGATCCCTTCTTTGCACCTTATACAAAAATTAACTCAAGATGGATTAAATACTTAAATGTAAAACCTAAAACAATAAAAACCCTAGAAGAAAACCTATGCAATACCATTCAGGACATAGGCATGGCTTCATGACTAAAACACTAAGAGCAATTGCAACAAAAGCCAAAATTGACAAATAGGATCTAATTAAACTAAAGAGCTTCTGCACAGCAAAAGAAACTATCATCAGAGTGAACAAACAACCTTTAGAATGGGAGAAAAATTTTGCAATCTATCTGTCTGACAAAGATCTAATATCCAGAATCTAAAAGGAACTTAAATAAATTTACAAGAAAAAAGAAAACAACCCCATCAAAAAGTGGGTGAAGGATATGAACAGACACTTCGCAAAAGAAGACATTTATGTGGCCAACAAACGTGAAAAAAAAGCTCATCATCACTGGTCATTAGAGAAATGAAAATCAAAACCACAATGAGATAACATCTCATACCAGTTAGAATGCCGATCATTAAAAAGTCAGGAAACAACAGATGTGGGAGAGGATGTGGAGAAAGAGGAACACTTTCACACTGTTGGTGGGAATGTAAATTAGTTCAACCATTGTGGAAGACAGTGTGGCAATTCCTCAAAGATCTAAAATCAGAAATACCATTTGATCCAGCAATCCCAATACTCGGTATATACCCAAAGGATTATTAAGTCATTCTACCATAAAGACACATGCACACGTATGTTTATTGCAGTGCTATTCACAAAAGCAAAGACTTGGAACCAACCTAAATGCCCATCAGTGATAGACTGGATAAAGAAAATGTGGCACATATACACCATGGAACACTATGCAGCCATAAAGAAGAATGAGTTCATGTTCTTTGCAGGGACATGAATGAAACTGGAAACCAATATTCCCAGCAAACTAACACAGGAACAGAAAACCAAACACCACATATTCTCACTCATAAGTGGGAGTTGAATAATGAGAATGAATGGGTACAGGGAGGAGATCATCACACTGGGATCTGTCAGGGGTTAAGGGGCAAGCAGAAGGAAAGCATCAGGACAAATACCTAATGCATACAGGGCTTAAAACCTAGATGATGGGTTGATGGGTGCAGCAAGCCACCATGGCACATGTATACCTATGTAACAAACCTGCATGTTCTGCACATGTATCCCAGAACTTAAAGTTTAATAAATAAAAAAAAAGAAAACTACTAGGTGTTTTTCTCTTTGATTAGAGAAAATAATAAATATGTCAATATAGTATTTTCAATTCATTGCAACATGACCAGGGTAAACACCTAAGTATTTATTTCTGGAAGCAATGCTACAGTAAATGTTGAAATTGAAGAACAATGCCTAATGCAATTTTCCAGAACTGAGGAGACTTTTGCTTTTCAACACCAGTTATTGTATTGGAAAAAACTTTCTATTTAAATAATAGGTTTTTACGCCAACCACAGCTAATAGGACCCATTGCATAAACAAGTGCATTGTGTAAGAGTTTTAGGATGATACTTGATATAGTCTGGATACTTGTCCCTGCCCAACTCTCATGTTGAATTGTAATCCTCAGTGTTGGAGGTGGGGACCAGTGGGAGGTGTTTGGATCATGGGGGCAGATACCTTATGAATCACTTGGGCCAACCCTGTTGGTGATAGTGAGCTCTCACTCTAAGTTCATGGGAGATCTGTTGGTTTAAAAGTATGTGGCACCTCCCCACTGCCTTGCTCATGCTTCTGCCATGTGACATGCAAGCTCCCACTTCTTCTGCCTTGAGTAAAAGCTTTCTGAGGCTTCACCAGAAGCTATGTTTCCTACACAACCTGCAGAACCATGAGCCAATTAAACCTCTTTTCTTCATAAATTACCCAGTCTCAGGTTTTTCTTTATAGCAATGTGAGAACGGCCTAATACACTTAAGAAAATAATACCCTAAAAATGAATTTCACTTTTTCAAGGCATTTGAACATGCACTATTCCATTTTATGCTTTTCCACAATTATATGAATTCAAGATGGTATGAAAAGAAACAGGGAATTGTCTTGAATAAGTTAAGTGCTTCATCCAAGTCTCTGCCAAGAGACTTCATATCCTTGTACCTTCTGGTGGCCACGATTGCTAAGACACCATCAAATGAATGTAGGACTCCTCTGACTTAAGAACAGCTTTTCAGAGTATGAAAAGAGATGCTATATTTGATGCACATCTCTGCTCTGATAAGTACACTGATTCAAAAAAATGATTCAGTTTTTTAAAATGTGCCCATTAGAATTCCAAGTTTATGACATAGCTAAGACTCTTAGCCATAGTTCATTAATGACATTTTTGTTGATAAGTGTAATTCAGACAATAACACGATATTAATGTAATCCTTGTCATTCATTCCAGTGGCAACTTTCTCTGTGCAACACGCTTTGCACTGAAACTAGTTTATGTTCCTGGCACAGCATCTTTACAGTAGAAAATTTATTACATAAACATTTCCAGCAAATTCAATTAGCACCACCAATACAAAAAAAAATCACACTAGCTTATGTGAGTTGATACTGGTCTGCTTCATATGGCATAACTGTCTGACTCCTGCCTCATAATCTAAAAGTTCACAGAAGGAATACTGTAAAGTTATCTGATTTGTGGTACGTTTGAGGAAGGGTAATCTCCTCTTATGCCATCATTCTCCTAAGAGCCCAGAAATTTTACTCAAGTTCAGTTGGAACACTGAATGCTCTGTGAGTGACTGATGTTCAGGCTTGCCTGCCGTTCTTTTATAGGATCTCTGTGGGCCAGAAAATCATGAAAATAGAGTTCTACAAAAAATAAATTCCTCCAACACGGAATTCTCTTTCCAATAATACAATTTCATGGGGAGAAAATGAGTGATTATGTTCCAATTTCATTTTTAAAATACAGTGATAACGCTACATTGTTAAACTAATCTCATTTCTAGAACATACATGTAAGGACAAAAATATCAGGTTAACAAATTGTTTTTATCTTATAACCTTCCATTATGACAAAAGCAACAAAAACTCAAATGCCTTCTCTAGTAAGAGTCCATGGATAGTGCCAGCGTTGATACAGGGGTCTATCAATTCTAAAATGTCAAGACACAGAAATAGTGAAGAGAAGGCAGCCTGAGAAGATGAAAACGATAAAAACTTTCACATATTGACACAACATTCCTTTGTTCAACTGAAATCAATGCTTTTGAAAACCGCTTGGCTGACAGCCCTGAGCCTGGGGCATTCTCCATTTCCTTTACAAATCAAATCAGTTATTTCAACTCTGCCCCTTGCCCCAGGCCTGCACTTCCCTTTTACAGAACCTCCCTCCTACTGACTTCAGAGCACAAGTTCATCCATCTCTAACTCTCGCACTAAAGTTCATACACCTGAAAGGAAAACCTATAAATAAGCTCTCAGGACAAATGAAAATCCATCAATGCGAAGGTCAGGGAAAGCTTCCAATGATACAAGGGCACATTCATTCATTCGCCAGCAGCCACTCTGCGGCAGGCCCAATGCTAGGCCTGGAGACATGCATTAACAATAAAATAAGACTCAGCCCCTTGTGTCAGAGGTGTCTACAATCTGGTCAGGGTAACTAACATAAATTAAAGTTAGGATGCATGTGCTAAGAGTAGTATAAAGAAAATGCTATAGGGTACCCAAGAATGACCCTTGCACTAAAGTCTCTTTGCCTCTGGGTCCTCTTATTTATCAAGGTCTAACATCACCAAAAGGCAGCTGAAAGGAAAGAAAGACAATGCTAGCAGTAGCAGCAGCCTCAGCAGTGCTCATCACACTGAGTGGGCACTGCAGAGGGGTGGAGCTCACAAGGCCTATTACCCAACTTCTCACATTTTGATAAAGGGAGGAAACTTCCCTCCACCTTCCACAGGGGAACATAGAAGGGAATGCCATCTGCAAGATATTCACAGCAACCTCTATCAAAGTTTCAGCCATTTCCCACTTTTATTCCAAAAGTGACCATATTCTGCAATCCAAAAATTGGGACATATGACCTGACAAATAAGTTTTTTTTTTTCAAATAAAAAAGTATGTTTTTATAAATAATTATAAAGACCTAAAGACAGAATCACATATGGCTATATACTCAACATTTGTTGAGTCATTATTAATTAGGGAATGGTCCATAAAACCTATCATGTGGGTTGGGATAGAGAGTAACATGTAGCATCCATGTCTTTGCTTCTACCACATCCAAACTGCATTGATGCTGATGCTACAAAAAGTCAATGGAAAGGATTGTTTTTTCCCAATTCCCAAGAAAAGAAACTCTACAATATGCCCTTTCAACACACACCTGTAGTATTCTAATCTCATTCCTTCCAGGGAGAAGAAAAAAAAAAAACTCTGAAAAGTTGTAACACCTCATTTATCTCAAACTTACAGGCATCAGACACATATACATGAGCAAGCATGCAAGCAGGACGTGCCAATAGCATCCCCCACTAAGGACATGTACTAAACCTTATGAACATGATGATATCAAACAAGACATTTAGAACTTCAAGGACCCTATTAATTCTTATTTTGCATACAAGTGTAGTCACTTTGCTTTTCTGGTTTAATGTCTCATCACAGATTAGAAACCAGGGATTTTAAAAGGGGTAGACAGAAGTATTGAAGATAGGCATACAAAGAGTTCTGGCAAACTATAAATATTTGTTCTATAAACCAAAAAGGATCTGAGGCATGTCTCAATCAGTTTAGAGGTTTATTTTGCCAAGGTTAAGAGCCAGCCCAAGACAGAGCCTCAGGAGGTCCTGAGAATATGTGAACAAGGTGTGGTTGAGTTACAGTTTGCTTTTATACATTTTAGGGAGACAGAAGTTATAGGTAAAGACATACATCAACACATGCAGGCTATCGCTGGTTTGCCCGTCTCCAAATGGGCAGGTTGGGAGGGGTGCTTCCAGGTCATAGGTAAATTCAGAGATTTATTGACTGGCAATTGTTGAAAGAGTTGAAGTCAGTCTGAGTTAAGATAAGGAGGGTTGTGGAAGTCAAGGTTCTTTTTACATAGACAAAGCCTCCCCATAGCAAGCTTCAGAGAGAATAGATGGTGACTGTCTCTTATCAGACCTTAAAAGGTGTCAGACTCTGGAAAAAAACTAGTAATGAAAGGAGAGCCTCTATAGAATGCAAATTTCCCCCACAAGAAACAGCTTTGCAGGGCCATTTCAAAATATGTCAAATAAATATATTGTGGGGTAAAAAACTTTTATTTCTTTCAGGACCTGCTGTGTTATGTGCTACTATACCAGAGTCAGGTTGGAATTTTGTATCTTATTGCTACAAAGAGTCTGTTTTGTCGGTCATAAGAGTTCTGTTTTCATATTAATGTTGATCAATTGTGCCTAAACTCCAAAGAGAGGAGAGTGGAAGAGGCATGTCCCGATGTCCCCTTCCCATCATGGTTGGAACTAGTTCTTCAGGTTTCTTTGGGATCCCTTTGGCAAAGAGGAAGATCCATTCTTTTGGTTGGGGGTAACTATAAATTTTATTTTTGGTTTACAGTTCCATGAATGAAGGAAATGAGAAAACAAGTCACATCAAATAGACTTGCAATAAAAAGACAGTGTTTTAAAGTCTGTTCAAAAGACATCCAGGACCATTTATTACCTTTAAAATTTTCTATACAGATCAGTTATGCTTACTATTTGCCAAATCTAACGATACTCACCATTAAGAAACTCACATTTTATTCAGCATATTATGCTTAAGGAGTCATAAACATGAAAAATATACATTCAAGGTTTTTCACTACAAAATAGTTTTCACAAAAAGCTTCTGAAGTGGTGAGCTTCAGTTTCTGTAAAATTTGTTAACATGGGCACTCCATTCCCAAACAATGCAAGATAAATAGTGTTTATTTTGCCTTGAAAAGTGCATTATTTATAGAGTTATGTTATGCTCATTTAAAATAAACCCACTTAAGATGAAGAGAAAGCCCTTATTTGTCTTTAATCATCCAGACTGAGATCTATACTGATTGAGCTTTCTGTATAATTACTCACCCAAACATTTCACACTGTATAGATACAATCTAGGGCCTACTGTAGGAATTGCAAGCAATTTGGGGATTTTGCAAGAATGTCATTTTGGAAGATGGATGCGTTTCTGATTCAACAATGGTTATTAATCTAGTAGCCTAGGAAAAAATAAACAGGTATCTAAAAACTTCTAAAATTGGTTTGTAGAGGTCTAGAATATGCAGTTTCCCAAACCATTCACTTATTTGGGTAATTCCAAATAATTTATCTGCAGCTTTTATCTTGTAAAGTATCTCAAAAGAGAGCAGGCAAACCAGATAAGCTGGAAGGGGTGGGAGGCTGGGAGGGAAGAGTCAGACCAAATTGTTTAGCCATATTCAATATTATTGGTAGAAAGTTCTTTTTACCTGATATTTACTCTTAGAATACTTTCCTTTTAATCATGTATGCAATGCTGTAAGTATCTACCTCTATTCAAAAATGATAAAAACATCGATCAAAGTTTATTGTAAAACTTTACAAAAATTTATGTTGAATCATCTTTATTCATCATAACAGCCCCTAGCACATAAAACTATTCGATAATTCACAAATTTTTTGTTGAATGAATAACTGAATGACACTTGCATGTCTCAGTGACACAATGGCAAATGGTATCTTTCTAACCTTAGTTATAGCTACAGGGCACTAATGACACAGCATCATTGTCAAGAGCACAGCACCCTCACCACCTCCAGCACCAAAGCACTTTCAGCTCCCAGTGGCATGTTCTAGGTATTGAACAGGACAATTCAGAAGCATAATCCAAGTCCTTCAGGGGACTCTAAATTTAAAAAGCTCAAGCACTGGCAAAAATTTTAATTTAAAATTATTACTCTAGCAGTGTGAGGACAAAACTAGATGGTTAGACTAGTTTGTGTTTTTTCAAGTCAGTTGCTATGGTTTTAAAAATTCATGTAGAAGAATCTTTGTTAAACACAGAGAGAGAGAAGAAGAAGAAGGAGGAGGAGGAAGAGGAGGAGGAGGAGAAGGAAAAAGAGAAAGAGAAAGAGAAGGAGAAGGAGAAGGAGGAGAAGCAGCAAAATCATTTACATAGTTATTCGGTTCAGTGTAACTGACTTGGGTGGGCAATGAACAGACCACACCACTGAGTTTTCAAGGTTGGTATCCAAATGCTCTTGTTTGACAATAGTTAAAAGGAACACAAGTGTTTAAGATAAACCCTATCTTTGTTTTTAATATTTAGGAATATGATTTTGGTTGAAGCCAGGGAGGGTCACTATATCATCAAAAAACGCAGAAGGGATATCCCCCTTTATCTTAACTCAATCTGAGAGTTGAGAAAAATATAAATGAAAACAAAGAATTTTTAAGAAGAAATTGGTAAGAGATGAGGAGTATAAATAAAGATTTTAAAAGCAGCTTCAGAACATCCAAGAACAGTTCTCACTTCACTTGACTCATCAAGACCTGCTTAGGAAAGAAGATAGCAACTAACTCTTCTTTACCAAATAGGCCAATGAATTATGATAGAAACTGATCAAGATAACACAAAGAAAGGAAGGGATAAAACTCAAGAGAGCATGTAACAAAGGTCAATACACAATGAAGTCATCTAGAAAGATAAAGAATATTGGCAACTCCCAAAAAACAGTGCAATCCGGGACAACTGAAAGTCTTAGAAAAAGGAGGCATGTTTGGCTGTCCACAGCCTGGAGAAAGGGTGAGTATCCACTATCAGAAAGATGTGCAATGTAGAATCTGGGAAACTAGGAAATCTCCCCAAACTAGAGCAAAATGTCAGAGTAATGGCATCCAGCTCTGGCTGCACATTAGAATCACCAGGGGAACTTTTTAGAAATCACAAATGCTCACCTGGAGAGCCTGATTCGTTTTATTTAGATTGGATCTGGGTTTAGAAACTATTTTAAAGTAGTAATTAGCAGAGACAGAATTTGAACTCATATCTATCTGACTCCAAATCCCAGGCTTTTTCTATTGTGCCACAATGTCTCCTTCTAGCCCTACCCAACCAAGCAGTATGGGAGGGGTGGAGTTGCCTGTGCTATAGTTTCTCTTCTGACATACTCTCAGGAGTGCAGGCTTAGCTGTCTGAGATGAAAGCAGAGGCAGTCACTGTAAAAGCAGATGGTCAAGACCTGAGTCTGTTTTCTCCCTGAATGATTTTCCAATTCTTCTCTGCAAGGTAGAGTTCATGATTTATCCTCTTTTAAACTAGAAGAAAACTACAGAAGCCTGAAGTCCAGACAAAGAATGGAGCCCCACAATACATGCAAATGGGCCAGTGTTGCTGGCCCAGGCAGGCCAAGGAAAGGGAGGAGGATACACAGGACAGGAGAAGTAAAAGGGACAAAGGAGTCTGGGGACCTCCCAGAACCCATAGGGATGGGCGCCCTGAAGCATTTAGAAGAGGGATTATGAGGCAGAGCTTCCCTGAAGGGCAACAAGCCCCCTGTGTAGTCACCTGAACAGAAACCCATCTGTGTGCACATTGGTTTACCATTGGTCCTCATGCACTGATAATTAATTCTGGTGAGGAATAATGAATGACAAGATGAATGAAACCCAGCCATTCTCTGTGAGCAGGTGAATCCAGTTTCACCCTGAGCATCCTGACTGGACCTCCTCCTTGCACCCACACAGACCCATCAAGTCATTCCCACCCTCGCCCCTTCTCCAGGTCCCTTTGCTCTGCCCACCTCAGCCCTTACAAGAACAGACCAAGTGTACACCTTCCAACTAACACCTCCACACACAAATAGGAAACCTATCCCAGTTAAGCCTCATTTCTGCACATGACAGATAATAAGCAAAACAACAATCTTCTAAGTGGAAACATGGACATTTCAAAACACTAAGCAACTAGCTACCTAAGCTGCTCACCCAAAGCACAAGGTAAATATCTCACGGTAAAGCAAAAGTGATCTGAGCTCTGGCTACCCTAAAGCTTTGGAAACAAGGTCCTAAGATGGTTCTATAAACACACTCTTTGAGCAAAATACTAAAATGCAATGATGGTGAGCAAGCAGAGATGGCAGCAAGAGGGAAGTCCCTGACTGGAGGGACCTGTTCACCAACACTGTCTTCACCCTAGGGTTAAGTCCATCAGCCCTAGAACCAGCTAATCTTCCTGCAGAAGTTATCAGCCCAAATTTCAATGGTGCGAGACCCTATGATGACAGAAATCTTTTTGCCAAAACCACAGAAGTTTCTTTGGACAGTCTAGAAAGGGAACCTAACCTCTCCTCGTAAACTTCTCCTACAATCACCCTATCATCCCTATTACAGTCATTGCTGCCAGAATTGAATCAAAGAGTGTGTCTGCTCCTGTGTTCTTTGACAGATCCAGGGAGGGGGTACAGAATAATGTTTGTACTCTAAATTAATATGGCAATAACAAGTATTTAGTTATCCCCCCAACATCCCCTTCCCATTAGTTATTCCTAATTGAGGCCTTCCAGACATTTTAGGAACTGAACATTGGATGAAAGGAGTCAGGGAATCTGGCTTCTAATTTTATCTCTACTGCTCTTTAATCCAGTGGCCTGGGCACATCCCTTACCTTCTTAAGACAAAGAGTTTGTCACTTGTGATATTATGACAAGAATGTGAGCCCCTCAGGGTTCCTATGCTGGTCAAACAAGATAAGGTATGAAAGTCTTTTGAAAACTATTAATCTTAACAAAGTGGCATTTTGAGCTATTTTATTTGATTCACTTATGCAATAAATACTGTAGGGATTTTTTTAAGCAAAATATGCACAAAAGAAAGGATAGTACTTCCAGCAACACCATAAGTGAGATATCATTCTGTAAAGCAGGTACCTACTCACGTGAATGTATAGAGGGATGGAGGAAATCTTTCGGGTTTTCTTTTGCATTCACCTCCAAAGACAGTCACTAAATGTCTTTGTAAGAGCAGCATGGGGAAACCTCAGGAATAAGGGCTCAGTGTGCTCCATAGGTTCCAGAGTCTGTGGAGGCCTTGTTTCAAAGCTCAGGGCAGAAATCATAAGCTGTATCAAGTACCCTGTTTTGTGTCCATCTGAATCATGAATTCTTATAAAGCTCTCCAGGAAAAGTATCAGTTTCAGGGTCACTAGCTCCCATACTATGCCCCTAAACTGTCTTTTATCATCACCTAACTACTTCATGTTGCCCTTAGTGACCCCAAAGAGAGTGGATTTTAAAAATTAGGATCCTCAGTAACCTATGAACCTGGCAGGATGTTGTTGAAGCTATTTGAATTCCTAGAAGAAATATACCCTAGAGATGTCATGAATTTAAACTAATCCAAGGAGTATTAAAATGGTTGTGTGCTGCCCTTTGTCTCACAGGTTACAACTGATGCTGTACAAGCAAGTGGGAATGAAAAACATGAGAAGAATCTAAGACAGTAACTGCAGACCGTTCTTCCTGGAAGTTATTCATTTCAAGAAGCAAGTGATAGTTACTTTCTAGAGATGGTAATAAGCAAATATAGTTTTGTCTGGATTAAATCTATCTTGAATGTTGATTGCTATCCTTGGGACACATTCCAATGAGAAAAGCAAACAAAATCTGTATTGTCTTCATATAAATGTCATCCAGTTGAGCCGATCCACATACATGATAACAAGATTTCTTCATTCACTGAGGGAAATATTTTTCTGCTTATAAGCCAAAGAATCTTGTTTCTATCACTAAGATCCTTTTTAAAAATACTACCACATGGGCTACTAGAGGAGCAGGTGTCAATAACACTTAAAAATACAGATGGCTACGACTAGTGGAGTATGAATGACTGTAGCTGCTAAGGTGAGCCCAGCCCAAGACCCCAGGAGAAAGGAACCCTGGAAATTTTCTACGCCGGATAGCATGCAAACTCCCCATGCTAGGAGTTAGGCCATCCCCCAAAAAGACCTTGTCCTTTGGCAGTTTGGAAACCTTTGAGCCTCAAGGTACAGGGTGCATGTGTAAGAGCTATAAAAGGAGAACCAGTGCCACAGGATTAGATCATGTAAGGTGATAATTAAGAGCCATATGCCTATCACGTAGGACCAACTTCAAAAGGCTATGTGAGGTCTAGCCCAGGGAGGCTCAGAACACATGAGATTTGCCCTTGTCCTGCAGTCACTGCTCACCAGACACCTGGGGGCCACTAGCCTGGCATGGCCACTCCAGAGAATTGGTTCTACAGGACGTTTTGTTCAATAAAAAGATCTCCTGATTGTTGACCCATATTCTATTTTTTATGCAATAATCAAGCAGATTTATTTTGTATTGCCCATGGTAGTATACCCAGAGGTTTTAGAGTCCTCATTTTCTTCCAATCTAACATTGTTACTCAAATATTAAGGTGGCAGCAAGTTCATCAACAGTAGTCCCATAAATATCAATGACGAGGAGTATAAACCCATGAACAATGACTAATTCTCCAAAGGTATCTAATTCATTCTCCCCAAATTTCTGTGAACTAAGGGATCTTCTTTTCAGAGGCATGTAAATGAGAATCTCCTGCCAAGGAATCTAAAACTCTACATTTTATTGGATTTGGATTAGAGTTTCAGATACTGGGATCAAAACCAGAAGAGTTTGTTGAACCCCTACCAATGAAAAAACAGCCAGTTCAGAAGTATGGCAGAATCTTTAAGACATAATTTCTTAAAGATATCAATAGCTAGATTTTTCAAAATGAAGAATCTCATCAGGCAAACACCAAGTAAGACAAAATTCCTATTTGTTGACGTCCCTAGTCTTCACAAGTGACTTCAATCCCAGTCCAACTGTGGCAAGCAGAGCTCTCCAGCAGAAGCTGCCCACACCATTCTCAGTACAATTATCTGCCCTCCTGGCCCAAGACCAACAGCCTCCCCTCGACTAAAATGAACTCCTTCTCACCTTGTCATTAAAACTTCACTTAGCCCAAACCCCACTTTTCTTTTTTTTTTTTCTATTATTATTATACTTTAAGTTCTAGGGTACATGTGCATAACGTGCAGGTTTGTTACATATGTATACTTGTGCCATGTTGCTGTGTTGCACCCATCAACTCGTCAGCACCCAACAACTCGTCATTTACATAAGGTATAACTCCCAATGCAATCCCTCCCCCCTCCCCCCTCCCCATGATAGGCCCCAGTGTGTGATGTCCCCCTTCCCGAGTCCAAGTGATCTCATTGTTCAGTTCCCACCTATGAGTGAGAACATGCGGTGTTTGGTTTTCTGTTCTTGTGATAGTTTGCTAAGAATGATGGTTTCCAGCTGCATCCATGTCCCTACAAAGGACACAAACTCATCCTTTTTGATGGCTGCATAGTATTCCATGGTGTATATCTGCCACATTTTCTTAATCCAGTCTGTCACTGATGGACATTTGGGTTGATTCCAAGTCCAAAACAGAGATATAGACCAATGGAACAGAACAGAGTCCTCAGAAATAATACCACACATCTACAGCCATCTGATCTTTGACAAACCTGAGAGAAACAAGAAATGGGGAAAGGATTCCCTATTTAATAAATGGTGCTGGGAAAATTGGCTAGCCATAAGTAGAAAGCTGAAACTGGATCCTTTCCTTACTCCTTATACGAAAATTAATTCAAGATGGATTAGAGACTTAAACGTTAGACCTAATACCATAAAAACCCTAGAGGAAAACCTAGGTAGTACCATTCAGGACATAGGCATGGGCAAAGACTTCATGTCTAAAACACCAAAAGCAATGGCAGCAAAAGCCAAAATTGACAAATGGGATCTCATTAAACTAAAAAGCTTCTGCACAGCAAAAGAAACTACCATCAGAGTGAACAGGCAACCTACAGAATGGGAGAAAATTTTTGCAATCTACTCATCTGACAAAGGGCTAATATCCAGAACCTACAAAGAACTCAAACAAATTTACAAGAAAAAAACAAACAACCCCATCAAAAAGTGGGCAAAGGATATGAACATACATTTCTCAAAAGAAGACATTCATACAGCCAACAGACACATGAAAAAATGCTCATCATCACTGGCCATCAGAGAAATGCAAATCAAAACCACAATGAGATACCATCTCACACTAGTTAGAATGGCAATCATTCAAAAGTCAGGAAACAACAGGTGCTGGAGGGGATGTGGAGAAATAGGAACACTTTTACACTGTTGGTGGGATTGTGAACTAGTTCAACCATTATGGAAAACAGTATGGCGATTCCTCAAGGATCTAGAACTAGATGTACCATATGACCCAGCCATCCCATTACTGGGGATATACCCAAAGGATTATAAATCATGCTGCTATAAAGACACATGCACACGTATGTTCATTGCGGCACTATTCACAATAGCAAACCCCACTTTTCAAATCACCAGCATAAGACACACCCTAGATCACACTTGAGTTCTTTCAGGGTCGTCCTCATCCTACTATGCTCTGTCTGGTTTTCCCTCCCCGTTACAGTTGCACTAGAGCATTCACCTGGGCCAAGGTTAATAAATATATTGCGTGTGGTTCAACACCCTTACTTCTGAGCACAGAACAGACATTGTCCACCATTCTGGACCCTTCCTCAAAGAGCCTGGATGATGCTTCAATGTCCTTCTCCCCCAGGCTGCCATTCAAGGCAGCTCTCCTGAGGGCGGGTAGGTGAGAAGGATGATCAGTTAGTAATTGGCCCACCAGTGGATCTTGTACCTCACCTAACCAGTATCTGCCATTGTCCCCGTTCTCTGGCACAAAACGCAATTCAACATGAGTCTGATGGGTGTTCTGTTCCCGCATGGGTTAAATACAGGCCTGCAGCCTCTAACTTTTTGCTCTTACAAACTGAAAGTATTTTAAAACACCATATATCCCCTTAAACTTTATAAAGTTGAAATCTATATTCTTACTCTGCATAAGTTTAAATAGTTTTAAGAACATATATTTCCAGCATCTTGTAAACATCGTAAACTAAAAATTACATTTTTAGTTTAACCAGTGAAGTCTAAGTACCACAATGTATCCGTGATATCTAAAAACTGTAATGATTAAATCATCATCATCATCCACTTAAAAAATACAGAAACAAGCTCCTTAACGTTTTTGAAGAAACTTTTAATTTTAGAATAATTTCAGATTTACAGAAAAATTGCAAAGAAAATACAGAGTTCCTTCCCCTGCTCTTTTCCTGTTGTTTTTCTTCCTTGTCTGGTTTTAACTAGGGATTTTATATAATCACATTTTACTTTATCATATTGATTATACTTCCTTTTAAAATTTTTCATGGTGTCCCTAGAATGTAGTCCATCTAAAATGAAATCTATTTCAAATAACATTCTACCCACATCACATGTGCTCCAAGGGCCTTATAACAGAGTATTCCCAATCAGTTGCTGTCATCCCATAGGACATTGCTGTCATTCATTTCACTTATTCATATGTTACGATAACCCAATACACTGATACAATTATTGCTTTAAAAAGTTTTTTTCAATCAATTAAAAAATAAGAAGAAAGATTTTATTTTATACTAATTTATTTCTTCTCCAATGTTATTTCTTCTTTATATAGATCTGAGTCTCCAACCTGTATCATTTTTCTCCTGGCTTTTAACATCTCTTGAAGAAAAAGTCTTCTAGAGATGGATTCCCTCAGTTTTTCTTTGTCCAAAGAAGTCTTTATTTCTTCTCCATTTATAAAGGATAATTTCACTAAATAAAAATTCTAGGTGGGTAATTTTTTTTCTTTCAATACTTCAAGTATTTCATTCTACTCTCTTCTCACTCACATGGCTTCTGATGAGAAATCTGATGTAATTCTTATCCATGTTCCTCTATAAGGAACATTGAATATGATAAGCCTAAAGGTGGTGGATTTTTTGGCATTTATCCTACTTGGCATTCTCTGAGCTTCCCAGATCTATAGTTTCATATATGTCATTAGTTTTAAAACGTACTCAGCTATTATTACTTCAAACATTTATTCTACTCCATTCTCTTTCCTCTCCTTTGGAATTCCAATATTGCTTATGTTACATCTTTTGAAACAGTCTCACAGTTCTAGGGTGTTTTGTTCTATTTTTTTCCATTCTTTTTCTTCTTCTTTTGCATTTCAATTTGGGAAGATACTATTGATCCATTTTAAGTTTACTGATTCTTTCCTTGGATAGTTGATTTTACTTTGAACTCCAACAACATTCTTCATTTCTTTATTTCTAACATCTTCTTTTGATTCTTTCTCATTTCCATCTCTCTGCTTACATTCCCCATCTGTTCTTGCATGTTGTCTACTTTTTCCATTAGAGCTCTTAAGATATCAATCATAGTTATTTTTTGACTCCCTATCTGAAGATCCCAACATCTGTGTCATATTCGAGTTTGGGTCTAATGATTGTTTTGTTTCTTTATGTTGGGGAAAACCTGAGTGTTGGGAAAAATGCTGAGGCAGGGCTTGCATCTCTGATGTAATGTAAAAGAGTCTTGGAACATGTCGGGGGTCCAGGGTCTAAAACTCCTCATGGCCTTTGGAACACCAAGCTCTGTGCCAAAGGGTGGAAGGCTGCCCTGCCCCACCGTAAACTAAGCCCAGGGCACAAAATCCTTCATGGCTTGGATGGAATCCAGGACCCAGGGCATAAAACCCCCTGTGGCCTCTGGAATGTGTCTAGACTTACTGGTTCCTTGCTTCTAGCATACCCAGGCTCATAAAACAATTGTATCTTAAACTAGAAGAACATGTTCCCCATTATCTCAAGTAGCAGAATACGTCCATATGCTTCAGAGGAAATGCTAAACCAGCACAGCTATAGCTCATGCACTTGATGCACCACTTCCTTTCAACCCTCACATCCTCACCACCTGCTTCTTTGTTGGATTACCAATAAATAGCTTGGGCTCCCAGAGTTCAGGGCCTTTGCAGCCTCCATACTAGTGTTGGCCCCCTGGTCCCACTTTATGCACTCTTAAACTTGTCTTTTCTCATTCCTTTGACTCCACCAGACTTTGTTGCCCCCATGGCCTGGTGTTGGGCCCAGCTGCCCCAACATCTTTAAAGTGTGTGTGTGTTTTTTTTTCCTTGCTGTTTGGCATGTCTTGTCATTTTCTGTTGAAGGCAGAACACACTGTATCAGGCAGGAGGAACTGAAGTAAATGAGCCTTCAGTGTGTGTGAGGATTTATGTTAATCTGGCTAGGAGTTGAGCTATATAATTGTTGCTGTAGCTACAGATGCCAGGGGTCTGAAATTCCTCTGGTGGTCTTTGTTTTTGTCTCACTTCTTAACTTTGGGCTTCCTTAAGTACCTCCTCTTCAGACATGGTCTGTATCTTGCAGCAATTTCAGTCATAATCCACTGTTCTAATAATGGAGCCGTGTTGGTGTGATGATAAGGTGTGCAGAAGGTAGATTATTCTATATTCTTCCAATCAAAGAATGGATTGGTACAAAGACTGAATATGAGACCCATCTGTAGCTTGGAGAGTAATCCGCTTTACTCAAAGTCTACTGACTTAAATGTTAATCTCATCTAAAAATACTTTCATGGCAACATCTAAATAATGTTTGACCAAATGTCTGGGTACTCTAGCCTAGACAAGTTTACACATAAAATTAACCATCATAGCATGTGTTCATATTATATTTGACTGAATCATGATTTATCTCTATGAAAATTAACATTTAAAAGCCAGCAGGCCTTTGGGGCCAAGTTAAGCTGGGTCTGTTTTATTTCCAAAGGCTGGTTGTGCCCCTCCAAAGTCTGTCAGGCCCTCACCATAGGAGCAGCCCTCATCATTCACTGTTGCTGAGCAAAGAACCCTAAGTATTATTTTACAGAGCAGCATCGTGATCTTCACGTATGTATGGTCACCAACAGCAAATATTTTCATAGTTCCTGTACCAAAGAAGCTTTTACAAAATTAATTCAGCAGGCACTCAAAATACTGGTTGAACATCTATTGGACTTAAGTCATTGTAGGAGACCCAGGGTCATAAATACCTTAAGGAGCTTAAAACTAGTTGAAGAAACAAGACACAGTGCATCAGTTCAACATAGATTTTTAAGGAGAGGAGTTCAGTTCTGATACTAGGAAGATTTACCTAGAAAAGTCCACTCTAGATATATTGCTAAAGAAAATGCAGTAAGATGCGCAGGTGATGGTGCTAAAACCTGACAGATGGCAAGAGATTTACCTCTACTTTTAGGATTACAACAAATTTCAAAAGACTAAACCCAATTCTAGCCAGGACAGCCATGAGGTCCTGTTAGATGGTGCTGGTTATTCCCCTTGTATTGCACCTAAAACAATGCTAGTCCTCAATCACAGCTTCTCTCTGGAACTTTTAAGCAAGTCTGCTCACCAAGCAACAACTTGACATCTTTTCAAACACTCACATTATAAAAATGCATTCCAGTTTTTCTAGAGATGGCCATTACAGTGACTCATGTGAGAGTTCTTGCCTTATCAATAGAGTTATGTGTACTTTGGACTTGACTAACAGAAACTCTCTTATGTGGTAAACATAGATATCTTAGCTGGTTGGCAACCAGGAAAAGGAGCTGTAAATGATAAATTGCACAGGTATACAGTTCAGCTTCCCTTTAATACAACAGTTTAGACATTGGCTGAAGAAAGTATAGTCTGAAGTTTAAAAAACAGTTAATTATTTTATAGTTGAATTTCATTTTATTGATCTCATTTGGAAATGATTCACATTTTTATACTCACTTAGCTTCATGAAGGTTATGAATCAGTAACCAAGAGAAGGTATTCAAAATGACCACTTTTTGATATCTTCTCCAGACCCTTTTCTTCCCCCCAACTTTCTTAATTGCCCCTGTCATTGATGCTTCCATCTTACTTACCTTTTTTGTAGAGACAGGAGTTGTTTTCTAGAGGGAAAGATTTTTGGTGTTGGTTTTGGGTGTTTTTTTGTTCCATCATCCTAATAATACCTAGTACTCTTTCCCCATTATCCAGATGACAGGTGTTTTGTTAAAGTGATAGATTATAGTTTAACAGTAATCACAAATCTGGCAACCAAGATCCACAACAAGCCCCAAACTGGGGCACAGCAAAAAGAAAGCTTTCTAAAGGCAGTGAACTAAAAGTTGTGCAGTTTGCTGGAAAGTCCCTAATCTTACAGTAATCCTAACTTTATATAACAGACTGATTTACCACTCCTGAGCATATTAGAAATGGCAAACTTTAGGGGTGGGGGTGAGGCTGACACTCTATCTTCAGTGAGAGATTATATTGGTCAGGGGAAAATCTATAATGAGCAAAAAAATTTTCTCCACAAATGACGTCTGGGGTCTTTTAGACTGATGAAAATATGCAACACATTTTTAGCCCAATATGTTATCCACTTGGGTCTAAAAAACATGACTGCCAGCTGGGCATCATGCCTCACACCTGTAATCCCAGCACTCTGGGAGGCCGAGGTGGGCAGATCACCTGAGGTCAGGAGTTCAAGATCAGCCTGGCTAACATGGTGAAACCCCATTTCTACCAAAAATACAAAAAATTAGCCAGGCGTGGTGGCACACACCTGTAATCCCAGGTACTCGGGAGACTGAGGCAGGAGAGTCACTTGAACCCAGGTGGTGAAGTCTGCAGTGAGCCAAGATCCTGCCATTGCACTCAAGCTTAGGCAACAAGAGCGAAACTCCATTACACACACACACACACACACACACACAAAAGACTGCCACTTTTCCTGTTCTTATATACATGTTTTCACTTTTTAATATTTCTAAAATTGAAGTCAGTCTTAGAATTGATGTGTTCCTTTCATGTAATAGTGTGTCTTAAGGAAGTCAGTAATGGTATATTTTATAATCAAATAGAAGAAATGAAGTAATCAATATGCAGAAATAGATTGAATTAGATTCACTGTCCTCTGGATTGAGAGATTTCAAATGTTTTATATAAAATTTCACCCAAAATAAGGCATATTTATTTCTGAGTTTGACTTAATAGGGTAATCTGGAAAATTAGTTATGTCGAGTGCTACATTCCCTGAAGATGTCTGATAAATGAACTAGATACTTAGGCAGATGGAGCTCCCGAAAAAAGAAGCCAACTGTTATCATAAACAGTTGCTACTTTACTTTCTTAGTAGATTTTCTTTTTTTTCTGATTAGCTGGTTTTCTTATTTTCCTGCTTCTTCAAAGACCTGCTACAGTGAAGTTTAGAGACTTCAGATACTTGCAAGTATAATTTTTCAGCTTTCACAGAAAAAGTACATATCTTTCTATATCTTTCTATTCTTACTTAATAAAGAAAAGTTATAGGCTTGAGCAGACAGTATTTTTGGCCATTTCTCTTGCTTTATTTTGGTAACAGTTAATTAGCATAGTCGTCAAGCTATCCATCCACAAGTTAAAAAATTAAAACTCCCATTTGAATATTTATTAAAACTCTACGTGGCAGGCACTGTGTGCAAAGATAAAGAAGATGCAAGTTCTACTCCCAATGGGCTTATGAGGGTGTTGACATGAAAAGCAGAAGTCTTAGGAAGGACTCACCAACAAGCAAAATAATCCTGTGAAACACACTCTTACAGCCCACCCCAATATCAGACAACTAAGCACACCTCCAAAGACCACCTTGATTTCAATAAACTGAAGCATACTCTCATGGCATCCCAATTTCTAAGACATCCTCAAAAGTATGCAGAGTAGGACAGAACTAAAATAGTTACTGCCGTAACGCTAACCACTTACCAGACACGGGATCTCTGACAGAGGTTTTCAGTACGTGTGAGTATGAGTTTAAGTGTATGTTCTTTCTTGACTCCACTTCCTTTCCCTTAGTCATTATATGTCTGAAGGAGAGTTACAGCAATAAACTTGAATCCACTCATTAATTTAAGTAAACCGTTCACAATCTTTATTTTTTTAGTAGTAAAAAATTGCTTGTGACATCTCACAAGAGCAATCCACAGTGAACATTAGCCAGATAATTTAGTATAAATTCTATGTATAAAATCGAAATAAGATTTAAGCTTAAAATTCTATTAGAGAAGGTTAAATTTTCAATGTCTTCATTCACCAGGTATAGCATACCCTGAGTGTATGATATGTTTGTCTGCTGGGGCTGCCATGATAAAATACCATATACTAGGTGGCTTAAACAACAGAACTCTATTTTCTCATAGTTCTGGAGGCGGGAAGTCCAACATCAAGGTGTTTCTGGGTTGGGTTTCTCCTGATGCCTCTCTTCTTGGCTTGTAGATGGCCACCTTCTCACAGTGTCCTCAAATGGCCGTTTCTCTTGTGTGTGCACATCCATCCCCAGTGTCTCTTCCTCTTCTTAAAAAGACACCAATCCCATTCGATGAGGATCCTACTCTTATGACCTCATTTAACCTTAATTACTTATTTAAAGGCCTTATCTTCAAACACAGTCACATTGGGACTTAGGGCTTCAACATATAATTTTTGTCCATATTTTCCAATTCAGTCCCTAATACATGGTAACCTCCAGGAGTTTATCTATTATTCCTTTAAAATAAGAATTATCTGACCGAGAAATTATCCACAAATAGACTCAAAGAAGAGTAGGTTCCAAACCTATCACGGCATGCCTGGTAGTTCAGCCACTGGCTCCTGGCTTTGGCCCTCAGTGAAGCTGCCTTCTCCTCATCAAGGGGATTTCAAACTATCTACAGTTTGCTGTCAGCAGTTTGGTCTGAGCAATCAAGCAAAAGAGAGATGGTGAAGCTAGCAATTTCTTGACTTGGAACAGTACAATTCTCAGGTTAACTTCCTGGCTGTGGGCATCACTTAGTGGTCTGGGATTTCTCCCTCAGAAACAACCACACATCAGGGGCTTCCTTTATCCGGCATTCTCTAATCGAAGACTTTTTGTTTTACTTAACATAACACCTGATCCCAAAGATAGCTACATCTCCCCTCAGTCTTGAAAGTCACCTCAGGGTAAAGCCGGTGTGTGGGAGAACTGGATTTCCCCACTCCCTGAACATAGAACCTCGGCCTCTGTCCCTCTGCCTGCTGGAAAGGTTGGTGTGGATTTTCAACACCTCCTTCCCTCTTCCACAAGGAGATACCAGCTTACAGTTCCACTTACCCCACCACTGTTATGAAATCCATAAAAAATTTAGAATATTAAAATAAAAGCTACGAATTTGTGAGTGCTTACTGTGTACCAGGAACTGTACTAAGTACTTTCCTTACATTACTTCATAAATCCTCTCAATAAATGCCTGTAATTACAGAGGGGAGAATTGAGACTCAGTAATGTTAAGTAATTATCCCAGGATCATGCATGTAGTAAGTGGCAGGGTTAATATTCTAATTTCCAATGCTCAAGTTTTATCTAATAGTCTATTCCCGCTTGCCTAAGTATAAATTCCCTACCCTCCTTGAGGTATAAGAATGTACCTATATTAGAGAACTACCTTTTTTTTTTTTTTTCTTTTTGACAGTCTTGCTCTGTTACTTGGACTGGCATTCTATGGAGTGATCTTGGCTCACTGCAACCTCTGTCTTCTGGGTTCAAGCAATTCTCCTTCCTCAGCCTCCCAAGAAGCTAGGATTACAGGCATTAGCCACCATGCCCAGCTAATTTTCGTATTTTTAGTAGAGATGGGATTTCACCATGTTGCCCAGGCTGGTCTTGAACTCCTGGCCTCAAGCAATTCACCAACCTTGGCTTCCCAAAGTACTGGTATTGTAGACATAAGCCACTGCACCCAGTGAGAGTTACCTACTTTTAGCAAAACGTTATTCTATGAGGAGGAAGAGAGGTTTTGGATGCTGCTTAGTCCTGAATTGTGCACACTAGGTATTCCCAGTGGGCTACAGCCATGCCTCTCTCTGCTTCAAGTTCCACATCTGGAAAATGGACTAATGATACCTGCTTGTCACATTGCAAGGGCCACAAAAATAGAAATGAGATGCCGCATGTGAAGGGGCTTGAAGAAAATCAATACAAATATAAATAAACTTATTTATATGAGTCAAACTTCAAAAAAGAATACCATCATACTGTCCTTCATGGTATCACCTTAACAAGACAATGCCAGCCATCTAAGTTCCCTCGCCCCATCAGACTCCTCTAATACACTACATCTAGTATTATTTAATTTTCTACATGCATCCATCTAGAAACATGGATGAGCCTATAAGTACCTTGATTTGGGAGATTATGTTCATTATTCTTAATATTTCCTGTAGTGCCCTGCATGCTTTTCCACAGTAGGTGTTCAAAAAATATCATGTTGTTGGGTTGATAATAATTATTTATGGCCAGAGAGCTGGCATTAACTGGTAGCCATTTAAAATAAGAGATTAAAGTTATTTCACAATTAACTGAATGTTTACTAATTGTATCTCTAACCAAACTACTTGAATGTGTTTGGGCCTACAAGGACACATGTTTGCCACTGTGCTGATTCAATTAGTAACTCCAGCAGGTTCTACCCATAACTTGGCTTAATGGACTCCACCATTTATATCCTACTCATACTCCATTCTGAAGGCAGAGGAGAAACCTTGGGAGAGATAAGGGAGTTTTTGGATTCTTCAATCTCAAAGTAAATACAAAACACTTGCCTCCCTATATAATTTGTCATGGACAGATCCTCAGCAAAATTACTGAAATTACAAGGAGCCACAAGTAGAAATTGATAACTGTCAGGGTGCTCGACAGCTGTGTATACAGCTAGCTGGTATATAAATGTATACTATATACCAGGTATATAGATGTATCTGGTATATAGATGTATACAAGGTGTATACAGGAACACCTTCACCAGGAAGACTCTGCTTGCTGGATTTCCTCTATAAAATCAGATTTTATTTTCACTTCAAATCATTCTCTCCAGAGAAAATATCTATTCATCCCACCAGGCACTTTGACACAGGAGCTCCATTCTGAGAGAAATGTATGTTGACAGCAGAACAGCAGTAGAAGCTGTCTCATAGGATCCCATCAAAGAGGCTCTTGGCAAGCCTCTGTTTTGAGATTCACATTAACTCAAGGCCTGTTCCATGGTCTCTTACATGAAAAAGTAAACCAGAAAAAAGAAGGGAAAAAAAGACAATAAGTTTTGTTCTGAGTTAGTAAAATAGTAAGAAAAAAAAAAAACAGTAGGAGTAGAGCTGGAGAAATAGAGTATCTTGGTATTCCTTGGGTCCATAATATTTTGAGAGGAATAATTTAAACTGTGATGATTGGAAACTTTGCCAGTTGAAATTAAGCACCACTCTGCTCCTTTCACCACATATATCCTGCAATTCAATCTTCTGCTATAAGTAAGCAAAACTCATGAATATGAGGTCTATAAGGCTAAAAAGATCCTATTTGTGTAGCCAAGTGGCTAATGATCTACCAAAGGTTCATGCTCCCTCTTCTATAGTGTGGATTTGTTGCTGGGAATTGGCTGCCCAAATGAGGGCTACATTCCCAACCCCTTTGTACTGAGGTGAGGGCACGGGACTAATTCTTGAGTGGAAGTGATGTATGTCACTTCGGGACCAAGAACCTTATATCTCTCTTCCATCCCATTCCCCAGCAGAAGGCAGGGACTTTGGAGGCTGTAGCAGAAGACAGTGCCACGAAACAGAAAGAGCCTGAGTACCCAAATCACCAGCTGGAAGGCCACCCACCAGGAACATGAGAGCAAGAAGTAAACATCAATAATGCTAAGCCACTGGCATCTGGTGTTTGCTAAGGTAGCTTGCAATACCCTAGCTAACCCAATTTGCTATCATGGTTTCCTTTCCACTTTACAGCTTTTAATTTTGATGTGGTTTTTAATGGGTCTATTCCTCTATAACTAACAATTAATTATCTGATCTATTCCTGGATTTTATGTACTGTGAAGATTGCCAAGAATCTGTCCCTCTGGCTTACTGAAATAGTTATCTATCTATTATTTTCTCCACTTATCTGTAACAGCTTGGCTTATCACACCAAACTACTATAGGTTGGTGCAAAAGTGATTGCAGTTTTTGCCATTACTCTTAATGCAGAATAGCAGTAGAGGCTGTCTCATATGACGCCATCGAAAGGTTTTTTATTACTAAAAGTAATGGCAAAAACCGCAATAACTTTTGATGGAAGTGATTAGAATAGAGTTGTAGTCTAGTATACACAAATGTAAGTTTGAATGCTGATTCTGGGTAACTGGACAAGTTACTTGCTTTCATCAAGGTTCAGTTTTCTCATTTGTAAAAGGACAATAACATTTTACTCTGCTTTGACGTTTCATTCTCTCTAGTCTCAAAATGTCAATAAACAACTTTTCACTCAGTCCCAAACAATTTTATATATGTCTCTCTCTTCGCACTTTGAATCACTGCCCCAACAGACCTGGCAATAATTCCAGTATTACAGATCTTATTTTGCATAGAAGATAAGCAGTTCATCCAGAAGCAGCCACAATGTGATGGGATGTAGGGCTGTTTATCTTGACAATCCTCCCTGCCCCCGCTTGGATTACATTATGCACAATTCGATGTGGCTTCTGGTTTGTCACGTATGATTAATCACACTGATATCTACTATGCCCATTTCAGTAAATCCTTCCCACTGAAGCAGGACACCCATATATACCCAAAGTGTGTTTTCCTCTGCCTTATTCTGGCAGATAGGGAAATAGGGTTAAGGTTTTACCTTCATTGGTAAAGTTACCCTCAAATCAAAAGAAAATGCTGAAACCATCAGTTAAATATGAGCCAATCTTATAAAGAACTTAAAAAGTTTAGTTTTCAGGAGGCAATTTCCAGAGAGTAGGTTCAACAATAGGAATTTCCTTGTGCCCAAAATGGGGTGGGGCAGTATAAAGTATGCTGATTAATCGTCGTAAAATTTAAAAATTCCAACTTCTAGTAACTAGCTGAAGCGCTCCAGGTTGACCATTTAACTCATGGAAGCACTTAGAGAATATTGTCAGGTCCAGATAGCATCCTGCCCAACTATCTCATTTGAAACATAAGAAAATTGAGGGCCCAGGAGATTACATGACTTGCTCAGGTCACTGAAAGAATATACTGATTTACCATGTGGCTCCCACAAGAGTCCCGCCTGCCAGTGCTATGTCACTCTGGTATCCAAAGTTCACTGTCTAAGCTGCTCTTCTCTTCTGTCTGCACTGTCTTCCTTCAGAGGTAACACAGCTTATGCTTAAGAGTGTTAGGGACATGCAGCTCTGATTTGAGCTGAATGACCTGGAGATTTTAGGTGACCCTCTCTGAAGTTCCATGTCCTCACAAGTAAAATGGGATTAACAACAGCATCTCAGTCAAAGGGCGATGGTGAGGACCAGCAGAGCTTCTGTCCTGGCACTTCATGTGACCTCAGCAAGGGTCTACTTTTTCTCCCCCCGCTTTTTTTTTTTTTTTTTTTTTTTTTTTTTGAGATGGAGTCTTGCTCTGTCTCCCAGGCTGGAGTGCAGTGGCGCGATCTCAGCTCACTGCAACCTCTGCCTCCCGGGTTCAAGTGATTTTCCTGCCTCAGCCTCCTGAGTAGCTTGGACTACAGGTGTGCACCACAACGCCAAGCTAATTTTCATATTTTTAGTAGAGACGATGTTTCACCATATTGGCCAGGATGGTCTTGATCTCTTGACCTCGTGATCTGCCTGCCAGGGCCTCCCAAAGAGATGGGATTACAGGTGTGAACCACTGAGCCCAGCCCCTTTTTCTCCCTTTATGGCATCCAGGCAGACAGTCTGTAACAGTGAGGCAAGCTCCTTCTGACTCATCTATTTCTTTGATCATTATTGTTCGTTTTGTTTTTTTGTTTTGTTTTGTTTTTTTGATGCTACAACTCAGATATATCTGGAAGCATTCCTAGGCAAACAGGCAGATGAGCCCTGTTCACAGTAAGAAAAAAGCCTTCTTTAGATAGTTTACACAGAAGCAAATTTCAGGACAGCCTGAAATTATTCATGTCTCCTGCAGCCACCAAGGGCAACAACAAAAACAAAAAAAAATCAGAATGAGTCAATCAGCAAAAACTCAAATTAAAATCTAGCTCACTTGTTTTCCAAAAATAAAATACTCAACACAAACTAAAATTCCTAACTTTCATCACAAGTGTAAGTCTTTCAAAGTATTCATAGACATAGAATTGAACACAAAATTGGTCAAAATCATGGGCAGATAAACAGGAGGACCAATTTATATTTGTACAGGTCTCAGCTACCTGCTTATAAATTGGGATGCTTCCATATGCAGAAGAGATTTTTCACCTTGAGTATGTACATATTCTTCCTAACAAGGCTGCCTCATTTCTCTACAAAGAGACCATAATCTAAACATATGCAAACACCAGGGGTGAAATTGACTGACAATGAGCAACAAAAATAGGAACATTCCTTAATTATTATTTTTAAAGAGGTAAAAATCATTGCTCTGTATTAAAACCACAGTGGCATTCAAATAGAAATTTTAAAATACTTATGATTTTCGCCAGTCTTATATTTCATACTAGATAGCCAAGTCAGTTAAACTGATATAAATGTAAAGAAGGTTTATACAACCCCACATTGGCATTTCAAGCATAAGAAAAATGCATCAGTTTTCCACTGGTTCTTCCTACCGTGGGCATTAGCCAGCTTGTGGCTATCAGGCACAAATATAAACCCTTTTGCTGTAACCCTGGCATCACCCAATTCCCTCATTCAGTAGTTTCTATGTAGTCCTTGAAAACAGTTGCAGATGAGATCCCAGTAGAGTCTGGATTATCTAAACCTGTAGAGGATGGAACAAACCTCCTCCCCCTCACTGATGCCTTGGGTTCTCACAGTCAAAATACACAGCAAGCGACCATAGGAAGTGACTCAGCATTTGAAAACTGTGTCATCACTGGCAAATTTAGTTTGCTTCTCTGTAGGATATAACAAGAGAATTATTTCTTTTTGGTGTATATCAACAGTGTCATTTTTAAAAAATGGGAAACACTGGCCATAGTAGCACAGTTTTTGTGCAGCATTGCATACACTGGTGTTCTCTTCCTGAGTAGCTTAGCAAAAATGCATTTTCTCAGCAATTTCTTTCCAGATGTGGCTTTGGTATTGCTGGGTGGAATGGGGTCAGGAGGGTGTTAAAAGACAAGCAGGTAGAAAATATCATCTGTTGTGAAGCCACTAAGCAGCAACCAGGATCTGATCTGCTTTATATTTTTTAACAAGTTGCCATCCAAAGGCTAAATGACTCTGAAAATCAAGTGGGTTTTATTCAAAACATAGTTTCCAGCCACAAATCTCCAGTGTGACACATATGGAATGTTGAATGTGCCAGTGAGCAGTTGGCTTTCCATTCACCAGGAGTTCTAAACCTTAAATATACTGAAGTGATTAAATGAAATGCTTCTTCTGGCTTAAAAATTATTTTACAGCTAACATTACATAAAAAATGTTTTTTCATCCAAACATCTGCAGAGTTAATTACCTTTCATTCATGCTAGTGCCAAGTTAAGTGACACAGAAAGAAATACTTGACCTCAGTTTCCACTTCCAAGCATGTGCCTCTTTCCAGAACTCATCAATTGACCCTAATGAGCCACCAACCAACACCCATAATGGTCTTCTTCAAAAATTACAATCGTATTTAGACATGTTTCTGCCTTTATAAACACTTGCTTCAAGCCCAGAGGTGCATCTGACATTATGTGGTCAAAATATTCCTAAGTAACTGTCTGTAAACTGATTATTTTTGTAAATTGAGCAATTCAAATTGCAGTTGAGATTACTCTATTTACAGACACTCTATGACTAATTCTTTTGCAAAGTTGCCTTTTGCAATCTGAACATCCAGCCTTGATTTATCTGTCTTGTAATTTCCAATCTTCATATATCAAGCATATCTAAAAACTGCCTACCACAGTGCCTGTCGAACAGCAGTCATTCAATAAATGTTCTGGTTTAACGATCTTGCTGCAGTTCAGGAAATCTGCAAAATAATTTACTATATATCATAGTGCACCCAGACAAAATTCATAAAACTGGGTACTATGTACACATTTATTACTTTGGAATGAGTTAGGCATATTAGATGACTTTCCAAGGAATTTTGGAATTCTAGAGAACTCTCTGGATTGGTTAATCAGCAAAGAAATCTTCCCCTGGATCCCCCTCATACCCTGGAGTTCTGGAAGGATATTCTGAAGTGTATGCTATACAGATAATTGTAAGGAATAAATTTCCAGACCTTGACTTCTATGTGTAGATTTTCTCAGAACTTTCTACAGCTTTCTACTTTCTACAGCTGAGGCTTCCTGACACTTCTTCCTATCACCCCTTGCCCCAGTACAAAAATCTCAGGAGTCATGAACAAAAACCAACACAAAATAAGAGTCCTGAAAGCCTAATCAAAGAGCCAAAATCATCACCTCCCTCCATTTTATTATGAGATGTATTGCTAGTTTTACAATTTACATGTAACAATCATTTACAAAAAAATATAATTCATTCGCATAATTTTGGTCAATCCGTTTTTTGTTTTTTCTTTTTTATTGTTTTTTGTTTGTTTTGTTTTTTGAGACACAGTCTCTGTTGCCCAAGCTGGAATGCAGTGGCACAATCTCGGCTCACTGCAGCCTCTGCCTCTCAGGTTCAAGTGATTCTCCTGCCTCAACCCCCCAAGTAGCTAGGATTACAGGTGTGCACAACTACACCCAGCTAATTTTTGTAGTTTTTAGTAGAGACAAGGTTTCACTATGATGGCAGGCTGTTCTTAAACTCCCGGCCTCAAGTGATCCACCAACTTCGGGCTCCCAAAGTGCTGGAATTACAGGCATGAGCCACTGTACCAGTCCTAATTTTTGTCAATTGGATGCTAACAATAATTATAAAGATAATTCAATCCAGAAGAAAAGAAATTAATACTAAGACTATGGTGATAGGAAATTGAAAATAAATAGAGTTAGATTAATATTCCTGTTGTTTGAGGATATCATGATAGGGTGATCAATAAGAGATTTTCAAACAGACTAGAATGAAAATAAAGTTTCCAATTGTTTAAAGAAGAACTTGTCCCTATTATGTTTTTTAAGGAGAAGAATAGGTGTCAAATCAAATAAAATATTCCATTGCATACACTTTAAGGAATTATGTAAAAGTTCCATTTTAAATTATCAATATAAAGAATGCACTAGAAACAATGTAATTTTCCACTTGCTAATTTTTTTTTTTTTTTTTTTTGAGACAGTCTTACTTTGTCACCCAGGCTGGAGTGCAATGGCACTATCTTGGCTCACTGTAACCTCTGCCTACCGGGTTCAAGCAATTCTCCTGCCTCAGCCTCCCACGTAGCTGGGATTACAAGCACCCACCACCATGCCCAACTATTCTTTTTTTTTTCTTTTTTTTTTTTTTTTTTTTTTTTTTTTTAGTAGAGACAAACTCCATCTTTGCCATGTTGGTCAGCCTGGTCTTGAACCCCTGACCTCAGGTGATCCACCCACCTTGGCCTCCCAAAGTGCTGGGATGACAGGTGTGAGCCACCATGCCTGGCCTCGACTTGCTAAAATTAAAATTGTGACTTTACAACGAAGAAAACTGAAGGGCACTATTTTAACCCAGTGATCAAAATGAAAAGCCCAACGATGGGACAACTGACATCCTGTGCCTCCCCGTGTGTTAGACAGAGAAAGACACATGATTTCTGTGATGTTCCTGCCAAAGATGCAGAGTCTGAATTTAATCATGAGGCAATTTCTGACAAACCAAAGTTGAGGGATATTCTACAAAATAACTAGTCTTGACTCTTCAAATTACCAAGCTCATGAAAACAAAGAAAGGTGAAAAGGAGAGGGGAGGATATTGTGTATAGAGACAAGTGGTGAAATTTTAATACAACTGTAAAGTAGATAACAGTATTTTATTATTGTACAGTGATTATGTTAAGAAATGCATGCTGAAATATTTAAGAGTAAGAGAGTACTTCTTAAACGGCAGGAAAAAATAGATAATGATGAAACAAAACTGGTAAAATATGAACAATTAAAATATCTGGGTGAAGAGTGTATTGGAGGAGTTCTTTGTTCCACTCTTGCAATTCTTCATGAGTTTGCAATTATTTCAAAATAAAAGTAAGTAAAAGAAATAAAATCTATATGTCTAATAAGACATGGGAGTGACTACATAATTTCCCAAAATCTAACAGGTATATCAGTCAAAGTGCTGCAAAATGCTGCAAATTCTGGATTGTTTCTCTTATTCTCTCCAGGATCTTTGTCAGTCATGCAGTTTCTACTCTCCTGAGTGCCTCCTGTTCATGCATTTCCCAGCAGCAAGATCTGTGTGTTCAATTTCATTATCTCCTCTCTCAATTTGGTCTAACAAATTGACACGTTCTGTCTGCCACCCTCTAAAGAAATAGTAAAGAAAATGTCACTTTCTGTTTGATAAGCATGAACTGCTTTGCCTGGAGAAGCAATGAATTAATTAAGTTTAAAGATGAATGAGCTACAATTAATCTAGCTTAGTTTATATTGTCAGCATATGGAGAAAAAAGAAAAACCTTCCAGTAGAAAACAAACAAAATGTATCTACTATTAAATCACTCTTATATGTATATGTGTATGTATATGTGTATATATATGTGTGTGTATATATATACACACACAGGCTATTATATATTATATACAGTATGCACACATATATTTACACACATAAATACATATATAAAATTGAATTCAGAGTATATGTATAAAGTTATTCTGAACATATCTGGTAAAATATATAAAGTATAATTGAAATTTCTCTGTAAAAGGAATGAAGTCTAAATGCATATTTCACATTTATTTTATATGTAGTATCAGAGTGTGTGAGATACACTCCCTCATTTATTCCCACTCTGTTCCTCTGAGGAAAAGAGGAAATGATCCCATTTGACAGATAAGAACACTGGGGTAACATGAGACACAGGTAAAGAGATGGGTCAATTAGACTGAGAAATTAGCCTGCCCAGTTGCCTGTCTGTAGTTCTATACCAGATCATGCTGGGATCTGCTAGAATTTCTCCCTTCCCCCACACAGATAGATGTCTACAAACATATATATGTATGTGTAACATTCCATACTATACATTGTGTTACACGAACATACACACGTAAATATATAAACACATATCATTTCACCCAAACTAAGGCAAAAACCAACACCAATAAAAATATCTCCAGAAACCATTTTTTTAATGTTCTTATCAATGAAAGGAGCTAATGAATTGAAGAGGAAAGTTGTTATTAGCTAAAATAAATCCTGACTCCGGTTGCTGAGATGATCCTTAAGCCAGAGAGTTCAAATTTCCAGCCTCAGAGACAAAACTTATAGCTAGTGATCTCTGTAAAATCTAGAGTAAATGGCAAAAGAAAACTGATGGTATACTGTCATCGGTCTATAATGCCCACAGTTTCATAATTAAAAATCAAACTCTGGCTTCTAAATGTTCAAGAAACTTTCAGTATCTTTTCTCCAATAGTACAAAAATGAAGAAATACTTTGTTCCCACTGATCTCTTGGGCCTCTTTCTGAAAGCAAACCAGTACCAATGAGAGGAACCCAGATAGCATTTCAAAGTACTGCTACTGCTAAGACCTTTTCACCTTAGAAGCACCTAAATGCTAACATCTTCCAAAAGAAGTTCACCATGACTGTTCAGTGCCAGCCCTGGAGTCTGCACAGAGAAGTGAGTCCTTCAGTAATACTTGCAACAGTTAAAAACCAGTTTGGCATATGTCAGACTGTCAAGACAGAAAACAGATTCTGCAATGAACATGCTTATGGCCCATACTTTCCATTCAAAGAGAAGTGAGTCATTTCTGCTTCAACTGCTTTCCCTACAGGCCTAGAAAAATGGAAGGACTGGGCAGGAGGGGTCAGAGGAAGGATAGAAGAGGCATAGAATTGGAACTAAAACTGTGTAGCCTTAAAGTGCTCTGGTCTGAAAATCTAGAGAAGGAGAAAGGGGAAGAGGATGTGGTTATCTTCAGTGTGTCATAGGAGGGAAGATGGCTAACAGAAATGAAATGGACACAGAATGTCACCAAAGCAGCATGAAGGTTTCAGATCCCCTGGGATAGGTCTTAGCCAAATAATTCCATTATTGCACATTAGAGTTTGACATCTAAGGCTTCTCCACTCTTTTTTCCAGTCAAGACCTACACAAATGAATTAGGGCTTGCTAGATGAGAAGCAGGCAGGAATAATACAAGAACCAAAACAGGCCACAAGCAGGACATGAACATATCAAAAGGCTTCTGAAAAGACAGGTCTACCTAGCCTGTGACCAGGTCAACTCCCTCATTAAGTTTAGCCTCTTTAAAAAATATACCTTGTTTATGGTGCCTTTGGCTTCTCCCTTTTTCTTCTAATTAAAAGCAATTTTTGTTAACTTCTTACTACAAAAGCAATGCTTTAGAAAAATTAGAAAACACACATTTTCCAAAGCCAGATGCTTATCATAAAGATAAACATCATTAATAAAAATAAAATAACTCCCTACATGTATTGACCAATTATCATATGCCAGTCACTCTACTAAGTATTTTACATATATTATCTTATTCAATCCTCACAGTAAATCTTATTTTAAAAAAGGTGGGAAATTCATTTTACAGATGTTTAACACCAAATGCTATGCTGAAACACTAGGTTATTTTGCTCAGCAAATATATGCTTGTTTGTTTATATACTTAAACATTTATTTAGGGATGAAATGATTTTTGTCTTAAAATTTGAAGTCTTCCCACTCAGAAGCATGGACTATTTCCCAATTTATTCAGAGTCTTTATGTCCCACACTAAAAGACTACAATGTTCTTCATACAACTTCTGTCCATATCTTGCTGAGTTATCCTTAGAACTATATTCGTGATGCAATTATGACTGGTATTCTTTTTCTCCCAATCATATTATTGCTTGTATATTTATTCTGAATATCCTGTAATTTTGAGAGTAATCTGTTACATTTTAGAAGAAAACCAAAAAAGATTTTCTTACAAGGATTAAAAGTTGAGGGCAGAGAGAGGAACAACTAGAAGTGAATTTGAATTGGTTTCCTTGCAAGAGACAGAAATAAACACAGAGTGCAGTAAACATCAATCAGCACCTACTTATTAACTCAGTCTGGCATTGAATTAGGCTAGAGAGGGTTATGAAAGAATTTTATAACCACTGACCTTGACCTGAAAGAGTTTTACAAAATGGTTGGGAGGCTGGGAGTCAATGTATGAAAATCTGTTAGCACTTACAGAGTTAGTAAATGCTAAATCATGCAGTATGACTTTATCTGTGTTAGGTGTTAAGAAAAAAGTGTCTAGAGAACGGAAGTGGTGGGAAAATAGCCCACCAAAACAAACGAGCTTACATATCATTCAGTCAGTGGACAATTTGCAAATAAGAAGCCAATATAAACACAGATGTTTTAATATGAAACCAGAATGATATCTTTATGCTGAGCCCCAATATCTACTAAATTCTAATACTGTAATTTCTCAAATAGTGAAAACAACCAACAATACAGAAAGGTCTTGGGCAGAGGGAGGAAAAGGGACAACACACCTATGAAATGGCTTCTCAAAGTTTCAATAGCACGTGTTTCTAAGATATGGGAAAGCCAAAAACACATGGGTAGCCTTCTTCGTTTAGAAGTATTCAATGGTTCTAGATACAAATCTCCTTTCTTTGGTTAAGAATTTATTGTAGCTTCACTTTTCCTTAAAAATGAAAATTGTGATTGTTGAGTAAACAACTGGTAAAACTATTTTCACTGACACTTATTAAGTATCTTTGCTGCCTGCATTGAATTTCTATTTAGTCACTTCCCTCAACATGTAGATCAAACTGATCCTTGGAGAACATAGGGGAAAGACTGTAAAGCATTCCATCTCCACTGAGGAGGAAAATATCCTAGTCACATGAGCTGCATAGCATAATGTTTGTTTTCCATGTTGATCTGCAAAAGAGAAAGATGTCAGAAAGAGCGCCGGGCGAGGTGGCTCATGCCTGTAATCCCAGCACTTCGGGAGGCTGTGGTGGGCAGATCGCCTGAAGTCAGGAGTTTGAGACAAGCCTGACTAACATGATGAAACACTGTCTCTACTAAAAATACAAAATTAGCCAGGAGTGGTGGCACATGCCTCTAATCCCAGCTACTCCAGAGGCCGAGGTAGGAGAATTGCTTGAACCTGGGAAGCAGAGGTTGCAGTGAGCCAAGATCATGCCTCTACACTCCAGCCTGGGCCAACATCAGCAAAACTGTTTCAATAAATAAAAAATAAAAATAGAGAAAGATGACAGAAAGCAGAATCAGAGGAAATGTATCACTGTTGAACATCTCCTACATGCCTTGCACTGAGCTCAACACTTTGCAGGGTCTCCCTTACAGTGACCTTCTGTGATAGGTATATTACCCTTATTTTATAACTTGAAAACTGAGGCTTAGGGGTATCTACACAGGCCTGGGAACTGAAAGCTACAGTTCCAACACCACCAGCTTTGCTGCTTGCTAGCTGTGTGATCTTGAGTGAGTTATTTAATCATGCTGCAGCTCAGTTTCCTCATCAATCAAATGATGGGAGTCTTTGAGAATTGCGCTGAGGATGATATAAATAAAGCACTTAGCACAGTGCTTGGCATGTAGCAAGAATCTAACAGACGGCAGCCCTCACTATTATGGCCTGCACTGATTCTTCAGTCTGCATCCACACCCACTCTGGGTCATCCTACCACCTGCCCTGCCCTGCCCTGCTGTATGACTCGAGGCTCCCTCCTAAAGAGGCATTGCCAGAACTTCCTCATAGGCAGGCTTCTGGGTGAACCCAGCCATTGGGAAGCACTAACAACAAGAGATCAGAGCTCAGGAGGAGAGGAGCTGAGGTATTTCTTCCCCACTCCCTTCTTCCTCTGAGGTATGTTTTCTCATAGTGACTGTCCCTCGGTGTCTCCAGCTTCCAACAGGAGATCCCTCTCTCATAGCTCCTCTTCCCACTGGTTTCCTGTAGTGCTAATTCCTCTCCTTGCACCTGCAGGACTAAAGATGGTAATAACTGCCCACTGTAACTAGTCTCGGGTGTCCCACACTCTTTGGTAATTGTGTTGCCTGCTCCCATGTTTGTAAGTAGTGCTTTCATAAAAATCTCTTGGACCACCTGAGTTGGAATCTGCTTCTTGCCTAACCCTGGCTGATATCCAAACTCAAAAATCATTACTTGTAAATGAAGGACCCAGCCACTACTATGCTCTATGGCCAATGCTTTACAAATCACTTATTTGCCAATAATAATTTAAACTGTACTGGTAGTATACAACCAAGTATTATTAAATAACCATTCTTAAAAGGGAATAGAATATTGTTAAAATATAGCTGGCAATTGCTGAGAAATGCATTTGGTGATTTATTTGGATGATATTTAAAACGTTCAATATCTCATTCCAAAGGCTGCACCCCAATTACACAGGTTGCAAACCCAATCCTGCAAGTAGCACCAACTATAATCCCACTTTCTTTCTGAGAAATGTCAACCTGACTTTATCCTGAGAAAATAGAAGACCAAAACTATTCACAGAATCTTAGAGAAAGTCTCCCAAAGTATAGCCAGCAGAGTTTTTCTCAGTCCTTCTGAAACTGCTAATCACAAACTACACGCCATAAAATAATCATTGTCAAAATACCGCCAGAGCCATTCTGCAAACCATCATTTTTAGCCATGTTCAGTTAGGTCTTGACAGAAGCCACTTTAGCAGGTCTCATTTTTTTCCCTCACAATTCCAAGTATAATGACTAATCAATCCACAGGGCATGAATAAGCATGTAATTACTCAGTTAAAGGGTAATTATATGGGCATTTATTTGTACCCTCCAAGCTCAAGGGATATTGGACGCATTATCCAAAGGGGGCATACTATACGTTTTCAAAGACTCAAATTTGTGTTTGCTTCAGTGTTTCCTTTTTGCTGTTCCTGTGACTCTTCTTTTTAACAGCTTTGTTTCAGTACACAGTTTTGCTGTGTGAAGCTCAGGCACATGAGATGAAACATTGAGAATAATGAGCCACAGTGTTTCACATGACTGTGTAATCAGTTTGACGGTATGAAGCAATCTTATAAGTGACCCTCACATTACTAGTGAATATATCGCAAATTTCCCATTTGGGGATGGAACAATAAAGCAGTGGTCTTGACAATTGCAGGTCATCAAGAAACTTCAAGCTGGCAAAGCAGGCACAGAGTATGGGCACTGAGAGCCTGGCAGCTTGCCACTTTCAATAATTATATTCTACCAGTCTTCACTTCCAGCTGCAATGTAAGCTGGATACAGAACTTTTACCTACTTCCTGCCCTGAATCCTGCACCACACAGCCACGCAGCTGTAGAGTTTTGGCCCAGATGCTGGGGCATTCCACTGTAGATTAAGTGATGGCTTATAATAGCTTTTCCTATGAGAGAGAAGGTGCCCTAAGAATTTGTTGAAGTCATGCGGGCCCATGAAGAAAAAGGCAGCCTCAGCCACACTTCCTTGTCATTTGGGCTTCTTTGTAAGTACATTCTATTCATCTAAGCCTATTCAGCCTTTGTGTCAGGATGTCTCTGTATTTACATTCACCTTTGCAGTCTTTAACCCCTATTTAGCTCTCTGGTTCTTACCCAGGACATGGTAGACAGAAAATAAATATTTGATAAATGAGTGAGTAAATAAACAAATAAATGGATTAGAAGATGAATGAATGAAGAGTTCCCCAAATGTCCCAAAACATAGCTAATTTTCCCATCTAATTAATAGCTACCCTCATTGCTCCAAAGCAAATGTTATGGGCATCCTGCACCCATCAAACCCTCCCTGGTTTACACACATCCTGAGAACTCAGTCTGTGGCTCCATTTGGCACCCCTGCTGCCTCAACCAGAGCAACGAGCTTGGGCCCTGCCTTGCCCCTACCCTAGCTGCTACATCAGTTTTCTATGAATTCATTTAAAAAGACACACCATAGGACTCCATCCCTGCCCTCACAGAGCATCCCTTCTTTTCTATTTTTGCATTGCCCAAGCCAGGCCCACTGCAATCAGCCACTGCAGAAAGAGCTATAACTGGCATGCAGTAATTGCTCAATAAATGTGCACTACCATCAGTATGAACAATTTAACAAACAACGTACCCCCATCTGAGTGCTGTATGAGAAACTTAAGATGCCCCTGTCAACTTTTACGCATGTGTTTTTCACAGAAGTTATTTGAATTTGGAAAGATTAGTAGATAAAGTTAAGCAATGATTCCAAGTCAAAACACAAGGAAGAAAACACGAAGAACAAATTTGGTATGGAGATGTCAAGAAAATCATGGAATTGCCTCCATTTGGAAGGAAAGTATAGAGCATGGAGTTCAGCCCTCTTCCTTTCTAATGATAAAGAAATTCAGGCCCACAGAGGGAAAGCTCCTAAGCTCCCAAGCAAAAGCCACAGAGCTAGTTAACAGCCGAGTCCAGGCCATGCATTTGGCTTCTGATTCCCCAGACTGGCAAAGAACGTTGGCAGAGGAAGAACAGATGACCAAGACCAAAGTGAAATTAGACTGAATCACATCATGGCAAAAGGCGGAATGAGAAAATGTAACCAGGCTTCTCACACTGATGTTCCCCTCCTGACAGTTCTTTCTGCAAAGCAGTCCCGTCTCTGATGAGGATGTGTGTCCAGCAGCTCAGGATTTCTCAAAGTGCATGTGATATCTCTCTGTTATGGGCTGATTTATATCTCTTTGACATCTGTATTTTGTAGTCCCAACCCCCTATACCTCAGAATGTAACCAAATTTGGAGATAAGGGCTTTAAAAAAATGTTAAGTTAAAATTAGATCATGAGGATGAGGTTCTAATCCAGTGTTGCTGGTGACCTTATAAGAAGAGGAAGATAGCAGGGGTATGCATGTGCAGTGGGGTGACCTTGTGAAGAGGCGGCCAGAGGATGGCCATCTGCAAGCCAAGGAGAGAACCCTCAACAAAACCAACCCCTCTGGCACCTTGGTCTTGGACTGCCAGCCTCCATAACTGTGAGAAAATAAATTATCACTGTCTAAGCCACCCAGCCTGTGGTACTTTGTTTATGGCAGCCCTAGCTGACTAATTCGTCTTCAGATACTCCACTTCACAAGGCTCCAATACTACAGAACTATGGAGATGAGGAAGGAGACACTCGAAGCAAAACCATGGGCCAAGGACCATATTGGAACCAAAATTCTTCCTCCAGCTCAGCACTGCTGCTCCCTTCTATGGGCTGTGTGATTAAGTAGAAGTCCCTTTCCCTCCCTAGGTCCTGGTGTCCTCCTCTGTGGAATGGGGGGATGCTGTGGACAGAATTCGCCTTGACTACCTCATAAGCTTGTTTTGAGAACCAAATGAAATGATAATCCTCAGAAAGTACTACCAAACTGTAAATTACCCAAACCAAATTACCCAAAGTTTGGGTAATTCTTATCGTCATTGTCATATGCAGGAGAAGTGCAGCTACAATTCTGAGGGCTCGGTTCCAGAATATTTTAGAAAAAGTAATGAGAGTCTCCAGTTTTGTACAAGATGGCATAGACTCTTTTCCCTGCTAAGTATGACCCAAAACCGTGGATATAACACAACAAACAATCATAAGCAGATTCTGAAAGGCAAAAGAAGAACACAGACTAGCTGGGGACCTCAAATGTCAAGGAGCAGCACAGCAACCCAGCATCTCCCAACCACCGACCCAGAGGCAGAAGATGTCCCAGGTAGGTGCTTCTTCCCCTGTGGGAGGCACCAGGAAAGACTGAGCAGAAGCACAGCCAGCACCAGGCAGCCAGAGGAAGCACTCTCTGCCCCAAATGAGCCTGGCATCTTCTGCCTCCAAATTTGGTGGTGCCAGGCCAACCCACAGAAGCACCTTTCACCCTCACAGGCAGCGCAAGCAGGAACTGAGTGACAGCCCCACCAGCACTGGGCAGCCCAAGCCAGAGAAAATAGTTTCTGCTCCTGCAGGCTTAGCATCTCTCATCTTCTACCCAGTGGTACCAGATATAAAGAAGAACCAAATGGAAATTATGAAACTTAAAACTTCAAGAACTGAAATAAATAAAAAATTCACTAGAAGGGCTCAGTAGACAAATATATATGACAGAGGGAAAAAAAATAAATGAACTTGAAGACAGAGCAATAGAAAGAGACACCTGTGGGACAGAAACAAAAGACCCAACAGTCACATCATTGGAATCTTAGATGGAGAAAAGGAAGAATAGAGCTGAAAAAATATTCATAAAAATAACTAAAAACTTCCCATATTTGCTAAAAAACAAACCTGCAGATTTAAGAAGCCACAAAAATACCAAGTAAGATAAACCCAAAGAAAACCACACTAAAACACATCATAAGTAAACTTCTGAAAGCTGAAGACAAAAATAAGTAATGGAATTCATCTGGGAAAAAGTCAAAGTTTGATGTTATTTTGCACTGAGAAGACTCTGCATAACAACAGCTCTGACGAGCTGATATACAAATGGATAGAATTATAACACAATATAATGTTTACAATGTGTTAGATACTTACAAGCCCTCTGACAAATATTAACATTAAATTCTAAAAAAATTCCTATGAAGCAGTAATTATTATTCTTACTTTACAGTTAGACAGAGACCCAGAAAGGCTAGATAACAAACTGAGACCCAGAAAGGCTAAATAACTTGCCCAAGGTCACACAGCTAGTAAGTGACAGAGCCCAGAATTCAAACTCACTCTGGTTACAGAGTCTACACTCTTCACTACGATGCCTGGAAATGGTCTAGTATAGTAGTACATAATCATACACATATAGTTTAGTAGTATAGAATCAATAACCAAAATTGACAAGGTCCTTATAAACTAGATAAAGAGACAAGGAATAATCCAGGATTTAGTTCCAAATGTTTTTGTTTATGTTTGTTTTATTAAGATTTTCTTTAAAATGTATTAGAGCAGGACAGTATGGCTTATGTAGGCTTGGATATTAGTAACTCTCATTGTTGAGAATTAAGCTTATACTAAAGTTGTACTTGGTGGGGGCAATGTTTTTTCCTGCCACAATCATCCAGTAAAAGACATCTGTGATTGTTTTTTAAAGTTGCAGTTAAGCAGTTAGTCTCCTTGGCTTACGACTTTTATTAAATATCAATGCTGATGTCATTTTTTCCACAGACCAACATCCTAAATGATTTTTACCAAGACAGATAAACTCTTAAATACAGAAAGCAGGTCTTTTCATTATTCTATTGATTAAAAGCAAAATACAAAAAAATGAGCTACACGATATAGGCACACAATAAAAATCTTTGTCAAATTTTAACATGGCACAGGTTTCCAAATAAAATGATCCCTTTTAGAACTGGCAGGTCAATATTACCTTTTTGTTCTAATATGGGACCATTTGCAGAAATGTGGTTTCCTGTGAACTAAGAGAAAGCTGAAGTGTTTTGACACACTAAACTGTACTAACAACACCCACTGAAATGATGGCCCTGTCTTTGAATGACGTTTACCCTGAGGCTGGAGAGGGCCACTGGGACATACTGGTACAGCCTGAGTGTTGAACACATAGAACCTCCATGGATAAAAGGCAGGGAGGGAGGGAGGGCTAGCGAAGCCTCTGGCCTTATGTCCCTTAAGTCTCTTCACCTCACTCCTAAGGTTCTTGAATAAAATGTAAAACTAAGGCCTTAAAAAACCTGCAGTGTGGGAATTGACTGCAAATGGAAATCAGAGAACTTTGGGGGATGATGGAAATTTTTGAAAACTGCTGTGGTGATGATTGTACAACTCTGTAAATTAATTTTAAAAATACAGAAGTATACAGTTCTCACAGATTAATTTTATAATGTATACAGCACAGCTCAATAAAACTATTTGGAAAAATATCCTGCAGGTTCTCCCCATTGCCTTCTGAACAAAGGCCAAGTTCGTGAAAGCATACAAAATCCTTTATGATATAGCCCTTGCTTATCTCACTTCTTGTCTTTCTTTGCCACCTGTGTTCCCCCAGCCCTCTGACCCACCACTCCACCTGTATTCTATTTACTGAACAACCAGCAGTTTTCAGAAAATCTAAAGTGGTTGCATACTACAGCCCTATACCTCTCACCCTGCTCTCTTTGCCTTCTGCCTAGAAGTCTTCCTCCCCACAGCTTCCTGACCACACCAAATGGGGGGATCAAGACACAGCTCAACCTGTCTACTATATTCTAGGATGCTTTTCTGACTTTCTGGGTATAATTGGCTATTTCTTCTTGTGTCCTTCCAGAGCACTCAGTCATTCAATGTCTATAAATACTTTTTCCCTAAAGGTGACAAAAGCATCTGCAATTCTATCAGAATGTCCATGTAGCACCAATCCCTTCCTCTCAGACCTATAAAGATAATAAGCAAGAGTATATTGAGACTAACAAGAAGGTGACACACCAAGGGAGGGAGTAACACTGAGGAAGTCTCTCCCATGGACAATACCAGCAGCTTTATAGCCAGTCTCCCTACAGTAGTCAGAGTGAACCCCTTTAAAACATATATCTAAATATATATATATATATATATATATATATATATATATATATATATGTATAAATCTTTGTCAAATTTTAACATGGCACAGGTTTCAGGTTTCAAAATGAAATTATCCCTTTTAGAACTGGCAGGTCAATAATACCTTTGAATGACGTTTACTCTGAGACTGGAGGGGGCCACTGGGACATACTGGTACAGACTGAGTGTTGAACACTCATTCATATATATACACACACACACATATATATACATATATACATATATACACATATATATACATATATACACATACATATATACATATGTACATATATATACACACATATATATACATATATACATATATATACACACATATATATACATATATATGAAAGAGTATAAGTTTTAGAGAGACTTGAATTTGAAGCCTGCTCAACCACTTACTAGTCATATGACTATACAAGTTGCCTTGCCAGTGAGCACATAATTTCCTCATCTGTAAAGTGGAGGTATACTACCTTACAGACTCTTGCAAAGAATCTTCAAGATTAGTCACGTAAAGTTGTGCCACTTAGATATATTTCACTTTCACTTCCTTCCTTACTTAGGCTGTTGGTTTGATAATTGATGTTACTGAACCCCAGACAGGCTAAGAACCACATCACTGATTTATATACACTCTCCTCCACATTTAACCAAAAAGTGACCAGCCAAAAAGCACCACAACTCAGGTTGATGTGCATTCAGTCTATCCCATGGCATCTCTGTCTCTTTTCAAATCACAATAGTGATGTTCCAATAAATGACATTCATTTTCGGGCCATCAGCCATCAAGAAAATACTAAAATCTGCTTAGAACACTGTTTAAGAAAGTTGGAAAATACATATCAACTATAGACAGGTTTCTTAGAAGGAAAATCAACATGTTAGCACATAACGAATTAACATACAATCTGAGTAATTAAATAATATATAATGGCATGCTTCCATAATAGATGAAGAATTATGGAATCTTTGTTTGCAATCCAATGTGGGCAAGAAGAAATTTATTCATTCAACAACTATTCAAACGTTTGTTGAACAAATGATGTATGAAAGGATAAAAGAACCAGTCTAGAAGAGGTAACTTGTGATCTTCAGGTAAAATGTATGCTACAAAGCATAAGAGGAATGCTATTGTGTCCTTAATTTCAGAAAATTAACAAAATACTCAGGGTCAGGGATAATTAAATTCATAATAAGTATATGAAAGAATGACTAGTTCCAAAATAATCTAAGATGAACATCTCTTAGCTGATATATGGATTCTATTAAATAGGTGACATGAGTTAAGTCATCATTAACTAGTAATTTTTCCTCTTGCCATATCAAAACTATCAACAAACATTGGAAAGCCTACCTCCAAAATGCATGCTGAATCTGTGCAGCCCACTGCCACCACTCTGGTCTACACCATTATTAGTCTCTCATATGGACAATTCCAGCAGCTTTATACCCAGTCTCCCCACAGCAATCAGAGTGGACCCTTTAAAACATATATCAAATTATATCATGTGCCAAATCAACATGTTTCAAAGGTTTCCCATTGTACTTAGAATAAAAAGCAAATGCCATGGACCCCATGACGCTTACACCCTGGCCCTTGTCTGCCCCTTTATCCACATCATCTGCCACTGACGAATTCATGTGCTCCAGCCAGTGGCTCTCAAAGGGTGGTCCCAGGACTAGAAGCATCATTACCTAGGACCTTTTTAGAAATGCAGATTTTTAGGACCCATCCCAGACCTACTGAATCAGAGACTCTGGATTTGAGACCGAACAAGTTGTGTTTTAACAAGACTTTCAATGATTCCAAAACACAAAATTTAAGAATTACTACTCAAGACATCTACTATAGTTTAAATCTGTCTCACAAATTTCATATGTTGGAACAATCCCTGAATTCATATGTTGATGGCATTTGGAGGTGGGGCCTTTGGGAGGTAATTAGGATTGGGTAAAGTCATTAGGGTGGAGTCCCCATGAAGGGACTAAGAAGAGGAAGAGGGACCTGAGCTGACAAGCCCTCTCAGCATTTGATGCCCTCCAACGTATGATGATGCAGCAAGAAGCCCCTCACCCGATGCCAGTGTCATAGTCTTGGACTTCCCAACCTCCAGAATCATGAGCTAAATAAACTTATTTTCTTTATAGATTACCCATTCTGTGTAATTCAGTTATAGCAATAGAAAACAGACTAAGACAATACATTAGGCTTCTTTATATGGCTAGAAAATACCAAGCTCTTTTCCATCTCAGCACCTTTGAATTTACTGTAGTTCTGCCTAGAATGTATCCCTCACCTCCACCCCATGTCACCACCTTGATTGCCCCTTCTCCATCAACTATGTAAAAACTCTACCTGACCCAAATAACTCTGTATCGTACTACACTATTCACTACCATCACAACATTTAGTACAACCTGATTTTATTTACTTGTGTGTTGATTTTGTCTGTACATGAAAATATGTGCTCCTTCAGAGCAAGAATCTTATCTTTATCAACCACCCAGTGAGTTGCAAACAGTAGTTGCTCAACAACTATTAAAGAAATTAATGAATAAGCCCAGTATAAATCCATTTAACACAAGGTTAGAATAACAAAGTTAGAATAGTGAAAAAGCCACCATTGACTTATAATAACAAGTATCCAAATTGCCTGCTTACTATGGGCCAGTCCTTGGGCTAAATCTTTTCTTGTGTTTTCCTCTTTAAATTCTCCCTACAGCTCAATGAGGTAGAACTATTATTATCCTCACTTTAAGATGAAAATGCTGAGATATAAATAAGTGAAATAAATTACTCGAGGCTACCAAGCTGATCATTTGCAGAGCCAGGGTTCAAATCCAGGCTGTCCAACTCCAAAGTTCACACACTGTACCCCCACCCACAACTAACTCTTCTGAAAAATGTATCTGACCAGATATTTTCAACATACATTTCAGCAGACTACAGGGATACCCTGTTGAGGAAGTAGTCTTTCCAATTCAGATGTCCTATATATAAAACCTGGGCAAAGGGTACTCAATTCTGTCAATCGAGTCTCACAAAATTATAATGTTAACTGATGGGTATTTAGAGAATGTACATTTTAGAAGACTCTTAAATTGAGTACAGATGTTTAGATAATAGTGTCAAATTAGAAAGCATTAAGCAGACATTAAGGCAGACCAAATTGGTCTTTTCAAAAAGCTGGGTCAGGATGGGAGAAATGTGTGCTTGCTAAGTAGGCCAGGTTACTCAGAGGTGGGTCTTCTAACTCAGAAATTAGTGAGGGGAGCCCAGCTTTGCCAAAGGATGAGACAGAGTAAGAAGCCTAAACCTGGAGCTGAAGGATTGACCTACAGGTCTTCAGGTGGAGTGGAAGGAAGCAGATTATCTTGCCAAGACCTTCACAGCAACCTGTAGATGCGGCACTGGAACCCAGGACTCTGGCCTGTTTTTTAACCATTAATCTGATGCCAGGGATGTTGGAACTGTCTTGGAACTCCACTTTTCAACAGAAATTTCTGGAAGAGATGAATGAGATCCTCTGCCTTAAGAGAGGACCAGGACATGTTCACATCATCCATCTATGGGTTCCTGGAGGGGGTGGGGAGCCAATGGTCTCAGATTTTTGGAACCATTTTATTTTTATTTCATAGTTTCATCACATTCAGAAAGGTTTGGTATATTTCCTCATCATAAAAATCTCACTCTCAAAATTCCTCTAGAAATATGTGTTGGTCTTCAAATGATGCCACACTTGCTTATATGATTAGATGAAAAACACTCAGGTAAAGGCATTTTACTGTATGCAGCAAAATATACACACCATTCACTTTCACAGCTCGAGCATTCATGGCTGATATCATTAATAAAACACAGCCTTAGAATCCCTCTTAATCCATCAATCAGAATCACCACTCAACATTTTGTGCCTCCCATATCCCGGGTAATTGTATGGAAATAAAGAAGTATATGAGGCAGTATAGATTGACAATTAAGAGTTTCACCCTGGAGTTACACAGACACAAGTTCATATCTTGGCGTTGTTACTTACCAACCATGAGAATTGAACCAGTTATCCATGCCATGGTTTCTATCTCTAAAATGGAATAAAAATCATCCCTAACTCATTATATGGAGGTTATAAGAATTAAATAATTCCAGTAAATACATAGTCATTATTTTACTAAAATGTGCTACGTACTACTCTAGGTGTTTTTCACATATTAATTCATCTCACCCTCAAACAATCTTACAAGATAGAAAATATCATTATGACCCTTTTGAGGAAACAGCCACAGGGAGGGGTAAGGGAACTTGCCCAAGGTCACACAGCCAGTAAGTGGCAGAGCCAGGATTCAAACCCATGCAGTCTGGCTCCAGAGCCCACATATGTAAGCACTATACTATTAAGAAGACAACAATTCCTATACTTATTAGCTTCATGAAAGTAAAAACATTTGCAGGTTTTGCTTTGAAAGATCCAAGTGAAAGGAACTAGAAAAATACAAAGAATTACGCACTTTTCTTATCTTAAGCACCAGCCAAGGAAACAAAGAAGGAGCAGAATTCACTGTACCCAAGTACTGTGTAGTTATTTTGATACAGGTCAACAACTACAGCAGATGCTGGTATCCATCTTCCTGACAGGTGACAGGTAGTACCAACACTCTTCAGATCATAAGACCTCAAAATACTCATTTTATCCTGACAGTAGGGGTGAGAAATAACACATAAATCATCATGGGGAGATGGAGGCCTAAGTAAATATTCCAGGAAAAGGGCTCCTTTAGCATGAAGTAGCCTTTTTCACACTTATGCAGACTCCAGAAAGGAGGTGTCCCATGGCTGTCAGCTCTGGTGTGCTCTGCAGATGACAGGTCTTCCAGCCAAACAGTTGGCTGGCTTTTTTTTAGCAATTCAATCTAGCATTCTGCTAGTACATACCCCAGCACAAAGCGGGCCAGGTTCACTTTATTACAAGGTTACAGACAAGCCATAGATAAAAAATGAGTCCTTAAGTATCAGGGATTAATAATTCATGAAGTAATTATTTTTAGAATAATATTTAATTTCAGGAAATATGGAAGTTAAAGCTTTATCCTGTGCAGAATGATTTAAATTCCAGCTTAATTTCCATGTACTAACATAATTGTGGTGACTAATTTTGATAAAAGTACTTCGGATTTGCCTAACACCTCAGAGTGTTGAATTCCAAGGGCTTCAGTAAATCCTGAGTCACAAGATTGCTATTTCTTCCACAATTCATGAGACTTTTTGGTTAATACTCTAGGAAATGATCACAAGCAGGTTTTCACTCTCCTGATCAAAGACATAGTTCCACCTGTGACCAACTTGCTTCCTGACTATGTCAGTTTCCTGTTGGTGCCTTAACAAATACCACACCTTAGTGGCTTAAAACAACACAAATTTCTTCTCTTACAGTTCTGGAGGTCAGAAGTCTAAAATGGGTCTCACAGGGCTACAATCAAGATGTCTACAGGGCAGCATTCCTTCTGGAGGCTCGAGGAGAGAATCAGTTTCCTTGCCTTTTCAATCTTCTGGAGATCACCCACCTTCCTGCACTTGTGGTCCCTTCTTCCATCCTCAAGCCAGTCAGTAGCACATCTTCAAATCTCTCTTGGTCTCTGACTCTCCTGCCTCCCACTTATAAGCAGCGCTGCAATGATGGTGGCCCCACCTGGATGATCCGGGATGACCTTCCCATCTCAAGACCCTTAACTCAATCACATAGGCTAAGTCCCTTCTACCACATCAGGCAGCATTTATAGGTTTCAGGGATTAGGATGTGGACAACTGTGGAGAGCCATTATTCTATTACCATATTGACTCTTAAGGTTTTGACTCTTAAAGTCTTTTCTCCTAATCTATAAACTCATCAAGAATATTTAAGTTATTCTTTTAACTACACACTACTTTGTTAACATCTAGTAACTCAATCTTATAATAATAAGTTATGTCAGGCTATAGTCAGGAATATTACCATAATAATATTACCTATATAAATCTAGGGATGGGAAGCACAGAAAAGAATTTTTAAATCTCAAGTTTTGCTTTTGTTTTGCTATTTGTTATGTTTGCTATTTATATACCTACCAATTTATAGAGTTTGAAATTTTATAAAATTTGAGGTTTGGTAGATAAAGTCATAAATAAAGTCTGATGATATGTATCACTTATCTTCACTTAACATATCACTTCATATATTTTATTAAAATGTGTGCTAAAGAAATTTCAAACCTAATTAATCTCCTTTCTACCGAAATGTTTCAATAGATCCATGAGCCTATATAAATCTCCCTGGATTTTGATCAATAATATTTTTACTCTTTAAGAATAAAGAATTTATGAACTATGATCTACAGTTTATCCCACTATTTCAAATGACAAAACTTATCACTGCTTTGGCTTTAAAAGTATGTCTTCCCACTTTTAAAGCACTTTTTCTAGACAGCCATACCTACTTTCTTCACTTAAGTAGTTGACACTTATATAACTCTACACACATATAGCTGTATGTGTCAATACACATGAAAGAGGAGATAACAGAGAAAGTGTTAATCTGCCTGTATTATATCTTTGTATATTATCAAAGCCATTTAGAAAGTTTATAACTGAAAGTTAAATATGAGAAAGAAAGAAGACAGTTTCATATCTTACAGACGAAGTTAAATAGAACATTTTCTGAGTATGGTTTACAATAGAACATTTTCTGAGACTTTGTTCTAGGTGCTGTATGCCAACATATTCCCAAATATATATTTTTTCATTGCCTTCAAAAGAGGTGGTTATGCTGCCTTAGATAACCACCCTTCTAATCTGCACGATGCAATTCACTGCTATCTGCATGACATTCCACTTGAAGTGCACAGTAGAGCATTGTACTTTCCATCGGCAAATATCTAGAGTCATGTGGGGGTGAAATGTCTCCTCCAAAGAGCCAACAGCAACCCAGGAATCTTTCTCAACTGCACCCCTGAGCTGGCAGCCATCCAGCCGAGGTTCCCTAGACAGGTAGCATTGCCACTGATGTCTCACCAAGTGTCCTGTGGTGCAGATATTTCTCTCTCTCAACAAGCACATCAGAATGAACTCAAAAGAATGAAAAATAGTTCCCTGTGATATTCATCCAATTGTTTTGTTCTGGAAGTAGCAATTGTTAAGTTACAAACCATGAATTTAATGCCAAACTCCTGCGCTCAGGTAGCCATGACAGTAAACTCTCAATAGCCTATAAAAAGGAAGATGGAAGGATAAAGGTAAATCCAGTTTACAGAAGAATCAATACTGTCATTAACAACACTAATAGGGAAGGTTCTATGATTTTTTAAAATTTCCTCTCTGTTTTTTTTTTTAGCATAAAAGCAGAAGTTAATGGGTCCCTCTAAATTTGGAAAAATCTGAGTGACAAGCCAAAACCAATAGGTTTTGAAAGGGGCCTGTGAATAAAATGCAAAAATTGCCTAGTTGGAGTCAAGAACCAACTCACTTTAACATTTGTAGAATCTAGACGGCAAGTGTAGGTGTTCATTATATCAATCTTTTACCTTGCCTGCATGTTTGGAAAAAAAACAAAATCAAAAGTTGGAAATAAAAAAGTAAAATAGAAAAAGAAACAATCCATAAGATATTGTTGAACCCCATGGGCTTTGAGAAATTTGCATAAACTTGAGGCATATTCAGGCTGACCAGTTTCTTCCTCTCTCCATATACAGCCCCACCACCAAAAAATTACATAAAAGCTACTATCTGAGAAAATGGGAATCCACATTGCTTCATAACTCTTCTGAATGAACAAAATGCAACTGGTACAGACCTAAAATCATTAGAGAAATTTCATTTTGCAGATCATGTCATACTGACATGTACTAGAATAGCAATTAAAATATTCTAAACCCATCCCCCTCTCCATGTAACTATCTTTGTCATACTCTCTTGAAGTCAGAGTACAAATTGCTCCAGTGCTAAGTGATGACAGAAACATCTCCCAATTACTCCTAGTTACACAGACTCAAAGATGGGAACAATGAAGTTCTAATGCCTACACACTCCTTAGTGAACTCAAATTTCCTAAGACAATGAATGATCAAAAAAGAGTCTTATGAAAGCTTCTACATAAAAGACAGGAAATAAGACCCAAATCAGGATGGTGGGGGAAGCCCAGGAGGAGGGAGATACATATCCAACCCTCATTTAGATCAATTTATGGATGACTCCTAACACACCATAGAAAATCTGACACAAAAGCAAATGCACTGAACGATGCATGCCATTCACTGCCACAACTGAGAAATCCAAACATTTTGTTATTATTAGAAGGTGAAACAAATGTTCCCGCAAAAGTCAAATGAGAGTCAAAAGCACCATGTTTGCACTGCAGGCTGGGTGACAGAGCAAGACCCTACCTCTAAAAAAAAATAATAATAATTTTTTTAAAAAGCACCATGGTTTACAGGGAAGGATACTGCTGCAGCTGCACAGACCTTTAGTGTCTCAAAGCATTGTGCAAATACCTGCGTATTTCTTTCAAGCAACATGAGCATTAACTTGCAAATTTTAAAACCCTCTGATTTATCATTCCACCACTTCACTTATTTGCAAAACCAACTTTAAAAGTATTAAGAATTTCAAGATGGCAACATGAGAGCATCAGATCACGTGCAGGGGCTCTTCTGAGCTCAGGCTGTTGAATCCAGGCCTGATGAACTGGCAGAGTGAAGGAGAGATGTGGGGTGGGGTAGGTCAAAGATGCTGCAGGCTGCCCAAATGAAGGCGTGTGGGAGGAGAAAGGGAGCAAAGGGGCTGGAAAATAAAGGGGTGGGAGGCACATTCAAAAGAGGAGGAGGAGGAAGAGTACCTAAAGGCAGTATGATAGAGGTGGAGAGGAAAGGGCTAGATCAGGGGTCCCCAACCCCCAGGCCACAGACTGGTAGCAGTCAATGGCCTGTTAGGAACCAGGCTGCACAGCAGGAGGTGAGCAGCTGGCAAGTGAGCAAGACAGTCTGTGCTCTGGCTCCTGTCAGATCAACTGAGGCATTAGATCTCATAGGAGCATGAACCCTACTGTGAATTGTGCACATGAGGGATCTAGGTTGCACGCTCCTTATGAGAATCTAACACCTGATGATCTGAGGTGGGACAGTTTCATCCTGAAACCATCCCCCTGCCATCCATGGCAAAATTGTCTTCCACAAAACAGGTCCCTGGTGCCAAAAAGGTTGCAGACCACTGGGCTAGATCATCTGGATGCAGTTCACCACCCACATTGCCTCAAAGTCGCTCCTTGTTTTCTCTTTCCCTGGGATCCTCTCACCACACACCCAACCTAGGTATCACTCTCTCATGCTTGAAGGGCCATGGTCCCCTTTTTATGTTTTTTGAATAAGGGGCCCCGAATTTTCACTGTGTGCACACTGGGCTCTCCAAATTACATAAGTGGTTTTGCCTAGAAGATTTAGAAGATCACCTGTCTAGATAGAGAATTATAGAAAATAATTCCTGAGGAAGGTCCCCTTTGATAAAGTAATCTCTTAAAAATGTATTTCGTTTGCAGATTATCTGTTACCTCAGTTAATAAAAATATTGACTATTAAATTAAATGTTGACACAAATGATCTTGTCATATGGAACCATTACCTCCTTTACCTCTCTAACAATTCCAGTAAACTAACAAATTGAAATCTGAAAGCCCCAGGTTGGAAATCTAGGAAGATGACAGAAAACGTCGTCCTTCAGAGTAGCAATTCCTGAAACTTCCTACCCCAGGTCCATGCCTTAGCTACTCTGAAGGAAACCTGACCTTTCCTCAAAGTACCAGAAAGCAAAATGCAGGGAAATAATTATAAAACTTGATGGTTAAAGAACCAACCATGGGAATCTGCTATCTAGACACCATCAAGCCATGAGTGCAACATCTCTCTTCTGAAGAAAAGTTTATCAGCGCAAGGATAAGAGCCAAGAGCAGACTAGTCAGCAGTACCATAGCAGTCATGAAATAAGACCAGATCATCACAGGGAAGGCATGGGGTTTTCTTACAATTCTTCTTTGCTTAGAGCTCTATAAAAGCGCTAAAAGGGTCTACATTTTTTTAAATAGTAGGGCTATTTATATAATCTGTTAAATTACATTTATGATTGGCCCCCAAAAACTGGCTTTCCAGGAACTTTGAGAAATCTTTTTATCTCTAAGAGAAAAGAGCACTGAACTTTAATAAGTTTTTTTTTTTAAATTATACTTTAAGTTCTAGGGTACATGTACACAACCTGCAGGTTTGACACATAGGTATACATGTGCCATGTTGGTTTGCTGCACCCATCAACTCATCATTTACATTAGGTGTTTCTCTTAATGCTATCCCTCCCACATCCCCCGACCCCATGACACAGGCCCCAGTGTGTGATGTTCCCTGCCCTTTGTCCGTGTGTTCTCATTGTTCAATTCCCACCTATGAGTGAGAACATGTGGTGTTTGGTTTTCTGTCCTTGTGTTAGTTTGCTGAGAATGATGGTTTCCAGTTTCATCCATGTCCCTGCAAAGGACATGAACTCATCCTTTTTTATGGCTACATAGTATTCCATGGTGTGTATGTGCCACATTTTCTTAATCCAGTCTATCATTGATGGACATTTGGGTTGGTTCCAAGTCTTTGCTATTGTGAATAGTGCCACAATAACGTTTTTTTTTAAAAGGGAACTCAGATTCCTGCTCTGCCCCTTCCCCTAGCACTTGCCCCTCATTTGCATAACAGGTAGAATGACACTGGCCAACTCCCCTCACAGTGAGGGTGAAGTGGATTTAATAGTGTACTACCAAAATTCACATCTATCTGGAAACATTGTGAGTGAATGTTATTATTTTCTTAGGACTGCCATAACAAATTAACACAAACTTAGTGGTTTAAAACAACAGAAATTTATTCTTGCACAGTTCTGGGAACTAGACATCCAAAATCAAGGTGTTTATTGGACACCTTCTCTGAAGGCTGTTGAGAAGAATCCTTCCTTGTCTCCTCCTAGCTTCTGGTGGTTTCTGACAATTCTTCACGTTCTGTGCCTTGTAGCTGTCTGACTCCGATTACTACCTCCTACTTCACATGGCCTTCTTCTCTCTATGGCCTCTCCCTATCTTGTAAAGACACCAGTCATTGGATTTGGGACCCACTCTAATTCAGGATGACCTCATGTTGACTAACTATATCTGCAAAGACTCTATTCCCAAATAAAGTCACATCCTGAGGTTCTGGGTTGATATGAATTTTGGTGGGGACATTTATTTAACCCACTGCAGTGACCTTATTTGGAAATTGGATTTTTCCATATATAATTAGTTAAGGATCAAGATGAGCTCATATTGGATTAGGATGCCCTAAATCCAATAAACTGATGTCCTAATAAGTAGGGAGGCACAGAGAGAAGGCCATGTGAAGCAGGAGGAAGAGACCTGAGTGATGAGACCAGAAGCCAAGGAATATGAAGATTGCCAGGAGCCACCAGACGCTGGGAAGAGGCAAGGAAGGTTCTTCCCCAGAGTCGATGGAAGGAGTATGGTCCCACCAACCCCCTTGATTTTGGACTCCTGGCCTCCAGAACTGTGAGGAAAAAATTTCTGTTTTAAGCCACCTGATTTGTGATAATGTGCTGCAACAACATTGGGAAACTAACCAGGAGAGGGGAGCAGAGTGTAGAGGTTTTTAGCTGAAAATAGACTATAACACTTATAGAGTTTTCACTGAACACACATACACACACACACACACACACACACAAAACTAGGAAGAAACGCTTCTGTTTCAAGACAAACTCCAAACATATCGTCAATGTCAATATTGATTAAATTAAATAAGCATGAGTCAGAACTACTTGAATTCTATTGAATCTGTGCCTTTAGTCAGCTGTGTGGAGGAAAACATGTTTGCATGGACTAGGATTAAGCTACTAGATATTTCCTTTATTTATTCATTGATGTATTTGTTTATTTAGTGGAGTGGTGTTTTTAAAAAAGAAGGCTCTTTACATTGTTTATTCAGGAAATCCTTGCTAAAGAAACAACCAGCTCTTGATACACAAACGATTCTTGAGGAAATTAAGAAATGTAAACAGAGACATGCAAATGTGATGTGCAATTTAAGGCATTTACTCCCAGCAGTGCTTAGGAATCAGGACAGGATGAGGGCCCACCCAGCTGAGCTCATCATCCTGCCTCCGCCTCCCTTTTCCAGAAAGTCTGGTCACCTCAGGAGCAGTGGAGACATGACAGAGACCCAGAACTTCTAAAATGGCTTATAAAGGAAACCACCCACAAGCCTAAAGAGAAAAGAATGAACTTAGAAAGTAAGAAAAAGTCTCCAGCTGCAATCTCCTCACAGAGCTTTGTTCTCCGAGTCCTAGCTCTGAAAAGCACCCAGGTGAAATGAAGGGCCAGGGTCTTGGGTAATAAAATATTCCCTTCCCTAATAAAACCAACTTATTTAGCATCACTACGTGGTTTTTGTTTTTTTGTTTTTCTTAGAGAACAATGTTATATCCTTAGAAGCACACAAAGTAGACTTATTTCTGGTACTGTCAGTAATAAAATCCCTCTGAATGATATCCAATACAGAGTTATCTTTTGCTGAATTCTCTGGTGCAGAAAACTCTATAATGAACTTTCAGTGTAAGGCTGGAATCGGTAGAAAGTGCTGTGTGTCTGTGTTGGTTCTTCTCAGCTACCTTGGATCTGTTCTCCACCCTTCTCTGTTCCCGAGGGTGACTGTGGATGGAGCATCGCTGGCTCTCTGGCCCTCTGGTTTCCTGTTGAGTTTCTGTTGGAGGCACCAGCAGATCAGAAAGTAGAAAGGGAAGGAAGTTGGGGTAAACAAGGCACTTGTGGACCATAGGAAGCTCACACTGGGGCTGACCGTGACAGGTGGGATGGCTTGTCTCATAAGCAATATCTTGTCTCCAGCCCTGCCCGCCCCTACTGTAGCTTCACCCTCTCCCCTGCTGGGTCAGGCCCCCCAGTGTTGGCAACAACCCCTTGCTGTTGCCAGTCCCTGGGGGCCTCACAAGGCTTTGGATTCTGTCCACTCTGCCCAGACGCCTACAGTAAAGAGCACTTTCATCAATAGCCCTAAGTTAAACCCTTGGGCCTGCCTTGGTTTCCAGCCAGAGTCATGACCAAAGGTAATAATGCCAACATGTGTAAGTCACTTTTAAAGGTTTCCATGTTATTTATAAATCCTAACCACTCAAAAGATGACTTTACCTTACCTGCCTCCTCTATTCCACCTTTACCTGTTGAAATTCTGCCTTATCCTTCAAGGATCATCTTTAACATATTTTTAACTGCATATAGTTTCTCAAACATTTGGGCCTCTATAACTTTTTTTATATTTGATTATTTTGGACCTTACTGCCTGGTGTAGTGTCATGTGCCTATAGTCCAGCTACTCGGGAGGCAAGAGGATCAGGCTTGAGCCCAGGAGTTCCAGTTCAGCCTGGGGACAACAGAGTGAGACCCTGTCTCTTATGAAAACAAATAAATACAGGCTGGGCACAGTGGCTCACGCCTGTAATCCCAGCACTTGGGGAGGCTGAGGCAGGCAGATCACGAGATTGTTTTTCTTAGAGAATGATAAGGCAGGTCAGGAGATTGAGACCATCCTGGCCAACATGGTGAAACTCTTGTCTCTACTAAAAATACAAAAATTAGCTGGGCATAGTGGCACATGCCTGTAATCTCAGCTACTCAGGAGGCAGAGGCAGGAGAATCACTTGAACCTAGGAGGCAGAGGTTGTGGTGAGCTGAGATTGCGCCATTGCACTCTAGCCTGGGCAACAAGAGTGAAACTTCATCTCAAAAAAAAAAAAAAAAAAAAACAGAGAGAGAAAGAGAGAGAAAGGAAAGGAAAGGAAAGGAAAGGAAAGGAAAGGAAAGGAAAGGAAAGGAAAGGAAAGGAAAGGAAAGGAAAGGAAAGGAAAGGAAAGGAAAGGAAAAGAAAGGAAAGGAAGGGAAGGGAAGGAAGGGAAGAAAAAGAAAGGAAGAAAAGGAAAGAAAGAAAGAAAGAGAGAGAGAGAGAGAAAGAAAGAAAGAAAGAGAAAGAAAGACACATACAAATAAATAATACAAAATAATAATGATATTTTGGACTTTACTTACATTTTCCTCACTTTGCTTTATTTTCATTTGCATTCAGGTCATATCCTCCTTCTCTGGCTAAAGTCTCCTTAAGATCAATGACAGAATGGCTCTAATTTCTGTATCTCCTCCCAACCCAGTAAGTAGTTCAATCCCAGTACACATACTCAGTAAATGTCTGCTGTTACTGCCAGCTACTTGTTTCCAATGATTTTTCCACCATCAAACCCAGAATATTTCCATAAATATGCATATCAGGTTTTATACATTACATACATACATATTATATATCTACATACACACCCTAATCTGAAACTTTTATCTAATTTTTCTTCTTCCATTTGGCCTATATACATGCACAACAATGTTTTTGCCTTCAGTCAAGTGGTTTCTCAAACACTTTCTACATTCTTACACTTGCATGTCTCTGCTAACCCACAAAGAATTCACTGTCTTCCTTGTTCCCTTTTCCCTTTTATGAGACCTTATAACATCACTCATTAGAGCTATAGTTGGCCCGTGATTGTTAACTGTCTTTTGCTCTCCCTGGCTATGATAACTGCAATGACCAGCTGTGTCTGCGTCTCAGCCTTCTCCTGGGCAGGCATTTTATCTTGCCTGTGTTGTCACTTACTACTTATACAATCGTATGCAAGTTACCTGTCTTATCCAAAACTCACATTTCATCCCTCAACTAGAAAAACATGGGAATAACTTAGCCATTCACCGATTCAATTATTCATTAACTACTTATTGAGGACTAGGCACTGTGCCAGGCACAGGGAAGGGAGTGAATCTGAAGCAATCCCTCCCTCCTGAAAGGAACTGGCAGTCCAGTGGGGACGTGGATGAATAGAAAAGCAGCTACAGTCACATGTGTTATGGGAGACACGGGTATTAGTGCAGGGCCCCTGGGGAGCACACAGGAGGGCCCCTAAACTGGTGGGTTGATGGGTGATATGGTTGGCTCTGTATCCCCACCCAAATCTCACTTTGAATTATAATAATTCCAATGTGTCATGGGAGGGACCCAGTGGGAGGTAATTGAATGATGGGGACGGGTCTTTCCCATGCTGTTCTTGTGGTAGTGAATAAGTCTTATGAGATCTGATGGTTTTATAAATGGGAGTTCCCCCACATAAGCTTTCTTTCCTGCTGCCATGTAAGACATGACTTTGCTCTTCATTCACCTTCTGCCATGAATGTGAGGCCTCCCCACCCATGTGGAACTGTGAGTCCATTAAACCTCTTTTTCTTTATAAATTACCCAGTTTTGGGTATGTCTTTATGAGCAGCATGAGACCGGACTAATACAATAGGAATGGGCTAGGTCAGACTTCCCAGAAGAAGGATGGCTAAACCACACTCCCAATTCTAAGCTGGGGTTCGATTTAAAAAAAAAACGAAAAACAAAAAACAAAAACAAAACTCAATATTTGGTTGATTTTGAGAATCATTAAAATAATGTCAGTCACGTTTGCAACAGCAGAGAGATACTTTTCACAACCAAAATTAATACAAATTTGCTTGAATTCTGCTCTATGTAAAGAGAAATTATCCGCTTTGGTGAGGCTGACTATGAAACTTAATTCAGCTTCAAGATTAAATTATCCTCTGCTGGAGATTCACAAAGAGCAGCAAGATACAGGAAAAAATGAATTTAAATTATAATTGTACTTAAAATTTCAATACATCATTGTAATCCAACAATATTTATTTCATGCTTAAACTACCACATCTTTTCCTCAGAGGAGCTTTTACTGGCAACTCCAAGCTGGATAGCAAATGTGGATAGCAAATGAGGTTTCTAGCTCCTCAGTCCTCTTACTTGACTAATAAAGACAGTTAGGAACACTGAGGGAAATATTTTTATTTTTAATAAATTTAACTATTTTAACACTATAAATATCCAACTTACAAATTTTCAAAGTTTATTATATATGTTATATGCATTGAATGTGTTACATACTCAAAGTTAACCTGTAAGCCATTTACTTGGAATATGACATGTATCTTCCTATAGAAATGATAGTTAATAGTGCCTACATTCTCAGGCTAGTCCTCAAAAGCCTATCAAACATCTCTATGGGGAAACATTAGGCAATGGTCAAATTCAGAGCTCTGGTTCTGATGATGTAAAATGAGGTTAGGGCCTCTGAGGCAAAGATTGGAAATGAAGTGGTGGGGACAGTCAAGCAGTATCTCTGAGGCTCTCGTGCTATACAAAGGAAAGAGCTAGGGCTTTGAACTCAAACAGACTAGGGTCATCTCAGATTCACCAGTTACTAGCTCTGTGGTCATCAAGAAATTATGTTCTCTTTGCCTTCACATCCTTACCTGTAAAAGGGGAATGGCTTGGGAGCACTGTGAGGATGAAGTAAAACAGCATATGCAATGCACCTCCATAATGCCTGGGACAGAGCAGGTGCTCAGTAAATAACGGCTCCCTTCCATTCCTCCACTGGCTTTCTGCACCTGTTACCTATCTTGGCCTACGGAGAAAATGACCTCTGTTGCAGGGTTGAAAAATTAAATAAAGTATGTGTGTGTCTGTGTATATATGTTTGTGTGTGGTATGTATAAAGCCAGTAGGTAGTAAATACATGGACTAGTGAATAGGAAGAACTCAATAAACAGTGGTTTGTTTTATTTTTCCACTAGTAGCATACTTAACAACCTGCTTCCTTTTCCCTGGACACAGCCTGCAAAAATTCTGGCACACCAATTCTGCAGTGTGAATCATTGTATTTATCCTAACATATGCAAAGCTATTGTTTTTAGTTGATAATATGTTAACGGGTTCCTATTGGTTCCAGACTTACCTTGGTTAATCTGGAAAAGGGACAGGGAGGCAGTCTGAAGGCATCTGTTTCCGTGAGCTGATCAGCATGGCCTGAAAAAGGCCTTGGGTGCAGGGATGAGCATAAAGAGAATGACTTGTTCCCCAGTGGGATCCCATGCCCCAGGCCCAAGCCCAGTAGGGAGAAGAGCAGTACAGAGGCTGTAGTTTCACTAGGATATCCTGGGTATGAGCAAGCATAGGAGTGAAACACTTCCTGTGTGTGCACAAAACACACATGGCTCCAGCTCAGTGACACCCAAGGGACCACACCAGGGGTCCATATCTAGCCAAGGAAGCAATGTTCCTAAAAAGGACACCAGCCATGGTGGCAATGATGAAGGAGGCACCAGTACCTTGTGTTTCCAAGTGCCTTGGACATCAGGGAAAGGTGAGTTCAAAGAGAAAAACTATGATTTGTGATCACATACGAGATATTCCTGGGACTTCCCAAACAAATTGGGAAAGGCTTTGTTGGAGGGCAGGGATGTGATGCTGAGACCTCAGTGGGATGCAAGCCAGGGAAATGTGAATTCCCTTGATGTGATTCATGTTGCATCCAAAGGCTGGTGAGATCTGAAGGAGTGTACAGATAGGAGGGTACCTCCAACGAAGAAGTACAGCAACCCTAAGTGAAGCAAATGCAGTCATTAGGCAGAGCTCAGTTTCAATGGCTTGATGGCATGACAGAATAAATGGTTACATTACAGCTGTATAGTAATATAGTTTCCAAATATTATGCTATCAATATTAATAAACATGACTCTTTTTTAAACAAACACATGCTGAACTCTTATTGTTCATTGCTAAACAGAGATGACATAATGATAGCTTACTAGTACTTGTCAGGATCTTGGGTGGAAGACATTGTATAAATATCAATATAGTTAGTTGAAGTGTTATTGTTTTCCTTCTGCATTGGAATTTTATATGGAATATAATGAAGTTTGTATCTCTAATCCTCATACCAAACAATCGGCACCTACTTGGGGTATTGTCTAGAACAATTATATTCTGATTAGCCTACAGTAGTTGCTCTAAAAACATTTCTTATGGATGCTTTTCATAGTCAATAGTTACTTTTGTGATGTATTTCTTCCAATACGTCCCAACATGTACTGTTAAGATTTAAGTGGTTTCACACTAAGATAATATAAAACAATATTGTGAATATATCTCAGCTTTCTCTCAGATAGAGAACAGCTGTGACTTTCCTCCCTATTTGATCATAACGCTACCATCCCTGATCATTCAGTATGAATGTTTAGCTCAATAGATAATTGCTGTTTTCTGGCTAACATTTGAGTAGGTTGGCTTAAAGATGTTCGGAACAAAGCATTCTGGGATAAGCAAAGGATCAAGGTCCAAGCTTGACTGGAATAAGGAGGGCACACAGGGAGCCTAGAAGGGAATGGCTGCAGTTACAGGGAAGTGTAAGTTAGAAGGGAACAAGAAAGAGAGGCACAGAGATGGAAGGCATATCACAAGTCTCCTAAGTGATCAATTAGAAAGCAAGTGGATGGATGAATAGCCTCTATAAGTCGAATTTTTTCTTATTGCATAATGTAATAGGTTATAGATATAAAAGTCTTGGGTGTGGAAAATTAAGGAAAGAAATTTTGAGCTGGGGAATCTCATAAAATCTTGCAGAAGCATAGAAAACATTAGTAAAAACAAATAGCTTGAATTCCAATATAAACAAAAGATGAAATACAGTAAAAACTGAATGAAACAAAATCAGAAGGCCTAAGCTCTGCTAAAACTTATTCTTGCTTCGTGATATTGACAAGTCTTTTAATCTTTCTCATTTTCTTCCTCATCAGTAAAAAGAAAATGATGAACTAAAGTGATCTCTTAACAACAACAAAAATTTTTATAACTGGATATATGCAATAGCCCTGGATTTTCCATTTTGGGGCAATAAGTGCTTTAAAAAGCAAACAACATGTATGTCTTCCCTGTTTAGAAGACAGAATAAATCATTATCCTCCAATGAAGGGCAACTAGAAAGTGGAAATTCCATGTTGCTACTGAATCAATGTTGGAGTCTAACATAATTCCCATTTTCCTCTATTTCCTGAGAGTCACCAAAGCAGTAGCAAGTGCATCAAGCCCAAGGAGAGCTGCATACAGAGGCAAAGCAACAATCACCATGTGTAGCAGAAAGGGTCACAATTTCCCTGATATGCTATATCTAATTTTATTTTATGGTCTTGAGTAAGCCCCTAAATTTCCTTATGTCTTAGTTTTCTCACCTGGATGTGTAACTAATATTTTCAAAACTACCTTTGTCATAAAAAGATACCAAAACTTTTTTAAATACTAAAAATTGAGGCATTTAAGAATAAAAAGTAGCAATTTTGAGAGGCAATGTGCTTCATGGGAATAGTATTGAACTTGGAATAAGACAAAAAACTGGGTTTAAAAGTAGGTTTGCTATCTATGAGCCAGTGACCCTATGACCTCTCAGTTTTCTTATTTGATAAGTGCAAGATTTTAAATATGCCCTGCCCACTCTAAGATTGCCAAATTTAAGTGAGATTATAGAAGGCATGGCTTTCCTTGAACTATATATAGCAGGCTATGCAAAGTGAGTTCTTCGTATCCTCACCATAATCATAATCACAAGGAACCTAATTACTTTCCACTCTCCCTCAGTCATTAAGTTTCACAAGTCCAAAACCTGTGAATCAGGAAACTTCACAAGTTCCTCGGAGGTTGAAAAAATATCTGCAAAATAAGTAAATTCAGCCTAAGTTTCATAACCTCAGACAAATCCAGGAAGAGTGACGGCACAATTACAAAGAGTAACTGCATAGCGTAACTGTTCAGTTACCACTCTTACCTGACTTGTAAAACAACAGCAGAAGGTGTTAACAAATGCTTGTTTACCAGTGAGTCCATACTGCAGCAAAATTCCTGGCCCTACTGAAAATGTAGTAAAAGCCTGTCTACAACAACTTGGGTCCTTATCCATGGAACAAAAAACACCCACGTGGTCAGGACTGGCCATGATAATGCTAATTAGAAATGTTTTCAGTCTTATATCCCAAACAGACCTGTCCTGGAGAAAACATCTTTGCTAGTTTCATAAAAATGTTTGTTTCCATATGCTATTTTGAACGTTTCTTCTCTTCCATATTTTTATTCAGAAAGGCAGTTTTTTGTTTCCCCTGAGTACTACCTGTATTCCCTTTAACTATAGGTGTAGCTACTGCCCAAGGGGCTCCTAAAATTATAGTGACAAGATAAGAGGAAGGGAGAGAACCACTGAAGCCCCTCTTGGTCAGAGGTCTGTTTTGTGAAATGCTTGATGGACAAGAGAGCCCATTCTGCAATTTTTGTTTTGAAGACCTAAAACACAAACTCTTACGCCTACCTGCAATGATTCATCCTCCACCAAACCCCCTATGCCCAGAAGCCCTGTTTTACAGCAGAGAATATTTCTCCAACATTTTTCCAACTCTACATCTAAATCCATTTAACACTAAACCATTTTTAAAATTATGTTTAAAATTACAACATAGTTATCATATTACGTTCCTATTTTTGCATCAAGCTTTTTGTTGTTGTGCTTTGTTTGTTTTAGTCTCATTCCTTCTAGATTTTGGCTTTGGCAAAATTGATTGAATTGCCAGTTCCTCGTGGGCAAGAATAGATTTTCTACTCAACTTTGAAATCCCCCAAAGAACCTAGAAGAGTTTTACAGCTACATAGAATGAATGCTGTTGAGAGTTGATGGGCCAACTGGTCTCTTAGCAAAGGGCACCAAATCTTAGGTCCAAAACAAACAAAAAGCATCAATTCTGAACTTTTATCACCATTCAGGCCAAAAAAAAAATGCCTTTGCATTTGTTCATGGTTACTGGCTGGCCCACATTCCCTCCATCTACTTGAAGTGTAGGCTGCCTATTTAGAGAGTAGAACGACCCTTGGCAATGGGTGCAGGAGCCAAAAAGCATAGGTTTCTTGGGCAGCCTGCATTACCCTGAGAGAGACATCTGTTTAGCAGGAAGCTTCCACTCTGTGCCAGCCTTCAGAACCATCTGTCTCTTTACGCTTCCGGGCGCGCACACACACACACACATACACACACACACACACACACACTTCCATGCATTTACTGGGTGTGAAAACCAAGTTGAGAGAGAGAGAAGCTGGCAACATAGGTCTCCCTTGCAACAGAGCTTGGAGGGGTGCACGATAAAGAAACATTGTGATTACTCTATGGGCTTTGCATCCCTGGATGGAGAAAAGTTTTCCCACCCTGCCCATACCCCTCTAGCCCAGCTCCAAACTAGAACAGTAATTTATAGGCCTGAAAGACTTAATAAAGATCACCCGTGATGATCTTCAAACCTAAATTTCAAGGCAGTAGCTCTGATATAAAGTCTTCAAACACTCAGAAAAAATGCCTCTCTTAAAACTGCTTTCATAAGGGGAAACTAGAGAGGCAAAAGGGAAAGTGTCTTTTGGATGGGTGACCTTTTAATTACAAGATTGGTTGGTCTGATGAGGAGATTATAGAATAAAGTCAGTGAGACTAAGGTCACACAAGACAGACATATGCAAGCCATGGGCTGGGAGCCTCAAGGGGCTTGTCCTACTAATGTCTGTGTGTGTGCACATGTAAGTGTCTGGACACACCTGTAAATGGAAGGACAGGACATAGAAACTATTGCTTAAATGTATCCAGCATCTCTGCTGCTGCACATTGTAAAACTGACATCCAAGAAGAAAAATCTGTTTAACTGTTTGAAAAATGTTATCATGATTTTGTAATTTATACCCTATCTTAAGAAATATTTGAAAACTCAAGAAGTACTTTAAAAAAGAGAAAAGACAGCAATAAGAAATTCTAAAAAGAAAGAAGATAATAGTACCAGATACCAGAGATGAGAATTACTGCAATTGAGCACCCAATCTGGCTCTGCAGTCAAGCAAAAAGAGAATAATGAGAAGTGACATAGTCCTCACCATCAAAGAAAAAGGAACATTATCAGTGCACAGAAAGATAGGTCTCTCTGGACTGAATTTTAGGATAAATTTATTGCATAGAAATATACAGACAGACTAATAGGTGGGCAAATATTGACAAAACATTAAATAACAACAAACAGAGCTTCATAAAGCAAGTTAGTACAGAAGTTTTGAATATGGGCTTTTTAGTAGGCAGGACTGGGTTCAGATTAGGAACTACAACATTGAACAAATTACTTAAGCATATAAAGCTTTTAATTTCTTACCTCTAAAATGGAGGTGATGGTACACACCTCTCAAGGTTATCATGAGGATTAAATAAGATGGCACAGGTAAAGGATCTTACACAGTATCTGGCTAGGAGATGCTTAAGAAATGTTGGTACTACTCCCATCCCTCACCCCCACACACAATGGTTGGATTCAGGTCTTTTTGTGGATAGAACAAAAATCAGAGACCTAATGCCCTTGAAGCATTTCCACAGAAAGCATAGATACTACAATGGCCTGAATAAATTGCCAGTTAGAGGCAATAACAGAGCTTGGAGAACTTGGTGGGACGGTGACTGGCCTGTCTATACTGACAATGGTGTCAACACAATGAGGGAGTTGCTGAAGGAGTGTCAAGACTCAGCTATCCGGTAAGTACCTAAAAGGTAGATGCTGTCTGTTGCTCATCAAAGATAACTTGATGCTTGAGACATCCTTTGTCAAGCAGTGGGATTACCATCATTTGAGTGCCTCACCCAGATAGTGGACCATCCCACCTACACAGAGAGGGTTGGCTGAAGGCATGATTGTAGATAAAGTCATTTCTTGGTCTCAAAGAAAACACACATGTGACCCTCTCAAATGCTTAGATAACAATGAAATGGGATTCCAGAGCTCCGCATCATAGAGCATTGGAGCATAATTTGAACTTGGAATATATGAAAATAAATGTCCCTTACTTAAAAAAAAAAAACCAAAAAGTAAAACACCTCTACGTGGCTGTTAGAAACATCTTATTTTTAATAGCATTATCACCAGATGGAAAAATGAATGCATGCATTATTGGATTCGTAAATACGTACCAATCTTTCACCATATGTCTGACTATAGGAGGCCTCTGTGCGTGTATTATGTCAATTAATTCCAGCAAAGGAAACCAAAGGTTATATACTGAATGATCATTGTCAACTATACTTGTACACATCTAGGTACAACTATAAGTTTATATTAGTGATCCATAAAAGAACCGTTAAATTAAATAATCCTACATAATCAGGTATATGGTCCATAACACAACTAAAGGGACAGAAGCAGAAAATTACCATTAGAAGAAAAATTAAGGTAATTAATCATCATATACATCATGATTTGAACATAACTAACAATTTCATTAACACAAAAATTCTAATACTAAAAGTTCTTTAGCTAAATAAACAATTAACCAAAATGTATTTCCACAGCCAAATTCCAGCCGCTGGCAAGTTGTATAATATCTTCACATTTTCTCAAATGATGAAAGCAAATCAACAGCATTAAGCCAAATTGACAGTTTAATTACACCAACTCTCTGTGCAAAAGCCACTGCAACCAATCAGGTCACAGCTAAGGTTGCTGTGTCACCTCCTAAAGACTGGGTTGCCAGAAAAACCTCAGATCATTTGCAAGTACCCAAACATGAAGGAAATTTTGGGTTCAGCAACAGAAGAACTGATATACTTGGAGCATTTTCAAAAACTCTTTCCTATGCCGACCCTTCCTCATCTTCCTGAAGACACAACCTTTCATTCACTCAGTATTTCTGGCTTGTTCACTGTGTGCCAGGCACTGTGCTAGGCATGTGGGGAGGGGACAGTGGTGGGCAGAGTCATATCAGACACAGGCACAGCCCCTCTAGAACTCACAGACATTCTCAGAGCTAAGCATAAATTCAGAGCACTGTCCTATGGAAATAAAGGACTTACGATCAAAATGCAGATACATTAATATGCAAAAGTGTTCTTCGTAAGAACATATCACAGGTTGCACATGCTCAAATTACACTTGGGAAAATGATCCCACATAACTGACACACACTACTACAACTCTGTTCAAATACCTATCCCAGGGTCCCACAGCCAGGGTAAGGGCAGGGGAACTGTGCTAAACCATGCTCAGGAGAGCCCACCAGAGCCTGGAAAAAGCACCAGGAATCTGCAAGACCCAGCTCTCTGAAGCCACTTCACACTCAGCTTCAAGATGAGCCTCATATGACATTGATAAATTATTAAATCTGTTGATTGCATGGCAGATCAGGAGCCATAGGGTAAAAGGCACTCCTACATGGATATAAAAACACCTTTAGTTAAGAGACAGATGAACTCAAGGTGAGATATCAACATTAAGACATCACATGTCTTTACACTTTACCATATATAATTTCAAAACATTTACAATGAGACATGCCTTAAAGTTTTGGTAATGCAAGGAACCCTCACACACAGAGCAGTCATGAGAGAGATAAATCATTCAGCAATTATTTACTGAGTTCAACAGCTGAGCATGGCTGTTGCTGGGGGAGAAAAGGAGACCCCAGGAGTGGTGGGAAGAACAGGCACAAGTGCCCCTAATACAGATTTCTGTGCAGAGGCAGGGAGTTAGTGGGAGAGTTGAGAGAATCAGATTACAAAAACAGTTCTGGCACTTCCTACAGCACAAATTTGGCAAGCTGTTCAGCCCCTCTGAGCTCCCATGTTCTCATCTGTGAAAACGGAGATACCCACACCTACTTCATGGTCACTGTGAGGATTAAATGATAGCAGTTATGGTGACTTCAGGCAGTACAGCCAGACTGTACTAATGTAAATTGGGCTTTACTGCTCAGGAAAGGGTGGAACCTTTCTGTGCCTCAGACTTCCTCATCTATAAAATGGGGATGATAACAGTCTCTTATAAGGTGGGGTAAGGATTCAATGAGTAAATTCATGCAATGAGCTCAGAATGGTTGGTCGATCTGGTGCATAGTGAAAACTCAAGACAAGTAGGTTCCTATCACTGCTATATTCCTGATGCTATAAGAGGGAGACAAGATGGTTGGGGGAAGGTTTTGAAAGAGTAGGATTTCACCAGGAAAGGCTGGTGGGGTAGAAGGCACAGATGTGGAGCAAAGGCAGAAAGCACCAAAGAGGCAGGAGAGTGGTCTGGGAGACCTGGGCCCATGATGGCAGCCATGCCCCTCATCATCTGTTTCTGCTTCACTCAGTTCCTGAGCTACTCACAAACAGCACAGAACCCTCTCACCAGCTCAGACACAGCCAGAGGAGTGGAAATTAGAGCTTTCATAATGGGGCAGGTGCCCAAGATGAACCCTGGACACGTTCATGTCCCATGGGACTCTTCATATTCCCAGCCTTGCCCATTACCACCTCCAGTCTCCATTCTCTGCTGGGGATGTCTGGTACCCTGGAACCAGAGCCCTTTTCTGATGCCATTTAGTTCAAGCTCCAATACAGCCCCTACACCACTTCATATGGAATATATTTACTTTTTAAAATATATTTTTGCTTTTACAGAATATTTTCACAGGACATAATTTTTTAAACCCATCCCTGAAAAAGACTACTACTTGCTATCAAAAATAAAAAGGTCTAGATTGATCTCTCCATGTTTGTGTGCATGTGCCTGCATGTGTGTGTATACAAGTGTGTGTGTGTGTGTGTGTGTATCTGTGGGGATGGTGGAGACAGCAAAAACACCAGGTGAGAAAACAAGGCATAGAATTGTATATAATATGATCACACTGTGTAAAAGAATGGATAGGCATATATGCCAGCACGTGGATAAGAATTCTTAAAGAATACAGAAGAAAATGTTTATGGTGATTTTTCTTTGGAGAATAGGACTGAGAAATCTACAGTGGAAAAAATACCAACTTTTCACTTAATGCACTTTTATGCCTTAAGTTTATACTATGCATGTATACTATTTTAAAAGCTGTTTTTTAAGTGAGTTTCAAAAATAAACAAAAGATCCCGTATCAGGAGTTGATTCTAATGCCTAAATAAAAGTATGTATTTCTGATACATAGTAAGTTACTGATAAGTGGCAGCTGCCTATGGCTCCTGTTACTATTTGTATTATTATCGTGTATCAAGGCTATTTATGTGTGTGAAATCTTCCCTGTGAGGCTGTGAGTTCCATAAGCACAACTCACATCAGGGCTGGCCCTGGCATAACAGTGTACACACCACCTCCCACAAAGGAGTTCATCACTGCAGACTTACTAAACCAACACCCACAGGAATGAATGACCTGCCCAGTGACCCCAGCACTGAGGGGAGTAAATGCATCCTTATCTCCATTTTGCAGATGATAAAAAAGGTGTCATGTAAAAAAGTAAAAAAAAATTAGGGGAGGAGTTCAAACAAAATCAAAATCCCAAGGCTCCAAGGCAAAACTTCCCATCAGCAAACATTAAAACACAATAGATCTGGCCGGGCACACCTGTAATCCCTTTGGGAGGCCAAGGCAGGTGGATTGCTTGAGGTCAAGAGTTTGAGACCAGCCTGGCCAACATAGCAAAACCCCATCTCTACTAAAATACAAAAATTAGCTGGGCATGGTGGCAGGTGACTGTAATCCCAACTACTCAGAAGGCTGAGGCAGTAGAATCACTTGAACCCAGGAGGTGGAGGTTGCAGTGGGCTGAGAACATGCCACTACACTCCAGTCTGGGTGACAGAGCAAGACTCTGTATCAAAATAACAAAAAACCACAATAGATCTGACTTAGTGCTGAAGACTAAGAGAGACTCTAGTGAAAACTGCAGTGGGAACTACTAAGATGTGAGTTTTCTAAAACAGAGCAACAACACTATTTCATTGTACACATATGTATGTAAGTTTCTCCTCTGACACTAATGACGTCACCCTAGAGGCACACACACATGTTCATGGGTTACAGACATGAACAGAGTGAAAAAAAGAAACACACTCCTAAATATCTACAGGGAGCACATGCAGGAGGGTCCTGCTAACCAGCCAGAAGCAGGAGGCACCATGGAGCTGGCGGGCTGATGGCTGACAAGAGTCACCTAGTTGAAGGTAGTCTCCTCCACATGACCTTGGGCAAGTTATTGATCCTCTTTGAGCCTCAGTTTATTCATCTGTGAAAATGGGGTGATCCAGGTACCTGTGATCCACAGAGTCCACTTCGGGGATTAAATGAGAGTACAGGTGAAAAAGTAATTAGAACAGTGCCTGACATAAAAGGCACTCAACAAATGTTAGTTGTGTGGTTTTTGTTTCCAGTATTATTAAACAAAAACCATAGCCAGAGAATAAACACAACACACACACACACACACACACACACACACACACACACACCACCCCCATCCCAATAAGAATTATTTGCCACCTCTTATGAAATTTTGCAGATTTCTATCATACTACTTATAATATATATTAAAATCAGTGGTGTGCAGACCTGTCCCTCTTCCTTTCAACGGGGTATTTCCTGAAACCAAAACAGGTTCTTAGTACCTGGAAAGTGCTCATATGTGTTTGTTAAAAATGTCAACGTGGAATGAAAATGTTTAAATCATTTAGACTAACAGAGTGATAACTACAAGCAATATTCTGAAAATTGAAATTCAGTTTCTTTTTCTTGATATTCTTTTAGATAGTTCACCATAAAAGTAGTATCTATAAATAAAGCTAACTTATGCTCTGAGGTCTACTAATGTACTAAATCAACAGCACTGTAACTTCTCTTGATGGCCATTCAATTTCATTTCTGCAAAGTTTAAGCCTGCACATTAGAGTAAATGAATTCAATTCATCAAGGAGCCCAGCCTACAACAGAGCTACTCAGAGATCCAATCAACGGCTTCTTTCTGGAATAAGAAAATGTAGACTCCCTTTAATGAGTGCAGTTGCTAGAATCAGTTCTTTTTCTCACAGAATAGGGCAATGGGGCATCCATAAAGGAATTAACAATGGAAACTCTAGCTCATTTCCAGGAACTATGATAGAATTCTGTGAGTGAAATAACTACTACTTCAATATCTCTGCAAGTAGATAGTGAGATTTTGAGCTCCAAGAGTACATTAATCACAAACCTTATTCTGTTTCTGTATAGTGCAATCACATTCGTCCTCAGATGCAACTGTGTGGTTCAAGATAAAACACTGTATAGTACAATGCTTATTGTCTTTAAATAAATGCAAGTTCCATCCATCATGAAGGCCAGACTCATTCCTTGCCTAAAGCCAGTAATATGTCTTTTGGATAAAGTACAAACTTTGGGAGTTAATTACTTCATTACATTGCATGGTCCATCCATTATAACAACATAGCTATGACTGGATTCAGCAATGGTAGCCATTCAATCCAACCTCATTTACAAAACACAGTTTGCACCTACTGCCTCTACAGAGACTGTAGAAAAACAGTTCTAGAAGCCATTCATTCATGTTCTAGGAACTGTGTACTGAGTGCCTACCATATGCCACACACTGTTTCAGATGCTGTGGCTACTGAAGGAAAGAAGATAGAAAAACATTTTTACTCTTACGGGGTTTAATACCCATGAGAGGTTAATGAGAGTAGACAAAAAATAAATAAATGACTAATCTCAGATAACAATGTTTTATTAAGAAGAATGAGGAAGGCCTTTCTGACAAGGTGAAATGTGAATGATGAGAAAGGGGCATCTGTGCAGACTTCCATCTGTACGGAATGTAATGTGGCCACTCTGTACGTGTTTATGTGGAACTCTGGGGAAGCCATATTGATCAGTTTGCCAGAAAGCTACAGCCAAGACAGGTAATGAGGACTTGAACTCAGTTCCTTGCACCCAAATCCCTGCACCCCAAGATCACTAGAAAGATCTTGTCAGACCTTTGGGTGCAGTTTAGATACTTGGGGAAAACCTCTGTTGTTTTATTGCCTGTGAACAAAAAATGACCCCCAAGAAACCTGGAAAAAAAAAACAATATAGCAAATTAGACTATTTGGACCTCATGATCTTATTAAAAATAGTGTCGCTTCTCTAAATTTTACCTGAGGAGGAGTGAGCTACAAAGGCCTGGAGAAGGTAACCAAGAGGTCCATAGATGGAGTGGACTCTTACTGCATACAGGCCACCTGGTGTCCACTCTTCCTTTCCTCTGGCAGTAGAATACTCATTTCATCCCTCATTATCAGACCATGTGCTTAGAGAAGACCCTACTCCCAGCTCCAAGAGGGAAAGCCTGACCAAGACCTGGTCAGTGTGCACACTGAGCATCCCTTCTCCAGGAACTGTTAAGGGATAAGCATGTGTCCTGTCCCAAGCTCCACTAGTCCAAGTGAGTCTGGGGCATTGTGCAAGAGTTACTAGAGACTCTTTTTCCTTCTGGATTTGAACCTGGGGCCTTGTGAGGCCTAGCTGCAACAGATAAACCTGGCAGAGAGCAAATCCTCTTTAGAGCAGGGATGTAGGAAGATGGAGTAAGACACCTGGTCTCTATGCCTTCACCTGAGCTCCCAGATCAACCCACACCTAAATCCAATATGCTCTCAGATTCTCCAATTACTTTGTTAATAAATTATGTTTTTATTTCTTATACTAAGATGGATTTTCTATCACATGCCACAGAAATAGTTCAAGTACATATACTACGTACATTTTCCTTAATACTAAATTATTGAGAACAGAATAAACTTCTTAACATATTTGAAGAGGCACTTGTAAAGAAATCTAGATTGTTAGTAAGAGAAAACTGAGGTCTCTTCTGATTTCCATGAGGTAATTTATTTGATACATATTATGTGTTCATATTGGTGCTAGCTCCTATGTGTGATGAAATGGATAAAACATTGCCTCCTTGGATTCAAAGTACATATCCTACAACCTAGTACCATTACCAATGTTTTACTGATCCATAGCATTTTATTGGTTATAGAGCACCTTTAAAACATTGAACTTCAGGTCCATAGAATTAGACAGAATTGATCAAAACTCCCGGTCATGAACTCTCATCATTACTCCATGAATAGCCCCTTTTTATCAAGTGCCCACTCACATCATCTCATTTCACATTCACAACTAGATAAAAATTTTGAGATTCTGGCCAGGTGCAGTGGTTCACACCTGTAATCCCAGCACTTTGGGAGGCTGAGGCAGGCAGATCACGAGGTCAGGAGATCGAGGCCATCCTGGCTAACACGGTGAAACCCCATCTCTACTAAAAATACCAAAAATTATCTGGGCTTGGTGGTGGATGCCTGTAGTCTCAGCTACTCAGGAGGCTGAGGCAGGAGAATGGCGTGAACCTGGGAGGTGGAGCTTGCAGTGAGCCGAGATCGCACCACTGCACTCCAACCTGGGCAACAGAGCAGGACTCCATCTCAAAAAAAAAAAAAAAAGAGATTCTGAGAAATCACACAAACCTCACCAGATCCAGAATTTTGACTGTGTAAAAGAAGGGGTATATGAGTGTATATTAGTATAAAAGAAGGGGTTCCTTCATTCACACTAGAAGGAGCCACACGCAAATGGCTGGTGTGTTTGAAGGGTATAACTAGAATAGACACTTCAACACTAAGCATACATCCAGAGTCCTGGGGGTTGTTTCTGGTCTACCGCTAATTTGGCATTTTTGAATGTGCCCATTTTAAAGAGGTTTCAGACAGATTCAGAATCTGCATTTGCTACCTTTTCTTTTCTTCTGCACACACTGGCACTTACAGACACACTTAAATGTTCAAGCCAGACTTAAATCAAATTTTTCCAGTACTATAAAAGATATCTTAAAATATTCATGAAAAAATATGTTTTTGAAAAGTCACTTCTTTAAAATGTCATTATTGCCTTTCTTTAGGGGCCTTTTCTTTTTGCAGATCAATAATAAGTCTATTGTTCCTTTCTTGCTTCCATTGGTTCTGACAGAAAAGTCAAACACGTAAGAAAAGACACAGGAGTTTTATTTGTTTAATCTGGAAATAAAATCACCTAAAAAAAATCATTTAAATTTTTGCAGGCAATTGATTTCTACTTCTTTGCCTGAAACAACTCTCTTCTTGTTTTCTTGGCATGTTAATTTGGTGAAGTAGTTTCACTTTATAGGAACAATGCTCTCCAGAAGAATTAATGTTCTCTGGCATTGGCTGATCAATTTGAAAAAAAAATTGTCTTATTTATCTTAAAATAGAAAATGCTCCCCCACGCAATACAATTCAAGGATGGGGTAGAGGATATAAGATGTCTTTTTACAGGAACGAAATGTTTCTACGGTGGTGAATGTTCACAGGGGAAATAAGCCATGGCTTGGGTGTCAGATCCTTCAGACACCACCAGCACAACTGGGTCAGAGGCCCTGTGTCCAAGGAGGGCTCCACTGCCAGGCCCATCACTTACAGTTGGTACTGACAGTACAAGATGCAGTGATGCCATTTCCCTTAGAAGGATAAGAGCTCAACGCTGGAATGTTTTTCTTCTACTCATAGGCACTGCAGGAAACAAAACCATGATGAAATTCCATAATGAGGCAAGTTGGTTATGGAAGAAACATGGTTGATGCTGGCAAAGAACTGCACTTAAGGCCAACAAAGGTGAAAAACAGAGAGAAATTGTGGCCCACGAAGCCACCAAAGACAGTAAAAAAGAAGAGTGCCATGATGCAAAGTGCTCCATCTATGGAGTCACCCAAGGCAGGTCTAAATCTTGGCTCTGCCACCCTGCAGCTACAATGCTCTTAAGCAAGACAAAAGTACCAAAAGCTCAGCATCTGGCATATCAATACTTAAGTGGTAGAGGACTCCCTTCCTCCCCGCTTACATTCACTTTCTGTGATGCTCTTTGGTGTAATCATAGTCCTATGTCTTCCAAGATTTATCTTAATTTTTATGACATTTAAGTGCATGCACCATGACTAAATAAGTGAGTATGAAATTTGGAATTCCATAAGCAACCTATTTTTTATCAAATTAGTTTAACTAACTCTATTAGGACCCAAATAGGTCTTAAAGACAGAACTTATCTGGCTGTGTCAGAGTCCATTGCTTGCCATCTTCTGTTCGATATCACTGTCTGTATATAGGCCGTGTGTCCTAAAAAATAAGTTTGACCCTCAAAAATGTCCCACTAACTCTTTTCCCCCAAACAGCCACCTCAGCACATCTACCACACTGGCCTCCTAGCTCTACTTTTTTTCTAACAAAGCTTCAGCCCATTGACTTTTAAGATATTGTAAATCAGATCAGTTTTACAATCCTGCTGTTGTGGCTGGGATCCAGAAAATGAGTAAAGGCGGCCACGAGAAGGAATCACATGTGTAAAATATGGCTTGAATTATTATTTTTTAAAATATCATGGAGGCCTATTATGAGACAAATCATCAAGATAGCTGACAATAGATATAATGTTCAGTCACTTCAGGTCTTTGCCTTTTCTGTCCACACTATACACCTAAAACACCCTCCATACCTAAAACAGTACGTGGCACAGGGCAGGGATTCAAAAAACGTTTGTTGACTGAATGGTCAGATCTAACATTTTTTGAGACATTCTCTCTAAAAAGACTATCATGGGGAATAGAAGCTAATATAAAAGGAATTTTAGAACAAAGCATTTCAGAGAAACTTTAAGATAAATGGTAAGAATGTGTATCTACAAACAAAATATCTAGATATCAATTCAAGCATGGTTTTTGGTCTTGTTTTCCATCATTCCTTCAATGAACACTTAAAGGCAAAAACTCCTTTACAGCTGTCTTCTATAACCCTGTGGCTATTCAGATCCAATCTACCCATAAGCTACATGCCAGATATAAAAGCAGCTATGGATGGTCTAGTAGCATTTGCGTCAAGCCCCATGCCACTACCTCATTGGCTTAGCTTCCAAACTACTGCTATTTTATTCCATGTCCACCTAGTTTTTGCCTCTTGACTGTCTCCCATTTTCATCACAGCTTGTATCCTCCGAATTTGTTGACTTGATGCTACTTCTAGGCTTGACCTTCACTGTTCATCAAGGTTTCTAGGTCAGGCACATCCCATTAAGGATCCTTCCCACACATGTGTTCCTTGGGTAGACAAAGCAACTCGAGGTCCAGTCTCTGACGGACTACACTTGAGTGCAAGTGCACCTACCAGGCCCACCTTAGTCCCTACTATTGGGTTCAGATATTTAAACCACAACACTATTTCATAGGTCACCAACTTGAAGACACATGAAAATCTGGATCAAATTAACCATGAACTGAAGGACACCTCCAGTCAATACGTCACATAAAAATCCTGTAGGCCAATAATTTCCAGCCTGGGCTGCAAGAACATCTGGGGAACCTGAGCCATTATTGCAAAGGAGTTTGTGAATTCATATGCACACCTGCACTGTTAGTGAACTGAAAAAAAAGACATGACTATATAACATGACACATACTTTGCCATGTTTCAGCATCAAATAGATGCTACCATGCTTTATCAAATGCAAATACAAATATTGAAATGTATTGATTAAGTTACAAAAGTTTTTACATTACATATAAATCAATAGATATTAAAGGTCCAAATGAAGGGTTCAAAAATATTTTGATATCATAAGACAAAAGAAAAGCCCATAGATTCCTCCAAGTTAGATAATGATGAATAGACTCTTAACCAAGATACAGAATAATGCAAGATTATGGGGGGAAATATGGCAGATTCTGCCCAAAATGAAGCATCAGTGACCAGATTTATCCTCCCATAAGAAGCAATCTAAAAACATACAAATACATAAAACAATGGCTTTCAAGATACTGGACATCAGACCACAAGGAACAGGCAATGAAGGTTTGCATTGCAGACATGAGAAACAAAGGCAGGGAGCCCTGTGGTTGCCACAGCTTACTGCCTTGGGAAGGTTTCCAGGGCTCAGTCAAACAAGAGTAACCCAGCTGGAGCCCAGTGAACTCCCTGAGTCAGGAGATGGAGTTGGGGTTCCAGGAAGGCCAAAGAAATTAGAATTCATAGGACAGTATACCAGAGAAAAAAAGAGCCACATAAAGAGAGCTAAATAAAGAGATCTGCAAAGAATCCCACTTGAGCATCCAGCTAAGTTAAGGATGAATGCGTGCATATGAGAAAGACATGGCTGCTTTTACACTACATCTGAGTGAGTAGGTATAACGGAGACCCTGTGGTCCTCAAGCCAAAAATTTACTACCTTGTACTTTTCAGATATAAGGTGCCAACCTGATCAACATCATACTTACTTAAAGGTAAAAGACTGAATGCTTTCCTTATAAGATCAGCAATGAGACAAGGATGTCCCCTCTTACTGCTAATATTCAACATTATTATGAAGGTTGCATCCAGTGCATTAAGGTAATGAAAAGAAAGAAAACGTATGCAGATTGGAAAAGAAGAAGTAAAACTGTCTTTATTTACAGACAACATAACATTTTGTGTAGAAAACCTCATGGAATCTGCCGAAAAGCTATTAGAACTGATCAATCAGTTTAATAAGCTTTTAGGATATGACATCATTACATAAAACTCGATTATATTTCTGGATACTATAAATGAATAATCAGAAGTTGAAATTTAAAAATACCATCTACAGTAATATCAAAAATCTGAAATACTAATAAATCTAACAAGAGATTGTCAAGACCTGTATACTGAAAACTACAAAACATTGCTGAAAGAAACTAAATAACACCTAAAATAATGTTGAGATATACCTATGTTTATAGGTCAGAAGACATGATATTGTTAAGATGTTGTCTCCTCAAATGTATCTATTGATTCAGTACAATCCAGTTGTAACAACTGACGAACTGATTCTAAAATTCATATGGAAATGCCAAAGGCCTAAAATAGCCAAAGCAAGTTTAAAAAGAACAAAGATAGGGGAACTAAAACAACCTGATATGAAGTCTTATTATAAACCTACAGTAAAGAAGGAAGATTGGTATTAGCATCAAGATAGACAAATATGTCAATGGAGTAGAATAGAGGGTCTTGAAATAGACACACAAGAATAGACAACTAATTTTCAACAGAGGTGAAATAGCAATTCAATGGAGAAAGATAATCTTTTCAACAAATGGGGCTGAAACTACTGGATTTCCATATGTAAATTTCCATATTGCGTTTCAAACCATACTTCCCACCACATACAAAAATCAACTCAAAATGGATCATAGACCTAAATGTAAATCCTAAAACTATAAAAGTTCCAAAAGAAAATGTAGGAGAAAATCTCTGTGACACTATATTAGTTTTCAATGTCTGTCATAGAAAAGTATCACAAACCAGGTCGCTATAAAAACAGAAATTTATTGTCTGACAGTTAAAGAAAAATGACAAACTAGAGGAAAACACCAAAAGAAGATACATGGTTAATATTTTAGTATATAAGGAGCTTTTTCATGGAAATATGGGTAAAAATATGAATAGGTAATTCACAGAAGAAAAATTATAATAATCATTGATACATGTTCAATCTCACTGAGAATCAATGAGAGTCACACTAAAGTGATAAGAGGCAGGACCAGACTCTAGAGGCAGGGCTCAGACACTGGACCAAATTGAGGACTAGCTAAAATAGGGACAAGGTGTAAATGGCTTTCCATAAGACACCCCACCAGTGTGCCATGTCAGTTTACTATTGTTATGGCAACCAGAAGTAACCAGAAGTTACCGCCCTTTCTCTAGGAATTTCTGCAGACTGCTCCTTAATTTGTATATAGTTAAAGGTAGGAATAAATATGACTACAGGACTGTCCTGAGCTGCTAGTCTCAGCATACTCCCTATGGGGTACCCCTGCGCTGCAGCAGAAATCATGGAGCTATATAACACTGCCGGACCTATAACCCTGCCGCTTTAATAAAGCTGCTTTCTTTATTAGAGAAAGAAAGAATTCAAAGGCTCACCCTTGAATTTTTTCCTTGGCAAAGCCAACAACCTTCCCAGCTAAGCCCCAATTTGGAGCTTGCCTACCCTGAATCAGTATCAGAGTAACTTATCAATTATAAAATATTAATCGTAAGTAAGCAGAAACTTCCTAGAGAACAATTTTTCAAAATGCATTAGAAGTTTTAAATGTTTTCCCATACTCTTTACATTTCTTCTAGAGGAATTTTTTCTTATCTTAAAGAAAACAGTGGAAAGAATATAAAAAGAAGTGTGTCCAAAGATACATACATCAGAACATTGTTTATAAATGAAAAACTCAAAAGCAACCTGACTGCCCAATAACAGTGGATTGGTTAAATCAGTAACAGTGCAGACATGAGATAGAATATTATGTATCCATAAGAATGATGCTTTAGATACAGAAGGAAGGAAAATTAGTAATGATACATCAGTAAAATGAATAAAATCATTTCAAGAATGTATATGTAGTCTAATCCCATTATTGTAACATTTTTTGTACAGAACAAAGTTTGGAAGGCTATACCTGAAAATTTTGACAATACTTCTCTGGATAACAGAATTTTGGCTGTTTTAAAATTTTCCACCTCCTATAAACAAGACACAGTCAGGCACAGCATGATGTCTAAAAACAGAGATTCTATAGTTCGGTTACCTGAGTTCAAAGCCTGCATCCAACTTACTACCTGTATGACCTTTGCCAAGTTAATCTTTCCATGCCTCTTCTTCCTTAAGAGAAAAATGAGGATAATAGCAGTACTTATTTCATAGTTACTGGGAATGCTAAATGGAGATCTTCTAGAATGGTGCCTACCACCTAATTGAGACTCAATAAAGCTAATTATTATTTGTTGAAGTGTGTTACTTATATGGCAAATAATTATGACAAAAATGCCTTGACATTGACAAGAGTGCCAAGATAATTCAATGAGAAAATAATAGTCTTTTAAAGAAATGGTACTGGTTGGGACAAGTGAACATCTGTACACAAAAGAATGAAGCTGAATCACAATCTTACATCGTATGCAAAAATAAACTCAAAATGGATCATAGATCTAAACGTAAGAGTTAAAACTACAAATCTCTTAGAAGAAAGCATAAGGATAAATCTACATGACCTTAGATTAGGCATTAGTTTCTTAGATATGGCACCAAAAGCACAAGCCACAGAAGAAAAACTTGATAAACAGGTCTATATCAAAATCAAAACGTTTTGTGCTTTAAACGATACCTTCAAGAAAGTAAAAAGAAAGCATACAGAATGGGAGATAACATTTGCAATTCATATATTTAATAAGGGACTAGTATCTAGAATACATAAAGAACTCTTAAAAATTAATTATTAAAAAGACAAATAACCCAAATAAAAAATAAGCAAACGATGTGAATAGACATTTCTTCAAGGAAAATACACAAATGGTTAATAAGCATATGAAAAGATGCTCAACATCATTAACCCTGAAGGAAATACAAATCAAAACCACAATGAAGCCAGGCATGGTAGCTCACACCTGTAATCCCAGCATTTTTTGAGGCTGAGGATGGTGGATTGCTTGAGTCTTGGAGTTAGAATCCAGCCTGGGCAACATGGTGAAACCTTGCCTCTACAAAAAATAAGAAAAATTAGCTGGGCATGGTGATGCATGCCTGTGGTCCCAGCTACTTGGGAGGCTGAGGGAGGAGGATTGCTTGAGCCCGGGAAGTGGAGGTTGCAGTAAACCAAGATTCCACCACTGCATTCCAGATTCCACCCTGGGTAACAAAGTGAGACCCTGTCTCAAAAAAAAAAAAAAAAAAAAAAAAAAGAAGAAAGAAAGAAAAAGAAAAGAAAAACATAATGAGATACAACTTCACATCATCTAGGATGGCAATAATCCAAAAACATAATAACAAGTGTTGGTGATGATGTTGAAAAATTGGAACCCTCATACACTATTGATGGGAATATAATATGTATGGTGCAGTTGCTTTGGAAAATGACTTGGCAGCACCTCAAAATGTTAAACAGAGTTACTATATGACCCAGTAATTTCACACCTATGGATATACTCAAGAGAATGAAAACTAAAAACATACATCTACCCAAAAACTTACATAAAAATGTTCGCAGCAACATGATTCATAATAACTGACATGTGGAAACAACCACAATGTCCATTAGTTGATGAATGGATAAAGTCTGGCAAACTCATAGAATGGAATATCGTTTGGCAGTAAAAAAGGAATAAGAACAGATATGTGCTATAACATGGATGAATCTTGAAATCTTGCTAAGTGAAAGAAGCCAAACACAAAAGATTAGAAATTGTATTGTCCCATTTATATGAAATGTCCAGAATAGGTGAATCCACAGAGACAGACAGTAGATTAGTGGTTGTGTAGAGTTATGGGATACTAGGAAGGGAAAATTGGGAATGAGTACTAATAGGCACAGGATTTCTCTTTTGAGTAATAAAAATGTTTTAAACTTAAACTTTGAGAATGGATGCACAATTCTGGATATAGGAAACACTGAATTGTATACTTCAAATGGGTGACTTTTATAGTATTGAATTATATCTCATTAAGATGCTTTAAAAATGTTTTTCTAATCCCTTGACAACTCTGAGCTTTATTTCCTAAGAATGCCCTTTGAAGAGCCAGCAGTTTATAGTGGAAGCAGAACAACAGCTTGAAAAGATCTCCTACTGTACTACGGAGGATCCAGTCTTGTTTCTATATTCACACGCCACCCCACACCCTGATTGATACATTAACTCCTTATTCAGTACCTGTGATAAACCAGGTATAGTGCTAGGTAATGGGGCCCAAAGGTAATCAAACCCTAATCAAGTTTATCATTGAGTAGAGGGGCACCACAAGTCACATTATGTTGTTTTAAAAAACAAAAAACAAAAAAAAAGCAAAGATGGCAAAGTCCAAGGTACCTGGAAGCACAAGGCCACATGGTGAAAAAAACATCATAGAAGCAGCAATGTCTACGTAAAGAACTAAAACGTGAATTAGAGTTAGTGAGCAAATGTGCTAAAGAAAGAAGGAATCAATTGTGTTCTGGACAGAAGGAATGTGCAAGGGACTGGAGGTGCACATGTTGTTTGAGAAGTTGAAACACATACAATATGGTTGGTGCACACAGTGTTCACTGTGGTGAGGAAAGGCAAGTGAGGTTCCTCATAAAGGCCAGGCACACCATGCTAGCGAGCTGAGACTTTGGTTTGAAAACAATGCAGAACCATTAAAATGAAAAATTACCTGATAACATTCATGTTTTAGAAAGATTATTCTGGCTTCAGTACAGCTACACATGACTTGAAGGAAATACAAATGGAAGCAAATATCTAAATTTAGAGGCCACCGGGAAAGAAATGATAGTTTGAACCATGCTATTAATGGTGTGGGTGGAGAGAGGCAGATAGATTCAAGAAATATTTTACATATTGAACAGACACAACTTTGTGATTGACTGTATATAGGATAGGGAAACAAGGGGAGGGAAGGGTGACTCCCAGATCTGTGGCTTTGGCAACTGGATGATGGTGCCCTTCACTGAAATAGGAAACATGCAAGAGCAGCAAACCTGGAATAAAAGGTTTTAAATACATTCCATTTGGATGTAGTAAACTGAAGTGTCTATGAAATTTTTTTTTTCTTTTTTTGAGACAGAGTCTCGCTTTGTCACCCAGGCTGGAGTTCAGTGGCGCAAATCTCGGCTCAGTGCAAGCTCCGCCTCCCGGGTTCACACCATTCTCCTGCCTCAGTCAACGGGCCCGGCTAATTTTTTGTATTTTTAGTAGAGACGGGGTTTCACCATGGTCTTGATCTCCCGACCCTGTGATCCGCCCGCCTCGGCCTCCAAAAGTGCTGGGTTTATAGGCATGAGCCACCGCACCTGCCAGTGTCTATGAAACTTCTAAGAGAAAACATCAGGTTGGATACATAGGTCTGAAGGTCAGAGGAAAGAGCAGGCTGGAGGATGTAGCTTTGAGAATTAAGAGTCTGCAGAGATGAGATGAAGCTCTGAGGGTAGCTGAGGTGTCAGAGAAGGGAATGAAGAGGAACAGGGCAGACCCCATGGAATACGGGAAACACAGGCCATGGAGAGCCCACTCCAAGATCCCTCAGGCTCTCAAGTGGTCTCTCTTCTACCTTCAGTGGTCAGCTTGGTCGGCCCTAGGACCAACACTGAAGAAAGTGGTTTTTCATTCTTGGCCTCGGGACATCCTAACCCTTTTGTGCACCTTCAATAAGCATTTGTTCCAAGAATATTGAGGAAAGGCTATATGTCAAGGACTTTCCTGGACACTGGGATACGAAGAAGTCAACAAATCCCCTGCCCTAAGAAACTCTAGTTGGTCAAGGGACATATGGACATATGGTCAAAATAGACATACAGAAATTCTTCATACTTTTTCCTCCTTTTGTGTGAGCAAAACAATTTTTAAAAGGTAAATTAATTTTATAAATTCTAAATTTATTTTTTTCTGAAATAATGAGCACATAAAATGACACAAGGACTTCAAAAATACCAAAGTTTTACAATGTTCTCTCAAGATTGGCCACTTAAACCAAATTTCGTACATAAGAAACAGAGATACTTTAAAATCAAAACAGAAAGAAAACACAGATACTTATTTTTAGGGAGTAAAAACATTTAGTGTAAAATTGCAGTTACATAAAGCACACTAGAGCCTCAAATCCTGGTGATTTGTACAATGAGATAAACTGTATTCAAACAAGGCCCAAAAGAGTTCAGTCAGTGTCAAAAAAATTTTACACAAATCTAAATTTTACTCTGGGGAGCAAATCAAAATCTTCCTAACAACATGCAGATCATATAGTATTTGTTTTCATCGTGATTGCCAGGAACATAAAATGCAAAGCCATGTTTTCCATTGCAGAAATTTCTAGACCCTCAGTCTGGTAACATTCTTGTGACCTGTGACATAGTTGGGGCAGCCATATTTCTCTGCTGCCAGATGCTTTGCTACAGAAACAAACGAGACACAGGAAAGAAATGCCACAATGCTAGCATATGAGGTAGCTACATAAGTGGCTTTTAGAAAGAGGTCCTCAGGTCACCCGTCTGTCTCTTTTCTAATTTGAGTGTGATCCAGCCCTACTGGGGCCATCAGTAGAACTGGTTTGCCCCTCCTGATAGTGGTTCTATCCCCCAATGAAGCCGGCTGCTAAAGGCTGCCGAGCTCCTATGATCTCTGAGCCCTCTGCCTTGATATTCCCACATCCATAGTTGCAGATGCCTTGATGTTCCCCAAAGATTTTGTTGTGTAGAAATGAACTCTTGCAGACTCTACATTTGTTCCCTAAAATCCAGGGCACTGAACTTCTGACAGCTTTGTAAACTTTTATCTACAAATCCCCACTTCACTGACCCCTCTCTAAATAAATTACACTTAGTGGATGTTCCCAGCTTTGAGTATGTTCTTTCCACAATAACTTTTTGAGAAGAGAGAAAGGTGGAGAAGAGTTAGAGGATGGCATTCTTGTTTATCATTTATCAAACTCCTCAGTCATAGAACAATTTACAAAATTAGATACCACACAGGAAGTAAAAACAAACCAAATACTTATTCTCTAGTTCTACTTGCCTTTTAAAATAGTTTTTTTAATAATTCAGAGCTGTATTCCTTGGCTGAAGCATTTTGTGTACCAATAAAAATTATTTCAATACATTATTTGAATTCCAGTCACATCTCACTCTAGCACTTTCAGTTTATATCATCAGCTGACACCTAGTTGATGCCTATCCACAAAACTTGGAACACAATAATTTTCCTTAGGTTCACAGAATCCTGGGTCTGAAACTGAAGTGGATCCTATTGCCATTTAGGAACTCTACATTTACATGCTCCTCTCTAAATTCTTTTTCTAAAGAAAAAAAAAAACAGTTGCCTTTCACTTAAAATTTCTCTAAAATTTTTGTAAAATTCCTCTAAAAGAGGAATATCCAATACTTTCTGTCTTAGGATGTTCTTAGTATCTCAATCTAACAATCAGGAATTTTTTTTAATTCCTCATGTTTAACTTAAGTGTATAATCATGGTGGCTTAGAAACCTACAATGTGTCTTAATTGTCTTAATTCTTTCTACTCAAAGCCCCTATTACAGTGTCTGGTACATACTAGTTGTTCAGCATATACTTAATGAGAGAAAAAAATGAACAGAGGGAGAAAAGGAAGAAAGAGTGAGAGGAAGGAAAAAAGAAATGAAGGGAGGGAAAGAGAGAACAAATAAACACTAAAAGGAATCAAACATGAATCCACTACTCAGGAAATTAACAACAGAGTAGCAAAGATGTTAAATGGACATAAATAACCACAATATAAAGTAGAAAGTTGTAAAGGGCCACAGACACAACATTGGAGGAAATCAGAAGAAAGGTATAAAATTTCTAGCTAGGAGAAATCAGAAGCAAGTCAACAGAGGAGGTAAGACTTGAGGTGGGATTTGAAGAACAGGTAGATTTCAGACAAGTGATCAGAGGGGACAAGTGTCCCAAGGAGAAGTCATGAATGTGGAAAATCATGGGGTGATGGGGAATGAACTGGTTTAAGGGGAGCACAGAAGGTGGGATTGGGCCCCATTATTATCTAGGCTTATAAGCAGAAATATTAATAATTATTCAGAAGATCATTTGAACGAATGAATAAATGAACAAACAAATGAAGAAACAAACTAATTATTTAACTTAGGCCTGGAACTTTAAAGACAAAGCAGAATATGAATGTGGCTTCTATAATTATTCCTATTGCAAATTACACCTTTATCTCTGTAAAGGACCTCCTGGGAAAGCCTTCTGCCATCAAATTCAATCTACTTGAATAAAAAAATTAACAACAGAATTTTATTATTTCACAGTGTTTGCATGTTGCTTTATTTTAATCCCAGGGATATGGGAAATCAATATAAAATAGTTTGTTACTTTCCTATTACCAACACAATAATCCATCAGTGTAATTTTTCTTTCTTTACCTTCTATTTCTGTTTTATTTTTTTAACATTTAAAAGCAAACCAAAAGAGGCTTTGCTCCCACTCTTCCTCTTTCCCATTTGCTCCCAACGATTTAATGCACATAAACAAGACCAGCCAACCAATTTGTCAATGAAGTACTCTCCTGCTGGCTTTTGTGCCTGAGTTATTGCCTTTAAAGAACTAAGAAATAGGACATACTGCTGCACAACTGGTCCTGGCAGAAACATTAACTCTAGAATAAGACGGATAAAACAAAATCAGTATAAAAGCCAGTGGGATTAGTGAAGGCTTTAACATACAGCTTGCAATGGTGGAAATCTCTTAGGACCCATGATGTTGGTTAAAGATCATACTTGCTGAAAAACAACCTTAGCCACTGTTATTAAGTTCTCATTGGGTTTTCTCTCTATAGCTGTCAAACTCCTTCTACAATCTGGTGATGTTTTTTTTTCATACTTTAGTGCAAATGAATTTTAAGACATACATCATGAGAACGTAATCTCTTTTTAACACAGGAACTTGTACACAAATGTTCATAGCAGCCTTATTAACAGCCTCAAACTGGAAACTCCCCAAACATCCTTCAGGGCATGAATCGTAAGACAAAATTCTGGCACATCCGTACCATGGATGACTATTTAGCAATAAAAAGGATCAGAATACTGATATCTACAGTTTATGCTGAGTGAGAAAAAAAAAAGCCAGTCTTTAAAGAATACATGCCATATGATTCCATTTAAAAAACATCTGTGAAATTACAAAATTATAGAGATGAAGAACAGAGTAATGGTTGTCAAGGCTTAGGGATGGAGGAGAGGGGATGGGTGTGGCCATAAAATAGAAGTGATATGATGATGGCACAGTAGAGAGGCTGTTGATTGTGGAGGTGATTATATAGGGCTACACATTTGACAAAACTGTCACAAACGCAAATGATGTGTGCACAACTGGGGAAATCTGAAAAAGCTCTATGGATAATGTCAATGTTAAATCCTTGGTTTTCAGATTATACCATAGTCAAGTAAGATGTGAACCCTGAGGGAGATGGAAGGTGAATACACAGCACTTCCCTATACATTTCTTTGTGAGCCTCTATGCAACTATCATTATTTCAAAATAAAACGTTTAAAATATATGTAGTCAATTTATATCAGGATGTGTCATGAGGTTTCTCTCTCCTGAGTTGAACAGTATCTAACAAACAGCTGAGTGATAGTAAGGTCTAAAATAAACACTGTTCAAAGAAAAGAAGGGAGGAAAGTGTACAACCATCCCTAGTCAATCTAAAATTGATGAAAACCTGATTTGGGGGACAATTTATAAAATTGTCTGAAGTTTTCAATATACCTTTATACAATAAGGACACTAAAATCAACATTATAAGGCAGTTGTGAAAATTAAAGGTATATAGAGATATGTAGATTTCTTAATATACATACATGTGGGGGTGTGTGGGGGTGTGTGTGTGTGTATGTGTGTGTATAAGAGAGAGTGCGTTTAGTAAGAGCCTGGGACTCAAGAAGTATTAATTCTCTTCCAATAATCAAAAAAAAGATAAAAGAAAAATAAAATCATCATTATATTCTTAATTCCTCACTCTCTTACTCTTTCTTATTGCATAACCTTACATCTTGGTGAAATTAGTTCCTCCTCCTTCAACAACTAACAGAGACAGCAAAGATTAAACACAAAATCAGAGCTCTTTTCATCTAGGTGCATCTGTGTAGGTAGGCCTAAGTTTAATCACTGAGCCACTGACACACAGTTCTATGAGCTCTTGGAAGCTCAGAATCCCACATACAGTTTGGCCACAGGGCTGAAATGTTAGAGCATTTTATCAGCAACCATGTTTTGAACAATTTAACACCCAAGCTCGCTCTCTCCTGTCTCCTTCCCAAGGCAACTGCAGATTCCTCTTCCCTCAGGGAATATAACCCCACTACGTTTCCTCCTTTTAGGGAACTGTAATAACCTGGACAGATAGTAAAAGAACACTGGAAAATTGATGTCTTCAAGTACCAGCCCAGTGAGGGAATCTATTCAGGGGGCTTAAAATGGAACAGTCAGTCAAGCACGCCAATGACCAGCAAAGCAGGAAATGGTCCCAGAATCACTGACAGAAGAGGCAAATTTCCCAGAATACAATCCATTCATGCCGACCCCCAGGGTCAAAGCAGACAGAGCAGAATCTGGGCCACGAGCTTGGAATCATCCTCATGTAGAGTTACCCTCTTTTCAGAAGATGCTTCCCCATCTCAAGCTGGGCTTTTACAGCTGAGTAAAATTTACATTGCGTATATAATTTACATTAATTTGTTTGCCAGGCACCAAAAAGGCAGTATAAGAGAGAGGTCAGAGAGGTAAGACACAAGTAACAGTTTGAATCCCAAGGCCAGGGTCCAGGTGGGTGTAGAGAGGAGCTGGGGTGAGAGTTGAGGGGAGGGGGATTAGCAGAAACCAGTGGGGCATGCAGACTACAATTAGGAGCATGTATGTATTTGGGGCTTGAAGACATTGCTAAACAGCTGCAGGCCACTGCTCAGGAACATGAGGAGCTGATCCCAACAGGGCTGGTTGACGTTTCCAAGACTGGACAGACAACCTGAGGAGGCTGGCAGGAGTGGGCAGTACCAGAAAAAGTGAGAGCAACAGCTCTGAGCAAGCAAGTCCTACCAGCATCATAAATGAGATGAAGAGGTAGGTTTCCCATAGTCAGGATTTCGCCACAGCACGGAGGGAATGTTAAGGTCAGTTATTGGCTGGCTCCAACTGGCTTGCCCATAGTTACTTACTCAGCGTCCATGTCATGAATGGAGTTCCCCATCTGTACATTCAGCCAGAGGTCATACAGTGAAGATACTGGCCCCTCTCCACTTCTCTGTTCACAGGGGAGCATTTTCTCTCTTTGATCATAAGGAGGAGGAGCAGAGCACCTACCTAGCTGTGCATTTTCAGGCCAACCACATGCTGGCAGCTTCTGTTTCCTTGTAAGACCTTCCCAGGAATCTGCTCTGCTAATGAGGCGCCTCTACCTGACAGCTGGTTACACAAGCTGCTATCAGAAAACAAAAGCTGCCTGTTGAGGTAACCAGTATTTCCCCACCTCACACACAAGCGTGTGTGTACACACACATACACACACACACACATGTGCTCTCCCCAGTACAATTCAGAAACCATGCTCAGAATGAATCAACCATCAAATGGAACAAAGGCTGCCTCCCAGATAATTAGACTTTGGACTGAATTGAATTTTTTCTAGCTTAGACTCAGCATTCTCACTTCTTTGGTTGCCAGCCTCACAGCCTACACAATAGGCACATAGGGCAAAGCTGGCTGCAGCTTATAGCTTTAGATGAAATGCTAGTAATCCATCCTCTGGTCTGCCATCTTCTCTTATTCCTCAGTAACAACCACAGAAGACATTCACTGTCCATCTCAGAACATCAAGAACATACCTTGGTCCATTCTGCTGGGACAAGAGAATTCCAACTGAACCACTGATTTGGGCATATTAAGACAACCTTCACCATTGCACACCTATTAGAATGGCCAAAACACAAAACCCTGGCAACACCAAAAGCTGTGGAGGATGTGGAGCAACAGAAACTCTCCCTCATTGCTGGTGGGAATGCAAAATGGTACAGCCACTTTAAAAGACAGTTTGGCAGATTCCTTCAAAACTAAACATACTCTTAACGTCAGATCTGGCAATCATATTCCTTGGAATTTACTCAGATAAAATGAAAACTCAGGTCCACAAAAAATGGCAGCTTTACTCATAATTGCCAAAACTTGGAAGCAATGAAGATGTCCTTTTATAGGTGAATGGTTAAACAAACTGTGGTACATCTAGACAGTGGAAAATAATCCAGCACTAAGAATTTTTTAAAAAAATAACTATCAAGCTATGAAAAGACATAGAGAAAACATAAATGCATATTGCTGAGTGGAAGAACGCAATCTGAAAAGGCTATATGCTGTATGGTTCCAACTATATGACATTCTGGAAAGTATAACACTATGGAGACAGTAAAAGGATTAGTAATTTCCAGGGATTTGAAGGAGGAAAAGGTGAACAGGCAGAGCACAGAGAGGTTTCAAGGCAGTGAAATTACTTTGTATAACACAACGATAATAGATACATTTCATTATAAATTTTTCCAAACCTGTAGAATGTACAAGAACCAAAGTGAATCATAATGCATACTCTGATCTTTGGGTGAGAATGGTATGTCAATGTAGGTTCATTGATTGTAACAAATGCTCCACCCCGGTGGGGGATGCTGATAGTGGGGGAAGTTGTACATGTGGGGATGGGGGGTATTATGGAGAAATATCTGTACCTTCCTCTCACTTTTGCTGTAAACCTAAAACTGCTCTACAAAATAAAGCCTATTGATTTAAAAAAAAAAAAAAAAAAAAAACTTCAGAGACTGACAAAAGTCAAATAAAAAATATGTCAACATGCAAACTTAATGGTGTATTGTGTGGGTTTGTGTTTGTTTGTACTTATATGTGTGTTTAAATAGATACTAATTTACAGCATTCTAAAAGAACGCTAAATTTACCAACATGGAAAAATAAAAGACTCCAAATTCACCACAAATGGAACGCCACTGCTTCAATTTTCTTTGCAAAGGCAAAAAAAAAAACCTCCCACACACCCCAAAAACCCAAACACACACACACACACACACACACACACACACACACACACACGCACATCAAAAATGGTAAAAAAAGACTAACGGGAAGAAATTTTTATCAATCAAAAATCACCACTCTGATCCTCTATCAAGATGAGCCTCACTGTTATGAGCTGCATTATAAACTACTGCAAAAAAACTTTTTAAAAAATCTGCTGTTAGGCTAATCTAGTGATTACTATTTTCCTCAAATTCTTCACTTGATGTTTCCAAAGCAACAAAAAAATCTGATGTAGCAAGCCTTACACTGAAATCATATTAAATCTTCAAAAACCAATAAGAAAAAAAGCATAGGCAAGTCTTTTTGGGATTCAGACTTAATCACCTTTAGGTACTAAAGGTGGGATTAGAACTTAAGTATGTCCCTAATAAACAGGATGATGCAAAAGCAATCCTAGCTCACTGCCAGTCTTCCTCCTGATTGACGGCTAGAGCAGGGCTGTCCAACAGCAAGACACCTTGAATTGTAGACATAATTTAAAAATTTCTAAGTAATCATGTTTTATAATATAAACAACTAAAATTAATAGTATATTGTATTTAACTAATAGACCCAATTATTTATCATTTTAACATGTGGCCATGGTAGCCACATTCCAATGGCTCAATAGCCACATGTGGCTAGTGGTTACCATATTGAACAGCAGATCTAGACTTCCAGTGTGAATCTAACAGGTCCCAAGCGTCTCCCTTTCAAATATGTATTTATTCTTTCAAACACACAAAGTCTCTTCATATGCTTCATTATTCCTACTACTGGAGGTTCACCAGAGTCAGCAGCAACAGTGCTTGAGTCACACCTTCAATCTATGTGAACCATAAGACAGATTAAGCTCTATGCCAATGTGAAAACCAGCTCAACTTCAGTTTCGTATTGTTATTATTAGTAGTAGTGATTTTTTCCAGTATATATCCTTCCCATTTCTTTATCTTAATTTTTATTACATATTGACTATTTGTAATTACATATATTTATGGGGTACAAAGTGATGTTATAATTTATGAAAATAATGTGGAATAATTAAATCAAGCTAGTTAACATATCCATCACCTTAAATGCTTAATATTTTTTGTGGTAAGAACATTTGAAATGTACCCTCTTAGCAATTTTGAAATGTACAAGATTATTAACTATATTCACTACATTGTGCAATAGATTTCAAAAAAATTCCTCCTGTGTAACTGAGATTTTGTAACCTCTAACCGTCAATTCCCCATTCCTTCCCTTCTCTCCAGCCTCTATAGCCACCATTCTATTATCTGCTTCTATGAGCTTCATTGTTTTAGATTCCACATCTAAGTGGAAACAATTAACAAGGTACAGAGACAATCTACAGACTTGGAGAAAACATTTGCAAGCCATACATCAGATAAGGTATTAATATCCAAAATGTATAAGGAGTTCAAACAATTCAATTGCAAATAATCAAAAAAATCTAATTTAAAAATGGGCAAGGGACCTAAATAGATATTTCTCCAATGAAGACACACAAGTGGCCAACAAATACATAGAAAAAAAAAAGTTCACATTGTTAATCATTAGGGAAACACAAAATAAAACCACAATGAGATAGCATCTCACACCTGCAAGGACTATTATCAAAAAGTAAAAAGATGAATGTTGATGAGAATGGGGAAAAAAGGAAGTCCTTATACATTGTTGGTGGGAATGTAAATTAGTACAGCCATTGTGGAAAACTATACAGGGGTTCCCCAAGAAACTAAAAATACAACTACCATATGATCCAGCAATCCTACTTCCTAGTATTTATCCAAAGGATTTGAAATCATCTTGTCAAAGAAATACCTGCACTCCTATGTTCAATGTAGCACTATTCACGACAGTCAAGTTACAGAATCAACATTTTCACACTGTTTGGGAAAACAAAGAATTTCTCAACTCAAGTTTATCTTTGCAATAGGATAAATCAAGAAATAATATGTGCAAAGCCATATAGGGTCTGCAACAAAAGTGGAAGTAAGTGTAGTGAGGGGTGGGAGGAGAGGAAAGAAAGAAGGGAGGGGAAAATATCACAGCAGGTCATAGAAATTACCTCAAGGAATCAAAAGTTTAAGAGCAGGATTCCCACATTCAATGACTTTCACCCAAACAGGTAATGCAACCTAGGTTTAAAAAATTATGTAAATGTTATAGAAGGGATTTTCAAGGCAATGAACATTGATTACATGCACCAATATATCCGAAAGAGCTAGAAAGCACAGAGTTTAGCCAATACATGTGTGCATTTTAAAGACTGCCCTTAATAAACACAATAATGAACCTTATTTTACTGCAACATTATTTATCACAGCAAAGAACTCAAAAAAATCTAAGTGCCCACCATTAAGAGAACATCCCAATTAATCGTGATTTAGCCATCCTGTAAACTTTTTAATAAGCGGTACATTTCTATGAGCTGGCATGGAAAAATATCCAAGCTATGGCTGAGTGAAAAAGCAAGTTGCTGAAAATGCATATTATACGACACACACACACACACACAGCCCACAAAGTGACAATAGCTATAATCTTTCAGGAGGAACCTAGGATAAGATGGTTGTGGGGATAGAGGAGGAGTCAAAGAAGACTGGACACTTTGGTCTTCTCAGTAGTATTTTTTTTTATAAAGAAAATATATTCACATTTTACTTAGATAGAAAAAGAATGATTTTAAAACAACAGTACACACCCTCAAATGTGTTTATCCCAAATCAAAATTTAATATATTGAAACCCACCAAACTCAGGTTTATGCTCACCTAAGAAAAGAGCTTCTCCCACTATGTCAATGAATATATTTGAACACGTGGAGATATCCTTGAATACAGAGAAAGTGTTCTCTTGAATTGCTTATTTTTAAAAAATTTAGATCACTGAAAATCTTCTCATGCAAAACTGAAGACATCAGTATGCTTCTACTTACATGTTGATGGGGTTTCAGACATGTTACCCCAAAATAAGTCACCTGGGCATATTGAATATTTTAAGCTGAAGGAATTGAGAAACAGCATGTACAGGAAGGGCTTTCTGATCTTCCCCTGAAGCAGGGCATAAAACTTAGGAAGGACTTTCTGGTCAACTTCATAATAAACCTATTTAGAAACTTATAATAAACCTGAACAAAAAGTTACAAAATAAATGCAAACGGTGGTAGATGCTATTACTATTTGCGAATAAAGACCTCCTTCTCTCCCCAAGGAAGGACTGTGCTCCTCCAGCCCATTTTGGATTTGACCAGGAGATTTGCCTTAATATAAACAACCACCAAGCAAAATATTTAAAGGTGACCAAGTGGTCTAAGTTTCTCTTGCCTCTGTCCTCTGCAGCAAGAGGTACATCCCATAGAGCCTTTGATCTATTTTACAACTACGTAAATTGTGGATAACTGATAACAACATGAAATAATTCCTGTCCACTGACATGCAAATATTAATTTCTGTCTCGTGAAGATTCAGTGAGCTTCCCTCCCCCACTGTGGAATGCGTTTTGTCCTTCATTTGCACATTCCTAATCTATGAATGTGGCTATTATTTGGATGGTCATTTGAACTAGTCATAACATCCTACCAGTTCCCTCATTAATAATGAGTTAAATAAAATCTCTAACACATGTTCATTTTATATCCAAAAGAGAGTATAATTTTACCTTTCTTTGAAAATTATCCTGAGTGCTTAAAATGTTAGGTAATTTTACTATACACTGATAGCCCCTAGCAACCCTATCTTTAATGAGAAAATGGAGCCCCACAAAGATTAAGTAACTCACTTAAAGCCACACACTGATTAGTAGCAGAGCTGGAATCTAAACTCTGGGTCTAGATGACACCTCCACACTGCTTCAAGGGCAACCTTTCAGAGAAAGGAGAGAATAGGATGGAATCAGGGTATTGTGAAATCACAGAAGTCTTAAGGGCCAGTTCCTTTTTTGATCATATGAGGGAATGAAGGCTCAAAGGTATAAAGATCTTGGCCACGTTGCATAGCTTATTATAGGTAGGGATCAGAACCCAAGGTTCCTTACAACCAGCCTGGTGATCTTGCATTCAGGGAGGAAGTCAACTTAGACTAGGGCCTTGATGGATAAATAGAATCAACAGACTGGCAAGATGCAGGAAAGAGGAGCTGGACACACGTGAATGTGAGGTATGGAAAGTAGGAGAGGCCCCTCTACCACAAGGGTTCCAGGAAATTTACACAGTGGGGAGCCTGGGAGTGGGAAGAGATGGGGCAAGGAGACTCTGTGTCCAGACACTGTCAGAGGGGGCCACAGGTTTGTACTGCAGGAGAAGTACTGCTTGCGGGAGAAATTCCTGGAGGCTGTAAAATGAGTTATCTGCTTTCCCAGTAGTCAGAGACTAGATGTTTGGCCACCTGACTTTGGGCACAACCCTTTGCTATCTGAGCTTGTGCTTCACCTGAGGCTGAAAAAGATGACATCCAAGATTCCTTCTAGGGCCAAAAACTACAGTAAAGTCAAAATAGTAGACATACTTCCTCATAAGTTGATCATGGTGGCATACTCTGTTATAATCACATGTGTTCTAGAAACCCAGGATGCCACGTGGGGCAGAAAAGTCAGAATAGCCCACGTGGGGTCCTGGAGAGAAGGGGCTGCCTCAAAGCTTATTTTGGAGGAGGAGGTGGAGAAGACCTCATGGCCTAAAGAGGAAAACAAACCTACTTGCCCTTGCCTGACTGTCAGGCTGTGTCCCAGACCAGCAGGGACTTCACAGCAAGGCCAGGCTTTCTATTCTGTGAGTTCCTCACACCTGGAGAGTGTCCCCATCTCTCTGTCACTTAGGCATACCCTGCTTCTCACAACTCTGAGGCAAGAATCAAGTTTGCAGGGCATCTGTTCACTGCTACGGGTGTGTGGAGACAGCCACTGACAAGAACACTGATTCCCAAAAGGCACATGTACATACAAGATGAATGCAAAAAGAAAAGTGACTGGACTAGAGAGAAAAGATCAGCTCTACCAAGAAAGAATCATGATTCCTGCTTCTATTATTGTAGGTAAAAACCTACCATCTTATGGTCACATGCCGGGTCTTATGAAAATAAGGGATGTGCACACAGACAGTGCCCTCTCCACACCTATGCACCAACCTGTGGAGCCTCCCCCGCCCAAAGAACAGCCAAGAACCAGGGTATCAGCAACTGTTAGAAATGCAGAATCTCAGGTCCCATCCCAGCTCTGTGGGATCAGAATCCACATTTTAAAAACATCCCCAGATGATCACATTAAACTTTTTGAGAAGTGCTGTTTGTAGGGTTCCTGAAAGTAATGCAGCAGCAAAGCTCAGGTACACAAGGAAGGACTAACAAGGGAGCAGAAAGCTGGAGATGGGGAAAGACCAGACCATGAATTGGGGGTCACAAGCTCTCTTACCAACACAATAATTCAGGTGACTTCTCAAAACTAATCTTCAGCTGAGATCAGCTGACAGAGTAAGACCTTCCCAGGATGAAAGGAGAGCTGAATACCCAGGCAGGACAAGGCAGAAGGGAAGGGGTAGGCTCTCTCTTAATGGCATCCTAGCAGAATCAATTGTCAGTTCCCAAAGCTGTCCTAGAGGCGTGATGCTCTGTGGTGCATTTCCTATCTCTTTGTGACTCACCCACAGATGAATGGGCTCAAAGAAAAGGGAGAAGCGAGCCATGAAATACAGTAAATTACAGCTTAATCTTCCTCACCCTGGAATTCATTCAGTAGTTTTAATGAACTTACAGTCTGGAAGGCAGGTTGAAGAATGTATATGGAATACATTTCATGCCACTCTGAGCATCAAAGGAGCCCGATTCCCTTTGTTATTAAGGGGATAAATGTCCTTCCTTCAGTCAGTACCTTGGCAAAGAAAAACAAAACAAACAAACAAAAAAAACCTGTTTTCCATTATTCCTTTTATCTACTGCAAAACTCTAAAGAATACAGATTTTCAAGAAGTGGTTCCCAAGAGCACAGTCAGCTTCCTGACCTTGTATCTTCACCCTGAACCACTGAGACAAACAGGGGACCCTGAAATGTCACCTTGAAACTCCACCAGGTTCTCTCCCTGTGGGTTACCTCCTTTGACATGACCCATAGACCCAAGAGAGAAATTGTCATGGCTTGCTTCTAATTCAGGTTGGATGAAAACCCAAAGACCCCTGGAAGGATACCGAGCTATCTCTAGAAAACAAAAACGGTACCCTGATTTATTAACATATTTATATGCATTAATATATGTCCAGATTAGACCTGGACATTTAAATTCATCTCCAAAAGGATATAGCTTATGCTCTCATACTCCACTCCCACCAACCATTATCAGTAATTTTCAAATTATGGACTGCTCTCTATCAGTAGATAATAAAATCAACTTACTGGGTTATGGCCAACAATTTTTATGTTAATAAAATAGAATAGGAAAATTAGACTTAATCAGTGGTAGTAAGATGAGTTCGTGTGTGTGTGTGTGTGTGTGTGTATTTGCACACATAATGTAAAATGTATTTTTTTTACTGTGTGTCACAGTCAAACCAGCACAAGAGCTACTTGTGGCTACACAGCACCTGGATATCAGCCCCTTACTGGAAAGAGCAGAGAGGCAACATGAGAAAAGAACTGGAAAAACAGGTTTCCTCCATGAGCTTCTAAAAGCAAAAGGAGGAAGAAATTAAGCCCTCTTGTGGCCCAACAGATGGGCTGGAGCTTCTGGTTACCCTCTCCCCTACTCACATTCCCCTCTCCCCCTACCCCCTACATCCCATAAATCTCACAAGAATGAAGAAAAGCTGATTTGTGCCACACAGATTTGTGCCTCGGACAAAGATGCCAATCTGGTGGATGGATTCCCCTTAGCAGTGAAAAAAGAGGCTGAGCAATTTGGAAATCCTATTCCTTGGCACAGTTTTCACTGAGGTCCTCATTCTCTACAAAAATTATTTTTCTTTTCTCCCCAAGGTGTGTCCATGGTAGCCCCCAGTCAGGCTTGGCTTCAAATGCACAAAAAATCTAAACAGGAATTAACCAAATGTCCAAACAGTACTGATGTGAACTGTAATGCAAACACTAAATCATAATCCCACCTTTGTCACTATATCCCAATACCTCCAAAGTTAAATACAGAGGCAAGGTAGCATAAGAGTTAAAGAGACTGGGGCCAAAAGTCAAACTGGCCTCAACTGAACCAAGCCCCATCATTTCCTGACCTTGGAAAGTTACTTATGATTCTCTAAGACTCAGTTTTCTAACCCATAAAATGGAGGCAATAATATTATAGCACCTATCTCAGAGGATTTAATAAAAATTAAATAAGTGTGTAAAGCATTTGGCTCAGTGCCAAGGACATAATGATTATCATGCATCTTCAAGTAATATTATGGTTATTTTTATTATTACAATCATACTCTATTATTTAAAGGCAAAGTTTAGTTTCTCCTCAGCCTCATGACAGAGCAGGAGCATTGCCATCTTGGACAAGCACCACCATTTTAAAGTTCCCCTTGACCACATTGACCAAAAACCACCAAATCCAACCCAAAGGACATCAGCCTAATGGCTAATGTCAGCATGACCACAAACAACAAATGACATCTCCAACCAGAAACATTCCAACCCTAAGATAAACCCTTCCACAACCAGAGACATGCCAGCCCCAAGATAACCTCCCCTCCAACCAGAGACATTCCAACCCCACAATAAACTTCTCCTCCACACAGAAAGATTCTGAGCCTGTGATAAGCTCTCTCACCCTGAACCCTTAAATACTCTTAGTCTGTAAGAGAGAGTGCTCCTGACCAAAATTGGTCAGAAGCCCCTCTCATGTTTATTCTCCAAAATAAACCTGTCTTTGACTGTTGAGCTGCTTTTCATGTTTCTTTCCTCTTTAACTCTTACACCTAGCTTGTTTGTTTGGTTGTTGTTTTGCAATCAATACCAATGATATAAATTTAAAAGGAGGAGAAAAAAGAAATTATATTTTGTGATCAACGTTTGTTGTAAATGATGTACATAGTGATGGCTCCCAAACTAAATTTCCCAGGGAATTCCCTATTTCCTTGAGTGGGGAAAGAGCATCTGAATTATTTGCCCATTAAATGAGTTGCCAAAAGCCAGAAAATCTATGCATCTGAGAGTTTTCATCTCAAGGACCCAGGAGCTTGAAATCCTAGCAGTATGAATCATCTCTGTCCAAGTGTATAGAGTCTGTTAGCAGAGGGCAGCTCTTGCCTCTGATGGCAATGGACACCAACTGTTGCTGAGAAAACAGGAAAGGTAATCCCATATTTCAGCTTTGATGTGCCTGGTCAATTGTTAAATCTGACTTGAAGGGAGAGAGATTTCATCTTGACCCCCTTATAACGAGCAAGAAGGACAGCCTGACCTGTGAAGGCCCCACCAGAGTGGGGCCAGCTCAGAGAAAATTCAGCCAACATAGCAGTGGAATCATGCTCTTTAAGGGTCAGGCTAGCCTCATAGGTACCACACTCTTTCTAAACACAGGTCTCTCCATTCACAAATTGTTTGCTTCAAAAATGACTTTTTCTCCTATAAATGTAATTCCTTTGTCTGAGAACCACATATGCAAGAAAGAAGGACAAAGGAAGAGCCATCTAAACTACTAGGTCAGCTACATTCATTCATTCATTCACGTGCCCCAGCATACCCATCCTATAGGTTTACTAGGGTAACAACAGGGGTATGGATGAGGCAACAGGGAGGTACGGAGGAAGAAAGTGCTTAGAGTGAGTTGTATAGCTTAAATGCTCATATTAGAAAAGGTGGAAGGTTTAAAATCAATGCCCTATGTTTCACCTTAAGAAGTTAGAAAATGAAGAGCAAATTAAACCCAAAGTAGAAGAAAGGAAATAATAAACACAAAAGCAGAGCACAATAAAACATAACATAATCAACAGAAAAAGTTAACAAGGACAGATTTTTAAAAGCATTAATAAAAGTAACAAACAAGTAGCAAGGTTGATCAAGAAATAAGAGAAGGCACAAATTACTAATGTCCTGAATGAAAAAGAGATATTGCAGATCTTACAGATATTAAAAAGATGGCAAGCAACATTATGTCAATGAATTTCACTACTTAGATGAAATGAACAAATTCCTTGAAAAACCACCACTTATAACCAAGAATGACTTAAGAAGAAATAGAAACTCTGAATATCCCTATACCTATTAAGGCAGAGGTTATCCACGTGCAGCTCCAGCAGACAGGCAGCATCAGCAATACCTGGAAACTTTTTGAAATGCAAATCCACAGCTCTCACTGTGACCTACCAAATCAGAACTTTAGAGTGGGTGGGGGTGGGGGTCTTAGTAATTTGTGTTTTAACAGACCTTGCTGGTAATTCTGATACCATTTGAGAACTGTCTGAATACTGTCTTCCTACAAAGAAAGCCAGATCTAGATGGTTTCACTGATGCATTCTACCAATTACGTAAGAAAGAAATCATACCAGCCTTACAAAAACTGAGAAAATTTAAAAAGGAGGGATCACATCTCATCATTTACTGTCAATCTCTACTCTTTTATGGAAGACGTAGGAGAGTCTTTATTTTCCCTTTGATTCTTATTTTAAAGTGATTCCTGGTTTCTTTGAAATGGGCCAGACAAGTGGTCCACATAGCCCAAATGGCCACACTGCATGTTCTCAAGTAGAGAAAGGTCTTTACTAGTTGTCTTCTGTCTTTTGCTCACAGCCCTCAGGGGAGTGATAATCTAGTTCACGATAAGGTAACTAAGGCAGGGAACTGCAGCTCACCCACAAGGACACCCACGGCATAGTGATCCTTCCCTACTCTTGCATACAAACCTCACTCAAGCCAGAGCAGGGACTGGGGCTCAGAAAACAAAAGCGATGTTAACAAATGAACTATCTGCTCATAGTATTCCTTCTAAATAAAACACCCATACGACCTTTCCACATCTGGCTGTTTCTCTTACTCATCCTTAAGCCTCAGGTGTCATCTACAGAAAGACTTTTCTGAACCCCCAAACTAAGCAAATGTAACTAAATCTTTACATCTGTATCCAAGAGCTTAATATTGAAATTCTCTATGACTTTGCACCTCTGTCACAGAACTTATATTGAAATTGCCTGTCTGGGTCCTATATCTCTCCTTTAATGTCATTAGCTCCTTGAGGGTAGAAACCACATCTCAGTTTTTACTTTGGTTTTGGTTTAATGTCTCACAGTGCTTGACTATTAATTGCATAGTTCTACTCAGTAAACTTGTAGTGAAATGAAGAGACTGAGAGTGGAGTCAGACAGGTCAAAATTTACCTCCATAAATAAAATACTCTCAACTCAAAACTTTCAATATGACTTATTTTTAAAAATAAATACTTTCAATTTGTTCAATCTCTCAGTAATATTATTAATGCAAACCACATAGACTGACTTTCATTTTGCAAATCTCACCTATCCTTTTTAAATCTATGGTGGACACGTAAGGTCCCTGCCCACAGATCCATGTATTGTAGAACCTACTAGAAGATAAATACAGGGATCAAAATAATAACTGTAGCAGGTGACACCTAGAATCTTAGGATAAAAGGGTTGAATTTCTTCTTTTAGCCTCTTTATGTGGACCTGCGCTTTGCCTTCACAGCCTTGCAGGTCATCCTGAAGCACGAGGCGACAGATTCTCCCACCTCCACCCATTGCAGACCCCATTCCAATGAATCCTCCAATAAATGAGATCCTGAAGAATTAATCTCCTGCAGAAGCAGAATAAGTGCCTGAGGGAGGCCAAGTTTTGCAGAGAGTTAATTATGATGAAGGAGGACATTCTGTGGCCATTAATTTTTATTGGGAAGTTGGGCACTATATTAACAGCTACTATATATATCTAGAATTGGGCCATATAGCATACATACATTGTCTCATTTACTTCTTACAACCCTTTGAATTAGGTACCATTAGTAACCCCTACCCTGAGAATAAGCTTAACTGGCTGAAAAATCACAAAGTTGAAGTGGTGGAAGATGGATTTAAATTTGCATCTCTCAGACCCCAGAATCCATGCTCTGAATGCTAGTGTTATATTGCCTTGTTTACAGACTTCTGGTATAATTATGCTCCTACAATGTCCCATCCAAGCCAATGGCAAAAGTAAGTCACTGATATCAAAGAGGGGGGATCATCTACCCCACCAATCTAAGACAAAAAGCACCCTTTAAACATGATTCATTTTCAACACAAGAGACTAATTTAAGAAACATTTTTTTCTATTCAAAATAACGATGCTAAATGGGAAGCGATTTAAGCTTTACAATGGCTTCATCAGAATCTCATCTGTCAAATCGCAAAATCATGCTCCCAGAACATATTTCTCAATAGAGTGAATCAGCAGGAAAGAAAAGCAGATGTAAAGCAAACAGGTGAAAGTATGAAGTTAGCAATAATTGTGCTCATGGACCACCACCATCAGCACCACCATCATCATCCTCATCACCAGTATTATATTGTTATTATTAAGTACCTTCATTCCCAAATAGTAACATTATGTCCCCTGAAGGAATGGGGCTTCTGTTTACCCAGCAAACAGGCACTGTTTGCATTGCTATAAGGGTTAACCTACTTTCTCTCTTGATAATGGGTCATGAGTGAGTGGGGGTGATCAGTAAAGATAGTACTCTTACAAACAACAGAGTACACTTGTAGTTACTAAAATTATCCAAAAAATCATGGCAAAATTATCAAAGAAGTGGAATTATGAATTTGGTATGACAGCAGAAGGATGATTGCACATCTCACAGTCCATATTGCTCACATCGGGTTCTCACATGCTTTAATTGCAGTGCTAATTCTGAGAACTCTTGATTATGATCTAATGGTGGAACACATCTGAAAGATTAAAGAACTAATTGTAGAAAAGTCAACACAAAGTCCTCCATTTATGTATGTACCAGAGTACGACAAGACAACGGGGACGACCCTGTCCCCTGGTGGCAGAGCACAGCAATTCAGAAACTTGCAGCAGGAAGGAACTGTGCCTCCACATGTAGCCAGGCTTTCAGAAGCACTGGACTTCTATCAATTTCTAAGGATATTTGTGTCATCAGGGTGTACTAAGTAGGAATCTATTCCCATTTATATTGTGATTTGCTTTGTACCTACCAATTTTCACTGAAATCACTATTATAATTTACTCTCTCTACCCCTACAAGTAAGGGATAGAACTTCATTTCCCAGTAAATTTATTTTGTTTTATTGTCTCCTAGGTAACAATGTGCAATAATACCAAAGTGTTCCATTTAAGATCTGTGATTCTGTGCTTTTCAGGACTAGTAAAATATAATAGCAGGTGGAACTTGTGATTTCTAATTTGTTTCAGGAAGAAGTATACTGTGTTTATATAAGCCACACAATATTAACCCTTCAAGACAACTTTAAAATCTCTTTCAAAGCATGATTAAAAGTACCTCTAAAAATTTTCCTTGTGAAATGTAAATGTATCTAATACACCTATAAAATATTTTCAGCTACATTATGAAACATAATTCACAAATTTACTACATAACTAACAAGTCAAAATAGTAACATTGATAACAATTGCTAAAATGTTCTTTACACTTACTAAAAGCCAGGATATACACTTAATGCTTTTAATCTTTATCTCTTTTAACCCTTACAACAAACCCGTAAGGTAAGTATGTTATTCCCTTTTTAAAGAAGAAGGTAAAGTTAGAACTATGTACCTCAACATTTGCACTCTAACAGTTTGGATAATCCTTTGTTGTGGTGGAAATGTTCCATGTATTATAGACTATTTAGCAGCATCCACGGTCTTTGTTCACTAGATACCAGTGATATACCCCATACCCAGAAGTGACAACCAAAAACTGTCTGTAGACATTGCCAAATATCCTTTTAGGGCCAAACCAGCCAAATCGCCCCCAGTTGAGAACCACTGGCTTAGAGAAGTAAAGTAACTTACTAAAGGTCATATGCTGAGAATATAATTGATCAGAAGCCAGGCATTCTGACACGAGAATGTATACTCTGAGTCAATGAAATATAATGCTGTTTACTCTGTGATAGTCTAAAGAACATAAATTTTCCTCCAAAATAGAAAACTAAAAATGAAGACAAACTATAAATGCCTTCCTGTAGAAAGATATTCCATGGCCACAAGAGACTGTGTCCTTCCAAACTTTTCCTTTCCTAATTAAGGTCCATGTCCCAATGCCTATTGCCCTTATGTAGCTTGATCTCCTGCCGTACCTACCCCAATCTTCTTTAAGTCCTACTCCATGTGCCCCAAAAGACAGTCACCAATCCCTTGTTAAGGCTGATTCCACCTTTTAGTAAATAAGATCCAGCCTCTGCCTCACAGAGGCCCTGAAGAACAGGACCTGTCTGCTTCCTACCAGTTCCCTTAGAGGACCCAAGACTTCCACCTGTACCATCTCAAAGTGCAAGCCTTCTGCACAGTGGTCACTGAATTCTGGTACTGAAGTCCCAAGCCTTCAGTGACCAGGCACTTTCCACACACCAAAGACTTCCTATGTGCCTCACATAGACTATTTCATTCCAGGCTCACAAAAACCCTAGGAAGCAAATACTACTTCCATTTACCAAAAGAAATAGATCCCAGTAGGCAGAGGAAACCCACAAAAGCATTTCACCAGGTCCATGACAGGACTCAGATTTCAACCCAAGTATGGACAACTCCAAACCTCTGCTCTGTATTCCAACCCTATACTCTTCCAATTTCATGGCAGGGCAAAGACTACAGACAAACCCTTCCAAAGCATGTTCTCATCGTGACATACTCCCTCCAGCTTGCTTAGAAGTTCATCAGTCCAGTCACCTCTCTCAACAACCCAAATTTATGGGAATAAACAAAGCAGAGCTGAGCATGACTTCACTTGTGGAATAGAAAAGGGAAACATTCAGGCAGTGACCTCACGAACTTTGAAAAGGCAGTGTCATATTAAATCAGAGGATAGAAAAATACAGAACATGTTTTCTCTTATCTGATTCTATTTTTGTTATTTACTTTTTTATGCATAAAGAGTTATGTATTCATGTATGACTGATCACATTGCTTCAAAGCACTTTAAGATGTTAAGTACGAAAATAGACAATTTTGAAAAAAGAACCTGGTGGTGGAGGTGAGGATTTTTCCCTTTCAATCACATTACTTAAATATAGCTTGTTGTTTTTTTGTAAAGTCTTCATTAAACTTTCCTCAGAGCTTCAACTTTTAGGTTAAGGCCAAATATAAAAACTTTCAAACATAAAATGTCTGAGGAGAAAAGAACAATTGGCAGAGCAGGAAATGAACTACCAAAGGCAGATCTTTTTGATGTGTCGACTTTATTCAGTTTTAAGCTGCTTCATCTGGGGAATAAAAACAAAGGAGGGGCTCCACAGCTGTAAAAATCTATAAAGCCAGGCTAGGCACAGTGGCTCATGCCTGTAATCCCAGCACTTTGAGAGGCCAAGGCGGATGGATCACTTGAGGTCAGGAGTTTGAGACCAGCCTGGCCAACATAGTAAAACCCCGTCTCTATTAAAAACACAAAAATTAGCTGGGCACGATGGCATGCACCTGTAATCCCAGCTACTTAGGAAGCTGAGACAGGAGAATCGTTTGAACGGGGGAAGCAGAGGTTGCAGCAAACTGAGATCTTGCCTCTGCATTCCAGCCTGGGCAACAGTGCAAGACTCCATTAAAAACAAAAAAAGTATAAAGACAAAGCGATAGAAAGAACTCAAGAAACTTTCAACACGTGAAAGGCCTGCCTTTAAACCCTGGCCCGACCATTTGTCTGCTTTGTGACCTCGGTTGAGTTACCTCTTTTCCATGAGTTCCTCTTCTGTAAAACAGGATCATTATGAAGATCAAATAAGAAAATGCATGTGAAGGACCTGGCACACAGTAGACACACAATAGATTTCAATCAGTAGGGGGCCCTTTGGACATACCTATGTGTTTGCCAAAGTTTGTGCTTTAGCAATACTTTTAACGTCCCATGATTACTTCTCATTAATTAGGTGAATTTAGAAGTATTGTAAACCAAGGGTAATCTGGCTAGGGGCTAAAGGACAATATGTATGGGGCACAGACTATGTTACCTGCCCAGTGATCTCTGTGCTAACTGGCAATTTTGTTCTGTTTGGGTGATTCGGTTAAATAGCACAGAGTGCCAGCCATCACTGCAGAAGTTGTTCAGTGACCTGGACTTCCTCCTGGAAGGACCTCAGTAACTGGAACCAGAGAATATGGTTTCTGAGCTAAAGACCATATTCATTCTCAGATTCAATCTCATCTCTTTACAGACAAGGACATTGAACCAGAGAGGAGCAATTCGGCACAGCTAAATAAGTGACAGAACCTAAACGTGATTCTTAATCTTACCTCTCTACCAATGGTTCTCAACTAGAGGTGATTTTGACATCCAGGGGACATTTTTGGTTGCCACAACTAGGGGAAGATGAGATGTTACCGGCATCTAGTGGGTAGAGGCCAGGGATACTGCCAAACATCCTATAAGGCACAGGACAGCCTCTATAGTAAAAGCATCAATAGTCCATGGTTAAGACATGCTGATCTACTCCAATGGACCAGTGTCTCCAGGGAGTCCAAAATCTGCCTTTTAAACTGCTGCTGCTGGAAGTTAAACTTGGCCCCAGCATGGCGGCCCACACCAATGACTGACTCAACCCTGTCCATTGTGCCTCTTAGCATTGAGAGCCACCGGGATTGGGAAGGATTTACAGATTTGCCTCCTCAGGTAACTTAAAGTCTAGACATAACTTTTGAAGCACCCTGATATGCCCAGGCATAAGTGCTATTGACAGTCCTGAAAATGCACTTCGGTGTTATTAGGCAATCTAAGAAACTTATTCTCAAAACCATTTTGGCAAAACACCAAAGAGTCAAATGATACACAACCACAGTTATCAAATATTCAGAATGATCTACCCTGAGCAAATACATCTGATACTGTACTGAGCACCTCCATCATTAATGGCTTGAGTAGAGGAAACACAGAGATTGAGGCACTGATTAAAGCTAAAATACTCTCAGTGTTTCCACCCAAACTTGAGTTCCATGTTGCAGGGACTAAAAAAAGAAAAGAAAGGCAGAGTCAATGATTAAAGCAATTATGTACTTACTGGTTCTTGCCATGCATGCCATCTGTCTTGCTGACCTTACAGGCCTCTACACCGGCCAGTGTGAGGGTCAAATAAGAGTCTACATGTGGGAGTATGCAGTGAACTGCAAAACCATTTGAAAGTATGAGTCACAATCCAAACTTATTTACCCACAGTTCCACCTGGTAACTATGATGTTAGTTCTGACTCATGATAGAAATATATGAAGGATCCCAATCTGATTAAAGTCAACACATATTTCACGCCCAATGCTTTTGGGGAGCATATTCCCCACTTAAAAAAATCAGTGATGCCACAAAGAATGACATGCACCCCACTAACACTTATACAGAATTAGAGAAGCAGGAACTCTTTTAGGTGGAAATACTTAAGAAGGTTCCATTGAAAGAGATGGTCTTTGAATTGGATCTTGAAGAAAAGATGGGTTTTCAACACATAAAAATGAGAACATTTAGAGTACTGGAAAGAATATGAAAGAAGAAAGGATCATAAAAAAATCAGGCAAATATGACAGTCAGTAAGGAGTTCAGCTTGACTGGAACTCAGGGTAAATGGAAGGAGGTAACAGACAAAGCAGTAAAGTTTAGGTAGAAGCAAGTGTTGGGAGCCTTAAAATCCAAGAGAAGAAGACAGGCATTTAACGGCCAACAGGAAGCAGATGGAGATTTGTTGTTATTTTTCAAACATAGAGGGCACAATCAGGGGAGCTGTGGAGAAAGTAATCAGACGTAGGTGTGCAGCATGGAGAAGATGAAGAAACCAGAGTAAAGAAAGAGATTAAAGAGGCTACTCAATACTCTAAGAGACAGGCGATGAGACTGGACCAAGATTATGGGAGGCAAAGTAATGTGAAGGAAAAGTCCACAATCTGTTAGAGACCCATTGATCATGGGCAGAGGAAGAATAAAAAGTTAAATTTGAAGAAACACCTAACAGAAGACCATACAAAGGGGCTCAGAAGTTTTGATACCGGATAAATGGAAGAAAGGTAGTAATTATCAGACATAAGGAAGATGGAAGAGATGAATGAATTGTGCCTAGATGATCCTCTTGACTCAGAAAATGACAGCTCAATGCCAAGGTCACTCCTGCTACTGGTGCCTAGATACACCACCCAGACTAGGTGCCTGAGCTATTATGCCTACTACATCCCAGCACCCTCTCATCCTATGCCTAGTTCCCAGGCTAAAGCCTCTAAACAGCCTTTCTGAGCCTAGATCCCTACACCTGTGCCGCGCCCCCGCCCCTGCCCCCAGACTCCTGCTGATGCATTAGCAGGGATAAGTGAGTGAATGACTGAGTAAGGAGTGAATGAGTGGTGGTTGCCTATACTCAACTCTGATCAAAACTATATAGACTCTCCATCACTCCCCTTCTTCTACCCCCAGCCATGTTTTACCTGAAATTGTAGTGCTTGCTGGCTCTTTCTCACATTAACTGCCCTAGGACTTACCCTTGCAGGCTAAGTCTCAGCATCCATCTGTGACTGGGGCTCTAACCAGACCACTGTGGCTGCTATAAAGTCACCCTGATGCAGGTGGCAATCTTGGAATGTAAACTGGACACATTCTCATGGCTGATGCACTTGTTCCTACTACTTTGAGACTGTATTAGTCATCACAAATACAGGAAAATATTTGTAAAAGGATTTATCTTTTGGAAGAGCCTCTTGTCCCTGATGTTACCATTTAGGCTCTGAAAATTAATACTGCTAAGTAAGAAGGAGAATGCAGGATTGGTTGTGCATTAAGTATGCAAAAATGTATGATTTGATTTATCCTGTGTCGCCCCTGTTAATTTTCCCAACAAGTTATTTAGCTGCCACTTTTAACTGCAAACGTAGGGGACAACAGTCTACCAATTCTATTTCAAAGCTGCTGAAAGAACTTCGGAATTAACCAATGGGCCTTAATATATCCTGGGAAGGAAACAGGGGCAGAGTTCAGCAGAAGATGTACCACATCCCATCCTAGGATACAGCTGCTTAGAAGGCAGCCTCCCACAGGGTGATAACCACTCGCCTTCCCACCCTTCACACATGACAATCTATTATTAACAGCAAAGGTGGCTGTTGTTGATGACTTATTAGGTATGCCAATTCATGAAGGCCGAACATGGGCTGGCCTGACTAAGGGAATCGTTTGCTGGATTTAATCAGTTACTGGGTTCATCAAGTGTGATTACTGAGCCATGTCAAAATCCAAGTGAAATAACACATTAGACATTTGCAGAGAAAAATAACTCCTTGCTTTGCCTTGCCACAGATAGAGGCCATGCTATTATCTATATGTACAATATCCAGGTTATCAATTATCTGCACACATCTGTATCCTGGGCCGTCTTCCTCCTAGTGTCTAGAATATTTTTGAGCCATTTGCCTTTTTGAAACAAAAAGAAAGCCTAAAAGTCAGTAAAACATACATTTTTAAAATAACTGAAAACATGAAGAAAACAAGAAGAAAAGATTCTGGGTTATCCTATTAGACTTCAGTATGCCCATACTTTCAAGCACCAAAAATAATAAGCAATATCGGAGGCCTACTTTGTAATCTAGTGAGAGAAGAGTATATGATAATGTAAGTGTCCTCCCAACAGACCTGGTTGTTCCCAATGACTTTCAATACTTGTATCTATTATAGCACTCACCGCATTTTATTATAATCCGTTTGTTCACCTGTATCTCACCTACAAGCCTGTGTACCTATTAAAAGAGGCATTTGTACATATGTTGTTATTTCCAGTATTTACTGAACTATATGGCAATATACTATAGTAAGTATTAAATAAACTTTTGTTAAATTGGAAGATTTTTGTAAAGTACTGTGCATGTAACTATCAATATAATATGATTTTCAAAAACATGAGAGACACTGTTGGCTAAAGTTACTCACAGAAATATGTCTAGATTTAGAAAATGAATAAATCAGACACAGTAAGAGCTACAACTTCTACCTAAACTATCTAAACAGTGCTATGATTAATAACAAATAAACAAAAATGTTCATGCTACACATGATCTTAGCCAAAAGGCCGAGAAGCAATAAAAACGTTCATGCTAATGAGGTTTTTCACTATGTGGTATGGCTTTTTAAAGCCACAACTCCAACTCCTAAACATTCTGACCAAAGTATTGCCATAATCCAGACACATGAAAATTGAACATGTGTCTGTAGAACTCCCCCAGGTTTGTGGATATGTCTTTAATTTGTGCCTCTATTTCTTAATCCCCTATCATACTGAAATAGGGATGTGTGTGTGTGTGTGTGAGAGAGAGAGAGAGAGAGTGTATGTGTGTTGGAAGCACTTCTATCATGGATTCAGCTTGCAACATCAGCTCTGATAGCAATTCCTTTCTTTAAGGGCAGCCCATAAGTATTTGATTATTTCTAGGTATTTCTCAAAGGTATAAACTTCTGCAAGCCAGACCTGATAACTTGAAAGTGAAGCTATATTAAAAGAAACCGGATGAGAAATTTACGGGTAAGCAGGTTTACTGCATAATCCTCTCTAGCCATCAAATTACCACTTCACCACTTCTGCAAATCTTTTGTAATGATTGACCCTCATGAATGATATTCCTTCACAAGCAAAAGGATGGTTTCCCCTTAACTATATGGATTTAAAACCCAATCCAATAAAGTTTTCTGTACAAGGAGAGGCTTACCTACTACCTATTGATTCCCTTGCCAACCCGGTAAAGAGGACTTATGAAATCACTATTTCTACTGAAATTTGGTCTTGGAAGAGATTAGTATACTCTCCTTAATGCTAAGAGTGAGATTCAGTAGAATTACTATTATCAAAACATTCCCTTGGGCTACCAAAATATGCCTCAGACTTTATGAAATACTTACAGAAAGATAACTGCCTCAATTGTGTTGTAGTAGGATGACAATTACTTTGAAAGCTGTGGGATTTTTTTTTCTTTAACAAGATTTTGATAGGTAAACAAATACATAAGTGAAATAAAATGAAAGTTAGCAAGAAAACTATAAACAAATGTAGATTATTTTTGTATCCTGGGCTGTCTTCCCCTTGATGTCCAAATCACGGGGAAGTTGATTTGGAAATGTTTTTAATATAACATTTATATCATTTAGTTTTCCTATATTAAGCCACCTACTTTATTTGACTAATTATTAATTCCAGCCAAATAACTGCAGTTAGAATTAAACTAACCAGTTAAGTCCACATTGCTGTGTTTGTTCCTACCATGAAAAAGGAATCACAGCTATTCCCAGTCCAAAAAAACCATCAAGTACACAAGCAAACATTCAAACAGACCATTACTTGACGGGGGGGTGTCCAGATATATTTAAAATTGTCTACCATTCATCAAATGAGGAATCCACCTACTCCAAATCTACAGATCCCCAGAGAAGGTCTCAAGCAAGATTATTCTGAAAAAGGCTGAAGGTTTGCTATATGGATTAAAGAAGGCTGGAAATTTTCTTAACACTTCTTTTAGCAAGAGATTTAGTCTATGTTCCATTCCCTTGAATGGGTAGGTTCAGTGATAGCTTGACCAATAAGACACAGCAGAAGTGATGCTCTGCCCACTTCTGGACCCAGGCCATAATTAAGAGAGTAGCAGCTTTTACTTCGTGTCTCTTAGAACACTTGACCTAAGAAACCACATAAGTGCAATTGCCCTGAGACCACCATGTAGTAAGAAGTCCAAGCCAGATGGAAGCACCCTGGAGGACAAAAGCTATGTGGGGAGACAGGGAGAGAGAGAAAAATAATAAAGAGGGAGAGTGCAAGAAACAAAGAGCAGCAAGACTCCTAACATGTGAGCAAAGACACTATCTTGGAAGTGGAGTCTCCATCCCCAGCAGCCTGAGTTGATACCAGGTGGATCAGATTCAAACCAGCCAGCCAAGTCCTTCCTGAATTCCTGACCTGCAAAATTATGAGCAGAATAAAAGTTATTTTAAGCCACTAAGTTGAGGATAGTTTGTAATTCAGTGATGGATCAGAAGCACATGGATCTACTTCATATAAAAATATGTATCTCATTAAAACTAGAAGAGCTCAAACTGATCCTCTATTAATTCACACTTTAAATGACTTCAATAAAGCTTGTTCAATGCAATTGGCTTATTTTTCATTACAGTGACAAAATAAAAAATGCAACAGCATTCACGTCAGATATGCAAAAAACACACTTTCAAAACAAAATTGACATTTTAACTTGAACCTTGACAGGTTTGAGCAGCTCTCTTGTAAAACTTCCTCTCACTGTCTAAGTATCTCTCCTTAAAATAAAATTGAGGCAACTTTGAAGCACCTCATAATCCAGGTTAAGTACATGTGAAAATGATAAATTACTTTTTACTACTGAAGACTACTGTGCCCTCTAATCTGAGTGATTAATTTACATCCTGCTCAGTGGTTCACATGCAATTACTACCGTGAGTCCAACGAACCTGAACAAGACAGAATTGTTTAGCCATCTGTACAAGCTCACTATATTTAGAAAAGTACAGCAATCTCCAGGAAGCTTTAAAGTTTTAGTTCATTTTCCTCTCAATGACTCGTGCACTCTATGCTGCATATCAAATTATAATACCATTCCTTTGGACCCAAGTTTGCTCAACCCACCTTATTTTGTTGTTGTTGTTGTTGTTTTGTTTTATTTTAGGCTTTTGGCAGGCAGAAGCCATGATTTTTAGTTTCTGTCTATAGTGATAAGAATAAAAGAGGGATGAGGAAGGGGCTTTATTGGCCCAACTGGAAGCAGAAACTAAGAACTCATGACTGTATTCTCTCCATTGGACACCCCTGGAGGAGATCATGCAACACAGGAATCTCTACTGTGAGACGATGCTCATTAGAGAAGGCGAAACTAAAGTGGTCAGCTACAACTGCCATTGTTGAAACCTACAGGCAAATTTTAATTGCATTAATCATTTTTTTAATCTGCATGTAATCTGTTTAATTCCATAACACCCAATTAAGTACAACAAAAGCAGACGCAGGCCTTCTAGGTTGAATTGTGGGCTTCAAATGCTTGGTGAGCAAAAGGTCAAGCAACTTTATTTCCAAATTCTTCCCAATAAAAAGAATAAATATTCTAGAACATAACAATGGAGTTACATTATAATAAATGTGTCCTTAGGCAATATTGGCATTGTGTGAAAATCAGGTGTATTTACACAAACCTAGATGGTATAGCCTAGGCTATGTGGTATAGCCTATTGCTCCTAGGCTACAAACCTGTACAGCATACTACTGTCCTTAATACTGTGGGCAACGGTAACACAATGATAATTATGTGGGTATCTAAACATATCTAAACGTAGAAAAGCTAATGCATTGTACTACAATGTTACTGCAACTACTGTGTCACTAAGCAATAGGAATTTTTTAGCACCATTATAATCTTATGGACCACCTAACTCAAGAAAAGCCTAACATACATGAGGTCTACACCCCTAGATAAGCCTAAGATAATATGCTTACTAAAAGTTTATGAAAGCTCTTCCTAAGAAAGCATCCATGATCAGCTGGACCTTTAGAATCCCAACTTTGATGGAGAGTCATAGCTAAGGTTTAGAGAATAAAGATGGAGGTTGGAAGTAGCAAGAGATGACACTGGAGAAATAAAAGAGGTCATGGAAGACCATCTGTGTCATTATTGTCCAGTCAAATTTGTGAAAAGAAATCATTGTAAAAAACAGAAAGCAGTGTATACAAAATGAACCAACGAATGAACAACGTGAGGTGATGAATATGTTAATTTGCTTAACTGTAATGACTTCACTATGTGTATGTATATATATACAAGGAAACATATCATACACTTTAGATATATATAATTTTTAAAAGATGAACCAATGAATAAATTCCACCAGGAAGTACATGACATTTCCGAAGCTCATTTCATTATTCTATTGTTAGAGAACCCACTCACCCTCTCCATAGTCACAACTTACGTGCATGCACAAATATACATGCTGTTCCACCAAGTCAGCAAACTACATCTGTCAACGGGTACTGTAACAGGGAATGAAAATCACATATGCACTGAAAAATGGGCTTCCCATTGGACCTAGGAGGCCATATACTCAAAAACCTGGTAAGTCATTTTTGAACTATAAATACGGAAGATTTAAGTCCAATGTTTAATAGCCACATAGGTCAGGGCCAGTGACCACCTGATCCCTCATGGCTCCTTATGCCAAAGAGTCTGCAAAGCACAGCCCAGAGGCAGGCTGTGCACATGAGCGATGATGACAGATGTCATTCTAGTTAAAATTACCCTTTCCACAGTCAAATCGAAAGACTGCCACTGCCCTTAAAGGAATCTGTACCTGTGCTTTGAGCTCAACAGCATTTTGTCAGCAAATCAGGCAAATCAGCAAGGAGAGTCTGAGACAAAGGAGAATTCAGAAACTAAACATGCATATAAAGACTGCTTTGTGCTCCCCATCCATAAACCCTCAGTCCCTGCCAGCCCAATCACTCTCTGGTCAAGGTTTTAGGAAAATCACTAGAGAGCACGGCAGTAACAAGCTTTTGAGCCCACAGGATCCACTCTCATGTGAAGGCATCCACCTACTGTGCCTCACTAGATGCCTGCAATCAATTTTTAATTACAGCAGCAGTCACGATTGGAGATAAAGCAGGCAACATGCGGAGAAAGAACCAAGAGCCTGTTTATTACAATTCCAGTCCACCATGACCCAGACTTGTGAAGAGCTGGGCCACAAATGGATCAACCAGTTGCAGCTCAGAAAGATGTTCTTACCTCTGGGACGTTTTCTTATATTTCCTCCTGTAGGAAAAGAGGCATAAACACATATCAGAAAAGGATTGTGGCAGGCAGTGGGTAAGAAAGGGATTACTTCAGTGGGGATGGGCATGGAGGTCAACACTTCTTAGGGGGGTTTCTCTGTGAAGCTTATGGGTTTCAAAGCTTAGTTAAAAGTTTGGGAATGCTGTGTTATATTGTAGTCAGAAGTACAGAACCTAAGCCTTTACAGTAAAAAATAGCATCCCAAGAGCTCAGTGACTCTGCTCCCACGTTCCTCCCTTTTCCTTTTGAAGGTTCCATGGCATTTTAGTTGAGGTCAGGCTTTAAAGACCACAAAATCTAGGTTCAAACCTCAATCCTTCCTTTACCAGGTTCATGAGGTTCTTGCAGAGTAAATGAACACATACTTACAAAACATCTCTTTTGTCTGGCACATATTAAATGGGTTAAATGGTGAATAATTATCAGTTATTTATGTTGTCACTATTGTTACTATTATCCCCAGCATCTAGCACTGAGGTCCCTTTAAGGATGTGCCTTTTTTCATGTAAATGTGCAAGCATGCAGCTAAACTATGAGATGAGACATAAGTTCTTCAAAAAAAGAAGTGAGGAAAGGGACAATGAGGAAGTCTAGAAGCAAATGTTGAGAAGAGCATTAGGAACCAGCATTAGGAACCGCCCCCAGGAAGCAGAAGAGACCCAGTTCCAGCCCACCTCTGCTATTTACAGTCATTTAGCCTTAGGCAAATCTTGTGCATCAGGCTTCTTAATCTATCACATGAAGCTAGTAACATCTGCTCTGACCTAGGTCAGAGTGGCAGACAAGGGGAAAATGGCCATAAAATGTATGTTGTCCCAATATCCCAACATTCTTCATATGTGGGTCAATTTTTGTAGACTCTGCAGACCCTTAAAAGAGTTTCAATAGGCTCAGCACTGGAGGGGATTAGAGGAGAGGAAGTGCTAAGGGAAGAAAATCCATCTCCTTGTAGCATATCCAGGAAGTACAATGTTTCCCAGTAGACCTTAGTTCCACACCTGCACTTCCATTACAGTCACTGTACCCAGGAAGCAAACCATTGATTTGCTAATGGAGAGCTGTGCACCATATTTTTTTGTAAACTAAAGAGGTTTCAAATTGAGAATCACTAGGACCTGTTACATCTCTGTTAAAATGAAATCACACAGGGCAGTGTCAGGCGTGCAAAACAGCATGTAACACAGAACCGACAGTGTGCTCTTGACTAGATATGTACTGATATCTATTATCTTAAACAAGACACACAAGAATGACAACCATAACTCCAGGGTAGTAGGATAATAAATCACTCCTTTTTAGTTTTATGAATTTTTCAAATTTTCTTTAGAGAGTATTATAATAGAGCAAAATATTAAAATATGGATACACCTATATAGTTACATATAAAGATATACACAAATACAGGACTATATAGAGATATTTCCATGTTTCAATTATATCACATATAATAGGGAGGAAGGTTGACTAACAGTGGATTAAGGCTTGGCCTTTCAAGCAAGCTACCCATGTTCCAATCTTGGCTCTAGCACTTAGCTTCACAATGCTGGACTAGTTATTAAATCCCCCTGAACCTCAGTTTCTTTGTATATAAAGTGGGAAGAATCAGAGCCCCTCTTCTGAGACCTTGTTATCAGAAATAAATGAGATAATTCACCAGAATGTCAGCTCCCCAAGGGCAAGTTCTTTGTGTGGTTTACCTCATACTCTCCCCAAAAGTTGTGATGCATGTGCACTGATCACTCTCTCACACCTGGACCCTGTCACCAATGACAGCTCACACTTCCCAGGCAGCAGCCAAGGGCAGAAGCTTCACCTTCAGGCAGGGAGCTGTGGGTGTGACCTGTGCCCTTGGACTCATTAGCACAGTAGTCTAATAACTGATATAAGGCACAGCTGGCAAGACGAAAAAAATAACCCATTGAACGTATACAAGGTCCAAAGGCAAGGGGGCAGCTGGAAAAGAAGAATGCCCCAGCCTCTACTCAGAAGCCAAACTAATCCTATCAGCAGACAGTATCTTCGGAGGTCAGAAGAAGACAGCCCTTGCTATTGACTTCCACAGAATTCTCCCAGCACTTGCCAAGGAAATATATAAAGGCACTGCTTGGAGTTCTGAAAGAATCAAAGATAAACAAAAATAAGAAAAGCTTCATTTTCAGCACCTACTAGCAATAAGCACTTAATATACTTTGCTAATCCTCATAACTCTGTAGGATCCCCTCTCTGAAAGAATGCAAATTCTAAACAGGAAGTTAAGACAACGCACCTAAAGTGCAAATACAAGGGATGGCTCAGGGAAGCTTTGTGAAAGAGGTAGTCTTGATTGACGGGTGAAATGTCAGCAGGAAGAAATATGGAAGTATACGGCAAGTGGAAACAGAGGGCATGCCTCATGGTCTCAAACCAGCCTAGCAAGCAGGGACTATAGAGTGAGGTAGCAGGAAACAAGGCTGGCAAGTGCTAAGGACAGAGTTAAGCGGGAAGAGTAATAAAATTTATATTTTAGAAAAAGATGATACCCAGGGGGAGGGTCACCTCTTGTGGGGAGCCACATTACACACCCTCTTCTGTGCTCCCACAGCACGCTGAAACCTCTCTGACACCATTCTCCATGGCACTGCATTGTCTCATGTCTGTGATTTTGTGGAAAGGCAACAGGGCTCTGGAGTGTGACAGACCTGGCTCAAAAACCCAACTTCACCCTCACTAGCTGTGAGACCTCAGGCAAGCTCTGTGCTAAATCAAGCTTACATTTCCGCATCTATGAAATGGATGAGATGATCTCAAATGAGATAATGTATTAAATTTGTCATGTAGTGTGCCTGCCATGTAAGAGGCATTCTAAGACTTTTAGGCCCCTTGGTCCCTCGTTCTGAGCTTCTTGAGGTCAGAGATCTGTCATATGCATCCCTATATCTATCCCAACGGCATGCACATCAACTGGCCCATGGTTGGCTACATAAATGAACTATTTGCAACTGTCATCCATACACATCAAAAGATGGGTTATGCATCTGGTAGACCCAAAGAAAGACAGACCAGAAGTCTGATTTTCAGTCCAACTCGCCTTCATGACACTCCCCACATTCACAGATATATTCCTAGCTTCAGATATTGTAAAGTTTCCCCCTTCAATCTTCTCCCATTTAGACATAGCCCTAAAATCAACCCAAATGGTGTCATCTTACAATGGGATTTGGAGGTTAGCTCTTAAAGCACAAGAGAAAATGCAACTCATAAAAATTACTCAAGATCCAACTCTCAGATTATTTTGAATGGGCAAGATTGGTAAGGCCTGACTGAGCCCTACTCATCCTTCAGTTCTCAACTGAAACATCACTTCCAAAGACCTTCTAGGGTCTCCCAAACTGGGTAACACTCCTTCTGTGTGTCCCATAGTGGCCGGAGCTTACCCACCACATTGCACTTATGACTGTTCATCGTCCTGATCTTTTATGCTTGTGGGAAGAATGATGGCTTACCTGACATCTGCTAGTGTTTCTTCCTTGTCTAACACATAGTGCTCAGCAAATGGCAACTGCTCATATGTTGTTATTGAATTCATGAATGCATTTACCCAAAAATTAATCAAAAATGTTTTCTTTTTATTCTTTTTCCTTCTACCAAGCAATGATTTATAATGAGCAGTGAGGACATCCACCATAGCTGTGGTTTCCTACACACAGAGGGAAAGCAATGAGAAGGCTGGGGAACTCACATTTGTTGAGCACTTCCTCTATTCCATTCCTCTTACACAAGTTAACTCACTTATAACTCCTACAAACCCTGAGAGGTTCTACCTACCCACTTTCCACCTGACAGAAGTGAGTCTCAGAGAGATTAAGTAACTTACCTAAGGATACAGAACCTTAAAGTGGCTGAGACAGAAGGCAAATTCTGAAGCCTTCGAAGAAAATTAAGGAATTTATACAAAGAAGGCAAAAGATACTACCATGAAACTTAGACATTAGACAAAACCAAAATAAAATTAATAACAATAAAACATACTGTGTTCTGGCCACCCAAATGCAGGAAATGAGTTGGAAAAAAAAAAAACCCAGTTTATTCTTAGCCTTCTATTTTTAAGAACTTCAACAGAATCCCTGACTCAAATCTGAAAGACAAAGGAAATTTGTTTTGTTTTGTTTTGTTTTTGAGAGGGAATCTCACTCTGTTGCCCAGGATAGAGTACAGTGGTGCAGTCTCGGCTCACTGCAACCTTCTCCTCCTGAGTTCAAGCAAATCTCCTGCCTCAGCCTCTGAATAGCTGGGACGACAGGTGCACACCACCACGCCCAGCTAATATTTGTATTTTTAGAAGAGATGGGGTTTTACCATGTTAGCCAGACTGGTCTCGAACTCCTGACCTCAAGTGATCTGCCTGCCTCGGCCTCTCAAAGTGTTGGGATTATAGGCATGAGCCACCATTCCTGGCCTGTTTTAAAAATTTGTTTCTAAAACTTAATTTAAATTTATAATGTTTTGAAACTTGAAACAACGCACTACAAACCTCAAGATTTCATATAGCTAGACCAAGCTAATGTAGAAAGTAGAGAATGACAAAGAGCTGTTGTGTTCTGGGACCTGCCAAAGTTGGCAGGGTGGGAGATGGAGAGGCCAGCTTTACGCTGGGAGAGAAGGCAAGGGCATCTTTACAAGACCAGGTTGAGGACACCACCTCAAAGAAAGTCTAGAGTGGCGCTTTGCAACGTCTGTTCCCTGGAATGAGCTCTACTGTTCTCTCTCTCTCTCTCTCTCTCTCTCTCTCTCACACACACACACACACACACACACACACACACACACACACACACAGCTTCATCTGTTTGTTGTTTCTGTTTTTCTAAGGAGAGGCATTATAGCATACTGGTTAAGATCACTTGCCTGAGCTTAAATCCCTTCTCCAACTTATTGTATCTGACAGGCTGCATGATCTTTGGCAACTTATACCACTTCTCCAACCAGCGGTTTCCTCATCTGTGAAATCTGGGTAACAGCAGTGCCTGCTTTACAGGGTGATGTGAGAGTTAAATGTAATGATGAATGTAGGGCATTTAGTATAGTGCTGGGCATCCTGGAAATGCTCAAGAGTCAGCTACTATACTAAAACAGTAGTATTGCATAAATAATAATGGCATTATAATTCAGTAGGTTTTCAAAACTTACTTGATCAAAAGTCTTTCATTGATTATAAAAGTCACAAAAAAAGGCTGAAGATTGCTTTTCTAGAATGGAAAAATTAGATACTCCCAATTCTTCTTATCTTGGAACACTTGAACCACAAAGAAAGCAGGTGCTAATCTCAGTTCTGCTAAGAGGAGGATGAGCTGAAACACTGCCCAGCTTTTCCCATGCCTAAAGGGCCCTGTGCCTGCCTGTACACCCTGCCTCCCACCCCAGCAATGTCCCACTTAACCTAAGAGAGTCACACACTCCTCTCAGATGTCAAAGCTGAGCCATTGCCCAAAAGGGAGGAAAAAAGAAAGTAAAACTGGGTACTTATGAACTGGATATCACAATAATCCTTAGAAATATCTAAAATTATCTTTCAAAACAAGTCCTTTTGATCAATAACTCCCTAAAAACTGAGCCCAGTGACTTGCTTACACAACATCCTTAAGCAGTCTCAGGAAGCTGTAACTCAATGCAGAGATCTCATGTGCTATGACTAGAATTATTGATTAACCCATACTCATTTAGCTCTTAAGTAAATTAAAAGACCACTGGTCTTCACTGAAAGTGTCTATTTACGTCCGGAATGTTTCAATGGAACTGTGGATTACTCAAGAAGTATTAAATGATGCATGTGTATGCGTGCGTGCGCTTGTGCACAACAGGGTAAATGAGCCCCAAGACCCCCCTCAACGGCTTCGGTGCATTTACAGCCAGCTCGTCACATCCTGACAGGCAGATTCTGAAACAGGAGCATCATCAAAGGGCAAAGAGCACTGGCCTCCAATATTTAAATAGGTTCCCCAAAGCTCTCCACTGCAGTGTCATAAAGCGGAAGCTTCTAGACTCTGAACTTTATTTTCCATCTCCTGCCCTCAGTCAGGGAGATAAAGAATGAAACTAAGCAAGCTTAAGGGGTGATTCTGTCCACAGCCAGGGGCAGAGTAAAGACAAGCAGGCAAACAGCAAGAAACAACACTGAGGTGGGAGCAAGGATGCTTTTAAGGGTCTTTATTTGCTTTTTGATGGCTAGGAGTTCCCAGAGTACTGGGCACACCTGCAGTCAAATGTAAGCATCAAGTACTCCAAAGTCAAACAGATGATTTGGAAATCGTTTCTAATAGCCTGGATAAGTGAGAGTCAATTAAACATTGATGCTAAATTATGAAGCGCCTGGCAGTCTTTCACTTTTTTAAAGTGAGTATCTTTGAGCAAGAGCCATATGGGTGCTGCAATAATGAGGTTTATAAATAGGCTTAATATTCTAACAAGCTGGCTTTGAAAAACCATAACTTGTGCTCTGTTTCTAAGTTGACAGAAAGATACCTCCCAGTTGGGCACAAGATTTCCTGGTATGGGAAGTTGAATACGCAACAACTGCATACACACAATACGAATTCCAGCTCTGCCTTCAGTGTTCTCCAGGGTTTCTGTGTAACAATGACTCACTCTTCTCCAAGTCCTAGCCTGTCTCCATTCTTTTCTCCAGAGACCACTACGACCGCCGACACATAGACCACTTTGGAAAGCTTGGTTCTCAGCCCTCAGTTCCCTCAAGGGACAGGACGTTAAAAGACAGGCTCAGATAAACACAAAATGCACAGCAAGGCTCATATAGTTAACTACAGGTTCTCACGACTACAGATCACATGTGTTTCACTCATGGGAAAGTGGACTGAGATAAAATGTCACAAATAACCATGAAATGAGTAAGGATCTGAACGATCATCTGATCCTCTGGTTTTGTTTTTCATTGGCATGCAGGGTACAAATTGAAAAGAATTGGATATCTCTAGAAACTTCTAATGGGTCTCTTACATCATTTGTATGAATTAATCTACATGCTACTGAGAATGGAAGGTCTTTGTACATTTCTTCTCATTCCTACCAGTGATTTCATTTCCATGATGCACGTATTAAAAACTAACTTTGCAAAGCTATCCATTGCTTTCTGGCCTTTCCCACATTTTGAACAAGTAAATGCTAATGAGAAAAATATATATATAAACTGGTGGTCTCTTGGCACCTTCCACAAGAATATTTAGGGGTGGGAAAGGAGATAACAGAGTAAGAGAATCTCCCGTCTTACTAGCTCGAATATTTAACTGATGAGCTACGAAATGAAATTCCATGTGCACAATGAGTTTATTTTCCTGCTTGGCCAAAGGTCCAAAGCAAGACCAAAAGAAAAAAAAGAAAAAGATTATAAAATAAAAACAAAACCTCATTTTTACCTTGAACAGCCCAATCATTAGGAAAGAAAAACAACTAACAAAAACAAAAATTCTAGGGAATTTATTAGCTAGGTTTTCTAGTAGAGAAAATTGTTCTACAGACTCATACTGTCATTGAATTCTCTTAGAAAATGAAGATCATATTCAGAGATAGCCAGCCCCCAAAGATAGAGAACTCCAGTATGTTTAGCCAAAAGTGATGAGATCAAATTCACATGAAGGCTTTGACAGTGTGGTTTGCAGCTGGGGATGGTGACTCCAAAGAATGGGAGAAGGCAAATCTGAAGCAGAGATGTTAATAAGACAGTCAATTTTTTACTCTTTCCTAGGAGCAAGTGCATTTCTATCTAGCACTGGCCAGGCAGTGGAAAGTAGAGAAACCTAGGAGAAGGTAACTCCAAACTAAACAACCCCAGAGGAAGCCCCACCTGGGGCTACACCAACTCACATGGCAGATCCAGGTTGCCCCAGGGCTCCTGTCCTCCCAAAGCCAGCCCCTCTCTTCACTGTTCTCCCTCCACATCCCCTCGGCTGCCTGCAGACAGCTGGCCAGACACAGAAATCAAATCTCCTGTTCATGCCTGCTTCTCTTATGAGCCTGGGTTAAAAATTCCAGCACTTGGACTACTATTTGAGAAGCCCCAAATGGGACCCCTCCCCAAAGAAAGCTGAACTCTTCCTTTGGAAGGCAAGATGTTTTTTAGTAAACCAAACACAATTTCCTTTCCTTCTAGCTAAAAGTCTATTGCTTAAAGCCGGCAATGAGCTAATCAGTGGCACCAATGAAAAAACAGGGAAAGGTTTTTAGAGAAAGAAAATAGAAAGCAAATGTCATGCTTGTGGAAGCCCAAGTAGTACGTTTTTTGCATCACTGATTTAGTCCTCTATTCACGTATTTACAACCACTTGCTGTGTTATAAGTACTGCAAAACTGTGTGGGTGGGAATGGAAGCGATTTTTGCGACCTTCTTCCTGGGAGCCCGTCTCCTACTTAAATAAACATCAATGAGAACAGCTAAAAGCAAAAATATCTCTTAATATCTGTGACAGCACTGCCAAAGTAGAGATAAATCCAAAGGATTAAGACAAAATCTCACTCTTCACAGATCTATCCCTGTAATTAGGGGAGGAGTAGGGTTTTTTTCTAATTGAATTATCCACAGAGCTGTTTCAATCCTCCACTTTGTTTTTCCCCTTGTAGATTTAGCCAGAACAAAAACTGTAATCTTCTGCTGAGTTTCACTTCAATGTCAGTCTAATTTTTCTAAGCCTTGCCTACCCACTCCTGCAGTGTTCCTTCCCTCTCCCCACTCTGTGCCCTTCCTCCCAACTCTTATCAAAACCAACTCCTGGCAGAAAGCAGCTGCTGGTCATTTACAATTCCAGGTGAATTTGAGTCAGTGCCATGACTCCTTGGGAGCATGAGTCCTTCCTATTTCCTCTAAAATCCTATCTTGTAGTAGCATCATCTGTGTAAGCCTCCCTGAACACACGCTCTGTAAATCTCAACAATTTAAATATGGCAAAATGAGCCCATTGTCCAAAATACAGGGGAAAAAAAATGTCAACTAGCAGATGCATTTTTTGGGACCATTTTGAGCTCTTCTGTCAACTGAAATCAGATGAGCATTGGAAGCAAATTTTCCTGAGCTATAGTAGTTACCTTCACTGAAACTGCCAAATCTCCCAGAAATTGGTGCTTTGAATGATTCTTTCATTTTTTTACCAATGACTAATTTCAGTCAGTGATTTTGTAGTCAGAATGGCAGTTCTGAAACAACACTTATGAGGCTTGATTTATGATAATTAATCATTCTATTTCACTAATGAGCTAGGCAAGACCTTATTTATAAAAGTGTTTATAATTCCTCACAGCAGACAGAGTTTCCAGTGACACCCACATGGAATGGTATACTAAATGCAATAAACTTTTGTGGGTCATCCTTAGAAAAAAGTCAGAGAGACAGACAAAAATAAGTGTCGAGATATTAGTCTGAATTTGAACTACTCCTAAAACATCTGGAAGGAGCTTTCAAAGATTAATCTTTCACTACCATGTTTATGTATGTATCTAGATGTATCTCTAGACTACAGGAAAAGTCTTGGTTATTTAAGCATTTTCTTTGTTTGGAATCTGGATAAACAACAGTTTAATGGTCTTTGGATATCCAATTGTGACTTTCAGACAAAATGCTCCATGCACTCTCATACTGATTGTCTAAATTATTGCTCTTCTGGTGGCCTTAAGGGAAAGGAAAGCTGTATTTTGGCAGAACATTGAATACTGGGTCCTTGCAATGGGTCCTTGGATTTGGGTAGAAAAATAGATGGAAGGCCTTAAAGAGAAGAGAAAGGGCATGAATGGGCAGAGGTAGGGTAGTGAGGGAGCACTGTGGCCAGAACTGTGGACTGTTCCAGGAGACAAGGCCCAGCCATATCCATGGAGGCACCTCTGGAGCAGGCACAGGGAGGCCAAGCCCCCTTAATGGAACCTAAACTGCAGAAAGGCCTCTTGCCAGACCCAGAGAGCCTCCACGCAGCCAAGCTTCACTTGGCCCTTCTGCAGTGGGCTAGGCTCCAGGCTTCAGGTTTCAACCCCATGGCAGTGCCCTCTACCTCCCAGAAGGTCCATGATGAGGGCTCATCCCATTTGGCTCCCAGGGTCATGGCCTCTTTCTGCCCTTGGAATACTGGGAATGACCATACTGGTTTCTGTCTCTGTTCCAAACCTATGTTGTGATGGGCATGATACTAAGTAGTCAATATAAGTTTCAAGTAAAGTTATGATTACTAGCTGGCCTAAGTAAATGCCAATATTTTGAAAAAGTAAATGCCAATAAGAAAATATACATAAATTTTTGGTCTTCTGAAACCTTCCTTCAGACTATTTAGGGGTCACACTAAACTGTATTCTCTACTTATAAAATTTATAGATATATTAATTTGGCATCATTCAGATATACACAGAATTTTTCTGCTTACTTTGCTGGGCTATAGATTATATCTCCAGACCTTCTGTTTAATCTCCAGACTTATCCAACTGCTCTTGCCTTCCCCATATCTCCCCTCGTAGTCAGTATGTCCCACACTGAACTCATCCCATACTAAACTCTCTACCCCCATTCATTCTGTTCCCACCCACAACAAGACCTGCAAACGTGTTCCTCCCTCAGTGATCCTAATCTAAGAAAATGGAACCTGGGGATTCAAGCTAAAAACCTGAGAGATGATCTTGATTCCACTTTCTTCCTTATCCCCCATATCCAAGTCCTGTTGGGTCTACCTCCTAAAAAGTTCTCACGTCCATGCCTACTGATAACGGCTTCCCCTTGCTGACGCCCCCTGGTGGATGAAGTCGGACCTGGCTCCTCTCCAACTGTGTCTAGAGCCTTCCCCTCCTTCCAGTCTGTGCTGCAGCTTCTTGGCCTTCTTTCATTTTCTGAGGGGCCATGCTCCTTCTTGTCTTTAGATCTTTGCAGGTATAAACATCCCGGGCCTTAAATGCCTAGAATACGTTTCCCTAACTCTACTTAACTACTACTTACATAATCTTCATGTCTGAGCATCAGTCTTTTCTTCAGAGAAACCTTCTCTGAATCCTGGACCAGGTTTGGGTCCTCTCTTCTATATTTTCACAGCTCCCTGTGCTGGACTTCTTGCAGCACTTGTCACAGTAGGTAGTAATTTATGGAAATATTGTTTAATATATTCCTCTACTGAACATCTCCCGAGGGAGGGAGCCTTTATCTTGTTTTCCACTCATTCCCTGGTGCTTAGCACAGCACCAGGAACACAGTAAGTGCCTGAGAAATATTTGGTAAGTGAACGAATGACTGAATTTTCTGCATATGGATGTGTATCCTTCAACTATGTAAATAAAACTCATTACCTAAAATTATCAATTTTTATATCTTCTGGATGGAATTATTCTCTAAGTTTTTTCATAATCTCACAAGCTAGGAACATCTAGCTTTGTCTTACGGTCATTTAGACTCATTTATTTTGTTTAATAACAGCTGTCAAGAGGACTCTGTATAAAGAGTACAATAAAAGCCTGAAGAATACCAACACTCTACATGAATTCAGTATACTTCCTCCAGAAATAGAGAGTTGCATTTGTTGTAGAATTCATTTTTATTGCTAGTGAGAAACCTAGGATGGTCATTCTCAAAGCTGTCACAGTCTATTTTAATGTGGCTTATATTTGTTAAGTTGGTGCAAAAGTAATTGCGGTTTTTGCCATTAAAACTAATAGCAAAAACTGCAATTACTTTTGCATTAACCTAATAACAATCATGTCTTTAGTTGTTTCTCAAAAAGCCAGGAGATAGGTCCTATAAACACTTTCCTTCCATGTGGGGAAATGGAAACCAAGGAAAGTAGTCTTCCATGAGCCAAAGAAAATTAAAGATTGAAAACTAGAGATGGTAATGTGCAAACCTCTCTGCTGAGGGCTGCTTCCCAACTGACAGAGGCATGCTGTAAAGCTCAGTCAAAATATTAAGCACTCCGCTGCTAAATATTGAGTTGTAATTAACTAATACACTAGCATAACCAAATTACAATAATCAAGTGATGATGTACTAGTAAACTGTATGAGTAGTCAAGTAAAGAAAATTTCACTGTAAATGTGAGAATCTACTTACCCCTTTTGATATTCACATTTTTTCACTTTTAGTATACATTAAGAATGTATTTCAGAGAGATTTAACTTGATCTTTATTAAGAAGAGAAAGACTCAAAAACAGTCCTTCAAACACAAATGTCTCCCTTCTCTGAATCCTAGCATGTAGCATCCCTATCACTAAGTCAGCAATTAACTACTGCCCTCCCTTTTGTTGTTGATTTTTAACCTTTTCACATGTATGAGAACTATCTTGTTTCCCTCAATATAGTCTAAGTTTCCTGATGGTAAGGATTTTCTTCTGATATTTTCAGATCCCTTCTGAAGCTCCTAGCACCTAGTACATAATGGAAACCCAATAAAAATATGCTGAACAATCTGTCAATTCCAATTGAATGGGAGAGTAAAAGGACCAATTAATACACTAAATATGTAATCTGGAGGAAACAAACAATGATTTTTTAAAGTATTCTTCTGGAATTGCTTTTCTGGTAAGATTCAGGCAATGCCTTCTTCCCTGGGTCATCTCCTTGCAAGAATTTAACTAAGAACCAAGATTCTCAGACCCACCGCTCCAGGCCAAAGGTCTCTCCATGGCTCCATATTGCCATCACCAATAGCTACTTGAACATTCCAGAGGCTACCAGTTTAACATATCTACACCCAAGTTCATCATTCTGCTTTATCGAAGCCGGCTCTAATCTCCATAGTCCCTAACGAGGCAAATAACACCAAATTCACCGAGACGTCTAAGCTGAAAGAACTCGCAAGACAACTGCTCTTCTTTCTCTGCTCTAAATCTATGTTCCGTCAATTCTCATTTCAAACATGCCCCCTGTTCTTTCATCTTCAGCAGCACTACCCCAAATCAGGCATCTTCCCCAACTGGTCTCCAGGCCTCGAGTCTCATCTCCAATCTGTCCTCCACCCTTTTCCCAGAATTACAATCCTAAAATTCAAATCTAATTTTGTTACTCTCCAGCTTAACATCTTTTAACAATTTCTTATAACTGAAAGGATAAAACACAAACTTCTAAAAATAATATGTATCATAAAAATATATATATATTTCTCTAGAAGATATGAAAGAACACCTAGAACACAGCACTTCTTTGTTGTATAGTAAAATGTGTTCAATTACTCACCTCCTCAAACTATGAGCATATATATTTTGTGTAAAACAAAAAGTAAAATTTTAAATGTCATGTATTACTACCCGGCCCCTGCCTTCCTTTCCAGCATCACCTCTCATGACTAAATTTCTATCTGTCCCTCAATATTGCACTAGATGAGCTGCAAGAGGATACCACACATTAACCTTTAAGGAAAGTAAGGCTCTTAGGCATTGATTCGTAGGAGAAGGTAATCCTGTTACCCGGACCAATTCAGGGGCCAACTACTTCTGAGGGGACAGGGCAGATGTCTCTCCAATAGCTCCATGTTGCATGACAGCAAATACACCCAACCATATTCTCTCCTTGGGGAATTCTCAATGAGTGATGAACATAGAGAAGATTCATTAGAACTCAAGCCATGTCTCAATTAAGTGCAAGCAACTTTGCCAGTAGTCCATAAGAACAGCTCAGAAATCTCAACTGGTTGATTATGGGCTGCCTGGAAGACTCCTTGTTTTTCTCTCACCTTTGTAAAAGGTTTCTTTGCATTTTTGCAAAAGGCTGACATTAATGAAAAGAGTCTAAGCAAGTTTATTCCTTATGACTCTGATGAGTCTGCTAGAATGAATACACAATTCACTGTAGTCTGTAACACCTTCTCTGGCCCTCCCAGGTAGAGGTAGTTTCCCCCGCGTCCCCCTAGAACTATATTCATCACCTCCAGGTACTCATGTCAGTCTCTGCCACTAGCCTTCAAATTGCTGAAAGTCAGGTAAGTATCTTACCTACTTTTGCAAACCCAGGGCTTAGCAAACTGACTGGCACCTAATGGACACTCAGTAAATGTTAATTGAGTAATCCCATGTTGCCAGAACACTAATTATATCATTTAAAAATTCAGTTAAATAGAAAGAAAACACAGAGAGGGCTTAAATAAGAAATTTAAAACCAAAGGCCCAGGCTTTTTTGCCTATGGCTGTTCTCATCTTTGCTGTGTAGGTTGGAAGAGTCACTTAACTTCTCTGTACATCAATAGGGTATTAGTTAAGACTGTTTCAGAGAAACTGAATTCAAAACATCCTAAGCAAAAACAGAGTCTAACTGGCTCATGTAGCTGGGATAGCTGACAGAACTGGAGACACATCTACAGGAACTGGGACCTCCAGGAGCTGACCCAGGGATTTCCACTCATCTTTTCTGCTTCCTTTTAAGCACTGGCCTCACTGCCTCCTATCATAAAAAGGTCTTCTCTGTGAGGTGGGAAATGGATCCAATGGCAGCCCCATGAAAGTCCAGAAGAAAACAAAAGCCTCCCTTTCCCACAGTCAATACAGAAACGTCAATGAGAGACTCTAATGCTTCTGTTTGGGATCCATACCCTACTAGAGACTAACTTTTACTGCCTGGAAGGTAAATTCTGATTGGCCAGTTGTACTATGCTGGGGTGAGGAGTAGAGTCTGTTAGCATAGTAAGGTGGATAGGAAGCTTGCTGCATAGACAAAAACAATAGTTGTGCAGTCTATTAACTTAATAGCCATTCTCTTGCCTTTATATTAATAATATTACTTTAGGTAATGCAAAAAAGCATCATCATCTTCATGGAGTGTTATATAAGCATAAAATTTATTATGCCGACTACCTCATAGTTGGGCAAAATAAATATATGAGATTAGATAATTATAATTGTGACAATAAATGCCAAGGAATAAGTAAAACCTGCTCTCTTGCTCTCAGTTTTTCAAAAATGCAGCATAGAAACACCTTTCTGTCATCATCTAGCAGGCTGGCAATAGAAAAACTTTTGGTCGGGACCCAAAGTACAGTCTGGACCCAATTGCTCAAACCCAAGGAGCCCTATGGGGCTTCATCAGGGGTCTATAGAACACCCACAGCCCTATTTCCCTGACTGGAAGATTCTGTAACAAAAAAAGCAATTGAGAGGGACTCAAAAACTCTACCCAGTCCTCCAGTGAAAAGAGGTATGACAACAGCTCATTGGGACGAACTGAGGTTTATGGAAAAGGAAAAATGAGGCACCTCTCCAAAGAGTAAGAGGACAGCATCCCTCTGACAGTTTCAATTAAGAAAGCTCAGGTGTGCGGTATTTGTTCTCTTCTCACTTAGAGAAATGGGAGCATGTGCATAAGATCATCAGGGCCGCAGAGCAAGGCTGAGGACCAGCACCCTCCCTGGAATCACAGCCAGCCTCTGAGCATTAGTGTGCAGCACCTCGCTCAAGGGGCATGGGCGCCATCATCATAACAGACACCTGGGCTTGCAGGTGTCTATAATCCCAGCTAAGATAGTGTTCAAAACTCGCATTTCCAATATTTGATGCACTGTTAGTATGTTAATGATGCTACAATGCTAAGTTAAGAGTTCTTCCTAATTCTTTCTTAGAGAAATATGTAAAACAGCTCTATGTTTCAAATATGTATTACTGTATACTGGGTGGAAGTGTAGACACTGGGGATAAAAAGCAAACCAAAAGCAAGTGACCAAAGCGAACCAACAACCCTGTCTTCATGGGGCTTATATTCTAGCTGGGGGAGACAGACAATAAACCTAAAAATAAATAAACTATACAGCATTCGGACGGTGGGAAGTGCTAGAGAAAAACAAAGCATGGCAGGGTATGGGTATGGGTTGGAATGTATAGGGGACACTCCCCTGCAGTATCCTCAGCTGTTGATTCTTTGCAGGTGATAACCACAAAAATCCTCTTGCTCTGGTAAAGACCACCCTTCACCAGTGTGAAAGAAGGGCTATAAAGAGGGGAAAGAGAAAGCCCACACAATCACAGCAGTGGGATTCAGCCCTGGGCCACAACTCTGCCACACATCTGGCCCAGTTCCCACCTCAGTTTAGATTTCTATGCCCCAACCTGGGCAATGATGTTAATAAAACCTGCATCCCAGCTAGCTCATGGCACATTGCATTGACAGGTCTCATGGCCATAAGCTGTCCTAAATATATATTTATCTTCATTTTGAATATTTAAAAGCTCACATTTGGGTTTTTATGCTTCATCACCTATTGCTTGAGCATCTACTATGTGCTAAATGCTGTTCTAGGTATTGCAGTGAGTAAGTATCTGTCCTCATGGAACTTACATTCTAATGGAGGAGATGAAAAATTCAACAATAAATTAAATACTGGAAATACAAACAAGAAGGAGATGAGATACCATTGAATAATCCAGGCATGAGATGATGAGCACATCCTGAACTTGTCTCTCAGACAAGTTGAACTGAATTCCTCACCATCTGTGGTCACCTACAGAGTCCTTTCTATAAAGGTGTCATGGTAATAAATTGATATGAAAATCCAATTATGGTTTGAGCCTTTCTAAAATGTTGAAAGAGCAGCTTCCTTTCTCTTACTGACAATCTGTTGTGTGGACAAATATGCACACACCCTTCCTTCTCCTAAGGGTTTCTATTTTGTGGACTGCAAAAGTGTTATTCCAACTTGTGGACTGCAAAAATGTTATTCCAAGTTGTATAAAAGAGTGTGTGCTTTGGTTTCCAGAGTCTTTAGCTATTTATTCTAGCACTGCTGTTAACATTTAAAAAAAAGAAGAAGAAGAAGTGGTAAGCATCATATACTGGTAAAAATATGTATAATAATAACAACTAATAGCATATTCTTTTCAAATTAGAAAATGAAGCTAAAGATCTTACGTGATTGCTGTTGGGCAGCATGTTTGCTGGGAAGGATAGGTAGAGGGATCCAAAAACACACATTTGGGGAAGAACCACCCCACACTTTCCATGTTCAAGAGCACTAGGTTCTGAGTAGATACAAGAGACTAGAAAATGAAAATGTGGCTACATTGCACTGCAACACCTTGGGGAGAGAAGCCTAGCAGATATGAAACTGAGAAAGCTACAAGACAGAGTGTTGTAAGTGCTAATGCTTTTCCGCACAAGTTCCCGCCTCAGCATTGCTGATTTGACCAAACACTTGTCTCTAGCCCAAATGTCTCCATGGAGTCGATTTAAACTGAAAAGCAGCCCAAGAGAAGTTGTTCCTGGGTGTGTGGATATGAATCCCTCTAGTAAGCATGGCGAGGAAACCAGCTCGACAACACTTTCACATTATATACTTCGGGCCCAGACTTTGTGGACACAACAAACTTTCTGTGTGCAGCGCAATACAATCGGACGTAATGTTCACTGCATATAACATGAGATTACTATAAACACCACTCCGAGAGCTGCTGCGTTGCAGGCATCTAAACTGTCAGGAAAGCCTGCCAGCTAGAGACAAGGTTTCCAAATAAGTTTACAGCCTCCACTAGCGGTGGCTAGACAAGTCAAAAATCCAATTATTTGGCATGGTTTCCCATTGAAATCAATGGCAATGAAGCTCACTTGGACTATATATGGAATGGCTTTTATAAATTGCACCTGTCAATAAGGACCTCTTAAAGAAACACATACTACCTTAATGCTTCTCCTTAGAAACTTTGAATATCAAGCTGACTTAGATCAACACATTTTTTATTTGTCTTTTGTTTGTGTGTGTGCTTTCAAAAACAATAACAGCAGCAAAGCAAACAAACTGGCAGGAAGCTGGTTTTCCCATCAGTGCCCTTGTTAGAAACAGAATGTCTAGAGAATATGCTTGGAGAAAAACCATATTTTTAAACCACACTAGATATCTGATGCCAAATGTCTGATGAAAGTAGTATCTGGTAATCATGGAAGGTGTCTTTGGGACTTGCCTAGCGACTGAGGAGCAAACTGTGAATGTACGTACAGCTATCCCTCAAGCTTCTGACTGGAGTGACCAGCAATACATTGATGATGAAATATTTTTTCAGGAAATACCACGTATTTTCAGGTCACCTCTCCTCAGTACCCAAAAACAGACAGAACCCAATGAGGTGAATGAAATTCAGAGATCTCCATCCATCAGGGCAACTAGAATTCTGGCCACTCTATTTCACTGTTCGAATATTGCAAGAAACCTCCAATATCGTTTCTGCCCCCCACTTTCTCCACAAGAACTTTTCCTTCTAGTAAGCATTTCTCCACCAAAAAGAACCCTTGGAAATATCAGAAGTTCGACTGGGCTAAGGAGAGGGAAAAGAGAAATGTAGCAGCCAGAATGCATGTTGAATTTTAACTGTTGGTAAGTTTTTGGACCACCTGCCCTAGTGTTTGCAAGCAGTTTGCAGAGAAAAACTCTTCTTTCAATTTAAAGTCCCTGTCTGGGTCCCAAACTTTTCTCCCTGGGCAAAAACGATCAGAAACACCTCACTGAGTATTGGGCCACCATAACTGACTCATCAAAGGACATCTCTCCTTAACCCCCCAAAAAGCATGACTTGGAACAGTAAGCCATTCTAAGACAGAAAGACAACCCTCTCTGTGTTGGAAGAAAAGTAGCAGTGACTGTAATTAACAGAGCAGCAGTTGTGGAACTTCTAGGGTTGTATTTAAAGGGCCATGCAGGAACGGGGTGAACAGTCGTGACTGCGGATGTGTAGTAAAATAAGGATGGGAGCGGGAAATGGGGCAGGAGAAGTAAATAGGTGGACTTACAGCCCGCGGAGCCGAAGCCAGATTTTCTCGATCTGTTCCGGTTGCAGGTATTTCAGAGAGTTGCTCTCAAATTCTTCAATCTCCTTGGTTGGGGACTCCATAGCTGCAGGTAGGTGACCACTGGCGGTGAAGCTGAGAGAGTTTGGGCTATCCCCTTCCCGTCTCCTCGCCCAGCCCGCGATGCCCAGCCGGGCGCGGCGCGCGTTTGCCTGGCACTTTATCGGCGCGCTCCCCCTTCTGTGCCCCCAGACTCAGACTTAGAGCGGACTCCGATCGCGGGAAACCACGGCCCCAGGTGCGCCCCGGAGGCAGCTGCGGGAACCAGCCATGGTCCCGGGCTAATGCCCAAGGATAGGCATAGAGATATGGATTGGGATTGGGATTGGGATAGGGATAGGGATAGGGCTTCTGCTCTAAGAGAAAGCACCTCAGGTCTATTCGTATTCTCCCCCTACCCCCAAACAAAGCCACAGAAGCGATCAGCGCGCGCTGCTAAACGGTTTGGAGGAGAAAAGGAGGACTGGGTGGCGAGGAGAGAAAGTGAGGAGGAGAAGGAGGAAGAGGAAGAGGAAGAAAGTGAAGAAAGGGAGAGAAAAGCGGCGACTGAGCCAAGCAGGAGCCTGCGCGGGCGGTGGGGCCTGACCCGGAGGCCGAGCACCCGGCTCCGCCCAGCGCCCAGCGCCCCGCTCACTCCCTGGCCGCGCTGCCTTCGCGCCCCTCTGTTTTCTCTCACTTACCAGCAGCTCTGCTGACAAACGAGAAAACTGACAAGTGAGAAAAGTCGTCTGTCAGCGCCCGGGCTGGCGTCTGGGCTGTCACCGCGGGCGCGGAGGGAGGGGCACGCGGGCACCGCCGTCTGCCGGGCACACGCGCGGCTCCGACCCCGGCCGGGCACACCCGCCCCCGCAGGGCAGCCGCGGCCACTACCGACCGGCGGAGCTGCGTGGGCTCCCGGAACCCGCACCTCAACAAGAGCTGGGCTCCGCGCGCAAGTAGGAGGGAAGGGAAATCCGTATCCTCCCGGGGCACGCAGCAGCCGCGAGGCTCCGTGGAGGTTCTGCCTGGAGGTCCCCCACAGCCTCACTCTCGGACCCGCCACAGAACCGGGTCCATTTTGAAATATTAAAGCGACTGATGGGGACGAAGGGAACCACACACTCGGAAAGTCTTGATGTTTTCTTGCTAAAGGGGCTTGCTCTCGCTCTCTCGCTCTCTCTGTCTCTCTCCCTCCCTCCCTCCATCTCTCTCCCCGCAACCCCATCTCGTGCGGAAGAAATATACCAACAGTGAGGAGGTAAGTTTCTTCAGTTCAATGCCACACGCTACTCAAGAGGGTCCCTCCTGGGGGCTGGCTGGGCGGCTGTGGATGGTGACAAAGTTTCAGCTCCACAAAGCTGCAACTCACTGTCAGGGTTCCCCTAGGTCATGCACAATGTCAGTAAAGTAGAATGCTCTGGAAGAACGGGACCAGGTATGAAGTTGGGAGTCAGGGAGGGAGGACAGAGGAAGAGAGGAACCAAGGACTGGGGGAATCCATGCCCAAGATGATTGCAAGCGACATCACAGAAGGGTCCGTCAAACTTCCTTCTAGGTGAGGCCACTACCAGGCGCTATTTCAAACCTGGTTCTCAGGGTTCCTGAGATTCAGGGTGGGGCATGCCCTATACAGTATTTTTCCTCAGTGACAGGTAGTACTTCTTTCCATTACACTCTCAGAATTAATTTTCTATCCATTAAATGATCAGAAGTGAGGACTAGTTTTTCTTCACTGCTCAAGTTCCATTCACCTGACCTTAACAAGGGAAAAAAATAGTCTCTAAATCATAAATGCTCAGCCACTTCGTAACTGGTATTCGTTTTCCAGAAATTAGAGGTGAGAGTGATGAGGATGCTTGGCTGGCCCCATGCATTCTAGCAGAGAAGGCAGTACCTCAAGGTAAGACAAAAGACTTGTTTGATGAAAAACGACTTACCCACTCACCTACCAGGTAAATCTGAAGTCGCCCCACTAAAGTCAGCCCTTTAAGGTTTATGGAGGCACATATATTTTCACTGAGTTAAGGTATTATTACTAGGCAATGGTAACATTAAGCAATATTTTAACATGGAGTTCATCTATCTGAATAAAATCAATTACCCTTCCAGTGTCACCCAGCAGAGAAACAGTGCCCTGGGGAGTAGAATGCCACAAGAGGAAATTTTTATAGTGACTTGTTTTGAGAATGGGAGACAGCATCATGGTCCCCAAATGGGATATTTCCATTAGTGTGTGCACGTTGGGCAGCCTGCTGGCAGAATGTGGAAGTATAATAATGATAATAACAGCAAACAAGTATCGGAAACTTTCCATAGCCCAAGCATTGTTCTAAGTGTTCTACTCTCATGTAATACTCAAGACTACCCTATGAGGTAGATACTATTATTATCATCCCCATTTTACAGTAAGAAAACTGAAGTGCCAGGAGGCTTCCTAGACCAACTAGAGAGAACTGAACTAGAAAAGACCAGTTTGAGTTATGGCTGGTTACCTTATCCTATACAAATTCATCCCTCTCACAGAGTCCCATTTTCCACATCTATAAAGTGATACATTTAGGCAAAAATATTTTTATGTTCTTTTCACCATTATGATTCATTGAGGTCATCTGGAGGGCCTTGGAAAAAGAAACTGCTGAAAAGAGAGAGGAATGATGCTGAATTCACATTTTAACTATGTCATAGTTTCTCTAAGTACTGGCCTAGTATGAAAATATACAAAGGAATATTAAGGATGATACTTACCTTTCTGCTCCATACCACAGCTATGACTTTTTTCCTACTCTTAGTGGAATTTTGATTGTCAGAGTAAAGCAAATTTTGGAAGAAAAAGAAAAAAAAAATTGACTTTTGCTGCAGTTAAGCAAATCAGAGAGAAAAGACCAAAAAAAAAAATCTTTTAAAAAGTTTTTAAAACTAGATTTTGTTTCATTTTAGAAAATTTCTTACAAAATTAATGTATATTAGAAAGTCAAGAAAAATATAACTTTGCTTTATTTACAGCCATAATAATCTTTAGAGCAGGAAGAAGCCCAAAAGACAACACAGTTTGGAGGTTTTCACATTTTTGAAGCAACAGAGTATTTTATTTTAAATAATATAAGGAACTCAAATGCATAACTCAGTTTCAAAAAATAAAGATTGAGTAGCTCCAGTTGAACGGGGAAGGGAAGTAGTTAGTTCTCAGGTACAGAGTCAACCTCTGCCTCCTCTTTACCCCAGCCCTTAGTGCCCAGTGCTCCCACTTTGCAGATGAGAAAACTGAGGCCAAAGTACCACAAAACAACTAAGGATTCCTTGCTCCTAAACCACATTAGAAAACAACTTTGTCTTCTCTCTGCCAACAAAATATTACAATTTTTAGATGCACCATGTTACTATGTCACTCAGATTGTGTTCTCTCTTCATCTATCACAGCCAAAGTATCTTTGATAGTTGCAGCAACACCACAAGCCACAATTTCTACTGGCATTCTGCTCAGAGGCAAGCAAAAAGAAACAGATGCAAACAGGCCTGGAAACAAAAGGTCTGAGAAAACCCAAAGCCACTCACAACTTTGCTTTACAGGTTAATTTCCTTTGTTTCTTCCTAACCCATATTTTTCAGTAAGACTGTTTAGGAAACAATACATGGTCTAACATCACTAAATGCATATAGACATGCATACATACATACATATATATATGCACAGGCACATATACATGCATATATGCATGCATACACACATATAACTAACAATTTAAAGTACTCCTCGAAATACACACAGAGTAAGTCTATGGACAAGCCAACCTCTGCACTGTCAGAATTAAGTATCATAAAAGATTAGGAAGAAGGTGAACTACCTGTCCCAGAGTTCGAGGGGAAGCTAGATGTTAATCTGACAAAGGAATACGAATCAGGCTTTGAAGGCATGAGAATGTCCCCTCTGGTCTCTTTCATTGCTAAGATTTAATGATTCAATAATAATCACAATAACTGCATCTACCACCCTACCAGTTTTTGAGAACTATCTTGTGCCAAGCACCATGGCAGGCACATCACAGGTTGGTCCATTTCATCCCCAACAAAATACTTCAGCACAGTTTAATTATGCTCATTGACAAGTAAAGACAGAAAGGGCTCCCAATGGTCAGATAACTTCTGCAAAGACATACAGCTAATATATGGCACAGCAAGTTCCAAACCCAGACCAAAAGGCAAAGCTCATGTTCTTTTGCCTTTACTATACCACGCCCCTGCAGACACACAAAAAGTCTAGTAAAGAGGTATATAATAGAGAAGGTAGGGAAAGGAGCAGGAGCATGGATGAGGGGGTCATTCATGCTGTGGGGAAATTAGGAAGGCTTCACAGTGAAGGTGATATTTGAACTGGATCTTGAAAGTAGGTGGAGTAGAAATTGTTTGCATGAAAGGTGGGTGGAGGCAGGTGATTCCAGAAAGAAGCCACTGCATGAAAAGAGGCACAGAAACATGATAAGGGGTAGGGTGTCCTGCAATCCACAAACAGTTTTGTGTGGTATGTCTGTGAATGTGACTAGGAACAGAAAGAGAAAATGCTGGAAAGATAAGCCAGATTCTCGTTGTCATGGAAGAAGCTTGGGCTCTCTCCTATAGATATCAGGGAGCCATGGGTGCATCTAAACAGTGAGAGGCATGGCCACATGTGGGGGGTACCTGCTGCCCTGAATATGCCAAGGGCATTGTGCACAAAAGTGAGCTCTCCAGGAACCTGCCATAGGAGCATGCAACAACTATGGTGCAAATGATAACCAGGGCTGCAGAAGAGAAATCCAGTGACCAACTGCAAACAAGCTCCTCAGCTTACAAACAAGGAAGAGTAGAAAAAGGAAAATAGGCAAATCAGAAAAAGCAAAGCTGTTTTTCCTTCCAGCTACAAGACGATGACTACTTGCTTTGACCTCCATGAAGCCAGCCTGTGCCCTTGATCCATTTTTCACAACTTGGCAGTGGCATCATGAAGAGAGTCTGTTGAGGGGGAAATTCTGGAGACACATTTAGGACATCAGAAGTAGCACCGCCAGGCACAGCAGCCCCTCCTCCCCGCCCACACCAGATGTGAGGCAGCCCCCATAATGTTCTGTCAACAGAGGCTGTTCTCTCTCACTGGCTTCCTTTGTGGGGAAAGGGGCCTCTTTGGCGACAGTCACCCTGCTTCTCCCTCTGACGTCTTTTCTGTTTGATTTTATAATTTGGGGCAGACTCCATCTCAGGAACCACCTTCCCTAGTAAAAAGAGGTGAAAGAAAAGGCAGAGGACTGGCTAAGCCCAGAGGTACCCTCACTCTAGGCCCCATCTGAAATGGGACTCTGAAGAGCCAGAATCTCAACTACATGACCAAGTAGTGGCCCAGAGAGGTGAGAAGACAAAGAGATAGAAGAGACAGGGCAGCTCAGGGGCAGCCTGATGTAGCCTGCATGTGACCCACAGTTTCTACGCCTCTCTCTGCCAGGATCCTTCAGTTGCTCCTGCAGAAGAAGCTCACGGAATCCTCCCGATAGAGGTGGCACAGGCAAAGGAAAGGACTTGGAGTGGTACTGCCTCACCACACCACCTAGGACAAGATCCTTCTCTTGTTTGGCCACGGTTGGGTTGGGCTCAGGGACCTCTGGATCCCTTTCCAATGCTCACATACCCTAATGTTCCATCAACAGAGGCATGGTTAGTCTGGCCTGGGCTAACCAAGCTTTTCACGGGCCCAAAAAAGCTGCAGGAAAACCTGCGTCTGGCCCCCCAGGCCAGATTTGACTATAATAGACATAACCTAGATTGCCCAACCAGAACCATGGACACCATACCCATGGATAGAGTGATTGGTCCAGGGGGTGACATGTGACTGAAACAGATCCAGTCTTTATGGGAGATTTGATGTGGCCACTAGGAGAGAGATGATCTATTTCTCTTTTCTTCGAGAAAACAAGCCATATGGCTTGAAGTTATCTTAGCCATGGGGTTATCTTTTCACCATGTAGAGAGAATATACCAGAAAAATGACATCAGGGCTGGGCGCAGTGGCTCATGCCTGTAATCCTAGCACTCTGCGAGGCCAAGGCAGCCAGATCACCTGAGGTCAGGAGTTCGAGACCAGCCTGGCCAAGATGGCAAAACCCCATCTCTATGAAAAAAATACAAAAATTAGCTGGGCATGGTGGCACACGCCTGTAATCCCAGCTGCTCTGAAGGCTGAGGCACAAGAATCGCTGGAACCTGGGAGGCAGAGGTTGCAGTGAGCATAGATCACACCACTGCACTCCAGCCTGGGCAACAGAGCGAGACTTCATCTCAAAAAGAAAAGAAAAAAAAAGAAAAAAAGATGACGTCAACACAGAAAAAGCTGAGAGAAGAACTAGAGAGACAAAGTAAAAACAATGTGAAAGGATCCATTGAGCCCTTTGATTCTGCTATGCCTGAAGCCAGAATGCCCATTGACTTTTAGGTTATATGAACCAAATAAATGTACCCCACCTATTTTTTTTTTAACTTAAACTAGTTTGAGTCAGATTTATGTTACTGACAACTAAAAGAATCCCAACTAATAATAAAATTATTCTTTACAGGAATGTTGTAAGGAGCTAAAAAAGAAAAACAAAAAACAAAAAAACCCAGGGCTGGGCACAGTGGCTCATGCCTGTAATCCCAACACTTTTGGAGGCTGAGGGAGGTGTATTGCCTGAGGTCAGGAGTTCGAGGCAAGCCTGGCTAATATGGTAGTATAACCCAATCTCTACTAAAAATACAAAAAATAGCCAGGCGTGGTGGCACATGCCTGTAGTCCCAGCTACTTGGGAGGCTGAGGCAGGAGAATCACTTGAACCTGGAAGGCAGAGGTTGCAGTGAGCTGAGATCGCACCACTGTACTCCAGCCTGGGCGACAGAGCAAGAGTCTATCTCAAAAAAACAAACAAACAAACAAACAAACAAAAAACCACATATGGCCAGTGCCTTGTACATTGGAGGTTCTCATAAAATAGTTCCTCCTCCATCTCATCCATCCAGCAGGACACAAAAGGATGGAAACTGGAACACTATAAAGGGATTTAGGGATAGGCAGAGCACTCAAGGTAAATAGAAAAAGCCTGTATTATCTTGATAAATAGATATACCAATAATTTTCTTTCAGTTACATTTTGATAATGACCTATCAAATCATTGCTGTGTTACATACATTAACCCCTCAGAACAAACCTGAAGTAAATGAAACACTTTATTTATTTGTTCATTTATTTATTTATTTATTTTTATATTATTATTATTATTATTTTGAGACAGAGTTTCGCTCTTGTTGCCCAGCCCGGAATGCAGTGATGTGATCTCAGCTCACTGCAACCTCTCCCTTCTGGGTTCAAGCAATTCTCTGCCTCAGCCTCCTGAGGGCTGGGATTACAGGTGCCCACCACCACACCCGGATAATTTTTGTATTTTTAGTAGAGACGGGGTTTCACCATCTTGGCCGGGCTGGTCTTTAACTCCTGACCTCATGATCCACCCACCTCAGCCTCCCAAAGTGCTGGGATTACAGGCGCACTTTATTGTTATTGTTACCTCCAGTTTAGAAATGAGGTGGCGAAGGTCCGAGAAGTCTGCCGGCTTCCCTCGGGCTGGTCTGCTCTCCTCCAGCTAGTGGCAGGGCAGCAAGACAGTGCAGGCCTCCTGACTTCTGGCTCCATGGCCATTCTGCCTCTCAGAACACACTGCCACCCCAGCAAAATTAACTTGGCTGTACTAATGAAATTGAAATTTTTGTTCATTTAAAACTGCTGATGCTACAAGTCAGCCAAATTCTGACCCAAATGTACGTAAATCCGCGGGTTGTTCTTCCTATCGCTGTAAAGCAAATTTGAATATGGAAAAACCTCAGAACTGAAAGGGATCTTTATCCAAGCTCCTAATTCTTCAGATAAGGAACAAGCAGCTCAATCACATGAAGTCACCACACAAGTTAGCGGCAGAGCTTGGACCAGAAGCAATGTCCCCGAACTCCCAGCCCAGTCCTCCACTGTCTCTAAACTTTCTTCTGTGGGATCAAGAATGGCCCCCACTTTCAACTGAGGACTGGTCCAATGGTTTGCTCAGTTAAGAAGAAATGCCCACTAAAAAGCATAGGGTGTTGGTAAACGCTTCTTGAAGAAAGGGGGTCTCTTGGAGAACTGGTAGAAGTAGAGAAGAAAGGCTCCAGGAAAGTAGAAAGGTCCACAGCAGCCTAGATAATAACAAAGAACCTGATGTGATGGGTGTAAGAGGGTCAAGAAAGGGACACTGGGCAATGGCTGTATATGCAGACTGAAGGGGCCTGGATTACCACATTAAAGCTTAGGCTTGGCCAGGCATGGTAGCTCACACCTATAATGCTGGCACCTTGAGAGGCCGAGGCAGGAGGATCTCATGGGGCTAGGAGTTGGAGACCAGCCTGGGCAACATGGGAAGACCCTGTCTCTATAAAAAATTTTTAAAAATTAGCCAGGTGTGGTGGTGCACACCTGTGGCCCTGGCTACTAGGGAGGCTAAGGTGGGAGGATTGCTTGAGCCCAGGGGTCAAGGCTGCAATGAACCATGATCACAGAATTGCACTCCAACCTGGGCAACAGAGCAAGACTCTCTCTCTCTCTCAAAAAAAAAAAAATGCTAAGGCTTTATACTCTTGCCAATAGGGAAACATTAAAATCCGTTGAGCAGGTGTGTAGGAGATGCAAAGTGGAAGTTTGATTTGCAAAGAAGGATTTAAAAACAGGATTTTTGAAGGTTGTTTTTGAAAGGTGAAGATTTACAGATTCTTATCTCTGTATCTGGAGGGAAATGACCTCACAAACAAATAAATGCTGGGACCTTTTAAATTCATTAATTCATTCAACAAACATTGGCTGAGTACCTACTATGTGCTGCACACTCTGTGATACTAGGTATGCAATGGTCAATTAGAATACTCCAGTTTTGCACCATGGATCTTCAATCTAATTGGGAAAACAGATACTAAACAGATTATAAGACAACAGATACATCATTGTAAAGGTAAACGGTGCTGAAAAGAAAAACAGGGTGCAGTGCAGAGAACAAAAGGGATAGGATTTATTTACAAATAGAGTGGCATTTCAGCTATATTGCTGTGTTACAAACTATCATCAAAATTTAGTGGCTTTTTAAAACAACCAATTTTTCTCTCTCATGATCCTGTGGGTTGGCCAGGTAGTTCTTCTGTTGGTCTTGTTTGGGGTCTGCCATGCAGCTGTAGCCAGATGGCAACCCGGGCTAGAATATCCAATATGGTTTCACTCACATGTCTGGTGCTTTGGCAGTGACAGCTGGAAGGCTGGGACCTCTCTCTTTCTCCACATGGTTTCTCCTCATGGTCTCACCATGTAGCTAGATTAGGCTCCCGTACATGGCAGCTACATTGCAAGTGCAAGTGTGCCAAGAGTGGGGAGGCAGAAACAGCCAGTCCTCTTATGGGCTAGGCCTAGGACTGGCACGACGTCACTTCTGCTGCACTGGGTTGGTTAAAGCAATCACAGGGCTAGCCCTGATTCAACAGAAGAAATAAACCCCACCTCTTGATGCAGGGTGTGGGGAGGGAGTAACACAGATATTTGCAGCCATCTTTAATATACCCAAGTGGTCACGGATGGCCTCCATGAGCAGGTGACATTTGATCTAAGACCTGAAGGAAAAGGAGACAGCCAGGTAACAGGCAAGAGTAGGAGGAAAATATTTCTGACAAGAAGGAACAACATGTGCAAAGATTATTAAGCAGGGAGAAGTTTGAGGAGTTAAAAGGCTTAGAAGGAGATAAGTTATGGCAGGAGCAATGTGGCAAGGGGAGAGTGGCCTGTGATGAGGTCAGGAGGCAGGCGGGTGGGGACAAGGGAAGAATCTTGGGGACAGATTTAGGGACCCATCTTCTAGAGGGCAGAGATCACAAAGGTCTTGTTCACTGTCCCCTGTCCCCCTGACCTTCCCTCCAACTCCCTATGCCTGACACACCAATTGACCAATGACCAATTGGGCTTCTCAGACAAGTACTGTGAAACTTATTTCATTTACGGCACAAGGTTAGTGATTCCTAGCAATACATTATACTCAAAGAGCAAACCTCAGCCATGGACACAAACTTGAGTGTTCTACTAGACCTGAAGATGTGGGGTTACTCAGGGAAAGGCAAAAAGCACTGACCAGAGTTACCTTTCAGTGCATAAAGCGTTAATTTTCAATTATCTGATTAGCTGCACCTTTCAGTTATCTGGCAGAAAATTACTGTTATCTGGCAGAAAATTACTGTTCCTTGCACCCTCCAGATAAGTGAAATGTTACTTTTCATGTGACTCAGCACACAGGGGGAAATGAGGGATATTAACTACTCCTGACACTGTTTTCAACATTGTCCTTGGGGACATCTAAATGGTCCATGCTAGTCCCTGTCATTCTCAGAAGTGAAAGGATTTTAATACTCAGGAGAATAAAAGAATATAAAAGAATAACATATCTATGAATGCCTTCCACCCACATGCTTTTAACAGATTCACGCTAATAAAAAAGACCCTGAAGGCACTGTGACTCGGCCCATAATCCTTCACTCGTAGACTGACAGACCCATCAGAAGTTGACACATGCATATATTTCTACGCCTGAGATATAAACTGGCTTCTATGAGCAGGGAGTGGGACTTGATTTATGGAGAGGCATGGACACTTATGGACACAATTTAAAAGTAATTAACATGGAAAGCCAATCTTAGCAAAAGACTCTCAAACTGCTTATGTGCTGCCAGTACCGCCATGGAAACAGGTGGACTCTCACACGTAGAGCTGTGTGGCTTCCCTGCTGCCTTAGCTAAATGTAAATGAAGAAATGAAAATTATTCTCCTCAATGGGATTTAGGAAGCACTTGGGAATTTTAATGAAAGCATTGAAAGGAAAGAGTGCTGAGTCCTTGAAAATAGCTCCCAACAAGTCAATTATGACCCTGTTAGAAACCATTCTCCCTTCACTGCGGGCAAAGCCAATAGAGCCTTCTGAATCAATGAGTCTCTTTTTAAGAAACATTTCCTTTAATACTTCCCCCCCTCCCACCGAGGCATAAAGAGCATTTGTGAAAATCAGTCCCACTCTCACCCATTCATATAACATAGCAGAAGTACCCACTGCATCCTGCGCTGAAATCAGACTTATTTGCCATGGAATTCCCTACTGATAATTGGATATTTCCTATACTCCTATTCTACACCAAATTCAACCTATCAGAATCCAATCATTCTGCCAGATCAACGCTCAGCAATTCCTAAGGATGCTGCTATTACCTAGGACTTTTGGCCACTTTTTCCTCTTCATTTATTGCCAGATTCATCGTCTCAAACAGTGTGCTGGAATTAGTTGGTAAGAGAGGAAATCTTAACGCATGATCTTTTCAAAACCCCTCTGCCTTCCATAGTGAAATCCAACTTGGTTAAGGATTTATTGATAGAGGGCTGGTCATTGACTGCTGATGACCTCGGGAGATTTATTTAATAACCATGGCTTCTAGAAGTGACATTCACATCAAAATGAAAATGTGTTTATGTCAAAATATTGGCAGGAAAACTCACATCATTCAATTTTATTATAAATTTGAATAGCATTTCAGTGATAGCCTACCTTCCACCATTACTGTCTCGCACTGGAAACCACTACTAATAAATGCATCATCATAAATCACTTAAAACATAAAGAAAAAGAGGAAGAAAAACACTTTAAAAAGCTGCAGAACATTTCAAGGCAAAAAGACTTCTGAAAATGTAGTGATTGGACTTTTTTTAAATACCAGTTAAGCAGGTGTTTAAATTTAAGAGCTTATCAGAGTTTGCTCTTCAAAACTACATTTGAAGACATGATTCTGGGCATCTTGGCAACAACCTCACACCGCATCCTTTTGTGCTGCCTGAAATATAGATCTGCTGGCTGAGCCCACCTCTCTTGGCAACCGCAAGCATTTGGGGCCGGGCTTTTCTAATCTGCCTAGTCCGCCAAGGTGGCCAGAGCCTGCAGCGGCGAGGAGGCCTCATTTGTCCCAGCTGCTGCTAAGCACGGCACCAAACCAATATCCCATCAGACGGCGCTTGCTGGCAACAATTGCAATTGATAGCGCTCCCAAGGCTGTGTGACGTCGCTGGGTGTTTGCAAAGCAGAGGAAAATCCCTCTATGCACCAGCGGTTCTGACCTCACTCCAGTGAGCTACTCGCCTGTCTTTAATCACCCGTGAAATGGTGCAGGAAAAAAAGCAGTGCGGAGGAGAGGCTGCAAGGAAACAACCCACGGGGATGACCAGATGTGACTCATGCTTTTCACCTCTGAAGGGAAGGAACATTTTGGAGCAGGATGGCACTCTAACTTGCCTCCAAGGGACACAAGAGAGAATACGCTTCTTGCTCTCAGCAGACAAGGATTGTGCAATGCAGCTGAAGAAAACGACCAGCATCAACAATGCACTGGGACCCATGGCTGACATATTTTTCAGCTATCTGAGTAATTGAACAGTTGCCAAAATATAGCTCTCAAAGGCCATGTGTGGACAGAGCCATCACTGATACTGAGAGGGCAGGTTTAACCCTGGATGGTATCCAGAGGGCATATCCCAAAGTCTCTTCTTTCCCCAAATATAAATACTGCTACCAACAAATGCAGTAGTAGTAATAGAAGTATAGTACTATTTATTTTTGGTATGTTGTATGTACCATTTTTTTTTTACAAGCACGATATCTTAGAAAATCCTCACATAGAAGCTTTAAGTAACTCGATCAAGGTCATATAGTAAGTAGTAGAAGTGGATTTGAACTAAAGCCTGTCATTACCTACAGAATCCTGGGGCCTCTCAGAAGTAGGTATTTTGGTGTGAGTTGAGAGGCTAGCTCTGTGTCTGGTCAACGAACAGCCCTCTGACTCAAAGCCCTCTGACAATGGTATTACGACTTTGCAATTACCAACCACGTCAAGCTATCTTTAAGCAGCTTTAAAGATTTGAGAATGAGGAGACAAAGCAGAGAGGAAAACACTAGTCTAAGGCTACAAGTGCAGACAGTGGCAATGCTGAAATAAAAAGGAACCTGCAGTTCTCATGATAGGAACTGCTTCAATCATTCATTTGAGGGTCTGCACAGCCATGCTATAATGGTTCCCAAGACCTCAAGGAGTGCATACTGCACAGCTTTCACAGGGAGGCGATCCTCTCTTCACAAAAGTTTCCAATGACAAGAAAATGTCCAAGCATGCTGAGCAATGTGTGGAATCTTGGAAGCAGAGTCAAGGACCCCAGATAAGAAACCTACAAATAACATATCTAGGAAACTCTCTATCACCACAATCCATTTTCTTGTTTTTGCCTCAACAGCATTTTTCCTTCTCTCCACAAGGAGTCAAGAGACCACAGTAAAAATGTTTCTTGCCTGCTTCACTAATGCAGGACAAAATAGTTTCTTGGTACCATTTCCTTGTCTTTTAAACTTATCCTATTCCTTGTATCTAGTTTTTATTTCTTGCATCTAGCAAGAGATGCAAGAAATCAAAAGAAAATGTTTTCCTGATACAATGTATGGAAATGAAAACAGGGGAGCTTGGATTAAATACTACACAACTGAAAATAATGCATGGAGGTAAGTGAGCCAGCAGCCTTATTGCTAATAACATAAATTAAAATAATAGTAAAATAACAACAGTCCTACATTTATCTCCCTTCGGGACCATCCTTTTCACAGGCTTCCCAAATCAGAGCACAGAATTATGCTGAGTGCCTGAAGGGCTCTGCCCTCTGTGATCACCCTAGATTAATGAGGCATTCCTAACACCTGTGCTTACATTTCTTACGGTGCCTTCCCAGCCATCTCAGGGGTGGTTTTATCTACATGGGAGCAAGTCTCTAAATTCCAGCAATACCAGGGACTCAGAAGGCAATGACCTTGACATGCACGGGCTTTCTTCTCACCACCCAGGAAGCAGGGGACTCAGCACCAATATCAGTCAAAAACCATCTTACATTCTGGAATTAATCATCATTTCAGAGTTTCCACTTCAAATCGTTGTTTAGGAAAACCCATATAGCAGACCAATAATGGGGATTGGGAAAGGAAATCCCATGGTTTGGATCAAGGATGGATCAAGGACACCCTTTAAAGGTGTCCTTGGATGGATGCACCCTTTGAGAATCCGATAAATGTTACAAATTTTGTCTCTACCTATTTAAACAAAATAGGTTATACTATGATTTGTATATATTTTTAGGAGGCTCTTGGACCCTCCTGGAGCCCACCCAAAAGCTGCCTTCCCCCAACATTCTGCTGCAGTTCAATGACGTGCAAGCCAGCGCACATGTGTGCATGTGGTGTCTGTTTTAACCTAGTTTGCTCTTTTTAGCATTACAAGAAAGTGGTATAAACTAAAAACGGGAGATAACTAACAGAGATATATTCAAGTTCTTCAGAAAGGGAACTATTTAATGAGCACCGAAAATATGCCTTGTTTTCTACCAGGCATGTTATATGTGTTCTTGTATTACATCGTCTTTACAACTGCACAACAGCAAGGACTGTGCCTTTCATATTCACCTCTCTTATCTCCAATGCCTTTCATAGCAATAGTGCTTATTGAATACTCCTTGAATGAATTATGAGTATTTTGTAGATGAGGAAACTGAGCCTCTGGAAAGTTAAGTAATTTACACAAATCAGACAGGAAATAAATGGGAGAAGTGGAATTTGAACTCAAGTCTTTCTGTGCAACTTTCCCCTGTGCTTTAATGAACTTTAGATGCAATCTTCTCTGAGACTAAATAATAAAACACATGAACATAATACATAACCAAATTATATGCTACATTGGCGACCAGAGCTGTGGGAAAAAATGCCAAGTAAGGTCAGGGACTGGGAGTATATGGAGCAGGAAGGACACGTTGCAATATTGATCAGGGTGGTCAGAGTCAGCCTCATCAAGAAGGTGAGATGGGAGCAAAGCCTCGAAGGAGGTGAGCAGGTGAGCAGAAGAGTAAGTCAGGGAGGGGCAACAGCTGGCTTATTAGAGGCTGGCATAGGAGCCAGCCTCAAATGCAGAAGTATGGCTGGTGGATCAAGAAACAAGGTGGCTAATGTAGCCAGAGTTGGAAGAGCCAGTGGAGAGTAATAAGAAATGAGGCTGGAGAGAAAATGGGCACTAAGCAAAATTCATTACCTCTCCAGTCATTGCAAAGGCATGGGTTTTTACTCAGAGTGAAATGAGGACTCATTGCAAGACTTGGAGCAGAGCAGGGACATGATGTGACTTCTGTTTACAAAAACCACTGTGGCTGCTGGGTTGAGAACAGACCATGATAGGGGCAAGGGCAGGAGGGGAAAGTCCAGGTAAGAGGCTATACATCTAGTTCCCAGACAAAAGATGGTGGTGGCTCAGTCAGGGAGTAACCATGGAAACAGAGAGAAGTATATTCTGGATATGTGAGAGAAGAGTGGACTTACTGATGACTCTAAGATTTTTGGCCCAAGGAACAAAACCAACATATGTTCAGGCTCATCCCTATGTTCTAAAAGGGCAGAAGGCTGAGGGCTGATTCCCAAGGCTCCAAGGCCAACCTGAGAGAAAGAATAGGATGTTTTGCAGTTCCCAAGATGTTTCCCTTTGTTCATGAAAGAGACAGATACTTACTCTGTATAGCCCGTGAGAAAAGAGGAAGGAAAGAGTTCCTTAAAGAGCATGATTTTCACTGGATTTGAATTTTGTGTGTAAAGTGTGTGCTTTGAAATGTTCCCTCCCTTCATGTCGGAGGCTACATAATCTTCTCTCCTGAGCTGCTGGATGCTGGCTTACCTGGACCTAGCCCTAATGGTCACTAAACCCTGGGGCCTCAAACAGCTTTCTAAAGTTAGGAGCTCTGGGCAGATACTGACTTCCCAGTGACCCAAATCTGACAACAAGAATGAGAGACCAGGGCTCCTCTCTCCTGTCCCCCAACCTCTGCATAAAAAACACAGGCATCTCTGGCTAGCCTAGGCTGCCAGGCACATGTTAAGCCATCAGCTCTGGACACAATCAAGAGTGAATCTGGAGGGCCCTTTCAGATCCCACTGCTTAGCCAGGAAGATAGTCTACAGGAGGTTAAAGCAGAAATTACCAAAGGTTTTACACAGGATAAGTCTCCCATTTACTTGCTTTTAGGGCTTGCCTTTTAAAATACTAAAATGGAAAAGCCAAGATGGTACAAAAACTATAGTTTTGTAAGGAAAAAATGTATTACACATCCACTGTGTGCAAGGCACTATGTTGAGTATTCTTACCAGCATTGTCTTTCTGAATCTACACAACATGTAGATTGTGAATTCAGCATTACTACTTTTTTTTTTCTAAGGAAAGTTTAGAAAGACCAGGCAATTGGCCCAAAGTGATCCACTAGCCAGTACAGATGTCTAACTTCAAAGTACAGCTTTCACCACAACTGTCTCTAAGGTGACAGACTGTCCTGTCTGCTGGGGACTAAGAGGGTTCATGGGATTTTCAGGTTTAAATGCAAGAAAGTCTCTGGCAAACCAGAACAAGAGGATCACTCTATCTGTATCATTATACTAAAGTATGCATATAGAAAGTGCAGTCATTTCAAGAATACTTAGAAGCGTATGTAGAATAACTGCCTAGAGGGTTTACCTTTCAGAAGAGCAAGCTCTTTCCCACCTAGTTAATGGCCAGTCTTCTGTAGTCACAAGAGTGGAGTCCTTGGTGAGAATTTACTGCAGAGCATTAATCCCCATTTTCCCAAACATTCAACCCCACACCAGGATCATCTCCTCCAGCTGACTCTCAAAGCAAGCTTGCCATTTGTGTTTCCAAAATCCCATTCCCTTTTGCATCTGTTTGCTGCAAAATGTCAACTGCATCTCCTGCTTTGGTCATTATAATTTATACTGCTGACTCATTTACCCAAGGACTCTGGCCCAGTATCTTGTTGAGGGAATATCAATGAATTCAGTGGCTTGGGATAAGATTCAACTGCTTAGAAATGTGGTGTTACTTCTCCGGAGCCTGGGTTGTACCATTTGCTGGCCCTGCTCGTGCATTCCTCCCACAAACATTTATGCCAACATTGGGCCAAACCTGGGGCTGTTATCTTTACATGACTTTGTCAATTGGCAAAGAGCCCTGTCTTCAAGGAGTCTCATTGACATGGTTCAAAGAAACTAGTTGCAAAAAAATAAGCCAAAACAGTTGAAGTGTTGCCCTGGACCCTGTGGCTTTGAGAAGCTAACCCAGCTGTGCCAGGGGCCAGAACCCCTCGCTGAAAGCTGCTGTGTGCTCTGGAACAGTGCTGGCAGGGAGAGCTCTGCACCAGATGGGCCCTCTCTGCACTTCTCTCCACAGGCCAGGAGCACAGGAAGGCACAACCTCTGGATCACCTTTTAATCTCAGGGATAATACCCAAAAGGGAGAGAAGGTTGAATGAGTCACTCTGACCCAGGAATAGATGGTAAAGGGCTACTCCTTCTCCAGTGGGAATGTGTGAGCCACTCTGCCTATCACTGTCTTACTCATGCCAGTGTCCCCTATGGCATAGGGGTGCTGGTAAATGTCTAACAAATGGCTCTCAAGATTGGCGGTGGGGGAAGAAACTCTTATTTGTAGCACTTACTGATACCTGTGGCCCACCATAGCCAATTCCAAGCTACCGATACGATAGCACTGAATACAGAGTAGGGAAGAGATGCCACAAAAAGTAGGAAAAAGATGCTATCCTCTCCAGAGCTGCCTCCAGCCCACCTCCTCTCAAAAACCCACACCAAGAACTCAACCCCTTATCTTTACTCACACTCTCTTCCAATTATTGAGTGAGGGAGGAGGGAAATTTTGTGCTTGTAAGAACACGAGGAAGCACATGATATTTTGCTTGACTGTAGCAGAGGGTATGTGGATTTTTACTACTTTAAGTACTTTCTCCCTTAACTGCTAAACAAGTTCACATGTATGATTTCAGAGCAACTTGACAAGCTGCTGTGAAAGAGAAGCAGCAGTTATTTGTTAAACAGATAAGCAAACAGCCTCAGAGTGGCTAAGAGAGTGCCAACCAAACAACTAAATCTGAGCCCAAGCTGTATCATTATTTATTTATTAATTTGTGCAAGGACCCCCCCTCATCTCCCTAAGGAAGAGTCCAGCGGTCCAGTTAGCAGTGAGTGTGATGATGGGCTCCTGGCTTTAAGGCTTTCGGTGGCTTCCTATTACTCATGGGATGAAGTCCCAGATACATAGCACGGCACAAAGGCGGTCTTTACCTTGACCCCCACCTTCTCTCCAGCTCCATCTCTTGTTCTGCCCATCTCCTCACCAGCCCTGCAAACTTGTCTAACCTCCAACCATACTGCTTGGAGTTCCTTTAGCTCCTTCACAGCTCTGGCCTCTAGCTATACCTTCCTCTTCCCCACTATTTGAAACACTCCTCCTTGTGACCTCTCCCAGCCTCTGCTAAGATCTGCATATCTTTCCACTAATTTATGGTCCTCATTTCTATAGAAAGCAGTGTGCCCCTCTAGACTATAAATCAACTCCTTGAAAGTCAAGGTCAGACTCAATGCGTCCTCTAGAACATATAGGAAATTTGTAATAAATGTTTGCTGAATCATTCTATTTCATTACAAAAAAGCAGGCTTGCTTCTCCAAAAGAATGTTCCATGCTCAGCTTGCCTGAAGACTGAAAATCTTGGGAAAGAAACCAGATATCCCATCAGTGGCATTTCTGATGAGGGGCAGACCCTTATCAGCAGGAAAAACAGCTTGAAGTTAAACCACAATCAGGTTGTGTGCCCATGACAGACAGATCCAGGACCCTTGCAGGGCCGGACATGGAATCCTACCTTCATCCTCAGTCCCTTCCTTCCAGACAATGGCATTCGAGATGTGTCACGCTTAGCAGCCTTCCTTGCTAAAACTGGTTCACCCTTTACTACTGTCTCAGTTGCAGATGCAGAAGTATATGGGTTGGCCAGAATTGTACCAACCCTGACCTAGGCCAAGGGAATGCCAAGAGGGACACAAAGTTCTTATTGTATTTCTCCAGCCCACTTTGGGCCTCAAATATATGTGTGGCTTTTCTTCATCCTTTCGATATACCAAATATGCTGCTTCTAGCATGGGCAATCTTCATCAGTTTAGTTTACAGAATTAGAAAGCTGCTGCTGGGGGTGCTTCTCTGTTTCCTGAACATGAGAAACAGGGTGCCTCACACATTGACTATCCTTATGCGATGTGAATATACCATCCAGGCCTTCACCCCAAACTAGACCTAAATGAACCCGTCTGTAAGTAGACTGCCTGCAGAATAGGCAGTCTACTTACAGAATGATGTGAGGTCCCCCATTCCTGGCTCCTTTCCAGTCTCAACAGGTGCCAAGTCCCAACATTGACCCCATGCTTAGGCCAATATTTCCCATAATATTATGTTGCATATAATTAGTCACTGGCATCACAAACATGGCCTTTGCTCTAATAAGTTATAGAAATGTGGGGTTACAAAATATTAAGAGGGTACCTTTGCTACATGACATCTGAGAGCTTTAACTTACTACAGCATATTATGAACCTCCAAAATAGGGCACAGGAGGCAGTGTTTCCAAGACTTCATGGACCATGGAAAACCCTACTCAGCCCTGACTTTGGTGGATCATCTTGAAGCATTGATGTGCTCCCAATATAACCTTGGGAACTGCGCTCTACCTTCATGCTCATTCAGTCACTAAGCAGGCTGTGCATTTCAACCAAAGCCGGGGAGAGGAAGTACTAGTGGGTTTTGGAAAATGTTTCTTAAAGCCCACGTCAGAGGGTGAAGTCAGACAACAGAATGCTAAACAGAAAATCTTAAAGTATCTCCAAAACAAACTTTTTAAATCTTTAGTTGTAGGGCCATAAGGTACATAAAATGTTGTTAAGAGAACAAACTGTTCATTTCCCCTGACATCTTACCATGGTGGAAAGACTATAGGATTAGGAATTACATATACCTGGCTTCAAATCTTGGCTCTGCTCCTCTTTACCAGTTCTAAATCTGCCTTGTGGGGCTGTATTAAGAATTAAATGAACACTACTACATAATAATAAGCAATTAAAACATGTCTTAAAATTATTATGTTTCTATGACATGGAAAACATCCCACTATGTCTTCTGCACATAACCTATGCTCTGTTTATATAGAAGCAATTGTCCTATTGCAAGCTCTGGTGTATGTCCTGGTCCAGGACAAATCTGTATTAGTCAAGGTTCTCCAGAGAAACAGAACCAGTAGGAGATAGGTAGGTAGGTAGATAGGTAGATAGATAGACAGTCAGACAGATTGACAGTCAGCCATGAAGAGATTTATTATAACAAACTGCTTCAAAGATTATGGAAAATAAGAGGTTCCCAAATCTGCAATGGACAAACAGGCGACCCTGGAGAACCAATGGTGGTGGTCCAGGCCAAATGCCAGCAGGCTCAAGATTTAAGAAGAGCTAATATTTCCATCCAAATCCAGGCCAGAAAAGACCAATGTCCCAGCTTAAATCAGGGAGGAGAAGTTCTCTGCCTTACTCAGCCTTTTTGTTCTATTTAGATCTTCAGTTTATTGGATGAGACCTACCTGCATGAGGGAGGGCAATCTGTATTACTCAGTTTACTGATTCAAAAGTTAATCTCATCCAGAGATACCCTCTCAGACAGAGTCAGAACAGTATTTGGCCAGATGTCTAGGCACTTCACAGCCCAGTCAAGGTGACACATAAAATTAACTATCCAACATCTAAATATAGCTACTGAATTAACTAGGTTGAGTAAATCTGGGATTTGGGACTGTCAGAAGACCAAAGTGCCAAACAGCGAGTTGGAATGCCAAATGACAACCCAACTCCAGTGCTCAGATGCCTAAATAACTGGAGGAAACATTCAATAACCTTGCTGGAGTCAACTCTTCAGCAATTTTGTCTGCTGCCCACTGACTGGCCCTCAAAGGTCAGTAGATCATGGCTCCAACTTCATCGCCAACATTTGGAGAAGTATAAATCAGAGGGAAAATGCTCTAAGCCACCAGACAAAGCATCCCATGGTGAGAGGGATGTTTTGTTTTACTTTCTCTTAATCATATAACTTTACCTTGTTGGTGCATTTTAAAAGAAAAAATGATAAAGCCTCCCAGCTAACCTCAGCCACCACTGATAAAAATGTGCAACTGAGATTCACACTGGGAAATGGGGAGGTAAACAGAAAAGCGTAGTTGCTAGAAGCACTAAAACCTCAATTAATGAGATTAACAAAAGTAAGCCTTCATCCTATGGTACTCTTAATAGGAACACAATTCACAAGATAAGGAAAGGTGCTAATAATGGTAGAGTGCCCATGTGCCACACTGTACCCAGCCCTTTAAAGACATAAATCCACATCATTTTCACCACAACCCTGAGGTGGGTAATCATTTATTTTCTCCGTTTTATAGATGAAGTTCCCAAAAGTTAAGTGATTTGCCCAAGGTTATATGACCTTGGTGAGCCCTTCTCTTTAAGGACAGAGAAGTCATGTAAGTGAATATATTTGTCCTTCATTAAAACTAATAGGAAACTGAAATTCTAATGATCCTAACACAATCCCTGCTCATGGATTTTACTTAATTTCTTTTTTTTTTTTTCCTGTGTTCTTGCAAGCCACATCAAATCCTTCGTGAATCAAAGTAAAGAAAGATAAGTAGAAAGGTAGACACACAGGACATCTGAACTGACAATCCACATTTAACTGATTCCAAAGCTCTTACTCTTTTTACTTTATTAAGTTGGAGAGATTTCATTGAACTAAGTTTTTGTTTTGTTAAGGTTTTTGTTTATGCACCCTGTGGACTTTCTAGGGTGCATCCAGACTTATATATCTTGGGCCTGCAGCAGACCTTCAAGTAATTTCCTCTGGAATCATCCCCATCTTCTCAATTCTATCACTTTGACTATATATTTGAAATTTTTCATTTGAAATGCTGAGGATTCATAGGGAAAGAAAGTATAATGGTGGTTGCCAGGGGCTGAGGAGGAGGACAGGAGTTTCAGTTTAGGATAATTTTTAAAGTTCTAAAGATGGATAGTGGTGATGGTTGCACAACAATGTGAATGTACTTAATGCCACTGAATTGTATACTCAAAAAGGTTAAAATAGTAAATTCTATGTTATATATATTTTTGCCACAATAAAAATAAATAATTTTTAAATGTTGGGAGAAAGCAATGAATTATTCTGAAAATTTGCTATAGCAGCAGTGGTTACTCTTGACAATACACAGAAAAGATGGAACACAAGTAGAGAGATTTACAAATATTGTTACATAAACATGAAAAAAAATGAAGTAAAATACACTAAATAAGCCAGACCCAAAAAATAGTTTGTCTTCTAAAAAAGAAAGTTATACACAGATTATTTGCTTTCAATAAAAGGAAGTACCTACAGGAGGAAATCTTATCTTTGCCATTATAAAGAACCCTCAGGGAAATGAGGAAATAGGATGTTACTTCTAAGAATTTCCAATACATAACTGTGTGCTGTTCCTCAAAGCACTGTTCACCTGTGTCTTACTCCTCCTTGTTAATGTTGTCATCTAGAAGAAAAATGTTGGATTAAGTGCTATTTCAGGTCCTTTTCACCTCTAACATTTTATAATTTTTGCCGTCTTTTGCATGTTCTTAACGAGTCCTTGTATATTATATGGTTAGATAAACAGGACATTAACAAATTAAAAAGCCAACAAATCTACCTCTCTGGATTCCTCTTGTCTGAAAATCAAGTCAGAACTCCTGGGGATGGCAAAGAAGGCCCCCCATGCCTACAGTTCCAGCCTCCTCATCTCCCATCACTCTTACCTTTTCTAGACTGTAATTATTTGCCTTTATTCAAGTGCACCATCCCCTGTGCCTTTACTTATGCTCTTTCCATGGGCCAGAGGTCCCTGCAATGCCTCCTCTCTCCCGATACCCACTCCCGACATGGGTACACATCCCCCTGGTTTACTCCGACATTGCCTTCAACATAACTCAATTATCGCCCCTTCAGTGAGCTCCTCTCTGACCTTCACTTTTCCATGCCCCCACCCCTCATTGTCAGCATCACCAACATAAAAGCAGTTGTTCTACCTTCTACACCCACCTTTTCTACTTTCAACTATCCACTGTACTCACATTGGAGAATTTTTTTGGTAATATGCTTATCCCCACAGCAAGTGAATCTGTGGCAGAGAAGAGCCCCTTAGACTCCATCCTACACCCAGTGTCTCGCATAGCACAGGTAGCGCATGGCAACTTTTCAGTTTTTATTGACAGTAGAGAAAAAAGGAAGGGAGGGAAGAATGAAGAAAATCAACATTTCTATATGTCCCAATAAACTCCAGGCTGTTTTACTATGACATTTCTAAAGAAGAATTTTTTATTTGCAAAAATAAGTGGTATAAATTCTGCTATGTTTGAGAGAAAAATAAATCCATAGTTCTAGTTGTTCCCATTAGTCATCCAGTGCCATAAATTAAACTTTTGCCTGGTGGCATATTAATCTACTTTCCCTTAAATTACACACTCATGCCATATGCTTTAAGCTACCAATCTATTAAATCAAGGAAATAGTAAAGATGATGTTTTACTTGAATTTTTCATAAAGTCATGTAATTACTTCAGTTCTGGCTAAGGCAGTGTAAATGCCTTTAGAGTCAAACGTTGATCAGCCTTCCCCTTTAATTTAGACTGACTCATTCATAACCCACCAGAATAAGAAAACCCAATAAATCAGCCCAAAACATCAAATAGTATCTGAGGCAATGCGTGAGATGACCACATGTACCTTACACACACATGTGCATACACACAGATATGTACACACCTGTTTTCCTGCTCCTGAATTTCTCTTTGATGAAAAATTTAGACCCAAGCTCCACTCCAGCTGAAGGTCAGATGTGTTTCCATGTTCTCCCTAGTATTCAAACAAATGTGCCAGAGGGAAAAAAAAAGAATTGGACAAACATGCCTGTAAGAAGGGGTGATTCAATTCACCATCACTTTGGCCTAAATATAACTAATGGAATTTCCACATAGCACAGTAGATCAGACTCATTGAATGTTTTGGTCACATTTGATGTCACTTCCCACACTGAAGCCCCTTGCTAAACATGGGACCACCACACTGGAAATTAAGAAGCAAGATCCAGATCTAAATTTGCTTGCCTCCTCAATGTAAATTTTTTTTCCCTTGTTCATTTCTAAAACATTCTTTTGAAAAATTATAGCAAAAGGAGGTCAACCTGTCACAGCAAATACAGATGTGACATCAACCAGCAAAGTTGTTCTCACAAGGATTCCCCACATGGGGCCTTAAAAGTAATAATAAAAATTTGGTTTGGGTAATATCAGATACCAAAGATATATTTCTTGGCCAAGGACAATTGAAAGTTGGTTGTGTATTTGGATTTCTGGATTCTTTGAAATCATGATCTATAATTCAAGGTATTTGCTATAGTTTGGAAGTTTTGTTCCCTCCAAATCTCATGTTGAAATATCATCTCCAATGTTAGAAGTGGGCCTGGTGGGAGGTTTTTTGGTCATGGGGATGGATCCCTCATGTATGACTTGGTGCTGTCCCCATGGTAATGAGTGAGTTCTCACTCCGGTAGTTCACTCAAAAGCTGGTTGTGTAAAAGAGCCTTATACAACCTCTCCTGCTCCCACTCTCACCATGTGACATGCTAGCTCCCCCTTTGCCTTACACCATGATTGGAAGCTCCCTGAAGCATCACTAGGAGCAGATGCTAGCACAATGCTTCTTAGCCTGCAGAACTGTGAGCCAAAATAAACCTCTTTTCTTTATAAATTTACCAGTCTCAGATGTTCCTTTAAAGTGACACAAACAGACTAACACAGAAAATTGGTACAAAGTAGTGGGGCGTTTCTATAAAGGTACCTGAAGATGTGGAAGCATAGTGCCAGCATTCACTTCTGGTGGGGGCCTCAGGAAAGTTACAATCATGATGGAAGGTGAAGGAGGAGCCAGCATGTCACATGGCAATAGAGTAAGTGAGGAAGAGAGAAAGAGAAAGATGCCAGGCTCCTTTAAACAACCAGATCTCACATGAACTCACGGAGTAAGAACACACTCATTACCATGAGAATAACACCAAGCTATTCTTGAGACATCTGCCCCCATGACCCAAATATCTCCCACTAGGCCCATCTTCAACATTGAAGGTCACATTTCAACATGAGATTTGGTGGAGACAAAACATTGAAACCGTATCAGTATTCTTGAAGATTTTAAGAGTAGTCAGAAAGGGAGAATCCCTCTTCCATCTTGTTTGTTCCCTCAAACCACATTGACTGAGAGCCTCCTGGGTATACACTTAACAAAGAGCATGGTTTCTTTGAAGTTTCTTGGGAATGGAAAGAAACCATCCCAAGAACGTCATCCAGAGTGATATACTGGAGGTCTACCAGATTTTTGCTTGGCATATTTGGGTTCAAATCCCCATTCTGCCACTTAGCAGCCATGCCCTTGGCAAGCTATTTAACCTCCCTGAAACTCAGCTTCCTTATCTGTGAAGTGAGAGTAATAATACTATCCTCAAAGGGTTGTTACAAGAATGAGGTTAGCAAACCTATATAAAGCACCTGGCATGATGCCCCCTCATTAAATGTCAATTCCCTTCCCTGCTTTCTTTCCTATCTAGGAAGAGGCAACTGTCCAGGAAAAATAACACTCATTCCTGAGAGGTCTGGAGTGACAACTGCTTCTACAGCATGGCACACTGCCAAATGGGAGACAAAGCCACAAAGGATGACTTTTGAGGTGACTGCTGTTTAGTCTTTGTGTTCTTGGTGTTGTCTCCTGGAGACTAATGGCAGAGGCACTGGCCTCTTGCCTGCTCTCAAGAATGGGCCATGGAGGAACTGGTTTATTATAGGCATTCTGCATTCTGCACATGCATACACGGAGGCCTCTCAGCTCTCCCTTGGCCTCGGTAGCATTGCTTCACATAGACAAAGAAGTCAGAATTGTGAGGCTTCCCCAGATGGCTTAGGAGCACATGACAACTCACATAAAACCATATTCTATTCAACAGGGAGAGAGGCTCCCGCTTTGGCCAGCTGAAACTCAGTTGCCACCTACAAATAAGGGAGAATTGCTTGGGTTAAAAGCACAGGTCCAGAAGATGTCAGTTAAATAACAATCAATTAAGTTCAGAGTTTTAACTATCCCATGAAATATCCTATAAGAATAAAAGGAGACAAAAAGAATGTGGTGAAGACATTAGAGGGTGAGAAATTTCAACAGATATTTGGAAGCAGAAAAGGAAGGAGAGAAGGTAAAATGTGGTTATTCTACCAGAGAAGAGAATGCTATAATCTAAATGCCTATACCCTGCTAACTAAGAGTGAGTTGATTCATCCTGCAAAACCCTGAGAAGACCCCCAAGACTTGAAGGAATCAAGTTCAGTGGAAAGTAGGGGTGAGGACGGAGTGGAGGACAGAGGTCTTAGCCTGCATCCCTATCCCCGCCCGGGATGCTGGCAGCCAGACGGATGCATCTCCCACCCACTTATGCCCAGGTAGCAAACTAAAACATTCTTATCTTGAGAAATTAAGTAACTCTAGAGAAAATAACACAATGTACCATTCATGATTCTCCAAGAAAAGACTGACTAAAAAGCTGCCCAACTGCCCTCCAGGAAACAGGAAAGCCCAACAATCGACAAGACCCACCCACATAGAGAGGGCTTGCTGTTAGCTTGTAATACTCTTAAATACAAATGGACAATGATTGTCATGTATTTAAGAAAAGTCTTCTACTAAATGATACGAGTCAAAAACAAATAACAAAAAGGAACCTGGAAGAAAAATCAACAAAATGCAGGGAAGAGATGAAACTTTTAGAGAAAAAGAATAACTGATATCTACAGCAATAAGATAAAATATTGCAGAGAAGAAACAATAGGATGCTACCCAAATAATAGAAGAGAATGAGAGAGCTATTAGAAACAAAAAGTACATTAGACGAAATAAAAAGATTCAACACAAAGGGTAGAGATGAGCTTGAAAAACGTCTAACATGAAGTAAGACAAAAAGACAAAGACATGGAAAATAATACAAAAGATCTTTAAAAATGAGAAAACAATCAATTAAGCTCAGACATCTGACTGAGATAAATTCCAGAGAGAGCAAAGTGAGAATAGAAGGAAACAAATTATCAGAGGAATGATACAGTAACATTTCCCAGAATAAGACATAAGTTCCCAGATTAAAAGGGTCCTCACACTGCCCAGCATAAAGAGAAATAGGACATACATCAAGGTACAACATCATGAAAGTTCAGAACACCAGAACTAGAGAGAATATACTAAGAAGTTTCCAGAGAGGGTGAAAAAAGTTCAGTTAGCATAAGAAGAACTAGAATCAGAGAGAATCATAGCTCTCAATTATAATACAAAAACCCAAAAGCAATGCCTTGTTTTGAGCAAAATATTTCTCAACCTGGAACTTTATGCCTAGCTAAAATTTCAAACAAATGTAAGGGTAAAACAAAGACATTTTAAGACATGCAAGTTTTCAAAAAAGAAAAGTATCCCTTTTCTCAGGAAGCAATAGAGGATATGCACTCCCCAGGGCTCAACTTGACTTTTCTCCTGACTTGGATTTTCTGTTTTTTGGGTCCCATGTCAAAATGATATACACACTAAATATTGATGGTGGAGGCCAATAGATAATGTAAATACACTGGGAGGATACAGAGTGGGGAAAAGGGACTGGTAGTCTAAGGAAACTGAATCTTTGTTTACCAGAATAGGAGGTCAATGGATTATGTCTAAACTAAAGAAAGCAATAACAGTGCTATACACATATATTATTTTGATAAATCCATATTAATTTAAAATAAAAAGGACCAAATGCTGAAATATGACTCACCATGCAATTTATACTGGTCACATCAAAAGTATAAGTGACTAATGATCCAGTTCAAATGCATGACAGAAAGAACCCTTCAAACATCTCTTTGAGATCTGAACTCAATTTGGTTTTCCTCTTCAAGGCTTCAGGAAAAAATAGATATATATTTTTAGCTCCAAGAACCTGCCAAAGTCCTCCCATATGAATTATGGTTAAAAACTTCATGTCTCCCAAGCTGGTGAAAATAAGGGTCAAACTACAAAAGAAAATCTCAGCATGCTCAAAAATTCCGTGGTTGCGTTGACTGACGGGATAGTGTGAAATGGAGACAAAAGGCACATTTCTAGCTAATCATGATGGAAGAAACCACAGTAACCCCCTTTCTCTCCTAAATTTCCAATAAAAGGGACATGAGATAATTTTCTTTTTTTAAGGTATAGCCTGGAAAAACAAAGAAAATGAGAGAAGATACAATAGCATAAATATTTAGGAACCTGACAAGCAAAGAGATGAGTAATAACTGATTCAGGAGACCCAAGGAAAAATCTTTAAAATGCACAGTAACTGGTAGCAACATGGTCCTCTGGAAGAGAAAGGTGGAAATAAGAAAATTGGGTGAAAATCTGATGAAGAATCATATATCAAGATTCACTGACCTGTTCCACCTAGATAGACAATTCTCTTATCCCAATAAGATTGAAGGTTTAGTCTTAGTGGAAGATAAAGTAGAACATCTCTGGAGGGAGAAGGCCATACACTCCCCTTCCCCTTTAGCTCCCAGAATGTTGGCAGGTAAGCGTTCAACTTCCTTTCTGCCTGGATCTCTTAGGCTCAATCTATCCTCCCACTTCAGCCTCCCAAGTAGCTGGGACTACAGGGCTGTACCACTACACCTGGCTGTTTTTTTTTCTTTGTATTTGCATGTTGCCCAGGCTAGTCTCAAACTCCTGGGCTCAAGCAATTCACCTGCCTTGGTCTCCTGAAGTGCTGGGATTACTGGCATGAGCCACCACGCCTCGTCTGGAAAATTCTTTTCTTAGCAATTTAGAGCAGTCCAAGAGAAAAGTCCAACTATACTGATATTAGAAATTCTGCCCCTAAACAACTTAACTAGATAACAGAAAAGCCCACAATCAATAAGAACCACCCCCACCATTTTCTCTCTATCCATGTATAGAGCTTACAACTGGAGTTTTACTTACTTGTATTTAGTTTTCTTCTTTTTAGAAACAAGGTCTTGCTCTGGCACCCATGCTGGAGTGCAATGCTCCAATCATGGCTTACCACAGTCTCGACCTCCTGGCCTCAAATGATCCTCCTGCCTGAGCCTTCTGAGTAGCTGGGACTTGCAAGCTTGTGCCACAATACTCGGCTAATTTTTTATTTATTTATTTATTTTTGCAGAGATTGGGTCTTGCTACATTGTCCAGGCTGGTTTTATGACCCATGCCTCAAGCAGGCAGGCTCCCAAAGTATTGGGATTATAATACCGTCTCAGCCTCCTAAAGTACTGGGATTATAGGTGCAAGCCACTATGCCCAGTTTTACAACTAGAGTTCTAGTGTCCTTCTCTTAAATATGAGCAGTCAGGAAATGCCAGACATCTGACAAAAATATGTAATGAAATAGATAGAGATTAGAGAGAGACAGAGATAGAAGCAGGAAAGGGGAGAAACTGAGAGGAAAGAGATTTTTTAAGGAAATGGAAACTTTAAAAAACTACCACTCTCCAAACTTTAACGCCACATCAACAGGGCTCCTGTATAATAATAGGGGATTTAGCTAAAAGAACTCCAAGCCTCAGATCCCATTTAAGAAGTCTCTAGGAAAACTCAAAAACAACAGGAGAGACAGAAACAAGAACATTAGAGGAAATTTTAGCTACAACAAGGCAACCTAATTCCTCAAGAATTAGGCCTTAGAATTAGACTCCACATCAGTTCTTTTATCTGATACATCTTTCATCTGATATGGTTTTCAACAAAAAATTATAAGCCATGCTAAAAGACAAAAAACATAATCTGAAGCAATAAAGTATAAAAACAAGACTCAAATATGGCAGAGATTTTGCAATTATCAGACAGGGAATTTAAAATAACTAAAATTAATATACTAATGGCTCTAATGGAAAAAGTGGACAGTATACAAAAATAGATGGATAATGTAAGCAGAGAGATGGAAACTCTAAGAAAAAACAAACAAAAGAAAATGCCAGAAATAAATTTTAAAAAAGAATGTAAAAGAAATGAAAAATGCCTTTGATGGACTCATCAGTAGAATGGACATGGTCAAGGAAAGAATCAGTGAGCTCAAATATACGTCTGTCACTAGAAACTTTCAAAACTGAAATGTAAAAAGAAAAAAAAGAACAGAATATACAAGAACATAGGACAATTACAAAAGGTATGATATATATGTAGCAAGAATACCAGAAGGAGAAAAAGAGAAAGAGAAAGAGACAAAGAGAGAAACTGAGGGAGGGTGAGAGAGAAGGGAAGAGAAGGGGAAGGGAGGGGAAGGGAGGGGAGGATGGAAGGGGAGAGGAGGGGGGAGGGGAGGGGAGGGAAGGGAAGGGAGCAAAGGAAGGAAGGAAGGAATGAAGGAAGGGAGGGAAGGAAGGAATTTAAAGTAATAATGGCTGTTCCTACAGTGGAACAAGGATAAGAAATGCATTGAACTTCTCATTAGAAGCCCTGTAAGCAAGAAGAAAGAAGAGTAAAATGTTTAAAGCATTGAATGAAAAAAAGAAAAGTCAAAAAATACCAACTTAGAATTCTGTAGCCAGCAAAATTATTCTTCAAAAGTAAAGAAGAAATACGCTTTCTCAGATGAACAAAAACTGAGTAAATTTATTACCAGTAGACCTACCTTGCCACAAACATTAAAATAATTTCTTCAGAAAGAAGGAAAATTATATAAGTCAAACTCAGATCTACATAAGGAAAGGAAGAATATTAAGAAATAAAGGAAGATCAGATAAAATCTTTTTTCTTAATTATCAAATAAAAGTTTGTTAAAAGTAATAATAGTAATCATATATTTAAGGATCACAGCTTATGAAAAAGTGAAATGAATAACAGCAATCTTATAAGGGACAGGAGGGATGATTGGGAATTCTCCATTATAATCATGAAGCAGGAGAGTGTTATTTAAAAGTGGACTTGGACCCGTTGTATATGTATATTGCAAATTCTAGGGCAATCAAAAGAAATTTTTTAAGTATAATTAATATACTAAGAAACAAAATAAAATTCGGTAAGATGCTAAATTAATACCGAAAAGACAAAAAAAGATGGAAGATAAAAATGAAACAAAGAAGAGAGATATATAGAAAAGAGTTACAAATATGGTAGACATTAATCAAACTATCTCAGCAATCACTTTAAATGTGAGTTACTTAAAGATGCTAATTGGAAAACAGAGACTGTCAGCATAGATAAACAAGCAAGACAAAAAAAAATAAAACCAAGACTTAACTATATGTTGTCTACAACAACAAAAGCAACAGAAACTATCACATTTACCTTCATTGAGAGAAGGGAATAAAAAAGAAGGCTTAGAAATTAAGAATATGATAAAAGCAATTAAAAATTCAGTTAAAACATTGAAATACAGGTTGAGAAAATCTTCCACGGGGTAGAGAAAAAAAACTACACACATGCGCACACACACACACACACACACACACACAGAAGCAGAAATAGAAAAAAATAAGAAAATTAGAAAATTCATCCAGGACACAGTGAAAGTTAAAAGTATTTCCCAGGCCATAATTCCAGAAGAAAATTCTAGAGATTCAAAATACCACAACCTCAATCCTCCTCTAAACATTTATTGGGCACTTATTTCATACCTGTACCATGACAAAGACCAACATTTGACACAAAATCCATATGAAATTGTTCCCTCCTTGTTCTAGTAAGTGTGTAAGGTGCACTGCATGAATGTTCATGATTTGGAAAATCTAGCCATGGTTTCCTCCTGAATTTCACGTTGTCAGATATAAGCCCAGGTGCACTCTGGCCTGGTCTATGCCTACAGACCCAGGCCTGCAAGCAGTGCCAGAGCATGGAGATTGTAAATGGTATCTGAGTCACTCAGTACAGTGTGCCAGCTAACACAAGCTTCTGTGCCAATATTCGTGCATTCTTGTCACTTCAGCCTTACCCCTGGCACATATATATTCTGATTCATCTGGCCTTCACTCCAGGACTTGAGGTAAAATAAGGACCTTTGGCCAAAAGAACATGCATAAAATTGGCCACAAATACTATAGGAGCAAACGAATGAAGAAAAATGGAAGCTCAGTATTGAGGTACATTTCCTGAGGGCCGACCCTTCTCTGGGTGCAGTATGAGTCACCGAGGGTACAAAATTAACAAAATGTACTCATATTTATGACAAGGGACCTCCTCAGAGTGTTGTTTTGATGGCCAGAAAAACTAGATAAAAACTCAATATTTGAAAATTTTTAAAAAGGTTATTTAAATCATGGTAGAGCCATATGAAAAAAGGGATAACATAGGCTTTAATAATCGGACAGAGATGGATTTATATGTATGGACAGATGTTTATCACTGAGCAAGGAAAAAGATGGCAAACTAGAATCTGTCTTTGATTCCAATTTTGTTTTTTTTTTAAAAAAAAAAGCACAGAGAGCCCATCTAATAGGTCTGAATCAGGATTTCTCAGCCTCAGCACTACTGATGTTTTAAATTGGATAATTCTGGGTTGTGGGGGCTGTCCTGTGCATTGCAGGATGTTTAGCCACATCCTGGCCTCTACCCAATAGGTGCCAGTAGTAACTCCCCAGTCATGACAACCCAAAATGTCTCCAGTCATTGTCAGATGTCTCTGGGAGGCAAAACTGTCCCCAGTTGAGAATCACTGGTCTAAATGAAGAAGACTGGAAGGGCACACAGCAGAGATTTTGGTACTTACTATTCAACAAAGTCTTCACCATGGCTGCTATCTCTGCTTGGTAGAATAACAGGTGATTTGTCTTTTCTTTTCATTTTTCTTTTCTTTTCTTTTCTTTAGAGGAAAGAGGGCCTCTGAGGTGTCTTTAAAGATTTTCATGGCATAAGCATATGTTTTCTGAGAAGCTATTATTTTTAAAATACTGCTCAGTCAAGATGAAACAAAGAACTCACTTGGTCAACAGAGTGTTAATAAACTTAAAGTGGAATGTACTATTTCTGCACTTGGACTTGGGATGTTCAACTTAGATATACTTGAAAGAGATGATTTTTTTGATTCAGAGAACGACAGCATTTTGGAGTTGAAAAAGACCTCTAGCGTTCCTCTAGCTAAGGGGTAGACAAACTAAGGCTATGGGTCAAATCCAGCCTGCTACTGCTTTTGTAAATAACATTTTTTGGAATCCAACCATGGGAATGGTCTGTGGTGGCTTTCACACTACATCAGCAGAAATGAGTGGTTGCCACTGAGACTGTATGTCCCAGAAAGCTTAAAACATTTACTGTCTGACCCCTTGCAGAAGGACTGTGCTGATCCTCTTTCCATGTGCAGGTATCTCCTCTAGGACATTAGGCCTTGGCTGGTGGCCTCCAATTTTAAAACCATCAGATTTCATGAGACTCATTCACTATCATGAGACTAGCACAGGAAAGACCCACGCCCATAATTCAATCACCTCCCACTGGGTTCCTCCCATGACACATGGAAGTTGTGAGAGTTACAATTCAAGATGAGACTTGGGTGGGGCCAAGGCCAAACCATATCATTGAAGGACTAACCTCGATCTATGCACCACTCTAACAAGATGCCAGTGAATCATCATCCCTCAAGATGGTACTTCTGCCACCAACTTAGTAGCCTTTCAGAGACTTCCCTCTGATTAAGCCCCAGAGATAGGTGGTGTTTTCTGAACACTGAGTTCTGAGATCAGAGGCAGGTGGGAAGTAACAACTGAGCTTATTGGAAGATGACTTTCATTGCCTGAGAAGAAACTAAAATTCTCCTTGAAATCCCCAGAGAAATTTCAAAAACTCCAGATCAGCTCTGAGCACAACTACACATTGGCGACCAGTAAAACATCTCACATTGAGATACATGAAAATATCTACCAGTAGAATAGCTACCAGCAAAATATCTACCAGAAAAATCAGAAAATATCTACCAGTAATATAGTTACCAGTAAAATAGCTACCGGTAAAATATCTCACATTGAACATACTCTCACATTGAACACATCTCACATTGAACATACTTTCACAAATTGGAGGGTACTGTTAGGGAATGTGAAGGGAGGCAGTGGACTGACACAAATTAAACTTGATAGTGAGGCCTTTCACACACACACACACCACAGCAGGGAAGTGGATTTCACATAAACCAGATGGCAAAACAGGGCTTCTGAGAGTGAGGAGCTATTCCCATCTTAAAAGAAACGGGTCTTCCTGCCTCTTTTCAAGAGAAAACTCAAGGGCATTTTCCAAATCAGGCTCATAAGGACCAAAACTCTTAAAAGCCTGCAAAAATATAAGAAAATTAAATCAGTAAGTACCAAAATTATATATAACTAGTTCACCATCCCTAGATTTTCAAGCTTTGAGCAGAGGAGCAGATGTGAAGTGATGATAAGAATCTGTTTCTGAGACATTAAAGACAGTAGGTTTGAACACAGATTCTAAAATCTTCTAAAGAATAGTACTACATTCATAGCATTTTAAAGACACAAAATTGTGTAAGATACAAAGGACTGGTTATATCAAACTTGTAAGAATCCTTCCCCCATCATGAGATGGTGCAGGAAACAGGGTTGGGATGAGGTGGCAGGCAAGGATAGCTTGACCACAACCAATTAGCCTGGGATTGTGGAACCATGGTTGGGATCTTCTGGAGCCACAGAGGTGTTGGGAGCCAGGAACCCACACAGGTCAATGTCTGTTGGGGAAACTGAGATTCAGACCAAGATACCTTTGGACCATAGTCAGACAGCAGCCAGAACTAAGTTCAGAGCTAATAAGGCAGATTGCGAGCAAAAAAAGTTTGGAAATGCTGAAGGTGTACCCCTACTATGTGGGGATTGGTAGCTCATTTTATGAATCAGCATATGAATGCCATAAGAGTGTAACTCACACTGTCTTAAAGAGAAGAAGGGTAAACAAAACAAAATTCAGTAACAAATCCACATCAGTTACCTGCTTGCCCACTCTACAAGATAATACAGATGGTCAAATAAATGAAGCTGATTTTCCTTGATGTTCTCCCAGTCTCATTTTGGTATCTTCACCCAAAGTGAGAGTTACTTACAATTCTGCCCTAACTCATTTATGGCAATAATACTATCCTTCAGTTGTGAAACTATAATTCTGTTCCCAAACAGATGGGCCATTTGAAACCTAAACTTTCTAAACACACTGAGAATCAAGGGACTCCTTGTATTGAAGAGCATGTGTCTCTCTAAGATGAACATGAGATCTCTTGTGGGTTTTCCCAGGACTTGTAAAACTCACCTTAGATTGCTGGAGAGTCCCCATTACTCAGACTTTCTCACCTCCAAAATGATGTTTTCTGTCTTCTCCTGCTTCCTTAGGTTATTTTCGTCTTCCTTCATCTTTTTTCATCTTCTTCCTTCCTCCTTCTCCTGTTCTTCTTTTTATATATTTTCCAAAATTTATTATGTGAATGATAAATTATCCAACTTCATTTTTAACAAATGTTTTGCCAATGGCTGCAACACATTTTATTGAAATAACTATCCCTTCTGCATCAATTTTAAAAGCCTAATTTTAGTTTTCTTTTTTTGTTTTGTTTGTTTGTTTGTTTGAGACTGGGTCTCGCTCTGTAGCCCTGGAATGGCTGGAATGCAGTAACAGAATCATAGCTTATGGCAACATTGAGCTCAAGCGATCCTTCTGCCTCAGCCTTACAAGTACCTAGGACTACTAGGATTACAGACACATGCCACCACACCTAGCTGGTTGTTTTTTTTGTTTTGTTTTGTTTTGTTTTTTTGAGATGGGATCTTGCTATGTTGCCCAGGCTGGTCTTGTAATCCTGGCCTCAAGCAATTCTCCCACCCTGCCCCAGCCTCCCAAAATGTTGGGATTACAGGCAAAAGCCACTATACCTGGCCTTAAAAAGCTTTCTTGATTATATATATATATATATATCTCAACTCCTGCCTGCTTCTTGGTTATTATGATGCTTCAGCTTTGATCAGAGGCAGTAAAGACATACTCCTCCTCTTCCCCCAAGAATAGCAGGTGTATTATCTTATGAGGTTTTCTGAGTACATTTAGGAGCATCCTTTGGCAACGAGGTAAGTACAGCTCTGTGCTAGAAGGAAGGTAAGTGCATCAAATCTTCTACAAATTGAATAGCATATGAGCACCCCCATAATGGTTATAGGTACAGAAATAAAAGGAGAAATGAGTTGACTAAGATGCTATCAAATCATGACACGAAGTTTCAAAGCACCCTGTAGTTCCACCTGAGGGAAGAGTTATATATATATTTTTATATATATACACATATATAGTCCATAAATATAAATATATATGGATATATATGGATCTGTATATATATATTTATTATATTTACATATATATAAATATTATATATATCTCCATTTCTAGGCTTTTTATTCTGTTTTATTCATCTCTGTCTGTCTACATGTGAATCTGTACACAGTGTTTTAATTGTTATAGTTTTATAACATATTTTTCTAATAGGAAAAATTCTCCTTCATTATATTCTTTGTTTCTTAAAAATAACTGTCCTTTTATTTCTAATTTTATGAGATTTAATTAGAAATAAATATTACCTTTTAACATCAATTTATGTAGTAATGAAATAAATTTCTAATACTGAACCATCTTTGCATCTCTGGCATATTTATTTGGTCATGATATAGCTGGAGTCCATTTGGTGATGCTTTTAGAACTTCTGCATCTATATTCAGAAATGAGATTGGCAGTAGCTGTTCTTCCCTACTCAGACAGTATATTTTCTGAGAAAAATTTTCACCAAAATTTGCAAAGTTGAGCTTATTATATTTCTAATTTCTAAAATCCATAAGACCTAACGAGAAAAGGTAATCCTACACACCAATAATAGACAAGCAGAGAGCCAAATCATGAATGAACTCCCATTCACAATTGCTACAAAAAGAATAAAACACCTAGGAACACAGCTAACAAGGGATATGAAGGAATTCTTAAAGGAGAACTACAAACCACTTGCTCAAGGCAATAAGAGAGGACACAAACACATGTAAAAACATTCCATCCTCATGGACAGGAAGAATAAATATCATGAAAATGGCCATACTGCCCAAAGTAATTTATGAATTCAATGCTATTCCTATCAAACTACCATTGCCATTCTTCACAGAATTAGAAAAAACTACTTAAATTTCCTATGGAATCAAAGAAGACCCCGTATAGACAATCCTAAGCAAACAGAACAAAGCAGGAGGCATCACACTTCCTGACTTCAAACTATACTACAAGGCTACAGTAACCAAAACAGCATGGTACTGGTACCAAAACACACACACAGACCAATGGAACAGAACAGAGGCCTCAGAAATAACACCACACATCTACAACCATCTGATCTTTGACAAACCTGACAAAAACAAGCAATGGGGTAAGGATCTCCTATCCAGTAAATGGTGCTGGGAAAAATGGCTAGCCATATGCAGAAAACTGAAGCTGGACCCCCCCCTTACACCTTTGGAATTAACTCAATATGGACTAAAGACTTAAATGTAAAGCCCAAAGCCATAAAAACCCTAGAAGAAAACCTAGGCAATACCATTCAGGACATAGGCATGAGCAAAGATTTCATGATGAAAATTTCAAAAGCAATTGCAACAAAAGCTAAAATTGACAGATGGGATCTAATTAAACTAAAGAGCTCCTGTACAGCAAAAGAAACTGTCATCAGAGTGAACAGCCAACCTACAGAATAGGAGAAAATTTTTGCAATCTACCCATCTGACAAGGTCTAATATCCAGAATCTACAAGGAAGTAAAACAAATTTACAAGAATAAAATAAACAACCCCATCAAAAAGTGGGCAAAGGATATGAACAGACACTTCTCAAAAGAAGACATTTATGCAGCCCAACAAACATGAAACAAAGCTCAACATTACTGATCATTAGAGAAAGGCACATCAAAACCACAATGAGATCCCATCTCATGCCAGTCAGAAGGCCAATTATTAAAAAGTCAAGAAACAATAGATGCTGGCGAGGCTATGGAGAAATAGCAACACTTTTACACTATTGATGGGAATGTAAATTAGTACAACCATTGTGGAAGACAGTAGGGTGATTCCTCAAGGATCTAGAACCAGAAATACCATTTGACCCAGCAATCCCAGTACTGGGTATATACCCAAAGGAATATAAATCATTCTACTATAAAGACACATGCACACATATGTTTATTGCAGCACTATTTACAATAGCAAAGACATGGAACCAACCCAAATGCCCATCAATGATAGACTGGATAAAGAAAATGTGGTACATATACACCATGGAATACCATGCAGCCATAAAAAGGAATGAGATCATGTTCTTTGCAGGGACATGGATGAAGATGGAAGCCATCATCCTCAGCAAACTAACACAGGAACAGAAAACCAAACACCGCATATTCTCACTCATAAGTGGGAGCTGAACAATGAGAGTACATGGACACAGGGAGGGGAACAACACACATCAGGGCCTGTTGAGGGGAGGGGAGTGAGGGAGGGAAAGCATCAAGACAAATAGCTAATGCATGCGGGCCTTAAAACCTAGATGACTGATTGATGGGTTCAGCAAACCACCATGGCACATGTATACCTATATAACAAACCTGCACATTCTTCACATGTATCCCAGAACTTAAAGTACAATTAAAAAAAGAAAAGATAAGCCAAAATGCCAACAACTTTAGACAATCCGCCAAATAGTTGGTCAACAATAGTGTAACAGTTTAATCATTATGGGATACAATTATAAATGTAGGAGACTTCTTTCCCCAATTCCTTTGCCCTTTTAGCTTCTTCTTTGTCCTCAGCTCTCTGAGGAAAGAAAGAATGAAAACTATACGGACAGATTCTGAAGAGAACTGTCATCAGAGGCAAGAATTCTACCCACAACGAGACTTTGCCCAGCGGAAAGATGTGACTTGTCAGCAATCCATTACACAAAGTTGTGCATGACTAAGGGACCAAGATGGCAGGGAAAAAATGGCATGGGTGAGAGAGGTCTACTCAAGTATGAGAAAAATCTCGGGAAATTGGGAAATTACAAAGAGAACAATGAGAGACTTTAAAAAGAATTTTCTTAGACCAAACTCTTAAGCTTAAGATTCCTAAAACATTAGAGAGACTTAAGTACAATTAAGGTTTTGTCCTTAAATATGACCCTTCCCTGGGATGGAACCACAGGATGCTTTGAAACTTCATGTGATGATTTGATAGCATCTTAGTCAATGCATTTCTCCTTTTATTTCTGCACCTACAACTGTAATGTGGTGCTCATATGCTATTCAATTTGTAGAAAATTTGATGCACTTATCTTCCTTCTAGCACAGAGCTATACTTACTTCATTGCCAAAGGATGCTTCTAACTGTACTCAGAAAACCCCGTAAGATAATACACCTGATATTCTTGGGGGAATAGGAGAAGAGTGTCCTTGTTGCCTCTGATCAAAGCTGACACATCATAATAACCAAGAATCAGGCAGGGTTTTGTCAGATTTATTCCAAGTAAACACCTTAATGACCTCCCCAAATGGCAGGGGGCCTGCTCGTAATAGGTGCATACATATGTAAAACAGCAAAAGAGAAGGTGCCAGAATTTTTCTGCCACCTGTACTTTCCTCTCCTGATTCACCACCTGGGGAGAGAGGAATGATGAGCTGTTGGAAACCACAGAAGGTGCAGTAACCTTGAAAATCTGGAAGCTGAGGAAGCAGTGAGCTAGAGAGTGAGAAGCCAGAAAACAGGAGGTTGGTCTGAAAGCCTTGTCAGTCTACATTCCCTATTAGATAATTTTTGTCCCCTTTTGCTATTGCTTAGAACTACAAATTTATGGAATTATAAAGCTTATGTCCCTTATAATCACATGGTCGTTTCTTCCCAGAGCTTTAGTCACATCTCTGGACAATTTCATCTACAGCACCCTATAGACCATTTCATGGCAATAAGCATCCAGAGTGTTAACACTCCTCATCTCACTATGACTTCCTGAACCATATGGGGAAAGCACTTTTATAAGCAAGTTATTGCTCAACTACACAAGGGAAAAATCTCTACCGCTTGGCTCCTCAGAGTACATAGATGAAAAGGCAGAAATCAAAACTTTCATTTGGTAGGCATCTAGAAGCCTATCAGTAGGAAAACATCCTTGCAATTTCTACCTCTTTTGATATGGTCAACTTCTCTTTCTATCCAAACCTTTGTAGAGGTTTTGTTTTAAAGGTCAAAAGGAAAATATGAAGAATCTCAAGCAGTTTGGCTAGTTAGGCTTTCAAAACTATTTGACGAAAAGCTATGGCCATGCTCCACTAATAATAATAACACCTATAAGAAAATTATGTCATATGTAACCGTATGTCATATGAACTGTATAGTCCGTACAGTGATTTCACAAATGTGATTCCTTTTGGGTCTCAGGGCCTATGAATGCAGATCTGTTAGGCTCTTCTATAGATAATAAAACTGAGTGCCCTAGCAGTTTATAGACCTGCTCAAATTATTATCAGAGCCATAACTGGAACCTAAGCCTTCTAACTGCAGTATAGAACCCTTTCTCGTCTTTAGGTTTTCAAGTCTTTTACCCTTATTATAACAGTTGGTCAGTTTACCACAAATGTGGGCACACACACGTGCACATATACATATGTGCATAGCAGGATCTATATTAATGTCCCCTCTTTCCTTCCTAATGCTTGTAATTTGTCCTTTCACCTATTTTCTTGATCACTCTGGCTAGAGGTGTGTTATGGCAGGTTGCAGTCAAGAGTGTTCAAAATCTACTGTTCACTTTTCTTTCCTGAATGACTAAAGAAATTCTGGAATAGAGTCAGTTATTGATAAATCAAACTGGTCTCATACTTTTAATTCAAAGGTTGGGGGAAGGGGTGTGGTTGTGAACTCATCAGCCAAAACAATTTGGGCTTCTTCCCATCTACTCCCAAGAGGGAGCTGGCTGGGCTCTGCATCCTTGAGGGCTGGTGTCTGTTACCCTAAAGGAAGCTTTAACAGGACAGCATTTTAGGAGAGATTGAGCAAGAGGAGGACAAGCCAGACACTGACGCAACAAGAAGAGAGGCTTGCCTTTTCCCTAAGGGTTGGATTCCCAGAGCCTGGGAAGTGATGTGAGTGCTTTGGGGGAAAGGGGCTAAGGAGAGAGTGGAGGGTTACATGGCATCGCCATGGTTAAATATGCAGTCAGTGGGGAAGGATCCTGTGAGCATCACCACAGACAAGTGTAGAAGCAGAACCTGACAGCATAAAGGACCAAGTCCCAAGAGGAACATCTGTGAGCAGATGGAGAAATATTCACAATGTGATCACCGTGGACTTAAGGCCAGGCTCTTTCTTTATTGTTCAAGAATATATAAGTGCTAAGGTCCTCGCATGATTCAGTAGAGAGGAAAAAGCCCCAATAAAAATGAATATTAGAATTCTTCTCCTAACCATAGCTACTGAGGCTTAGAGCCAAGTTTGATTTTATTTTCAAAAATAAAAACAAAACGTGACCTTCCTTTACCTTATCTTATAGTCTGTTTCCTGCTGCTACAATACCAAAGACTTCATAATTTATGGTGAACAGAAATTTATTTGGTTCACTGTTCTAGTGGTTAGGAAGGGAGACTGCAAACACTCTTAACTACTAAGCCAAAACTGCCAGCTGAAAACCTACAAAATGACATTGAAAAGCTCCAGGTTACACCAAGATCTTAACTACAACTCCAGGCTTGCCTCACTTCAGGCTCCTGTTGGCAGCTACCAAAGGGGTCTCCAAAAAGCAACAGCTTCAAGGGAAATGTCCTAGTTTCCATAACAGCCTGAAACTAAATTACAACAAGGCTGGTAAACTTTCCAGACACTGAAAGTTTCTGGTGGTTGGCAACTCAAAACATAATGAGAGATGGCCGACTAGAAGCAGTTGCAATCAGAGGCTCCAATCAAAAAGAACCATAATGCATGTAAATCCTGCACCAGCAAGCAAGGTATCCAGGTTCTTTCATCAGAAGTGACTAGGCTGCTGGCATGATCCATAGAGGGGAAGGAAGAGCAGTGTGGTGCAGCAGCACACCTGAGAGCCACACGGGGCAAGGGAGCCCCCACCCCCCAGCCAAGGCAGGCGGTGAGTAAGCCTGTTACCCAGCCATGCAACCCATGAATCAGAAGATCCCACTCAGGTACCCATGCTCCCAGGGCCTTGGGTCCCAACCCTGAAGCCATGCAGATTCTCAACAGCCTCTCAGCTAGAATCTGCTTAAGACTGCCAAGCTCCCGGGGGTAGGGGCAACCAGCACCATAGCTGTGACTGCCTGCTGTCAAAGGCATTAGAGCTCCTTGGCGGAGGGGCCACAGCCAGCACTGGGACTCATAACTGCCTAATATGCTAGTTCCCTGGGTGGGGGAAGGGCAGCATCCATCCCTGTAGCTCCAGGTCACGCTTTTCCCCTGCTGGAGCCAGGGAGGCTAGACAGCTTCATCCCTAGAGGTGCCCCCCACAGCCCAACACACCAGCTGCGTTAGACTGCGGCCAGAGCACCTCTTTAGGCCTTACCTTGACTCATCCTTCCTCACTGGGCAGGGCCTCCCTGAAGGAACTCCAGCAACTCCAGCTCAGGTAGAGGCTCAGGGACAGAACCCTGATCTCCCAGGGCTTGAGCCCCTAGGGGGAAGGGTGGCTGCAGTCTCTGCAGACCAGCACACTTAGCCTTTCCTCATGGTAGTTCTGAGGAATCTGGGCAGCCCAGACAAGTGGGATTCCCCTCAGCAAAGCACACCCTCTCCACCAGGCAACAGTCAAAGTGCTTCATTAAGTGAGTCCTATTCCCCATGCCACCCAACTGGTATAGGGGTTGTCAGACACCCTATACAAGAGCATTCCTACCGGCATCAGGTTGGTACCTTATGAGGTCAGATATCCCAGAAGAAGGAGCAGGCACCCATCTTTGTTGTTCTCCAGTCTCCTTGAGTGACATCTCCAGGCACAGGGGTGAACCAGATGAACAGGGCCTGAAGTGAATCCCCAGTAAAGACAGCAGCCTTCCAGAAGAAGGACCTGACTATTGAAAGACAAACAAACAGAAAGCAACAACAACAACAAAAGTCCCCACAAAAGCCCCATCTAAGGGTCAGCAGCCTCAAAGACTGAAACTAAACAAACTCATGAAGATGAGAAAGAATGAATGAAAAAAATGCTGAAAACCCAAAAGGCCAGGTGCCTCTTCTCTCCTCCAAATGATCACAACGCCTCTCCAGCAAGGGTGCAGGGCTGAACTGGGGATGAGATGGACGAATTGATAGAGGTAGGCTTCAGAAGATGGTTGATAAAAAACTCCACTGAGCTAAAGGAGCACAGTCTAATCCAATGCACAGAAGCTAAGAATCTTGATAAAAGATTAGAGAAGCTGCTAACTAGAATAACCAGTTTAGAGATGAACATAAATGACTTGATGGAGCTGAAAAACACAACACAAGAACTTCATGAAGTATCAAGTAACCAAGTATCAATAGCTGAATCAATCAAGCAGAAGAAAGGATATCAGAGTTTGAAGACCACCTTGCTGAAATAAGGCATGCAGACAAGGATACAGAAAAAAGAATGAAAAGGAATGAACAAAGCCTCCAAGAAACATGGGACTAGGTAAAGAGACCAAACTTACGATTGATTGGAATACCTGAAGGAGACAAGGAGAATGAAAACAAGTTGGATAACACACTTCAGGATATTATCCAGGAGAACTTCCACAACCTAGCAAAACAGACCAACATGCAAATTCAGGAAATACAGAGACACCACCAAGATACTCCACGAGAAGATCAACTCCAAGACACATAATCATCAGATTCCCCAAGGTTGAAATGAAGGAAAAAATGTTAAGGGCAGCCAGAGAGAAAGGCCAGGTCATCTACATAGGGAAGCCTAACAGACTAACAATAGACCTTTCAGCAGAAACCCTACAAGCAAGCCAGAAAAAATTGGGGGCCAATATTAACATTCTTAAAAGAAGAAATTTCAACCCAGAATTTCATATCCAGCCAAACTAAGCTTCATAAGTGAAGTGATTCCAGACAAGCAAATGCTGAGGGATTTTGTCACTGCCAGGCCTGCCTTGCAAGAGCTCCTGAAGGAAGCACTAGATATGGCAAGGAAAAACCAGTACCAGCCACTGCAAAAACACACCAAAATATAAAGACCAATGACACTATGAAGAAACTGCATCAACTAGTGTGCAAAATAACCAGATAGCATCATGATGACAGGATCAAATTCACACATAACAATACTAACCTTAAATATAAATGGGCTAAATGCCCCAATTAAAAGACACAGGCTGACAAATTGGATGGAGTCAAGACCCATTGGTGTGCTGTATTCAAGAGACCCATTTCATGTGCAAAGACACACATAGGTTCAAAATAAGGGGAAGGAGGAGAATTTACCAAGCAAATGGAAAGCAAAAAAAAAGCAAGGGTTGCAATCCTAGTCTCTGACAAAACAGACTTTAAACCAACAAATATCAAAAAAGAGAAAGAAGGGCATTACATAATGGTAAAGGGATCAATTCAACAAGAAGAGCTAACTATCCTAAATATATATGTATCCAATATAGGAGCACCCAGAGTCATAAAATAAGTTCTTAGAGATCTACAAAGAGACTTAGACTCCCACACAATAATAGTGGGAGATTTCAACACCCCACTTTCAATATTAGATCAATATGACAGAAAATTAACAAGGATATTCAGGACTTGAAGTCACTTCTGGATCAAGTGGACCTAATTGACATCTACAGAACTTTCCACCCCAAATCAACAGAATATACATTCCTCTCAGTGCCACATGGGACTTATTCTAAAATCAACCACATAATTGGAAATAACACATTCCTCAGCAAATGCAAAAGAACTAAAATCATAACAAACAGTCTCTCACACAATGCAATCATATTAAAACTCAAGATTAAGAAACTCACTCAAAACTACACAATTACATGGCAATTGAACAGCCTGCTCCTGAATGACTCCTCAGTAAATAATGAAATTAAGGCAGAAATCAAGAAGTTCTTTGAAACCAATGAGAACAAAAACACAACATACCAGAATCTCTGGGACACAGCTAAAGCAGTGTTAAGAGGGAAATTTATAGTGCTAAATGCCCACATCAGAAAGCTACAAAGATCTCAATTGAAACCCTAACATCACAATTAAAAGAGCTAGAGAAGCAAGAGCAAACTAATCCAAAAGCTAGCAGAAGACAAGAAATAACCATGATCACAGCAGAATTGAAGGAGATAGAGACACGAAAAACCCTCCAAAAAATCCATGAATCCAGGAGCTGCTTTTTTGGAGAAATTAACAAAATAGATAGACTGCTAGCTAGACTAACAAAGAAGAAAAGAGAGAAGACTAAAATAGACACAATAAAAAATGATAAAGGGGATATCACCACTGACCCACAGAAATACAAACTACCATCAGAGAATAGTATAAATACCTCGACACAAATAAACTAGAAAATCTAGAAGAAATGGATAAATTCCTGGACACACACACCTCCCAAGACTAAACAGGAAGAAATCAAATTCCTGAATAGACCAATAACAAATTCTGAAATTAAGGCAGTAATTAATAGCCCACCAACCAAAAAAGACTAGGACTACATACATTCACAATCAAATTCTAGCAGAGATACAAAGAGGAGCTGGTACCATTCCTTCTGAAACTATTCCAAACATAAAGAAGGGACTCATTTCTAACTCATTTTATAAAGCCAGCATCATCCTGATACCAAAACCTGGCAGAGACACAACAAACAAACAAAAAACTTCAGACCAATATCCCTGATGAACATCAACGTGAAAATCCTAAATAAAATACTGGCAAACCACTGGCACATCAAAAAACTTATCCACCATGATCAAGTTGGCTTCATCCCTGGGATGCAAGGCTGGTTAAACATATGCAAATCAATAAACATAATCCATCACATAAACAGAACCAAAGAAAAAAACCACATGATTATCTCAATAGATGCAGAAAGGGCCTTCAATAAAATTCAACATCCCTACATGTTAAAAACTCTCAATAAACTAGGCATTGATTGAACATACCTCAAAAAAATAAAAGCTATTTATTACAAACCCACAGCCAATATCATATTGAATAGGCAAAAGCTGTAAGCATTCCTTTTGAAAACTGGTACAAGATAAGGATGCCCTCTTTCACCACACCTATTCAACATGGTATTGGAAGTTCTGTTCAGGGCAATCAAGCAAGAGAAAGGACTAAAGCATATTCAAATAGGAAGAGAGGAAGTCAAATTGTGTCTGTTTGCAGACGACATGATTCTATATTTAGAAAATCCCATCATCGCAACCCCAAAACTCCTTAAGCTGATAAGCAACTTCAGCAAAGTCTCAGGATAAAATCAATGTGCAAAAATCACAAGCATACCTTTACACAAACAATTGAAAGCAGACAGCCAAATCATGAATGAACTCCTACTCATAACTGCTACAAAGAGAATAAAATACCCAGGAATACAGCTAACAAGGGACGTGAAGGACTTCTTCAAGGAGAACTACAAACCACTGCTCAAGGAAATAAGAGAGGACACAAACAAATGGAAAAACATTCCATCCTCATGGGTAGGGAGAATCAATAGTATGAAAATGGCCATACTGCCCAAAGAAATTTATAGATTCAATGTTATTCCCATCAAACTACCACTGACATTCTTCACAGAATTAGAAAAAACTACTTTAAATTTCATATGGAATCAAAGAAGACCCCATATAGCCAAGACAATCCTAAGGAAAAAGAAAAAAGCTGGATGCATCATGCTTCCTGACTTCAAACTATACTACAAGGCTACAGTAACCAAAACAGCATGGTACTGGTACCAAAACACACACACAGACCAATGGAACAGAACAGAGACCTTGGAAATACACCACACATCTACAACCATCTGATCTTTGACAAACCTGACAAAAACAAGCAATGGGGTAAGGATCTCCTATCCAATAAGTGGTGCTGGGAAAAATGGCTAGCCATATGCAGAAAACTGAAACTGGACCCCTTCCTTACACCTTATACAAAAATTAACTCAAGATGGACTAAAGACTTAATTATAAAGCCCAAAACCATAAAAACCCTAGAAGAAAACCTAGGCAATACCATTCAGGACATAGGCATGGGCAAAGATTTCATGATGAAAATGCCAAAAGCAATTGCAACAAAAGCTAAAATTGGCAAATGGGATCTAATTAAAGTAAAGAGCTGCTGCACAGCAAAAGAACTATCATCAGAGTGAAGAGGCAACCTACAGGATAGGAGAAAATTTTTGCAATCTATCCATCTGACAAAGATCTAATATCCAGAATTTACAAGGAACTTAAACAAATTTACAAGAAAAAAACAACCCCATCAAAAAGTGGGCAAATGATATGAACAGACACTTCTCAAAAGAAGACATTTACATGGCCAACAAACACGTGAAAAAAAAGCTCTACATTACTTATCATTAGAGAAATGCAAATCAAAACCATAATGAGATACCATCTCCCGCCAGTCAGAATGGCAATTATTAAAAAGTCAAGAAACAATAGATGCTGGTGAGGCTGTGGAGAAATAGGAACACTTTTACATTGTTGGTGGGAATGTAAATTAGTTCAACAGTTATGGAAGACAGTATGGTGATTCCTCAAGGATCTAGAACCAGAAATACCATTTGACCCAGCAATCCCATTACTGGGTGTATACCCAAAATAATATAAATCGTTCTACTATAAAGACACATGCCCACATATGTTTATTGCAGCACTATATACAACAGCAAAGACATGAAACCAACCCAAAGGCCTATCAATGATAGACTGGATAAAGAAAATGTGGTACATATACATCGTGGAAAACTATGCAGCTGTAAAAAGGAATGAGATCATGTCCTTTGCAGGGACATGGATGAAGCTGGAAGCCATCATCCTCAGCAAACTAACACAGGAACAGAAAGCCAAACACCACATGTTCTCACTCATAAGTAGGAGTTGAACAATGAGAACACATGGATACAGGGAAGGGAACAACACACATTGGGGTCTGTTGTGGGGCAAGGAGAGAGAATTTAGAGGATGGGTCAACAGATGCAGCAAATCACCATGTCACACATTTGTATACCTTTGTAACAAACCTGCACATTCTGCACATGTATCCCAGAACTTAAAGTAAATTTTAAAAATAAAGAGAAAACACAATGGGATAAAATAACTAAGAAGCAAGCTGTTCTCCAGCAGTTTCTGGGTGCCCCTGCTGGTCACATGCCTCAAGACACTGGACCTACACATTATAGGTAACCTTAATAGATGCAGAATTGGAACTTTTGGGATAGACACCTGTCCCAATATGATTGAGAAATTTGACTCATGAAGAAGTTTACTTTTGATAACTTGAGGAATGAAACAGGAATCATGGTTAATCATTATTGTTTTTGTTTACCTGGAACCCTTCTGGTCACTGGAAAACCATTATTCCTGCATAAAAGAAAGTTCTGAAAGAACCTGTGAATCACAGAAACCCAATCCACCATTATAGCTAGCTAGATAGATAGATACATAGATAGACAGACATATAGATGGATTCATTTAAATATCACTGCAACCCTATGAAATATGCACTGTGATTATCTCCTTTATATAAATGGGAAACTGAGACCAAGAAAAATAAAGTAACTTACTCAAGGAAGAATGGCAGAGCCAGGTTCTGAACTCAGGCAGTCTGGCTGCAGACTCCAGGCATTTAACCACTATATGACACTATAGCTGTCACTCATAAGTATATAAAGAGCACGATGAAAGGTAACCTGATAATTTTGTTCACTGACAAACAGAGTCTGGCTAGATAACTAATGAAAAAGGAAATAACATAGGATCTATGAAAAACTGATGTATTACAGAGTTTGGAAAGCTCAATTTGCATAACTCAGAAAAGGAGTATATCTTTGACAATAATCTAATGCTGGAAGCAGACAACAATTTTAGATAACTATTTGTCATTTCCAATATCATAGTACAAAAAGGTATAGTCTCTATAAAATAGAAGAGTGAAATAATAGGGATAACTAACCTAAAATTTTACTACACAAATAAAGAGAGGTACTAGATTAGATAAGGAAGACTTACAAGAAAATAAAAAGTACAATGGCTGAATTAAAATCAAATTAGAAGTAAAGCATAGAATGAACCTTGAAGATAATTGAGGCAATGTGACAGTTAATTTTGTGTGTCAATTTGACTGGGCCACAAGATGCCCAAACATTTGGCCAAGCATTACTCTGGGTATATGTGGGAGAGAGTTTCTGGATAAGATTAACATTTGAATTGGTAGACCGAATAAAGCAGGTGACCCTCCCCAGTGTGAAAGGGCCTCGGCCAATCAGTTGAGGGCCTGCATAGAACAAAAAAGGCTGTTGGTCCTGCCTGACTGGCTTGAGTTGGGACAATAATTGTTTTCTACCTTTGCACTCAACTGAAATATCAGCTCTTTCTGGGTCTTCAGCCTGCCAGGCTTTAGAAGAGAATGATACCATCTGCTCTCCCTGGTCACCAGATTCCCAACTGCAGGTCTTGGGACTTGTCAGCCTCCATAGTTGTATGAGCTTAATTCCTTATAATAAATCTCTTTCCATATTTGCATACATATATGTCCTATTGGTTCTGTATCTCTGGAGAACCCTGACTAATACAGGCAATAATGTAGAAGACCAATTTAAATGCTCTTTAGAATACAGAGAAAATCTCTGAAAGAGTACTTTATTATAATAGGAAGTCCTAAAGAAAAGACAGAACCAATGAAACAAGAGTTACAACCAAAGACATAACAGAAAAAATCTTTCCTGGGTTAATCTTCAAATGCTATGATTTTCTACCAGCAAAACTAAAAATAGAACCAAACAAGAAGTCAGGAAAAGAAAGTAACAAATTATATTATTTTAAAAATTACTTTATCTATATACTTTTTTGTTCTATATACAATACTGTAACTTTATAGTAAATAAAGAAATATTCATATTATAGTAGTGGAAAATATGTTCCAAACATGAAACATAAAGAATTGAGAAGTTTGATTTTCTAAGAATTCCTATATGTCAACACACAACATAAAATTAAAAGTAAAAAATCATACAACAGGGAAACTGCAACATGTATAACATATAAATAGGATACTGTTATAATTCTTACACTTCAATAAGATAAATATATATTGTTAAGAGACACATATGAAAGGAGAAATTCAAATGGTCTCTAATACTATAAAAATGTTTGACTTCATTATTCAGTTATAAAATGTAAATAAAACCATAAATATTTCTCTACCGTTGAGTTAGTATGCATTTTGTTTTAATGATCTCAGCCTAAATGGTGGAACATGGACTATCTCATAAACTACTAGTAATAGTGTAAACTGGTATCACAGCTCTGGGGGACAGTTTATCAATGGCCTAACATTAATGTACTACTAGTGCAAGAAGAGCTCTTTGATAAAGTAATTATCCATCTAGGAATTTATTGTAAGGAAGTAATCATGTCTTGCAGGGGGACGCTTGCCATAAAACAGTATGTATCACAGTATTACATATTATGGTTGAAAATGAGAAACAACCTAAACAGCCTACGATTGGGAATATATTTATAAAACAATATAATTTGTGCAGTCATTATAAGTGATGTTGACAATAGTCACGTGAATTATTTTCTACAAAAATAGACCATTTTTTCCTCTCTCTGTCCCAACCTCTTACACCTTGAAAAAACATAATTGATGTAAAATATTACTGTCAAGACTGTGTTTAATCTGTTGGTTGTACTGGAGTAAAAAAAAAAAAAAATGGTAGAGACCACCGTACTGACGATGCACATTTACTGACACAGGAAAATACGGCACTCTTGCAAAGAGAAGATTATCAGGCAGGTAATCCCACTTCTATTTGTTTTTGAGAAAACATACACAAATAGTAAAAAGATATAAAAAATATTGCAACGATTATATCTGAGTATTGGAATTACATTTTTTAAATTTTATTTTTGATTAATTTATACTCATTTCATTATATATACTTACATTAATATATACTTATTTGCTAATCAAATTCAGCATATTAATGTACATGTAACATTTTTGTAAAAAAATAATTTCAAATTTGTTAAAATATAATAAATAACCCTCGAGTTTCTCTTTATCATGGTGTTAACATCAGTAGTGGTTTATCAAAAGAAAAGTTTATGATAACAAACTCACTCTTGTTTTTTTCAATAACCTTGAGATTAATACTAGCTTTCCTCAGATTCAAAACTTTTTGCAAATACTTTCAAGTCACTCTACATTAACTTGAAAAAACACAAAAATAGTCTTGTAATAGTATAACTTCTTTATTGCTTTCATTCAAAGACTCCAAATTGTTTTAATGGATTTATGTTTTTTTCTTCTACTGAGTTAAGACAGAAATAATTTTTCCAATGACTCTGTTATCTCAGTTTAGTATTAAAATAGAGCACACATTGTTCCAATATAATTAGTCCTAACATTCTTTTACATGGTACTTTACAAAGTTAGAGAATTATAAAATTGTGATTTTAAGCTTCCAAGTTTTTCTTCACTGTTACCTGGAAACAATGTACCTCCCACAATATAGTGGAAACATTTTTAATATACAAGTCCAAAAACCAAGCTAACTCCTTACTTTGATTATTTTTGTTTTATAATACAGATTTCTCTTTTTGGTTGTTGTTTGTTTTTATTTTCAGAAAATAGTGCCTAAATATGCAAATAGAAAAGACAGGACCAACAGAAAAGTTATCCCTTTCGCATTCAAAGCAACTATCTTTCCCTCTCACTGTAGAAGTTATCTATCTACCTTTGGATGGAGAAATGCCACAGATATTTTTCTGGAATAAATGGAAGCTAACATTTCTTCATTACAAAACATAGGAGGCAATTAAGACAAGGAAAGTACACTACAAATTAAGTCAAGACATGAATGTTAATTAGGGACTTTCTCCTCTCCTCTCTTTCTCTCTTTCCTCTCTCCTCAGGTACTACTGTCCTCATATGGTCATTATTTGTATGCATAATTTCAGCATAATGAATTCCTCTCTTTACATCTCTTGTTCCTCAACCTCAAAATAATCTCCACAGTCCTTCACTTCCTTAACTCCCTATGGTCCATCTTACAAACTCTTCCTGTCCCTGTAGTATTCACCAAAAATCTAGCCAGCAGGAAAACAGATTCCCACATACCTCTCCTTTGCTTGACCACCTCTGGTGCAGGAGATAATGAAGAACTTAAATATCATCACCATGCACATCATGTTGAAGAAAAGGAGAGAATCAACAACCCTAAAAAATGGTAACCTCTCTCCCCTTACTCCCTTCCAACTGGGCAAGTGATGACAAAAAGTATAAGAGCACCTCCTCAGCTCATGATCTGCCTAATTCCCATCATCATAATAATGGTAATACATATATAATTATTGCTAACTTTTACTGGGCATTTTGTGCTCTACACTCTGTTTCATGTTCCCTTTAAGTCCCTTTGAGTTAAGGAGGTCAGGATAAATCTATGTGAATCAAGACTGACACATTCCACCATAGAGTGCTGGAACTTTCCCACAGGTTATGGATCTCTTCGTGGTTTCCCTACATGAATCTGTACACATGCATTTCTCTTAGTGTCTCGGGAGTTTTAAATTCAAGCATCTCCTTTCAAAATTTTTCTTGAAGCAATTACACTCACTCTTGGAGTGACAGCCCCTGTCACACACACCCATTAGAGCATTTATCATGCAAGATAGCACTGAATGCTAGACAGACATTTTTGCCAGACAGACATTTTTGAATGTCTGATTCTACTAGTCTGAAAACACAAGGTCTGTATTTAATCACTTCTATATCTCCAGGATCTAGCCCAGAACCTAGTTCATGGTAGATTCTCAGCAATGATGTATTTGTTGTTTGGTTGGTTGGTTGATTGGTTGGATGGATGAATGTAAAATCTTAAATATTTAAATACTTAGAAGGAAGTATCAGAGCTTCCTTGAGTTTCCATTAGTGAATCAGTGACCCTTAGAAGCCCTGATGAAGCCATCTTATTAGATTCAATGAGGCCTATTGGGCCTAATTCAAACTTTGCCTTAGGATAATTTACTTACATTGAATTTCAAACTGATCTGACAATATGATTCATGATAAGATAACCCAATGGGTCTATATTCCCTCCTCTTGATTGCCATTGTCCTAGTTCAGCTTCTCCTTTTCTCACCTCTAGACTAGAGACATTGCCTTCCAAATGATTTCACATTCATTTCTTCATTCATTTAATACCTCTTCATTTACCACAACCAGGCATTGTTTTAGACATTGGGGACACAGCAGTGAATGTGACAACAGAGACTCTAACTTCATGGAGTTTATAGTTGGGAGACACAAAGAAGTTAGAAAACAATAGTAGAGGTAGTAGTGGTAATAGTGGTAATACTAGTAGTAGTAGTGGTGGTAGTAGTAGTAGTAATAGTAGTAGTAGTAGTAGTAGTAGTAATGTGCAATGACAAAAAGAAGGAAATGATTTAACAGACAGTGACTGGGAAACCTGGCTCATTTGAATGGTTAGGGAAGGGCTCTCTAAGAAGATAATATTGAGGTAACTGCTGTTGACAAGAAGGAACCAGCATATGATAATTAGGTGAAGGGTGATTCAAACAGAGGAAAGATTAAACATCTTGGGCAGAAGGAAGCTTGGTAGAGCCAAGGCACAGAAAGAAAGCAGCAGAGCTGGAGCCCAGTGAGCAAGCAGCAAAGGGGATCCAGGTGGGAGGAAACAGACAGGCAGGAGCCAGTCATGGAGAACCTCCTAGGTCAAGGTGAGGAAAAAAGACCCTTTTCCAAGCAAAATGGGAAGCCATTGGAAGGTTTTAGGCAATACAGTAGCATGATACATATTTGACTTTTATAATATCGGTTAAGCAGGGTGCAGTGGCTCATGCCTATAATCCCAACACTTTGGGAGGCCAAGGTGGATTGCTTGAGCTAAAAAGTTCGAGATCATCCTGGGCAACATAGCGAAACCCCATCTCTAAAAAAAAAATACAAAAAAAATTAGCTGGATGTGGTGGCACATGCCTATAGTCCCAGCTACTCAGGAGGCTGAGATAGGAGGATAGCTTGAGCTCAAGAGGTCAAGGCTGCAGTGAGCCATGATCATACCACTGCATTCCAGCCTGAGTGACAGAGCAAGACCTTGTCTGAAAAATAACAACAATGACAACAAATAAAATAAAATATCAGTTAGGTTGCTACCCAGAAAATTGTTGGGAGCAAGAATAGAATCGGGAGACCAGTTCAGTTAGAAGGATATTTTAGTAATCAGATGAAAATGGGGATGGCTTGGACTAGAGTGGAGAAAAGAGCAAACTGAAGATACATTTTAGAAGTACAGCTAGTGAGAACTTGGTATTAGACTAGGTGTGGGATTTGTGATAAAACAAATCAAGAATAACTCCTAGGTTTTTATTTTTTAGTTGGAAAGTGAAGTGAAGAGTGCTGCCATTTACTAAGACAGGGAATATTAAGAGAGATAAGATTTAGGAAAAAAATTATAAGTTCTGGTTTGAATATCTCAAATTTGAGATTTCTATTAGACGTGCATTAGAAGTATTAAATAAAAAGTTGAATATTTGAGTCCAGAACTGAAAAGCTAGGGTCGAGGGTGCAGGTGGGATGGGCAAAGTGAAGATATAAATTTGGCAGTCATGGACATATATACAATATTTAAAGACATGAGCTATATCTGTTTCTGACATACAGAAGAGCATGTCTAACAAAGTGATCCTTAGCAAACAACAGCTATAAACTCTGGAAAGAATTTAAAAAGCAACTACCTGAAGGCTCTGGAGACTAGACAAAGGCAGGAAGATTTTGGAGGAAGTTGAAACTGCAGCATGTCACCAGTACAGAGTAAATTCTCCCTCTTTTGGAGCTTCATTCTGAGGAATATCACAGTGGTAGGGAAGAAGATAGTGAAGACACAAATAGAAAGCCTGCCATCTTTGTGGCTGAAGGAACCAGGGCAAAATCCTGGGGCATCCAGTGCTACCAGAGAGTGAGGAAGGACCCTGAATCAGTGTAGAAATTTAGCCCAAATGTCTGGATGACCCCTTCACTCGCAGCTCTGTCTTAAAATACTAAAACGAAATCTGAGCGACCACTCACCACATGCATGACAGCTTATATTAGACTATAAATCAAGTTAATTGCCAGCTAAATCAAAAACATCAATACTCTTTGGGGCAACATAACAAAATCTACAATCTCTGCAATATTGTGTTCATAACTTCCAGGATATATATGAAAAACCAGGATAATGTGATCCATCCTCTACAAGTCAATATTAAGATAACCCAAATACACAATTACCAGATAAAAACTTGAAAGCAGCTATTACAACCCTGCTTATGAAAATAAAGGAAAACATGCTCATCATGAATGAAAAGACATGAAATTTCAGCTGGTAAATATAAAATATATTTATATCTTATAAATATAAATATAAAAAGAAACATAATAGAAATTTTAGAATTGAAGAATACTATACCAGAAATTTAAAATTCCCTTATGGACTTAACAGCAAAAAGAATATGACTATGGAAAGATTTGGTGAATTTGAAAATAGATATCATAGAAAACATCTAATAGGAAGAACAGAGGGGAAAAAAGTTGGAAAAAAATTTAGAGAGCCTCAGAGATCTGTGGAAAATTTCAAAAGGTCTATCATATAGTAGTTGGAGTCCCAGAAGAAGATTTAAAAATTGGCCAAAGGAAATAATAAAAAAGATGCCCCAAACTTCCCAAATTTGGTGAAAGACAAAAATGTACAGATTCAGGAAGTTTAGAAAACCCCCAAAAGAATTCATTCAAGAAAGCCACACATATCCCCATTCTAGTGCCTTGAATTGAGACAAAAGACAAAGACCTGGGACAGATTAAATCACTTAAAATATGGATAGAGAGGAGGCCCAGGACGAAGCCCTAAGATCCTCTAAAATGGAGATGTCAACTAGAAGATGAAGAGCCAGGAAAAGATATGGAGAAGAAATAACCAATGAGGCATAAAAAATATATAGAAGAATGTGATGATCACACTGGTCACCATGGAATATTATGCAGCCATAATAAAAGAATGAGTTCATGTCCTTTGCAGGGACATGGATGAAACTGGAAGCCATCATCCTCAGCAAACTAACACAGGAAGAGAAAACCAAACACCACATATTCTCACTCATAAGTGGGAGTTGAACAATGAGAACACATGGACACAGGGAGGGGAACATCACACACCAGGGCCTGTCGGGGGGTGGGGGACAAGGGGAAGGAGAGCAGTAGGACAGATAGCTAATGCATGCGGGGCTTAAAACCTAGATGATGGATTGATGGGTGCAGCAAACCACGATGGCACATGTATACCCATGTAACAAACCTGCACATTCTACACATGTATCCCAGAACTTAAAGTATAATACATAAATAAATAAATAGCTAACTGTGTAGCATGCAGTACCATGGATCAAGTGAGATGAGGCCAAAACATGACAGCATAGGAATTGGTAGAAACCAAGACAAGAGCAATCCCAGTGAAAGGGGAGAGTAAAAAGGGCAATAAGAAGAGGCTGAGGAAAGAAAAGAAGGCCAATGAGAGACAAAGACTTCCTGGGCACCACCTCCCAACATGCTAGTCTAGAAGGAACACTAAAACACCAAGGAAAATGTAATACAATAGAGAAAACTGCATTTACCAGAACTCCTTTCATGATGAGCCCTATAGGATGTTGGAAAGAATACTTTGAAAAATGTTTAAGGCAGTGATGGTGAGAAGTGAGAGTTCTCAAAGATCAGCCAACAAAATGAAAAAGCAACCTACAAAATGAGAGAAAATAGTTGCAAACCATATATCTGATAAGGGGTTAATATAAAAATATATAAAGAACTCATACAACTCAATATCAAAAAAATGAAACAAATAAACAAAAGAAATGTTCAAATGGCAAAGGACCTGAATAGACATTTTTCCAAAGAAGATATACAAATGACCAGCAGGATTTAAAAAGGTACTTAACATTACTAACCATCAGAGAAATGAATCTAAACAACAATTACTTTACACCTGTTAAGATGGCTATTATCAAGAAGACATGGGATAAATGTTGGCAAGAGTGTGGAGAAAAGGAAACTCTTCTATATTGTTGGTAAGCATGTAAGTTGGTACAGCCATTATGAAAAACAGTAAGAGGTTCCTCAAAAAATGAAGAATAGAACTACCACATAACCCAGCAATCCTACTTCTATACTTCTAGGTATATATCCAAAGAAAATGAAATTCATATCTTGAAGAGATATCTATACACCCACGTTCATTGCAGCATTCTTCACTACAGCCAAGATATTGAAACAACCTAAGTGTCCATCAGTGGATGAATGAATAAAGAAAGTGTGGTATATTATTCAGACACAATTAAGAAGAAAATTCTGCCATTTGCAAAGACATGATAGCATGCAGCAACATGGATGAACCTGGAAGACATTATGCTAAGTGAAATAAGACAGATGCAGAAATACAAATGCTATATGATTTAATTTAAGTGGTATCTAAAAAAGTTGAGCTCATAGAACCAGAGAGTAGAATTGTGGTTACCAGGAGGTGGACGTGGGGAAAATGGGGATGTGTTGGTCAGAGGGTACAAACTTTAAGTTTTAAGATGAACAAGTTAAGGGGATCTAATATATAGCATGAGTGGAGAAGGATGTGCTCATTAATTTTACTATGGTAATCATTGCATGGTGCATACATATACCAAATCATCACATTGTATGCCTTGAGTACATAATGTTTATCTGACAGGTATTTAAAAAAAATAATGCATTATTTTTTAAAAGGAGACAGCATGCTAAAGGAAGCACAAATAGCACTAACAATCCCACTAACCCTAACCTAATCATTTATCCATTTTTTTTTGCTTCCCTGTGTCCAGAGTGTCTAGCACATATTAAAATACCCAATAAATATTTGCTGAAAGAATAAATTAGTTCCAAACGGCTCAATGATACACCTTCCTTGGATTTTATACTTTACCAAAGAACTATTTCTAATGCATATTTAGTCATAAAGAGAGAAGGGGCCAAAACAGGCATGTACTAATAATGGGAAGGCCGCAGCTGCTGAAATGTCAGTGCATGTTGAGGTAGCTTTAGCTCAATTCTTTGCCCCCAAGATAAATCTATACTGCATCATAATTAAACAGAGGAAGTGTCTGGGCCTAACACAATCTAAAACATCTCCCTCCTTTTGCAAAAACTGTCTTCATCTGAAAAGGCATGGAGAGTTCACTTGTTTAACTGAAGTAGTTTGATGTTGTTTATTTATCAGTCCTTAATAGAAAGAAGAAAGCAATTATACACATAAGATTTTCTTTTTAAACCCCACATTTATACAGCATTATATTCTTTTAATGCATTCATCCTTGATCTTAGAGTCATGTATTCACTCCATCATTCATTCATCATTTATTTTATCCCTGTATGTAGTTATCCAGATGGAGCATGAGACTGTCATAGTGTTTTTATAAAGTAAAAGTCTGCTTCAATAAAGACTCTATCCAATGTTAAACCCAACATGTACTGCGAAGGGAAGTTTGCTTCCAGAAACCGGATTTCATGCTGCAAGCAAAGATGCATAGCAGGCAATCATAGCAATCTAAAAATAGACCAAGATACACCCCCAGCCCCAGCACTTCCATTATTCATTCTCCAGTAGGAAAAACCCCAGAGTCACCTGATTCCTCAAGGGCTGTGCAATTGCAGCACCTTTTGAGTCCATGCTCCATTTTCTAGGCAACACAATCAAATCAATCCCTGTCATATGCTTTGCTTAGGTGTCACCATTATTAAAAAGCAATGTGGAGGCTGCCTGGGAAAAAGCTGATTAGCAACCATGGTTAAATAAAAGCCCTAAAATAGAATAATCAACCAGGTGGGGAATGGTCTCATCGCCACCTGTTGTATTTCCTCCATCCCCTAGAGAAGCAGCAGAAGGGTAAATGACCAAGGCTGTTCATCATCAGATTAAATAACAAAAAGAGCCAATAATCATTTTCTACTTCAGTATTTGTTATACAATTCACTTGACCTATTATTCAAGTTTTGTCTACATCAGTTGAAAGAGTGCTTCCTGTCTGGAAGCAACATTAGCAGTGAATATGTAAGAGAAAAGAGATGTATCTATCCATTCAATTCCCCATCCCCTCCTCCTTCCCTCCAATTCTCTTTGACATCATCCCAGTGTGTACAAGGAAATGGTTACTTACAGTAAGTATCCATCCATAAGTGTTTACATCTCTGATTGGTCAGTTGTGTCATAATTTAGCATACTTTTTATATCAAAATCCCCAGGTTTTTCCACGATTACTTATGGATTGAGTCCATTTATTTTTGTATTTTACAACTCCCTGTGAGAGTTTAGCATGGCCATTTGTCAATTATCTCTGGCAAAGAGGTAAAATACAATGGTGTAGTAGAAAACAAAGAATGGAAGCCAGGGATAATATAAGTAGCACTAAATTTTGAATCAGGAGTCCTGGGTTCAAATTCTAGTTTTATATCCTTTTGAAACACATGCCATATATGTTTAGTGAGAATTTTTTCAAGCCAAGTTCTTACTTTATTAAAAAAATTTATCCCAAACTAATGTACCACATAGTAGTAATCTAGTCTATTTTCTTGTCTAAAAAATTAGGATAATAAAATAACTTAGAGGTTTGTTATGAAAAATAAATGAAATAAATGTGAAAGGGATATTCCAATATGAGATCCTATTATTAATAATGTCAGTACATAATTTTATCAAAAGATCCTCAGAACCCCTTATGCAAACCAATATTCTCCCACCAAACCTTCACCCAAGACACTGACTGACAAGCTGTAATTGTTTTATCGTTTGAATTTAGCACACTCTCCTTGCCCCATCATCCGGCCGTAATGAAGGTGTTAGCAGCTGGGAAACACAGACTACTGTGCAGACCAAGATAAGAGAAAAAACAATAAGGTCAGGGACCATCACTCCCTGAATACCCAAGAGTTGAGGTTTGTGGGCATTAATGAGTAATAAAAATTATTAATTAATTAATTAAAACACACATTGCAAATGTAGTTTTGTTTGTAGTTGAGAATTGTTAATTCCAGCTTATATAGATAAACTGACAAATAACTTACAGTGAAATTTTCTAAATGTTGACCCATAGATCATTTTTATCATTTTTTTCACCAATTTATCCATCCAAATTATTAAATTCATACATAGACATTAGTAATCCCGAGTCTGTCACTTCCTCAGAATTTTAAAATTTGAAAAGTTTGGAGAGAAGTGCTGTGCAGTAGAACTTTCTGCAATGATGGAAATGTTTCATAATTTTCACTGCTCAACACAGTAGCAACTAGCCACATGTGGCTACTGAGCACATAAAATGTACCTAGTGTAATGGAGGAACTCAATTTGTAATTTTATTTAATTTCAGTTTCAACATAAATAACTAACCACACTTGATACACCAGAAGCCATTCAGATACTTCTATCCTGGTGGGAATTTGAAAAGAGGGAGTAATCAATCTTTATTTTTTAGAAATAGGGTCTTTCTCCATCACCCAGGCTGGGACACAGTGGCACGATCACAGCTCACTGCAATCTTGAACTACAGGGCTCAAGTGATCCTCCTGCCTCAGCCTGCCAAGTAGCTGGAACTACAACCAGGCAACACCAAAATCAACCAATTTTTTTTTTTTTTTTTTTTTTTTGAGACCAAATCTCGCTACATTGCCTGGGCTGGTCTCAAATCAATCATTCTTTAGACATGATTTAGTGAGAGTCCTTCAAACTCTGTGAAGAGAATGAACCAAATAACCAATTCAAAAAGGAGGAAGAAGTGTCCATGTTTTAATCAATCAGGACAATAACCAGCCTCATGAGTGATCTCAGTATCCTTGTTTGCTTGGACATGCAAAAGATTTGACGTACTCAGATGCTCCTCCCTCTTAATAGAATCCAGGAATCCAGGGTTTTTTTCCAGGTAAAAGTGTAATCATTGCATCAGAGGAGACTGATGCTTCCAAGCTTTGCCTCAGGAATTGATCCTGATTGTTATAAACCTATTATGGTGGCCCATGATCTAGACACTAACTTTTTGATGTAATTTTAGCCAATGAGACATGAAAAGTAGTCAGCTGGAGAAGGAAGGATGTGGGTAGGGTTATTTTTGAAAATGGGTTCCTCCTCCTTAAGAAAGACACTGGAAGAGATACCTCATCTTCTGCCAGAGCTGTAACCTCTGAACATGATGTCTGGAATCTCAACAGCCATATTGTGGCTGTGAGGAGAGTTGGTCTAAGACCTAACCCATCATGCTGAGGATGACAGAGCAGAAAGCTAGAAAAAAGCTGGAAAAAACCTGGGCATTGGATGACAGTGCTGAGCCTCTGAACCAACCAATCCTGGAGTTATCCTACTATTATTCTTCTACACATGTGGAATAACATAAATATTCTTTTGATTCTTTTGGCCGCTTTGGGTTGGATTTTCTGTTACTTGTGCCCAAAGCATTCTGATGCAGTTGCCATCTATTAAGTGCTGGATAGGCACTTACCAGGCATTATTTCATTTAATCCTTGTGACAACCAACCAAAGCAAATTTCAAACTTCATTTTGCAGCTGAGAAATCTGAGGCTCAAGAGAGATGAAGTTACAGAGGTCACCTGACTAAGAAATAGCAGTGTCAAGACTGAAACTGAGGTATTCTTGATCCCAAAACCCACATACTTCTCTTCCAGCCTCTGCCTCTTAGAGCTGTATGTCGCAAAGAGCATGTGAATTAGCAGACAAGTCAAAGCGGCCTGTTTCCTGCACTCAGCTGCATTACTTTCACATCATCTGTGGATTCTCACGTGTAGAATAAAGTGATCTGCCTAGATGATCTCATCCAACTATGATTATAAATGGAAAACAATTAAAGCTGTGATTCATTTCAATTTTTATTTCAAAAGCATTCCCTTCACACTTTTCCTGACAGCTGAGAAAGCAGGCTTTGAAGCGGAAACTCTACCTCCCATCAGACATTCTGCGGGTCCTCTGACTTTCTGAGGCATTAAGCTTGGCTAGGTAGGTAGGGTATGATTGGGGCTGTTACAAGGCAAAGCAAACCTTCTACCCACTTCCCTTACCAGCCAGCAGGGTGGCTCAGCACCTTGGCCTGCCACAGAGGCTGGTGCCACAGTGTGCTCACTCCACAGTGAGGATGTGGGATGTATAATAGAGGCAGGAAGTGAATCCAGCAGCATCTTGCCACTATTAGCCAACTCCAAGGTGTGCTACTTCACAGAATAATTATATGCTAAGTGGTTCATTCACTTGCTTTGTTTTGATTCCCTATGGACTCTCTCTCTTACCTGTGGAATAAAAATTTCCAAGACTCCTCATTTGGTTGCCAGGGAAATAGCTTTAAGGCCAAAATTTATGTCCGCCTTTCAGGCTGAAGTCTATTTAAAAACTTTGAAAGCATTTAAGTAGGGAAGCAAAAAGAATAGGATGTTCCAAAATAAGTAGCTATTCCTCCTGCCAGGAGGTGGAGCTTAATCCCATCCCTCATACGTGTGGGCTGGACTTACTGACTGGTTTCCAGTGAAGAAGAGTATGGAAAGGACATGTAGTCCCAGCTACTAAGAAAGCGAGAGAATAGCTCAAGGCCAGGAGTTCAATGCTGTAGTGCGCTATTATCATGCCTGTGAATAGGTAGCTACTGCACTCCAGCCTGGACAACATAGCAAGACCCCCATTTCTAAAAAGAAAAAAAAAAGAGCATGGAAAGGGGAATATGGTAACTTTAAAGTGGAGAAATTTGGCAAACACTGCCTTAATTAAGTGATCAAGTCTAGCAAAGTGAGTTGTGTCATGTGGATATCACATATGCCTGGTAGGTCGTGATGAGGAGAGAACTTCACTTCTGTGCTCTTCCTCCTAAGAACCTAAAACCCTAAACTAATCAGGAGAAAAAACATCAACAAACCCAAACAGAGGGACAATATTTGACCAGTATTCCTCAAAATTGTTGAGGTCATCCAAAGAAAAGAAAGAATGAGACACTGTCACAGACCAGGAGAAACTTAAAGAACTAGGACAACTAAATTCTGTGTGGTACCCTGGATGGGATCCTAGAACAGAAAAAGGACATTGGTGGGCAAATTGGCAAACTCCAAATAAAGTTTGAAATGTAGTCAATAGCCATGTACTAATGTTGGGTTCTTGTTTTGACAAAGACACCACAGAAATATAAGATGTTAACGTTAGGAGAAACTGGGTGAGGAGTATACGGTGACACTCTGTATTGTCTTTGCAACTTCTCTGGAAATCTAAAATTATTCCCAAATAAAAGGTTTATTTAACACCCACCCCCCAAAAAAATAATAGAAGGAAATGAAATAGCTGGCCTTTTTTTAGTTTGTCCATGACCACACATGTGTCTGTCCCTGACTTTGTAAACTTACACCTTCTGCAGTTGGGTTTTGAGTGGGAATGAAAAGTAGGTTATGAGAAGACAAAGAGAACAGAACAATTTTAAATAAAGAGGAAAAGGAGAGGAGTAGAAGGAGAAAGTGACAGATAAGGAAGAGAAGAAGAAAAAGCAGAAGGAGAAGGGGGAGGAGAAGGAAATAGAGAAGGAAGAATAGGAAGAGGGGAGAAGGGGGACAGAGGAAGGTACAAGGGCAAAGGCACTCAAGGAGGTTTTATTCTTGCTCAAAAGCAAGGAACAACATCGCAGTAGCAGAACACAGTGAGCGCAGTGCAGCCTGTGCACAGGCCCTCAAGGGTGTCAATTTCCCTGCAGCCTGATATGTTTAGGGTACTTTGCTCAGAATGGCCAGAGGGTGTAGAAATGGGACAAACTTCTCCAGAAGGGACGTGAAAGTGACTGGCTAGACACTCACCAATCCCACTTTCTTGTCCAGGGCCCACAAAAAAAACTGCACTTCCCAGCCATTTTGCTTTTAGATAGGGACACTATCACTCATCTCTGGCCAGTGGTGTGCAGGTGGAGATAACATGCACCACTTCCCAGGCTAGTCTCTAAAACATCCCAGACCATCCACCATCTTCTCTTTTTCTCTCCTGTTCTCTGGACGTGCAGCTGAAAGCTAAGGCCTCTGAGATGGCAAAGCCCCACTATGGAAGGTGCCCAGATTCCTAAGTCCCTGGTTGGAGGTAGCCCCAAAGAAGAGACGCTCAAGCTGCATAAGACGGTGGACGAGTAAGAAATAAAGTATTTGTGTGTTAAGCCACTGAGATTTGTGGGTTATCTGGCAGCTAGCCTAACCCAACACAGAATATATATATACAAATAACTCTTATGACCGAAACATTTTAGGGTAGTTCAGTGTAGAGAGACCAGTTCAACTGGCAAATAGCTTCAGAGAAGAGGCAGCATACGTCTGTACTCTCAAAAAATGACAACTTTTGGTCTTGCAGAGTTGGGAACTGAATATTGTAGGTGGAGAGATTGTCCTAAGAGAACGACCAAGACAATCACAGCAGGGCATGGTCAACAGCAGGGATTGGCACCTGGTTTGCTTCAGCTGGGACACTATGGGAAGGAATGGAAAGATTTTTAAAAATGAATCTGTGAAAGGAAGTTCAGGTCATACCATAGTGAGTTTTAAGCGATGCTTTAAAGAGATCCCTTAGGTACTTAAGTTTTGTAAGCAAGGCAGTAAAAGGAACAGAGCTGAACTATAGGATCATTCTGATCCCACATACGAGATGATTGGGGAGCCCCATGAGAAGACTTCTTCAGTATTCTAGTGGGAACAGCCTGACCTAGGGAACAGGGAGAAGGGTAGACATTCCAAGAGCGGACATCCCATCTGCTGTACAGGACACAGTGTCACTGACCGTGACTTTATGTGACTCAGAAGGAATCAAGCTTGAACTTCTCTTCTTGCCATTCCCATGTGCTGTGCTAAATTCCTCCTGTCTGGGAGGCTACCATATATTTTGCAGCTGTCAAGGGCAAACAGTTCCCAGAAAAGGAGATTAAATAGGTTTAATTTATTCAACAAGTTGTTCTCATTCTTCCTTACCCACAGCCAAAGCCCGACTCACATTTTAAAGGGCAAAATGTACTTTTTCTCTTTTATTTTCTATCTTTCCTCCTTTTATTTGTCCTCTTTTTCTGCCAATTTAGTTCAACAAATATTAAATGTCTATTCACAGAAGTTGTGCGAAGTATTACAGATATAAATTAAAGTGTCTGAAATTTGGTGTCCCTTATGTAAAGAGCCAGAAATTCCAATGCACATGTAGCTAACTGTAAGACGAAATGCAATGACATGTGTGACCCCATGCTACAGGAGCACACATTCTGTCCAGGTAGGGTGGGAAGGCACTGGGAATATCTGACCCGGACCTGGACAGATAAATAGAATGCTGCTGAATTGAGAGATGGAGATGGGCATCCCAGGCAATGAGCAAAAACACACGAGCATAAAGGGCTTGCCATGTGGGCAGTGGTAAGGAGTCTAGTGTGTCAGACTCTTGATTTGAGATGACAGAAAAGGAACTCGTGCTGACTTAAATGACAGAGAGATAGAGAGACGCTATATCAGCTCATAAAACCAAGCTTTATCTACCTTCAAATGGATCCAGGGGCTCAAATGAAGCCACCAAGACTTTGTGTCTCTCTGTCTCTCTTCTGTGCCAGTTGCATATAAAGGTAGGCATTATCCCCAGGATGCAACAGGACCCCTGGCAGCTCCAGACATGAATCCTACTAACTTGGCAGCCTTCGTGGAAAGGCATCACCACTTTCCCAGTAATTCTTGAAAAAACACAGATTGGTTTTGATTGACCCAGCCAGAAACACCTGCCCATCTCTAGGCAATCATCATGGCTGGAGGAATCCTGTATTTCTTCCGGCCAGTCATGGGATACAGGACCCATCCTGAGGGGCTAAGAGGTGGAATCAACCTATGAGGTGGAAGTAGGGGAGCAGAACTTCCCCAAAGGGAAACCAGGCTGCTATCACTGTGGAAAGGAAAGATGCATGCTGAGTAGGAAACAAATGTCCCTATACCTGATAGAAGTACAGAAGGCAGGTATGGTTAGGGGTGAGAGGGCAGGAGCAAAACCAAACTGGCACCAGATAATGAATCCCTTTGCTGACATGCAAGAGGGAGTGGATTTTATTTTTCAAGCTACTGGGTCTCAACTATTTCCCCCATAATGTAAATGATGACCACCACCATCTGCAGGCATGGCTGGGTGTTGTTTGTGAATTTTCCATGCATTAGCTCTAATTCTACCCTTACTCCACCCTTACTCTCCCTGGATAGACAGCAATGATACAGTGAACCTTGCTCTAATTGGTTTTTAAAGAGTAAAACAAAAAGAATAAATTATTCACAGACTTTTGCTCTCTAATTATTAGCAATAACAAATTACTTTGATTCAACAATGTCTCCCAGTGCCTCTGTTGAGCACAGATGTTTTGGGCAATGGGGAGCCACTAAAGGATTTTAAATGGTAGAATCTGTTGTAAGACGATAACTGCGACGGCAGAATGTAGGCTGGATTGGATGAAAAGATTCTAAAGGCAGAAAGGTCAGATGGGAGGCTATCATGGTAGGAAGGGAGAGGAACCAGGGACCTGAGCCAAACTAATAAAGAGAATGGAGATGGAGAAACTGCTCACAGAGGTATCGCACAGGACATAGCTACTTGTTAAATGAAGGACAACAACAGAGTAATGATGCTTCAGGTTTAGCTGACACCTTCCAGGCCATCCATTCTCACACGCGTTTTCCCACTAGCTATGTGACTTGCCAGTTAGCACACACACACACTGAAAAACAGTAAATGAGATGGACAGAGATAAGGATTCCTGTCTGAGCAAAGCTCCCACTCTCAGGTTCAAATGAGTGTTTCTTCACAACTACTAATTAATTGTACTTTAAAATATAATACAAAAAATAAAAATAAAATAAAATAATTTATGGTGATAATTGACTATTTTGATGTGATTATTAATTATTCTATAGACATCGCTAATGATGCCTATAATTATAATTATTGTAAAATTATTATTATTATTATTTTTTTTTTTTTTTGAGACGGAGTCTCGCTCTGTCACCCAGGCTGGAGTGCGGTGGCCGGATCTCAGCTCACTGCAAGCTCCGCCTCCCGGGTTCACGCCATTCTCCTGCCTCAGCCTCCCGAGTAGCTGGGACTACAGGCGCCCGCCACCTCGCCCGGCTAGTTTTTTGTATTTTTTAGTAGAGACGGGGTTTCACCGTGTTAGCCAGGATGGTCTCGATCTCCTGACCTCGTGATCCGCCCGTCTCGGCCTCCCAAAGTGCTGGGATTACAGGCGTGAGCCACCGCGCCCGGCCGTAAAATTATTATTACTAATAACTGTTCAAAATAGTGCCTTGAATTTTATAGCCCTTTACAAAGCACTTTTATCTATGTGTATTTATTTTATTTTCACCATAATTCTGACGCAAGTATTACCAATCCCATTTTACAAACCATTTCAGACTGAGTGAATTGCCCAAATTCATACAACCCACAAAGTGGCAGAGGCAGGGTTGAATGTCCAGACTTCTGATTCCGAGAACAGTGATTTTTCCTCTTTGTTTTTGTGCTCATTATCTGCAGTAAAAATAAATCAGTGAAAACTGTACCCTCAATCTGAGAACTGGATTATCTGTGGGCCTTTAGATTTTTAGCTGGTTACATTTTTTTTCCAAGGAGAAAATTTAAGTAAGGAGGAATGAGAAGGGGTAGTTAGCGTGGGGGAACTGGAAGCTAATAACAGACGGACGGACAGATGGCTGCCATGTGGCTCAGTTTCAAGGATTTCCCAGGACTCTAAGGTCACTCTGACACCAGTGCCCTGTCATGGTGCCCGAAACTCTGCATTTCTGATAATAGCACTATCTCCAGAACACCCCAGCTAATGCGCTACTTGGGAGGAGTGTATCCTTTTCCCATTGTCACTGGAGCAAATGACCACAACTTTAGTAGCTTCAAGTCAACACAAATGCATTATTTTGCAGTTCTTGAGGTTAGAGGTCCAAAATGGATTTCACTGGGGTAAAATCACAGTGTTTGCAGGGCCTCGCAGAGGAGGATCCATTCCTTTCCTTTTCCAGTTTCTAGAAGCTGCCTGCATTCCCTGGCTCACGGCCCCTTCCTCCCTTTTCCAAGTTAGCAGCATGCCATCTCCAAATCTCTATCTGGCTATTATCCTCCTGCCTCCTTCTTTCACTCATCAGGATACCTTTGACTATATTAGATTAGCTGAGATAATCCTGGATAATCTCTCCATCTCAAGATTCTTAACCTAAATACATCTGCAAAGACCCTTTCTGCCATGTAAGGGAACACACTCATAGGTTCCAGGGATTTGCATGTGGACATCTTAGGGAGGAATTATTGTGCCTACCACGAGGAGTAATACATTAACAGATACTAATGTGGTCTAACTGATCAGATTAGGTAGCTGTCATCTTTCTGAAAGCAAAATATGAAGAGAATAAGGTATAGAAAAAATGAGTTTTTATACAAATTAAGGAAGTCAGGAAAGTTTACTAAAACAGGGATTCTTAACTAAGGGATAAGTTGGAGGCATTTTTCCATTGTTGTTCTCATATATTGTTTGTCAGAGTACAAACTATGGTTAAAAAAAAAAAGTCAAAAAGTAATTTGGCAATATGTTTTTCCATTTTAATTGATCTGGCAATTCCACTGCTAAAAATGAACAAAAGTACTTCAAGACACAAGTACAAAGATATACACTAAATACCTACCAAGAAAGCATCACTAAGTAAATTAGAAAATATTCACATAATGGAATACTCTGGTGTCTTTAAAAAGGATGAGGTAAATCAATCAGCATATGCTGACTGGAAAATCAAAAAATAAATTTTTTTAATTGTTTTCAGAAAAAAAAAAGATGTTGAAGAGCCCTTTCAGTGTGATCTCATTTGATAAATGAAAAACTAAAAACCAACAAACAAAAAACACTACTTGTAGGTATGTTTGGTGCTTGCATAAAATGTTTGTCTTTGAGAAAAATATCAGTGGCCATTAGCCAAAAAGGAAGACTTAAATTTTTCTGTACTACTTGAATTTTTAATTACATACACACATTAATTTTGTCTTTTTTGAACTGTTTAAATATGCATCCCCAGGGCTTTTTCTGGAGAGTCTGGTCCAGGAGGTCTGGTGTAGAACCCACACATGGATATTTTGAAAAAGCTCCCAAAGCCATTTCTGTTGAGCATCGCAGGAGGTTCTCAATTGGGTCACTATTGATTGGCATTTTAGCCAAAACAATCCCTCCTTGTGCTGGACTCTCCTTCCATTTTGGGAACTTAGAGTCTTCCTCCCACCGCCACCTCCAAGCATTGAGACAACCACAATTCCCACATGTATTTTCTCCATCACTCCCTGAGGGGTTGGGATAGTCCTGCTGGATACCTGGGCAGGATCTGGGTTTGAAAGGGCCTTAACCAGCTGAGACTTCCAGACAAGGCAGAGAGCTAAAGCTGATGCCGTTGAGAGTTGGGGGAAGCCATTACACTCCCGAATAAGAGGTCCCAAACTTTCTGACCATGATGCCTTTGCCAAAACTACTTCCTCTCCCTGGAACTTGCCTCTCAACCATTTATTCTTTTAAAAAAAAAAAAGCCTAACCTTTTAAATAACTATATTTCTTGCCTTCAGAACTCAGTTAAATGACATCATTCCAAGAAGTTTTGCTGAACTCCCTGCTGGTGGAATGATTCTCTTCTCCCCACAACCCTAAAATTCCCAGATTATTCTGCATCACATGCAGTCTGTGCTAATCTCACTACTATGAATCACGCGTCTTTTCATTTTTATTACCATTGCCTATTAGAAATATAATGCAAACCACGTTTCTAATTTTCTAGTGGCCACATTTTAAAAAGCAAAAATAAATCAGTGAATTCATTTAACATACTGTATTTAACCAATATATCTAAAATATTTCAATATGTAATTAATATTAAAATGATTGAGATATTTTATTTTTTACATATTAAGTCTTAGAAATCAGTGTGTAATTTACACTTACAGTGCATCTCAATTTGGCAGACATTTTCATCAGAAAGATTTGACCTATGTTTCTATTTCATAAAATAGACATTTGAAAAAAGTAGATTCACATACTCAAGTTGTTCCAACAGTAGGTGTTTTTCAATAACTAAATGGATCTTAGTTTCTAAACTTATATATTTAAGTTTAATAAAATTAAAATTAAAAATTCAGTCCCTTTGTGGCACTGTTCACATGTAGCTAATGGCTACCATTCTGGACAACACCACTGTATGTACTAATAGACTGTAAACTCCTCGAGGATTTACAGAGCCTTACTCACTGCCATATCCCCAGCTCCCAGGTCATTGCTTTGCACATAGTTATTACTCTATAAATATGTGTTGAATAAATAAATGAATGAATTGTTCATCTTAGTGTTACCCACAGCATCCAGGAGGCCACTTGGCATATATGACAATAATTGTGGATTTTAAATGCATAACACTGTACAGTTTACCAAGCTCATTATCTAATCATCTCACAAGCACTCACTGAGAAGATATTTTCACTTTCAGGTGGAAAACAAGATGAAAACAAGATTCAGAAAAGTTCATTGCTATGTGTAAACACATTGGTAAAATGGCAAAACCAGATGTTGAACCTAGATTTTCTGACTCCCAATTAAAGTTCCTTCCATTGACCACACCTGCTCTTCAGTTAATCAACAAACGTGTGGAGATTAAATTAAACACAGAGGAGTACACAAAGAATGCTGAGTATGGCTGAGAAAGGATCCTCCCCAACGTCCTACATCAATAGATAACATGAACATCAAGGTTAGTTAGATATTATGCATCTATTAGGGGAAGGGTCAAAGCAAAACATTCTAAAACCAAAACGATTACAGTTAACACCTGTTTGATAAGAAAATGTCAAGTGAAGGAGGGTTGGAACAGTGTCTGAAGAAGAACAACAGAGAAATTATTAGCCAGAACACCTCTGATCTCAGACCACCCCTGATCTCAGACCACCCTGCTCATCTGGCCAATTCCACAAATTCTGCCTGAAGTATGAGAATCTGTCCCAAGAAAATTACTCTAAATCTACAAAAATCTATTTGAATGAAGATGTTCATCACAGCATTGCTTATATTGCATTTGCAAAAACACTTAAATAACTTCAGTGTCCAGATATGGAGAGACAGTTGACTAAATTACAGTACATCCACTAAGGAATATTTACAATTTTTTTTATATTTGTAGACGTTTAAACATGGGGGAAATGTTGGGTGGGTTATAATGGTAAATTTTAGAACATGATACTATGTGATCAAAGAGGAGTTAAACATTCATAAAGAAAGTCCATCAAATTTTAACATTCACAAGAAATACATATGTTTCTTTAGCATACTTATTTGTCAATAAAGCTTACTGTCTCTGTTAAGTGAGTGTGTTTTCTGTTTGGTGTGGGGTTGTGCTCTCTGTGTGCATCATTCACATGAGTTTCCTCCCCTTTTTCCTGACTCTTTTTATTTGATTTTATTATTTTATTTTTTGAGACAGGGTCCCACTCTGTTGCCTGAGTTGGAGTGCAGTGGTGCCATCATAGCTTACTATAAGATCAAACCCCTGGGCTCAAAGGAATCTCCCGCCTCAGCCTCGTAGTAGCTGGGACCATAGGCATGTGCCACTATTCCCAGCTGATTTTTTTTTCTTGCTATGTTGCCTATGTTGGTCTCAAACTCCTGGCCTTGCTGGGATAACGGGCATGAGCCACCACACCCGGCCTCTCCTCCCTCATTTCTCACCTCGGGATGAGTTGGGTTTCAACAGCCACAATCCCAGGGCTTGTGTGAATGAAAGACACTGAAGCAATAGGAAAGATGCTGATCCTGTGTCTGACAATGGGGACAGATCCTTGTCCAGCCTTTGGTTCCTCACCCTGTCCTGCACCCCCACCCCAGTCCCCTTTCCCTACTACAATCTGCAGTGATAACATCAGGAATATCACATTTCACTTCGCATGATATTGGGCCATTTCCTGAACATTTTCATGAACAATTACCTCCTTTGCCCTCACAGGGTAAAGGGATGGGTAAAAGGGAAAATAGGTATCCCCATGGTACAAATGATAAAACTGAGGCACCTGGAAGCTAACAACCTGCCTGATACCATAGGGCTACAGAAGGGCCTGGGTTGCTTGATACCTAAGTAACATGCTTTCCAATGCACTGAAGGTTCTGAAGATTTTTGAATCACAAATCCTCATGAGAATCTATTGAAAGTTTCAGATTCCCCAAAAAATGAACATGTGACCCTGGGTCCGCATTTCAGACATTCCTTTTGAACCCCTGATGCTATCCAGGTTTGCCTGAGTGCAGGACCGGTGCTATGTTCAATGCCCGACCACATTAACCCAAAGAAGAAAAACTGAGTCTGGAGCCACACGGAGGTGCAGAGGCCTTGGTCATGACAGAAGCTTCAAGAAAAACTGTAATATTATCTTGCTTTAGTCAACATGGGACAAGGCAGTGGGAGATTCTTCTTGACCTTCAAAGATGGACTAGTAACTGAAAATTTCAGAAATACCCTTATGGGGTAAGCACTGAATGACCACAGAGCCTAAATTTTTCAAGGGAAAGCTAAGATTTGGTCTAATGATTTCTATGATGTTTGATTAGGACAATAGGATCACTTTAGTAGGCCTCTTTGCGACGAGGCTTGAGAAAGTTCTTAGCTCCCTGCTATGTCTTGGAGCTATAAATAATTCTACAAGGACAGGGACCATGTCTATTTTGTTTTCACTGTACACACAGTACCTACTATAGTGCCTGGCACATCGTAGGAGCTCAATACACGGTTATTTTAAATGAATGAAACCTAAAGCGTTCCCAAGTCCATGCCTGACCCAATTTTCCTGCTCTTTTCCAAGCCACCTCTCATGGCGTATGTCTGACCACAGTCCCTAATGAGACTTCCTTGGTGTCACAGTCAGGTTGTTGGTGGTGTTTCTGCCAGATAACTGCTGCTATTCAATGATGAATGGAGGGATCAGAGAGGAACATTTTGGGATTGTGTGGAATGAAAAGCACTGCTATAAATGTACATTGTTTTCCTATAAACATAATTTATTATTCACAGAGAGGAAGATGTATAAAATATTGAAAGACAAAGTAAAGTAGCTCAATTTTTCTTTCCACAATGTTTTTCTATTAACTTTGAAAATTAATTCTTTTGCATTCCACATGATATCTAAAATGTCAGAGCACAGTTCCACACTTCATCTAAAACACAGTGATTTTTTAAACTGTCTAGATAGGGAATGTAAAGAGTTTTTTTAAAAACGCTTTTCCCCAAAAGATTGAATGTATTTACTTCTATTCTTCAAATAATCATATACGTAAAAACTCCTAAAAACATTACTTACTCTGGCCCATAATCAGTATTTATTTCCTAAGCAATAAATCTTCCTTCAAACCAGTCTCTGTAAACACAATAGTGTTTCTTAGCAGTCACATGTGCAAAGTCCCCAAACCAGCTATTTTTAAGTTAGAACCAGCCCCACCCCCACAAATAGAATGACAAAGGACTCCCTAAGACAAAGATATTCCACTTACCAACTGTTCCCATGAAATGCTTCAATTCCCTCCACTCCATAGTTATTTATCACCCAGAACTAATTTCCTAGCCTTTATGGAGCAGATTGTCTCTTACAGCTCCTGAGAGCTAATTGTGTGCATCTCTTCCCAAGTCCATTCTGTGACTCTGTTTTGGAAATTCGAAATTGGAAATGGTGGGAATATTTATACTACAGAAACTGGCAAATGCTAATGTCCACCAACAGCTGAATGGATAAATCATGGTATATCCATACAACAGAATACTACTTAGCAACAAAAAGGAATGATGTATTGATACATGCAACAACATAGATGGTTTTTAAAATAATTATACGAAGTAAAAGACACCAGATTTGAAAACAGAATACGTGCTGCATAATTCCATTATATACAAATCTAGAAAATGCAAACTAATCTATATAATCAATAGCAACAGAAAGCAAATCAGTGGCTGCCTGGGACAGACTGGGGATAGCATGAAGAGGCGGGAAGGAGGAGTTACAATAGGGAACGAAGAAATTTTTGAGGGTAATGGTTCATTATGTTGATCATGGTGATGGCTTCACAGGCTCAAATGTCACACTTAGCCAATTGAATATTTGAACATGTACAGTTTTTCTATGTCAATTATATCTTAATAAAGCTGTTTTCGAATGTTCTTCTGTTTATTCCTATGATGACATTTTTATTTTACTAAGTGCAAACAAATGCCACTTCACTATGCGGAATCATTGATTTACTTCTCTATTTCTCTCACTAAATTCTAGGTTCCTTGAGGGCAAGAACCTCCTTGAAGTCTTTCCTAGGCACATGCTTTCTCCTCTCCTGTATCCCATCTCCTTGCTCTGGAGCAGAGCATGACTCCATTCTCTCTGCTCCTGTTTCCACGTAGGTCATGGAGTGGAGTGGAAAGCACAAAGGCTTGGAGGTCAAAATGATGCAGGTTTCACCCTCCACTCTGCTGCTGTTCAGCTGTGTGTCCTTGGGTGTGGCAGATAATTTTTCTGAACCCACTTTGCTAGGGCATGAAAGAGGGAAGCTATGGATCCCCGCCAGGAGCAGAAAAGACAGTGACTACAGTCCTCACATGAGCAGTGTGTCAGCAAAAGGCACCAAAACAGCACAGGCATGCTCTGGCTTTAAAAAAATGGCAGGCTACCTTGAAAATAATAATTTTAAATAGTGACTTCAAAGCTGTGACAAATGAGCCCTGTTGCATGAAATCTAAGGGTTCCAGGCTGATGGGAATTGCTGGAAGAAGCTCCACGAAAACGGCTACTCAGGGCCCCTCTTTTAATGAGGACTATTAAGTCGAGATGCCCTTTGACCCAGTGTTTCCATTTCTAGTTATCTACCCCTACGATGCAGTCTAAATTATCTAGATTGATATGGACTTATATCATAGCATTCCTTTACAGAGTGAAAATCTGAGCAGAATCTAAATGTCCAGCAGTAGTGATGTGGGTAAATAAACGCTCATTCATTACATTCAGGCACATACACACTATGTGGCAACATGGCAAAATGACTAAGATAAAATGATCCGCAAAAAAATTAGGACAAAAAAAAATTGTAGCCACACTATAATTATAACTATGAGAATAAGGCATAGATATTAAGACTTCAGAAAGCCAAAATGATCATGAGGATCATATTCAGGACATTTTATCTCTTACCATTTATCAGTGGTCTACAGTGTATGCCTATTATTTTTACGGCAACATTTCACTTTGGAAAAGATTAAGAAGGGAGGGACTGGTATCTAAGAAACTGAGGCAATGTCTCAAAGTCAGCCTATCCAGAGCGAAACGTGGCAGCCATTGAAATAGTAGTAAAAATAGTCAGTGCCCAGCAGGCTTTTGAAAGCTTCTACAGATCACGTTCCCAAAAGAATACATGCAATTCGCCTGCATTCTGTTGAATTGGCTTTTGGAGAAAGACAACATAAGGGACATTTGGTGACACTTCAGTTATCTAAAATGGCATGGACATATGGCATCTCATGGGGTGGGAAAGCTCATTCTGTGATCATTCCAAATCTTTAGATGCCCATTCCAGATAAATGCTATAAACTTGTGAAGAGAAGGGAGCAAAGTCTTTATCTGGTGACTACAGTTAAGATGGGCCTTAATGGTCACGAGAGAAACAGTGACCTGCAGAGGCAGCACCCACCAAGGCAGTGTGGATGGAGAAGAATGAAAGAAAACAAGAAAAGGTCAAGGGGGAGCCTGGAACAAGCAGAGTGGGGGTTCTCAGCCCTGCTGCATGGCAGCAGCATGGGACCAAAGAAGTTTTAAACATGCTCCTTCCGGCCCCACCTAGCAAGGCTGGTTTGATAGCTCATAAGTCTACTATGCAGCCTGAGATAAGAATCAGTGAAATAGAATGTCAATCAGAAATCTGAACAGGATAGAGCCCACGTAGTATAGTCAAAGGCAAGGTTTTCAAGTGGGAGAAGATAAAATTTCAGCAAGAAGAGAAGTGATATTGTTCGATGTATTAGAATAGGGAAGTGATTTTAGAATTTGTTTGGTCACCTTATCTTAGGTGGATTCCTCTCTCTCTGCCTTTTTCTCTCTCTCCCCAAAAGGTTGAGCTTGAGCCAAATAACAGAATTCCTAGTGATATTTTATAATTTTTTTTAAAAATGTATGGCCAGGCGCTGTAGCTTATGCCCGTAATTCCAGCATTTTGGGAGGTCAATGCAGGTGGATTGCTTGAGCCCAGGAGTTTGAAGCCAGCCTGGGCAACATCATGAAACCCTGTCTCTACAAAAAAATATTTTTTTAAAATTAGCCGGGTGTAGTCACTTGCACCTGTGGTCCCAGCTACCTGGGAGGCTGAGGTGGGAGGATCACCTGAGCCTGGGAGGTCGGGAGGCTGAGGTGGGAGGATCACCTGAGCCTGGGAGGTCAAGGCTGCAGTGAGCTGTGATTGTACCACTGCACTCCAGCCTGGGTGACAGAGTGAGACTGCCTCAAAAACTTAAAAATTTTAAAATTTAAAATGAAATAAATAAATAAGTATAATTAGTGGAGATTAGGCACTACACTAAATGCCTTTTTTAACCTTCTATTTAAATGATTAGGGACATACAAGAAGCTGTAAAAATGGTACAGAGAGGTCCCAGGTACCCATTATCCAGCTCCAATGATAATATTTTAGTACATTATCCAAACCAGGAAATTGATGTGGACATAATAGAATTACCTAAACTACAACCTTACTCAGGTTTCAGGAATTTTTATGCCTAGTATTTTCACATACATTTTCTCATTCCATCCTCCCATCATTATTGCTTCCATTTTGCAGAAAAGAAAACTGAGTCCAAGAAAAGCTGAGTAACTTCCCCAAGGTGGTAAGTTACAGAGTCAGGATGGAATCTCAGGTTTGTCTGACTCCAAGCTCTAGTGCTAACCTACCTTCCCTACCACCCCATACCACACAGCGGGCACCACTGTGGTCACAGCAGAGAAAGGGCTCCAGCAAGCCCACAGGTGATGCTGGTGACTTGCTCACAGGTGAGGTCTATGGAGGCAAATGTGTGGCAGACATGAGCTCACAGCCAGACAGGCAGTGAGTCTGAAGAAGGGCTTCCTAGTTCTCCAGCCCAGCTAAAGTTGCATTCTTAGACTGAACAATCTATGGCAGGAGGCCCGGGCAGGCAGGGAATAACCCCAAGGTGGCTGGCCAGCCAGTGCTGCAGTGAGCGTCCACACCAGGCACAAGGAAATGGCAGGAAATGAGCAGGCTGGTGTGGCACCGGCATTGGATCGGGGTGCAGAGGCAGGCAGGAAGAAGAGACCTCATTGAAAGGCAAGTCCACAGCAGCATCAACACCAGAGGACACAGACCTTCTGCCTCACTGCTGGACCAGGGAGGCAGTGTGGCCCAGTGGTTAACTGTGGCTTCTAGAGTCAAACTCTCTGGCTTTGAATCCCAGATCTACCAACTGATAGTAGGATCTTGAATATGTTAATGTCTTTGTACCTCAGTTTCTCCATCTGTGAAATGGAAGTAATAAAAACACTTGTCTCACAGGGTTGTTGTAAGGATTCAACAGCTTAACACATACAGTTTGTAGAAAAATGCTTGACACACGATCTCTAGTCAGGTTGGCTATTATTGTCATCATACACAATGTGACTGGATGAGGGATAAGAGGAAAATGCTAGAAATGAAAGAGAGAAACCACCTCGAAGGTCCCAGGTGGCAGAGTGGTTGGTCAGTGCTGACGGCCCAGTGAACGTAGCTGATTAACCCAGAAAAGGTTAATTCCTCCAAACAACACAGAGCCCAGAGCTCACAGTGCACCTTCCAAGCATTGAGCAGGATGCTGACACTGAATCATATCACTTTCTAATTATAAAGCATCAGCTGCTGCCAGACACCATGCTCACCGCATGCATGCCTCCTCGACTCCTCACAGGTAGCCCCTGAGGGAAAGAACATCTAATCCTGTTAAACAGATGAAGAAACTGAGGCTCAGCTTAAAGAGTGTGCTCAAGGTCAGACAGCAGGCAAGGGGTGTAACTGGGATTAAACCAGAGCTCAGTGTTCCCACTACACCATCATTAAGACGAACACAACGCTCAGTAACAATGGTGTCTGGCGCAGCCATGGGTCATGGGTCAGCAGGAGCAGGGAGCAGCATAACTGGGCAGAAACGGCCACGTGAGAAGTGGGATGATTCACCCAAACTCCTTTCTCTGGCTAAGTAACTGCCTCCCCCAATCCATTCCATGAGTTTCTCTCTACTCTGCAATTTCCTATAATTCTAATGGCATCAGTAAGGCCAGATAAAAGACATAGTTTTCGGCCGGGCGCGGTGGCTCACGCCTGTAATCCCAGCACTTTGGGAGGCTGAGGCAGGCAGATCACAAGGTCAGGAGATCAAGACCATCCTGGCTAACACGGTGAAACCCCGTCTCTACTAAAACTACAAAAAATTAGCCGGGTGTGGTGGCGGGCACCTGTGGTCCCAGCTACTCGGGAGGCTGAGGCAGGAGAATGGTGTGGGCCCGGGAGGCGGAGCTTGCAGTGAGCCGAGATCGCACCACTGCACTACAGCCTGGGCGACAGAGCAAGACTCCGTCTCAAAAAAAAAAAAAAAAAGACATCATTTTCTTTTCATTTTATTTTATTTTTACTTATTTTAAGTTCTGGGATTCATGTGCAGGACATGCAGATTTGTTACACAGGTAAATGTGTGCCATGGTGGTCTGCTGCACCTATCAACCCATCACCTAGGTATTAAGCCCTACATGCATTAACTATTTATCCTAATGCTCTCCCTCCCTCTACCCCCACAACAGGCCCCATGTGTGTGTTGTTCCCCTCCCTGTGTCCATGCGTTCTCATTGTTCAGCCCCCACTTATGAGTGTTTTCTACCAGATTAGGGGACCCCACAAGAGCCCCACTTGGCCCTTCACGTCACCAGTAGGACAGGGAATTAGACCTGGATCTGCTGATACACACCTTCATATTCTAAGTCAAAGTTCAATTCTACCCTTTAGGGTTGAGGTCTCTCCCTCTAGGGTTGATGGACCACCCCACCTTGCCTCTGCTGGGCCTTTGTGACCTTTCTCTCACAAGCAACTGCCTGGACTCCAGGTAGGGTGAAGATACAACGGCTTATAAAACATTGGATGAAAGAAGAGTCCAGAGTCTATACCGATACTAAAATATAGAAAGGGAGAGAAAAGGAAAGCTCTTATTTATAGTCAAATATCATCCAATACATAGAAAAGAAGTGATAGAGTTAGAAAATACCATTGATTTAGCCAAGTGCCATCAAGTGATGCTAGAATCACTGCATATGTTTGTTGGAAAAAAGGTTATTTAGAGAGTCTCAAAGTGTCTCCCCACAGATGATTTAATCACAATTAAGGTGCCCATTGATTGTGAGAAAGGTACCCTGACAGTGGACAAATTGTGAGAAACAACTTTAACCAGTGGCCAAAGTCAACATCACCCATAATAGGATAAATCTCCCTCCTCATTGCTGTGCTGAGAAGGACTCAGTGTCACTTATGTAGTATCCCTGTCAAATGGATGACCTGAGGACTCTAGAGGCAATCATCCGAAAAACCAAATTGAGGAACATTCTGCACAACAAAACACACGGCCTGTTTGCTTCAAAATGTCAGTGTCATGAAAGGCAAGAAAGGCTGAAAAACTGTTTCAGTTAAAGGAGACAATCTTTTTGTACCCATTAACCAACTTCTCTTCGACTCCCCTCCCTATTTCAAATACAGTTAGATAGAAGGAATAAGTTCTAGTATTCGACAGTACAATAGGGAAATTATAATTAACAATAACGTATTGTATATTTCAAAATAAATAGAGGAGAATTGTAGTGTTCCCAAAACAAAGAAAAGATAATTGTATGAGGTGATGGACATCCCCGTTACCCTGATTTGATCATTATACACTTTATGCCTGTATCAAAATATCACATGTACCCCAAAAATATGTACAAATATGTCAATAAAATACAAATAATAAACTAAGGGAACCTAAAGAAACATGACAACTAAAAGTGATGTGTGCTTCTGGAGTGGAGCCTAGATCAGAAAAAAAATATGGCTGTTAAAGACATTATTGGGACATTTGGTGAAATTTGAATACAGACTGTATATTAGATAATAGCATAATATCAAGATTAAGTTTCCTGAATATGGTAACTGTACTGTAAGGAAATGACCTTATTCTTAAGAGATGCAAGCTAAAGCTGAAAGGTCATGATGTCTACAATTTAGGATTAAAAGATTTGGGGGGAAAAATAGATAGATAGATTGATAGATAGATAGATGATAAACCTAAAGCGAATGTAGCAAAAGGCTAAAAGGTGACTTAGATGGAAGACAATAGCTCATTTTATTAGTCTTGCAATTGTTCTAGAAGTTTAAATATTGTCAAAACGTTATTTTAAAAAACAAATGCAAAAGCATTTCTTAAATACAAGTACCTATAAGTTGGCTTAGAGTTATACACTACAGCCAGATTGAGTGCTACCCAGGGAAATTTAACAACTAAGGAAACTCAACCCTGATTTGAGAGATGAACTTAAGGATAAAATAATTAGCAGAACATTGCACAAGCATATAATTATAAAATTATAACGCAGGTCCCCTTCACACACTGTTTTCTTATTCAAAACTGGGGCCATTTTCAAAGAATGAGAATGTTAAACAAATCAAAGTTTAAAATTTTGGATCCCTAGACCACGTTTACTCTTTGACTGACATATTCCTATTTCTGACTTTGCAGAGTTCATGAGTCATGCTCTCAGGCAGTTTGTGATATGCCCACCTCAAGTACTTGAGCCTCGTTGCCTGAGCTGGAGTTATCGTCCCTTCTAAATGAGGACAAGCATGTCTGTAGCTCTTGTGCAACTAACAATGCTCCCACAGCTGAGCTGACTTCCAGTGTTAGGAGGTAATTGGACCTAGCAAATTCACTTCTGGTTGCACTTAACAGTAATCAATAAATGGGGATCTGCAGCTAGGATACAGTTGTAGGGCTGTTTAGTCAATGACCATTAGCTACTACAGCATTTAGAAGAATGTAATTTTTAAAAATGGTCTCTGTTCCAATCCATGTGGGAAAGCATATTTTCACAAGTTTCTTCCCAAAATTGTCCATGTACTTCCTCCAGGCACCGTAGAACACCCAGTGTTTAATCCCCATGCTGTTCTCCAGCTCCATTATTTCATCTCTGTCACAGGCCAGGAAACCTTCATTTCGATGCTACGTGCGCAGGAGACTGAGGCATGGAAATATAATTCCTAATTCTGTAACTTAATTTAAAAATATATACAGTCTCCTTTCCACTTACTCGAAGATTTCCGAGAGCTCTGAAGATTTCTGCCTGTGGAATAAAACTGAAACTCTTTCTCATGGCAAACAGGGCCCTACATTACATTGTCCCAGGCTTACCTTTCCTTTACCTGGTTCCAAACTTTACCTGCCTCTCATTCACATGCCTCAGTCACAAATCAAAGCGTTCCTTCAACATAAGGCATGTGTTCCTGTCTCCTGGCCTTGGTTCACACCGTTCCTTTTGCTTCCCTTTTATGTCCACCATAATCCAGGATGATCTGTTTTATGGTTATACCATAGTGCCATTCAACATATTCACCCATCTCCGTGAGGTCTGGGAGACGGGGAGAGGGTAGCGGAGGACAAATGGGGCCTGCAGTGGTCTGATTCACCTCATGCAGCTTCAGTGCCCAACACAGGATGCAATTGTAGAGTATGCACTGGGCACATGAATGGGAAGAGAGCATTTGTTATCAGAAAAATTTTAATAAGAAGGAAACCGCTCCTTTTCCTCTAGCAAGGTCAAAAACCCTGCCCTAATGCTGTAAATAGGAACAAATATTTCTACAGAGTAAAACACAGGGCTAAATTATCATAAGGTAATGAACCAATCACATCAAGACAGATTTGCATTATTACAGGGCACAGTTTTAAAGGGGTCTGCTTTATTTTTATTTAGGGTACCTTAATTTCACTGCAACAAACAAATGCAGTTAAAGTCATTCATCACGGAAAGTTGTAAGGGGTGACATATGGTGTTTTTGAGATAGTTCCCAGTGTAGAGTCCCATATCGGTAGGCCAATCTGTCTCTTTACTTCATCCACCATTAAGACTTAGCCCTAAGCCTGGTACTGGGAAGGAGGAGGCTATAAGGGAGGAGAAGTAGAAAGGCAGAGATCCAGCTTTTCTGGCAGGGGAGATGACAGGGAGAAGAGAAACTAGAGCAGAAGAGGCAAGGGTGAGACGTGGGTGTCCTCCTCTTCTCTCTCTGGAGGGATATTCACCCAAAAACAGGAAGCTCTACATCAAAGTAAACTTGGTGGCCAGTAGAGTCAGGTAAAGCGAAGCTGAGTGTTAGCTTTTCCAGGTTGTCTGTAGGCTCTTTGTGGTTTGGACAGGCCCCCAGAGGCTCCCACAAGCTCCTGAAGCCAAATCTCAGAAGTTACCTGGGATTGTGACTGAGGGTTAGTCCTGGAGGTTGCCATGGGGACAAAGTAGCCACAGGCTAAAGTCTGGACCACCTAATCCTAAACCACACAATAATCAAAACCAGACCCTCCTCGGGGCCTGTAGCACTGCCGTAGGGGGAGCGGAAAGGGGCTGGGAGAGAAATACAGGCAGCAAGGGGGGCCAGATCACACCAGACAGCAGAGTCACAAAAACCAGACACCATCTTGGTGAGCTGCAGGGTGCCAGAAGGGACATCTGAACCAATGAGCATTTTCTGAAAGAAAACTAAATCATCAGGGGGAAAAAAAAGTGTCATTCAAATGGTAAGTTCACATTCGACTTTAAATGTAGGGTTCCTCCCTAGTTCCCCTTAAAGTGGGGGCTCCAGAGGAAGAGTAGTTCAACTAAAAAGGAAATTAAGAAGCAACATTTTCTCACACATCTTGGGGTATTGACAAAATTGCAGCCCTGTTACACAGGTATTTCTCACATTAGGCTGATAATCTATAAAGTACATTTTCTGGATAGTGATTCTTCATTCCCTACTAATTGACAAGAATAAACCCTCTATCCTCCAATAAGCCAAGTCAAAACATTTTAGTGAAGAAAGAAATATGGCCCAGGTGTGGTGGCTCACACCTGTAATCCCAGCACTCTGGGAGGTCTAGGTAGGTGGATCACTTGAGGCCAGAAGTTCAAGACCAGCTTGGCCAACATGGTGAAACCCCATCTCTACTAAAAATACAAAAATTAGCTGGGCATGGAAGCTGAGGCACGAGAATCACTTGAACCCAGGAGGCAGAGGTTACAGTGAGCTGAGATCATACCACTGCACTCCAGCCCGGGTGACAGAGCGATACTCTGTCAAAAGAAAGAAGGGAGAGGAGAGCAGAGGAGAGGAGAGGAGAGGGAAGAGAGAGAGGAGAGAAGAGGGAAGAGAGACAGAAGGAATATGGTGGGGGTAGGCCCCTACTAGCTGACTTCTGCAAACCACTGCCTATATTTTAGGCTTCCAAATTCTGCAATGCATTTTCAACAGCATTACTCTTGCTGCCCTCTCTCCCAACCAGGAATTTCTCTAACGCCTGAGATGTACTGAATTTATACTTTCAGCTCCTAGAATTATACCACCCTTTTCATAGGAGGTTCATGAGCTAAACCATAAAAAATGAATCGGACTGCAAAACCACAGCCCATTCATTCAATCAACAAATACACCCGAAGCATCTACGATATGCCAGGCAATCCAGGCAGTGGGTCCCTGCCACCCAGAAAAATTTGTATCTAATGCAAAATATGAATAAGAATAATGTGGGATGTGCTACTATGGGTCAATGGTAGTGTCCAGACAGCACGTGGATAGGAGGTTGGGCAGCCCAGTTGTGGAGGTATCCAAGAGAGCACAGAGCACCCTTGACCTTGGGCTACAGCCATAAGCTCACTGCCAATCTCCTCTACACTGCTGCTCCCACCTTCATAGCTTCTTGGTGCTACCTTCACACATCAAGTACTCTATTGAAAATCTCTTCCCTGTGAGTCTACAGGTTGTGTACAATGAAGTTACTGCTTATGCAACTGAAGACGAAAAGTGCATTTATCTCGTACCCCACACTGACCCCCAGGGGTAGTTTGGTCCAAGCTGATCTCAAATCTTCACACTTTCTTCCTTTATTCAGAGAGAACTTCAGGGATTCCCTGCATATTTTGGGTCTTTATGTGGGCTGGAACAGCAGTTCCTGTTGCTAATTAGGAAACATAGAGAAGTTTATCCACACTTCACATTGGCAGGGTGAGTTAGGTGGAAGCTCCAGAAGGAGTGTCCCGCTCCTCCTCCCAACCCAACAGCACTGAAAGCTTCCTGAGGGTTATTCTAGGATGAATAACTCACACTTTGTAAAATGTGCCGCTAAAATTTATTGTGGTTGAGGCATATGCTGAGGGGTTGAGGACACCTCAGATGAGCTACATTCCCGGGGGTGGAAGCCTGGATTTCTCAACGGCCTGAGAAGAGTGTGCTCTGGTTGGAAAAACGATGCATTCTCTAGGGGCAGTCAGCCCTGGAGACAAGCCCACTGGCTAGGAGCCAGAGGCGTCCATCAGCAGACCTTCTGTGTGGAGTTCAACATTTGTGAACATTTCTTGGACAATGAAAACAATAATATTTTGAGTATAATTACAATTTTCTCCTTATGTTGTAGTTTCTTTACTCTCAATGCTTCCCCAAAATCCCCTGTAAGGCAATAAAAGTACAAGATACTAAAGAAAATTGTGACTTGCCCCATGTTCCCTCCCACTAGAGCCCATAGGGAAGATACAGTATCAAATATAAAATTAAATATAGAGAGACTGGCCCAGAATATCTATGCCAGTAGCATTGGAGCTATGCCCCCCACGCCAAGCTAGAAGTAGTGCACCAGCAGAGAACTGCAGTGTGATGGGAGACTGTGGTTCTCTGAGAAGCAGATGTCAAGACAGGATTAGACATACAAGAGATGTATTGGAGTAAAATCTGTAAAAATAAATGAGTAAAGAGCTGAGTGAGGCTGAGAAAGCCATCAGAACTGGATGCAGGTCTGACTCCCAGTAAAAGAAAGTTGGGTAGAAGTATCTGAGACTGTACTGCAGCTCTAAAGAAAGTTCAGCAAGGCCACTAGTGAGTCTGAACACCAAAGTCACCATCGGAGGAGTTCCATGTCTCCCAAGAACAGCTGACCTTAGGGTCCCTGCCATGCTCAGTCAATGCCAATGGGCTCCTCTGGGATGCACAGCCTTGGCCATCACAGGGATAAATTTCCCCCACACAAGCTAGGAGACCATGGGTCAAGTTCACTTTCTGTGATCAGAGATATGAAAGGTACATTCTCATGGCCACCACAGAGATAAGCCCTCTCTTCCCAAAATACCAGGGAGAGGACCAAAAAGAATGCAAGAGGAATAGTGTCTACCTCATATATACTTGGTCATTTTTTAACACTGAAAAATCTGTCTCTAAAAACTTACAAAGAGAGACCTAAACATTGCCTTTATGTGAAGCCAAGGTTGCAATAAAAACTTCTCTGGGCTTTAAAAATTCTCAGAATTCATTCTTTCATTCTTCCCCTTGGCAAATGATTTGGATTTGCAAAGACTAAAGGTGAAAAATAACTCCAGGAAGGCAACACTAAGTCAGGAGAGTAGGTGTCCCCAGAAGTTTCCAGTGGGTGAGCAACACTCAGTGATAGAAGAGTATGTGTGACCAGACTTCCTATGAGCTAATTGGGAATTTTAACCCATGATTCATCCTAGGGAGGGGCCGAAGCTCCAGGGGACGCTACCCCACACCATGCCATATCATCAGCCAGATTGCACATTTCCTGAAAGTAATCAAGTCAGAAACTGACATTTTGGCAGCAGCCCCTAGTGGAAAAATGACTGCCAAAAGCCAAAATGAGGATGAGTTCAACGATTTAATTCTGCATGGAAAATGCAATCCATTAAATGGGATCTGACAAGGCCTTAATCTCATCCGTAGCTGAGGGTGTTGGCTCAATGCGGTTCTGCTCTCTGGAACATATTCTTAGTAAGCTATCTATAGAATCTAGAAAGCCTTTGCCAAAGCCCAAATAAGTCCATTCTAAGTGGGAAGAGAAGCTCACCAAGCCCCCACTGACTCTGTAGGGAGTAAGCACACGATTCTTCCAAGTGCAAAATTATCAAAACCTGGCAACTCAACCTGTGTTGGGAGCCACATGATTCAAGGCAAAGTAACTGAGATGGGCAATGCACTGAGTGGCTTCAGAATTTCCACCACTGCCCAAGGAGGTCGGGCCCACAGCCAGCATCACTCACAAAGCATCCATAGGGCTCATATTCCCTGGCTGGGGCCCATTGCATAACCCAGTCACAAAAGAAAGAGTTGGGGGTATAGAGGATCAATCTTCTCCCAAACAGGGTTTTAAAAACTGAGTGAGAAAGACTTAGAGGCTGTCACCTTCGTTGGCCCACTTAATCCTAACAGCAGCCCCCAAAGCCCGTTATTTTACTGTCTGCATGTGAAAAATGAGGAAAGAGAACAAAACCATTACTCAAATCATGTAGTTTAAAAGATTGTTTACAAATTCATACTTGTGGGATTCCAAAGCCTATGTTTCACCACACAGAAGGTGGTGGTCCTCCGACCACTGCATCAGTTGGAGCTTGTTAGAAATGCAGATTCACAGGCTGCACCCCAGACCTACTGAATCAGGATCTGCATTTAACAGGATTCCCCAAGGAATTCATTTAGACATAAGGTTTGAGAAGCAGTGCCTTCAATGGCTTCTATCCAAAAGGGGTAGGTGGATTGAAAACATAAGTCTAGACTAGAAAAAGATTCAGTGCAATAGAACAGGGCCAGTCTTATAGGACACATAAAATATGTATCAAAATATAACTCAAACTATATATCCAAAGTGCACACTCAAATTAGTATAACCAATCACACCATATCTTTTTTCACCAACAACAAATCCAGAGACACGAAGCCCAAGGTTATGTGGTGCTAGTAGAATATGCTGAAGGAGCATGGCTGTAGAGCTAGGTGGACTTGGTTGAAATCTCCAGCTCTGCCACCTGCTGGGCGACTTTGGGCAAGCTGCTTGATCTCTCTGAGCCTCAGTTTCCTGACCTGTACAACTGGGAAAATAATACTCAACTTGCCAGGATTTGGGGGGATTAAATGAGCAAATGAATGCACAGTCCTTGGCACACAGCAGATGCTCAATAAACACTAGATGCTCAATAAACACTTCTCTTACTTGTGGTGCCATCTGAGCCAGGTCCCTCCCACCTCTGGGAATGTGTACACCAGAGGCTAGGGAGAGAAACCTCTCTCAGCAGCCAGCTCTTTCCTGTTCTCTTGGGTCCTCTAGTGGCAGGTATTGAGATTCCTGTGACTAATCAGACTAGATGGACTTGTCTGTCTTCCTTAGCCCCAGGTTCAATTTATTTTCTATCCTCTTTTAAGAAAAGCTAAGCAGAGCAACAGGTTTAAAGGCATAAAATATGAGAAAGAAGGAAAGAGGCACCCAAGGTGAGTTCCCAGGAGTGTCTATTTTCCAGGCACCGAAGCCTTTTTCTTTCTTTATGGCTCCCACTTTCTTCTTTTCAAAAATCTCAGATTTTGAAAACAGACCTTTCATGCCACAAGTTTAGTGAGCTTTCAGGGCCCACAGTGTCTGCACGTGGAGCCACAAAACCCGTGTTTGATCCTATTTAACTTTGTACGTGTAGGCTCAAGGGCATGCAAGGATTCCAGTGAGTGCTGAGCACGAATACAAAATTAACACTTACTGAGCTCGTTCTGGGTGCTGGACACTGTGCTTGGCTCATTCACATGCATTATCTCCTTTAAATCCTCCCCAAACCCCAGGAAGGGGGTCTCTTTATCCCCATTTCAAAGACTTTAAAACAGGCTAGAATAGGTAAGTTTGTTCTCACACTGCTATAAATAAATACCTGAGACTGGGTAATTTATAAAGGAAAGAGGTTTAATTGACTCACAGTTCCACATGGCTGGGGAGGCCTCAGGAAACTCACAGTCAAGGCAGGAGGTGAAGAGGAAGTAAGGACCTTCTTCACATAGTAGCAAGAGAGAGAAGATTAAGCAGGGGAAATGCCAGAAGCTTATAAAACCATCAGATCTTGTGAGAACTCACTCACTATCACAAGAACAGCATGGGGGAAATGCCCCCATAAGCCAATCATCTCCCATCAGATTCCTCCCTTGACATATGGGATTACAATTCAAGATGAGATTTGGGTGGGGACACAGACCCAAACCATATCAATAGGTAAGTGACCCGCTCAAATTAACATAGCAAAACACTCCTAAATCTCACCTAGTGCAGTGGTTCTCCCAGTGTGATCCTGGACCAGCAGCATCAGTATAACCTGAAGCTTGTTAGGGAACATTCTTGGGCCCCACCTACATCTGGGATGAGCCCAACAATCTGTTTTAACAATCCCCCCCAGGTGATTGTGATGCACACTCAAGTTTGAGTCATCAGACCACTCTTTAAGCCCAACCTTAGTATGACAGTTAAGAAAACAGAGGTTTTGCCATAAAAAAAAAAAAGACATTATGTGAAGCGGTGGATATGTTATTTAGCTTGATTTAATCATTTTGCAATGTACACATACAACAAAACATCACATTATTTTACATTGTAAATGATATACAAATTTTATTTGTCAATTATACCTTTATAAAGCTGGGGGGTTGGGGGGAGGAGAAAAAAACAGAGGTTTGAAGAGATGAAGCAATTGGCCAGGGGTAATAGAGTTGGAACTGAAACCCAGTACAGCCACTATCAGAAGTCAAATTTTCCCACCTGGATAGCTTAAACTGTTCCTTTCTTGGAGAGTAAAGACTAAAGCCCTTAGTACAACTAAGCACTAAACTGTGTTGCCTTCCAGCAATATTAGCTGGGATCTGAACCTGGGCAGCCACGAGGAGACCTTCCCCTCAAGCCCTGGAAGCTTCGTCCCAAGACTCTGCCCCAATACACAGAGTATTTGCCTCATCAGCACTGCCCAGCCAGGAAGGGGACAAGAGGGAAGACTGTCAGGGACCATACCCAGAGTTGAGATGGCATTTGCACAAACCTCAACTATCGACACACAACCCTTGGGAAAGAAAGGTGGTGCCTTCATTTTCCAAAAGCTTTATTTCCAAGTCAGTGTGTCAAATTCTCACTTTCAGCTATACCCTCTGGCATTATTAGTAACTGACATTAATCCAGCGACAATCCAGAGTGTTTGCAGGCCATACTTAGGGATCGCAGCCTGATTGGAAGACAAGGCCCAGGGACATGTCTTGAAGCTGCATTTGAATCACAAGCATGCTTTTTACGTGAGTTTATAGATGATATACTTATTTGGGGTGGGGTGATAAAGTAAGACTTAAAATTTTCCCAAGCCACTCCTTGCTGCTGCATTGGAGACCAGCAATCCACCAGCAATTTTTTATAGGCTTTCTCTCTCCAGGCCAGTTTCTTCATCTCTAAAATGGACAGAATCCTTCAGTTTTTTGGGTTAAGCCTGGCAAATAAGAACAGTTATTGCTGATGTAACAGGGAGTCTGGTGGAGACTGAAACATAAAAACATTTGAAATTTTTTTGAAAAACACCCATCATTGATAAACGTGTAAATAATTCATATATTTGGAAATGGAAAGTAAATTTAGCTTTAGAGCAGACTGTCCCTTTGCTCTGAAAAAAACTACTTAAATGAAAATACTAAATGCAAATATTAAACAAGTACACACATTTTGTCCTGGTGGTAGCTTGTATATATTTGCCTCCACCTTACAGAGAGCTAGAAAAGATTTCTGGGGAAAGTGGAATTAAGTATCTAACCCCTTCCTTTTGAGAATCAACATTATTAGAATATGTCTGAGAAAAACTGTGGTTATGCTGAGGCCAAGGGTCAGGAAAAGACAACAGAAGCCACAGACAGGAGACATCACAAGGAAGAGGTAATCTAGGTTGGTGACAAAAATGCCTAATTTCACTGAGGTCAGAAAGTCCACGCTCAACATGAGACCTCATTTCCCTAGCAAGGGACAGAAGGCATAGCAGGATAAGCAATGATTCTTGAACCACTGTCAATAAGGCTGGGGGTCCTTGGGAATAGTGAGGGTCAAGAACCCCAAGAAAAGACTGGACCTCCTGATAATTTGGCACATTGGGCTTATTGACATTGTCACTTGTATCTTGTTTGGTAAGAGCTGATGACCATATTTCCTGGCCCTAAACTCCAAATGCCCTCCAAGTATGACCAAGGAAAAAGAGAAGGAAGTAATGAAAGCTATCACTAACACTTATTGTGGTACCACTCAGTGTTAATGGCCCTACAGAGGAGCTGTAAGGTAACCTTGATTCTGCTCTGATTTATTCATTGATAAACTCTTCCCATACCTGAGTAGTTTACTTGTAGTAATTTATGCACAACAAATCTCACAGCTGATCATGCCACCACAGTTAAGGACAATTGCAGAAGAGAATATTTACCATTTAGCATTGTCATCAAAATCAACCATCTTTTTTGGAAGAAAGGATAGCTACAGAATAGTACACAGTTGTATTAAGGGTACCAGTAAATAAATAAATAAATAAATAAATACTAATGGATTTCTTGTCTCAATTGCTAAAGGGTTGGCATATACCTGCACGCACCTGCAGTCTTCTTCCTACAGCACCAAGTGTTACAAGGAAACAGAAATAAGTCCTGATATTCAATGTATAACTTAATCTCTTTCAGAAACCAGGACACTGCTACCTGTTACAACTAACAGATCAAATGACACTCATGGGCATCAATACATTCTCTCTATTAAAGAGCACCAAGAGAATGCGAACAAAACAGATGATAGTAAAGGAGTTGAGTGAGCAAATAAGATGTTCTTTTCATGAGAGTAGCTCTTTGCCCGTTCATCGAAGAAGATGATGAACCTGGTTTGGGGTGAAAAGAGTAGCTATAAGAACCCTTAGGAGAAGAGATTGACTCCATAAGAGATGCTCCAAGGCGAGAACACAAAGACAGAGAAAGCCATTCACAGTCCCCTCTTTCATCACAGTCACTTGCTGAGAATTGCAGGTTCATAAGATGTACTTCTCTCCAGGTGAGTGAGTTTTAGTTTATTCAAAACCTTATGATGCAATAACCAGGTCCTTAGTAGGAATAAAAACAGCATTTGCCTGCAATTCTTGTCTCTCCAATGCACTCGTCACACTGTATAAAGAAATCCAAACCCCTATTTATCACTCCTTTCTGAATTCATCTATAATTCAATAGACACTAAGAACCTTCACACAATGAAATGGCTCTCACTGAGGAATTACGCATATCACCTGGATGCAAAAGAGAGTACACTTTTCAAATCTATTTCATGGAACTCCAAGAGCTGTCTGAATTGTTTATGGGGAAAGAAAAATGAGGTTTATATGTTCTGCTAACCATGTGGAGAGTATGAAAGTCTATAGTGGAAAGAAAAGTGAAAGAAGTAAAATTGATATAACAGGAAGAAAGGAGGGGCAGAAAGCAATCTGGAAAAATGATCGAGTCTTAATTTCTGAAACCAGTCTAATGTAAATTTACTGTTTCAAATGTGAGTCTGAAAGACCCATTTGGGGAAAAAAAATCACCTTTTTACACCACATTCATACTCAGATTGGTTTTTATTTAATATGTGTGAGAAGGTAAGGGACGGAGTTAAAATGAAAATGGAGTACAATACCAAAAGAAAATAAGAGACCTTGCGGGAAGATGCAAGGCTAAACGATGAACTAGAACAGAGTAAACAGCCACCTGGTAAACAACATGAGAAAATTCTTGCTTCATTTCCGTCAGCAGCAGCTCTTACATCTTTTACAACTGGAAACCTTCCCCCAGCAAGAGACTCTAAAGACACAGGACTGAATTAATTCCCAACACGTGCTTTTCTTCTACGCCCTTATCTGGATGCGTCATCCTCCTTTGAAGCAAAAGACTCATTAATCCAATTCAAATTGCCAACATTAGTAAATCCTTTGCCTCAGCATTTAAATGCCAATACCAATTAAATACCAACAGCAACTTAACTACTGATAAGATCTTCACTACATTCAGGAAATCCAGCCAGAAGTCCAGCTAGCATTGATTCCAACCTTCCTTCATCAATTCTAATTTACTCAGTGCAAAGAAATGAAGTAATTTGCTGTCCACACTGACTATGCATCTAACTGGATTGAAACAACTCCACAAGCAAATAAGAAGGAACACATTGAGTTGCAATCCACCAAACCTGAAGGATGTCTTCACCAAGACTTCCGGGCTATCCAGCTGTGGCAACTCATCAGCTAGGATTTCTTCTGGGGGTCGAGGGTCATGGACAATTGTTGGCCGTGGCTTCTCCTTGACATTCCCTGTGAGCCCGTCGATGAGGGAGTTCCACAGACAGTTCTGTGACTTAGACCCTGAGGCATAGGGAAAAGAGAGATGCAGGTGAATCATCCACCAGTTGACTCCACGTCCTGCCTTCCCCAACTCAGGATCTTCCAAAGCAGAGCAGGGAAATTTATATATTTCTCATCATCTCCACCAACGTTAGAGAGCTGTAACCAGGAATTTTTACATTTATATGTAGAAAATAGGCTACCACTCTGAGTATTTTGACTCAAAGCTAAGTTATTGGATATATCTTGTCTCATTGCAGTGGTGATCAGCCCTAACTCCTGACAGAGCCACAGGTATCTATTTAGGTGTTTAGTCAGCAATTGGAAGTACATAAAGCACTACCATTTTAGGGAACCGTGAGGATGTTCAAACACAAGTCTCCCCTATAAACTCGGCTTGCCTGAAGCCCAAGACTCCATTCTATGGAGACATGCACCCCAAAGAGGGCACCACCTTTAAGAACTAGAACTCACGACCAACAGGTTGATTCTTCTACAATATCAAGACCCGGGAAAATTACATGTATGTTTATGCATGTAAAACTTCAAACATGTGAGATAAATGTTAAAGGTGGGCATCAAGTGAAAGCGGTGTCTACAAAAGGAGAGCCTGATCTGCCAGGTGATCAAGGTCAAACTCAGTGAGAAGTTGTGCTGACAGTGTGTGCCCTTGATATGATGTCATGAAAATGTCACTTTGCTCTGTGTAGTAGGCATGTTTCTAGCTTCCATAAACTTGATGCTGTAACATCTGCCCTACATGCATGTGCCCAACACAGCTAGTTCTGGACAACCAATAGTATGCCCGAGTCACCTGACCTTGGCCTCTTGCCTCCCTTGTCGCCCCACTCTCCCCAAACCCCCAACTCCTCAGGGGAAGTCCTCCTTCCAGGGGTGTGCTTTTAAAACACAAATCGGCCAATCCAGAGTCCACACCCCAACTACCTCCCTTGTAGGACTTTCATACCCCTGGCCACTCTCTACTGGACCTAATCACCCCAGGGCCTGGTACCAGGCAACTAGGTATTAGGCAGCCCCTAGGCTCCAGCCCCCCGAAGTCATTCAAACCAGCCAGTCCCAACCCTGCTTACCCTGCCTTGCCTGTTCCTTCTTGCAGAAACCACCACAAAGGTTCCTGCCCACAATGTCCCACCCCCACCTCCTAATTGACACCAGTCCTCCCCCAGATGGCCCCATAACATGACATGGAAGCCCTCTCTTGGGAACTGTGGGTAACAAATTCTCTTTACAATGGCATTTGTCTCCTTCTCTGTTGACCTTACCATACCTAAACAGAAATAAAACTTATTAAACAATCAGTCTAAAACACCCAGTCTAGTCATGGAGAAAACATTAGATAAACCACTTGAAGAACTTGTGACAGAACACCTGACCAGCGCTCTTCAAAACAGCCGAAGGCACCAAATACTGTTGAGCCTCCATATCCATGGGTTCCATGGGTTCAAACAACTAAAGAAGGAAAATATTCAGAAAAATAAAAATGCATCTGTAGAGAACATTCACAGATTTTTTTGTCATTATTCCCTAAACAATACAATAACTACTTATTATACTTAATTATAATTATTAAAATTAAATTATTAAAATTATTATTTTAATAAAATTTTGTTATTTTAATAAAATTTTGTTATTTTAATAAAATTAAATTATTAAATTATTGGTATTGAAATTATTATTATTTACTTAATATTATTATTATATTATTCCTTAAACAATACAATAACTATTTAGTTAATATTTACATTGTGTTAGGTATTACAAGTTATCTAGAAGTGATTTAAAGTATATGGGAGGATGTGCATAAATTATATGACAATACTACATCATTTTATATCAGGCACTTGAACCTCTGAGCATTTTGGTACCTGAGGGAACCAACCCCCTTGGAAATAGAGGGACTAGCGTATAAGGAAAGTCTGAAAAACTATCACGGCCAAGAGGAGCCTAAAGACATGATGACTAAATGTAATGTGGCATCCTAGATGGGATCCTGGAACAGAAAAAGGACATTTAATTAAAAACTAAAGAAATCTGAATACCGTGTGGATGTTCGCTGCTCAGAATGTACAAATATTTGTTCATTAACTGTTATAAATGTACCAAGCTAATGTAAGAGGTTAATAATACAGGAAACCTGGTGTAGGCTGTATGAGATCTCTGTATTATCTTTGCAATTTTTCTGTATATCTAAAACTGTTCTAAAATAAAAATTCATAAAAATAAAAGTAAATAAAAATCATAAATAAATCATAATTAATTAAATAACTATTATTTTAAAAGTCTATGAGCAAAAAAATTTTTAAGTAGAGCCTGAAGACATTACCATTACCATTAACCCATTGCCATTGGTTTGTGCTGGTTACGTCTACCCAGATAAAAGAAAAAGTTTGTCTTTGCACAAAGACACTGTCAGGTCGAGTGAACAGGCCACCTATAGAATGGGAGAATATTTTTGCAATCTACTCATCTGACAAAGGTCTAATATCCAGAATTTACAAGGAACTTAAACAAATTTACAACAACAACAAAAAAACAACCCCATCAAAAAATGGCCAAAGGATATGAACAGACACTTCTCCAAAGAAGACATTTACATGGCCACCAAACATATAAAAAAAGCTCTACACCACTGATCATTAGAGAAATGCAAATCAAAACCACAATGAGATACCATCTCATGCCAATCAGAACAGCAATTATTAAAAAGTCAAGAAGCAGCTGGGCACGGTGGCTCATGCCTGTAATCCCATCACCTTGGGAGGCCAAGGCAGGTGGATCACCTGAGGTCGGGAGTTCAAGACTAGCCTGACCAACATGGAGAAACCCCGTCCCTACTAAAAATAACAAAATTAGCCAGGCATGGTGGTGCATGTCTGTAATCCCAGCTACTTGGGAGGCTGAGGCAGGAGAATCACTTGAACCCGGGAGGCAGAGATTGCAGTGAGCCGAGATCACGCCATTGCACTCCAGCCTGGGCAACAAGAGCAAAACTCCATCTTAAAAAATAAATAAATAAATAAAATAAAGTCAAGAAGAAATAGATTCTGGCGAGGCTGTGGAGAAATAGGAACACTTTTACACTGTTGGTTGGAGTGTAAATTAGTTCATCCATTGTGGAAGACAGTATGGCGATTCCTCAAGGATCTAGAACCAGAAATATACCATTTGACCCAGCAATCCCATTACTGGGTATACACCCAAAGGAACATAAATCATTCTACCATATAGACACATGTACACATGTGTTTATTGCAGCACTATTTACAATAGCAAAGACATGGAGCCAACCCAAATGCCCATCAATGGTAGACTAGATAAAGAAAATGTAGCACATATACACCATGGAATACTATGCAGCCATAAAAATGAGAAAGAGATCATGTCCTTTGCAGGGACATGGATGAAGCTGGAAGCCATCATCCTCAGCAAACTAACACAGGAACAGAAAACCAAACACCACATCTTCTCATTCATGAGTGGGAGTTGAACAATGAGAACACATGGACACAGGGAGGGGAACAACGCACACCAGAGCCTGTTGAGGGGTGGGGTTTAGGGGAGGGAACTTAAAGGACAGGTCAATAGGTGCAGCAAACCACCACAGCACACGTATACCTATGTAACAAACCTGCACATTCTGCACACGTATAGTGGAACTTAAAGTAAAATAAAAATAGAACAATATAAAATAACAATAAATAAAAATTAAAAAAAAAAACCCACTGTCAGATCACTAAGCCATGCACCATAGAGCTGTGTCTATGCAAGATACTGGATTTTTCTAATTCACACAAAGGCTCCATATGGGGCATGAGGGATGGGCATGAAGGAGTGAGAAGCAGTGCTAGCTAACACACACCATGTATGGGATAGGCAGATAGAGAATGGATTTGTGTGCACATGGGGATTCCTCCCTGAGACCTTGGCCAGCCACCTGCAGCCTACCACAGAAGAAATCACCCTGGCTTGTTGTGCCAAAAGGACAGCTCTGCCAGAAAGATTGAAAGAACCTCACGCACAACAGGGAGTGCCTCACATGGATCCCTGAGCCTACAAGCAAGGACACCCATGGGTCAGCAAACAGCTCTTTCAATGCCCATGCCATAACTGACCTCCCTTGGGGTGTCCATCCAAACTGCTTTTGTGTCTATCAAGAGAAAATTAAAGTGCATCAGTGGAAGGAAACAGATTCCTCAAACCCCTGAAAGACAAGACAGCTTTTTTTGTTTTTTAAAGGCCCTACACATATATCTTAATAAGATCTGGTCCTATTAATGAAGTCTGGTTCTGTATTAATGAAGATCAGTTCTATGTTAATGAAGGTCTGCTTCTGGGAGGAAGGACAAGAATAGCAGCCTGTTTTCTTAAACCTGATCTAAGTGAAGGCCTTACAATAAAGTTCCTGCACATCCCCCTTTATTCCTTCATTTTTTTCATTCAGTAAACACATATTGAATTCCCTCAGTGTGCCAGGTTTCATTCTTGGCCCTAGAAAAGGAAAGATGAATGAGACTGGTTCCCAAGGGAACCCACAAGCAATCACAATAAATTGGCAATGCACCATAACTGAGGGGCAAACAGAGGGCTATGGGACCCAGAGGAGAGCTCACTCACTCTGCCTCAGGGCCCTGGGGAAAACCATACGGAGAACATGACATCGGATATGGTCTACAGCATGAGACACTCTTCAGCAGGTAGAAAAGAGGGGAAAACAATCAGTGCAGACAGCATATGCAAAGGCTTAGAGGCGTAACAAAGCAGCTCCTGAGGCTGGCACGAAGCCACAGGGGCAGTGTCCAGAGATCGGGTCAGAGGCCTGTTGGGCCATTTGCAAAGTGCCTTGAATAAAATGCTACTCATTTAAGAATTTATCCTCCAAGCAATAAAAAGAAAGAAAAGACAGATTTTTGAGCAAGGTTGTGGTGACACAGCCATATCTGTGTTTCGGAGAGGAGACTACTGTGCTGTGGAGTAGCGACTTATGAGGAATGGCAGGCTTATAGGAAGAGCTTATGAATCCATAGGGTGCCATGCATTTAACTGTGGGTGAAATTACATCTTACCCATAAATATGTAACTAATTTTTAAATATACATATATGTGATTAATAAAACTACAAATTCATCTAAAACTATTAATGAATTCATAAGAGCTTTTTCACCATTTTCTCAGTCAATGAATCAGAAGGATCATAAGACCCAAGCCACCTCTACATTAAGGGCTCCCAAACAAAATTGTGATGATACCTCCAAAGTACCAGCCCCCACAAAGACACACACTGATGAGTTTAAAAGAAGACTGTGGTTGAAGAGATGACTAGGATTCACTCAACACTCACTCTCAACTCCCCTCTCGCTTGCCTTCATCTCTAAAAAGGTTAGAAAACAATATACGGGCATACATAGGAGATATCATAGGTTCACAGTTCCAAACCACTGCAAATATCACAATATAATGAGTCACACAAACTTTTTTGGTTTCCCCAATGCATATAAAAGTTATGTTTATACTGTAGTCTATTAAGTGTGCAATGGCATTTTGTCTAAAAACAATATACATATCTTAATTCTAAAATGCTTTATTGCTGAAATAAAAAAAAAAGTGCTAACAATCATCTGAACCTTCAAGGAGATGTAATCATTTTGCTGGTAGAGAATCGTGCCTCAGCGTTGATGGCTGCTGACTGATCAGGGTGGTGCTGCTAAAGGTTGGGGTGGCTGTAACAGTTTCTTAAAATAAAACTCTACCATCCCTGCACTCAAGAAGGTTTGAAGAGGCAGAAAAACACAAGGCAGCTGCTAATTGATTTAGACTAGAGCCAGACTTTAGAAAATTTCTTTTCCTTAGCCCTCTCCTTAATCCCCTCCATAAACAATTTTCCAATCCATCAAAGTGTTTGAAATTGACCAAAAACTTTCATGACTGTCCTATCTATCTCACCCATCTGAATTGTCTTCACTTTTCACTATCTTGGAACTACTTTACAGTACTGTAAACTGGAGAAAACTGATAGCAACACAAATGAATCTTGTCCGTAGAAATGTAAAATGTGTCCCATGGAATGCAATTAATTATGGCCGTGTAGATATTGATGAGTCTTGCCAGTTTCACATCCACAAGTAAATTCATTTCAGCATACCTGATGGATTTACATATTTGTCTGCTCCTTGGATTTTCTTCCAAACTAGTTATAACATCTTACTAGTTTCTTCATCAATGTGTTGAATAAGATCTTTGACACGTGTTCACTTTGTACTTGTATGAATTTTCAAAAAATTATCCTTTAACAGTACCAAAGTCCTCATGCTGCTCCCCTTTAAGAAATCTCTTATAGTTAGCCTAACTACATCTGAATTAATATAGTACATTTATGTAATGGATTGCTATGCCACTGACTAATATTCCAAAATGAAAGATCGCTATAAGCTGATAAGGAGTGATTTCCAAGATCTATTATAAGTGAAAAAGAAACATGCATGAGTCTATTTATATTATGCTCCCTCTTGAATAAGAAACAAGGGGAAATATATTTGTTTATTTTTGCAAAAGACAAAGAAGACAGGACCAGAAACAATGAAAATTACCCACAAGGGATGAGTTCGGAATAAGTAAGACAGGTTAGAGATCAAAGACTTCACACTTCTATACAGTTTTTACTTTTGAATAATGTAAATGTTTTAATATTCAAATATATAGTTAACAAAATTTTAAAAATCCTAAAATTGAATAGAAACAGAAACAACCTAACTGTATGTGATATTAGTAACATAATTATAATGGAAAATAATTAATTTAAATATCTTATGAATACAGTACCCCTACTATATGTCATTAGAGAGATCAGTTCTAAATATGCACACACACATACTCACACACACACAGCAGAGAAATCTTGAACCTCCCTGGGTAGGTTTGCTGTTGTTAGTAATCATAAAGGAGCAGTTCTAAACTATATCATATATACTGTAGGACAGAGCAAATGAGCAGCCATAATGAGGGTGCTGGGAACCACAGCTCTTATTCCAGGAGACAGAAAATACAAACAGACAATAGGAGAAGGTAAAGACGCCTGTTGTGTTAGATTTGAACTAGAACTATCAGTGTGAACTCATGATTATATATTCAGCAGGCTCTGAAGAGATGTTTGCTGAATGAAATCATAAATGATAGACTATTTTTCAAAAAGTAAAAATAAAACTTTAAGGCAAAAGGTGAGTAATAATAATATTAACAATTTTAAGTAAAAAAAAATATATCACAGGAAACACTCTAAGAAAGACAAACAAAGAACACCGCCGTGTGCAGCAAAAAAGGGCCTTGCTCAGCCCATTCTGAACTGCATCCAACATAAGGTCTTGACCAAGTTTCTTTCTGAAAAGTAGATTCTGAGACAAGGGCTTGTGGCAAGCTTTTTATTTTGGAAGTGATTCCGGGAGGCAGGAAAGGAGAACAGGGAGAGTAAATCAGGGAGTAACAAGGGAAAACCAAGACACAGGTGCAATGTCAAGTCGTCATCCTGTCAAGTCGTCATCCTGTCAAGTCGTCATCCCCGTGGGTGTATTCACCATGTTTCTAGCATCTGTAAACTTTATGCTGTAACATCTGCCCTATGTGCGTATGCCAGACATGTCTGGTTCCAGACAACCCAATAATAATATATCTGAGTCACCTTGCCCCTGCACCTCCTCAGGCAGTAGTCCTCCTCCCAGGGGTGCGCCTTTCAAATACAAACCAACTGACCCAGAGTCCGCACCCCCAACCACTGCCCTTATAGAGCTTTTGTGTTCCTGGCCACTATCCATCTGCCTTAATTACCCCAAGACCACTGACATTATCCAACTAGCCAATCCTAAACCTGCTTACCCTGCCTCACTCACTGCTTCCTGAACCACATTGAGGCTCTTGCCCACAGCAGCCTGATCCCCCTCTGCCCGGTGACCAGCCCCAGTGCTTCCCTGTACGGCCCCCACGGTATGATGTGCACCTTCTCTTGGAATCTGTGAGTGTAACACACTATCTTTTCAATGTCAGTCACCTTCTGATCTGTTGGCCTTACTGTACTTAATAATAAGCCCTATCAAGACAGGGTACCTGGGGCTGGCTTCTATGCGGATTACAGAGAAGGTGGGGAGCATGCTCAGAATTATCCCCCTGAGGAATTGAAGAGGGAACATTTGTCTGCAGGCTCTCATCCCCCATGGTCAAAGGTAACTCCATAGGGAATTAATTCTCTAGCCCTTCGGGGTCTACCCACACATGAGTATGGGGCAATTCCCTCATAAACTGGGTGGAAATTAAGAGAAATTAAGCTGGAGCTTAAAAATAGGACCAAGAGGATGTGAAGCCAGGCCAAAGAGGCGCCCAGGATACAGGGTATCCACACAACTTTTATGTGCTAGAAAATACAGCCAGCATCTAATCTGCTACTCATTCCTGCCTTAGAAGGATCACCATGGGCCTCTCCCATGGCTCATCTCAACTCAATCGGGTGAGTCTTTTGGAGTCAGTACTCTCCTCTGTGAACTCTGAGAGAGTGGAAAAGAACCCTTCCTCTGACTCTCCACAAACGTGGGCAGAAGACTCTCCAGGGGCACTGGAAAGGTCTGCTCTGACAAAATGAAAAATAAAAATTCCCCTGCTCTGATTTATTTTAAGCTGATGTTGAAAGCATGAAATGTTTCTGACTAAATAGAGCCAAAAATACACAAACAGATAGAGTCACACAGGTCTTTCTCAATAATATCAAAAACCCCATGAGGGAACTCTTAGGTGAAATAAGCCTTCAGGACACCAAAAATAATGCGGCTCAGGTGCAGGAGGTGAGCATCTCCCTTCAACCCACTCCACCTCATCAGCTTCTCCTCACTCCCCTCCTCACCTCCTCTTGCCTCTCTCCTTTGACTTGTTCCTGACTCTCATTCAATACCTACTACATTCTCCTTTCCTCTTATCTCCCCTCTGTCCCTGCCATAAATCATCTCCCTTCTTTTCACAAAGACAATTTTTCATGGACCCATAAACCCTCCAGACTGGTTATAAATCCTCCAAACTGGCAGCATCTGTACCACTGAGCTCATCAAGAGAGCAGGGTCTCTGATTCAGATGTAGCAAACATTTGTTCAGTACTTGCTATGTGCTGGACTTCACCTGTGTTAGCCTACTGAATCATTAGCCCTTCAAAGTAAGTATTATGGAAACTATTGAACACTGGGACACTAAGTCTCCAAGAAATCAAATAACCCAGATTACAGGGTTAGAAAACAGATTACTTTGACCCAAAATTCTCATTCTCCTAATCCAAGGCTCTGTGCGATACATCACCCTGTGTTTATTACTTTATTACAGAGCAAATAAACAGACGCATAGTGTAGATCATGCAGAACATCCTGCATTTCTGAATAGGAAACAGACAATTTTTTACATAGGAAATAGAATTTGCCTTATCGCAACTAGGAAGAGTCCTGACTTAGTCTCCATTTTTTTTTTTTTTTTTTTTTTTTGCAGTCTCACTTTGTCACCCGGGCTGGAGCACAGTGGCGTGATCTCGGCTCACTGCAACCTCTGCCTCCCAGGTTCAAGCGATTCTCCTGCCTCAGCCTCCTGAGCAGCTGAGACTATAGGCGCCCGCCACCATGCCCAGCTAATTTTTGTATTTTTAGTAGACACGGCGTTTCACCATGTTGGCCAGGCTGGTCTCAAACTCCTGACCTCGTGATCCGCCTGCCTTGGCCTCCCAAAGTGCTGGGATTACAGGCCTGACTTACTGTCTTGCATGCAGCAGTTTGCAGCTTCCTTTAACAAAAGAAGTTCGGGCTGCAGGGGAGGATAAATAATGCAAGGTGAATTTAATGGGCTGAGAAAAGACAAGAAAGCAAGAAAATGAGATAAGAAGAATCTAAATCAGAAAAAACTACAGATTCATTTTGTGGTGTGGCTAAGAGTGGCAGCTTGATAAACTGCTGCTAAGAGGAGCCCAAGGTGATGTGGTAATCCCATTTAAATCTGACAAGTGACTTATCAACTCAGTTCTGTATAAGAATACTCAAAGATTATGCTGGCAGAAAGCTGAGTCCTGAGAAGCACAGGGAAAGAAAGAGACTTAATTCTCTGTAAAGGGAAGGAAAAAACATTACTGAAAACCTTCGGTGGTTCTCAAACCATCTGTGACATGTGTTTGTAGCCTTCCTCTCCTTTTGATGAATAAAACCCCTAAAATTTTCAGTGGGTAGGAAGTTTGGGGCTGGGATACATAGGAATCAGGAATGAATGGAATAAAGCCCCGATGAAGAACTTTATGCTTACTAAAACAAAAAAATAATGATGGTACAAAAAATAAAGTACCAATAATGTTTTGAATATCTTAAATCAGTCACCTAGATACTGTTTTGTTGTTTTCAATACAGTAATTATTGGTTTTAGGAACTTTTCAGGAATTCTGTCTCCTGCAATTGCAAAAAGATTTGAAAACTCAACTCCTTATCAATGCATCAGGGGTGGGGAAAAGGACTCCCCCATCAAAATATAAGAATCAAATTTGATCCGTGATGATACATTCTAAATTCCCAAAGACATTAGAGTTTATTTCTGAGTTATCTTATTAGATTAATCTGTTTTACCAAATCTCCAGTATAACATATTAAGAGGTGTGGCCTCTGGGAGGTCACTGGGTCATGAGGGATTCATGGAAGGAGTCTGGTTCCCTTTTGCCCCTTCCATCATGTGAGGACGCAGCGCTCCTCCCCTCAGAGGACACAGCAACAAGACACCATCTTAGAAGCAGAAATCAGGCCCTCACCAGATGCTGAATCTGCCAGCACCTTGATCTTGGATATTCATCCTCCAGAACTGTGAGAAATAAATTTCTGTTTCTTATAAATTACCCAGTCTCAGGTATTTTATTATAGCAACACAAATGGCGTAAGACACTTGGCAGATATAAGTGCAGAATTTTCCAAAAACATATACCTCTGGCATTTAAGTTAAATGCTATGTGGAATTGTAATATAACTGGCTCTCTGGAATCATAAAAGTCTCATACACTTGCTGCTTTCTGAAAGTTACAATGCAGAGAGGATTTAGAAATTATGAAGAATGGACTGTGTCCCATCCTTTGTTATCTGCAAGACACAAAGTATAGGAAAAAATTCAACAGACTCAGGAAACAATAGCCAGAAGTAATGAGGGGAAACCCCTAAAATTTTCACAGAAACTTTAAGGATTGAAACTGTATGTAAAATGAAGGTTTGAAACAATCTTATATAGGTCTTAAAGGGAAAGTCTAAATGACATCTGGATCATGTATTTAAAACTTCTTGACCAGGCGCAGTGGCTCACGTCTGTAATCCCAGCACTTTGGGAGGCCGAGGCGGGCAGATCACCTGAGGTCGGGAGTTCGAGACCAGCCTGACCAACATGGAGAAACCCTGTCTCTACTAAAAATACAAAATTAGCTGGGCATACTGGAGCATGCCTGTAATCCCAGCTACTCAGGAGGCTGAGACAGGATAATTGCTTGAACCTGGGAGGCGGAGGTTGTGGTGAGTCAAGATCGCGCCATTGCACTCCAGCCTGGGCAACAAGAGCAAAACTCCATCTCAAAAAAAAAAAAAAAAAAAAAAAATTCTTAATGCAGGAGAATTGCTTGAACCTAGGAGGCAGAAGGTTGCTGTGAGCCAAGATAGTGCCATTGCACTCCAGCCTGGCCAAGAAGAGTGAAACTCTGTCTCAAAAAAAAAAAGAAAAAGAAAATTCTTAACAGTAAAGCCAACTTGCATTACTCAGATAAGTTCTATTTGGTCATGTTATATTGTTACTAGAACATACTTACAGATTTGCACTGCCAGTAATTCTATTCCTCGCCTTTGGTTTCCATTCTAGCCTTTAGTTTCTTCTTTTACATTGTTTTTATCCTGGGAATAGTCTATTCCCCAATATTTGAATAAAATTGCCTATAAAATTCTTGGAATCCAAAATAATTTTAGCAAAGTAATTATTTCACAAATTTTTAAAAGTCTTTGTTATTGCTGCATTCATCTTATCTGTTTCTTTTGGAATATTTTCCTTTAAAATTGCCATTTTGTAGAGATATTCAAATTTGTTTGCATAAATTTATTTGCGTCTTCTATTTTAATCCACATCTATATATAATATTTTTGAGTATTTATTTGCTTATTTTCTTCTCTGTCTACTTTCTAGAGCTCTTCTGCCCAATGTGATATCCATTAGTCATATGTGGCAATTTAAATTTGGAATAACTAAAATTGAATAAAATTAAAAATCCACTTCTTTTGTCTCACTAGCACATTTCAATGTTCAATAGACACATGACTAGTAATTGCTGTATTGCACAGCACCAACATAGAATTTTCCAACATTACAGCAAGTTTTACTGGACAGTGCTATTCTAGAGATTTGTTAATTTCATTGCCTTTTTAAAGACGTAGTTCTTGAATTTAGAAACTCTGCTGCTTTCTCATTTCTAATTCATTTGTCATTGCTTTTAGATTTGATATTTTCATTCCCCTACTTTCAATAGATTAGTCTTCCACTTTTTTCCCTAATTTGTTTTGTAAATCAGAGAATTTCTATCTATGGTTTTGGCTACAGGTCACCTGTTTGACATGTCAACTTCTAAGAAGACCGCAATGGCAATTTTTATTTCCCAGAAGTTGTCTATTTTTGAAAATATATTTCCAATAGTTGTTTTTAGTGGTGGTGCCACTTAAACTTGTCTTCTTCCTTTCTTTACCTTTTTTATTTTCTAGATAACAATATGGTCATTATATGGATAGTTACATAATATGTAATTAATTAACTTAATAATATTACATATTATATGACTATAATATGGTAACATTGTAACAGTAGAGTCAGAGAGTATGTCCTACATAATCTAATCTTGATTTAATCTAACCTGATTTTTTGTCATCTAACTTATGGGAATTTTTGTAACTATTTCATGGGCACTAATTTAAAGAAAAGGACCATACCTAGTGTAGCATGCAAGATCTGTCCTACGGCTGGAATAAGGTGTAGCGTTTTCACATCTTCATTGTGGACTACATCCTTCCCTTATCAATAGAAAATTACTCATTTTGCTCTTTGTTCCTTGAATTCTGCTTTTTAGAAAGTTGATCCTACCAGAGCTAGCTCCTTTTTATTTGTAATTACCTTAAACATTCTTGCCTATCATTTTTGGTTTTAGTTTTTCCTCTTGAAACAATATATAGCTGTAATGTGTTTTAATCCAGATTGGGAAACTATTACAATTTTCTTTTTTTCTTTATTTCCTTCTCTCTCTTTCTCTTTCTCTCTCTCTTTCTTTTATTTTTCGAGACAAGGTCTCACTCTGTCACCCAGGCTGGCCTCCAACTCCTGGGCTCAAGCAATACTCCTGCCTCAGTCTCCCAAGTAGCTGGGATTATAGGTGTATGCAGCCATGCCTGGCTGATAGTTATCTTTAAATTTAAAATTATATATTCTTATATTCTGTTTCTCTTGTATTTTTATCAACATCAATAACTTAATAGTGTCAACTGACTCCTACCTGTCTGAGGTGATGAGATTACCTTTCCCATCTCTTTCCTTCCCTCTATTCACTTTTACTGCTAACGTGAATTGTTAGATATTTTGCTAAATTGTTATTTTAATATTATGATGCTTCACTGTTAAGAATTATGATGGTATTTCACATTACATTCTGTTTTCTAATTTTATGTCCAATAAATATTTGGACTTAAAGATACATTTACCTTTAAGTGCCAAATACTTCTTTAACGTAACAATTTATAATCTAGAGCCACACTGTTCAATGGAACAGATGCAAGCTACATATGTAATTTTAAATTGTCTAGTAGCTACATTCACTGAAGTGAAGACAAACAAAAATAATTTTATCAATTTTAAGCCAATAAATCAAAAATCTGGTCATTTTAATATATAATCAATACAAAAAATATTAATGGAATTTTTATATTCTTTTGCTTTTTCTCAAAATCCATTGTGTATTTTACACTTACAGCACGTCTCAATTAGGACTAGCCACATTTCAAGTGCTTAATAGCCACATTATACAGGACAGCACAGTTCTACAGAATTTATTTTGATTCATGTTTCAATTGGCTGAAGTATATCTTTGAAGAATTCTTTCCAAGAATGGCATGGTGGCTAATGAGATACACAAGAACAACAAGTTAGGTATTGATTTATTGAATTTTCATTAAATTCAACATATTTCTCAGTTGTCTTATGCTATTTGTATGCTGTAGAAGAGAATTAGGAATAAAGTCTGATAGGTTTTTTTTTTCTTTGCAGGCAAACATTTTTCTTTATGTCTTGTAATTCAAAAACTTTGCTAGTATATATGAAATTGCAGGGGAGGGGAGATTTTTACTAAAAAAAAAAATTATTTCTCTTCAACACAGGGAGCCCTTTTAATCTGCAAACCCAGGTCTTTACTTTCTTCTGTTCAAGCAAGCTGCCTTCAATTTTTTCTTCACTGCTTCTTTTCCAACTTTTGTCTCAGCATACCTATGATTCATTTATTTATGTTAGTTCTTTCTTTTCTGACCTCCTATTATCTTTTCCCATCATTTTCAATTTTCATCTATTTTCCAAGACAATGTTTTCAAATTTATCTTCTAATCATTGATTAAAATTTTGTGACTGTAATTTTTATATTTCAGTGAGGATTTTAATTCCTATGTCACATATTTGTATTTATCTCTAACTCTAAAAACACCTGTTTCTCTTCTTAAGTCTTTCTGCTGCTATCTCACCAGGCTACATCTTCTCATTTCTTTGGGAGAAGGCAAAGTAAGATTTGCATTTTTCTTTGTGCTTCTATATTCAGAAGTCTACCTTTCTCCTAAGTCTTTAGGATGGTATTTTCTTTCCCTAGTTCTTCAGACTTTATTTGAAGTTTCAATTTAGATTTATTCCTAGTTTAATCATTCTGGAGTTCAAAAAAACTCATAAAGCACTTGTTAATTTTCACAAGGCAAGGTATGTGTGTTACTCTAGATTTATTCATCGTCTATTTGGGCACCATTTACTTGAGCTGTCAGCAGAAAGAATCAAGAATAAGATTAACATTTGTATTCAAACAGCTAGTTATCACAACAAGCAATGCATAACCTAAGCCTAAAGAGTTAGAAGCAAGAATGGGACTCAACCTGCTCCAAAGCAAAGCATTACATCTGTCCTCATCCAACTGACGTGCACAGCCCCGAGATAATTTTCGAAGTCTGTTTAGAAATTCATCGGGTGCAGTGGATCACTATATAGTGAGACCATCAATTCCAAGAGGAAAGGTCTCCGTTACTCTTTGTCATACATAAAAAGAATGAATCTGTTCAGCAGAGTAATGATGTACAAAAGATTAAAGGGAGACTGTTTTGAAGAACTTCAACAGCATTCATTTAGTAGACTAATTAGAACAAAAGCTTATCTGTTAGCAGTGACATACACTTGACAAACATTTTGTTCATGGTTAGTGTAAGTTGGATACTTGAGAGTTACAAGACAGCATTTTTTAAATTTTCTATAATTTATACTTTCACTAATTCAGACACTGCCTCCCCCAAAATTAAGTGAAAATTTTTTAATGCGTAATTACCTTGAAGTATGCTAATGTCTGCAAAGCAAGCAAAAATCCAAGTCTTACCATCTGCTGGATGATTCACTTTGTAAATCTGCCTAGTATTCCTTTGGGAAGTTCCAGGGCTGATTTTTAACCTCATTATAAAAATTTGGTGGGAATGAATTCAGGGATATAGTACATATGAAGTGCTCTGAGCACTTGGAAGAGTTTGCCACGTTAATCTGAGATGTGTTTAAATGGGATGTGCACTGCGATCAAAAATAAAAGTGTTTCAAAGTAATTGAAGATTTATGGTTTTTATCAAGAGTTCCAGAAAAAATAGAGGCTCTAGGGTAATATGTAGATCATAAAAAGTAATTTTTTCTACTTTTTGCCCAAACTAGCCTTTGCTGATAATGAAGATACTAAACTCCTATGGGAAAGAACTGTGACTTACTCATTTTTATACTCCTGCACCCAGAATGTCCTTTCAAGGTTAACTTTTGTATCTACTTCTAAGATGTCTTCTTCTGAGGTAATAGAAACCACATTAAAAACTTGGCTGAACATCTCATTCGCCTTGTCTGTCTTCCACCTGCTTCAATTATATCATTCATGGGCTTTCTTTGGTTTCTGACCCAACTGGCTTCACATCTTCACCTCCTTTCTTACTAGATTGCTCTATTGGATTAGGGAACCTAGCTTCATAAAATGTACTGACCTGGAAATCAGGCAATTATTTCATGGGTTTCAAGAATTGCAGCTGCAAATGTAAGAATTTCAATAGGGCCTCCAAAACTACACAGTTGAAGAGGGAGTTGTTCATAGCTTAGTCTATAGGATGATGTTCCCTGGACTTGCACATTTCACAGCCTATAAAACTGTATGTGTTCACCCTGGGCTTCAGTCCACGGCTTAGCCATGGCCTAAAGCACACCATGGCAGGAACTGTAGCACCACCTTGGTCTACCTGCCTGTCCAGGGGAGGTGTGCTAGACATAGTGCTTGGCACACTATTGAGTTGGTGCTCCATAAGTATTCATTGAAAAGGAGGCATCACAGGAACTTATGACTGATAAATCACGTAAATTAATAATGCATCTGAATTCTGTCTAGTAGAGTAACTGAGTATGAATCTCTAAGAACTTCCAGGGAATGAGTGGATTTTCCCTCCTGGTTTGGAGGTGGCACAGATCCAGAATCTTTTCATTCACTCTGCTTTCAGCCCAGTTAAACAAACATTTATTGAACACCTACTATACACTGACTGGTGGGGCAGTTTCTGCTTTCAAGGAACTCCAAATCTAATGGGGAGACAGCCATTAAAGACATACTTAGGATACAGTGTGAAGCAAGCAATACTATAACCATGTAGAAATATATAGGTGTCAAATAAAGGAGAAAGTGACTAATTTTAGCCTGGGGAGTCAGGCCAGGCTTTGTAGAAGTGGTGGTCTATGATCAAAGTTTTGAGAAATGAGTGGGTTTGTTTGGTGATCAGCAGAGGGACAGGATTTTCCATGCAGAATGAACAGCATATGCAAAGGCATGGAGAAGTGAAATGCCCTGGGAGAGCAACTAGTTAAATTTTCCTGGGGCTTAAATGGTGAATTACTGCATGACAGAAGTCAGCTTGAAGGAGCTTATGTGGTATTCCAAGGGCTTTGACTTTATTCTGTAGGCCATGAGAAGTCAGTGAAGATGTTTTTAAATTAAATTCTTTTAATCACTCCCTCCTTTTGAGAGCATTGTAAATTCACATGCAGTTGTAAGAAAGAATATGGAGATTCCATGTACTGTTTACGGAGTTTCCACCAATGGTGACATTTTGTAACACCACAGTACAAGATCACAACCAGAACGTTGACACTGATGCAGTCAATTTACAAACATTTCCATCACCACAAAGATCCCTCATGTTGTCCTGTTATAGCCTTACTCATTTTCCTTCCACTCTACCCCCTTTTTTAACGCTCGACAGCCACTAGTCTGTTCTCTATCTTTATAGTTGTGTCATTTCGAGAATGTTATACAAATAGACTCACAAAATATGTAACTTTATGGGATTGGTTTTTTCACTCACTGTAATTCGCTGAAGAGTCATCCAGGTTGTTGCACGGATCAGTAGCTCATTCCCCTTTCTTGCTGAGTAATAGTCCAGCACAGTTTGTTTAACCATTCATCTGTTAGAATACATCTGGGTTGCTTCCAAGTTTTGGCTACTATGAAATAAGCTGCTATAAGCATTCATGTAGGTTTTTCTGTTAATATAAGTCTTCATTTTTCTGGGATAAATGCCCAAGAGTGCAATTGCTGGTCGTATGGTAGTTGTATGTTTAGCTTTTTAAGATACTACCAAGTTACTTTTCAGAATGGCTGTATCATCAACCATGTATGAGTAATTCAGTTTCTCTGCTTCAACCTCAGCATCTGGAGTGATGACCATTTTTATTTTAGCTATTCGGGTAGGTGTGTAGTGGTATCTCATTGTGGTTTTAATCTGCATTTCCTTCTTCATGTGCTTAATTTGCATTTTCCCTTTTCATATCTTTTCATGTGTCTATTTGCCATCTGTATATTTACTCTGGTGAAATGTCTATTCATGTTCTTTGACCATACTCAAAATGCATTATTTGCTTTTTACTGTTGAGTTTTGAGAATTCTTTATGTATTCTAGATACCAGTCCTTTGTTGTGTGTGTGGTTTGCAAATATTTTCTCCCACCTTGTAGAATGCCTTTTCATCCTAACAAAATCTTTCACAGAACATCAATTTTTAATGCTGATGAAGCCCAATTTATCAATTTTTACTTTTATAGATCATAATTTTTGCGTCAAGTCCATTTTTCCTAGTCCTAAGTCCCAAAGATTTTCTGTTTTTGGTATAAAATTTACAGTTTTATATTTAGGCGCATGATATATTTTGAATTACTTTTTGTTTAATGTGTAAGACAGGTCAAGGTTCACATTTTTGTTTATAGATGTCCAATACTGAAGCACAATTTGTTGAAAAGGTCATATTTCCTCCATTGAATTGCTTCTTCATCTCTGTCAAAAATCAGTTCAGCATATTTTTGTGGATTCATTTCTGGGTTTTCTATTCTATTCCATTAATTTGTGAGTCTGTGCTTTCACTAATACCACTCATCTTGATCACTGTAGTTACATATTCGGCCTTGAAATCAAGTAGATAGACTTCTCACACTTTTTTTTTTCTTTTTAAAAATGGTTTAACTGTTCTACTTCCTATGATTTTCTGTATAAATTTTAGAATACTCTTATCTATGTCTATAAAAAATCTTGCTGGGATCTTGATAGAAATTGTGTTAAATCTGCATATAATTATAGGGAGAATTGACATATTTGCTATGTTTCATCTTCTTCCAGTCCATGAACACAGTATGCATCTCCACTTATTTAGATGTTATTTGATTTCTTTCATGGGTACTGCATAGTTTTTAGCATACAAGTCTTGTACATGTTTTGTTAGATTTACATCTACATATTTCACCTTGTTATATGATTCACCTTGTTATATGTTGTAAATATGATTTTATTTTTATACAAGAATAAAATTGATTTTGTATGTTTATCTTAGATACTGTGACCTTGCTAGAACTCATTTATTAGCTCTAGAAATTTTGTTAATTAGCTTCCTTGGGATTTTCTATGTAGATAACCATGTCATCTGCAAAAGGGACAATTTTACTTCTGTCTTTCTTATCTGTATGTTTTTAAATTTTTCCTTTCATCCTTTATTACACTGGCTAGAGCTTTCAACACTATGTTGAATAGGAGTGGTATAACTGAATATTCTTGCTGTGTTCTCATTTTTAAGGAAAAGCATCCATTTTTTGCCCTTAAATACAATGTTAGTTGAAGGTTTTTGTAGATGTTCCTTATCAAGTTGAAGAAATTTCCCTAAATTATTATTTTTCTGAGAGTTTTTGTCATGAAGGAATGTCGAATGCTGTCAAATATTTTTGTGTATCAATTGATATGATCATGTAATTTTTCTTCTTTAGCCTATTAACATGGTGGATTATACTGATTGATTTTTAGAATAGTGAATGATACTTGCATCCATAGAATTAACCCCACTTGGTTGGGTGGTGTAGACTTTGTCTTATATATTATTGAATTCTATTTGTGAAAATTTTGTTAAAGATTTTTGCATCTATATTCATGATATATTGGTCTGTAATTGTTCTCTTTTTGTACTGCCTTTCTCAGTTTTGGCATCAAGACAATGCTAGCTTCATACATGAATTGAGAAATATTCCCTTCTCTTCTATTTTCTGGAAGAGACTATGTAGAATTGATGTTAATTTTTCTTTAGAAATTTGATAGAATATTCAAGTCACACCATGTGGACCTAGAGCTTGTGGCGGGGAGGGGGGGCAGTTTTTTATTACATACTAAACTTTCTCACTTACTTCACATTGGATGAGTTTTGGTAGTTTATGTGTTTTGTTGTTGTTGTTGTTGTTGTTGTTGTTGTTGTTGTTTTGAGACAGAGTCTCGTTCTGTTGCCCAGGCTGGAGTGCAGTGGCACAATCTCAGCTCACTGCAAGCCCCGCTTCCTGGGTTCACGCTATTCTCCTGCCTCAGCCTCCCAAGTAGCTGGGACTACAGGCGCCCGCCACCATGCCCAGCTAATTTTTTTGTATTTTTAGTAGAGACGGGGTTTCACCATGTTCGTGAGGATGGTCTGGATCTCCTGACCTCATGATCTGCCCATTTTGGCCTCCCAAAGTGCTGGGATTACAGGCGTGAGCCACTGCACCTGGCTGGTAGTTTGTTTTTTAAGAAATGGCCCATTTCATCTAAGTCATCAAATATATCTGTGTGGCACTGTTCACAGTATTCCCTTATTATCCTTTTGATATCTGCATGGTCTGTGGTGATATCCCCTGTTTTATTCCTGATATTCATAGTTTGTGTCTTGTGTTCAATCTATTGTTGAGAAAGACGTGTTGAAGTCTCCAATCATAATTGTAGATTTTTTTATTTCTCATTTTAGGTCTAACAGATCCTACTTTATATATTTTGCAACTGTATTGTTTCGTGCATAAATATATAGGATTGTTATGTCTTCCTTGTAGGCTGACCCTTTTATTATTATATAATGTCTCTCTCTGCCTCTACATTTTCTTCATTCTGAAGTCTACATTATCTGATGTTAATATAGCCAAGGTTTCCTTCAATTAATATTTGCATGCGCTGTCAACCTGTCTATATAGTCAGTCATATTTGAAGTGAGTTTTTAATAGCACATAGTTGGGTCATGTTTTTTAACCCACTCTGCCAATCTCTGTCTTTTAATTACTATATTTAGACCATTTACATTTAATGTAATTATTGATATGTCAGGGCTTACATCTGCTATTTTATTTTTTGTTTCCTGTTTGCCCTCTTTGTTTTTCATTTATCTAGTTTATTTTTCCTGCCTTCCTGTGGCTTACTTGAACCTTTTTTAGAATTCCACTTTATCTATTGTGTATCTCTTTGCATCATTTTCTAAATAGTTGTACTAGATATTACACTATATATACATAAATAACTTACCCAAGTCTTCTGATGTTATCATTTTGGAAGAGTAAGTAAAATGTGGAAACCTTACCTCCCTTTACGTCCCTTTACTTTCTCCTCTTTGATATAATTGTACTAAATATTTCCTATACATACATTTAGAACTATCAAATAGTGCTAACATTTTTGCTTCAACCATCAAACATAACTTAGAAAACTCAAGAGGAGAAGGAAACATTATTGGATTTAGCCACATTGTTGCTTACTGTGTTCTCTCTTCCTTTCTGATGTCCCAAGGTTCCTTCTCTTATTGTTTATTTTTGTTTAGAGAACTTTCTTTAGATATTCTTTTAGAGTAGTCCTGCTGGCAACAAATTCTGTTAGTTTTCCTTCATTTTATAATGTCTTTATTTCCCCACCATTTCTGAGGAATATTTTTGCTGATTAGAGGGGATTCTAGGTTGACAGTTCTACCGTTTTAGCACTTGAAAAATATTGTGACTCCATGGCTTCTGATGAGAAATCTGTTCTCATTCAAATTGTGTTTTCTCTGTAAGTAAGTTGTCTCTTTTCTCTGACTGCTTTCAAGATTTCTCTTGAGATTTTAGAAGTTTAATTATGAGGCTAGGTTCAGGGGCTTATGCCTGTAATCCCAGCGCTTTGGGAGGTCAAGGCAGGAGGATTGCTTGAGCCCAGGAGTTCAAAACCAGCCTAGGCAACATAGTAGACCCTGTCTCAAATTTTTAAAAAGAAAATAATAATAATAATAATGAATCTTGGCATGGGTTTCTTCATGTTTATCCTGTTTGAACTGACTTTCTCTGTCACAGATCAAGCAGAGGAATAAGGTGCACTCCCTTATTATGCCAGATGGAGGAAGAAGTTCAAGTTCCCTACTGGGCTTCCATTGCTCCATTGACACCTGAGGAAGGATGTAGCTTTGTTATCACTGGGAAGGGGTGAGAGTTTCAGCTCCCCACATGGTCTCTACTGACACTGTGTATGGAATGACCTCATTGTCACTGTACAGTGCTATAGTCCTGATTCTCCTCTAGGCCTCCCCTGACACTCAGCCCAGCAGGGAGGAAGAGGTATGCTTGGTTACTGTCAGTTAGAAGTGGCAGTCTAAGTTCCCCACATATTCTCCACTGACATCATGATGGGAGGAAGGCTGGTTTAGATGAAAGAGCCAGCTCCCTGCTTAACTTTTTCTGATGCTACCCCAGCAAGGGTGTTGAGATACCTTGTTACAGCCTTGTGAGGGTGGACATCCAGGTTTCCCAGCAAGCCTTTTTTGGAATGGGTGAGGATGGGGCCACAGATTTTTCTGTGATGTTTGGTGGGAGTAGAGCATTTATTATCTAAAAGTTTTCTGTCTTGCTAGGCGTCGTCCCCTTTCCTGGTCCTTAGGTAGAGAGTAGAGTTATGTTGGGGCTCTTTTTTGTCTGTACCTGTTGTCATTTCAAGGTTTTTATCTTTTTCAGCTCGAAGTCTATGGTATGTGATAAAAAAGAAAACTCAGGGAACTCATCACCATGTTGTTTCTTGGGTCCCAAGTCTTCTAGTCACTCTGCCTTCTTCTTTTTGCCTTCAGAGTATTCTTTTGTTTATTTTGTATATCATATCCAGGGGTTTTAGTTATAATTCATGGGATAAATAGAAAAATGTATGTCTTATTTTATCTTCCTAGAATATGTGTGAAGGCTCTTAAGAGGGAGAATGACATGGTCAGATTTATCTTTTAAAAGATTGCTCTGGCCGGGCGCGGTGGCTCAAGCCTGTAATCCCAGCACTTTGGGAGGCCGAGACGGGCGGATCACCAGGTCAGCAGTTTGAGACCAGCCTGGCTAACACGGTGAAACCCCATCTCTACTAAAAAATACAAAAAACTAGCCGGGCGTGGTGGCGGGTGCCTGTAGTCCCAGCTACTCGGGAGGCTGAGGCAGGAGAATGGTGTGAACCCGGGAGGCGGAGCTTGCAGTGAGCTGAGATCCGGCCACTGCACTCTAGCCTGGGCGACAGAGCGAGACTCCGTCTCAAAAAAAAAAAAAAAAAAAAAAAGATTGCTCTGGCAGGGAGGAGAATTCATTTCACAGAGGAAGATGGAGACTCAGTGGAATCCATTACATAAGGAATGATAAGGATTTAAAATAAATTTGTGGCTGTGAGAATAAAGTAGAATGATCTGAATAAGACAATTCAGGAGTCAGGATCAGTGGAATTTGGTGACTGATGAGGGAGAATATGATTTGTAGGTTTTCAGTTAATATTGCCTAATAAATAGGATGGTACCAATTCAGTTAGAAAACACAGGAGTAGGAACTTGTATAGGGATGAGGAGAAATTATGAGTCCAGTTTGGGAACTAACACTTTAGGAGTTTCTATTTTCTTCTACTTTTGGTTAATAAATAAGTTTGGCAGTTTCTTTGTGATGGCAATTTTCCATCTTAAGTATGCTTCCTTCAACTAGAAATTCAGAGAATGGGATGCTACCCCTTTTCTTAAAACCTAACTAGCTCTCCAAATAAGATATGAGTGGGCAATAAGCATATTAAAATATGCTAAACATTATTAGTCATCAGAGAAAGACAAATCAAAGACACAATAGATCAATATTTCACATACATTAGGGTTAAATTTGTTTAAATAACCATACCATGTGTAGAGGAGGATTTAGAGAAATTCGAACCTTCATACATTGTGAATAGAAATATAAAAGAGCAAAATCACTTTTGATAACAGTCTGGAAGTTCCTCAAAATGTTGAACTTAGAGTTACCATATAATCCAGCAATTCCATTCATAGGTATATAAGCAAGCTAAATAAAAACATATACATACTTTTAAAAATAATATACAAATATCCATAGCAACATTATTCACAATAGCCAAAAATTAGAGACAACCCAAATGTCCATCAACTGATGAAAGGAAAAATAAAATGTATATCCATACTATGGAATGTTGTTCTGCAATATAAAGGAATGATTTGCTTATACATTACAACGTGGATGAACCTTGAAGACATTATGCTAAATCAAAAACATAGCCAGTCACAATAGACCACATATTGTATGACTTCATTTATATAAAATGGCCAGAATAGGCAAATCTATAAGAAAAGAAGTATTTAAATAGCTTCCTAGGACTGGGGGTATGGATCTCAGATGGAAAGTAACTATTGAGCACAGGGCTTCTTTTTGGAGTGACAAAAATTACCTGAAATTAGATTACGGTGATGGTGGCACAACTCCATAAATATACTAAAAATCATTGAATTACACCCTTTAAGTGGATAAGCTTTATAATATGTAAACTATATTTTGATAAAGCCATTTTATTTTTTAAAACTAAATAGCAGCAATCATCTTAATATTCATTTTAATTTTTAATTGTGAATTACATAAATAATGGTTAGTCCTTTTATCCTATGTTCATTCTTCCTTCTGGATTCAATAGTCTTCCTGAGGTATATCCTTTAGCAGTTATCTCAGGAAGGACGTGTATGATAAATTCTCTCAGAATGAGTTCACCTGAAAAATGTCTTTATTTTGCCCTCAGTCTTAAACAATATTGTTCTCAGTTTAAAATTTCAGGTCAACAGTATTCTTCCCTCATCTCCATACAAACATTATTCAGTTTGACTTCTGGCTTCTAAATAGACTATTGGGAAGTCTGCAGTCAGTTTGATGATTAATCTATGATAGATACATCAGTTGTGATTAGTTATGTCTGAATAACAGAAACTCAAAATTCCAGTTAGATTAAATGAAGTAAAAGCTTGTATCTCTGTTATATAAAAATCAGAGATAGAAGTTTATATCTCTGTTGAGTGAGATGTAAGCCTTTCAGAACTGATATAGCAGCTCTGTTTCACAAAATCTTTAGATTACCAGTCTACTAACCCTTGGGTTTGAGCATTACCATTGTGGTCCAAGATGGCAGCTAGAGCACTAAGCATTACATTTGTGTCCTAGGCAGCAGGATGAAAAAGGGATAAAAAAGAAAGGGGATGAAGACTACACAAAAGCCTCAAGAAAGTTTCCAGAAACCTTTATTTGACAGTTCTGCTTACATGCTATTGACCAGAACTTAGTTACATAGTCACACCTAACTTTAACTCTGTTTTTGGATATGGGGACATAGGCCCAGCTAAAAACTGAAGTTCTTTTAACATAGATAAAACTAAACTCAGCTGGGCGCGGTGGTTCGTGCCTATATCCCAGCACTTTGGGAGGCCAAGGCAGGCGGATCACTTGAGATTACGAGTTCAAGACCAGCCTGGCCAACATGGTGAAACCCTGTCTCTACTAAAAAAAAATACAAAAATTTGCTGGGCGTGGTGGCACATGCCTGTAGTCCCAGCTACTCGGGAGGCTGAGGCAGGAGAATGGCTTAAACCCAGGAAGCAGGGGTTGCAATGGGCCACAATCGCGCCACTGCACTCCAGCCTGGGTGACAAGAGCAAAACTACCAAAAATTTAAAAATAAAAATAAAAATAAACACTAAACTCATAGTCTCAGACACAGTAAATAACCCGTCTTTTCTCTTCAATTATCTTTGGTGTTTGCTCATCGTCTATACTGTTCTACAGTTTCATTATAATGTATCTGCCAATAGATTTTTATTTTCCCGCTTGAAACTAGGTACAACTCGTCAGTCTGAGGATTCATATCACTAGTCAATTCTGAAAAATTCTCAGTCACTAGATCTTCACTTACTATTTTGTCCATATTCTCTCTGGTCTTTCATTCTGAACTCCTACTAATTTCTGCTGGCCCTTCTCATTCTGTCTTCTGTAGTGTTTGACCATTCTTTTACATCCACCATTTCTCTGTGCTACATTTTGGATAGTCTCCTCAGATATATCTTTCTTCTGGTTCATTATTTCTCCTTTTAGTCCTATTCAACACAGTTGGTAAACTGTGTTTGGGTTTCGTTTTGTTGGGGTTTTATGCTATATTTTACATTTCTTGAAGTTCTACAGATTATCTTTAAAATTTTCCATTTTTTTCCAAGGTCTTGTTCCTTTCTTAGAGTTTCAACTCATTTTATATCTTCTGTCATTCTTAAATAGACCTAGTCTTTTTTTTCCAGTTTGTCATTATACCACAGGTTGAACATCCCTAATCCAAAAACTTGAAATCCAAACTGCTCCAAAATTCAACACTTTTTAAGCCCAGCATGACACTATAAGTGGGAATGTCACATCTGACCTCACATGACAGGTCGCAGTTCAATGATGATTTAACGTACAGAAACTTTGTTTCACGCATGAAATTATTTAAAATACTGTATAACGTTACCTTCAGGCTATGTGTTTAAGATATATATGAAACGCAAAAGAATTTTGTGTTTAGGCCTAGGTCCCATCCCCAAGATATCCCATTATGCATACATAAATATTCCAAAGTGAGAAAAAAACTCAAAATCCAAAACATTTCTGGTCCCAGGCATTTTGGGTAAAGGATACTAGACCTGCATCTCAAGTTCTTAGGCTCTAATTATCTGTGTTCACTGACTCTTGCTCATCATGGAGGATTGCTGTCTCTTATAGATTTTTTATTTTGTTTTTAATTTTGACTATGAGCTCATACTTAGTTGGCCTTGTTTACTCCATGAGAGTATGTTATGACTTGGGTTGTATTTCAAAAGATTTTTCATTTGATTCTGCCATTAGTAGCCCAGAACTAATGTTTGTTAATTTCTTAGGCTCAAAGGGTTCCTGGACCATTCAGGTAGTTTCAATTGCCCAGGGAAGACTTCCTCAAGAGCCAGAAAAACCAAGCAGGTTACCTTACTACCTCCCTATGTTAATGGACGAGTTTTGTTTTCCTGGTCTCTCTTTTATCGAAGACATAGCCCTTGTTTCAACTACCTATTGATGCATAACAGGTCACACCAAACTTGTGGCTTCCAACAACAGTAACTACCCACTTTGCTCACAAACCTGCACTTTGGGAAGCGCTCAGAGATGGGCTTTCCACAGGGTCTCTGTTTCCTCACAGCATTATGACACTACTCTAAGAACAAGTATCCCAACAGGCAGCAGGTGGAAGCTGTCTCTTCTGATAATCTAACTTTGCAAGTCACATCATATCATCTCTGCCACATTTACAGGCCACCCAGACTCAAGGGAAGAAAACAGAGGCCTCGCCATCTCAGTGGGAGGCTTGTCAGCATCACATTGCAAGAAGAGCATGTGGGATGGGAGATATAGTTACAAATATTTTTGGAAAACACAATCTGCCATATGTTTTAAGAGTCCGAGTTAGGCAGAAGTTTCAGATCCAACTTCCCCACCCTGCATAGCCCAAGGTCTTATCTCCTTTCCCCATGTAGATGTTAAAACATGTGTTACTAGATTCCATGGACTTAACAGCACCACCCCCATGCAGCATAGCTGCAAAATCTGCACACATGTTAACAGCTTACCGTACTGATATTAAATTCCTCCTTCATTTCTGGCACCTGTGGGCTTCCCTTTCTTTATTGCAAGTTTAACTATGCATTTAAAAGTATTTTTAAAACATTTCACTCAGCATTTCTATGTGCTTGTAAAAACTGAGAAGGTTTTCAGGTTATCCTCGTCTGTCTCTTGCAGAAACCTAAAACTTCATCTTAACTTTATTCAAAGGAGTATACATTAAGAGGATAGAGGAGGAGATGCTTGGAATGCAACAGCCAAGCCACGTCTTCCTTGCCCTCCCTGGGGTCACATTACACAGAAAAATTTCTATTCGTATTTTTCAATTATGTAAGCTTGTACACATGTAGCAAGAGTAAATATTTGCTATTATCTCAATAGGTGGTACCACAATTCCCATTGAGGGAGCAGAAACTGGTTTGCATTTAGGCAAAAATAAGTTGAAAGGAGTATAGAATGTGAGATGCTAAGGACAAGGGTGTGAGCAAGAGAGATAGTCAAGCTGCTGCTCTACATGAGAGATCCCAGGAGTGGCTTTGATTCCTAAAAGAGAGGTGGAAATAAAGGGTAAATAATGGAGGAGGGTAAGGATAAAAGGATGTACAGTGGTAGGTCAGGAACGGCATGGGCGAAGTGGTCTTTAAAATTTTTGTTGGTGGTAGAATGGCTAAATGGACTGTTGAAAATCAAACTGAATTTAAATGGTCTGCAATTGCAGTGCATAGTGTGGATCTCTCTTGTTCATCCTTTCTTAATCTTCAGTCAAGCTCTACTTTGACCAACGCCTTTGGTTCTCCAGAAAAAAGAAGGAGGAGCTTTGTAGCACATCTGAGACTATGTCAGAGCAATAGGAAGATAGCCAGAAGCAAATAGAGGAAAGCAATCGACAGAGGTAGAAAATCAGGGTCAGAAGAACACCACCGTCCCGGGTACTCACGGAAGCATCGGGGAGTGCTCTGAACTTCCAAATGTCAGCACACAACAGCAATGTAAGCCTCTTCACCTATATCTCAATGGACTGGGAGTTTCCAGCTGACATGTGAGTTACATGTATGATCCATAAACTCCTAGAAGCTACTTATGGTATCATCAGCCAGTCCACTGGTGGACCACTGGCTAACATATTAGGGGCCTAGAGATATGTCTTTGGATATATTTAAAAGACTCTATCAAGCACATTCAAAAAGAAAAGGCAGAGTGAGTCTCAGTGTCCTGCCCCCTACCCCCATACACATGCCAGTCCATCACTCTGACCACGGCCATCAGTGCTTTCCAGGACACGGTGAATATTCCTCCGCTGGATGGGCTCCTGCAGAGAGCTCATGACCCCATGACAGGGATGTCATACAAGGGATTTGAGCTTTAGACAGAGTGGTGAGCACTGGACTGGATCATTTGTAAACTCTACTAACTTGAAATCTTTCAAATCCCAGTGAATACATCTGTTGACTGAACCAAACTAATCGGCTTGCCTGATAACAACTGTGTCTGATGAAAGGGGTGGAGAAAGGGGGTAAGATAAAGAGGTGAAGCCCCTTGTGGGCAATCAGAGAAATTTTGGGTCAACATAAGTTGCAGTCTAACTGTGGCTCTGAAACACAGATGTGTCACAGGTCACTGGGGGAGCTGGGAGAGGATGATTATAAGTGTAGGAAAGAAGCTAGTAGCCAGCCGTCTTGTGTTCTTTTGTGTTGCTTGCGTGGTTGATTGGTTGGTTGGTTTTTGTGGTATGAAAACTTAACAGGAGAGCTATCTTCTTAATGTATTTTAAAGTGCACAATACCATATTGTTAACTACAGGGATTATGTTGTACAGCAGATCTCTACATCTTATTCATCTTACATAATGGAAACTTTATACCCATGAAGCAACAACTTTCCGTTTGCTCCTCCCCACACCCAGCTCCTAGCAAACACCATCCAATTCTGCGTTTCTATTAGTTTAACTATTTTTCCTTGCCATAGCACCCAAAATGTACCTGATTTGTCTGTCCTGGATCCCTTATATGGTTCTGTCTAAAACATAGTACATGCCCCTGAGAACACTGAAAGCCCAGCCACCAGCCACATACCCCCGCTCATGGTATTTCTCAGTCATTCCTCCCACTTATTTCTTCTTCTTCTTTTTGTCTTCATCCATCCCCAGTTCAAGCTCCCTTCTTTTGTCACCAACTCTCCTAGCTATAACAACTGATCTAGCAAAGTTCCCTGACTGAACTCTAGCACTGTCTCAGACATGATTTTGAGTTCCCCCTGGGGCTCCACACATGGCATCACCATGTCATAGGTGCTGCCTCCCTCTATTTCAATCAACCCCGGCGCTCACCCCACTGCACACCTCTGCCTCCCATTTCCCACCTCTGCTGAGGGAAGGGGATCATTCACCCAGCACACAAATACAAAAGGCCTCCCCTTGCTTCAGTCCCCCATCCACCGTAAGTACTCCAGCTCTTTCACAGGAAAATCTATTTCCAAAAATACCTGGATTTTTAATTAATCTCTATTTTCTTATTGCTTTTGATACCACTATAGTAGTCCCCCATTATCCGAAGGGGTACGTTCCAACAACTGCCTGAAACCAGGAATGGTGCCTAACATAATTGCTGTTAATCAGAACACGATTCTGTTCATGTCTACCATCCGCAAATTTAATAATACTTCCATCTTAACTAAGCACTTATCCTGTCCTGTGGCTGTAACTTTTGTAGCTTTAGTGTAACAACAAAACTAGCACAAATTTGTTTCCTTCTTTACAGTTTCACAGATAGAAAATTTGCTCTCCCTGTGGATCTCAGCAACCTTGGCATACAATTTTTTTTTATTTTTTTTCTTTATTAAGGCAAGAACTTTCACCTTTTCACTTAAAGGAAGCACTTGATGGCTTCTCCGTGATGTATCTGAATTGCCAGCATCAGTACTCTTGCACTTTTTACTAAGTGCACTTCGAAATTGCACTTAGGCAATTCCTAAATAAAATCAGGGTGATTTGAACACAAGCACTGCAATCTGATAAACAAGAGGGCTCCTAAGTCACTAACTTGTGGGTAGCATCTGCACATGTATCCACTGGACAAAGGGAGGATTAACATCATGGGTAGGGCAGAGTGAGATTTCATCTCGCTATTCAGAGCAGCACTCAGATCAAAACTTGTGAATTGTTTATTCCTGGAATTTTCCATTTCACAATTTCAGACCACTGTTAACCACAAGTAACAAAACTGGGAAAGTGAAACCGCGGATAAGGGAAGACATTTGTATTTTCTTTTCCACGATTGCTCATCTTGGGGGAGAAATTAGTCCTCCCTCAGGGAAGCAATCAGAACTCCAGCATAGAGCTGCCCAGCCACAAGAGCTTTGTGGGCGCTGTCTCCCTCGCTCTGGCTCCTCCAATGCCCTGGACTCCCAACAGAAGCTCTGTCCAATGCACTGAATGCAGTGTCTTTTACATCTTCTAGAGGAGAGAGACGAAATCAAAATCTGGGCTTTTTCTGCCACACTGTGGCCATGTCTGAACACTACATGTGGCCTTCATTCCCTTACATGTGGTATTGAGAGTTGTTTTCACTGAAGATTAGAAGTTACCTTCTTTACCTGTTATCCCCATTCAAGCCCTTAAGCCTCAGCTGATGCTCGCCTCCTCCAGAAGGACTCCCTTGAATTCACCTCCATGCCAGGTTGGCTGAGGCCTCCCCGTTCTGACTCTCCCAGCTCCTCCTACCATTCGCTAGCATTTCCCTCCACACGCTGTATTGTAGCAGTCACTTCTGTCTCCCTGATTAGATTGTGAACTCTTTGAAGACAAACCGACTCATCTGTGTTATTTCCAGGGCTCACAGACGAACAGAAAATTCTTCAATAAGTATATATGAAATTAAAGAAAAAAGAGAAGAAGAGAGAGGAGGAAGGCTGAAAACTCAGGGTAATAACAACCACCCACATTTATTGAGCGCTTGTGGTATACAGTCCCTGTGCTTCATATAATGGATTCCAGGGTATCAGGGCCAATATCCACCTCTGCTGCCCCAGCTTCATCCAGCAATTGAAGGGTCCATGTCTGTCCTGTCAGGGGCTTCCTGGACTCTAGTCCTTCATATAGTCCATGACCAACATCTGTTCTGATGTTCAGTGACCACTTAACATGTTTTTAAGTATTTTAACATTCACCCTTGCATGTGATCATCCACAACAACTTGGAAATAAGTTCTAATATTGAGAGGAGAAGCCGGCTGGGCTTCTGGGTGGGGTGGGGACTTGGAGAACTTTTCTGTCTAGCTAAAGGATTGTAAATGCACCAATCAGCACTCAGTAAAAATGGACCAGTCAGCACTCTGTAAAATGGACCAATCAGCTCTCTGTAAAATGGACCAATCAGCAGAATGTGGGTGGGGCCAAATAAGGGAATAAAAGCAGAGCACCGGCGCTAGCAGCTGCAACGCTGTTGGGTGGGCTTCCAAACTGTGGCAGGTTTGTTCTTTCACTCTTTGCAATACATTTTGCGGCTGCTCACTCTGGGTCTACGGTACCTTTATGAGCTGTAACACTCACTGTGAAGGTCTGCAGCTTCACTCCTGAAGCCAGCGAGACCACAAGCCACAGGGAGGAAAGAACAACTCAGGATGCGCCACCTTTAAGAACTGTAACACTTACTGCTAAGGTCTGCACCTTCACTCCTGAAGTCAGCAAGATTACCAACCCACCAGAAGGAAGAAACTCTGGACACATTTGAACATTTGAAGGAACAAACTCCGGACACACCATCTTTAAGAACTGTAACACATGAGGGTCCTCAGCTTCATTCTTGAAGTCAGCAAGACCAAGAACCCACCAGAAGGAACCAATTCTGGACACAGTATTGTCCTAGGAGCAAGGTGAGGAAAGTGTGGCTTAGATGGGTTAAGTTACCTGCCCACGGTGGCACAGAATTCATAATTCTGGACACAGAATCCAACTCCAGGCTTGACACCAGCGCTTACATACCTAATGGTTTCTGAGGACTCTCCCACTAGCATGTAGGAGACCCTTGAAGACATATTGTGGAGGGGTTTGGGGAGTGTGTACACTGGCAATGGGAAGGCTCACAGATGTTTATGATGTTAGGATAAGGAGCATTTAACGGAGCAGAAAGGGGCCTGCTTACGCAGTCTTCATTCAATCAGCGTTTGCTTCTACACCAGGCACAGTCAACCAGACAGGGCCCATGGGCTCAAGGAGCTGTCTGTCTAATAGGGAGACTGACAGATGCATAAAATAGACATCTCCAGGGAGGAGGGCTTTTAGGGCTTGGTACTACAGGGCAGCTTCACCGGCATCCCAGAGAGCAGGACTAACAAGGGACCCGGAGCCAGCTAACTTCATCCCAGAAGTCCCCAATGTCAGGAGCCCCAGCCACAGTGGGTTCCAGGAGCTCCTCACCAAGTTGAGGCCTGGACCTGAGCTGGGCAGGTCAGCTGTCCCCCACACTGCCCTGGTACCTACCATGCAGTATCCACATGGGGTAACTTCCATGCGGCACCCATGTGAGGTGCCCACCATGAAGTACGCACATGAGGTGCTCCGCTGGCTCACCCTGCCCACTGCAGAGCAGGGCAGTGCCCACACCCGGTGGCTCTCGCCTTGCAGCTGGCCTTGTGATGGATACCATTCTCAAACCATTTGCTGGTTGGAAGCCAGCATGCCTGCATTCACACAGCATTCTCAAGTCAAGGTCATTCTCAACTTCTCACTCTCCTGGACACTGTCATTCTCCCAGCATTTGTGAGGGGAAGAGATCTTCTCTGCTTCCTTTGAGTCCCCCTCCCTCCCTCCTCTCTAACCCCCACTTCTGGGAAAATGACTTCCCCATGTTACTGTATGTGCCCACAGTTGCTAGGCAGATGCTCCAATTGAAGTCAGGTTGATCAGAAGCCACTGCTTGAGCCTGCAGTGATGGGGCAGGGGTGGTGACGGGGCCTGGTGGAGCCAGAGTCTCACAGGACTCACTCCACAGCATCCACCACCATAACCAGCCCTTCCCCCGTCCCCACTCCCAGATCTTCTCTGCTGACCCCTAGAGGTCCAGCCATCACAGCAGAAGCTCTGGCCCCCCATGCCCATCGTGCCTGATTCCATGCTGGGCAATGCACACTGTCAAGGCTTTCTGTCTTGTTGGAGGCAAAACTTAGAGAATGTTGCAGTACTTCATCTTCCAGTCTCAAAAAAAAAAAAAAAAATCTATCATCTGAATCCCCCTAGTCTTCCCAAACTGAACTCTTCATTCACACCACACAATGAAGGTCAGTTTCAAGGTGGTAAAGTGAAGTGAGCATCAATCGGACATGCTACATTAAAAATAATTTTTTTTGCCTTCCTAAAAGTCACTTAATCTTTCCCTCTCTAGTATTGACTACAAAAAGACTTAGTAGCTCATGTGCCATCTGACTTTTTCCAGGGCAATGCGATTAACTCAGGAGATTTTTTTTCTCCTTTTTTCCCTATATCAGTCCAACCTAATTGGTTTGCCACTAATTACTCGTTTCCTATACAGATATGTGTTCATCGTGTCCTCACTTGTCTCAAGCTAATAAGCTTTCAAGAGATACATCATCCTTTCAACCCAGTCATACAGTTGAGAACTTCACACAAGAAATCACCTTCCTTTGTCTGTGAAAGGAATAATTGCCTCCACTCTCATACAAGGACCCCCCACCTTCCTCTGTCCTGTGGTGAGCCTCGGGAACTCCCATGGGGGAAGGGGCACCCAGCATAGCCCTCACAGCGTGGTTGGGTCACGATTCCAGCTTATTTATTTGCCTGACTACTGCTCAGGAGTTGAAGAAAAAAAATGGGATAAAAGCATATTCTTCAACCTCATTGAGCTGCGAGATGAAATATCTATTTTGGAAATAATGATTCCAGGTAGGAGGGCAGTGAGGAATGGGGCTCATGAGAAGCGAGTGTTTTATTACACAATTTCTAAAATATGAGCACTTCATGCTCTTTCATTATTGTACATTATTACAGTTCTGTAAAAATCATTTCTGGGAAATCAATCTCAACATTTCAAAGCCTTCCAAAAAGTTGGGAGGCAGAGTTTATAAGAAGCCCTGTAAATAGAGAAATTATACTTTCAGCTTTACGTAATAAGATTTACTATGGCACTGTCCACACTCAGACCTAGTCAACACTGCATGAGGAATGCAGTGACTGGGGATTTGTAGAGTTCCTCCCATGCCACAATTTCAAAAGACAGCAACATTTTTCACTGCTCTGGAAAAACGTCATACAGCATGTGAGCTACTAAGTCTTTTTGTAGTCAATACTAGAGAGGGAAAGAGTAAGTGACTTTTAGGAAAAAAAAAAAAAAAATTTTTAATGTAGCAATGTCCAATTTTGAATATTTTCCAAGTGAGAAAACAGAGGCCTGGATAGTGTGAGTGAAATTACTTTTACTGAAAGCCAGTGAGGCAGCGATAAATCTGTTTCTGTTTACAGCTCTACCATTTCTCCACTTGGTGCACAGTGGGTTTGGGGAGCATCTCCACTCCACCCTGATCCATGTCTAGTATTTCCACTCCCTTTGGAATCCGGGTTTTCATTCCAGGGAGTGCATTAACTTGCTGGATAATTTGCTGATCACACTGTTACAGAAACCATTTAGAGGCTTTAGACTCCTACTCTTTCACAGGGATCAAGACCTGGAGACAAAGCAGTCAAGGGAAGCCCCATGGCCTAACCACAGCCCTAGGAATATCTCCAATGCCTAAGGAAACCCATTCAATCCATCTGAGCTTCAAAATGTCACCAAATTGAGGAAGAGCCAGTGGAGTAAGTTCATAAGTCCATGTTGAATGGTGACAATGCCTTCATAGCTACAAGCATTTCATGTACGTCTCCTCACTTTATCTTAAAACATTCATAAAAAGGATAGTCCACAGCACGTCTCAAACTCTAATGTGAACAGGCATCCCCTGTAGATTTGTTAAAATACAGATTCTGACTCAATTGGTCTGAAGGAATGGTGGGGGGACTGAAGCTCCACATTTCTAAAAAGCGCCCGGGTGATGTCGATTCTGCTGCTCTGAGGACCATACTTGGAATTGCAAAGGCTTAGAGCACAATTTGGAAACCACAGTTCTAAGGACTGAAAAGGCAGTAGCAATGAGTAGCTCACCAGCCTGGGCTCAAGTGGGATATTAACCAGATGATGACATTTCCTACATTACTGTTTTATTAACACCTGATAGGATTGAAGAGCTATACCGCACAGGGGAAAGATCTCTGGAGAACATTTTCTGATGGAGACCAGGAAAGGAGTGAAACAAGATTTACTCACGAGAGAAGCGGGCCAGTGATCTGGCATTCTTGTCTCCAGCTTCATTTGCAACTGGGAAAAAAAAAAAAACATAGGATACAATTTAAAATAAAGCACATGTGTCCACCAAATATGCCCCAATACAGCCAATCCCCTGGATGCTTTGACATCAGGCTGTATTTAAGACTTTTTGTAAGTGAATAAAAGCAACTTCACTCCCTCTGTTTCTGTTATTTCCAAGGCTGCCCTCAACACCTAAATGACGTCAAATGTCTCAATCATTTTGATTAGAATATTTGGATGAAGATAGAGAGGATCTCAACAACATCCAGTTTAGTAGGCCTAAAGAAGTTAATTGGCTTACATCCACTTAGTAAGAGGCATGCGCACCAGATTCCAAGCTAGTGGACGTCCTTTGGCTCCAAGAGTCCTCTAACAGGGCTGTCTGTCAATACACTGATGCACCCCAAGCATCAAAATGAGTCTGTTTTCCTAGGATCCATAGGGGCAAAGCCGAGGCAGGAATTTGGGAAGATAAAAAGCTGGTTTATGTTCAGAAAGATACTAAATTTAGACACTAACAAACAGGGACGTTCATCAATAAAATTGTTCAGAAAACTGCCCTAGAAACCTTACCCCTAAAGCTTCTCAGCAGGGCAGGCTACCTCCTGCGAAAAGCCTCCATATAATTTATCATTGGATATAGTCATATTTAATGCCCCTTATAACTTATGAACCCATTTTATTGGGTAAAAGAGATGGTTATTAAGAGGAAACACAAGTTTCACTCACTTTAAATACCATGTTTCATGCCCATAAACATTATACCTTGGTGGTTATATGTATACATAGCAGACAGACATGGGTATTTGTGATCTACTTGAATAAACACCTAAAGCAATCAATAAGAAACACGTGTTCATTCTAGCTGAGAAAAAGCACTCAATGCATCAGCAGAATAAAGGAGATTGCTAATGTCATCATGAATGTATGAGAAGTTGCAGCAGCAGGACAAAACCAATACAGTAACTACTTTCTAAACTTATTACATTATTTTACAAAGAATGAAAAGTTGAAAAATTTATTCCACCATCTCACAAAGGTAAGCATTTTAAAATTTACTACATTTGGGCAATTTTTAAAAAATTAATAGATTCCATCTCAGTATCTTTTGTTTTTCTGGCATTAGCTTTGCCTCACCATCTCCACTCTTTTACTAATAAGGGCAATTACTAATTTGGGCAATTTATTACTAATTTGGGCAATTTTAAAAAATTAATAGATTCCGTCTTAGTATCTTTTCTTTTTCTGGCATTAGCTTTTCCTGGTCATCTGCACTATTACTAATAAGATGTTATATAAAAATGACCAGCAGGGGGAGACAATAATTCATCCAGCTCCCATCGTCTGTCAAACGGTAGCATTTCAAAAAAAGAAATGGGCCTGGCGCGGGTGGCTCATGCCTGTAGTTCCTGCGCTTTGGGAGGCCAAGGCTGTCGCATCACGAGGTCAGGAGACCAGCCTGCCCAACATGGTGAAACCCCATCTTTACTAAAAATACGAAAAATTAGCCGGGCGTGGTGGTGGGCGCCTGTAATCCCAGCTACTCGGGAAGCTGAGGCAGGAGAATCACTTGAACCCAGGAGGTGGAGGTTGCAGTGAGCCGAGATTGTGCCACTGCACTACAGCCTGGGTGACAAAAGTGAAACTCCATCTCAAAAAAAAAAAAAAAAGAAAGAAAGAAATGAAATAATTACTACACTCTGTACCAAATACATTTTAAAAGATTTCCAATTCAAAAAAAGATCCAGGACTTCTAAGAGCAATAGCTATTCTTGCTGTCTTCTCAAATGTTTTGTAGAACCACTACATGAATATAAATAATTCACATTCATATTCCTGCCTCCATTCAGAGCTACATCCAAAATATTTCAGAACAATGGTCAGCTATCTCGGTAGAAGTCTTTAACCACAACTGCATATCCTCACATCAGGAAGATTTGGATGTTATCATAGCTAAGTATTAAAAGAAATCTTATGAGCACTTGGAAAACTCTCAAGAGTTTTCTATAACCAAAGTTGTCTTAAAATAAAAAAAAGTAAATAAAAGGAAGAAAAGAGAGCGGGGAGGGAGGGATGGAGAAAGAAGGAATGAGCCCCAGTTAGGTATAGACATGAATTTCCATGACCTTGAATTCAACTTGTTTCTTCCATTTAGACACTGTAAATGTCTGAAGAAAGAAATAGAGCTGGGTGGGGCATAGTGGCTCACGCCTGTAATGCCGACACTTTTGGGAGGCTGAGGCAGGAAGAACACTTGAGCTCACGAGTTTGAGACTAGCCTGGGCAACATAGTGAGACACTGTCTCCACAAAAAAAAATTTTAAAAACTTAGCTGGGTGTGGTGGTGCATGCCTGTAATGCCAGCTACTCAGGAGGCTGCAGTGGAGGGGTCACTTGAGCCCAGGAGGTTGAGGCTGCAGTGAGCTGTGATCAAACCACTGCACTCCAGCCTGGGCAACAGAACGAGACCCTATATCAAAAAAAAAAAAAAAAAAAAAAAAGAAAGAAAAGAAAAGAAAAGAAAAATAGATCCAGGATTTTACCAAAATCTTTGCTGCAGAAACTTTAAAATGACATTTTAAAATGGGATTACAAAGACCATTGCAATTGCTGAGAACACAAGCAACCACCTAAATACTCAGTTTGGAGTCTGCACATTCTCCAAGAGTATGTACATTCCTCCAAGAATAAAAGAACAGAGACACCAATGTCGCTATTTCACGTGCAGTAATAGCCACATCTTCACTCAGCCAGGCCTTCCCTGCCCACCACCCTATCCAAGGATGGGAATTGCTGACCCAGATCCAAGTCACGCCAGGAAAGGCAAGAATCAGGATCCAGGCTAGTGGGACACCAGGAGAGTTTCCTCTATCCAAAAGGAATATGAACCTCACCACCAGCGTGATTTCCCTACAAACATACCCAATGCCACACTCCACTTCTGGAGGGTCTCCCAGCCCCTACAGAACACAATCCAGCTCACCTGCCCCAACTTATTCTCCCACCTCATTTCCCAGAGCATCCTCCAGCACTTAGTCACATGCGATAGATGGACAATGCACTTCACACACTCTTTCTGCCTGGCTTTGGCTCCTGATGCCCCCTAGTCTTGGTGCACTCCTCCCTCATCTTCACCTGGCCAACTCCTTACTCATCCTTTAAGATCCAGGTGGAGCGATTCACTTCTGAAAAGTCTCGTCGCTTCACACCCCACCTTCTCCATCCCCCAGATCTCTGCCCATATGTGTAACTCCCCTTCCCACACCTGCCTGTTGTTCTCAAACTTCAGCAGCATCAGAACCACTGGGTAGGTTTCTTAGAATACAGTTTCTAATTTGATGCATCTGGTGTGAGGCCCAAGAATTTACATGTCTGACAAGCTCCCAGGTGATATGGTGGATGCTGGTCTGGGGACCATAAAAGCTACCCCACCCAAGGCAAGGATCATCACTTTCTATCATTGTATTTCCATTCTTTTATACAGTGACTATGCATTCAGTCAATATTTTTGGAATTCAAGTAGACTTAATGCCACAAATGGCTTAGTAGACCAGACATCTCAGACTGCCTTCCAGATGACTATAGAAAGTCCCAGGTGTGTTTTGTTTGGTCTCACAGTGCTTTTAATTTTTGAACAATTGTCAGCCCACATTTAAAACCAAGAGATTTCAAATAGAAATACATATTACTGGCTTCCTTCAAATAACTGGGGTGATTGGAATACAAGGCCCCCATCCCACATGACAGCCATGGTTCACCACTGAGATGCCCCCTCGGGTGGCTCTGCCTCCTGGATGTTCAGAATGCAACTCTATACTGACTGTTGTTGGACTATACACTCCGCATGGTCTAGAAGGTAGGTGAAAACAGAACCTCTTAAAGAGCTTAAAGAATTAAACTAAACCTCAACAGATGCTAGCACCACAAAGTGCTGTAGCCCAGCTCACCAAGCCCTTCTGTCCCCAGTGCAGAACTGCCCAGATGCGGCCACGAGCACGCTGCAGGCCTGCTCAGAGACACCCAGCCTTCTCCGCCGGCATAGGAGCCCTCAAACACTGCTGCTTGCCTTGCATGTTTAAAGGTATACAGCAAGCTTTCACCTGATAAACTCCTGTTTATCAGGTGCAATTAGAGCTTAAATGTGGTGAGATCTTATAAGAATGATTATGTAGGTTTATGGAAAGTTACCGATGCCACACTGCTCACAAAACACAGATTCCAGTTCAGAATGCATAATGATTCTATCGACGTTCAGTTGAGTGTCTAGGCTACATGTGTATATAGGCACAGAAGGATGAGTAGAAGTATGGTCACCAGATATATTAACAGTTAATTCTCCTGTGTGGTGGCATTTGAGAAAATTTGTAACTTTTGAAATACTTTTCTGCATAAACTCAATAGTTTATGATAACCATGTGTTTATAATCAGGAAAAAATGTTTTTATTAGAGGGTATCAGACAATTGGTTATTGCTCTGTTTCAAAATCCATATATTATTTTGGATATGTGTGTGTATATATGTACATGTGTATGTATATGTATGTATGTAAAGGACTTTTTATACATACACATGTATAAATGTTTGTACTATTTTTATACATACATGTGAACATATATACACATTTTTATATACATGTATGTAAAAAATACATATATATAAGATGTGTTTTAGATTCTGATTTAAGAGTAGTCCTGGATCACAGAATCCAAGGCACCTGCCATCTCTAGTCCAAGAGGGCTCCTTGTAGGACTCAAGAAAGGCATCTTTTACTCCTCGCTACAGGGATCCCACGCATTTTAAGTCAGTGGTTTTCAGCCCTGGACACACATGAGAATCACCTAGGGAATGTTACAAAATATTGATGCCCAGACCAAAATATTGATGTTGAGAACAACAGGGCCTCTAGGGGTAGGACTCAAGCATCAGTGTTTTTTAAGCCCCTGATCCCAATGAGCAGCCGAGGTTGGGAAGCACTAATAAATGGTGCAACTCCATACATCCTTACCAAAGCAACATTCAGGGAGGAGGACGTGGCTCTGATTCCTTCAAAAATAATCACCCCTATTCAGTTCTTCTTTTCAGGATGCTATTGCTTTGTCAAAATCCTGAATCAAGCAAGGTATATCTCTGCTTTAAAAAAAACTTCAGCCATTAAGATGCAAACCTAACTATGGAGACCTATTAGTGGGCAACTCTTTGCATTGTAAAGAGTTCTTTATAAAAGGATTCACCTCGCATTGCCTCCATCCTTCAGCATATGTGGACTGAGCTCTGCCTGGGCACTGGGCAGTGAACTAGACTCGAGGAGGGTTGCAACAATGGATTCCACCCAACCTGGACATGCAAGCAAGTAAGGAAGGCAAACTGTGCCTTTCAATCTGAGTTTATCTAAGTGTGATCAGCTAGGGAAGTGACTTGATGATGATGATGATGATGATGATGATGATGCAGTTTCCTTGGTCCTGTGCCAGATCCACTGGGTCAGAATCCCTGCAAGTGAGGACAGGACTCTACGTTTTAAACCAGGGGTCCCCAACCCCTGGGCCACAGAACCTAGCAGCCCATGGCCTGTTAGGAACCGAGTGCTCAGCAGAAAGTGAGAAATGGGGGACCGAGCATCACCACCTGAGCTCCAGGTGGCATTAGATTCTCATAGCATCATGAACCCTATTGTGAACTGCACATGTGAGGGATCTAGGTTGCATGCTCCTTATGATCATCTGAGGTAGAACAGTTTCATCCTGAATGGTTTCGGGATGAAACTGTTCTACCTCAGATGATCATAAGGAGCATGCACCCCAACACCCATTTTGTAGAAAAAAAAAATGTCTTCCATGAAACCGGTCCCTGGTGCCATAAAGGTTGAGAACCACTGTTGTAAAAATTGCTCCAGAAGCCACTTGGACACACGAATGTCTGAGAAGCAGCAATCTAAAGGAAATGTTCCCCTGGTGTGTTTGCTGTAGGTTTTCCCTCCCAAAAATTGGCCAGAAACAAATCTCAGAGTAAGTAGTTGCCATGGAGACCAATAGGAGGAGGCAGGTGAGACAGGAAGATAACTTGGAGCAATGAGCATCCTAACCCCAGGCAACTCGGAGGGCTCTGATGTCCCAGCTATGACACAAACAATACAGGACATCAGAAAGGACAAAGGAGAATAAGGGGGAAGCTAAGGTGGGCCCAACCGTTGTGGTGGTGACCTAGGCAGGTGCACACTGCTTTGTAACCAAAACACTGCCACCCTTGTTTTGAAAGCCCTGGCACCTGGGTAAGCATAAATGCAGCTGGTGTCCTGGGTGCCAGGGCAAACACACAGCGAGTAGCCGACCCAGGGCAGAGCCTGGCTTCCTGCAAGGAAATCTGCCCAGTGCATTGGTTGGCTGCTGCTTTACCACAGCCCTGGGTCTGGCCCAGGCATTCTCTCCAAGTGAACTCTTTTGGGAAGGCTGGTGGCTAGAATGCCAGGCACCACGGATTCCCAAAGAAGAGAGCATTGGAATGAGGTTCCAGGCACTTTCACTAGTTACTATAGAAGGTGAAGCTCAGAATTACTCCAGGTGTTTCACCTCACCTCATCTTACCTTCAACTTGCAAAGACCCAAGCAATAGCAAGGAAAGCAGGAAGGAATGCTGGGGGGAAGGAGACCTGGTGCAAAATCATCATTAACTATCCTAGCTCAGATATCATCTTCTAGGTGGGACCTTCCATGACCACCCATTAAGACCGCAGCTCCCGACTGCCTCCTTCCTCTAGTCCCCATCCTCCTATCCTGGTTTATTCCTCGCTACGGTACTTATCACCTTCTCATATGCTCTGTACTTCAGTGGATTTATTGCCTTTCTCCTTCCAAGACAATGTAAGCTCCACACAAGCATAGGTTCTCTGCCAATGAAAAAGCTGTGATCTCCCCAGTGCCCAAATGCCTGGCATGAAATATTTATGGACTGAATTAATGACCAGCCTCCTAGCAATCTACCATTCAGAACATGATGGAGCCAAGGATATTGGAAGGAGACACGAAAAGGAAGGTGTAAGGATATCACATCCCTTGAACACCCAAAATACCCATTCAGGTCTTCAAATACCAGAATAAATCACAGATACCAAATAAATCTGCAAACACCCAGTCATGGTCCCTGCCTTCACATGGAATAACACTGCCCTTCCAATTTAATGGGCAGGAGTGCAGAAAGACTGGCTAAGTTTTTTCAAGACCACACAGGTTTTTATGGCCAAACCCCATCTAAACCCGGGAGTATCTAGTGCCAAAGTCCGTGTCTCTTCCACCTTTGTCTCTTTGCCTTCTAAGGAGGGGAGACAGGTAGGAACCGTGCTCCAGAGAGGGCTGCACCTAGAGAAGAGCCAGGCTGCAGCCTCTATGCCTCTAGCCCCAGTGGGAGGAGGGTACCAGCCTGCAGGCAATGGGGGAGGTCACCCGCCTGGCCCCTGGTACCAGGCATAAGGCCAGGAGACTTGAGGTGGGCAACGAGGTCAGGACTCACGGCAATAGGATCCAGTAGAGAGAGAAGCTACTGACGAGGGGAGGAGCTTCATTGACATGTTCATTCAAGAGCCCCAAGGTGTCTCCCTAACCCTATTAAGTCTCCGATAGGTAGAAAATAGCAACAAGGAAATAGAATCTAGAATCAAACGCATCTCAGTATGAACCAGTACAACTCACAAAAACAGCCCCTACGAGGCAATCGTATTCTCTTTAACAGGTGAGGAAAGTGACATTCCAAGAGATTAGGTAGCTTGTCCAAAAACAGACCAAGGTAAAGCAGTAGAGTGAGAAATGTCATCCATTCCTTCCAGCTCTGAGTCCAGCATTCTCAGAGAAGGGATGTGCCCCATCTGTTTAATTGTTGAGTAATGATCAGTGGTAAAGCAAAAGGCTTGACTTCCTTTGCCCCCGTGTGGTTTGATAAATGTTGGTGTTTGACAAGCCTGGGATCTGTTTCAAGCATAAAAATGTGTAAATGTATAACTCGGGCGATGGCTGAATCGTGTGCTGTGTTGAGAAGTCTTCTGATGCCAAGACTGAGCTTAGCAAGATGTTTTTGTGACACATGATGAAAGCCTGCCATGGTTGGGGTGGGGGGAAACTGAAAGGAGGAAGTAGGATGGGTAAATGGAAAAATCCTGCCAGGTTATATGGAACATAAAAGAATGTGGCCACAAAATGGATAATTCACAAAGGTAATTGACTTCATTCAACACATAAAATATATTATCCCAGTTGCTTAAAATGAGAAATGCTATATAATACAATAACTTCATACACCCAGGAGCCATCTAAACAGACTGGGCATTTCCAGAAGGCTGTCATCTAAATCAGACTTAGCCATGCCTTTCACAAGGCTCTTGGTCTTGTGAAAATGCAGATTAATTGCCTGGGATGAAATAACTTATACTGGTAGGTCCAGACATAGAAGCTGGTACCACCTTATTTCAGAGGCAGTGCCTTTCACCTCGTGCTACCCATCGCATTTTCAACATCCAAGTGTTACTACCACAGGATCAGCCTCATTGCCATGAAATCCAGTCCCTTGTCTCCCCTCCACTTAGCCTCAAGTCGGAAGCCTGCTCCTTATGGGAACAGATCTCAGCAATCCAGTTGAAATTTGTACCCCAGAGCCATAAAAGGCATCACAACCCCCACTCTGTTCCTTCCCCACTTCTTTATTCAGAAATGCTCAGCATTGCTTCATTATACCTTCCGGGCCAATTTGGCTGTCAAATCCACTCTGAATCAGGCACTTGCACAAAAGAAAATAAAACCAATTTGTAGTTGATGACGCATCAGGGCTGATAATTTGAAAGTGGCAGGGATGGTGCACTTTCCAGACCCTTTTCTCCTAGAGTAATGGGCAAATCCTTACAGAGGGCAAGGCTTATCTTCCAGAGGGCAGATGGATCCCTGGCTCATGCAGCCCAGGGCATCACACAGACAGAGGTGAAATCAAAGAGGCCTTTACCAAGCTGAGAAGACAGCTTGAAAAACACACATCCTGTACTTTTTCTTTTAGTTTGGAAGAATTTGAGTCATATGTAGAGGCTCAAGCAATCTACTTCTTCCCTGGACCTAATGTCATAAGTTTGCTTATTTATCTACATTCTATCTCATTTCACAAATTATATTTTATGTTTTGCTCTACACTCCTATCCTTTATGCAACAAAGTAAAATGTTAATGAAAACTGAAATTTACTTATTTCAATCAATTCCTTGCTCCCTTTCCCTGATCCCGCTTTCCAGGCTTCCAGTTTTCAGGTTGACTCTACAGGGCCCTCCATTACACCAAGATCCAACAAGCAATTGCCGTCTGTTGAGTCCCCCTCTCATCTATTGGCCTCCCTCGTCCCAGAACTCTGCTGGATGTGAAAATGGATGTAACCTCATCCTCAGGTAACCAGGAATCCAGCTGAAACCCAAAGGCCTGGCCATGAACTTCCTGGTACATATCATTCAACTTGTTGCCATATGAATTTATCAAGGTGTTTAGTGTTTCTGTGGAAATCATCAGGCCAAGCTACCAGGCCCTGACCTCAGGAAACTTGAGATCTCATTGTGGAAATGTAATTTTCATGCATGAGATGACCCACGCTCTGTTGAATGCTAGACAAAGGGTCCTTTGTGGCCTGGAGTGACTAGTATTGGGAGGTTTCCTGGAAGACGACGAGGATAGGTGAGATTAGAGAGGTGAAGAGGATGATGGAATCTGCCCAAGGAGAGGAAAGGGGTGTGGTGCATTCTAGTACGTGGGAGCAGACTGAGATGCATCAGTTATTCATAAATATTTCCCTTTCATAGCAAGAAAAGTTTTTTATTGGAGGAAGGGAGTAGTAAAACGCCATGAAAGGCTAGCACTCAGATTTTTCTATCTGCCTTCTTTCGTATTTCCATATACAAATACGTTGCATCTGCAGATGGGGATGTGATTTTATCTAAGGGCAGATGTGCCTGAACATGCTGTAAATTCAGGTGCTGGGACACCGGTCCAGTGCCAGCAGTCGCTCCAAAGCACTGCCGCCTGACTTGGATGTGAATTCTTCCTTGTGGTGATGGCCTGGGTGGCCCAGTCCAGCCCTCCTGGTTGATACCCTGGTGGCCACCATTGGCATCAGGCGCAGGACTGCTGGCTCGCATGAGGCCCCCTGCAATGCTGACCCCACTATAACAACCAGTTGAGCAAATCAGGCAAAGCCAATCACTAGCAGTTAACATGAATCAAAAGTGTTGAGACAGAAATACAATATTGATATGATTAGGCTGTGTCCCCACCCAAATCTCATCTTGAGTTGCAGCTTCCATAATTCCTATGTGTTGTGAGAGGGACCCAGTGGGAGATAATTGAATCATGGGGGCAGTTTTCCCCATACTGTTCTCGTGGTAGTGAATAAGTCTCATGAGATCTGATGATTTTACAAGGGGTTTCCCCTTTTGCTTGGCTCTCATTCTGTCTTATCTGCCATCGTGTAAGTCATGCCTTTCGCCTTCCACCGTGATTGTAGCCTCCCCAGCCACATGGAACTGTGAGTCCATTAAGCCTCTTTTTAAAAAAAAAATAAATTACCCAGTCTTGGGTATATCCTTATCAGCAGTGTGAAAATAGACTAATACAAACATCAAGCTGGTTGCTCAAGCTGTTAACTAATTACAGCCCACCCTGGACAAGGCAAAGAAAAGTATACAGAAGAAGTGGAGGGACACTCAAATTTATTAAGCCCCTTCCTCATGCCAGGCACCAGTAGGAACTTTATGCCTGTAATTTTTATTCAATTTTCACACTGTTCCAGGGGGTAAGTAGTAGTATTCCTATTTTCAGATGAGGAAGGTGAGATTTAGAAAAAGTTAAGTCACTTTCCCAAATCAACACTGAAAAGTGGGAAAGCTGGGATTGAAACCCAGTCTGTGTGAGCCCCTTTATTCTCTTTTCTCTACAGTTCACACCATCGGAAAGCACATTAAGAACCCTCTGGTCTGGCCAGGCACAGTGGCTAACACCTGTAATCCCAGCACTTTGGGAGGCCGAGACGGGCTGATCACGAGGTCAGGAGATGCAGACCATCCTGGCTAACACTGAGAAACCCTGTCTCTACTAAAAAAAGTACAAAAAAATTAGCTGGGCGAGGTGGCGGGCGCCTGTAGTCCCAGCTACTCGGGAGGCTGAGGCAGGAGAATGGCGTGAACCTGGGGAGGCAGAGCTTTCAGTGAGCCAAGATCGCAACGGTGCACTCCAGCCTGGGTGACAGAGCAAGACTCCATCAAAAAAACAAAAACAACAACAACAAAAACAACCCTCTGGTCCAATTCCACATATCGTGCATGGATCCCCTACAACATCCCAAACAAGTGGGCCTCCAGCTCATGCCTGAACTGTCTCTAGGGATGGGAGCACTTTGCTTCCAGAGGCAGGAAGCAGTTCTCCAAAAGAAAGGAAGCTCTTCTTCATAATGATGCCATCTTTCCAAAGGTCTTCATGCTGCCCCTCTCAGAATAGGCCTGGCTCCCTTTCCTCCTGAGGGCCCTTCCAACATTTGAGGACAACTGTCATGAACTCAGACCCTTGAGCCTTCTCTTCTCCAAACTGACAAGCCCAGATCCCTCCTCCTGTGACAAAAATGTCCCAAGGCCTTTACCCAAAAAAGCAGTTACTTAAGTCACTGCTGAAAGAAGAGACTATTTGTATCTTAAATAAGCCTCAGCAACACATTCTTCAACCCCACTCATTCCCACAGTGATCTTCAGGCTGAGTCAAATTTCCATCTCCCTCCATCAAGCCCCTTTCTTGTTTGGTTCTTGGGAGAAGTGGAAGGCACCTAGGAGCCATTTTCAGCATCATACGCCCAGGAGCCACCCAAACAGGCTGGGAGTTTCCAGGAGGCTGTCATCTAAATCAGCTCATCTCAGACATGGCCATGCCTTTGACAAGCCTGTGGTCTTGTTAAATTCCAGATTCATTTTCAGATGCTCTGGACCAGGCCCTGAGAGTGCATTTCTAACAAGCTCCCAGGTAATGGTTCTAGTCCAGGTACCACACTTCGAGTAGCTTGGTGCTAAAGGACATCACCTTCTTTAAAAAGGAAAAGCCAAGTACATGTTCTAAGAGCTCATTGGAAAGCCATGGGTGGTTGTGAAAATGCATGCTATGGAATTTGATGCTCAATTCTCTTGGTTTTTCTTCAGCAACGTTTTATTGAGAAAAATAATTGTTAACATCATGACTTTTTAAACTTGCCTAAGGAGAGATGTTGATACTGTGTAAGAGTGAGAAGGCGTATCCAATGCAGAGGGTGACGGAAAGAAACTCACCCCTCTCAACTGGCATTCAACAGAGCAGAGCTGAGCTAGATCACTACCCACCCGGGCAAGCCGCCAGCAGAGCACAAAGCCCAAAATGCATCAGGAGATGCTCAGATCTGAGATAGGAAAGCAACCTTACAGCCACGACTTCACGTGAGGTACTCTATTTTGATCCAAGCTCCCGGCAGTACTTTCAACTCATGAGATCTAGCATGTACACACACGCACACACACACATGTACATATGCACACACTCGTGCACTCATTCACACAGACACGCCTCCCCAACATCAGATCGGGCATACACTGTCAGCACTGTGATGTCCAGGAGCATAAATCATCGCATCGTTACCAACTGGCTTCAGGCTGAACAGATCAAAATGCATCAAATAAATGAAATGAGGCACAGGACATCATTCCCTTGGGCATTTTGGGAACTTAGATGTTCACTAGACTGAGCTGCCCTCAGCAGAGCTACACCTTTGCATACTGTTCCCCCAGACTAGCACAGAGCCTGGCACACTTGAGCTGCTCGATAAAGGGCTAGTCCTGAAGTCACAGAAGTCCTGGAATGGAGATGAGCCATGCTGCTAAGAACTGTTCTCCTCTGTCCAGAAGCCAGAGAGCCTTTCTACCAACCAGTTAAGGACTTGATGTTAATTTGGCATCTTCTAAGCCCGTTGGAAGTCTGGGGACCATTTGGGGGGTCACAAACTGGAGGCAGGTGCGTCTGGCTTGACAAGCATAGCATTTAAGAATAATCTGTCTGAATTTGGTAGGGAATAGTTCTCCAGGGTCGCATGAATCCCTGTTGCTAACATCAGACCTGCTTCATTCCAGCTGCTTCCCAGATATCTCCACACAGATGTGCATTAGGACTCTTAACATCAAACATACCAGAGCAGAACTGTCTGTTTCTCCCAGAAATCTGCTCTTCCCCAGATTTTACCATCTCAGTAAATGGAACCACCTTCCCCCTACCCTGCCCTCCCAACCAAAGTTGATCAGGACAAAAATGTGACAGTACGCTTATTTCTATTCTTTCTGTCATACTCATACATAGCCCTTGCATCAGTAAATCGTGTGGGCTTCACTTTTAAATAGATCCTAAACTCCTACCACTCCTTCCAGCTTCTCCCCTGAAATTGACCCAAGCATGCAAGGCCCCTCACTTAGAGGTTCCCCCAGACTGCGGAACCTCCTTGTGCAAAGCCCTCAGTGTTTCTCCTGGCGTTCAAATCACTGCCTCCAAATCCCTTCCTGTCCAGAGCTCATCTTCTCCTCTCATCTGCTAGTTAACTAAGCTCTCGAATCTGCCAAATGTATTCCCATTTCACTTGTTTTTCCTGCCTGGAATGCTATGCTGCTGGTACTAAGGGTCCAGTTGTAGTGTCCACCCTGGCAGACCCTTCCACATGCACTTACATGTGCAAACTCATGCAGTCTTTGTAACAGAGCTTTATAACAGGGAGGCAGGGCTATTGTTATCCCCTTTACTCATGAGGCAATTGAGGCACAGGGAGGTTAGGTGCCCTGCCCAAGGCCATACAGCAGGTAAATGGCAGCGCTGGATTTATATCTGAGCAGTCTATCCAGGACCTCACTGTATCACTGCCACTCTGCCTCTTACAGAGCTCGTCACTTGCACAGCTGCTTTCTCACCTTACAAGATTCAGCCGAAACATCATGTCCCCTGGTACTTCCCTGACCATCCCGTCTCAAGCACCTATCAGTATCTAGAATTAGCCTCTTTACTCATGTGCTTACATATTTCTCCATCACAAACACAGACACAAAAGGATATAAGCTCCCTGAAAGCAGCCGCCAGCAGCCTCATTCTCTGTACCCTCAGAACCATAATAATGGCACAAGCCCCTTTCATCAAATATTAACCAACCTACTGCCTACTTTATATTAGTACCGGGGTCCTGCACGTGCTTGAGTCTCCATACTCTGTCTTGTCCTGTCCTGTACATTCCATAGGCTCTCAGCAGCTTCCTCTACAGGACACAATCCACATCTGGATGACAAAACGCTCCATAATGTGGCCCAGCCATCCCTCTGGCCTTGTCCCCACTCCTCCCCTCCCACACACACCTGCACATCAGCTGTCCTGAGCCACTCCACCTGCGCCCCGCCCCCCCCCCCCCGAGATGAACGAGTCCCTCTGTACATGCTTCTATCCCTTGGCACCAGTTCTCTATAATGAGGAATGTAAAGACTGCAGGCTTGCCCGGGTGCAGTGTCTCACACCTGTAATCCTAGCACTTGGGGAGGCCAAGGTGGGTGGATCACCTGAGGTCAGGAGTTTGAGACCATCCTGGCCAATATGGTGAAACCACATCTCTACTAAAAATACAAAAATTAGCCAGGGGTGATAGCACATGCCTATACTCCCAGCTACTCAAGAGGCTGAGGCAGGAGAATCACTTGAACCCGGGAGGTGGAGGTTGCAGTGAGCTGAGATCGCAGCACTGCACTCCAGCCTGGGCGACAGAGTGAGACTCCATCTCAAAAAAAAAAGACTGCAGGCCTTTAGAGGTCAGGAAGACCTAACTTGGAATCCTGGCTCCTCTGCCATCTTACCAAACCTCTCTAAGTCACTTTCCTTGTAGGTAAAAATGTCACATACTCACTCCTCAGGGTTGTCAGAATGAGGGATAAACTATGTAAAACACTTAGAACAGTCTTGGCACGTGACCATGATGAGCTGCTCAGTAAGAAGTAGATGGTGGTGGTGGTATTGTTTAAGGTCTATTTGTATTAAAGAAACGTGTAGAGACACTTCCTTAACATTCTTTGCATCTTCACTGAGCACGTGTGTGACACATAAATCTCAATAAACATCTACTGCAAAAGTGGGTAAAGGATGTCCTTGGAAGCTGCTTCCAGATGCCTCTAGGATCCCAGGAAGCCCAAACCCTGCCCTGGTCCTTTCATTTTGCTATTAACAAGAGAAAAACAATTGGGAAATGGATAAAATTTCATGTTTAGCACCCTTTGATCTTATGTTAGAAAAAAATAACCTAAAAAATGGGGGGCCAGGAAAGACTCGGTTATGGTCTCTGGGAGGGGATGGGAGAAGGAACGCTGGCAATGAAGAGCTCCCCCAGGAACCTGGGCATCTGATTGAACCTTCAGGAATCACCTTTCTTATTTAAAAAAAAAAAAGAAAGACTATTAAAATATACAACTATGTAGTTGTGAGCCAGAAAGAAATGAAGCATTATGGGCAAACCTATCATTGTCAGTTTTCAAATAAGGCAGTTCCTCATCACATACTGGCAACCTGGCTGGATTTGTTAAACTTCCACAGTGTCCCCTCTAAGACACTGAATAACATTAAGGGGTGGTGAGGCAGCCTGTGCTTTTGGAACGCCCATTATAAACCTTCGTGGACCTGCCTGATTGGTTTTTCTTTTCGTCTCCCTTTGTATACATTTCTACACAGGCTCATTTTTATTCCAAAGCATTAAACATGCACACACACACACCCACACACACACTCACAAAGACACATGTACACACACACTCACAACCCCTAATTGCCTGGAGAACCATAGAAGTTTTCATTTTCTCTCTCACAAGGCTTTCTGCTGCTGAGCTTAGAGTCTACTCGCTAAGAATTCCAATCCATGACAAGTCCAGGGCACTCAGAGAGAGGAAGGTTGTAGGGGTTCTTGTGTTAGGTGGGGGATTGGAACAAGACCCTGAGGAAATTAAATTGAAGCTCACAAGAATTCAAAAATATACTGCCCTTGAGTGTTCAAGAGGAACTACATTCCCTCGGCTCATCTTCATGCACAGCCTTGAGAAAGGAAAAACAAAGGATGTGCGCAGCCAAAGGAAACTGATTTTTCTATTCACTGTAAGCAACTGTCAGCAAAGCTGTATTATGAAAGTTGCTTCTAAGCCAGGCATGGCAGCTCACACCTGTAATCCCAACACTTTTGGAGGCCGAGACAGGCCGATCATGAGGTCAGCAGATCGAGACTACCCTGGCTAACACAGTGAAACCCCGTCTCTAGTAAAAATACAAAAATTATCCAGGCATGGTGGCACGTGCCTGTAGTCCCAGCTACTCGGGAGGCTGAGGCAGGAGAATCGCTTGCACCCAGGAGGTGGGGGTTGCAGTGAGGTCATGCCTCACTGCAATCCAGCCTGGGCAACAGAGTGAGACTCCGTATCAACAAAAAAAGAAAGAAAGAAAATTGCTTCTAATCGTGTGACAGAGGATTTTGACGTCCATTGCTGTTTGTCACTTATAGCATAGGGTAGTGACGGAGCTCTGGTTTTAGAGTCCCAGGGCCTGGTTTTAAAGCCCCGCCTCTACCTGTCTGGCCCTGACTCCCTCACTCAGCCTCTGTGGGCCTGAGCTGCTTCTCCTACAAAACAACTGTAACCGTACAGTATCTGCCCTGTAGATCTCACAGCACTGAGAAAAAACTGAATGAGCTAACATAAGCTATAAGGAGATGAGGGCCTCAAAGGGACTTCCTGACACACTGTGAAATTTTATATCTCAACTAATACAAAGAATTTTAATGTTTTAATCTCTTGGACAAACACTATGACCCCTTTATTCATCTTCAGAGTCTGTATTTAAACAACATCATAACGGGTATCATTAGTACAATGAGGAGAAATGCAACCAGTAAGAAGATGAAGCAGGCCTGGGGTTTAGATGGACTGGTCAGAGGGGGGCCTCTGATGAGGGTCTTTGAGCAGAGACCCACGTAAAGTGGGGATGTCCAGAGAAAAGCACAGCACAGGAGAGAGTGGTCAGTGCAAAGGCCCTGAGGCAGAGTGTGATGGATTGGAGACCATGCCCACGGCAGTGTCTAGCACGTAGGAAGCACGCAGTATGCAACAGCCACTGTGATAATGAGCATTGTTCTTACTGCTGCCAAAACACCGAGTTACCAGTTGTGGGTGAACCAAAGCCAGGGAAACTCAGTATATTAATACATCACCACTAATGCTAGTTAGGGCCCCTTCAGACGGCAGCTCCACAGCCAGCTCTGCAGCTCTGGGGGCTCTTTTTAGTCTGCTACAGAAAAGTGCCAGGTGCGGTCAGGGGCCGTTAGGAACAGGCACAGGTGAGCAGCATATTTACTCCACTTCATCCTCAATTGCTTTCTTCCTCCTCCATATTTGCCTCCTCCCTTTCCCCAAACGCACCTTCTGAGGAAAGGAGGTCTCTGCCAGTGGCCAACCTTGCAGTCGCACTGCTCACATGTGCTGAGTGCCTAGTGTGTGCCCAGCACTGGGCTAGGACTGGGAACCCTGAACTGCAACAAGGTGAGATCTTTCTCTCTAGGGGCTCACAGTTTGGGGATAAGTTATGGGTAGAGAAAAAAAGCTTCTCCAAAGTAATGCCAGCCTGGCTGGAGAAGGAGCAGGGTGATCATCAGCTCTGGGGGCATAGAGAAGAGAACATCCTCAGGGAAGCCCACCCTATACCACTCACGACATGAGGTCCCCCTTTATATGTTCTCATTGTACCCACTTCCTTTCCTCTCTTTCCTTTGTGGCCCTTATGAAAACTATAAGTGAATAATGATTTAAAATCTGTCTCCCCTGGTAGACTGTGGGCCCTGTGAGCCAGGAGGCTTGCTCTCTCTTGTTCACACCTGTATTCCTAGCACCTAACACATGGCTAGAACATGGCAGGGGCACAGAAAGACACCATAAATAAATGAAGGTTGATGAACAACACAGCACTTCATTCTGTTGGGGAAGTGTGATATCTGCCTCTAAGATGGCTCCCAATAAGCCACCCGCTAGAATCCAAACCCTATGTGCACTCTTCCCACACTGAATCAGGAAGGACCAATGTCACCAACAAAATACTGTAAAATGATGATGTGTGACTTCCAAGGCTTGGAAAACGTCCAAGCCTCATAAGAAACATTGTTACTCCCACCTTGCTCTCTCTTAGATCAATTACTCTAGTGGGGAGACCAGGTAGCCATGCTATAAAGACATGCAAGCAGCCCTGGGGAGGGGTGCATCTGGGGAAGAACAGAGGCCTCCTCCCAAAAGCCAACATCAATTTGCTCATCATGTGAATAAGTCACATTGGAAGTAGGACCTCCAGCCCCAGTCAAGCCTTCAGATGACTGCAGCCCTGGCTGACATCTCAAATGTGATCCCATGAGAGACTCCAAGCCAATATCACCCTGCCATGCTGCTTCCAGTTTCCTGCCCCACAGGAAGTATGTGAAATAATACCTTTCTACTGCCATTTTAAGCTGCTAGGCTTCAAGGTAGTTTGTTACTCAGCAACAGATAACTAATACAAGAAGGGATTAGAGAACCTTCAGAGAACCAAACTTTGAAGAACAAAAAGGATTTCACCAGGCCCAGAGATGCATGCATTGTGTTTCATACAATGAAATAAGGAAAGTACATAGGGGATTGTGTGCTCAAGAAATGGGAGAGCAACTCAGGTGGCTGGAGCACAAAGTACCAGGAACGTCATTGAAAGAGGAGATTGGACCTGGGTCCTGCATAGTCCTTGAATATTATTCTAAAGGATCTAGGTTCTTTAGAGGTGGGAATAATTATTTCCATCTTACAAATGAGACACTAAAGCTCAGAAAGTTTAAGGAATTTGTCCAAGGGCCCCCAGCTAGTAAGTGGCAGTCCTGAAATTCAAATGCAGGATAAATTGACACCAGAGCTGGTGCTCTTTCCCACACCTTTGTGTCCGGAAAGCTCCATGGCTCCTCAAACAGGGGCCTCAAAGGCTCAGAAAACTTTCAATCCCCAGTGACTTCTAACTTCCAAAGACTTCCCACAGCCTGACCCAATGGGTGATCCAGAGCTTCTGCCCTGCCTGCTGCATAGAGCAAGGTGACATAACAGCCTATGTCCTCCTGCCCTGCCCATGTGGAAGACTCCCCAGGGTCACCTTCTTCTAGGGAGGAACTCCTCACAGCCCAAGACACTCTTCCTTTCTAGCCCCAGCTCTCCTGGGCCTCCCCACTGCCTCACAACCATGATGCCACTCTGTACCCCCAAGTGATTAACTCTGTCCCTGGGGGCTCCCTCTTCCCTCCTGCAGACCAGGCAAAGGCAGCATTCCAAGGCAGCTTCGAATGACCTCCTGAGACAGCAGCAGAAGCTGGAGCAAGCTGACAGGATGTGCTTCCCGCCCCCAAGCCCACCATGAGGACATTAGACTACCACCTGCTGCTCTTTTGTAAGGGAGAGGTGCTTTGGGTCCTGAAGACCACACCTAGAAAAAGAGAAAGGAAATTCACATTTCAGAGCAACTTCTCTATATGAGTCCTGGGCTTTCTCCACATTATTTCTGTCCTCACCATGACCCTGTGAGGTAGGCATTACTATTCTCTTTTGCCAGGTGAGTAAACAGGGGTCCAAATAAGTTAATTTGCCCAAGGTCATGGACAACTGTTGTGTACAGCCAGGCACAAGTCTACGGAGCACTTGTCACATCATAGTCAACATAGATTTATATATTTATTGTGAAAATTTTGCAGCAGAAAGTGACTTCAGAAGGGGCACCTTTTCCTATTTGCACAAAGGAACATCTGGGTCGCAGTGATTCTGTGAGAGTACCCTCTTGGTCAGTGGTGATTTGACCTCATGTCTGGTTGACTCTAAAGCCCTGTCTTTTTCCACCAGACCTTTATACCTCTCTTGGGATAATTTCAAGCATGTTCATATCAAGTTCTTCAGAGCTGAACTGACAGTGATGGAATCACAGGCATCTAGACCATTCCAGCTGGAAAAGATGTTGGCAATCTGTAATCTACCTCAAAACTTTCCCTTTGCATTGGAAGAATACAGGCCCAAAGACGGAAAGTGAGCTGCTCAAGGTCACACAGCTGGAGGTGGCACAGCTGGGACCTGCATCTTGTGCAACTGAAGGCAGGTCAGCCTGGCTATAAAGTCATTCTAATTACAACCATAAATGGTCAGAGCTAGATTATGTACACTAGTGGTCTCAACTTCCTTTTGCAGCAGAATCACTTTTTCAGTTGTCATTGGAGGCAGTGAGTGAAGGGACACAAGAGACAGTGTCCCTCACCTGACAACTTTCTGAAGTCCAAACTTAAAAACAAAAGAGGTTGAAGGGAAGGAGGGGGCAGCTCAGAAGCCTCTCTGGAATAGAAAAGAACATTCCTCTGTAGGCCTGTCAGGTCCTGGGAGGGAAAACGTTGTCAAGTGAAACCTTCTAAGCCCTCCCATGTGGCTCTCAAGGCAATCATTGTCCACCTTGAAGGGGGGACTCTGCCCCTGCACAAGCCATCCTGGCTCCCATGGAGCCTCTGAAAACCATGGTGATGGCCCCCGAGTGGCAACTCAGTTCTGTCTGGGCTCATGCCAAGGTGACAGGAGCCAAGGGAGGAAAAACACAGGGAGGAAATCAAGCACGTAATTTGCTCTTCCTTGGAAGATGCCAATTAAAATGCTTCTGTCTGAGAAGAATGCCCGTTCAGCCCCTACTCCTATGGGGCTGCCTCATTCACAGCCCCTTCCAGAGTCCCCAGGGTGCAGCCTCCTTTCCAGATAATGAAGCCCAAGCATGCCCAAGTTAGAAGCCTTAAGACCCTCTAGAATCACAGTAACCACCACCCCTCCTCCCACCAACAGACACTGGAGCTCAGGGAGGCAGGGAGACCTACGTGCCTGAAATCACTCAACTGATCCTTCTTGGCTCAATGGCAGTCATGAGATGAAATTTTAGGCAGCATTGAATGAAAATGGTCGCTCCAGCCTCACATAAACCCAGAGTCCACCCCTTTTCCTGCTTGAGTCACTGATACAGACCCTATGCACAGCTGGTTAGGAGTCATGGAGGTAGAAAACCCAGGATGCTGTACTCCTGAAGCTCCATACCTCACACAACCCAGGGGAGCAATGACTACTGAGCTCCCTGAAAACTGATGCCTGACAAAGCTTTTGGGTAAGTCATAGAATAAGGGTCTAATTAGTCACCAACAGATCTCTGTGCAACTATCTTCTCATCTGGCACTCTTCCATTATAATTGGAGTCCAATTTTTATAAAGTAGGAAGACCAGCTTACCACCCCACAGGAGCTAAGTAAATCTTAAAGCCTGTGGGGATAATTATTTAAATGAGAAACACCCTGAAAGAGGGTCTGGGAACATTTAATCTTTTCCTGGTATTACTAATGAGTTTAGTCCCATTTTGCAAGTGAACAAGATGAATGTGCAACATTTGGTCATAACATAGAAGTCATTCTCAGTCAAAATATTATCCAGAACACAAAAGAAATTATGAAAATCACACCCAATCCAAAACCATACAACAGAGAGTTCACTGGTTCTAAGGATTTGCAATAGTGTTCTGGGAAGATACTCACCAGCTTAGAGTAACTGAGAGCACAGGATAGAATGCTAATATAAATACACATGTGTACACACACACACACGTGCATGCACACACACTTTCACACACATTAACCGTATATAGAAAACTATGGGCAACTATATGTCAATAAATGTAAAAATAGTTGAAATGGATAAATTCCTAGAAAAAAATTAACATCAAAACAGATTCAAAAAGAGATGGAAATACTATCTGAATAGGCCTTATACCACTGAAGAAATTAAATCTGTAATAAAACATTTATCTACCAAAGGAAAAAAGATACAAGAAAACACCCAATCCAGATAGTTTTACAATCAAGTTCTATTAAATATTCAAGGAACAGATCAATCAAAACATACAAACTGCACCAGAGAGACACTGCTCTCCAAAACTGAAAAGGACAACACATGAAAGAAAAATTATAGATCAAAAAAATTCTTATCACTCAGTAATCAATAGAATGATTAGCCAGAAAATTAGCAAGATATAGAACTCAATGCCTTCAACCAACTGAATAAAATTGACATTTATAGAACTTTCTACCCCAAAATAGCAGAATAGAACATTCATCAAGATAGACTAAATCACGGGTCATAAAACAAAGCCTACCAAACTTAAAGGATACATAAAGCATACAAAGCATACAAAGTATGTTGTCCCACCAAAATGAAACTAGACAGAAACTCACTAACATAAAGATAACATGAAAATCTCTAATCACTTAAAAATTAAACCAAACACTTATAATCTATCAGTCAAAGAGTAAATATCAGGGGATATTTTAAGATATTTTGAACTGACTAAAAATAAAAATGCAATTTATCAAAATTTGTGGGATGCAACTAAAGCAGTGCTTTAAAAAAATTATAATATCATATGTTTTATTAGTAAAAAAGGGTTATGAAATCAATAATATGTGCTTACCAAACTAGAAAAAGAAAAGAAAATTATACCCACTGGAGCGGAACTCAACGAAATATTTAAAAGAACAACAAAGAAAACCAATCAAACCACAACCTGATTCTTTAAAAACATCAGTAAAGTTGATGAACCTATGGCAAAACCTGAAGACAGCAAGACAAAGAAAATATGATAGAGACACAAATTACCAATATCAGGAATAAAATAGGGGCTCAACACAGACCCTGAAGACAATGAAAAGATAATAAAAGACCATTATGAACTCTATGCACATAAGTTTCACAACTTAGATAAAACTTAGAATACCTCCTCAAAGACTTCAGATTTCCACAACTCAGTTAAGATGAAATAGTAACCTAAATTATCCTAGAACTGTTAAAGTAGTTGAATTTGTAGTTTAAAACTTTATGAAAAAAATACTCCAAGTCTAGATAGCTTCACTGCTGAATTCTAGAAAACCAAAGTCTAAAGAGGAATTAACACCAATTCTACAAAATTTCTTCCAGGAAACAGAAGAGAAGGGAGACTCTCCAACTCATTTTATAGGTCATCATTACTCTGATACCAAAACCAAACAAAGACAGTACAAAGAGAAAAACAACCACAGACTAATATCCCTCATGTACATAGATGCAAATACCTACATAAAGTGTTAGCAAATTGAATATAGCAAAATATAAACAAACAGGTAGGGTTTATGCTTGAAATGCAAGGATGGTTCAATATTAGAAAATCAATCAATGAATTTCACCATGTTAACAGCCTAAAGAGAAAAGCCCTATGATCATATCAGTTGATGCAGGAAAGGCTTTCAACAAAATTCAACATCCGTTCATGATGAAAACTTTCAGCAAACTAGGAACAGAAAGGTGCATTCTTGCCCTGACAAAGGCAATCAACAAAAAACCTACAGCTAAAATCATACTTAAAGAGTGAAAGGCAATGTTTTCGCTTATTCCCTTATTGGAAACTTAGGAGAATTCCCAATAAGGGAATAAAGGAAAATGTCCACTCACCACTCCTATTCAATATCATATTGGAAGTCCTAGCCAGTGCAATAAGGCAAGAAAAGAGAGAGAAAGTGAGTGATGAAGGAAGGAAGAGAGAGATAGAGAGAGGTCAAGCATGTTAAAAAGAAAAATTAAAACTGGTCTTATTCATAAGTGACATGATTGTCTATGTAGAAAATCCACAGAATCTACAAAAAAATTCCTAGAACTAATGAGCAACTTTAGTAAGGTCAGAGAATCTAAGATCAACACACACACAAAAATAATTTTTCTATATACTAGCAAGGACAATTGGAAACTAAAATTTCAAAACAACACTGTTTACAATACACTCCCTCCCCATGAAATACATAAACATCTAGTGAAACATATACAGGATTTGAGTGCTGAGAACTATAAAATACTGTTGAAGAAACCAAAGAAGACATAAATAAAAGAAGAGACATATTGTGGTCCAGAGTTGGAATATTCAATATTGTAAAGACATCAATTCTCCAGAAACTGACCTACTGATATAACACAATTCTGATCAAATTCTAGCAGAAATCTTGGTAAATATATGCAAGCTGATTTTGAAATGTATATGGAATGGCAAGTGAACTAAAATAGCCAAAATAATTTTAAAGAATAAAGTTGGAAGGATCATACTACCTTATATTAAGACTTAAGCTACAGTAATCAAGACAGTATGGTATTAACAAAGGGATAGACATGTAATCAATAGAACAGAATAGAAAGTCCTGGAAAAGAATCACACAAATATGGCCAATTGATTTTTGACAATTGCAAAGCACTTTAATGGAGGAAGAATAGTCTTTCCCACAAATGATGTTGGAATAATTGAACATCCATATACCAAAAAAAATTACCCTAGACTTAGACCTCATATATTATAAACAGATCAATTCAAAATAGATCATAGGAAGGAATCGAGAAGGGGGCGGAGCAAGATGGCCGAATAGGAACAGCTCCAGTCTCCAACTCCCAGCGCGAGCGACACAGAAGACCGGTGATTTCTGCATTTTCAACTGAGGTACTGGGTTAATCTCACTAGGGAGAGCCGGACAATCGGTGCTGGTCAGCTTCTGCAGCCCGACCAGCGAGAGCTGAAGCAGGGCGAGGCATCGCCTCACCTGGGAAGTGCAAGGGGAAAGGGAATCCATTTTCCTAGCCGGAGGAACTGAGACATACAACACCTGGAAAATCGGGTAACTCCCACCCCAATACTGCGCTTTAAGCAAACAGGCACACCAGGAGATTATATCCCACACCTGGCCGGGAGGGTCCCACACCCACGGAGCCTCCCTCATTGCTAGCACAGCAGTCTGCGATCTCGTGGCAAGGCAGCAGCGAGGCTGGGGGAGGGGCGCCCGCCATTGCTGAGGCTTAAGTAGGTAAACAAAGCCACTGGGAAGCGTGAACTGGGTGGAGCTCACAGCAGCTCAAGGAAACCTGCCTGTCTCTGTAGACTCCACCTCTGGGGACAGGGCACAGTAAACAACAACAAAAGCCAAAAGCAGCAGAAACCTCTGCAGACGCAAACGACTCTGTCTGACAGCTTTGAAGAGAGCAGTGGATCTCCCAACACGGAGGTTGAGAGCTGAGAAGGGACAGACTGCCTGCTCAAGTGGGTCCCTGACCCCTGAGTAGCCTAACTGGGAGACATCCCCCACTAGGGGCAGTCTGACACCCCACACCTCACAGGGTGGAGTACACCCCTGAGAGGAAGCCTCCAAAGCAAGAATCAGACAGGTACACTCGCTGTTCAGCAATATTCTATTTTCTGCAGCCCCTGCTGCTGACACCCAGGCAAACAGGGTCTGGAGTGGACCTCAAGCAATCTCCAACAGACCTACAGCTGAGGGTCCTGACTGTTAGAAGGAAAACTATCAAACAGGAAGGACACCTACACCAAAACCCCATTAGTACATCACCATCATCATCAAAGACTAGAGACAGATAAAACCACAAATATGGGGAAAAAGCAGGGCAGAAAAGCTGGAAATTCCAAAAATAAGAGCGCATCTCCCCTGGCAAAGGAGCGCAGCTCATCGCCAGCAACGGATCAAAGCTTGACGGAGAATGACTTTGACGAGATGAGAGAAGAAGGCTTCAGTCCATCAAACTTCTCAGAGCTAAAGGAGGAATTACGTACCCAGCGCAAAGAAACTAAAAATCTTGAAAAAAAAGTGGAAGAATTGATGGCTAGAGTAATTATTGCAGAGAAGGTCATAAACGAAATGAAAGAGATGAAAACCATGACACGAGAAATACGTGACAAATGCACAAGCTTCAGTAACCGACTCGATCAACTGGAAGAAAGAGTATCAGCGATTGAGGATCAAATGAACGAAATGAAGCGAGAAGAGAAACCAAAAGAAAAAAGAAGAAAAAGAAATGAACAAAGCCTGCAAGAAGTATGGGATTATGTAAAAGACCAAATCTACGTCTGATTGGGGTGCCTGAAAGTGAGGGGGAAAATGGAACCAAGTTGGAAAACACTCTTCAGGATATCATCCAGGAGAACTTCCCCAACCTAGTAGGGCAGGCCAACATTCAAATCCAGGAAATACAGAGAACGCCACAAAGATACTCCTCGAGAAGAGCAACTCCAAGACACATAATTGCCAGATTCACCAAAGTGGAAATGAAGGAAAAAATCTTAAGGGCAGCCAGAGAGAAAGGTCGGGTTACCCACAAAGGGAAGCCCATCAGACTAACAGCAGATCTCTCGGCAAAAACTCTCCAAGCCAGAAGAGAGGGGGGGCCAATATTCAACATTCTTAAAGAAAAGAATTTTAAACCCAGAATTTCATATCCAGCCAAACTAAGTTTCATAAGTGAAGGAGAAATAAAATCCTTTACAGATAAGCAAATGCTTAGAGATTTTGTCACCACTAGGCCTGCCTTACAAGAGACCCTGAAGGAAGCACTAAACATGGAAAGGAACAACCGGTACCAGCCATTGCAAAAACATGCCAAAATGTAAAGACCATCGAGGCTAGGAAGAAACTGCATCAACTAACGAGCAAAATAACCAGTTAATATCATAATGGCAGGATCAAGGTCACACATAACAATATTAACCTTAAATGTAAATGGACTAAATGTTCCAATTGAAAGACACAGACTGGCAAACTGGATAAAGAGTCAAGACCCATCAGTCTGCTGTATTCAGGAGACCCATCTCACACGCAGAGACATACATAGGCTCAAAATAAAGGGATGGCGGAAGATTTACCAAGCAAATGGAGAACAAAAAAAAGCAGGGGTTGCAATACTAGTCTCTGATAAAACAGACTTTAAACCATCAAAGATCAAAAGAGACAAAGAAGGCCATTACATAATGGTAAAAGGATCAATTCAACAGGAAGAGCTAACTATCCTAAATATATATGCACCCAATACAGGAGCACCCAGATTCATAAAGCAAGTCCTTAGAGACTTACAAAGAGACTTAGACTCCCATACAATAATAATGGGAGATTTCAACACTCCACTGTCAACATTAGACAGATCAACGAGACAGAAAGTTAACAAGGATATCCAGGAATTGAACTCATCTCTACAGCAAGCAGACCTAATAGACATCTATAGAACTCTCCACCCCAAATCAACAGAATATACATTCTTCTCAGCACCACATCACACTTATTCCAAAATTGAGCACATAATTGGAAGTAAAGCACTCCTCAGCAAATGTACAAGAACAGAAATTGTAACAAACTGTCTCTCAGACCACAGTGCAATCAAACTAGAACTCAGGACTAAGAAACTCAATCAAAACCGCTCAACTACATGGAAACTGAACAACCTGCTCCTGAATGACTAGTGGGTACATAACGAAATGAAGGCAGAAATAAAGATGTTCTTTGAAACCAATGAGAACAAAGATACAACATACCAGAATCTCTGGGACGCATTTAAAGCAGTGTGTAGAGGGAAATTTATAGCACTAAATGCCCACAAGAGAAAGCAGGAAAGATCTAAAATTGACACTCTAACATCACAATTAAAAGAACTAGAGAAGCAAGAGCAAACACATTCAAAACCTAGCAGAAGGCAAGAAATAATTAAGATCAGAGCAGAACTGAAGGACATAGAGACACAAAAAACCCTCCAAAAAATCAATGAATCCAGGAGTTGGTTTTTGGAAAAGATCAACAAAATTGACAGACCGCTAGCAAGACTAATAAAGAAGAAAAGAGAGAAGAATCAAATAGACGCAATTAAAAATGATAAAGGGGATATCACCACCGACCCCACAGAAATACAAACTACCATCAGAGAATACTATAAACACCTCTACACAAATAAACTAGAAAATCTAGAAGAAATGGATAATTTCCTGGACACGTACACTCTTCCAAGACTAAACCAGGAAGAAGTTGAATCCCTGAATAGACCAATAGCAGGCTCTGAAATTGAGGCAATAATTAATAGCCTACCAACCAAAAAAAGTCCAGGACCAGATGGATTCACAGCTGAATTCTACCAGAGGTACAAGGAGGAGCTGGTACCATTCCTTCTGAAACTATTCCAATCAATAGAAAAAGAGGGAATCCTCCCTAACTCATTTTATGAGGCCAACATCATCCTGATACCAAAGCCTGGCAGAGACACAACAAAAAAAGAAAATTTTAGACCAATATCCCTGATGAACATCGATGCAAAAATCCTCAATAAAATACTGGCAAACCGGATTCAGTAGCACATCAAAAAGCTTATCCACCATGATCAAGTGGGCTTCATCCCTGGGATGCAAGGCTGGTTCAACATTCGCAAATCAATAAACATAATCCAGCATATAAACAGAACCAAAGACAAGAACCACATGATTATCTCAATAGATGCAGAAAAGGCTTTTGACAAAATTCAACAGCCCTTCATGCTAAAAACGCACAATAAATTCGGTATTGATGGAACGTACCTCAAAATAATAAGAGCTATTTGTGACAAACCCACAGCCAATATCATACTGAATGGGCAAAAACTGGAAAAATTCCCTTTGAAAACTGGCACAAGACAGGGATGCCCTCTCTCACCACTCCTATTCAACATAGTGTTGGAAGTTCTGGCTAGGGCAGTCAGGCAAGAGAAAGAAATCAAGGGTATTCAGTTAGGAAAAGAAGAAGTCAAATTGTCCCTCTTTGCAGATGACATGATTGTATATTTAGAAAATCCCATTGTCTCAGCCCAAAATCTCCTTAAGCTGATAAGCAACTTCAGCAAAGTCTCAGGATACAAAATTAATGTGCAAAAATCACAAGCATTCTTATACACCAGTAACAGACAAACAGAGAGCCAAATCATGAATGAACTTCCATTCACAATTGCTTCAAAGAGAATGAAATACTAGGAATCCAACTTACAAGGGATGTAAAGGACCTCTTCAAGGAGAACTACAAACCACTGCTCAGTGAAATAAAAGAGAACACAAACAAATGGAAGAACATACCATGCTCATGGATAGGAAGAATCAATATCGTGAAAATGGCCATACTGCCCAAGGTAATTTATAGATTCAATGCCATCCCCATCAAGCTACCAATGAGTTTCTTCACAGAATTGGAAAAAACTGCTTTAAAGTTCATATGGAACCAAAAAAGAGCCCGCATCTCCAAGACAATCCTAAGTCAAAAGAACAAAGCTGGAGGCATCACGCTACCTGACTTCAAACTATACTACAAGGCTACAGTAACCAAAACAGCATGGTACTGGTGCCAAAACAGAGATACAGACCAATGGAACAGAACAGAGTCCTCAGAAATAATACCACACATCTACAGCCATCTGATCTTGGACAAATCTGAGAGAAACAAGAAATGGGGAAAGGATTCCCTATTTAATAAATGGTGCTGGGAAAATTGGCTAGCCATAAGTAGAAAGCTGAAACTGGATCCTTTCCTTACTCCTTATACGAAAATTAATTCAAGATGGATTAGAGACTTAAATGTTAGACCTAATACCATAAAAACCCTAGAGGAAAACCTAGGTAGTACCATTCAGGACATAGGCATGGGCAAAGACTTCATGTCTAAAACACCAAAAGCAACGGCAGCAAAAGCCAAAATTGACAAATGGGATCTCATTAAACTAAAGAGCTTCTGCACAGCAAAAGAAACTACCATCAGAGTGAACAGGCAACCTGCAGAATGGGAGAAAATTTTTGCAATCCACTCATCTGACAAAGGGCTAATATCCAGAACCTACAAAGAACTCAAACAAATTTACAAGAAAAAAACAAACAACCCCATCAAAAAGTGGGCAAAGGATATGAACAGACATTTCTCAAAAGAAGACATTCATACAGCCAACAGACACATGAAAAAATGCTCATCATCACTGGCCATCAGAGAAATGCAAATCAAAACCACAATGAGATACCATCTCACACCAGTTAGAATGGCAATCATTAAAAAGTCAGGAAACAACAGGTGCTGGAGAGGATGTGGAGAAATAGGAACACTTTTACACTGTTGGTGGGACTGTAAACTAGTTCAGCCATTATGGAAAACAGTATGGCGATTCCTCAAGGATCTAGAACTAGATGTACCATATGACCCAGCCATCCCATTACTGGGTATATACCCAAAGGATTATAAATCATGCTGCTATAAAGACGCATGCACACATATGTTTATTGCAGCACTATTCACAATAGCAAAGACTTGGAATCAACCCAAATGTCCATCAGTGACAGATTGGATTAAGAAAATGTGGCACATATACACCATGGAATACTATGCAGCCATAAAAAAAGATGAGTTTGTGTCCTTTGTAGGGACATGGATGCAGCTGGAAACCATCATTCTTAGCAAACTATCACAAGAACAGAAAACCAAACACCGCATGTTCTCACTCATAGGTGGGAACTGAACAATGAGATCACTTGGACTCGGGAAGGGGAACATCACACACCGGGGCCTATCATGGTGGGGGGGGAGGGGGGAGGGATTGCATTGGGAGTTATACCTGATGTAAATGACGAGTCGATGGGTGCTGACGAGTTGATGGGTGCAGCACAGCAACATGGCACAAGTATACATATGTAACAAACCTGCATGTTATGCACATGTACCCTAGAACTTAAAGTATAATAATAAAAAATAATTAATTAATAAATAAATAAATAAAAAGGAATCGAATCTAGACAAAGCCAGGCTAGGAGACTACCTTACCTTTAGACAGAGGTGGCTGTGATTGTTGTGGAAGAAAATAAAAACAAAACAGACTCCTTTTTCTTCAATGTTAGAAATTAGACAGCATTCACTTTAGGAAGTCTTATGCATTACTGTGCCTTAATTTTTGGATTTTAAAGGTGGAATATAGTCATACAAATTGAAAATAGAAACATAACAAAATTAAAATCACCTTTTTATGCAAAACAAAAACAAAACAAAAAAAAACAAAATAGATCATAGATCTAAATATAAGACATAAAATCTATTTTAAAAACTTTAAAGACCACCTAAATAAATGAGAGACATACCACATTCATGTATTGGAAGACTCAATTCTTAGTGTTCTTAATATGACAACAAAAGATCCGTAAAAGAAAAAAATAAACTAGACTGCATCAAAATTTAAGATGTTGCTTTGCAAAAGACACTGTTAACAGGATGAAAAGACAAGCTATAGCCTGGGAGAAAATATTTGCAAACGACATATATGACAAAAGACTTGTATTCAGAATACATAAAAAATTCTCAAAACTCAATAGGAAAAAAAAATCAACCCTAATTAAAGATGGACAAAATATTTACACATTTTACACAGAAGATACACAGTAGTCCAAAAAAGCATATAAAAAGATGTTAAACATCATTATCTATTAAGGTAATGCCATTATCTATTAAGGAAATGCCACCATGAGATGCTACTCCATATCTCAGGCTATATAGGATGGCTAAGATTAAAAATTTTGATGATACCAAGTGCTGGTGACAATACTGAGCAACTTGAATTCTCAACTCCTGTTATTAAGAATGCAAAATAGTACAGCCACTCTGGAAAATAGCTTTACAGTTTCTTATAAAGTTAAACATCCACCTAATACAAGTTTTTATCCTAAAGAAATGAAAATTTATAGTCACACAAAAACCTGTACACAAATGCTTATGGCAGATCTATTCATAATCACCAAAAACTGGAAACAACCCAAATGCCCTTCAATGGGTGAATAGATAAACAAACTGTGGTACATCCATACAATGGAATACTACTACTCAGCCATACAAAGGAGAAAGCTACTGATACATGCAACATCTGGAATGGATCTTGTAGGCATATGCTGAGTCAAAAAAAGTCAGTCTCAAATGGTTACATACTGCATGAATCTATTCATGTAATTTTTTTTTTTTTTTTTTTTTTTTGAGATGGAGTCTCGCTCTGTCGCCCAGGCTGGAGTGCAGTGGCACAATCTCGGCTCACTGCAAGCTCCGCCTCCTGGGTGCACACCATTCTCCTGCCTCAGCCTTCCAAGTAGCTGGGACTACAGGCACCCACCACCACACCTGGCTAATTTTTTTATATTTTTAGTAGAGACAGAGTTTCACCATGTTAGCCAGGATGGTCTTGATCTCCTGACCTCATGATCTGCTGTCTCGGCTATTCATGTAATATTCTTAAAAATAATAAAATTATAATGTCAGAGAACAGATCAGTGGTTGCCAAGGGCTAGGGATTGGGAGGGAGTTTGATTATAAAAAGATTACACAATGGAGTTTCTTCTGGGTGATGGAATTATTCCATACTCTTACTGTGGTGGTAGATGCATGAATTTAAATACGTTAAAACTTATTGAACCGTATGCCAAAAATATTTCTACATTAATTTAAAAAATAAAATTTGAAGCAAAAAAACTCTCAGCAAACTAAAAATAGGAGAAAATTTCTGATCAAGAGAATCTACTAGACACCTACCAAGCATTCTTCTAAGAGGTGAACATGAGAATTTCCTTTCAGGTCAAGAATGACATAAGGATAGCCACTATCCGCACTTGGCTCTGTTAGGCCAGGTGTTATAATTCTTTTTTTTTTCTTTTTTGAGATGGAGTCTCGCTCTTGTTGCCCAGGCTGGAGTGCAATGGCATGATCTCAGCTCACTGCAACCTCTGCCTCCCGGGTTCAAGCGATTCTCCTGCCTCTCAGCCTCCTAAGTAGCTGGGATTACAGGCATGTGCCACCACGCCTGGCTAATTTTGTATTTTTAGTAGAGATGGGGTTTCTCCATGTTGGTCAGGCTGAACTCCTGATCTCAGGTGATCCTCCCACCTCAGCCTCCCAAAGTGCTGGGATTACAGGCGTGAGCCACCACGCCCAGTCAAAGGTTATAATTTTTACCTAGGAAATCCAAGAGAATCCACAGACAAACCATTAGAATTAATAAGAGAGTTAAGCAAAGTTGCTGGATCTAAGGCTAATGATAAAAATCTATATTGTGTTCCTTTGCACAACCAATGTACAATTAGAAAGTATAACTTTTCAAATGACATCTTCTACAATGGCAATACAAATTTATAAAGTGCCAAGGAATAAATCTAGCTAATGCATCAAAACCATTATGAAGAAACTTATAAAATGTTATTAAAAGATATTTTAAAAGGTCAGATATTGATCCTCTTCATGAATAGGAAGACAACAGAATAAAGGTGTCAGTTCTCTCCAGATAAAGGTATACATTTTAACCTAGTATTTGTAAAGCATTTAGAACAGTGCCTGACATATAATAAGTGAGATATAACTGCTGTTGAATAAATAAATCAAAATTCCAACAAAGTTTTTCATGGAACTTGACAAGCTTGTTCTAAAATTTGTAAGGCAGAACAATGGTCCAAATATAGCCAAAGCAATCTCGAAGAACAGAGGTGGGAGGAAGGATAATGTTCACTCTATCAGATATTACCACTTAATTATGAAACCATTAAGACAATGTTTTTATTGGCCCAGGAGTAGAAACACAAACTAATGGAATGAAATAAAGAGTTCTAAAATGTTTGCTATATGAAAACTCGATATAGAACAAGTTACAAATTAGTAGACGCTGGAACTGTTAGTTATCCATATTGGGGAAAATAAAGTCCTAATTCACACCATTTACAACTTTCAATTCCAGGAAGAATAAAGATCTAAACATGAACTGCAAAATGTTATTTCCTCAGGGTGTGAAAGGACTTCCTTAGCCAAAAAGTGCAGACCATAAAGAAAAGGATTGACAAGCAACAACAAAGTGTTTTAAAACACCTGTGTTTCAAAAGATAACCAGGCTGGGTATAGTAGCTCATGCCTGTAATGCCAGCACTTTGCGAGGCCAAGGCAGGAGAATTGCTTGAGGCCAGGGGTTTGAGACCAGCCTGAGCAATGTAGCAAAACCCCATCTTCACAAAACATTTTTAAAAAATAAGGCTGAGGTGGAAGGATCGCTTGTCCTCAGGAGTTGAGTCTGCAGTGAGTCATGATTGTGCCACTGCACTCTAATATGGGTGACAGGGTGAGGCCCTGTCTCCAGAAAAAAATATATATATGTATAGCCAAAAATATATATATATGTATAGTGATGGTGTATGCTTATAGTACTAGCTACTCAGGAGGCTGAGATGAGAGGATTGCTTGAACCCAGCAGTTCTGGGTTGCAGTGAGCTATGATTGCACTACTGCACTCCAGCCCAAAAGACAGAAGGAGACTCTGTTTCTTTAAAAAAGAAAATCCATAAACAAAGTGCAATACAAACCAGAGAGCAGAAGAATATATTTATAACCAACAAAATGCTACTATACAAAATACAAAAGAACCCTATAAGTCAATAGAAAGCAACAAATAATGTAATAATTTTAAAAATTAGATAAAGTAGATAAACAGGCAATTCACAAAAGTGGAAACTAAAATGGATAATAAGCTTTTTTAAATGCTAAACTTTACTAATAATCAGGAAAATGAAAAATGAAAACCACAATGAAATGGCATCAAATTAAGTATAGCGATGTTCTTTAGAGGACAGAGAAAGAAATGAGACCAGGAAGGAGGTCACAGAGAGCACTGACTATATTTGTAATTGTGACAATCACTAGAACCATTCACAAACATTTAGGTTCCACTCCTTTTAGGCACATGGTAGGATTGTTCTTCCTCACACCTTTAAGGTAGGCAAGTATATATGATTTGCTTCTGCCAAGGTAATGTATGCAGACATGTCACTTATAGGTGGAAACCTTTAAGAGCCAGCATGCAATTCAGCATCTCTCTTTCCTTTTGTCACAGTCTGTCAGTGACTGACAACAATGCTGTCAGCCTGGATCCTGAATTGGGCCCCTGCCACCCCATGTATAGGCATGCACCATGAGTTAGAGGTAAAACTTGTTTGTTTGTTTGCATGGGTTGGTTTGTTTGTTTGTTTTAAGCCACTTACATGTGAAAACTGTTTGTTGTGGCAGCATAAGCTAGCCCATTCTGAGAGTTACCTTTTAATCCTTTAACTGGATGGAGGGTATGTGTATGCACATTATATTATTCACTGTACTTTGTGGATATAAAATATTTCATAATTTTTAAAGAACAGTTTATGGTAATGAATGATTAGGTTAGATATAAGACATACATGCCTCCATTCTACAAATATTAACTGAGGGCTTACTATGTGCTAGGCACTATTCCATGTGCTAGGGATTCAACAGTGAACAAAATGGAAAGTCCCAGATTTTGCAGAGTTTACAAGAGGAAAGGCAGAAAACAAACAGATACATATTTAATATGTCAGGTGGTGTTCTTTACTATGATAAAAAAAAAAAGCAAGGTTAAGGGTATAGAGGGTAAAAAAGTATTATTTTAAACAGTGTGGTCAACAAAGTCTCTGATACAGAAACATCTGAGTGGTGAAAAGAATGCAGGGATTTAGGAGAGGGAGGAGAGACAGTAAGTGGCAAAAATTTTACTAAAAAGGTGAGGACTCTTGTGTCTGGAGCTGAATGAGAGAGCTGGGAACAAGACAAGATAGGGCCCTCCAGATCATAGACGGCCACCAGAGGGTTTGGAGCAGAGCAGGGATATGACCTGACATGTTTTTAAAGGGTCACTCTGGCTGCTGTAGCAAGAATCTTTAAGAGTTGGTGGGTGGAAGCACGGAGACCACTTGGGAGGCTAATACAATGTTCAGTCAAGAGAAAATAGTGATTTGGTCAAAAAGGAGAGCTGAAGGTGGTGAGACATGATCTGCTTCAGGATTATGGGTTGGACAACAGAATCTGTGGTGTTGGGTTGCATATGCAGTATGAGGGAAAGAGGCAGGTCAAGGATGACTGTAAAGCATTGGCCTGAGCAACTGCAAGAACGGAGATGCCATAAACTGAGTAGAAAAGACTGGAGGAAGGGCAAGGTGGGGGAGAAGGCCGGACCAATTTGGTTTAGCTATGTTCTGTCTGAGAGTCCTATTTGAATTCCAAATGGTGGCATCAAAGAGGCAATTAGATACACGAGCCTGGAGTTCAGGGGAAAAGTTCAGGCTACAGCAGTCAGCCTGCAGCTGGTATTTAAGCCATGGACTGAATTAGCTCACTTACAACATAAATGTAGATAGAGAAGCCACCCAAGGAATTAACCTTGAGGCAGCACAGCCAACCTAGAAGGAGCCTCCACTGAAGAAGAACCAAGACTTGTACCTCATACCCAAGTGAAGAAGGTGTTTTAAGAAGGAGTGAGTGGCCAACCATGTCAAATGCTGCAGGGTGTCAAATATGATGGCTTCCTGATTTGGCCAATGTGGAGGTCATGGGTGATCTTGACAAAAGCAATGCCATCGGAGTTGTGGTGGGGTGCAGGACTGGTGTAGACTGAAGAGAGAAAACTGAGTCTCCACGTAAAAAAAAATTATGTTAAGGAAATTTTCTACAAAGATATCTAAGAAATGGGGCAATCACTAGAGGAGACAGTTATGTCAATACATGGTTTCTTTTTTAAAATGGAAGCTATTAGAGCATATATGCATGTAGGTAAGAATGATCCAGTGGAAAAAGAATAATCAATCATGCAGTGGAGGGGGCAGCAGTTGCAAGCAAAGTTCCTGAGAAGGCGAGGAAACATAGGATCCATTACACCAGTAAGGATGCTAACCTCAGCCGCCGCCTATCTGCTGTATCCACAGAGAGGAGATGGGTAGAAACAGCAAGTGATGGAAACAAATGCAGAGTGTGTGAGTGCAGATGCAGGGAGGGTGGGAGACACAGCAAGGGGAGCATGTGGAAGTTCTCTTCTGATTGCTTCTACCTTCTCAGGGGGATAAGAATCAAGGTCATCAGCAGAGAATGGGAAGAGTGGGCAAATTTTGAGAGTATAAAATAGTTGTCTCTCAGAGTGGGAGAATGCACTGACCAAGATTTGCCAGATAGCACAAGGATCCATTATAAGATTTGTGGTCATGAATTTTTAAATGAGACAGTAAACATGGTTTACCTGGATTTGGGGCTTGCCAAGCAAATAGAAGGGAGAGAGAGTTGAAATGATATGCAAGGGAGTGAGTGTAATGGTAGCCCATGAAAACAAAATTGAGTAAGGAGAGAACTTAGAGTCTAATAGGGCTGATGGGCAATGAAGACAGGTTCAAGAATTCGGGGTTCCCAGGGGGATGAACAATTGTTGAAGGTGGGCATCTAGAAGGAATGAACTGGGAGCAAAGAAAGGAGTAGTCAATGAGATGTTGCTAATGGAGTATTGGAAGGGGTGCAATTATTGGTAAAAGCCTAGGGTATGCCCATGGAAGCAAGTAGCTAAGATGGCAAGATCATTCAAGGTGAGGAAGTCAGTTAATGAAAAGAGAAGGGTACTGGGAGGATTGTCTACTTGGTAAATCAAAATCACCAAAAACTATGACAAGAGTGGTAGCCTGAGTGCAAACATCTTTGAGGAACAATTGGAGGTAGTGTACAGATAATCATAACAAGGAGGGGTGGTGGGTGGCAGAGACTGGTGGCAGGAGCTTTAAAAGAGCTGTAGGGACTTCTAAGGAGGATGCAAGAGTGAGGGCCCAAAGCAGCCATGAGAAGGGAGAATTTCACCTACGAGCCTCTGGGCTTGGGGGCCACGGGAGAATAAAACTGCCAGTGTCCTCCAAAGACAATCCAGTTTTAGTTGAAGCAAAAGGGTAAAGTGGCCATTCAGAGAAAAGGTTGAGGACACAAGAAATTTTGTCGATGAGAGAATGAGAGCTGTACAAGGCCCTGTGGAAGGTTTAGGGGAATAAGGAAAAGAGAGAGATTGAAGGATACAGTACAATCAGATTCAAGGATACAAGAGATACAAGGGACACAGGTCCAGGAGATTGTGATGGATGACCTTGGGCTTGCTGGGGTGCCTGACACAAACGAGTTACTCCTGGTGGACACCCAAGGACAGACAGTCTCTTTGGCAGATTAGGATGGTAAGTCGGAGAGAGTGAAGAGGGAGAGTGGATCTTGCCTAGACCACACAGGTACTACACACTCTTGCACAATGAACATATGCATGGTTTATTATTTAGGAAAATGGTTCAGAGACAGAGCTTTCTACAAATGAGCATCCGAAGAGGTCCCTCCATAACTAGGGGGTTTCAGTCTTCCTGGGCTGGTGCACATACTGTTCACAAGACAGGGAGAATGGGGAAAACTCAAATTAGTCCTTTGAACCCTTAGAGATCAGCAGCTTGGGGTGATGTTTGTGAGAGGGAGGAAGCTGATGACACTGGTTAAAATGGGAGATGAAAATTATCTGTGGTTTTCAATTATTCATACTCTCCTCAACCTACCTGTCATAGGACCAGCTCTAGGTAGACTCAAAATGGTTCAAACTGCATACCAGACATCACAAAACAAAGTAGTGCTTCCATCACACAGACCTGGAGAAAGGTCAAGATATCAGGAACATCATGGTTGGAGGAGGGGGTGGTGACAGTGGGATCTGGAAGAGTCCTTCTAGTGACCAACAACCAGAGGTAGGTCAGGCAGGCCTGGATTTAAATCCTGCCTCTTTTCCTGTGAGAAGTCATATTTCCAAAATTTAGTTTCTCTGCATGTAAAGGTGGAGTATAATAATATCTGCATTTGAAGGTAGTTATGAAGAGCAAAGACTGTTGAGCTCTCAGTAGCAAATCAGTGCAGTAAGAGGACAAGAGAATGTGGGTGTTCCTGATAGGAAGGACACTTAGACATAAGAGTTTCTGAACTGGCTGTAGAAAGAATGAAGCATGTCCCAAAAGCCTTTCAAGATGAAGGTTTATGTGTCAGTGAGTTTCCAAGGAGACAGATTTTACAAAAGCTACTATGAGATACGCTTCCTCTACCAAGACAAGATAACATCATACGTTACTCTCAGTATGTTCCTTCTACATTCTGACACATGATGGAATGGTAGGAGGAAGAGGCCTAAAAGCCAGAAATGAAGGCAGCACCCCAATGCCTGATTTGTGGAATGAATGAATGAATGAACTAATGCCGTATTTTCCCTTCATGCAGAGATAGGGAAAAAGAAGAGGGGAGGACATGTAAAAGTGGCCACATAGGGCCCAAGGAAGGAGGATAGAGGTAGTTGGGGATGTAGTTGTTGGCCCTGGGATAATTAGTAGGTGCTAAATAACAAGAAAGAAGGCAAGAGCCCAGACTGGTTCTTAAAACTCAGTGTACCCAAAGGCCATGCAGCCAAAATCACACATGAAAGCTGGCCTTTCAAGCACTCTGAGTATTCCAGAACCAACTGCCCCAACCTGGCGAGTCCTGCACTGAAGCAGCATTTTAAGAAGAGGCGTCTGTGAGTCCTGACATTGAACATGGAAAATGGAATTCACTTTAGATCTTTTTCCTTTGTGGGTACTTACTATTTCCACCTAATCAATGGCTCCCTCAATCCTGGGCATGGCTTTCCAATGAGTGTTCTGTACAACACCAGTGCCACAGGATGGCCCATGCAGAAAGAACACCCTGTCAGATAATGCTGAAAAAGTCTCCACACATCTCCCCGTCACAGAGATATACCATGCACATTGACAATAAAAGCTCGTGATGTTCTGCTGTAAAGAAACCTGATGCATGGTGTTTTTAAAACATATGTGACTTTTCTCATCCAACTATGAAAGTGATATTCTCCTGGACATCACTGCCCTACATGTTGTCCTCAAAGAAGGGGCTCAGAGGGTGTCATGAGTCACCAGAGCCTGCCCAGCTGCCCACTAAACAATTTGTGAGCATACTGCCTGTCAGAGTGGTGCTGGGTGCTCAACCCATGTCAGCTCCCAGAGTCCCTGCGAAGACCCAGTTAGGCAGGCACATTGGTCCTTGTTTTAGAAAAAAGGAAGCTAAGGTTCTAAGAGGTGATGTGACTGAGCCAGGCCTTCATAATCGGTGTGTGGCTGGGTAGGACCTAGGACAAGGTCTGAGGGACCCCCAAGGCCATGCTCTTTCCTATGCCAAGGGCACTTCCCAGGGAGAAAATGCACTCACAGCAACACAGTGTCCTAGTTCCCTTGGAAGTTCAATTTCTCATTGTAACTAAATAAATTTGTGGGAGCCATGATAACCCCATCATAGTACTGCCATCCTGTCAGCCCAAGCAGACAGACAGCCCCTCTCTGTTTATCTTTAGCTGAAACAACAAAACCCCTAAAATGCCCTCCAATCCTGAGATATCTTGCATCTATAAAAGAACTAAGCAATGTAATTAGCTCACTGATTGCCCAAAGTTGATCCTAAGGCAATTTCTGAAGAAGCAGAATTCATTTCTGTGAGCTTTGCTCTCTAATATCATTTTCTGTACCTTCTCCAGCCCAATCCTTGTTCTGCTTCCCCTTCTGCCACCTTCCCCTCCTCTACTATCCTGCCTTCTGCTCTCCCAGAGAAGACCTAAAAAAAGCCAATCACAGCTTATTGAGCAGTTTATGGCTCTGTGTTTTCTCTCCCAGGTGTATCAGCATCTTAGTCTGTTTGGGTTGCTCTAACAAAATAACATAAACTAGGTGGCTCACAAACAACAGAGATTTATCTTTCATAGTTCTGGATACTGGGAAGTCCAAAATCAAGGCACTGGCAGATTCAGCATCTGGTGAGGGCCCACTTTCTGGTTTACAGACAGTGCCTTCTTGCTGTGTCCTCACATGGTGGAAGGGACTAGCAAGTGCTCTGGGGTCTCTTTTGTAAGGGCACTAATCCCAACCATAAGGGCTCTGTCTACTATCCAATCAGCTTCCAAAGGCCCCACCTTCTAATAGTAACACCTTGGAGGTTAGGATTTCAATACATTTTTTTTTTTTTTTGAAACAGAGTCTTGCTCTGTCTTACTCCAGGTTGGAGTACATGGCGCAATCAGAGCTCACTGCAGGCTCGAACTCCTAGACTCAAGCAATCCTCCTTACCCAGCCTCCTGAGTAGCTGGAACCACAGATGTACACCTCCACTCCCAGCTAATTTTTTTATTTTTAGGAGAAACAAGGTTCACTATGTTTCTCAGGCTGGTCCCAAATTCCTGGGCTTAAGCAATCCTCTTGCCTTGGCCCCCCAAAGTGCTGGGATTACAGGCGTGAGCCACCATTCCTGGCCATTCAATGTATGAATTTTGAGGGGGCATAAACATGCAGACCGTAGCAATCAGGCACTGACTCTTATGCTTATGATAAAGAAGAGCTCTGCCCCACTAGAGGCAGGTAGGAGGCAGTAGCAGGGGGCAGATGTGTATTCTCCAACTCCCAAGCCAATTAGGTAATTTCAAGAAAGCCCAGAAGATCAGATGCTCCCACAGAGAACACAGCCCTAAGTAGCTACTGGCCATGGCTGGTCAATGTTTATGTATTTGGAATCTTCTTAGAACACAGAGAAGAAGCACTTAGCAAAAGTGAGCCTACACAGAATGTGAGAACATGGAACTCTATAATCCCTATGACGTTCTTTATTGACACATTTTAAAAATATTTATTGCAAGAAGGGAAGCATGTTCATGAAGAACAGAGGCTCTGGAGTCCAACAGACACAAGTTCAAACACTGGCTCTCCTAAATATCAGCTGTGTGACCTCAGCTATGTTTCCTCAGATATAAATGGGTTTAATAAGAGTACCCACTTTGTAAGACTGTTATGTGAACAAAATGAGATAACTCATGTTAATAACCTCCTGTCACAATACATAGTAGGTAAGGTGAAAATAAATGGTGGCTATAATTTTTTATTAAATGTATTCAGTGCTTTCTCTGTGTCAAGCACAATACTATGCACTGAGGCTGAAGGGATAAATAAAATACAGTTCCTGCCTTCAAGAAGCATTCAGTGGGAGAGAAGTCATGCTAACAGATCATCATAACCTTATAGGGCCAAGACTGTAAGTACATAAATTAGTGCTGTGGGAATCCAGAAGGAGTGAATAACAGAATCAAGAATGGCTCCTCAGAAAAGATGACACTTGAACCTATAAAGGAGGAGTAGGATTTTAACAAATGAGGAAAGGTATCAGCATATGCAAAGGCTAAGAAGAGTTCATGAACATGGCATGTTTGGAAATGACTAGAGAGGTTTTGTGCGCAATGAAGCAGGGGCCACAGACCAGGTCTTGGGAGCCTAGGGCTTGTTGGCCAAACTCAAATTTTTTTTATGTATTGTCTGTCTGTATGAGGTAAGGGCTCTTGTCTTATGCATTTCTGTGTCCTCAATGCCCAGCGTAGGGAATGATACATGGCAAATTCTCTCAAGAACCATTTGTTAAGGCAATGAATTAATTTTATCCCAAAGGTGATGGGTGGGCCATAGTCAGCCCACTGAAGCAATGGGATAAAACTTGGCCTGCAGGAAGAAGAGACAAGTGACATGGTGAGTACAGACAGTCCTCAACTTACAACGGCTCAATTTACAATTGTTTGACTTACAATTTTTCAATGCTGCAAAAGTGTAGGCAGCCAATAGAAACTGTATTTCAAGTACCCATATAATCATTCTTTTTCTCACTTTTAGTATAGTATTCAATAAGTAACATGAGATACTTAACACTGTATTACAAAATAGGCTTTGGTTTAGATGATTTTGACCAACTATAGACTAGTATAAGTGTTCTGAACCTGTTCAAGGTAGGCCAGGCTATAATGTTGAGTAGGTTAGGTATATTAAATGCATTTTCAACTTACAATGGTTTTATCAGGACATAACCCCATCATAAGTCTGTACTATGTACAGACTAGTACAAAGTACTAGTACAAGGGGCATTTGTACTAGACTATGGTAGTAGTGAGGGCCTCCAGGGAGGCATAGCAATAAGGATGGAAAGGAAAGAATGGATTTCATAGACATTTCCAAAGTGAAATTGACTCAGCTCAGTAAGTAACAATATACTATGTGGGCAGGAGCACAGGATGGCTGTTTGAAGTAAGACATGTTGCCATTCAGAGTAGGCTTGGGCAGCTCAGATGAGGGTGTAAAGATAATTATTTAATATTATACATGTTGGGTTTGAGGTCCCTGTGGGCATCTAAGTAGAGAGGTCCAGTTGGCAATGGGATATGTAAGTTCGGAGTTTGATAGAAACAATGGGGGACTCCAGACAGAATTTATTGCAATGAGCAAAGTCCTCGAGGGAAAGAATTTAGAGTGGAGGAGAAGACCAAATCCTCTTCAAAGAATGTGCACCAAGAACGTGAAATTCACTGGATTATAAATACTTAGGTATACAAGCCAGATTCCCAGCCTTGAATGGGTTTATCACCTAACAGGGACTCAAGAGATAAACATGAAATAGAGAATTAAAATATAGCATGCAAAATTGAAACAGCAGCTTGATTCAGTCCCAGAAGGGATTTCTCAAAACCTGGAAGAAAGACTACCCACTGAATTACACAAATACAAAGTCAGGGGCAGAGGGGTAAGGGGGCACAGACTGAAAAAATTCCTCCTGAGGAGGTGAGCTCTGCAGAGACCTAGAAGGATGGGTACGATTTATAAAAGGAAAAGTACAACCTCTGCAAATAACCATTATTATCTCTCATCAGGTAGACATGCCAGGACCCTCTGTCGCAGCAAATGCTCTCTGACCCAGATGTTGCACTATAATTCACTTCTAATCACACTGACAAGCAAAAATGTCAGCAACACTTGTAAAACAAAACATTTGGAGAGAGAAGATTTTGTGAAGAGCTTCCTTTTGTTTTTGTGCTTTGTACGTGAATGCTACCGTGTGTGGGAAGAACAGACATGAGACATGTTGGGTAGGGGTATCACGGGAGTTGTTTATGGCAAGGAAGAGAAGTGCCCACAGTCTTCAGGTGTATGAAGGGCTGTCATGTAGAAGAGGGACTAGACATATTCCCTAAGATGCTGCTGAACAGGAGTTCTTGGGAGTCAAAATCCAGAACCACTATAAAGATGTTCAACGGTCAAAGGTATCAGAAAGGAGTAGGTGCCCTTGGGGGACAACAAGGTACCCTTCACAGGGGCAGTGTTCAGGCAGAGTCTGAACAACAAGGGTGCTATGGAATGGGTTCAATAAAAATTCCTTTCCAAGATTCTAAGGTTCTGCAATCAATTCTTAGCCAAACAACCTATATCATGTCACTGCAGGTGGTGCTTCCAAATGCTACAAAATGTATCTGGGAGAACTACTTGGTGGTGTTTTTTCCTTAAGGTGGTAAATGCAAGCCCACAGAAGCAGGAATCTAACTGCTCCTTAGAGGATCTGCTGAGCAGTAAGGTCCAAGCTTCACTTGGATCAGGGATATGGCATCAGTGCTGGAAACAAGGGTTTCCCCTCAGCGATTGCATGGGACACTGAGGGAGGAGATGCCCTCTTAAACCCCAGGCTAACTCAGTAAAAAGGCTGTTCATGCCTGTAGCAAGAGGACAAAGGACACCCAAAATCTATTTTTGAGAGTTGATCTTGAAGAGCCATCCCACCACACTGGCGACTATTTTTGTCAGTTCTTCTTTGGACTAATTTAAAACTTTTTCTTTTTAAGAACTAAGTGCTTTTCACAAATGCTATCTCACATATCCACTCCACAGCCCAGGAAATGTCATTATTTCAATTTTGCAGATTAAAAAAAAAATCAAGGCACAAAAATAAGTCAATCATCGTGTCTTAAGTATAGTGGAGTCATACCTTCTATGGGGGTGAGATTCTAAAGTTAGTTCATGAGGCAAAAAGCACATGTGCTCAAGGGTTACCTGTGAAAATCCCTTAATTCAATTGTATAGTCCATGCAATAGAGTATCAAATAAAGAATATAAATACAAAATATACATTTTAAATTTGCATTTGCCTTTAAATTATATAAAAGAGAGAAAAATTCAGGATATACAGTTAACTTTTCCTAAGTAAAATGTGCACAGGTTGCCACTCCACCATATGCAGAGTGTGTTTCAATCTATAGCTCTGTATTAAGACAAGTGAGCTGCCCTAGGTCAGCTGGCCTGTCAGAAGCTGAATGATGACACAAGAGCTCACATTTATTAGACACTGCCTGCCTGCCAAGCACTGTGTTAAGCACTTCATTGAATCCTCACATCCCCCTGCCTCTGGGGAAGACACTGCTACTATCCCCATTTTATAGATGACACATTTGAGACTGACAGGAAAAGGAGACCCTGGGTCACACACACAGCCATTAGGCAGCAGGGCTCGAGCCAGAGGTCTGACTCAAAAACATGGCCTTTGGGGAGCAATTCTCAAATTAAGTGTGCATCAGAATCACCTGGGGAGGGAGCCTGTTAAAAATGGAGTTTCTTGGGTCCATCTCAGACCAACTGGAATCAGATCCCTGGCTCCCTTCCCAGCCTATTCTGATCCAGGTGGTCCACAGACCACACTTTGAGAAACCCTGCTGTCGGCTCTAATTCCCTACCTAATACGTTTTCTATGAAATCACATGTCAGTGCTATCTCTCTAATGTCGTGAGGACTATAAATAAAATGTTTGATGACGATCACTGATAATGCTGTAGCCACATCCTCTTACCACTCAGCTCAGAAGCAACAGCCCACAGCCCCACCATAAGCACACCCAGTGACCTTGGGTTCATTTTAATGATCTGGGGCAGAGTAAAGCCTTTGAAACTACGAGACCTTTTCCTGCATGAAATCTGTTTCATAGTTAACCCAAATAAGCTTTTTGCTAAAAATAAATACCTCAAAGCCTGATTACGAGTTCAGGTTTGGCTGTAACACACCGCGAAGGCATCCTGTCATGGGCTTGCATTTCTGAATGGAATCATTCTGTTTCTTTTGATTGAAAAGGCGCATGATCTAGTGCCAGATGGCGACATTTGTACAAGTCAAGCCGGATTAAGTCAGGAGCTCTAGTGAAGCATGATGCAGATAAAGAAAATGACGGATTATCAACACACACATGCGACTAAGCGCGCACGCACACACACACACACACACACACACAGACTAATGCTAACTTCTTTAAACTGTGGCAACAGATTCCCTGTCACATTATCCCTGTTACCTGGCCTCTGTCCCCAGCCTCTACCAACTAGATACACTCCCACATTTGCTCACCTGCTGCTGGTGTGTCCACAGTCCAGGCGGACCTAGACCTGAATCCAGCAGCCCAGGACTAGGCCCCTTATGCCCTCTCTCACCCCACTTTGACCTGCATGTTTGAAGCTGGGGTGGCCCACTCTAAACATAGCATAAGCGGCCTAGAGCTGCAACTCAGGGAAGGGCACCATCATCTACCCAGTTTCCAGACCGGGCACCTGCATCATCCTTTATTCCTTTTCCCTCGCCTTCCAAATCTAATCCATTACCAAGTCCTGTCAATTCCACCTCTAACCTGCCTGCCCCTTTCCAGCCACCACTTCCAGGATGATCCTAGTCCCTGTTCCAGCCACCATGCATCTTCTCTGGATTGTTGTCATCATTTCCTAACTGCTCCCCTGCCTCAAGAGTTGTCCCTCCCCACCCTGCCCCCTCACACACCCGCTGTACATGCACAGTGCCTGGCTCAGAGGAGAATAATACACACACTGAATATCATCCATGAATACTAAACATCTCATTGAAATGTTCATAACCCTTTGCCCTTTCTCCATTCTCCATTTTCCACCATGTCTGCCCTTAAACCTTTGTAACTGCCCCTTGCTCTTAAAGCTAAGTCCAAACTCCTTATGATTGCTGACAAAAGTTGGCCATGGCCATCAGCCCGGGGTGTCACCTGCTACTCTCCTCCTCACACTCAGGGCCAGCAACAGTGAGGTCCTTTTAGGTGAGCTCTGATCTGACAGTATCAATCAGATCTCCTCCTGGGGTTGTAAAGATGACCCAATTGATGGACAACCCTGAATATCTTCAGGGAGGGTTCCATTTTGCATCTCTCTATAGAGCCAGGATACTTAGTGGTTATGAATATTTTATGCAAATTTCAATTATTCAGGGACCAATTATCTAATTGTATATTACAAGATCACTTATGTCTCCTCCTCTCTGACTTGTCTACTCTTAGTCAACTCCTTCCTAATATAAGTATATAAACAATGCACAAACATATTTCCCAAATGATTCTTCATTTGCTCACTCAGTAACTACTTCCTGACCATCTGCTCTGTGCCCAGCACTGTGCAGGATCCTAGGACTATAAGGCACAAACCACAAGGCAGTCACAATCTCTTCCCTCATGGAACATATATTCTAGTAGGAAGATGGACTTTAACAACAAATCATACAATTATTTGTTGATGATTTTGTAAAATATCATGAAGGAGAAGAACCAGGTACAAGGAGAGCATATAACTGTCTAGTCTGGGGCAAAAAGGATACTTCTTTGAGAAACTAACTGTGAGCTGAGACCTGAATGATAAGCAAGAATTAAATCCACAGTAAGGGCAGGCAAGGAGGAAGCATTCAGGCAGAGGAAACAGCATTTGCACAGGTCCACGTGGAAGGAGGATGAATGTTTGAGGATGCCACTGTGGCTGCAGCACAGGGGAGGGTGGGAGAAGACTAAAAAATCAATCCAGGAAGGCAGGGCCAGAGCCCTCAGGCCTCGCAGTCCAGTGCTACTCAAACTATGTATTTGCAACGTGTCAAGGACTGACACTTTTGTGAAATACAATAAAAATTAGTTACAGAAAATTGAAATTAAAAGACATACAAAATATGAGCCCAAATGTTTTACCACTAGTTTTAACACATATAAAATTATTCTGCCAGTCACTATAAAAGTTTCTAAATGCTTGACCTCTATTTGGGTCCCTTCTCATGGCCTAACCATAACAAACAGCTCACACACCAGCTCTTGAGCTCATGCTTTGAGTAGCACAGTAGACAGGAAGCCATCAAACGGCTCCAAGCATAGGTGTAGCAAATTCAGAGTTGTGTTTTTCAAAGATCATTCTGGCTGCTGAATGGAGAATGGATTTGGGGTGGGAGGGGCAATTGGGGCTATTGGAGATGTCTTAGTGAGAGATCATGTATCTTAGAAAGAACAATATTTAGTACTTGTGACAACCTATGAAGTAGGCATCAACGTCTATTATGAAGTGGAAATTTAAGGTCATCCCCAGAAGTAGAATTCACATTTCCAAAAACAGTGCATCCAGACTCTCTGAAGCCTTATTTATTTTTTTTTAATTTATTTATTATTATTATACTTTAAGTTGTAGGGTACATGTGCATAACGTGCAGGTTTGTTACATATGTATACTTGTGCCATGTTGGTGTGCTGCACCCATCAACTCGTCATTTACATCAGGTATAACTCCCAATGCAATCCCTCCCCCCTCCCCCCTCCCCATGATAGGCCCCTGTGTGTGATGTTCCCCTTCCTGAGTCCAAGTGATCTCATTGTTCAGTTCCCACCTATGAGTGAGAACATGCGGTGTTTGGTTTTCTGTTCTTGTGATAGTTTGCTAAGAATGATGGTTTCCAGCTGCATCCATGTCCCTACAAAGGACACAAACTCATCCTTTTTGATGGCTGCATAGTATTCCATGGTGTATATGTGCCACATTTTCTTAATCCAATCTGTCACTGATGGACATTTGGGTTGATTCCAAGTCTTTGCTATTGTGAATAGTGCCACAATAAACATACGTGTGCATGTGTCTTTATAGTAGCATAATTTATAATCCTTTGGGTATATACCCAGTAATGGGATGGCTGGGTCATATGGTACATCTAGTTCTAGATCCTTGAGGAATCGCCATACTGTTTTCCATAATGGTTGAACTAGTTTACAATCCCACCAACAGTGTAAAAGTGTTCCTATTTCTCCACATCCTCTCCAGCACCTGTTGTTTCCTGACTTTTTAATGATCGCCATTCTAACTGGTGTGAGATGGTATCTCATTGTGGTTTTGATTTGCATTTCTCTGATGGCCAGTGATGATGAGCATTTTTTCATGTGTCTGTTGGCTGTATGAATGTCTTCTTTTGAGAAATGTCTGTTCATATCCTTTGCCCACTTTTTGATGGGGTTGTTTGTTTTTTTCTTGTAAATTTGTTTGAGTTCTTTGTAGGTTCTGGATATTAGCCCTTTGTCAGATGAGTAGATTTAATTCAAGATGGATTAGAGACTTAAATGTTAGACCTAATACCATAAAAATCCTAGAGGAAAACCTAGGTAGTACCATTCAGGACATAGGCATGGGCAAAGACTTCATGTCTAAAACACCAAAAGCAACGGCAGCAAAAGCCAAAATTGACAAATGGGATCTCATTAAACTAAAGAGCTTCTGCACAGCAAAAGAAACTACCATCAGAGTGAACAGGCAACCTACAGAATGAAGCCTTATTTAAACACAGTCCTTAGGGCCACCTTATTGGTGACCTTCTAACAAGATCTTTTTTGTTGCTTCGGTAAATAGCCTTTCTATGCCATTCACAGCTGATCTGGCCTTTACGGAAACCCCACGATGCTCCAACAGCCTTACGTGCCTTCCAGAGAATACAGCTGCCATTCTTCATGCAAATGTCTCACAATGAATGAATCCCCAGAGGTAGAAAGAAAATCTGCTTATAATAGCCTGTTCTTTTCACTGCTGTCTCATCTCTCTTAAACTGATGGATTTCCAAAGGGTCCTGATTACTTTTAGGAGACAATTGAGTTTATGCAGCTGGGGAAAGAGAGGATTCAGGGAAAGGCAAGATGATTTCAGTCTAATTCAAACGAATATTTTTGTGGCATAAGCAATGTGCCAGGCATTGAGCTAGACATGGAGGTTACAGACATGGGGAGATGATGTATAAACAATAAAGGACGCTGCTGCACAACAAACACAATACGCAGACACACACGTGTAAGCAAAGCCCAGGAGAGGGAGTGTCCACTCTAAGGTCAGGGGACAGAGATCAGAGAATTTGATCAGAGATCAATGACTCTGATTAGAGATCGGTGACCGATCCACTTTTAAAACAGGAAAAGGGATTTTCCTAGGAGATAAGCCTAAGAACACCATCCTAGGGAGAGGGATCAGCATGATGCATTTGGAAAACGTAGGCAGCTCACTACTGAGAAAATCCATGGGAATGAGGGAAATGGAAGAAGGCAGGACAGGAACAGTGAATCCCAAGGGGCCTCATGCACCACTGAAACAATGAAATGAGGCGATATGGGGCGTATCGGAGGACCTGGACTGGGCTAGACTCCGAGAGTACATTTGAGTACAGGTTATTGTTGGCGCATTGTTGCAGGTGAAAGAGAACAAAAGAGTAGTTCTGGGCCAGGCGCGGTGGCTCATGCCTGTAATCCCAGCACTTTGGGAGGCCGAGGCAGGTGGATCACAAGGTCAGGAGATCGAGACCATCCTGGATAACACAGTAAAACCCCGTCTCTACTGAAAATACAAAAAATCAGCTGGGCTTGATGGCAGGCGCCTATAGTCCCAGCTACTCGGGAGGCTGAGGCAGGAGAATGGCGTGGACCCGGGAGGCGGAGCTTGCAGTGAGCCAAGATCGCACCACTGCACTCCAGCCTGGGTGACAGAGTGAGACTCTGTCTCAAAAAAAAAAAAAAAAAAAGAGTAGTTCTGTCCACATGACACTCCTCCATGGATATCTCTAGAAACAACAGGATGAAACTCTGAGGGAGCTGGAGGTCCTATGTTATGCAGGTGAGGACCAAGGCCAGTGACATTTGACTTGCTACTGTGACCTCACTGGAACTGACAGGTCCAGGAAACAAGTCCCCTGCACATTCACGAGAAGGTACAGAACTTTTTGTGTTGGCCCTGGTGGAAAAAGCACAACTTTCCTCTATCAGACCTCCTGAGAGAGCAGGAAAACAACCCTCTCCCTTTTCCTCCACAACTTTAAAATGTGGCCAGAAAGCCCAACATCTTCCTTCACTGATATCACATTCCAAAAGCAATAAATAAATGCAGTTTTCTGATAGATAATGAAGAGCAAGAGATTATAATGTTTTCTACTATTCATCAGAGACAGCACCAACTTGGGGAAATCCATGCAGAGTAAGTGTGTATGTTTGTGTGTGTGTGTCATGCATGTGTGTATATGAATGTATACACACATGCCGAAGCGAGCGAGGGGAAGGCAGAGGAGATCTCAGAAACCCCTGATACAGAGGAGTTACACTCCACTCCAAGAAGGGCTGCACTACTCAGGGGTCCAAGACCCTGCAATCAACTCTGTGCTTCCAACAAGCACCCCTCTCCCCATTCCCCCACACTCCACCCAAGTTCACTCAGCAGATAATGGCTGCCCCAGAAAGTCCAGTTCATGCCCTTAAGTCTGACTTGCAAAAAATCAAACAAACATCTTTCCTTTCTTCTTCGGAATCTGCCAAACACAGCCAGCCTAAGTTAGATGAAACATGAACCTTTCCCCATTGCCAAACTATTCCCAGAAGAGCTCAGAAACCCAAGTCTCTGTTTTGGAAATCACCCACATTGATAACAAGAGGTCCCAGAGGCTAGTAAGAGCCCAGCGCGTGAACCCAGGGTGGCTGACGTCACTTTGCAAAGCTCTTAAGAGCATTAATGAGTTCATGGGAGTCAAGGCCTCTCAGATGGGAGACACCAACATAAACCGCCTGGATTTATTTCTATGCCACTGGGGTCCTGCCTCACATCCTTCCCTCTCTCACTGAGAGAGCAGCAGACGCAGGGGAGGGGAAGGAGCCTGGGCTTTGGATTTGAGTGTGGCTAGGCCACACTCAAACTTCTTAACTTGAGAGTGCATCAGAAACACTTGGCCTCTGACTTCAGGATCATTTAATCATGAAACATTAGAGGGAGCCATAGTTTTACACCGGGCTCTGGGGTCTGAACACATTTGAACAGGCCCCAATTCTGTCCCTGAGAATATCTCAACTACGAAGCACTGTGCTAAGTATCACAATAGACATATTATGAAAGGTCACGGAAACCAAAGAGAAAAGGATATTTGTCCTGCATGAAAGGAAACAAAAGGTTTGGAAAGCTTCACCAAGGAGGGTACATTTGTGATGGGCCTTGAAAATACATAAAAGGAGGAGAAAGGACACCCCAAATAGAAAGAAAAGTACAGAGGCAGAACAATAGGTGGCAAGCTTGGGCACTACTAGCTCATCCTGTGGTATACCCAGAGTTAAGTATGCATAGTCGGGAGTGGCAGAGGCTGGTGCAGATACTTGTGCCGATACAGAAAGGGCTGGTGGACTATGATGAGAAATTCCTCATGAGGGAAAGAGGACAAATCGAATGTCTAAGCAGAGAAGTGACACAATCCCACAAGTGTTTTGGATAAAGCACTGCAGCAACTATGTGCAGGGGGAGCAGAGTATGAAGATGAAAAGTGGAGAAACCATTCAGGAGGTTAGAGATGCGCAAAGACTGAAGCAGAGTGTCACACAGGGCAGGAGATCAGGGAAGGAAATCAGAAAGCATTTCACGGGAATTGCCCGAACTAGTTCCAATGTGTTTTGCCACTTCACCCAAGGCAAGGTTCACATAAAAAAATCAATCCTCGGGGACCTGAACATATGAACTTTAGCAAACAGATGTCTCCCAGAAGTTTTTTCTGAAGTGCGTAGATGACATTAACAGCTTGTTTGATGGAGTTTTCTAAAAGTTTAGCATAAACATCCTGTTTGGAGCCACAAACCAGGGGCTCCCACTGCAGCCCCAGAAGGGTCACTGTCCTGTCAGGTGACTGGAGTACTAGGCCCAAGAGGGAGGAAGCCAGGCAGCCGAGCCAGTTGTATGGTGGCAAAGCCCTGGAGTCCGCACCCCAGCTCCCCTTCCTCCAAAGCATAAGTGCAAGGGCCTGATGGCAGCCAGCTCTCCAGAGAGCCTGCTTTTCTGCCAGAAGCAGCAAGTTCCTTCTGCCAACATCTCTGCCAGCCTAGCCAACAAATTCCTGTCGCCCACTCAGCCTCACCTGGCCACAGGATTGCTCAGCTGTTCACCAGGTTCCCCCGCCCTGCTCTGGGTCTGACCAGTCCCATGGAGTAGTGGGAGAATTACTGAATAGAGAGTAATGTGACCTTGGGCAAGTCACCTCTTCTGTTGGCCTCAGTTTCCTCATCTATAAGACAGAGGTAATAACATCTCTTCTACCTACAATATGCATCATTATGAAGATTAAATACAAGTTATATTAAAATGCTCTGTGAAATCCAAATCAATAATAGGGTGCCACTGTTTCAACTTCCAATCCAGTCTCCTAATTTCAGCTTCTTGTTTTGTCTCTACCTTCTTTGAGCAGGCCCCCAGCAAAGGTCATTTTGAGGTTGATCCCAGGGAGGCAGGGATGAAATTCATCAGTCCATCTGTCCATCCATTGCTCCCTGCATTCCACAAGCATATGCCCAGCATATTTCATGCATCAGGCAGCTGCTGGGATTATCAGACACACAGTTTCTGACCTCAAGGATCTCACAGATAAGCTTCTCAGCCAGTTTCATGATTTGTGACTAGACACCAGTGCAAGAAATGAGGAAAGATTATGATGAACAACTAAACATAAGATTTTTGAAGAAGTTAGACAGAGAAAGGAGAAAAAAAAAAAAACAAATGAGAAAGAGGAATGGCAACTTCTGTGGTGCTGCCCAAAAATTGCCCTGGCTTCCTGTGTCCAGTTCATCTCTATTCACCTCTACTCCAAAGCTAAGCCTGTTCTTGGAACACAGCAAAGGTGCAATGAAGACTAATTGATGTTTAAATGACGTTCCAGGAACCAACTCCATGAATTCAAATCCTAGCTCCCTCATTTACTGTTTGACCATGGGCAAATTATGTGACTTATTTGTGCCCCTGTATCCTCTATAAAATGGGTAGATAATGATTGTACCTACTTTATAATGTTGTTGTGAAAATTTAAATGACTTAATACATATAAAATGCTTAAAACAATGCCTGGCACCTTGTAATTATTCTATGAGTGTTTACCATTATTATTGCTATTATTATTATTACTACTACTACTATAATTATTAGCAATCATGAAACAGAAGTGGTGGCTATCTCTTAGGCAGCAGGCAGCCACTCAAGTTCACAATCACCTCAATTGTCCAAACCCAGTGAGGCTAAACGCCAGAAGAGGGGGCTGCTCCCGGCCAACCAGACACCAGCAAGGGCTCTGCCTGGTGCTCTCTGACTTGCATGGCCACATTTTGTCTCTGGGAGCAGAACCAAATATCCTCATTACTCCTGAAAATGTGTCCAAAAGAGTCAGGCAGAGACCAGCCCTCTCAGGGACTGTTCTGCAGCCAAGGAAATGGGCATAGCAGGTTACATGCTGCCTATCCATCTACCTGCTCAGGCAAATTGGATAATCTCCAAAGAGCCAAACAGGCCAATTCAAAGCCACCGGATTTCTCTGCAGAGTTTCCAGGGGCAGCAGATGCATGGAACAGTAACCCAAAGGTACAAGACAAATGCCTCACTGTGCTTGGGGCCAAAGGCAAGTTTCTGCTCTAAGAAGGACACTGACTTAGAGTCAGGGCAGCTGAACTTGAATTTAGGCTCTGCCGCCCATGAGCTGAGGGACCACAGGTAAGTTCCCTAACCTCTTAGATTATATGTGTCCTCAATTATATGATGAGAATAATAAAACCTATTTCTCAGAATTAAGTTATATCCTAGCCAAAGGTGTAGCACATTATAGGCATTCAAAGCTGTGAGATGAAACTCTGTATCGGACCTGGTATCAATATTGGCGTTGACTATTACTTGCATCTTCCATACAGGAAAAAGACAGTGACTCACCAACACATGTTCCATGCACTTCCCTTCTTGCGCACGAGAGCTGGGCCCTGCACGTGGGGGTGGCTGATGTGCAGAGGGACAGGGGCAAGGGCACGCCCTGCCAAATTCTCCATTAACAAGCTGTGCACATGTCCAGCACAATCTGTACCACCCAAGGGAATTCAAGACTATGGGGTCCCTGAGGAATCATAATGTTAAAAAAAAAAAAAAAAAAACAGCCAGGCCAATGAATGAAAAAAGAGGGACTGACTAAGACATGGAAACTCCAGGACACCCAGCAGGCAACAGCAGCCAACTTCCTAAAACTTGATTTTGGCTAAGCTTGCTGCCTTCTATGATTTTTTACTCAAGCCAAGTATCTTTTACCCAAGGATATCTTTCTTCATACCCTCAAGGAATCCTTCAAAAGGCCCAGCTCCTTCCAGGCCTGCAAGACCCAAGTCACTCACCCTCCTGGAGCCTCAGTCTTCCCATGTGTGACTTGCAAACAATAGGATCTGCCTATTGGAGCAGCTGGGAAGATTGAAGGACGGAATGTCCATGGTGCACCCAGGACTGAGGGGGTCCTCAGTAGGTTCCCCCTATATCACTTCATGGTTTGGACTTTGGTGGGTTATTGCACATGGTAGAACATGAGTAAAGGTTTATTAACTGGAAAGACATTTTTACATTCCTGAGTTTTAGGATTTCACGTGGTGTATGTTTCCTAACTCCCTACACCTACAAGAGATGGTGTCAGCATTTTTCTCCTACCAAACATAAGTTTTGATAAATTGTTCTTCCATGCTCAGAATGGAGAGCAAGAAAGAGCCAAGGTTAGGGAGGGGCAGCACGGAGACCCCAACTCAAGGCTTTCTTTGTCTAGCTTCTTTTCTTCCTTTTCCTCTCTCCCTTCCATCATCAGCTCTTCTTTAAATTTCACTTACATGCTAGTATGGCTGAATAAGTGCCCAAAAGGTACAGGACAAATGTCTCACTGTGCTCAGGGCCCAGGCAAGTCTCTGCTCTAGGAAGAAGGTGGGGCAACTGGATTAAATTTGGACTCTGCCTCTCACCAGTTGGGGGAGCTGGGGCAAGTTTCCAAACCCTTTAGAGCCTCTGTGGCCTCCTCTGGGATGAGGAGGCATTCCTGGGACTCTAATCCAGCTCTGGCTTAAAATCTCATGGGCTTCTCACTACCCTGGGCTGAAATTTTAAGAAGCGAAACAAAACAAATCACTTCTCTTAAGGAAGGATTTTATTTATTCTCCTCATCCAGTCCCAGAGAAATTCCTTGAGCTAACGTCATCATATTTCTACCCTATGATGTTGCTAGAGAAGCCAAAATGGACCAAATTAGTCTGGGGTAAGAGGACACTGCCCACAGAGGCCATCTGTCACCCCCACGAGCCCCTCCTGCCCCCAAGCAGGTGATGAATGGGTTTACTTTGCACATTCACTTCTCAAAACCTCCAGCTACAGGAACCCATCAAGTGACACGAGGTAAACACCCGGCACAATCCTGCAGCATGTCCTTTCTCTCACCCAGTCATGGCTTGGCGCCCAGAAATTCTTCATCCCACCTAAACACTGGGCTGTTCCCAAACAGGTGTCATCAGTCTCTGAGGACCAGGCCCAACCTGTCTCTAGAGGGCTGCTACGAGGCTCTTCCTGTTTCCAGGCAGACTGATGGGGGCCACCTGACCAGAGGAGGCTTCAGTGTTTTTAGGGCTTTGGCTTCAGGTTCTGACTCAAAGCAGAAGGTCTGTGAAAATGAGAGTTAAAGTCACAGAGGGAGGCAACGAAGTGAAGAGCACTATCTGAACGCAGTCCCACCAGAAGTCAATGAGCAAATCAGTCAACAGTGGAGAGGCCTTGAAGCCTGGCTCCACCACTCATTAGCTCCGTGACCCTGGAAACCTTGTTCAACTTTTCTCAGTTTTCACTTTTGCAAAATGGGAATGTGTGATTATTTCTAATATTCACGACTGCCCTGAGCACTGTGAGAAGACGCATGTGTGAAACATCCAGCACAGAGAAGGCCCCCGTGAAACATGGCCCTCAAATTTGTTCACTTTGATTCTTTGTTTCACGAGCAGAGGGCTCAGTTCATGGAGGTCAGCCCTCTGTGGGTTTTCTCTATGGAGTGATCTCACTCCTCCCTTCTGCGGTGAAACCCCCTTTGCAAAATTATAACTGAGGAAATTATGACCGTGGAAGAAATCAGACCTAACAAATCTATCTTGCCTCTAACCCTTAGCTGTCCTTGTTCATTCCCGGGCATAGGCTGAACTAACTTTGGGAAGGAATTCAGTTCATGGTTTGACTCTGAAACAAAATTTGTAACAGCCCTTTCCTGAAAAGACCCCCTTCTTGCCTGGGGACCAGTCTGCCTTTGCAGGACTAACAAATTGGCTACAAGATTAGAAATTGGCCAGGTGCGGTGGCTTATGCCTGTAATCCCAGCACTTTGGGAGGCCCAGGTGGGTGGATCACCTGAGGTCAGGAGTTCAAGACAACCCTGGTCAACATGGTGAAACCTCATCTCTACAAAAATACAAAAATTAGCTGGGCGTGATGGCACGTGCCTGTAATCCCAGCTACTCGGGATGCTGAGTTAGAATTGCTTGAACCCAGGAGGGGGAGGTTGCAGTGACCTGAAATCGCGCCACTGCCCTCCTGCCTGGGCAATAGAGTGAGACTTCATCTCAAAAAAAAAAAAAAAGAAAGAAAGAAAGAAAGAAAAGAAACTACAGTTGAGGGGTCAAGCAGCCTCTGGCTCCAAGAGTCCGAACCTCCCCAAATTGCTCCTGGAGGTAACATCACTATTGTAAAACCTAAGAGCAGTGCTTGGGATATTTTGCAGACCCTGCACTTGATGGATCAGCTGACACCACCCAGACTGCTAATCTGGCCAAACCAGTTCTGCCGTCACATACAGGAACAGAAAACAGCATGAAAATCTCACTTCCACCCCCTGTGATTCCATCTCCAACCTCACCAATCAGCACTCCCCACTTCCCAAGCCCCTAACCACCAAATTATCTTTAAAAACTGATCCTCGAATGCTCAGGGACTTGAGAAATAATAATACTCCGGTCTCTTGAACAGCCAGCTCTGTGTGAATTACTCTGTGTGAATTACTCTTTCTCCATTGGAATTCCCCATCTTGATAAATCCATTCTGTCTAGGTAGCGGGCAAGATGAAACCACTGGGAGGTTACAGTGGGATTGGCACACGTCAGAAAGTCCCCATCAATGATTCATGAGTTCACTGTTGGCCTCTTGGATCAGAAGCCAGGAATTAAGTGTACTTTGATTTTTACATTGAACCTGCCCAGAAGTGTCTATAAATGTTATAGTTAGAATAATGTGGATCAGAAAAGCTAGGCAGACATTTTGGTGGATATAAGTCATTTTGAAATCATGTATTCTCTCAGCATCCATTCAATATCACTACTTAGTAGATTTTTCTTTTAATATGCCACCAGTTTTAAAATATCATTCTTAAGGGGAAAAAACACTAATGATAATTATCCTGAATCTTCCATTCAGAAAAGCAAAATATTTATAAACATGGTGTGCTAACCCTGAGAAGGATGACTCACACCTGGGGTTGCTTTGGGAATTTTTTTTTTTTTTTTTTTTTTTTAGATGTGACATCTAGTGGTTGGTGAAAAAATAGCCATCAAAAACCAGGTAGAGAGGTAGAACTTCGCCTGATTCACTCCCACTGGATGGGAATATTTTTTAGTTTTTTAATTTCTAAATTGAACTATTCACAGGAGATGAAAAGCTATCTGCCAGAATAATTTTTGACATTAATTTGTATTTTATTCTCTGTGATTCCCACCTCCACTTTACACTCAATTCTAAGGAAATAAGCAGGTAGCTAAGTCTGTGGTCCCCTCCTATCTTCTGTAAAATCTTAAACTCAATCAAAAAATTATGCTGGTGAGTGAGCAGGTGCTGGGAGGAAGGAACAGAGGGTGCTGACTGCCTTTGAAGGAGAAAAGGGAGACATAGCCCCCAGAGGGCAAGAATTCCAACCTGAAGACAGGTTCCTCTGAGGAGCACTGCGCAGCCTGCGATGTAGCAGGGTGGAGGCAGGACCTCACAGGGGTGACTACAGGAGGCCCCAGCATGGGAGGACGCCTGGCACACAGAGGGTCCTTGTGTGTTGACTATGGCAGATACACAGCAAAGCCACCAACACTACTGCAGGGAGCCAAGCTGGGACACGCAGGTCCATGGTACCCAATGTAAACCAGTGAGCCACAGCTGGGCTTTTCCCTCCCTCCCATTCTGAGCTGCTCTGATTCCTAGGACATTTGTGAGCCTTGGGAAGGGGGAGCCCTGCAAAAACTCTTTGAACTTTCTGACAACTTTTAGGGATAGTATTTTGGAATAAGATTAAAGTTGAGTTTTAGAAAACTAAGGCAGACGATGTGTCTTGCAGGCCTAGGTATAGGGGCTAAAATTTCTACCTAAAGGCTCTCCTTGCCCCATAAGGCTTCTATTCCCACTTTAGTCCTCACTCACAAAGTTCATTTCATTCAAGACTCTACAAAATTAAGATTCTTGCTTTTATCGCCATTGAATTATAATTAATGAATTTAGATATCACATGTGATTGCCAGAGTCCAGCTTCCTCCTTTCAGTCAGGTGGAGCTGGTGGGATATGAGGATCTCCTGGAATGTGTTCAACACACCACATTCATGACCATCACCCCAACATCCCTGCTAACCCAGATCTCTGGGAACAGGGAAGGTAGAAAAACTTTTTTGGAATTTCTAACTTACAAAAAGTTGCAAAAACAAAAATAATACAAAAAATATCCATACACACTTTACCCAGATTCACCTACTATTAACATTTATCTCATTTGCTTTTCTCTCCCTTGCCTTCTCCCTCCTCCCCCTGCATATATACGTGTGTGTGTGTGTGTGTGTGTATAGTAAATAAATTTAATTTAATTTTTATTTATTTTTCTGAACCATGTTAAGATAAGTTACATACATTATGGCCTTTTACCCCTAAATACTTAAGGTTCTGTTTCCTAAGAATAGAGATAGCATACTACAATTATCAACCTTTTATATTTACACTGACACAGTACTTTTATCTCCCATACACACTCCAGTTTTGTCAACTGATCTAATAATATCCTTTATAGTACTTTTTTCTCCAGGCAGAATCCAGTCTGTGGTCAGCAATTGCATTTAATTGTCATGCCTCTTTAGCCCTATTTAATCAGGAGCATTTCCAGCAGCCTATTCTTGTCTTTTATGACATCGAGATTTTTTTAAGAATACACCCTCCCCCCAACACTTTTTTTATAAGAGAATGTTCATCATTTTATGTGTGACTGATGTTTCCTTGTGATTAGATTGAGGTTTTGTATTCCCAGCCAGAACTCTGCATAAACAATGTTTCCTTCTGGGGCCTCACATCTAGAGGCACACAATATCAGTCTCTCATAAATAATTCTCATTTTGATCACCTGGTCAAGGTACTGTCAAATGTTTCCTCAATATTTCACTGTCTTATTTTCTTCCCTGCAAGAGTCTTTAAGGCCATGCAAATATCCTACCCTTCATGAAAATTCCACCCACCCCCTAGATAGAACATCCATTGATGATTCTTGCCTGATCAGATCTTTACCACGATGGATGCAAAATTATGATTGTTGAAGCTCTGCAGGTCACTAGGGTGCTGGTACCTCTATATTTCAAACAACTGAGAACCACTAGCTAGAGAATTCCTAAAACAATGACAGGTGCTGAAGATTTTATGTAGAGGAGTTATACAAGATAATGTTATAGGTATTTATCAAAGAAGGAAGAGAACCCAACAATTATCAAGCACCTACTATTAATATATCCAAGCCCTTCATATACATTATCTCAATGACCCTTTATGGCCACTCTTTGAGGTAGGTATTCTTACTGCCTTTTATAGCTTAACACATTGAGGCTCAGAGGGATTAGTTAACATGCTCAGAGTCACACATCTACCAAATGACTACACTGAAATGTAAACCTAGTTCCATCTGACTTAAAAACCAATGCCTTTTAGGCTCTGCTATTTTCGTGGCTAGCTTCTGGTTCTCTCCAAAATGGATCCAAGTGTTAGGTCTACTCATCAAACTGAGTGTCCACTGGGATGGGAGACATCATGCAGGAATACTCCATGCCATCCAGAACTTTGGTTGGATGCAGCCCATGTGCAATGCTCAAGTAGTTGCTGATGAAGGCCACCAGCAATTATCCAAATAGATTCACTGGATTCAGTACCCACACTGACCCGTTTTTCTTTCTGTCCTGGAGTTGATGAATCAGGATGTACCATGCTTCCACATTGTCTGAGCCTATCATGGAGCCAGAAAACAACCAATCATATGGCCTGGTGAAAGTTCTACCGAGAAGCCTCTTCAACTTCTCCTTTCCTTTTCACGAAGGCTTTCCCAAAATGCCCAAACAGATACTTTTTTGTTCCCCCAGTTTCACACTACAATGTCCTCTATTGTTTTTTAAGCCAAATTACATTTCCCTTTGGAATCTGGAATGGCTTTGCCAAGCAGCAGTGGCAACAGTCCAGTTTGTGATGGAACTCACTCAGATATATAAAATTAAGGGTAGTAATGAGTTCAAGCAGTTAACAAAACAGAAAGGGTGGCCACTCCAGAGAGAGCAACCTTAGCAAGAAAGTAGTAAAAGAGAAGGGAATTTATTTCACTAGCACCTTGTGCTGTCTTACTACCCCTTAGCCCAGATATTTATAATGCTACTAACATGTAATGAGCAATCTTGGGCAGTGCACCTACAATCTCTCTCAGATGATGAGGTTTGAGTGAAGCTGCTCTATCCTTCAGCTCCAGGGGTGGCCACCTGATTCAAACCTGGCCAATGCATGCATCCAACTATCCCCCAGCCATTGTGATTGGTTCAGGGATGGGCACATGATCCAATTCAGGCCAACAGGATTCTGTCATAGACTTAAAGCTAGAATAACAGGAAGAGAAAAATGTTCTTTCTCTTTTAAGGACAATGTAATGGACGCCACTATATAGACAGAGTTTGCCTGAGAGTAAAACCAACACAAAAGAAAGTAGAGCCAACAGATAGAAAAAGAGAGACAGGGAACAAATGTGAAGGCCTAATTTGAGCCACTAAATCCAACTATGCCAAAGCTAGGCTACTTTTTAGTTTCTTTCTGTTTCATGAGTCAAGAAATTAGGATGTTCACCAAAATCAGTTGAGTTTAGCCCTTGTTACTTGCAACCAAAATAGTCCTAACCAACAGAGACATATATGTATCCAAATAGCTTTACAGTGTGTCAGATTGGTAGCTATCAGAAATGAAGAACACGTGGTATTAGGCATATTCACAGAAGAAAGACATCACTTCCAATGGAGCAATCAGGGAAGGCTACATGGAAAAGGTGGTATTTGGACAAGTTCCCAGTGAATTTCTAGGAACATCTGGAAGACCTCCCCTACAAGGTGGGAAGTCGGGTGGGGGTAAGAGGGAAGGAGAATAATACCAATGAAGATGATCAAGAGCAGCAAAGGTGTGCAGTATTTAAAAGCAAATTCCAGACATCATTTCACCAATAAAATCTTCAGTATTTATCTCAAACAGATAAAGACTGTTTTAACATAAACACAAGACCATTCTGACACTCAACAAAAAATAATTCCTTAATAATATCTAATAGCCAGTCTATGTTCAACTTTCTAGTGGTATCCAATGTGTATTTCACATTTGTTCAAATCCTGATGCAAGACAGGCACCAGAGGGTTTGAACAGTCAGATTTACAAGTTTAAAAGATCAATCTCAAAAATTTACAAGTGACAAACCTTTCGAAGGTAGGTAAGTTAGGAGGTGACAGTCATGATCTTAGTGAGAAACACGGAGGGAGAAGAGGCTGTAGAGATGGAGAGAGGGGTGGATTTAAAACTATGTAGGAGATAAAGTCTTCCTACAAGGGAAGGAATCAAAGGTGAGGAATCAAGGATGACAAATAACTTTCTGATTAAGGTGAAGGCAGAGTGAGGAAGTAGCACCATTAGCAGAAGCAGAAAGAAGACTTGGAGAACAAATTAATCAATTTAAGAAATCGTTTTTTGGCCGGACGCGGTGGTTCACGCCTGTAATTCCAGCACTTTGGGAGGCCAAGGTGGGTGGATCACGAGGTCAGGAGATCAAGACCATCCTAGCCAACATGGTGAAACCACGTCTGTACTAAAAATACAAAAAAAAATTTGCTAGGCATGGTGGCGGGCACCTCTAGTCCCAGCTACCCGGGAGGCTGAGGCAGGAGAATGGCGTAAACCCTGCAGGCGGAGCTTGAAGTGAGCCGAGATCGCGCCACTGCACTCCAGCCTAGGCGACAGAGCAAGACATCTCAAAAAAAAAAGAAAAAGAAAAAGAAAGAAAAGAAAAAAAGAAATCGTTTTTTGAGAGTCTGCCATAAGTCCTGGAACCCAGTTGAGAACAAGTGGGACAAAATCCCTGTCCTGTAGTCCCAGCTACTTGGGAGGCTGAGGCAAGAGAATCGCTTGAACTGGGGAGGCAGAGACTGCGGTGAGCCAAGATCACACGCCTGCACTCCAGCCTGGCAACAGAGTGAGACTCCATCGAAAAAAAAAAAAAAAAAGCCCTGTCCTTCAGCGCTTACATGCTAATTGATGGGTGAGGGAGAGGAATAAACAACAAAATACAAATTTGGCAAATAAAAATAATTCAGATATGCTATGAATGAATTAAAATCCAACATGTGATAGATAAGGTCCGGGGCCAGGGGTAAGGGTTGGACTTCTTCAGACGGAATGGTCAATGCAGGCCTCTGAGGTTCTGGCATTTGAGCAGAGACCTGAACCAGGAGCTGGAGCTGGCGGTGAGGATGAACACTCAAGGCAGCGGGCAGTGCAAAGACAGAGTGCAAATTAGCTCCAACAGGAGTGTCTTAGCCTCAGTCCTCAGATGGCAAGACAGGATTAAATGTGCAGGGATTTCAGAGGTGCAATGCCTGTGAACAAAGTGGGTGGTGGGGGCGCTGGAGAGGCTGGAAGAGGAAGAGAAAATTGGGTGAAAGCCCCCCAGGCCACCTGGCATTCTCATGGTCTGGCAAGGCTATCTGGAAGCAAAGTCAGCAGTCAGAGTTCAGAGTGTCCCAGGAACTCGCCTGCCTCAGTTTCCCTGCCACCTGGCCAAGCCCTGACAGGCAGGGCCTCGACCCAAAGCCCTGCACAGTGGCAGCCCCTGGCCAATGACCCTCCCCGTTGTTAGAGACCGGACCCTGAGCAAGGCTGAGTGCAAGGAGACCAGGTCAGAAAGGAATGCAAAGGCCCTCTGGCAGTCTGAGATTAGGAGATTTTAACTTAAGGGCAGAGAGGGAGCACATCTAAGGGATACTGGGTGGAGCTGTCCTGCGGGCCATGGCTCTGGAGTTTGGGAGACGTCTCCAGGAATCTGTGGCGCACAGGTGGCACAAACACCTCAGAGGGAAGGGGAACATTCAGAACCTGTGGAGTGAAAAGAGGGGGCACCTCCATGTAAGGAACAGATGAAGAAAGGGGAGTCAGGTAGACGAGGGTGACCCATCAAGCCCTAGGACCAAGGAAGGCTTCTGGAAGAAGGCAGAAGTGGTCTTTCCCTCAAACTACAGAAAATGTAGCCTCTCTCTCTCTCTCTCTCTCTCTCTCTCCCCCCCCACCCCCCTCCCCCACACACACGCTCTCTAACAGCCCAGCAAATGACAGCACCCCAACAAAGTAAGTCTCTTCTCCAGCACCCCTGGCAGTGACAGGGGAGGCGTGGAACATCACAATGAGATGAAACCCCCTCAGAAGTCACTTCTTTTTCTCCTGGTCACTGCCTCATTTCTCTGTCCAACCAGGGCCGTGCATGCCTCGGCCACAAACCACAGGTATGACCCCTCCATCCACGGGGCGCATAGGCACTTTACAGGGATTATTCTCTATAATAATCACAGCCCTCCTAGGAATTAGGGATTATTCTCCCCATTTTACAGAATTGAAAACAGGCTCAGAGAAGCTTAGTGAGGACGACTGTGCTGAAAGTGACACTCGTGACCTTTGGTGAAGGAAAAGTCAGGCTGGCACCGCCAGCAGGACCAGCCACTAGGTGCGGTGGTCACAGGGCAATGTCAGGGGTTATCCACCAGTCATGCGGGTCACACCAGGCCTGGAACCTAAATGTGGAGGTCCATTCCTAAGCCTAGCCCCAAGGTACTTAGCCTAAGTCCTGATGTCAGGAATTGAAGTTCAGTTCAGTCTTGAAGTTTCTGAATGGTTCACTGCTGCATTTTCCTAAAGTCTCAGGAGGGTGTTTGGCTCACTGTGGTCTGGTGACTACAGGGGCAGGACTTGGAGACAGACCTGGGTTTAACTGCTGTGTTGGCCCCATCGCTTACTGACCCCTTGGCTGTGAGCAAATCACTCACATCTCCCGCCTCAGTTTCTCTACTAGAAAATGAGACTAATGATAACCTCTCTTTCTGGAATGATAGGAGGATTGAATAATATATATAAAGCACAGCACATAGAGACACAAGAAAAACAAAGTAAGGGCTCTGTACTTATTTATTTCTACTTTCCTTGTTCCAAAAGAGATGTAAGGCCGCTGGTGCACAATAAATATTTGTTAACTGAATAAATGTAAAATAGAAAATAGAGACTAATGAGCTTGATCTCCCACAGAGACGCTCAAAGAGAAAATGAGGGGAAATTGCCTATGGTGAAATTCATTAGGTTGTTTTTCAAATCAATGATTTGAACTCCAGCCTTTCACTGGAAGGGAAAAAATGAATTTATTATAGTTTTTAGGTGCAGTTAGGATAATAGGTAACATTCCAAATAATATGCCTCTTTTCACTAGTTAATAGCATTGAACGTTACATCCCCATACCCCTTTTCTTCCTGGGTCCTCAAATGCATGCATATGAAAGAATTCCTGAATGCTGGCCAGGGAGGGGGCAGGAGAGATCAAGGGACCAGCTAGCTAATCTATTATCAGAGTAATTGATAATAAATTATTAGTTCTTCTGACTTGGACAGAACCTCTCACAACTTATGAATTCTTTACCATGAGACCTGAAACACCCAGTGAGCTATAAAACACAAGTCGCTCAAACTGAATTCATGTTGTCACAACAGCTGTGGCAGTAGCAGCACAGAGGCCTTCTTAAAGATGCCCACTAAATGTTCACCATAGTGTTGTTTATAGTTAAAACACAGGAAGCAACCTCAATGTTGCTCAATGAAGACTGCCTTAAACCAGTGCTTCTCACACTTCAGTGTGACATGAACTACCTGAGGATGTTGTGAAAACAGCAGATTCTGAGCCAGCTGGGGGTGAGATCCTGCTTCTAGGTGAGAACAGTATCCACAGACCACAATTTTGAGTAGCAAAACCTTGGTTAAAATAACCAGTAATAAGTTTATACTGGAATAATGTACACCTCTTAAAAATGATGATGTGGATCTGTATATATGAATATAGAAGGGAGTGTAGGATATATTGTTTTATGATGTGTTTGTTTGTTTTATTTTGTTTTCATTTTTTTGGTTTATTCTTTTTAGATGGAGGCTCACTCTGTCACCCAGGCAAGAGTTCAGTGGCACAATCTCAGCTCACTGCAACCTCTGCCTCCTGGGTTCAAGCGATTCTTCTGCCTCAGCCTTCTGAGTAGCTGGAACTACAGGCACATACCACCATGCCTGGCTAATTTTTGTATTTTTAGAAGAGACGGGATTTCTCCATATTATCCAGGCTGGTCTCAAACTCCTGGCCTCATGATCCGCCCGCCTCGGCCTCCCAAAGTGCTGGGATTACAGGTGTGAGCCACCATGCCAGGCCTGCTTGTTTGTTTTTTAAGAGACAACATCTCACTTTGTTGCCCAGGCTGGAGTGCAATGGTGCAGTCCTAGCTCACTGCAAGCTTGAACTCTTGGGCTCAAGGAATCCTTCCACCTCAACCTCCTGAGTAGCTAGGGCTATAGGCATGCATCACCATGTCTGGCTAATTTTTTTTTTCTTTTTGTAGAGATGGGGTCTTGCTATGTTGACTAGGCCAGTCTCAAACTCCTGGCCTCAAGCAATTCTCCTGTCTTGGCCTCCCCAAGTGCTGCGATTACAGATGTGGTATTGTTAAGTGATAAAAGTAGGGCATCCAACTGAAAAGTTAAGGATTTTAAAACAGAGTATAAAATAATATGTATATTATAGTTCTATTTTACATGCAAGTATTTGCATGTAAAAGAAAAAAATCTAAAATAATATACTCCAAAATCTGGCAGTATTTATCTCTAGGTGGTGAAATTTAGAGTGATTTCATTTATTTTTCTTTTAGTGCAACTGTATTTTCTTTCCTTCTTTCTTTCTTTTTTTTTTTTTCTTTTTACAATAAACAAGTAGCACTGGGTGATATAAAAGGAAAAAACTGCAAGAGGTTATAAGGCCCAAGAAAATGCTTTTTCTCTAGATGATTGCATAAGAATATATATACACAATCAGTCAAGAATAGAAAAATATGAAAGGCTTCTCAGGAAGTCAAACTAATTTCAAATGTGATCACTCCACCCACCAAGGTAAGGTACCCCAAAGGCCGTTAGAAAAGGAGGTTGGTTTCCAGTGGCTTCCTGTGAGGAAAGGGCTTTGAACAGGACAAGTTGAAACTCCACATGTAAGGAGCTGGTTAGGAATAGTGAAGAAGATAGTGGCTGGCCTAGAGGCCCAAGGCACCCCAAGCCTCCAGACACGGGCTGGATGCTGTGACCCTAGAGATCTGGGGAGCGTATTTTTGGGGCACGAGGATCCACAGTGCAGAGGGCTTTGGAGCACGTGGGATCCAGATTCAAATTCCAGCTTTACCATTTACCAGCTTAACCACCTTGTGCCTCTGTTTCCTCAAATGCAAAACGGACATACAAAGAGAGCTCTGCGACCAGGCGCAGTGGCTCATGGCTGTAATCCCAGCACTTTGGGAGGCCGAGGCAGGCAGATCACCTGAGGTCAGGAGTTCAAGACCAGTCTGACCAACATGGTGAAACCCCGTCTCTACACACACACACACACACACACACACAAAATTAGTTGGGCCTAGTGATGGGAGCTTGTAATCCCAGCTACTCAGGAGGCTGAGGCTGGAGAATCACTTGAACCCAGGAGCCAGAGGTTGCAGTGAGCGGAGATAGCACCATTGCACTCCAGCCTGGGTGACAGATTGAGACTCTATCTCAAAACAACAACAACAAACAAACAAACAAAGAGGGCTCTGCTGAGGGTCACATGAGATAACTTTTGAGAATTGTTCCACAATGTCAGCCACCTTGGGCAAGCCTTCTGGACAGTCTAATCTACTTGACAGGGGTGGAGCCAGTGGAAAGAGTTTTGCTTTTTGTTTGTTTTTTAACTTCAGCACATATTATTGTGCTAAATTAGATACACATTATTTCCTTTAGATAATTTCATATGAAGATATAATCCCACACTATTCTAGAGCAGATAAACAATAAGAGATATCATTTCTTAAAGAAAAGTGTACAGGAGAAAAATTTTAAGATAAGAATATTTAATCCAGGAACACAATCATATCCAAAATAGGAATAATGCTGTAAGTGGGTAGTTTTTACTAGAAGGAAATCTGCTACATTGGAAGAAGATATAGTAGCAGATTAGTTAGTAGAAATTAAGTAACGTTCTTGTGAAAATGTAGAAAACTAACAGCCCCAGAAGAACTTATTGACAAACAGACAAAACAGGATGAAGTTCACACGCCTGTTACAGGTTTTGCACCATCCCTCCCAGCCTTAGCAACAGGGCCTCCACCTTATGATAATAATAATAATTAATAATAATACACGAGGCAAATCTTGCAAAGAAAATGAACACAAGCCAGAGGGGCAGCCTTGTGGTCTATCTACTCCACCTCGGAGAACATCCACAGAGGCATGCAGCAGGACGTTTTGCTGCAAATACAGGAAGACGCCATGAAGGGAAGTCTTCGGGGAGATAAACTGGGTTGTCTTGCTTAGGAACTCCTGGGGTGCTGCAACCCATTGTTTCTGCCATTGCATTAGTTACAACAAATGCCAATAAGTCTCACCTGTTCTCATCAGCAGCAGTTTAGCCTTAGAGGGACGTTGCCTGAGAAATGAAGAAGCTCATTAACCTGGATCAGTAGATTGCACAGTGTAGCACCTGTAGACCTTGAATCTTAAGATGCCTTGTGTGATCAGCCAGGGAAATGAAAACTAATCAGGAGGGTGAAACTGCAATGGGGCCCTCAATGAATAGTGAGGAGGCACGGTCAGCAGTCTGAGGCCCAGACTCAATGGTAGCCCGTGCAGCCCAGCTTGACTGTCCTGTGCTGGGAAATACAGATGGCCTAAGAAATGATTAAATCCTCACACATCCAGGACAAACATTCCAACCATCCCACCAGGCTAGATCATCTACATATACATCCATTTGCTCCACAAGGGAAATTCAGGAAAAAAATGACTTCTCATTGAACTAATGAAGATGTCGTTCTCCCACTTAAGTGAATCCTAGAAACTCCAAACACTCATTTGCACAAATCAATAGAGTCTCAAAGCTGAAGTTCATTGCCTTCAGTGAGATTTATTATGCTGTAAAAACTTTGACTTTTGACCAGCAAAATATTAAAAATTAAGTTGCCTGTGTCACTCTTGGCTATCCAGTCAACGGCCATTCTCCCTTCAAAGACTAGCAAACAGAATTCTATGTTTGGGTGCAATGGACCAGTCCCATGAAATGACTTATGATTTTTCTAACTCAATAATGACACCCCCTTCCACTAAGCCAATGATCGATTTAGGAGTGTGCATGTGACCCAGTTCTAGTCAATGAGATTTGAGGAAATAATTGCTGAAGCAGCCATATTGCCACCATTAAGAAATGAACTGGAAAACAAAAGTTGAGAATTGCAGAGCTATTCTTATTGTGCATATTGAATGTGACAAAGGAAAAGAATGCATTAAGCAAAAAGAAACAGGTCTATACTATAATATTAACAAGCATTTATAAAGCATCTACCGTATGCTTAGTTAACCCTATGATACTGGGTATGGAATAATTATCAACCTCTATAGCACTGGCTTTGAAATGGAGATGGAGGTGACGGTGTTTCAGGTTGTAAAAGAAGTGCTCTAGTTACTGGTGATGAAGAAATCTATTTCAGCTAGGACATACCCAGGACGTGACTTCCAGCACAGCACTCAAATAACATCAGTTGCAAAAAAGAAGAGTAGTTACAGTCTTAGCAATGACAGACATAGGACAAAGAGTGCCCCAGTGAGAGGGCAGACAGTAGTGTTCAGCCTCTCATATCAGTCCCCTAAACCAGGAAAATAGGCAGCCAGCAGTTTGCAAAGCATATTAGAGAAAAGCAAAGATGTCCATTAAAATGAATTGAAAAAGTCTTGGTCCTATGCTTTGAGCAAATGTATTAACATAAACCAAGAACTTCCTGTAATTACAGCACTTCTGAAGTAAAAGTATGACTGGGCTACCCCAAAGGACAGTCATCCCACAACTATCTACATAGCCACAGTAGACACAGGGTTATCACAGTAAGGGTAACTGGATTCACAGTAGACATAGGGTTATCACAGTCAGGGGAACTGGAACTCAATTTCAGACCCCACTGGACTTCCTTCATTGCATTTGTTTGTTAGGGAGACAGTATTCACTTCAGAGCTCAGGTGACAGGACAGATGAGCACGGGGGTTTTCAGAAGAGGAGGTCCATGAGAACCAGAGGGTAAAGTTTGCATTTTGCCTTCAAAGACTTGTACACCCATTTGTGGGGGTACCGCAGCTATAGGTGTGTCTATAGTCAGCATGATGCCAACTGACTCATTACCAAAATCAGTTGTGTCAAAACCATAAATGTAGCAGCCTCGTTCAGAGAAATCAAATGTAAAAGTGTTTTAAATTTAAAAACACTGAGTGATTTTTAAATTGTGCTTGAGGTTAAATTGTTCCCTCACCTTGTTGGGTTCCTGAGAACAATGCAGTTAGAGTATCAGTCTCACTGCTGCATCTTTTCTAGAGATCTCAAAGCATGACTTGAGTGTCATTCTCATTACAAAAGAGGAGAATGGAGGACTGCTTGGGCAGAAACATACACCAGAGGACAGCAGGAAAGCTTGAAGATAGTTAATCTTAAGAGAGCTCTAGAACTAGAAGGGGTCTTAGAAACATCTAGTATAACGTCTCAAACATTTTTAGCAGTAGAACCTTTTATTCAAATGAAATTTTACACAGAACCCCAATATGGATATAATGGCATTTAATTAGCATAGTTTTTTAATTTAATTTTTTTTTTTTTTGAGACAGGATCTTGCTCTGTAAGCCAAGCTAGAGTGCAGTAGCATGATCACAGCTCACTGCAGCCTCAAACTTCCAGGCTCAAATGATCCTCCTACTTCAGCCTCCCCAGTACCTGGGACCACAGGTGTGCACCAGCATGCCTGGCCTTTTTTTGTTTTGTTTTGTTTTGTTTGTTTGTTTTAAGAAATAGGTTCTCCATATGTTGCCCAGGCTGGTCTCAACTCCTGGGTTCAAGGGATCCTCCCACCTCAGCCTCCCAAAATGCTGGGATTACAGGTGTGAGCCACCGCACCTAGCAGATAGTTTATTTCTCAAGTGAAGACTTTCATATTATAAAGTGGGTCTGCGAGACCAATTAGATGCTTTGTTGGATGTGAAATTTCAAATCAGGGGTTTAGGATTATTGTGACTAGATCAGCTTCAGCATCCATTGTATTTCTCTGTTGTGTGTTAGTTACACAGAATCGAGAAACTTCTGATTGGTAAGTAGGGGCAAACTTGAAAGTAGGGATGAGCTTCACCACTCACCCTGCAAAAAAAGTATCTCAGGATACTTTTCAAAGAAGCTGAAATCACAGGAGAAGCTTTATTCCAAGATGAACCAGAAAAATAGTTCATCCTGCAACATAAATTAACATGTTTACAATTTGCTAATGTGCTTTAAAAATTGATATGGTTCATAAAGCAAGGGCATGCATATAATGTTTAAGTACAAATAGATTTCATGACTGATGGGTGAATCAAATGTTTGCCCAATTTCTAAAGTAACTCTACAAGTCGCTAAGATTCTGCAGAACCATCTAGAACACACTGATTGAATTAAATTTCCTCTTTTTATAGATAAAGAATTTAGGTCCAGATTGGAGAGATTATTGCTCGAAGTCACACAGTTAAAGGTGCATATCTAGGACTAAAGCCCAGAACTTTTTACCCAAAATCTACATGGGCTTCCCCTAAAGATGCTGCAGTTCTATGCAAAAATGTTCCCTTTTATATAGACAACTTTTCTACTGTTAGCAAAGAAAGTAAGCTCACACATTTCATCAGATGAGACCTTGAACACTTTGACGTGTATTTCCAAGCTAATGAGGGAAGAAAGAAACTTCTCAATAAAAACTTCTCCGCAGGATGCCCACACCCAGCTCCTACTGACATCAGTGACTCTGGTGAGCCAAGCAGGCTCCTGATGAGCTTATAGGCACATCACCTGCATAGTCACTCATGCTAGTGACCACTCTCTCCATGGCCTATACTTTGCACTTCCTCAGTAAATCTTGCTGAACAAAAAGTGAGAAGCTTTTATGTTCACAAAAGCACATTTTAGAGAAGAGTTTGACATCAAACAAATACCAGCAGCAGGAAAACAGCTCAACCTCCTTTCCATATCCAGCCTCTACCTAAAACCTCCCCTACCTGCAAGTTAGCAGGAACATTGGGGAAAACAAAATAAAACCAAAAACAAACAAACAAACAAACAAAAAGCCTTAAGTCTTTCAGGTTGACCCTGCAAACAGGTCCTGGAAATGGGTTGTCATTGCAGAAGGGCAATGTAATTAAGTGAATGTGTAGTTCCCCTTGTGGTTCACTTATGCACGTACTCCTAAACCCCACAACCACAGAGAGTTGATGAATCACTTGCTCTTCTATTTAACTGAATGTCTAAGACAAGGTATCATTCCCATTGCTGAAAATATCCAGCAAATTCATTAACAGGATGACATAATACAGAAGCATGCTCACTTAGTACAACCCTGTAACTGTAGATATCAGCTCGAGTTTAATTATTAACTGCAAGATAGGTAAAACTCAATATCCAATTTATAAAAATGCAAACATATTTTCATTTACTTTGGGTATAAATGACCATAGTGTAAGTAGAAAATTGTATCACAATACTACTCCTGATATCAACAATAACTTTTTTTGTTGGTTATTTACCATATACCAAGCACTGCTATAAATACTTTACATGTATTAGCTCTTTAATTTTCACTATAACTCTAAGAAATAAGTACTATTTGTAAGCCCAATTTTACAGCAAAGCAAACCAAGGCAAAGACAAGAAATAAGGTATTAGAAGTGACAAAAACAAGCATAAACAGGATTTGAATGAGTGTGTGTTTCTTCCTACCTAGATTAAATGGTATCTAATCATGACTCAGAAAACAAGGGAGAAAAAAGTGTTTAAACTTCCCAAACATGCAACATCTCGTTCAGCTCTCATGTTAGCACAAATAAGAGGCATTTCAACCCAAGAACAAACAGTTTGATTAAATCCTATAGTTTAGAGATTGAATGGAACCTGAGGATCTAGGAGGAGGCCTAGGTGACTGCAAGAAAGGCAGCTCTTTGCAAAGCTTCTGTGTGATGGTCAGGTGTTGGAGCTCTGGAACCACAGAGCTTGGATTCCAACCCTGGCTCACCACTTGTGAGCTCTGTAATCTTAAGCAAGTTGTTTAATATTTTCCAAGGAAATAATAATAATAATAATAACTATCTCACAGGGATGTTGTGAGGATTAAATGAGCCTTGTGAAGGTGTGACATAGCACCTGGTCCATAAGAACCACTCAATAAATATCAGTTACTGTTACTATGACCACTACTACTACCATCTGGAGAAATAACTGGAAATTGAAGCTTTTATAAGACAGAAAGAACAAAATCCTGGCTTTTACAAGACAGTTGTATACTACTTTGCTCTTGGACTCATTCATACGGGGAAAAAAATCCCTATACTCCATATCACTCAAAAGCTGTATGCAGCATGGGTGCAGTGACTCATGCCTGTAATCCCAGCACTTTGGGAGGCTGAAGCAGGCAGATCACTTGAGCCCAGGCATTCCCAGCCTGGACAACATGGAAAAACCCCATCTCTACAAAAAAATACAAAAATTAGCCAGGCATGGTGGTGCACACCTGTGGTCCTAGCTACCCAGGAGGCTAAAGTGGGAGAATCACCTGAGCCTGGGAGGTCATGGTGGGCTTGAGCCACGATCACACCACTGCACTCTAGCCTGGGTGATGGAGCAAGACCATGCCTCAAAAAACAAAAACAAAAACAAAAACAAAAACAAAAACAAAATCTGCATGTATGCTGTTTTCCAACAATAAGAAACATATGACACTACTCATACATGAATAGTTTATTTAATCTTCTATAAACCCACTTTTATTAAGTCTTCTCAAATTGCCAAAGGGCATCTGGAAATTTTTATATAAGCTTTGTAAAATTAGATATGATGCATCTGGCCCAAAATGGTATAAAGCCACAAGTCCTAAAGCAGATACTTCTGATAAACTGCAATAAAAACATAGAAAAATATTTTTTTAATAATAACAGAACTAAAACTGACCATACCCTAATACTGGAACCTGGGAGCAATTGACAGGACTAAATTAAAACATGAGCAGCTGAGAATTCAGTTCTTGACACAGTCTGGCTTTGATGAATAAAACACAGGTCACCAGAGAAAAGGAAGAAAGAGAAATATGCTTCAAAAAACCTCCTCTTTCATTCCTCAGCTTCATGTCTGTTCTCCTATCCTCATTCCTAACTCTATCTCCACCTCTTCCAAATCTAAGCAGAAACCACAAATTCTAGAAAATATAACACTAATGTGGGTAAGAAGAGACTTGATAGTAGCACAACACATTTGTCTTAGATAAAGGCAATATACCATCACGATCAACCCTAATCCCTAATAACAACACGTACTGGAAATTGGCTTGTCCATGTTCACAGTACCAGAGAATCAGGCAGTGGGAGGAGATAGAAGGTACCACTTCAGTAGAGCAGGACACACCAATGATGTCCTAATGTAAACAGGAAACTGGACTGGCAGCAGTGCATACCAATATGCCACAAGTGTGAAAAGGGAATTGGATTATATAGTCAAAAAAAAAAAAAAACTGAAACACAGACAGATGGAAATTAAATGCAACAAGTTGCCAAAAAAATGCAGGAGAGAAGGAAGGATTCCAAGAAGATAAAAGTGTGATTACAGAAGTAATATACATATTGGAAACAGGTTTAGAACCAAACTGATGCTATAGAAAATCTATTTAGTGGTGTGGAAAACAGACTCTCCAAGTTCTAGTAGAATATAGAGGGAAAGAACATGGAAATTAAAATGACTCTAGTTGTGGAAGACAAAGACTGGAAAGTCAATATGAGGAAAAAGAGTGTTCCTGAAGGAGAACTCAGAACAAATGGAAAAAAAGTAATAATCAAAGATATAGTAGAAGAAATTCTTCCTCACCTAAAGACAAACTGCATAAGTAGATCAAATGGGCCTTTAGTTTTCTGAAAAATCCATTAAAAGAGACTCACATCTACTCACATGCTTACAAACTATTTACAAGGACAAGTTTAAAATAAAATTTAATTTAAAAACCTATAAGCACCAAGGCAAATAAACTAGGTTGCCTAGAAAGTATGAAAATTAGTCAGGCTTCAGAGTTATCCAATGCTGGACTAGCTCCAAGGCAATGCTGTCTTAATGCCTATAGCATTTTGAAGAAGAAAACAGTTATGATCCAGTAATTTTCTGCCACCAATGTATCTGCCATGTTGAAAAGGGATGTTCAGATACACGAGCTCTTAAGACACACAGGAGCTTCCAGAAAGTTTCTTGAATTTGTTGTCCAGAAAGGGGACAAAGTGACTGATAATGAAAAATAAAACCAGTTTTAAAAGATAAACAATTGGCAGAAAGCTGGATATAAAAGTGGACTCAATGAAAACTGGAGTGAGGATTCTCTGGGGAATGAGAGAAATGTTCTAAAATTGGATAGTGGTGGGAGTGGCACAATTCTGAAAATTTACTAAAAATCATTGAATTGTATACTTAAGATGAATTTATTTTATGGAAAGTTATGTCTCAATAAAGCTGTTTTAAAAACCAATCTCAAATATAAAAACTGATCAAATAGAAAAACCAAAATCAAATACACTAACATAGCACAGGAAGTAGGCAGGATGACAGAGTGTGTTCAACACTTTATCAGCAGAGGTGCCATTTCACACGTGACTGTCACAATCTGAAAAGGCTGATCAAAGAACATTTTTGAAAACTTAAAAATAACTACCACTAGAATATATGTCTTCCAAACATTAGAAAAGATAAAAGCTAAAGAAAATATAGCCCAGGGAGGGAGGATGGAGAAAGATCGGTCAACAGACACAAAGTTGCACTTAGATAGGAGGAATAAGTCCTGGTGTTCTATTGCACAGTAGGGTGATTGTGGTTAACAATAATGTATTGTATATTTCAAATAGCTACACAAGAGGATGCTGAACATTCTCACCACAATGAAAGGATCAACGTTTGAGGTGAAAGATTTGCTAATTACCCTGATTTGATCATTATACAATATATACATGCATTGAAATATGACATTGTACCCCATAAATATGTACAATTATTTGTCAATTAAAAATAAAATAAAACTTAAAAGAAATATAATCTATATACCAGAAAAGAAAACATAAAGGAAAGAGCAATACAGAATCTTTAAAGTAGAAAATGCTGATATGCCAGAAATAAGAGCAAATATAATAATTATAACAATTACATTAATCTCCTCTATTAAAAATTTTGAAACTATAAACTTGGGTCAAAAAACAAAATACTGTACCTAAAACAAAGTAAAATAAATATATGAGGGCAAAAACCTAATTTCTTGATCTGATGAAAAGTATAAATATTTTGAACTGAGAATGTCATTTAAAATGGTTATTCAACTTTATGTTTATTGCAACAGAAAGGTGACCATGACATATTTGTCAGTGGGGAAAAAAATGTAGACTACACAACAGCATGCACAGAATGATCCCATGGCAAATTGTGAATATGTGTGTTCATGTGCACGCACACCCAATAGAATATATAAAAGGGATTCACTAAAACATCAGAAGTAGATTTGGGGAGATTTTAATGCTTTGGTCTGGTTGAGTTTTCAACAATGAGAATATTATATGTTCACATACAGATATACACACAAGATATTGTAAATTTGTAGAAAAATAGTGGTAAATACCATTTAGTGGTACTTACCCAATAATTTTATATTGGAAAACAGTAAAATTGATAGTGAATATATAATTCTCATAAATTCCATGAAACAAGTTATAGTGTACCAAAATATATATAAAGCTATAACTGAAATACAAGAAGAAATTCATAAGAACAAATTATATTAGAATAACTCTTTAATAAACAAATTGTCTTCATCAGGTCAAACAGCCAAAAAATAGAGAAAGAGCTAAATAATTGTATTAATGTAATTACTAATCTGGATAATGTGCCTTCATTATATCATTATAACATAATTAAATTAATTTAATAAATACATTGATGATACATATAAAAACAGAAACATACTCTATTTTTCAGTGCCCATGAAACATGTACAAAAATTGATTTAGAATTAGACCACACAGAAAGTTGCAGTTATGCTCTTGACTACAGCCCTATCAAAAAGCCTAAAAATTTTATAATGAAAACTGGCAAATTTAAAGTTCATCAAGAATAAAAATGAGCAAAAATAGCCTGGGCAAAGTTGTTGCTTTGGGAAGCTGAGGCAGGAGGATTGCTTGAGGCCAGTAACTCGAGACCAGCCTGAGCTACATAGCAAGACTGTCTCCACAAAAATCAAAAAAATTATCAGAGTGTGGTGATATACACCTATAGTCCTAGCTACTTGGGAGCCTGAGGCAAGGGGATCACTAGAACCAAGAAGTCTGAGGTTACCGTGAGCTATGATCATGCCACCACACTTCAGACAGGGCAACAGAGTGAGACTTTTTCTCTTAAAAAAAACTTAAAAATAAAGAGGAAACTCCAAAAAAAGACCCAAATATGTATATGTGTGTAACATTAGTATTATTAATATTTTAAATCAGCACAGAAAAAAAGGGGGTAAATTGACAGAAAAAACAAAATTAAATCTCTACCTTATTACAAAATGAATTTTAGATGAAGTAAGGATTTAAATATAAAAATAAAACTATAAAGTACTAGAAGAAAATATTGATGCATATTTTCAATGTAGAAGTTTTTCTAAACATGAATTATAAATGAATAAAACTGATTGGCTTATTTAAAAATTTAACATCTAAACATAAACAAGGTTAAAAGGCATATTTGAAAACTGTGAAAATTATTTGCAACAAATATCACAAAGGCTGAATAGATTTAATTTTAATTTTTAATTTTTATATATAAAAATTTCATATAAATTAAAGGAAGTCAGGCCAGGTATGGTGGTTCACACCTGTAATCCCAGGACTTTGAGAGGCTGAGGTAGGAGGATCGCTTGAGCCCAGGAGTTCAAGGCTGCAGTGAGTCAAGGTGGTGCCACTACACTTTGGGCAACAGAGTGAGACCTTGCCTATAACAAAACAAAACTAAACTAAAGGAAATACCCCAGTAGAAAAACTAGTGAAAGGCAGCAACGTACTACTATAAAAGAAATAAGTTGCACAGCTAGCACAGGCAGTAGAGCATGAGTCTCTTTAAAGAAATATAGATGCATACATATGTTTATTGTGGCACTATTCACAATAGCAAAGACTTGGAATCAACCCAAATGTCCATCAATGATAGACTGAAATAAGAAAATGTGGCACATATACACCGTGGAATACTATGCAGCCATAAAAAACGATGAGTTAATGTCCTTTGTAGGGACATGGATGAAGCTGGAAACCATCATTCTGAGCAAACTATCACAAGGACAGAAAACCAAACACCACATGTTCTCCCTCATAGGTGGGAGTTGAACAATGAGAACACTTGGACACAGGAAGGGGAACATCACACACTGGGGCCTGTCGTGCGGCGGGGGGCAGGGGGAGGGATAGCATTAGGAGAAAAACCTAATGTAAATGGTAAGTTAATGGGTACAGCGAACCAACACAGCACTTGTATATATATGTAACAAACCTGCAAGTTGGGCACATGTACCCTAGAATTTAAAGTATAATTTAAAAAAAAAAAGAAAAAGAAAGAAAGAAAGAGAGAGAGAGAGAGAAAGAAGGAAGGAAGGAAGGAAGGAAGGAAGGAAGGAAGGAAGGAAGGAAGGAAGGAAGGAAGGAAGGAAGGAGAGGGAGGGAGGGAGGGAGGGAGGGAAAAGTCGGCTAGCTGCGGTGGTTCATGCCTGTAATCCCAGCACTTTGGAAGGCAGAGGCGGGCAGACCTCCTGAGGCCGGGAGTTCGAGACCAGCCTGACCAACATGGAGAAACTCTGTCTCTACTAAAAATACAAAATTAGCCAAGCATGGTGGCGCATGCCTGTAATCCCAGCTACTTGGGAGGCTGTGCCAGGAGAATCACTTGACCCCAAGAGGTGGAGGTTGTGGTGAGCCGAGATCATGCCATTGCACACTCCAACCTGGGCAACAAGGGCCTAACTCCATCAAAAAAAAAGAAAAGAAATATAGATGGTCAATTAACACATGAACGAAATAGTCAAATAACAGAACAGTTATATGCCTTTTTTTTTCTTTTTTTTTTCTTTTTTTTTTTTTTTTTTTTTTTTTTTTGAGACAGAGTCTCGCTCTGTCACCCAGACTGGAGTGCAGTGGCGCGATCTCAGCTCACTGCAAGCTCCACCTCCCGGGTTCACGCCATTCTCCTGCCTCAGCCTCCCGAGTAGCTGGGACTACAGGTGCCCACCACCACACCCGGCTAATTTTTTGTATTTTTAGTAGAGACGGGGTTTCACCGTGTTAGCCAGGATGGTCTTGATCTCCTGACCTTGTGATCCGCCCACCTCCACCTCCCAAAGTGCTAAGATTACAGGCGTGAGCCACCGCACCCGGCCTATATGCCATTTTTCACTTATCAAGTTATAACTCCTTAAAGGTTAAAAATCCCATGTTCATAACATCAACACAAAAACTCATAACTTATGTGGGGAATTGTAAACTGGCAAGATATTAGAGAGTGGGAGTGGTTTAGAATGTACATTTCAAATGTGTCAAATATAGTCAATTCTTTGAACTCAACAATTCCTAAGGCAAAAAGGATTTATAAAGATGTGGAGACAATGATAGTTACTGTAATGTTATTTGCGGCAGCAAGAAAGCAGAAAGAACTTGAAACACCCAACAATAGAGGATCAGCTAAATCAATTGTGATACCTTAAAAACTGTGATGAAGAAGAATATTGATATGAAAAGACATTAATTATACATTGTCAGATGGGGAAAAAATAAACCACAATACAGTAATGGTCCCATATTTGAAAAAAATAGTAATAAATGTACATATCTACATTCATTAAGCAAAAACAACTTTTTTTTGTTCAGGAAGATATTCACCAAAATGTTAATAGTGGTTCTGTCTACATGTTGATATGACAGGTAGGATTTTTGTATTCTCTTTGCCAATCTCTATTTTATAAATTTTCACATAATCATATGTTTAACTTGCATAATAATTGTTAAAATAGTAACAAGGATAGTAATAACATGCTGACATTAAGCTTTTTCGCTTTTTGAAGAGCATTGGCATGCTAGTTCTTTTTCTCCTTAGCATGAAAGAAAGCACATTAAAAGAAAGATGTGGCTTGCCATCACCCTGAGGGACACTTTCAGTAGGATGATTACAGCTGCTATGACAACAAGGGGAGGATGTGATGTCACATAATGATCCAGTGACTTCAACGGTCCCGTCCCAATGCAGAGCTTTGCTGCCAGCTGGAAATCCAGCAGAGACCTCATTAAGGGCATCTGTTCAGTAATTACTACAAGTTTCCCTCCATCACGCATCCAACTTTGAAAACAGCCCTACCGCAGAACTCCAGTGCCTGACTCACAGGGGGCTTTAATCTTCCATTTCTGTAGCGCTCAGACTGACTGCCACCAGAGAACCAGGGTCAAGTTTTGGCGCAGTCGGTAAACACTACCTTGAACAACAGGGACCAGGGCAGGAAGAAGCATCCAGAGGACGTTTATTAACGCCAGCATAGACTAGAGCCTCAAGGTGTTTAACTAAGTTATCTTATTTTGCATCCTCCTGGAACATTTAAATATTGTAATTTCCATTACAGAAAATCTAATACACCTGTAACCCATAGAAAAGAAGGGCAAATAGGAATGACTGCACAGCAAGCTGGGGAATCAATTGCAAAATATGCATAATGAATTCTCCTACAATGAATATGAAATCTCAAGACCCTATTCACATGGCACTAGCACCAGTGCTCTGCATAGAATAGGGGCAAACTGCTATGGTGGAAGGAGCCAGACAGAACTGGTGTCAAGTCCCAGCTCTATTACTTAACCTCCTAAACCTCCGTTTCCTCACCTATAAACTGAGAATAATAATGAGTCTAAAGAGTTGGAAAATTAAGCATAAAACTCGGAGCCTAGTACCTAGTATTCCCAAAAAAGTTAGTTCGTCTTGAAAAGTTTCACAGAAAACTAGACAGATATGTCAATGAATTAATTGCTTCCTTATTAAGTCTTAACCAATGCAAGAGTCTCCAAACTGCTCTCTCTTGCCACGCCTACTGCTATTAACATCCTCACATATCACACTGTTCTTATACATGGTGTTTTCTCTGTCTAGAATGTTCCCAGAATTTCTCCCTTGTCCATCCCATCCCCAATCTCATCCAGCTCTGTGATTCCTAAACAAGGAACACAGCAGAATCACTTAGAGAGCTTTCTAACAATGCACACGCCAGGCTGGGCACAGGGGCTCATGCCTGTAATCCCAGCATTTTCAGAGGCTGAGGCAGGCAGATCACCTGAGGTCAGGAGTTCAAGACCAACTGGCCAACATGGTGAAACCCCATCTCTACAAAAATACAAAAATTAGCCGGGCACGATGGCAGGTGCCTGTAATCCCAGCTATTTGGGAGGCTGAGGTGAGAGAATCGCTTGAACCTGGGAGGCGGAGGTTGCAGCAAGCAGAGATCGTGCCACTGCACTCCAGCCTGGGTGACAGAGCGAGACTCCGTCTCACAAATAAAAAGAAAAAAAAGAAAAAAATGCACTTGCCAGGTCCAACCCACAATTATGGAATTGGAATCTTCGGAGCATAGAGCCCAGAAATCCTTAACAAACTCTCCATTTGGTTTTTATGTGGCCAGCCCTGTTGCTGCAGCGTTTGAGAACCACTGACGTGGCTGATTCCTACTTCTTTAAAACTCTATTCAAAAACTCTCATACATCGCTGGTGGAATCATAAAATGGTGCAGACACTTTGGAAAAGTTTGGCAGTTCCCTAAATGTTATACAATAATTTACCATACAACCCAACAATCCCACTCCTAGGAACCTGCTCAAGAGACTTAAAACATATGTCCACATAAAGACATGTATGTAAATATTTATATCAGCATTATTCATAATAACCAAAAACTGGAAACAACCTGTGTCCAACAATTATTGAATGGATAAACAAATGTATATGTTCATATAATGGAATATTATTCAAAATAAAACAGAATGAAGTACTTATACATGGTGATGATTACACAACTGTAAACTCACTAAAGCTTGTTGAATTGTACTCTTAAAATGGGTAAATTTTATGGTATGTAGATGACACCTCAATAAAGCTGAAGGAAAGGAAAAGAAAAGGAGAAAAGAAACAGGAAGGAAAAACATTGAAGGGAAGGAAGGGAGAAGAAGAAGAAAGGAAGAGGGAGGGGAGAAGGGAAGGGAAGGGAGTGATACTGGGGAGAAAAGAAGAGAAAGGGGAGAGCGGGGGGTGGGCAGGGAGGAGAGGAGAGAAGGAGAGAGGAGAAGGGGAGGGGAAGGGAGTGAAAGATCAAACAAGAGTGGAAAAAACTAAGTTCAAGCCTTTGCCAACCCCTCCCCCTGCATTATCTTCATCCTTTATAAATCCCCCAAACAGCACTTGGCCTCAGCATGTTACTTGTCAATGTCAGCTTCCCCACAAGCCCACATGCTTTTCAAAAAAGAGAAAATTATTTAATATCTTCCTATACTTGCAGGGAGGTTAGTAGGCACTAACTAATATTTGTAAGAGAATGTAGGAAGGAATGAGTGGTTGATTGAGCTTTCTGCTGAAACACAATCTAAGAAACATTCTACCTCTAATAACTTAATACTCAGTTTCCCTCTTATAAAGTCATAAACCCTCTCACTGGGATGCTAAGAGGAGATGCTAGATGTCCCAAAAGTGCTTTGGATTTTTACCCAAGGCGTGTCCCACAGGTGTAAGAAGGGCACTTTCTCTGACATGTCCCATGCATAGTCAAGCTCTCACATAACCATTGTAGCATCAGATTCAAATCCAGATCTCTCCACTTCCCTGGATAAGTGTGTTCGTTTCCTCATTCGAAAATGAGAAATTAAATGAGCTAGTGCTTACAAAGCCGTTAGAACAGCGTTTGGCATATAGCAAACAGTCAATTACAAAGAAAATAGTAGTATACATGGTGTGTGGAGGGGCTGTGTGTTTGTATATAAAATATATTTGCATATAATTTGTGAGACACCTCTGCCAAAATAGGCCATGCTGTGAAATACTCAGAAAAGTTTCACCTGCCTCATGGGGCATTCAGGATTAGGGAAGCTGATACAAACCCAAAAGAGAGCCTAGGCACTAAGTCAGAGAGACCAAGAGAGCTGACTAATTTAAAATATCCATATATACAATTAAGTTTTAAAAGCAGGTACTAGAACAACATGTATGATCCCATTTAAATAGAACTGCAATAGAATATTATGTGGACCAAGGATAGGATATTAACAGAGGTCATCTCTGGATAATGAGGTTTTCTTTCCTGAGTTCCTAAAATGAACATGGATCATTTTTACAGGCAAATAAAATTAATAATGCTATCTTCATTTTGTTAAAAAATGAATTAAGTAATTAGGAAAATTAAGACAGCCTCCAGCCCCCAAGGACCACCTACTGCTCTGGCAGCCTAAAAGTTTGCCTGGTTTGTTTGAAAGAGAGAACTAATACCCAGAAGGCTACAGGAAGGCCCAGATACAAAGGAAGAATGCAGGTCACACAGAAATGGCTAGTTATTATTACTACATAATAGCAAGAACATTCAGCAAACACTCAGCAACTGATTCTCCACAGCATAGCCAGAGTGTGTGTTTATAAACACAAATCTGATCTTGTCCCCTCTCCCTAAAATGGCCAGCTGCCTTCCACTGCTCTTGGAGAAAAAAACAAAACACTCCAGTGGGCCTATAAGGCCTCACATAATCACCTCTCCAGTCTCTTCTTAATGCTCTCACAGCCCTCCATATCCCATCTCCTCCCTCCAGCCATAGGGCCTCTGCACAGGCTGCCTGATCCACCTGGAGGCTCTCCCATCACCTCCCCAACACCCTTCACCAGGGAAGCCAATCCCAACCCCCAGACAGATTAGATACCCCTGCTGGGCATGACCACAGCACCCTGGCCTTGCCATCAGAGGACGAAGCACAGTTATACCAATGTCTGTGGGCCCCACTAGGCTGTCAGCACCATGTCATCAGGGCTGGCTTGTTTGCTCACATAGTATTCCTAGTGCCTAACACAATCACTGCCATAAAGAATGCACTGCATAAAGACGGGCTAAGTGAGTGGTTACAGCCCATGCGCAGACAAGGCACTGCAAAGTACGAGTCCAGAGAAAAGCAAAGGCCAGGTCATGGAAGGCCCATGGGCCCTACCTGGGAATGTGGGCTTGATCCTGCATCCAATGGGAGTCTCCCTCCTGGGTTTTAAACGGAAGGGCAGCAGGATCAAAAAGCCTACGGACTTTAAATACTAATTAGATGAGGTGAGGGTGGGAATCTGCACAGGAAAAGGAATCTACAACGGTTCCCAGGTTTCTAGTTCAAATGCCCAAGCTTTCAAAAATGTAGAAACTGGCCAGGCACAGTGCCTCACACCTGTAATCCCAACACCTTAGGAGGCCCAGGCAGGCAGATCACTTGAGGTCAGGGGTTCGAGACCAGCCTGGCTAACATGGTGAAACCCCATCTCCCAGCTACTTGGGCAGCTGAGGCAGGAGAATCACTTGAACCTGGGAGACAGAGGTTGGTGTGAGCCGAGATTATGCCACTACACTCCAGCGTGGGCAACAGAGTGAGACTCTGTCTTAAAAAACAAAATGTAGAAACTGGATTGGAGTCATGGTTCTGAAACCAAGTCACTCCGACTTCCTGCAGTAGCCGTTTCTCCATCTGTGAAATAGAGCTGCTCATAGTTCTCTTTCAGGGGAATTGGTAGCATCAAATGAGCTGATGTTTGGGAATGTTTACCAATAGTAAAGCCTCTCATTATCATCAGCAACATGAGGGCAATGGTTTGCATAATTACCCAAAAAAAAATAGCCTCCTTGAAATAGTCACTAAGACCAGGCTTACTGTCTTACACAACTGGACTAAATTCTGCATCTTTTAAACACTTTTCACTGTTTTAAACAGTTAGCCTCATGAATGACCCAGACGAGAAAGGAAGAAAATGCATCCTGTTGGAAAACTGGGTTTCCGTGGGGCCCAGCAGATGATTGGGATCTAGTCTGACTCAAGTCCTGCTGGCTCCCTCTTTAAGAGATGATGGATTCCTCTCCAATACTAACTGACTCAATACAATTTGAAAAGCTAAAGTAATTTCCAGTTGTTAAAGGTGAGTCACCAGATACAGTGGACCTTTCTGAGAAACTGTAAACTAATCACTTTAAAAAAGAAATCCATTCACTTTCCCACTCACTGCTTAAATCCTATTGTGTTCATGTGTGTTCCCTGGGCCCAAAGTCAGAGAAAAACAATGCCAGTTTTCTCTTAGGACCTCTCAGAGAGATGTAACTTCCAAAGGCCTGGAGGGTTCCCATATTTGTGATTACTGGGCAAACATCTAAGCCAGCAGAAACACCTTCAGGTTTGGCATGAACTAGGAAGAAGAAAAGGGAAGGGGAAGGAGTCAATATTTTTATAACCACCTGCAATTGTCATTACTGGGCTAGAACTTTACATATGTCACATCATATGCAGATATTATTATTCCTACTTTACAAAATTAAGAAACAAGACTCAGAAAGTTTAAAAAAAAAAAAAAGTGGTCAGACGCCAGGCACGGTGGCTCATGCCTGTAATCCCAACACTTTGGGAGGGCAAAGCAGAAGGATTGCTTGAGCCCACGAGTTGAAGACCAGCCTGAGCAACATAGCGAGGCCCCATCTCTAGAAATAATAAAAATAAGTTAGCTGGGCATGGTGGTGCACACCTGTAGTCCCAGCTACTCAGAAGGCTGAGGCAGGGGGATCGCTTGAGCCCAGGAGGTCAAGGCTGTGGTGAACCTTGATCGTACCATTGCACTCCAGCCTAAGTGACAAAGCAAGACTGTCTCTAAAAACTAACTAAATAAATAAGTGGTCAGCTATTTCATAAATGGTGAACATGACAACTTATCCATTCACATTCTGGTTTGTCCAAAGATAAAGAAGGGATATTCTCTCTACCATATACACTACAAAAGTTTTATTGAGATAATCTCCAAGAGCCAATATGTCTGAGAAATGAAATTATGTAATTCAACAGGTCCAACACAGCAAAACCAAAAAATAAAAATAAAAAATAAGCCAGGAAAGAGCCCTGTAGTTGAACTGCACTGAAACCCTTACTTATTACTTTGACCTTGAGCAAGTCACTTCTCCATCTGTCTAATTTCAACTTGTGAAAACTGAATTAGACTATCTATAATGCTGGTGGTTATAGTCCATGCAAGTCCAGAAGGGGTTTTTTCTCCTTTTCTCCTCCCCAAGCCCATGGAATCATACCTGAGCCACTCTATGAAGTTACCACGAAGAGAGGAAGCACAGCCATTTGGGGAAGCAGAGACAAAGTCAGCAAATCAATTCCTGCAATGTGGTTTCTTCTCAAACTCTGGCAGCAGTACTGTGACCTAATACTCAAGGGCAGAGTCTTGGGTGCTTTGGACCCTTGTCCAGGAGACACTGCCTTCCACCAAGTGAAAACCAACTTCTAGCATTTCTGTGTCTAAGCCTGCCCAGGATCCCCTGGGGAAGGCCTGGTTCTCAGGCCAAGGTTCCAACACACTCCAGTGCCTGTCTGCCAGCAGCACAGGAAGTGCCAACCAGCTCTCCCCAAAGCAGCTGGCACCAATTACCCCGACCCAGCTGGAAGCACCCGGCTTGGCTGAGACAGGCACTCCAGATCCCTGGCCTGGTCGGAAATCCTACCCTAAAATAAAGATAGACTTGCAGCCGTGCCAGAATGCTACATAAGTAGCTGGTGGAGGGTTGGTGGAGGCAGCCAGGGACAGGCAGGTGAGCACCGTCCAGGGAAGCAGCTGTGGGTCTGGGAGTCTTGCCCACACCCTGATTTCAGAGTCCCTCCATCATCACAACCAACAGCTACCAATTAACAGGCACCTAGAGCACACCGGGTTCCTACATTCCTCATCCTCTTGAACCCTCTCAACAACACAACAAAGAAGGAATTGCTATCTCCATTTACTAATGAGGGCCCCAAGGGTCACAGAGGTGAACGATCATTCCCACAGCCACAGAGATAGGAAGTACCAGAACTGGGTCTAGAGCCCAGGTCTTCTGTATCACTTGCCTTTCCACCTGGCATCCTGGCCTAGGAGAACTAACATTCTAACAAGGGCCTGGCAGCTAGGGACTCGCTGTGCAAAACCATCACAAGTGATGCAGTAAATCCTGAAAGATGTTAACTAGCTGAGGAAACGGGAACATGGATCCATGAAGAACAACCATAAAGTATCAAGAGATCATTACCCAAAGACACAAAAGTGAAGCACACGAAAAATGCCAACATTGAACAACAGAAAGCAGAAGACAAAGTCATCCTTTCAGGTTTTCAAACAACAGTACATATGGCGATTTGATCAAGCAGGACTCAGAGTTGGTTATTATTATTTCCAAGTTAAAAATATTATGAAAATATCTTATAATGGATATAAACTATAAATATATAATAATAAAAACATTTATGTAGAACTTACTTTGTACCAGGTGCTATTCTGAGTGCTTGATATGTACTAACTCCTCTAACACCCTAGGAGGTAGGTAATGTAATTGTCTACATTTAACAGATGAGCACATTGAAATACAATAAGGTTAAGTAACTTGTCCAAAATTACACAGCTAATAAACTGTGAAGCCAAAATTCAACCAAGGCAGTCAAACTCCAGAATCCAACTCTTAACCTCTGCACACACTGCCTCTCAAGTCCAACAAGCATTTATCAAGCAGGATCCATGCTAGATGCTTCTATATCTATTATTAATTTGGTATTCATTCTTACGTTTATTCTTCGTAACAAATCTTGTAGCATGAGTTGAAGTCAAAAAGGTTTCATATCACATCAGAATGGAGTTAGCCCTGCAGGCACTCAGAGACACTTGGAAATCTCCAGCTAGTCCCCATTTCCCACTGGAATTTGATGGTTAGCATATAGGTGAAATAGCTGGAAGGCCTGGGCAGCTACACATGGACTTGGCTTTGGTCCTTTCTTGAGTTTAGCTCAGTGGTTATTAAACTTCACTGTAAGTAAGAAAACTGTACAATGCCGTATATACAAAGCATAGTATGCTTACTTCATGAATAATTTCACCTCTGAGTTCTTAACTAGTCTTGTACGCAGTTTGCCTCCTCTTTGCTCTGAACTCTACAAAGCATCCATCACAAATCTCCGGTGTACCTCACTTAGCCATTCCCAGCATCTCATCTACTCTGGGAAGGCCAGGGTCAGGACCCAAAACTCACCTCTTCCAGGAGAGGCAGGAACTGCAGAGATTTCCTTACTTAACCAGTTTGTTTACAGATGGAGAAACTGTGGCCCAGGTTAAGTGACTTACCCAGGATCAAAAAGCAAGTTAGTAAGGGGCTAACCCCATCTCTGCGTCCAGTATGTGTTTTCTACTAGTCTGTGCTTTTCTTCTCCATGGTTCCCCCACCTTTCTACAGTGTCTACTTCAGTGTTATGTTCAGCAAATATTTATTAACCTACCAATAATAATAGTTCACAATTTTGAATGCCCTGACTGTGCCAGGCCCTGTACTAGAAGCTGGAGCTTCATTATGACTTTCATGGGCCCTAGAAACTTTTGCTTTTGTGGGTCCCTTCCTGCACAAAAAATAATAATAATAATAATAATAATTTAAAACATATTTTAGGATTGCATTGAAATGAAGAATATAATAATGTTAAGTTTTCTTAACTTCTCTATTATTTGTTGAGGTAAGAACACGTAACATGAGATCTACCCTCTAAGCAAATTTTTAGGTGTATGATGTTGTACTGCAGATCTTTAGAGCTTGACTGAAATTCTATGAAGTCAAGTATTTTCTTCAATCTAAAAGTTTATTTTTTCTTTCAATTCTAAAAGAAATTAAAATATTTTCAGAATCCTAAAAATATTGCTGTCTGATCACTAGGCTTACTGTGCCCAGTGGATCAATCAGCCTTACTAGGTGTTCTAGTTGCACTATCTCATTTGATTTCCTACCCTAGTGTGGTAGATACTATTTATTATGTCCATTTTACAGCTTAGGAGTCTTAACATTAGCCATGAAATGCCACCTCTCTAAGATCACAACCAAAGGAAGATGGGGTTCTGGATTTGAACCACAAGTGTCTAACTCCAGAGACTGTTATATTCTGGACTCTACTCAGTGCAATTTACCCATCCTGGTCCCCTCCTCCTGCTGTGTTCCAGGCCGATCCCGAAGCCCAGCTCAGGACTGTCATTCCTTCGTTACTATTCTCCCCACCACTCCCAACTTCCCATGGCCCCAGGTGGACCCTGTCCAGGTCTGTGGAGGCTCAGAAGACATGCCGGGCACACTGTGTGGCTCTGGAAAGTGCATCAGCCTATAGGAGGGCAGCAGGGTGCCCAGTACCCACTTGACATTTACTCTCATCTGGTGTCAGGGGCCAGCACAGTTGTACAGGGCATCCTGGCTGCCCACCCACAGAGTGCAGTCACAAATCCTGGGGATCACATCACTGATTCTCACCCACTCCCAGCCAGCACCAGCTCTACTCACAGTATGATTTCAGGCAAAGGGAAAGGACATTGAACGGACACCTACAGTGTGACAGCCAGGTACTGTGTATGGCCCTTCATTCCCCTGGCCATGGTTCACCCACAAGGAAGGTGTTACTACCTCCATTTATTCAGAGAAGAAAATTGAGGCTGAGAGAAGTTAAATGGCTCACCTGATGGGCTTGATAAATCTGTGTGTGACTCCAAAGCCCAGGGTTTCCCACAGCAAATACAAGCTCTCAGCTGGCCCCCTAAAAGCTTGCACTCTAATTGTTTGCTGACAATGGCAACTCCATTATGAGAGCTCCTCAGGCTAAAGACAGGGCTGCACTCGGTGGAAGTGCAAATGTTGTGAAGTGGCATAAACCGGTTTTAACCGGCATTAACTTTCCCTAATAACAAGAAGCATTTGGAGGGCATTTTAGAGTTAACAGCGCAGTTGTTTCATGCAAACCTTCACTCGATCCTCACCATACTGCCAAAATTTAAGGATCTTACTCCCCATTTTACATGTGAGAAAACTGAGGCTCAGAGATAATGTGATTTGCCCATGGTGCAGAATGGAAGAGGATGAACAGCAGAGCAGAGATCGCAAGCCTCCGTTTGCAGACTCCTCTTCCCACACCCTGCTGCACCTGACTCTGACTCTAAGATACAAGTGAGGGAGAGAAGTAGGTCCATGAGCACTGGGAGGTGGCCATAGAATATTTTACCTGGAATCCTTACTGGGTTCTTTGCTCCCCACGATCACTCCCAACCAGGTGTAAAAGGTCCAAAGTTCTTGTTTCCACCCAGACTGTCTGCTTGTTTAAGCAGGCAGATGGAGGGTAGACAAGACACTTAGCTGAGAGAGCACAGAGACCAGTCTGGGCTCAGAAAGTCCTCAACCATATGCCCCAGAGGAGGCCAGGGGCCTCTGCCTCAGCTGGAGAGTGGGCCACACTCCCAGTGTACGCAGCCAATTCATTCAGGCCTCGGCCACCCACAGAGCCCTGCCTGCCCAGACCCCCTCTGAGAGGAGCATCTATTAGCAAACCTCCTCCCTTCAGTTTGGCCTCCATCCCCTGCTGTCCAAGGGTAAGTCAGGGAACCCCCAACTCCCAGCCCCTTGAGCCTCCGATTGCTGTCTAGGGGCTTCTTGTGTTTCCTCCTCTGGGACAACCCAAGGAGAGAAACACAAGGCAGAAAAGCCAGTGGCCGTTGCTACAGGAAACACATCCCTGTTAGCAACACCTCTTCAGTACAGGCCTAGAATTTTCCACAACACCAATAGGTTCATTTTTGAAGGAAGCAGCTTCTTTGACATTCACTCCGCCAACTTCACATCCCTCTGAGCCTCTGGTTTCACCCACCTCCTTCTGACACCCTGCAGGTCATCACCGAGGCCAGGAGGGAAGTGATGGGCCCTCCCTCAGTCCCATTTTCTCATCTGTAAAATGAACAGGGAGGAGCATCAAAAGAGATCGAGTGGGGCCCACTCAGGTGATTTAAAAGAAAAAATGTGCTTTTGTTTTTGGCAGACATACATCATTTTGAGGGGGAGGTGTTTATTTGTATTTCAGGCAGCCTTCTGGAGAGAGCAAGAATCTGTGAATGACTTAATACAAACCCAAATAGACATCCAAACTCCAGAAGGAAAGTTCTTCTGAAATACAAGGTACTGCACCTACGCACCCCAATCATTCACTTCATATGCAAATGCTCCTTCACAAGTACTACCACACCAGAGTCAATTAACACTTGCACTTCTACATATGGCCTTCAATTATGCTCATCAGAATAATCATTTGCTGCAATCATCATAAGTTCAATGGTTTCCCAGGGATGGAACTCTCAAAGCATCAAGGTGCTTTGAAAGTCACTGCTTGAATGTGGCACGTGTTCAATCTCATAGTCTTGTTTCCCAGACCTCTTGACCACATACCCATTTCATGACCTGAGAAAATTACATAAAGAGGATGGAAAATCATTTGCCCCAGGACAGGGAAGCATGGGACTAAGGGAGTCTAGTGAGGTAGATTAACTAACCTTGTTTCTTCTACCTGATCTTCCTCCAGGGAGCAGCAACCCCACCCTGTCCCACCTGCAGCAATGGTCTCATCTCTTTCTGGTTTTGCTCCAGCCTTGGCTGGTTAAGCAGAGCTAACAAATTCCCAGATCTCTCTTCTGCAGGATGATGGGCTAGTCCCGAGGGTCCAGCAGAAATAAAGTCCACTGTGGGAGGCCACATGATGTATGGGACAAACCCCAGGCTGAGGAGTCAGGGCAGATGTGGTTTGAACCCAACTCTGCCACCTCCTAGCTGTATGTCTTCTGGCAAATTATTTCCTCTGGAGTCTTGGGAGTTTCTTCTCCTAAAACAGGGGTCATAACAGCTACCTTTCAGAGCTGTCAAAACATTGCTGATGGGAGTAGAAGCTGGTAAATCTTTTCAGAAGGCAGTTGAGCAATATGTTTTAAAGTTCCTAAAAATGTTCATACTCTTGGACTAAGCAATTAAGCTTCTAGAAGGTTATCTTTAAAAAGTACTCATGGGCTGGGCACAATGGCTCATGCCTGTAATCCCAGCACTTTGGGAGGCCGAGGTGGGTGGATCATGAGGTCAGGAGATCAAGACCATCCTGGCTAACACAGTGAAATCCTGTCTCTACTAAAAATACAAAAAAAAATTAGTTGAGCGTGGTGGCAGGTGCCTGTAGTCCCAGCTACTGGGAGGCTGAGGCAGGAGAATGGTGTGAACCCGGGAGGTGGAGCTTGCAGTGAGCTGAGATCATGCCATTGCACTCCAGCCTGGGCAACACAGAGAGACTCTGTCTCAAAAAAAGTACTCATCGATATACTCATAGATTTAGTTTTTTATCACTGTTTATTATGGTGAAAATTAAAAGTAACCTAAGTAGCCAACATTAGGAAGTTGATTTTTAAAATACTTTATATATAGCATGAAACAAAACTAATAAGGTATTTTTAATAACACATTTTTCAAAAATTATGATTTCACTTTGTAAAAACAATGTACATATTAGAAGTATATACAAGAATTATTAATATTTAGCATTGGATGATAAAATGACAGTTGATTTTCTTTCTTCCTTTTTTATTATTATATTTTCTAAATTTGGCCTAAAATTTCTTAAATGTCTCTCTAGCAACTTACTAATTTCTGTTTTTTAAAATGGTTACGTATGAACATATCACATCGCCCCAAGAATACAAATTCCTTGAACACAGATTCTAAGTCTGATTTATCTTCATAAACTCTCCATGATATTAGCTTAGTGCCTTGAATAATTACAATTACCATTTATTGAATGTTTGCCGTGTGGCAGGCATTGCGCTAAATTGTATCTCTTAATATAGTAAAATTGAATAAATGTGGAAAGGGGGAGGGAAGAAGAATAAGCAGAAAGAAGTGAATGAATAAATTCTCAGCAATCTGAAATAAGTTGGCGGCTATCGCACTTGGAAGTGACCAGCTCATTTTTAGAGTCTCTACTGACCACCAGACCATACCAATCTGCTAGACCATCTCTTCTAACAGAAAGGGAAAATGTCAGGAGGATGAGGACCACACTATGATCCTGGATTTGAGAAAGCCACACTTTGGAGGATAAGATCTCATAAGGACAACCTGGTATAACTTTTGAGAATTTTCTTACCAGAGTCAAGAAAACCAATTTAACATGACAATGATCTATTAATGAAACACTTTTGACTTTAGCAACCTTTAATTCTTTTCTACAAACACTCCCTTAGCACCCACCAACACCATTTGAGAGAGAAATATACATAAGCAGTCTCACCCTTAAGGAATTTCTCATGCAATGAAGACTACCAACAGGTGCCTAAATAACTGATTCAAGGCAGGGTGTGAGCTCCAACAGAGAACTCCCAGACTGGAGGGGGTGCCAAGGAAGAAATTCTTTCTGATGGGGATGGACAGTGGAAGAGGTGGAAAGTGAGAGCTGGGATCTGAAGCATAGACAAGATTTCTCAATGCTGTGCTGGGGGAATGGCATTCCTGCCTGCGGGAACAGCCTAGGCAAAGGCTCAGAGGGGTGGGATTTGGGTCGTTTGGAGAAGGGCAAGTGTTCAGTCCATGCCCCAGAAACCTTGGGTTACTTCCTTAAGAACAAAAGTGGCCCTCAGATGAGCTCCGTTCCTTGGTCTCTTCTTGGCCCTGGTACTTTCCTGATACACATCCAAGCAGACACAGCCCACAGAAAGCAAAATAATCTACCCCCTCGTTGTCAAAGGCTTTGGGGTTCAGTTCAGATTAAGACCACAGTAACTTGAGTACTTCCAAAAGTAGGAATCAGAGTGGCTCCTGCCTCTGTCCTGCTGTTCTCCAGAGGCTGAAGTCCCAAGGAGCAGGCCTCCAGGGCTCTACCTGGGACTTGAGTTCTACTCACCTCCAAGGAAGATGTGGAGGCAATCCCTGACAAGTTGTTTCAAAACAGCCACGGCATGGGGCGGAAGGTATCAAGGACCCACCTCTTCAAATGCTAGGCTTCCAGAGGGTCAACCCTGTGGCCCTGCTGCTCCCTGAGGGCCCCCACAACCCCCTGTGGTCCCCCTCCTGGTGAAGGGTTTTGGGGGAAAGAAAACAGGAGCCACTAGGAGTCCCAAGGGCAGGAGAGGAAAATACCACCTGCAGCTCAGAGACATCACAGCTTTTTCTCCAATACTTTCGGTAGCATGACATATGATCCCCCCTCCCTGCGGCCTCTCTCTCTGAGACTGAATTAGCCTCTTTTTCTGCTTTATTTTTCTGAATCTCTCTGTTCTCTTCTCTCTCTTCATGTGTCCCTTTTCCTTTGTTTCAACTTTTATAGAAACTATTGTTCAATCTCAATCTCTCTCTCTCTCTCTCTCTGAATTCCCCGGTCTCTGCCTCTCTCAGCCTCTCCTCTCTTGTTTCAGTCGCTGTCTCCACGTCCCTGTCACTCTACTAGTCTGTCTTGACGTCCGTCTCTATCTCTGGGGTCTAGGTGTTTCTATCAGCGTCTCCGTGTCTGGATGTTCCTACCTCTCTGTGTGTCTCTATCATGTCCACATCTCCCTGTCGCTTTCTGTCTCCCTCTCTCGGCACTCCTACCTTCATCTCTCCATCGCAGCGTCTCCAGCCCTATTTCCACCCCTCCTGTCCCCCGGCCTGCGTTATTAAAATCAGCCAGGAAGCCGAGCGGTTCGGGGAGGTGTGATGCTGAAAACCAGCTTCCGCGCGACGCCGGGTCGGAGCCCGCAAGGAGTGCGGGGGAGACAGCCCAGGGTGCGGTTTCTGTCCCGACCCAGTCGCCGCTCCCGGGGACTCCCGCCCGGCGAGCACCCTCCGGCCCCAACCCAACCCCTGAGCTCCCCCTGCCCGCTTAGAAAGGAGCTCTGGCCGCCACCAGAGAGGGCGTTTGTCCGAGCCAGGAGTCAGAGAGGGGTGGAAAGTTCTCACCGATGGTGAAGCTGTAGCCATCGATGCTGAAAGTGGCGCTCCGGCATTTTTTGAAGCCCTCCTTCCTGTTGCTGGCGTCCGTCATGGCTCGGCCGGCCGGGCAGGGACCTCACAGCTCAACCAGCGGCGTCCGCGGTCCCCGCCTCCACCACGGCGGAGTGAGCAGCCCGGGGCTCGGCGGCGAATCCTGCCCCGGCCGCGCCGCGCTGTCACCCTCAGCCCCGCCGCGCTCTGGCAGCTGAGTGCCTGGAGACAAGCGCGGGGACCCAACGTCAACAGCTAAAGGGCTAGGAACTCGGCAGAGGCAGGAGCCGTCGCGACTGTCCCATCTCCAAGCTCCAGAGGCGGCAAGAGGAGTGTCAGGAAGGGAGGACGCGCGCCCGAGCGCGTGGACGGGGCTGACGGGTGGGCGCGGAGGTCCCTGCCTGGCCACGCTACTTTCTGCCAGCCGCGGGGTCCGCGCGCCCCAGGCACGTCTGTTTTCCACTTCAGCTTCTCCTTCCGTCTCTGGTGGCTGGGGGGATTTGGGCACCCAAGGGAATGGCTGGATTGGCGTCGTGCCTCTTCTGGATATGTTTTCTCTGGCAGACCGGGGAGCTTCCAGAAAGCACATCAACAGATGGAAAAGCAAACCCCTTAGCCATCAGATGTTGCCGAAGTTTACTCCAAACAAGGAAGTCGGGAAAAATCGCCACGCCCACTTCCTCCCAGCCACTGTCCCCAGCACTAACCTGGAGCCCCGATAGTGTTCCTTCTCCACTGTCCCTCCCAGGAAGGTAATTGTCAAAGTCACCCTAGGCTCTCTGATGTGAAATGTAGAATCGAATTAGAACTCGCCCCTTACCATCCATTCCAAATAGCTTGTCCTGACCTTTCGAATTTGGGTTTGCCCAATGTGATAGACTCCTGGAATTTGCTGATGTGGAAGATATCTACCAATCCCATAGTTGACGCTCTTATTACAGGAGAGGAAACTGAGGCTGAGTGGGGCTTGAGGAAAGTGCTACACAAGGAAGCGGCGGACTTAGGAGGCAGAAGTTTCACTTTATGACGATGCCACGTTAGCCATTGGCCTTTCCAGTGCCTGAAATGACGGAGTTAGGCAAGGCTTATACTAGGAAAATTATTCCCACCGATCAGCAAGCAATTATTGAGGATTTACAGTTGCAGTGCTGTTAGGGGCTGCGGATGCCCACGGGAAAAGAGACCAGAGCTGAGTGCCACAGAAGAGTCCACGGTATAACAATGTGGAATGAGGGTTCTGTGCTCAAGCTATTGTGAGACTACAATTAATTTAGCCTCATTTTTGTGATGAAATTTGACACACTTAACAAACATTTGCCAATAATAAGAATCATCCAGGTATATTCCTAATTGATTCCAGTTGAGTTTAGAGGGTAATGGCTCCACGTATCTTCAGAATCTAATGAAGATTAGAAACCTTGTCCCAAAAAAAGCACACAGACACACATGTACCCTATTCTACATACAACTTCAGGGGGCCCATTAAAACCCCCAAGCCTACTGGAACCTAGGTTAATGTATGTCCCCAGAATTTAATCTTTTTCAATTCACCATGTATTTTTAAAGAAATGGAATTGTGTCAGAGTGTAGTTGTCACTTCAGTTATAAATTCTCTCAGGGAAGACCTAGAACCATATTCACATGGTCTGGTTAGGTTGTAGCAAGATTAATTAATCATAAAGGCAACCAACAGTGTCATGAACCTCATGCCACATAGAATGGCATATTTCAGCATGCACTCAGGGGTGTTTCAAAATCATCATGTAGTCCCTGAGACTGTAATACCCACGCCTGGAACCTGTTACAACATGGAGGCATGAAAAGGGCTCTGCTCACAGATAGACCTGGGTCTGAAAGCTGGCTCCATCACTTACCAGCTATGTGGCCGTCTGACCTCCCTGAATCTTACTTTCCTTCTCTGACAATGAGGATTAAGTAGGAGTAAGGGCATAAAACCTAGGCACACAATACGCATCCAATTATTGCAATCACTAGCTGACTCCCAGATTTTATTACATAGACTCCATGGAAAATTCTTCTCTGTGACAATAATGTATTTTAGTTATTGTTGCCACCATTAATTTTACAGGTGAAGAGAATTTTTATATGTAACATTTTATATATACTACATGTAATATAATGTGGGCTTGGTTTTTTGTTTGTTTTTGAGACAGTGTCTCACTCTGCTGCCCAGGCTGGAGTGCAGTGGTGCAATCATGGCTCACTGGCTTCAACCTCCTGGGCTTAAGTGATCCTCCCACCACAGCCTCCAAAGTAGCGGGCTCTATAGATACACGCCACCACATCCGGCTGCTTTAAAAAAAAAAAAAAAAAAAAATTTGTAGAGGCAAGGTCTCACTATGTTGCCTAGGCTTGTCTTGAACTCCTGAGCTCAAGTCATCCTTTGCCTCCATCTCCCAAAATGTTGGGATTACAAGAATGAGACACTTGCCTAACCTTAATATTATGTATTTTTTAATATAGTAACCACCAAAGGTTTCGTATAGTTCCCCTTTCCCTGTATTTCTCTCATCTTACCAAGCTTCTAAGTGAACAACATGTCTTTTTTTGTGCCAAAATAAGTCCTCAGCTGAGAGCCCTAAGTCTCCTGTAGTAAATTATCTAAAAATGAAAAAAAAGAAAGAAAGAAAAAGTCTATTGAAATGGAATTTTTCCTTGCGTAAGTGAGTGAAATTAAAACTTAGTATTTAATCATCTTAACAGAAAAGCTTTTTGAAATATAACCTATAAAAATAATAAAAATGCAATCATTTCTCTGTCCCCTAAAGTCTGGTAAAAATAACTTGCCTGAATAATTAGAACTGTTTTTAAACTGCTTCTCCCCAGAATCATTATCTCTCTCCCTGGTTTTAGAGATTGTACACCTACAGAACCACTAAAATGCACTGCTTCAAGTGCAAACTCTTAAAGCAGCCTTTTCAGTCTTTGGGTTCTCACACCGAACCAAGTGAAGTTGAATGCTACCATTACATAAGTCAAGAAAGAATGAGTTCAAGACTGAGATCAAAAGAAGCACTGCTTTTGTTTGCTCTTTCAGAAATGCTCACTCAATAAAGCCTAGAAAGTAAGAAAACTAAACCAAGACAGACAAGCAGAAGTGTCAATCATCTGCTTTGGTAGTTGGAGCAGGATTTGACAAATTAATGTCTGCAGCTGAAATCTGGCCCATCACCTGTTTTTGTGGCATCTGCAAACTAAAAACAGCTTTTATATTTTTAAGTGATTGTAAACAATCAAAAGAAGAATAATATTCCATGACACATTAAAACTACATGAAACTTGAATTTTAGTATCCACCAGTAAAGTTTCATTGGAACATAGCTATGCTCATTTATTTCCATATTCTCTCTGGCCGCTTTCACACTACAAAGCCATTGTTGAGTTGCTGTGCCTGGGACCATATGGCCCGCAAAGCCAAAAATATTTACTATCTGGCCCTTTACATAAAATGCTTATTGACTCCTAAAATTATAGTGAGTATACTTTACATCTGTCAGGGTTTGGGTAACTTCTAGTTTTAATATATTTACTTTAAAATTTGGGTTTGGAGAGAAATTGATCTTTTTTAACTACTGGAATGGATTCTAACATGGAAGAACTAAGAGTACATTCTAACAAAGAAGGGAAACAGGGAGGGAAGAAGGTCTCTAATAATTGTTTGATCCAGTCAATAGCTAAGACTACTTAGGTTAAGATTAATTTCTTCCAAGAAGTAATGTGTGATCCTGTCTTCACTGCAAGAAAGTAGAGGAAGAGCTGAACTCATTACCTACATCAGTTCATAGGATCAAATAATGTCCTTCAAATATAACAACTGTATATGACACAATATAAAAAAGAATCTGGCAGGATGCTCCTCTGAATCTAGTGCTAATATCAAGTCTTTTGATTCACTCTGTGGATCTGATGGTGGATTCTACTACATGTTTCTATATAAGAGAAAGGATATTAATGGCAAGTTCTTGTTGCTCATTGGTTTTTCACTTTTAAAGTTCTAGAAAAAAAATAAAAATAAAAATAAAGTTCTAGAAAAATATAAGACAACATATATAGAATGTATCAAAAAGTGTAGTTTCTAAGAAAACATCTTTTTATTTTTTATACGAGAGAGAAGACAGCCCCTCAGCATCTCACTAATGCATTTCAACCATTCTCAGGTAGGAAGCTACCTACTATTTGGAATTCTCCCAACAGCCAATGGTCCAAGATTGTAGACCCAAGTTGCCCCAGTAAGAGCATCGTGCACACACCTCACAGACACCTATCCAGCTGTCTGACAACCATTCCAAATTCTAGAAAGGGCCTCCTTCCATTCATATAATCATTGGCTACAGGCAAGGAAGTTTCTGAACTGCAACCTTGCTCCTTTGGCTGTAATTGATAGAACCCAAACTGGGCTGATGAATACCATTTCTGGGAATAGGAATTGTCAGAGGTAAAGAAAAAGTCCCAGTTCATTCCAGGCCCAGTTCCAGCTGGCATCTGAAAATCAGCTCCTCCGAAATTGCGTAAGCTACCCTACTACCCTTATACTATACAGTAGTCCCTTTTTGTAAGTGACCCAATGTGAGTTGCTATTGCTTGAAACCAAGAGTTCTAGCTAGTCTACCAAACTGACTCCCTTCAAGAAGGGAAGCAGAGGAGGAAGAAATGAACAGAGAAAAGAAGAAATTAAACTAACATTTACTGAGTGCCGACTATATACTAGGCATTGTGCTAACCAAGAAACAGTCCCTGCCTTTTAGAATTTTACAGGAAGAGTAAATCTCAGAACAGTCCCTGGAACTAGGCGTCAGAATGAGAAAACAGTCACAGAAAGTCGGTGCAACTGGATGCAGTTCCTCTTCAGCTGTCACCAGTACCCTCCTCTGTTTCATTTTACTTCTACCTTATTGCTTCCCTACAGTCCTTTTTTTTTCCTCTCAAATAAATTAGATCCAGGAATGGCAGAGACAATCTAATTAAATGGGAAAGATTAAAAGCAGTGTGCTTAAACACTTGAGGGCCCAAAAAAGGTGCCAAAAACATACCCAGAAGGCCCTGATGGAAGTTACCAAATTCTATTTCCACAAGGAGACAATTTTTTTCTTTGGCCCCCTGTTCATTCTTCAACTTTTTTTGAGTCTACATATTATTTATGCATCTGTGAAAGTGACTATTCTTAAGTACTTGCCTTTAGTGTCTCAGAAAATAATAGCAGAGGGCCGCCAACGATCTCCCCATAACATTATGTAGCAAATTAGAGTAAATTAAATTATTGTTTTGCATTAAGAGTTTGGGGAGAATTTTATCATGGCCTTTGAAGTTAGGAGTTAGAAGTGGAGACTTTCTGCAGTGGGGGTGAGGGAGATCAGAACAACTATTTTTAATTTATTTTGCTTAATCCAGACTACCAAGCCTGGAATTTTCTTCCCCCTCAGCCAACCAGGTTTGCCTAGAGACCTCCCTCCTCACCCTTCAGGTATCTGCTAATCTCCCAGGTCCTCCAGAAAGCATTTTCTGCCTGACATTCCTCAGGGGAGGTAACCACCCCACTTGAAGCCTCCCCTGGATCCCATTGTGTCCCCATCATAAAATCATCACACTATACTCATACTACCTGTTTGCCTGCCCATCTCCTCATAAGGATATGGTCTGCAGGTAGCAGAGATGGGTCTTCCATCCTCAGCCCCAGCATGGTGCCTGGCACAGAGTAGGCCTTCGCTAAAACATTTATGAATTACAAAGTAAATAAAGACGTATAATGCAAGGTTGTGTGGCCAGGAGATGATAGGATTGGGGTAGGACAGCCAGCCCCATTAGTCATTCCCTCTCTCCACTCATCCTCTTTCTCTGTGATCAGCTTTGGAGCAAGTTCAAAACACGGCTCTGTAGCAAAGAGGTTAGTAACTTTTAAAATTAATAAAACGAAACAAAAAGCTCCTCTACTTTGCTAAATGAAACAAAAAGCTCCTCTACTTGCTAGCCGTGAGATCTGGGGAAAATACTTAGCCTCTCTGAGTCTTAGTTTTTTCTTTTGTAAAATGGACATATAATATCTATCTCATAAGAAATGTGTGAGTTATAATAATGTATGTAAAAGACTTGTCCTGGATGCAACCCAGAGTAAGCATTCCATTTTACTTATTATTATCATCTATATTATTACAACATGACGATGTTATTATTTTTAACATCGTCATCATCACTAGCATACTAGGTCCCTTTTGCCCTTCTGTTTTCTACAGAATGCTTAAGGTAATCCATAATCAGGGGCAAGAGTTACAGGCTTCGAGCTCACTCAACCCTGGGCCTAAGGCCCCAAAGTATCACCCTGTGAGCAATGGGACCAGAGGTTCTAGGTCTCCATGACTCAGCTGAGCTGTAGAAACTCATGGGCTTTCTGAGAGCTAAAGTCTGGGGCTTGCACAGGGCCTGCTCAATCACTCTTCCATCCACAAGACCCAGCCTCCATCACCGTCCCCATTCCATGACACTTCTGTCAGCTGTGCTTCGCTTCATTTAGCAAATGCATTATGGTCCTCATAATGCATATTGTCTTGTGAACCCGCTGCATCAGCTAGGATGTCTTCTGTTCCCTGGGCTTCCAGGGCACAGCTTCCTCCTGGTTTTCCTGCTACCTCTGCAGCCAATGCCTTTTCTGTTGTTGTTAACCAGGGAAAACTCTTATCTTCTCATTCCATTCCCTCTTTCCTGAACAATCCTGTTTGCTCTTCCCAGCTCTGTTAATGACTCTCAAGTATCTATTTCCAGCCCAGATCACTATGCAGCAAGTATAATGACCTTTTTTTTCTTCAGTAGGTCTTACAGTCATCTTGGCCTTGACTCATCCAAATCTGAAATCTTCATCTTCCTATCCTTCCTCCAGAGTTTCCCTTGAGGTATTAGGGGAGCCAGACAAAGCTTCTACACACTTCTCGAGCCAGGCTAACCTTTACCACCCTCTTTCCCCATGGAAGGAGCATTTCTCATCTGACTCATTAGAGTTTCAGGCATTCCTTGGGCAACTCACTAGGGCAAGAGTCTCTCCTGGGCAGAGCCCATGTGGCACGTCTGTGAGAGTTAGGAAAGGGTGCCCTTCTCCCAGGTGGAAGCAGCCCCATGCCAGAACAAACAGAGCTCAGTGAGCAGGGCCTGGGCTGAATGCTGCTCCCACCCAGTCCCTCGGTCAGGCATTGATATGATTTGTCTATGTCTCCACCCAAATCTCATCTTGAATTGTAGCTCCTATAAGTCCCACGGGTTGTGGAAGGAAGCTGGTGGGAGAAAATTGAATCATAGGGGTGGTTTCCCCCATACTGTTCTCATAGTAGTGAATAAGTCTCATAGATCTGATGGTTTTAGAAAGGAAAACCCCTTTCACTTGGTCCTTCATTCTCTCTTGTCTGCCACCATGTAAGACGTACCTTTCGCCTTCCACCATGGTTGTGAGGCCTCCCCAGCGATGTGGAACTGTGAGTCCATTAAACCTCTTTTTCTTTATAAATTACCCAGTCTTGAGTATGTCTTTATTAGCAGCATTAAAATGGGCTAATACAGTAAATTGGGTTCCTGGTCTTAATACTTCCAGAATATTATCAAAGCCTCACTCTTCCACTCCAATAGTGCCATCTCTGGAAAAGGTCCTCCCTACTGCTCCACAACCAAATTGGTGAGCCTGTGAGTCATTACTCTTCCCTCTTTTTCATCTAAACAGTCACTAAGTCTGCACAGAAATGTTCCCTCAGTATGTCTGGCATCTGTCCGGTCCTATCCACAGACGACCCTGCCTTAGTCCAGGCTACCACTGTCTCTCACATGAACTATCACAACAGCCTCTCACCTCCACAGCCAGCTTGCATTCTTGCTCCAAGCCATTGTCTATCCAGGAGCCAAAGAGATCTTTTTAAATAAAAATGTAGTCATGTCTTTCCTCTGTCTAAAACCCTTCAGTGACTCTCTGTCGCTGTAGAAAAATCAATACTTAGAATAAAGTAAAAACTCCTTATCTTGGCTCATCAGACCCTAAAGAATCTTGGGGGAAACTGGGGAACACAGGGAAGTCTGGATCTTCTCCTGTAAGGAGTGGGAAGCATAAAACACATACAAGAGGACTGAGGAAGTATCAGAAAGGGAGTGGGGAAGTTAGTCAAGGAAGGGAAAGCAACCAATAAAGCCACCACCCTTGTGGGCACCTGGGGCTTAAGACTCTAAGAAACATCAGGAGCCAGTGTCAAATTGCCATTGGCAAGGCATCTGGTTTCCCGACCTGATTCTGGACTCTCTCAAGGGTTTGGCTTTGACATGCCCTATCAACTCTTCTCACCTCTGATTTCCTGGAGAGGATTCAGATCTTCTGCACTTCCCAGGACCAAGAAAAACGGCACTTAGTCATTTATTGTATACCTACCATGTGCAAATAGTTTGCGTCTGTAACAAATATCCAAATTCTCAGTGACCTAACATCATAATAAAGGATTTTTTTTCTTGCTTATTACGAAGCTCAATATAGGTTGTGGGGAGCAGGATGTGGCGTTTTGGCCGATGGAGTTATTCAGGGACTAAGTTGGCTTTCATCTCATAGCTTTATCAGCACCTAGAACTTCAGATCCTTCTCTGTATCCTCCACATCTAGCTGGCCAGTGAAGGAAGAGAAAAAACAGTAGAAGACTGTGAAGAATTTCAGAAACCAGGCATGGAATAAACACACATCCCTTCTTCCCACATTCTCTTAGCCAGAAATTAGTCATATGGCCCCACCAAACTGCAAGGGGTGGGTGGCATCTGGAAAATGAAGTTAGGAAAGAAAAGAAGGTTTGGTAAACACAGATCCTTTGAAACCCTATCCTCCCCACTGTTTTCACTCAATCTGACCACTAACTTACCAGGTGGAGACACGGTTAAACCCTGCATGCCCAGAACTGAGGTCATAATCTGTCCCCAAATCAGAGTTGGAACCTTTCTACCTTATTAAGGCCAGGTTCACTGGATCAAAGCACCTGAGCCCACCACTGTGATGTAAATTTTATAAAGTGGGCCCACTTTCCCCAGAAAGGCCCTTTTCATGTGGCTTATTGTTGTGATCACTTACAGAAAGTTTAAATATATCAATAATTTTAATACTGTATTACAGTTCTGGCATTAGAAAGCAAGACAAAAATATAATTCACTGAGGAGGTGAAAATTGCATCATCTTGTAACACGATTTTTTTTTCTTTCACTAACTAGAAAACATAAATACTGTACCCAGAAACACAAAAATTCTAGTTCACTAAGAAACAAAGGGAATCGCAAAGAAAAAGTCAGTCACTAATATTTAGCAGGCCAGCAAACTTTGCCACATCAAAGACTCCTGATGAGGATTTGGGAAACATGCAATTAGAATAAATACAGAGCATCCCAGGATACCACTTGCACAGTGATAAGTTCCAGATGGATAACTGGTTACAGGTAGAGCTGGCATGGACTTGCACTCAGAGATGAGGAAGGGAATACGGTTTCTTAGGGGGTCCAGCCTTGGTCAGGCCATCATAGGATAAGCTCAGTGCTTAGTACTCATGCATCTCATTTCAAGCCCTCAGTAACAAAGAATGGAATTATGGAGTTAGGTTTTCTTACTGTGGTTCTTAAATCCCCGGAGAAGGTAGCTCTTCTCAGTGGCATCCTTGGCAACGGAATTACCAAGAGCACCAAGAACACTGAAACCAGAGAGAATAGTCAGGCAGCCCAAAAGGGAACACAGACCTACAGAGTAGATCCAGCTATTTGCTGAAATGACCTATAATAGAGACATGCTCCTCCATCTGTTGTTCACTGGTGGTTAAATTCACCTAGAACTTTCTTCCAGCTTATTCACCTCAAATTGAACAATAAATATGTTCCTTATCACCAGCAAACATGCATCCCCACACAGCTACACACACACATACAAACAGACACACACACACCCCACTTTTATATCTCAGATGTGGCTTCTGACGATGATGACAATGATAAGGATGCTGGAGTTCTGAAGAAAATGTCACAGAACAAAATGTTAAGGAAAAACAGCAAACACAAAGTAGGATGCAACAGAGTCTCAACTATGTCAAAAAGAAAATGCACTAAAGAAAGACAGGAAAGTGAGCAAGAACAGCCCAGTGAGTGAGAGAATAGCCAAGGACAAAAAGTTTAAATCAGAGGTTACAAACTGGCTTCCCTGGGATCAAATGCAGCCCAGGGATGTGGTTTTTTGTTTTGGGGTGATTTTTGCCTGCTTGGTGCTTAAAAAATATTTAAATTGTGAATTAAAAAGAAATTGCAAATTGAAAGGAAGGAAGGTAGAGAGTAAAGGAGGAAGACAGCAGACAGGAAGAAAGGAAACACATCAAAATGTAACAGTGATTATATTCCAGTGCTGGGATTATAGGATACTTGGTTTCCCAAAGCCAGCAAGTTCAAGTTTGTTCTTATGAACATATCCTGACTGCACCCTGGAGGCTTCCTACCCAGGAATATTGTTTATAATTTAGTTTCTTCTTATATGTATCCTCCAAATTTTCTAGCATGCTCATAATCAGAAAATAGAAAAATAAACATTTTTAAAGTCAGCTATCAATATAGACATAGATATCTAAATTACTTCCTGTACTTTTCTTTGTTTAAAATATTTTGGCCAGTGCAGTGGCTCACACCTGTAATCCCAGCACTTTGGGAGGCAGAAGTGGGTGGATCACCTGAGGTCGGGTGTTCGAGACCAGCCTAACCAACATGGAGAAACCCTGTTTCTATGAAAAATACAAAATTAACCCAGTGTGGTGGTGCATATCTGTAATCCCAGGCACTCAGGAGGCTAAGGCAGGAGAATTGCTTGAACTCAGGAGGCAGAGGTTGCTGTGAGCCAAGATCGTGCCATTGCACTCCAGCCTGGGCAACAAGAGCGAAACTCCATCTCAAAAAATATATGTATTTTTTATAATTTAAAATAAATATTAAACTAAATTGTCCTAAGCCAGATCAATGAACCATCCAATCTGATATTCTCACTAGACTGTAAACCTCATGAGGGCTGTGTCTGTTTTGACCACTGATGTATCCCAAACACCTAGAACAATGCCTAGCATCAAGTAGGTGGTTAATAAATACTTGTTGAATGAATGAATACATGAATACTCTATTTTTGGTGGTAGCTTAAGAAGAAACCTGGAAATTACATGTCAACTTTCTAAGTCAGGAATGCACTGTAATTATTCTCCATACATCAGTATGAGACGATCCATGTTTACCAATGATAGAATAAAGAAGAACACACATCTGCCATCTAAAGACTCCATGCTCCTCTTTGCAAAAGGGGCTTCATTCTTCCGTATCATACCAGGACCAATGAAAAACTCCTGCTACCATACCATCAACATGCAATACCTTATATATTGGTACTTTATTAGAAAAATATTTGGCATAATCACCATACAAGGCAAGCTGATGCCAAAAGAAGTAGATCACAGACTTGCGTGAGACTGAAGTTCTAACTAATGATCATGAATTACGAAGTCTTCGTGTGTGGGGAAAGCACAAAGTCTCTACATTGACAAGATGACTGAAATCTCAGAATCACAAGCAAGTCTTTCCCGATGTTGATTACACTGTTGCCCAAAAACTCTACCAGAGAATCAGACAGTCTGTATTATCATGATAAAAGAAAGCAGTTATAGTTGGCAGCAGGTGGGAGTATTAATGATTTAATGCTGAGATGCTTTTGTCAGGCATTTAAGTTACCAAAAGGTACTTTTTTCATTGTGATAAATTCTTGCACATGCATTTGGAAACCACATTTTTAACACACTGCCTCTCAAGCCAACAAAGAGCATTTGTGAGAATGAGAGGTAATTTGGTTTCCTCTTTCCTCATGTGTCACCTCTTGACTTAATTTATTCTCCCTCTAGTTTTGAAGCCCTCCTCCAAAGTACAGGGCACCGCCACTTACACAGCCAGCGCTCCACACACACCTGAGGAATTGACTCCAAACGTGTGACAACTGGAGCAAATCACAAGGAAAATAGAACTGTGCAATATTCTAGGAATGCAAGACCACATGTTGGAAAGAACAAGAAATGGAAAAGGGTAAAGATTAGGTCTTAGTTTAATGATTAGATTGAAAGAAGTAACAGAAGAGTTAGTGGACCTCTCTGGTAGTTTTCTTCATTCTCAACTCATGTTTGTTGGGATCCATACCGTGGTCCAGCCACTGTGCCAGACCCTTTTACCTACAGAATCGCATTTAGCCCTCACAGCAACTCCCATTGCACACATAAAGACACAGGCCCAGCCCCAGTAAAGTGGATATGAGATCTAAATGGAGACCTGTCCTCTCAAAGGCTCAATCCACCTTTGCCTCTCTGTCTACTGAGAGGGTGTAAAATTCCAGATCCTCATCTGATGGCCCTTCTACCCACTTCCCTGGCCCACAATTTCCTGAAGGAGATAACATTGACTCTTTTTTTTAGATGAGAGTGATAAAAAGACATGAGAGAACGTGAGAGTGTTTTTTTTTTTTACATTATTAGTGTCATTTTCAACTTAACCATGCTCATGTCATTTTCATCCTACCCATAGCCATGTTAATGCAGTAAAATATTGACATGAACAGTGCAAGCTCCACAGCCAACCTGCTGGGGTCGAATCCTGGCACTGTTCTTATTGGTTGCATGACCTTGGGTTCTGCCTCAGTTTCCTCATGGATAATAACAGTTACCTCATATGGTTGTTGTGAGGACTAAGTGACTTAATACATGAATGGTCTTTAGAGTAGTGTCTGGCACACAGTAACCACTCAATAAATATCAGCTGTTGGTATCACTGTGTCATTGTTACCATGTTTTTGCCCTTTATTCATTTTAATGCACTTTCATACAATATCTCATTTGACATAGTCCGTGGAGGGTGTGATGCCTTACCATAAAGAGACAGGGTCAGAGAGGGGAACAGATAACCCTCACAATTGCAACTAGTTAGCTCTGGTGTCAGCACCAGACACCAGAATAACCCTTGAATTTTCAGAAGAAACTTCCTTTAAAAGCTTTAATGACTGCAGTGCTCCTTAAGCATAAAAAAAGAGGAACATTCAGCCGGGAGACACCTCTTTAGCAACGTTCCACAGCTGCCAGGGCCCCACACCTAGGGGCAACTTGTGGATATGTAGAATCCAAACCAAACCTCCCTTCTGAGTGTGATAAAAATCCCTCCAAACCCAGAATGGCCTCACCATGTTTCGAGGGGTTCCCTCTCTCTAAACCTTCCCCAAACCGCTCAGTCCAAGCACCAGGAACCTCATTTTGGGAAAACACGGGCTCTTCCTGTCCAACTCTCGCCATCTAGGGAGGCGCTCTCCCTCCGCTGCTGTCCACACAGCTGTGCTTACAGCCTGCACCGCTGGCGGGGTGCCCGCCACGCACAGAAGGGCAGCAGGAACACAAACGGGTGTGGTACCAGGGACCCAGAACAAGTGAAAGAGGACATGCGAGCAGGGAGTTTTCTGAAAACTGCATGAGCCTTCTTGGGCAGCGTGGTGGTCTTTTCACCAGGACGTAGGTGCCTCCCACTTGTCTGCCAGCGGTGACCTGGGTGAAGGGCTGCACACATGAGCAGGAATAAGGCGAGAAATCACAACACAGTTGGTCACGAGGACATTAAGATGCACTACATTTGCCCGCGTATCTACCCACAAAAAGAGCCACAGCAGAGGCCTTCTGTGTGACCGAGACCCCTACGGGAAGGGCGACACGGCTCACTTCCAGGCTGGGGCCCGGGCACTGGAAACGCTTAGGAAACTCCAGGCCCTGTACTGAGGTTCGGGAGGGCTGGACTTAAATCTTCACTCCGCAATGGCTGAAGTCAGCGTTGGTGCATTGAGACTTGGTTTCTCATCCTTTCAAAAGAACCGGTGGTGATTGTCACGTCCGTGCTCCCTTAAGCTGTTGCAAGGGCAGTGGAAGCAGAAGGGAGCATTCGAGCCACGTCCCTCGCTCTCCCGCGCCCTCCGCGGGGTCACCCGGGAGCTTCAGTCCTCTGCAGCCGCCCTGCTCCCGACGCCTGCCTCTTTCCGCAAAGAAAAGAAACGTGATCTGTGAGGTGCAGGGAGAGGACCAGAGCACCACGTCCTTGGAGACTGTTTTCAGACACTTCACTAGCTCCTCTGCCTGACTTTGGCTCCTGTGCACTCCCCTGCCCAGCCCTTTCATGGAGGGCCTTCCACCCTGCCCCTGCCCCTTGACGTGGTGTTCCCAAGGGCTCTGCTACACTTCCCCAGTGATGGCATCTGTGCCCTTGGGTGCTGTTGACTCTTCTCCCTCCAGCCAGCACGAGAAGAGACTGGAACTATCGGGCAAGCCATTGCCGGAGTGAGAACCAGCTGGGAAAGTTAGGGGAGCTCCCCCAGGCCTCTGGATTGATCCCCACCTGGCACATGTTCCTGCATCCTGAGGGCCATGGTCTAGGGGAGGCCAAACTGGAAAAGTAGGCCAAACTCTGCTATAGAATGCCATTTGCCACAACTCTGTGAGGAGTTATAGTGACTCCCATATTTCAAGTGGAAACACAAACTCAGCTTATGTAATCTGCTCAAGGTCACAGAGCTCAGAAGCAGCAGGATTGGGACCCTGTCTTCAACACTTCTCTGCACTTTTCTTCTTCCCAACAGCGACCCCTCTGAGTATGCAGGCTGAAAAGTCAAGTGGATTCTAAAGTGAAATTTCTCCTATAGACATTTTTCTTAGGATAGTGTGTAATTGCACCTATTTCATGTTGACTGAAAGTATTTTCCCTCTGTTTTGTATAGTTTTTATGCCCCCTGAACATAGATAGGTAAAAATTAGTTATCTCAAAGTCCAAAAATGAATGGGATAGATAAAAGAGGTCCCAGAATCCCATGACCTTAGGGACAAAGCAAAGCTTCCCTGCCTACAACACAGCCAAACTGGGGAGGGAATAGGTGGGGCAACTTGAAGCCAATTCAGAGAACATTAATTTGTCACACAGCAGTTCACCACAGTACCAATTGACAGATTTTTACCTCACCAAACCCTTGTTTGTAATAACATTTTATAAAGTTTACTAAGGTTTGTGTTTCATTTTGTATGTGTATATTTTTAAAATGAACATTGCTTGTGTATTTTGAATTTTAAGTACCATGTTTGTCACAAATATCAAAGGTTTTCTATCCTCTTGGTTAGTCGATTTGCTTTATTGATGGAAGGGGGAAAAGCGAGTAGAACTGGGGAACAACACAAACTAGGGCCTGTTGGAGGCTCAGGGGTGGGCGGAGGGAGAGCATCAGGAAGAATAGCTAACAGATGCTGGGCTTAATACCTGCACGATGGGGTGATCTGTGCAGCAAACCACCATGGCACACGTTTACCTATATAACAAACCTGCACATCCTGCACATGTACCCCTGAACTTAAAAATTGGGGGGAAAAGGTAGAGTTAACGGGAGAATGCAAGGAATTGTTCTAGGAATATTGTCACACTTTCAACTGCATGCACCCCCACCAGGTGCTTAGGCACACACACATACATACACACACACACACTCTCCCACATAAGCAAAATAAGAGCTTCACATATGTGTTTATTTTCACATATCCATGTCAATGGATATGCTTAAGGAAAATTCCACTATTCATATAACATGTTGAGGCTCTTAGGGAAAGGAACTTAGAAAAGCAGAGCAAAGAAAGAAGCATTTATTGAGCACCTACTAAGCCACCGGGTCTCTGTCCTATAGTGTCTCCAGAGCTGCGTCTTCCTGAAACCCATCCATCAACCACTTGACAGGTAGATAGGTGTCATAATCCCTATTTACAGAGGAGTAATGTGAGGCTCAAATTAAAGGTGCATCACAGACCTAGGTCACCCACTACAGAGTCCTGATTCAGGTCCCCAGTTTTGGAATGGGGAGAGAAAGAAGATAAATCTCACAATCCAATCCTGATCCCTGCAATACAGCAGTTCCCCACCTCTTGCTCTGATCTACTCTCATCAGCTAAAGAACAATCGCTCAAGGACAAAAGAACAAAAATCTCAAAGAGAATTACACCAACCTCAATCACTATGCAGGTCCTAAAAAAAGACAAATTAAGACCCCTTCGTTTCTTTTGTGACACAGCCTCTCTTTTAGTACAATCACAGGGCAGAGCCTACATTATTAGTCCGGCTTTGATTTACCAAAACACAGCGCAGGTGAGTCTCAAAAGGAAGAACAATTTATGAAAGGCAAAATGACAGTATACGTGAGAGGAGAAGAATCAAGGGGTTGGAATCTCTAAACCACTGTAAAATTACTTTTGGGTGGCTGTGGGAATATTACTCTACTATGTTAATTTCTCCAGCATGCATAAAATAGATGCCCCTTACTTTTGGGAGGCTGTGGGAATGTTACTCTGTTATCTTAATTTCTCCAGCATTCGTAAAATAGACGCCCCAGAGTTAAGGAACATTCCTGACTTCTTCCTGCTTCTCTTCAAGTGCATTGTTCAATTAATTAAAATCCATTATATTCCTAAAACCTCAGCACACAGGGGAGGAGAGAGATGGAATTTTGATAGCACGTCTGCTACTAACTTGAGATGAAATCAGCTTAATGCTGATTTATTTTTCACATTCAGTTTCTATGCTTACCAACTAGCCTAACTTTCCCAGGGCAGGGTTTTTTCTATGAATGCTTCCTGAATTAATCTATCTATCCACACTCTACAAACCCTAGAAGACCCATTTCAAACCCCATCAGTTGTTCAAATCTCCTTAATCCAGTCCACAAAGATCACTTCTTCTCTACCTCTGTTTGCACTTTTCTCACACAATTAGATTTAATAAGTACATTAAATGTAAAATTAAATGTGTGCTATGTGACATGAGCCAGACAATATGATGAAGACTAAAGACAAAATGAGTAGTAATAATAGTTGAATTCACTGAAGGCCTACTAAGGGCAGGTATGGTTTAGGAGCTTTTATGTATATTTATTTATTTAGTCCTTATACTCTATAAGGAATGTCCTACTATTACTCCAATTCTACAGATGAAGTAAACTGAGTTATCCAGTAATTTGCTCAGGGTTACTCAGATTATAAGTGATAAAACAAGAATTTGAACACAGATAGCCTGGCTCTAGAGCCTTGGTAATTAATCACTACTCTACAGCAGCCATTCCTGGCCCACGTTCAAAGAGCTCATAATTGAATAAAAGATAGACATGTTAGCCAGGCACAGTGGCCTACATGCCTCCCCAAACCAGCACTTTGGGAGGCTGAAGCAGGAGGATCACTTGAGACCAGGAGTTTGAGATGAGCTTGGGCAACACAGCAAGACCCCATCTCTACACATATACAGAATAAGTTAGCCAGGCCTGGTGGTGTGCACCTGTAGTCCCAGCTACTCAGAAACCTGAAGCAGGAGAATCACTTGAGCCCAGGAGTTCAAGGCTGCAGTGAGCAATGATTGCACCACTGCACTCCAGCCTGCGTGACAGAGCAAGATCCCTTCTTTTTTTTTTTTTTTTGAGACAGAGTCTTCTTCTGTCACACAGGCTGGAGTGCAGTGACGTAATCTTGGCTCACTGCAACATCTGCCTCCCGGGTTCAAGCAATTTCCTGCCTCAGCCTCCCAAGTAGCTGGGAATAGAGGTGGCTGCCACCACACCTGGCTAGTTTTGTATTTTTAGTAAAGATGAGGTTTCAGCATCTTGGCCAGGATGGTCTTGAACTTCTGACCTCAAATCCACCTGCCTCAGCCTCCCAAAGCGCTGGGATTACAGGCGTGAGCCACCATGCCCAGCCTCCTATCTCTATTTAAAAAAAAAAAAGACAGATATAATCAGAAGATGACACAAAGGTGTTACTATGCTTCAGTGGTTTGAGAAAAGGGACCAACAAAGACTGGGAGGGTCTAGTAGGAATTTCTCAGGAAGATACAGGGGTGGGGAGAGATTTAAGGCATTTTTTAGTTTAGCAAACTAGAGAGACACGTAACATCAAATTTCTCCTAGCTCTACCATCCTGTAAATCCATGAGCAGGATTGTGTCATAACCTAAAGAATAAGTTTTCCTGGGTTTACAAAGAATGTTGTGCTGGTAAAAAGCTCTCCAGAATAGAAAAAGCCAAAATAAAAGCACCCCAAGTATTTGCAGATTTACTTTGCCAGTTTCCATGGCGTTAATACTCCCACGATGGCAGATTTCAGGCTACCAACCAGATATCACTGAATTCAACTCAGAGTTGAGAAGAGATACATACAATTGGTCTTAAGAGCCAGTCTGATCTAGCTTCAGCACCCCACCGCATGAAGTTCTTGCAGTGTGAATCAGAAACCGAAGGAGCCCAGAGTTAGGTGGGCAGGAAAATACCCACTCTTAAGGGAGAGAGGCCTCGGGCACTCAGAAAGGAGAGAACATGTGCTCAATCTCCAGAAGGCTGAAGCAGGTATGGCAGCATGCTGCCAGCCCCCAAAACAAACTCTGGGCAAATGGGGATGTCAACCACGGAACCAAGTCAAAGATCCAGGAGGACAAGAGTAGCATGAGAAAAAAGACTCAAAGGGTATACAGATGCCTGGTCCAGAAAGGAAACTCCTGAGTTCAACCAGGCAAAACCTTCAGGCAATGCCCAGTTAGGACCTGAGGATGAAACAGAAAGTCCAGAAAGCCTTTGATGTTAGCTGTCCCTCCCAACCCACTGAAATCCCCCACTCCAGCATGGGTTTGGAGCTCGTCCTCTGGAAGCTACAAGCATCCTGTGCTGAACTCTAATACAACCTTTCCCATCGCACACTGTGGTTTTCTGTACATGTGTCTCCCACTAGGCTGTGAGCCTCCTTCAAGGTACATACAGAGCATAGAGCGGGAGTCAACAAACATCAGCCCATGGGCCAAATCTGGGCTACCAGCTGCTTTTTAGGATATGCAATCTAAGTATGATTTAATGGCTAAAAAAAATTAAATTAGAATATTTTGTGATACATGTACATTATGTAAAATTCAAATTTCAATGTCTATAAACAAAGTTTTAGTGGAACTCAGCCATGTTCATTTATTAACTTATTGTCTATAGCGGCTCTCATGCTGTCATATGGTCCACAAAACCTAAAATGCTGTTTGCTCATTTACAGAAACAAAATTTGCCAATTCTTGCACATAGCATGCCACAAGATAGGAAGCTCTGGATAATGTTTGATTAATGATTACTTGACCCTAAAGTCAACCCCAGCCTTTTTCAACCTCGTAATTATTCCAGCTTTCCCAGTTGGAGGACCCCACTTATCCTAGCAACAAGCTTTGTTTTCCAGCTCCTTTAAGCACTTTGTTCCCAGGGAGAATTCAATGAAATCTTCCCAAATTGGTTGGTGTCAATCTGCCTGTATAAACACCCCCAAGTTAATAGTTCTATGGAATTTGACTAAAAGTTCTACTAAAAAAAGAGAGGGATTCCACAACTAAATAAGCTTAATCAATGCTGAGCTAAAGAACAAAACATGTTTCTTACCAGAGAACTCCTCAGAGCCTTTAAGATGCTGATGCAAAGCTGGGCATGGTGGGTCATGCCTGTAATCCCAGCACTTTGGGAGGCCAAGGTGGAAGGATCACTTGAGTCCAGGAACTAGAGACCAGCCTGGGCAACATAGCGAGACCTTGTCTATATAAAAAATTTAAAAATTCACGGGGTGTAGTGGTGCATGCCTATAGTCCCAGCTACCTGGGAGGCTGAGGTGGGAAAATCGCTTGAACCTGTGAGGTCAAGGATGCAGTGAGCTGTGATCCTACCACTGCACTCCGGCCTGGGCGACAGAGGGAGGACCTGTCCCAAAAAAAGAAAGATGCTGATGCACTCTGTGAAACTCCAAGATGGGGAGCATTTCCTAAACTTATTTGACCAAGGAACCTTCTTGTTGAAAACTATTCCTCAATCTACTTTGGGAGTCTGATTCTAAAAGAAGTAGAGCACTAACAAATATATGTTCATCAAAGCTACCTAGAGAGTTTATTGTTTTGACCCAAATTATTTGACTTAACTGTGACCACCACTACCACCACTTAGCTGTGGGTAACATGAACTACAAGGCAGCTGCAGCCTGCATCACCCTGAAGACAGCATCTATTGCTCAACTCCCAGCATGGCCACTGCCTGAAAATCTCATTACCACTGCTGCCCACAGTGCTGTCTCCCTCTCCTCCTTTGAGTCTTTGCTCAGATGTCACCTTCTCAACAAGGCCACCTTATTTAAAAACCACCATTCCCTTCCCCAGCACTCTGGATTTCTCTCATCCTGTTCCACCTTTTCCTCTGTTCTACGTTTTCCCCTGACACTGATTTCCTTCTAACAAATCATGTAAGATCCAAGATCTAAGATGCAGGGACTTTTTATCTAATTTTCCACAGGCATATGTAGCCCAAGCACCTAGAAAAGCACTCATAGCAGTTTCCCAATAAACATTGGTTGAAAAATGACTGAATGAGTAAATGACAGTAGCCACCGATTCCTCTTCCAGTGTTCTACCCACTACTTTTATATCCAAGGTCTAAGAGATAATAGAGGAGGGGACAGATTATATAATTATAAGGACTTTTACTTTCCCTGAGTGAGATGAGGAAACATTGGAGGGTTCTGAGCCCAAGAGGGAGATAATCTGACTTAGCAGGCTGCTGGGCTAAGAATAGACCATTTAGGAAATTATTGCAATCACTCAGACAAGAAATGATGGTGGCTTGGATCAGGGTGGAGAAGTGGAGGTGGCTGGAAGTAGTGAGATTCTAATTATAATTTAAAGGAAGAGGCAACAAGATTTGCTGACGGTTCAAACATGGTTGTGAGGGGAAAAAAAGGAATCAAGGATGACTTCAATGTTTTTGGCCTGAGAAAGTAGAAGGATGGAATTGCCAAAAACCAAAACAGAAAAATGTGGACTAAAAGGCTTTGGAGAGGAAAAGCAGAAGTTCTGTTTTGTACATGCTAAGGTCAAGTTGTCATTTAGACAACCATAGATTAGATACCATCCAATGTTGAATAGGCAGTTGCATATACAAGTCTGCTGTGCAGGACAGGAGTCTGAGCTAGAGGTATAAATGTGGGAGTCACTGGCATATGGATGGTTTTTAAAGCCATGATACTGAATGAGATAACCAAGGGAATCACATGGAAAAAGAATAAGAGGCCAAGGACCAAACTCTAGGGCAAGTCAATACTCAGAGATCTGGGAGGACTAGAAGATCCTGCTAAGGAGGCTGTACAGCGGCAGTCAGTGAGGAATCCAGAGATTACAGTGCCTTGGAAATCAGGTGAAGAAGGAAAGAGTGGTCAGCTAAGTTTAATGCCTAGGACCAGTCAAGTAAGAGAAGGACTAATAATTGACTATTAGACTTAGTAATGTTCAGGTCACTGGTTACCCTAACTAGTGAGTTTCTACAGAGCACAAAAGGCAAAACCTGGATTGGAGTAGATTTGAGAGAAAATGGGGAGATTTTGGAGACAGGGAGTTTAGAGAACTATTTGTAGATAATCTGCTGCATGCAGATGCAGAGCAATGGGGTAGCAGCTGATAGATAAAAGGCATCAAGAGAACCTTTTCTAAGGTGGTAGCAATAACAGCATGTTTGCATCCAGAGGGAAAATGAATGATGCAGAAAAGGAAAGGGAGAATTACTAAAGTAATGTTCTTGACTAGGGATGAGCTGAGGTCCCTAGACAACAGGCATTAGAAACTACTGCAAAAATCAATGTCCCACAAACAGCACCATAATCTACCTAATAACATGGGCAAAACACCCGAGTCATCTTCATTCCTATTTAGCCTCTCTTGCTCACAAGACACATATGCACACAAGCACACAGAAACGCCTCCCTAATCCATTAATAACCTCCATTGGCTATACTGCCAAAATCTGACAATTTCTGACTGCGTCGACTGCTATTGTCCTTACCCAAGTCGAATGTATTTTTTCCGTGAACTACTGCAATAGTCTCTCACTTTTTCTGTTTTCCAAGGAAATCTTTTATTGAAGCATAACATATGCATAAAGTCCCCAAATCGTAAGTATACAACATGATCAATTTTCACAGACTGAACACACCCAGATTAAATGTAACCATCACGTGGATCAGGAAGTAGGACATTACCAGCATCCCAGGAGCCCTCTCATGCCACCGCCCAGCCACTCGCCGCCATCCCAAAGGTAACATTATCTGGATTTCTATCACCATGGATTCATTTTCTCTATTTCAAAATTATATAAAAAGAATCACGTATGTAATCCCAGCACTTTGGGAGGCTGAGGCGGGTGGATCACAAGGTCAGGAGATCAAGACCATCCCGGCCAACATGGTGAAACCTCATCTCTACTAAAAATACAAAAATTAGCCAGACGTGGTGGCAGCGCATGCCTGTAGTCCCAGCTACTCAGGAGGCTGAGGCAGGAGAATTGCTTGAACCCAGGAGGCAGAGGCTGCAGTGAGCCGAGATCATGTCACTGCACTCCAGCCTGGGCAACAGAGCGAGACTCTGTCTCAGAAAAAAAAGAATCATGTAGTGTGGCTTCTTTTGTGTCTGGCTTCTTTCACTCAAAATTTTGTTTGTGAGATTCATCCATGTTGTTTGCACATAGACATAGTTCCCTTTTTCTTTGCTGTATTGTGCTTCTTCGGATGAACATACCACCTTTTATTTATCCATTGTACTGTTAATATTTAGATCATTTCCAGTTTGAGGTGTTATGAATAGGCTGCTATGAACATTTTCCTTCACATCTCTTGGTGCACATATGTAGGAATTTCTCTTGAGCATATATTCAGGAGACGAATTTCTGGTTCAAAAGTTATGTATATATTTATCTTTAGTAGATCCTACCAGTTTTCCAAAATGGTTAAATCATTTGCCACTCTCATCACGATGCAGAGGATTCCATTGTTCACATCCTCGCCAAGACTTGATTTTGTGCTGTTTTTTGTTTTCGCCATTCTAGTGGTGTACAATGCTGTCTCACTAAGGTTCTAGTTAAATAGCCTTTCAGTCTCCCTGCTTCCACTTTTGCCTCCCTCCAATCCATTCTCCAAATAAAAACCAGAGAAATATTATCAAACACAGGTAAGAATACACTATTTTCCTTCTTAAAACATTGCAATGGCTCCCAGCTACACTCAGACTAAACCTGAACTTGGAAGCACAGCCTCCAAGTCCCTGTATGATCTGCCTGCTGCAGACCTGCCTGGCCAACTTCACCTAACCAACCATGCTCCACGTTCACTGTGCTCCAGACACACCGCCTCCTTCCTCTTCCTTGAACAAGCCAGGCTCCCCCTTGCTTGCCTAACTACTATTCTTCCTTCAGGTCACAACTTACAAGTCACATCTTCAGGTGAGAACTCCTAATTGGCCTCCATATCAACAGTGAATCTCCTCTGCAGTGCTTACACAATCTCCCCATAGCTTGTTTCTTTATTCACTTGTTCACGTCCTATTTCCCTTACTAGATTGTATGGTCCACAAGGGCAAAGACACGGCCTTCTTGGTCACTACTGCATGTCCAGTACCTGGCACTAGGAGCTCAATACATTTTTATCAGTTGATTGACTTAATAAGTAGTATCGCTGGCCAGGCGTGGGCAGCTCACACCTGTAATCCAGCCCTTTGAGAGGCCAAGGCAGGAGCATCGCTTGAGCTCAGGAGTTTGAGACCAGCCTGGGCAACATGGCAAAACCTTATCTCTAGAAAAAATGAAAAAATTAGTCAGGTGTGGTGGTGTACGCGTGTAGTCCCGGCTACCCAGGGGGCTAGGGTGGGAGGACAGCTTGAGCCCAGGAAGTCAAGGCTGCAGCAAGCTGTGATCACGCCAATGGGTGACAGAGTGAGACCTTGTCTCAAATAAATAAATAAAAAGTAAATAGTATCTCTCTCGGGGGGACCTAAGTTAAGCAGTTCTTTCACACTGAGGAGAATTGATAAAGCAAAATGCTCCTGAGACGCTCAGAGGAGAGGCCTCATTTATACATCGACATAGCCATTGTTTACTGGGCACCTATTACGGAGGCAATAGGCCCTGTGTACTCTGCAACAGAGCAACAGAGACCACCTTGGAGCTCCCTCTCAATTGCCGATGAGCTTTTAATCCAGTGCAGGTGACCTTGAGGTCCCTCAGACTCCTGCTCCCTGCTTTTGGCCACTTTATGTAGGTTTACCTTTTCTACAGAGGTACAGAAGCACTTCCATTCATTTGTCCAGTTTTCTAGTTGAGAAAGTTTGTGGGAGTATTTTTCCTGATAATAATGCTAATAAGTTATCACTTAAATTTGTTGAAAAATTAATAAGAGAAAAATAATGGCCATTTATACTTCTACTACCCAGGAAAAACCAGCATATCCCATTCAAGGCTTTGTTATTTCTTTTTCCCTTTATTGTTAATGTTGGTCAAAGGGCTCAGGAGAGGACTTGGTTGAAACTAGTGTATACAGCAGGGCCTGTGGAGGATTCTAATTATTCAAGCCTGCATTGTCCTTTATGCACAAAACTGGTGGAAAAGAACTGGGGATAGATTACTAAGAGCTTCAGGCTTAGAGCCTGTTTCCAGCACATTTGCTCAAATCATTGTCCACATGTTGCCTTTGTCTCCCCATCAGGGATGCCAAGGAACCTGACAGTAGTATTACAGCAATTCAGCAGACGTTGCCCTGAAATCGAGAGTGAATATAGCATCTCCCAGATCAACCAAACAGATTCCGAAGACATACCTTTGGCCCACCGTTCCCAAAATGGAGATTTTGTCTGGATAAAGAGCCATCATGTATGGCACCCCTAGTGTGTCCTAGGCACAGTGCTGGACACTTCACATAACTTTAATCCTCACAATGACTCTAGATGTAGGCATTGTCTCCATTTGCAGTTGAGGCTCTGCAAGGTGAGTGAACTGTTCAAGGCCTCAGTAGGTGGCTGATTCAAGCTTGTACTAAGCCTTCTCTGGCTCCATGGGCTTGCTCAGCTATGCTGGTAAGTTTTGCCTTGGCTGCGAATGGCTAGAATCAAAGGAAGAACAGAGGAGGACCTTTCCTGTGCTGGATCTAAAATTGCTGGTAAGCTCGCAGTGCTACGCACAGACTCTCCAAAGGAGACTGGGGAAAACATCAAATTAATTGATATCATCACAGGGTTAGATTACTACTTAATAGATGAGCTAAACCCTGAGGACATGGCCTCAATATAGCCAGAATTTCAAACTGCAGTCTTATCTCTTCCCACAGTGCATGTGGATGTCTAACTCCCTGCTACCGCTTTGATGAGTTTGTATTAATAACTCCTGCTTAGGTAAGGAGCTGGGCCATTGAGAGCTACCCAAGGCCCATTCCTGAGCCCCAGGCCATGATTTGCCTCACTCTGGACTTCAGTTCCAGAGAGAGAGGTCAATGGCAGGGCATGGGAACAAGATCGATCCCCAAGCTTGTTCTGTCCCCAGAACAGAAGTCCCTAAAAACACTATGGGTGGGACAGAAGTTAAGGGCAGAGAGCAGGGAATCGCATCTGCTAAGTGAGGGGAGTTTTCCAATGAAAACAACTCAGCAAGGCCTTCGGTCCCCTGGGAAGATTTCCTTCAGCTTACGCACACTCAGTTCCTCCTCCCTCCTCCTCTGTCTCCTTGGGGTTGGACTAGAAGTCAAAGCACTGACCAGCAATGTCCTCCAAACCTTGGGGAAGATGCAAGACCTTGACCTACACTCTGGGCCAACTGCATCTCAGATCAACAAGATCTTAACTCACTTACCTGTGTTTGACAGGGAAGCAACAAACCCTTCTTTGAACACTGAAGTTAGGGGTGTGATTTTCCTTTTAAATACAGACAGGGTGGCCTCAGGGGTAGTGAGAAGCTCCATCCTCAGAAGGATCCAGAAGAGGCTGGGTGACCGCCTGAAAGGGGCACTGGGACAGTGATTCGGAATTGACATGTGGCCTTGACTTAGACACTAGTTTCAAATCCAACAATTTATTAAGCTGCACCGGTGTGCGAAGCAAACCTGACCTCTGTCTTCACAGGTTAATGGGGAAGACAGACATGGAAACAAAGGCAGAAAGAAACATGTCATTACAAATTGTCATCAGTGCTAAAAGGAAAGGATGGCGGTCATGAGGAATAATAACAAGGAGAAGCAAGAATTTTGAGTAGGGGTTCCGAATTTATGTTTTGAAACAGTTCACTGTGGCTGCCATGAAGAGTCTGGGTTGGAGGGGCAAGTGTGGAGGTTGGAGGCGAGTTAGAAAGCCAACTCACTGGCCCATGGAATAGATGATATGGCTGAATCCAGGTGTGAGTGGAAGAAGTGAGGCGATGTGATACAATGGGAGGCATATTTTGGATATAGAATCAACAGGACTTAATGGTACTTGAGAAGTGAGAGCTTGGGGAGGAGAGAAAAAGGGAAATAACTCCCAAGTTTGGGACTGAACAAGGTCATCTGAAAAATCTGAGTTTATAGTATTGTATAGATTCTATGACTATGAAGCTTCAAAGTCCAGACTAACAGGCCAGGAGGTAGGGCCAGTTCTATCCCTTGATATGACTCAGAGCCACAAGGGGTGGCATAAAAGCAATGCCACCGAAAAGGTCTTTCCCACATTGGGGCCTGAAAGGAAGTGAGGTTTTACTCTGGCACCCATCTCCCTTATACAGTGTATATCAAAATCATAATCAAGGTAAACCAAGATCATAGCGAGATCAGTGTCAAGCATCCAGTTAAAAGAGTGAAGATGAAAAAGGAATAATAAATAGCAAAATCACTGCATTTTCTATATATTGTATATAAATCATTATACACACACACACAAAGAGACACCTATAATCAAAAAGAAAAACACAGACAACCCAATAAAAAATGAACAGAAGATTTGAACAGGCATTTCACACACACACACAAAAACTCAATTGCCAATAAACATATGTAAAGGTGCCCAACTTCCTTAGCATTAGAGAAACACAAAATAAAACCATACTCAACTACTGCTACATAGGGCTACAATGAAAAAAACTAACAATACCAAGTGTCGAAAAGATTCAGAGCAAATAACCCTCTCATACATTATTTATGGTAATTTAAATTGAAACAACAGGTTTTTGCTTTTTTTTTAATTTGGCTTTAGTATCTACTAAAGCTAAATATACACATACCCTATGACCCAGTCATTCCACTCCTAGGTGTTTATCCAACAGAAATATGTACACATTTGTGCCAGAATAAACCTACCACAATGTTTTCAGGGGCACTATTCATAAGTCAAAAACTGGGGAAAATGCAAATGTCCATCCACAAGAGAATGAATAAAATAAATTGTGACATATTCCTACAAAGGAATACTATGTAGAAGTGAAAGTGAATAAACAAAATGCACTAGACAACAACATGGATGAATCTCACAAGCATAATGTTGAGAATGAAACCAAATGCAAAATAGAGTATTCTCTGATTCCATTTACATTAAGCTCAAAAACAGGCAAAACTACTCTAGGATGATAAAAGTCAGGAGAATTATACTTTTAGGGAGGATCATGGTGAATAGGCCTGAGCAGAAGGAGGTTTCTCAGATGCCAACAATGTTTCTTCATCTGGCCAGTGGCTCCACAGGAGAGTCCGTTTCATGAAAACCCATCAACATGTACCTTTCAATTTGTCTGCATTTATGTATTTATGTTGTACATCAATAAAAATGTACCCAAAACACTTAGGAAGAGTATTTGCCTATGACAACTAAAGGCAATATGGTTGCAGTAAAAAACCAAAATCATAGTCAAAGTAAACCAACGTCATGGCCAGAGAGTCAGTGCCAAGCAAGTTAAAACAGGATGAAAAAAGAGTAAGAAGTAGCAAAATCATTGCATTTACAAAATTTTTTTTTTCCCCACAGCACTGAGTTTTATTAGGGATTTCATTAAGATTAAATTTCTAGGAATGAGAGAGTCCTGGTTAAGATGACACAAAAGCCCACGAAGCCTCCTCAGATCTCATAGTGAACCACCGGCTCAGGTTCTTTGGAGGGATCGCCGCCTCGTTCCAGGTACAGATTATTGTAAGGATACTGCTTTGGTCCCACAGGCTGGTAGACAGGGTACATGTCCCCCGCCCAGAACATAAATGTCATGAAAGCCAGGAAACCGAAGAGCTGCATACACATGACATTCCAAGAAACAGGTGTGGGGGATGTATCCACACGGTTCCTGGTGTACATGTCTAGGTGCCAGTGCATCGGTTCGCCCCAGTTCAACCTCAGGTCCGGTTGGTCCCAGCTATACCATGGATCCTTCTCATGCTGTGAACGGTCAGGGAGCTTCGGGTAGTCGCCATACCCCATGCCCTCATCCGGGTAACGCTGGTAGTCTTCCACACGCATAATATACTTCTTGGCGGCGGGGCCAGTTCTTCTGGGGTCCTAGGATAGAGCCCCGGGAACATGTCCTTGGTGATGCGGGAGGCTGGCTGTGCGCCCAGCAGCACCACGTTCCGGGATTCCCTTTGCAGCCACTGAACTCCCAGGAGCCCGGCCCTGGCCACCGCCATCTTCACCTTCTTCATGTTTTCGCGTTTACAAATATTAATTTTCTGAACATTTTTCCAAGTTTTCGGCCCTGATATGTTGTTATCACAGAATTTGTCTCCCAACTTTTGTTTTGGCTGTATTTTAAAGGTTTGCAAAGGCATCATCATATCCCTTTCAACGTAGTGTTTTAAACAAGCATGTATGTACACACCCATGAACACCAAGGGTATGTGCCATAATAAAATAAGTATGGGACCACAAAACAACCAGAGTGATTCCCATAATCACCCACAAAATAAGTCTGATTATTTTATCATCACACCTGGTCTACATGTACATGCTCTTTGCCACTGAATGCTTAATTATAGGAGTCCAAAAACTATTTGAGTAGCTGTCCTAATCATCAAAAAATTGTGTGCTGTGTAATGAAAAAAACACATGCTTTAGTCCACCGTTTATCTATGTACTCCTCAACAATTGATTTAGCCTCCTTGACTCAGTTTCTGCTCATATAAATGGAGGAAATACTACCTACATTGTGGGAGTAGAGTGAGAATTAAACAAAACAGCTTACAGCAAAGTGCCTGCTACATACTAAGCCCTTGACAACTGCTAGACAGTTGCAGCAATGTAGCAGATTTTTGACCTTGCAGTTTTACCCATTTTAACATAAATGCATTAACATTGCCTATTTCCTCCATATTTTAATGAGGATTAAGGGTTAGGCATTTTGAACTTGTTTCATAGACTGGGCATTTTCAGGAAATGTTGAAAAATATCCTAGATGCTGTCATTTCAGAAAGCAAAGCAGATAAAGGAGAAAGGGTATTGAAACCTTACATTTGAATTCATGAAACAGACACATTTTCGGGTGCACACACTGAAAGTAAGAATAAAATTAAACACCAATTAATGATTGAATGAAAAGAAGTCTCAAAAAGAAAATCATAAGGATCAATTTTACCCTATTTAATTCATATTCTGATCAAATTTCTTTCAGTAAAACTAAACTATCACCATTGAGAATGAATAATTACTGAGAAAGAACAATTTCAATTGCAATTACATAAATAAAGATCCTTAATTTTTTGGATCTTTTTAATTTTGGATTAATATGTCCTTTAAAAAATGTTTTTTCTGAACTCTATTTTTTCAACACAATTCTACTCACATTTTGTCCACATTTTTAATTAGAAAATTGACTTCTTTTGCCTCAATAGTAGGATATTAATTAAATAAAGTATGGCACATTAATATAATGGACTTTTTTTTCCCCATAGGTTATTGGGGTACAGGTGGTGTTTGATTACACAAGTAAGTTCTCTAGCAGTGCTTTGTGAGGTTTTGGTGTACCCGTCACCTGGGCAGTATACGCTATACCCTATTTGTAGTCTTTTATCCTTCATCCCCCCTCCCACCCTTGTCCCCATGTCCCCAAAGTCCAATATATAATGGACATTTAAAATACAGCCATAAAAGTTGTATTTTCAAAGAATATTTGATGATTTAGGGAAAGATCCATAAAATATCTTTAAACAGCACAAAAAGAGGCTATAAAATAGTATGTGTACAGTGTAATTTCATTTCTGTAATGTTTATGCATGTTTGCACATGCATATAATAAAATTTTGGGAGGACAGCCATTCAAAATGTTCATAGTAGTTATCTTTGAATGACAGGATTGTGGGAGATACACATTTCTTTCTTTAAACTTTTTGTCTTTCAAATTTTACACCATAAATATATACTACTTTAATAATAAGAAAATCTTATTTTTAAGAACGATTTGTGATTGTTTATTTTTCTGTATTCTGTAGGTCTTGGCAAAAATCTAAGCAAAGATTTGTAAAATCTTTCTTCTCCTATCACTGCTCTCTCCTGGCCACTTTCATTTTGCCCATGCGTGTGAAATATTTATGAACATCATGTAATCTAAGAAAGAATAAGCATCTGTTTGCAAGTGATTATATGGAAGTATTCAATATTTTAGGCCCTGAACAATATTTTCTCAAACAGACTAAAAAATTGACCTGTCCAAATTGCCTAAGGGGTCAATGTGGAAAGCAGAGAATGCAAGTCCACATTCTGGCCTCTCCCTGAGCGTGTGACCCTGAATGAGTCATCCAACCACTCACATCCTCTGCTCCTCACTTGGGCCCTAAGGGAACTGTCTCTCCCATCTCTAAGGCCCAGAAGGCCCTGTGAAGCTTGCTTAGAGGTCTCACCAAGGCCAGCAGTGTTTGGTCCAATAGCTCTGCATTGGTTTGCTAGGGCTTCCATAACAAAGCACCACAGACTGAGTGGCTCAAACAATGGAAATTCATTTTCTCACAATTCTGGAGACTAGAAGTTCAAGATGATCAAAGTGTCAACAAAGTTGGTTTCTCCTGAAGCCTCTCTTCTTGGATTATAGATGGCCATCTTCTCCCTATATATTTTCCTTTGTGTGTGTCTGTGTCCTAATCTCTTCCTCTCATAAGGACACAAGTCATATTGGATTAGAGCCCACCCTAGTGAACTTGCTTTACCTTAATTACTTCTGTTTTTGTTTGTTTGTTTGTTTTTGTTTGTTTGTTTTGAGACAGGGTCTCACTCGGTCACCTAGGCTGGAGTGCAGTGGCACGATCATGGCTCACTGCAGCCTCGACCTCCTAGGCTCAAGTGATCCTCCCACCTCATCCTCCCAAGTATCTGGGTCCACAGGCATGCACCACTACACTCAACTAATTTTAAAAATTTTTTGTAGAAACAGGGTCTCACTATGTTGCCCAGACTGATCTCGAACACCTGGGCTTACAGGCATGACCCACCGCACCTGGCCTTAATTTCCTTTTTAAAGACCATATATCCAAATACAGTCACATCTGAGATACTGGGGGTAAGGACTTCAGCATATTAATTCATCAGGGGGCATAGTTCAGCCAATAACAAGTTCCTATCAAGGAAATGAGCATAGAAAGTGGAAAGAAATGGATCTAATAGAGGTAAGAGAGTCAAATTAGTGAAATTATATAGGATTGCCTGCAAATTTCCCAAAATGTAGGTGGAGTTCCATTTTTTTCACACCCCTCTATAGCAGGCAACTACTTCATGAAGGAGACCTCAGGGTGGGAGAATCTTCTATATATTATCCAACAAGCTATCATGCCCACTGCCAGCTCAGAGTTCAACTTTAGCAGCATCCCCACTTTAATCCATTAGAGAGAAATTGTTTATACACTTATTTGAATATTTTACTGCATCTCGCCCTTATTATGTCAAATAAATGTGTAGAAAATGGAAAAATGACAGGCTGAAACTAGTGATTAGAAACATAAGTCTCATAATCTTACTATAATTGACATGAAAATGGGAATTATCATGTGGGCTCAAATCAGGAACTCTCTTAACTGGGAGTTCACTGAACTTAGGCTGATGTGTATACGTCTGTGAAGGAAAAAAACAAAGCTAAATAACATAGAACAAGTTCCAAAACCAGATGATCAAAGATTGAGCCTAAAAGACTAGATGTAGTTTGTAAGGAAAGCCAGTGTTCAGCTTTTAGAAAAGGGAATTTCCCTTACCACATTCAAATAACTCATATAACCTTTATACACTTGACATTTGCACACTTGATTCCAATAACTGCCTATAGGAAACTTGTTATAGGAAAAAAGAGAATTCCCTAGAGGCAAGTAAGGAACTGCCTAATGCAGTTCTTAGCAGACAGCATTTCAACAAATAATGTTGAACAGACAACTCCAGTGAGCATGATTTAACAAGTCCCTAGCCACATCACTGAAGCATACTTTCTACACACGTCCTAAGTCATCTTACACCTCTCCCTCTCTCATCCCCAGACATTCAGATCATTCAGATTCATGGATTCTGCTTTCATGTTTCTTAACACTCTCTCTGTGTGTGTGTGTGTGTGTGTGTGTGTGTGTGTGTCTGTCTGTCTGTCTGTCTGTCTGTCTTTCTCTCTCTCTTCCTTTCCACTCCTACTTTCCCAGCTCAAGTATTCACTACCTCTTGCCTAGAGAGGCATCCTACCTCTGGTCTCCTCCCTTCCAAGCCAGCCCACACTCCACTGTCAGAACTCTACTTGTTCAATCAATGAGTATTTATTGAGCCCTTACTAGGTGCCCTGCAGACACTACTTACTAGGGCCCATAGACGCTATGTTGAGCCCTGGAAAGTCCATCTTGAACAAGGCAGACACACACCCTGAAGGTGATAGTCTAGCCGGGGAGATAAACAATTGCTGTAGACAAACAATTACCATACACTAGTATTGTGAGTACTTTGTTAGGAAAAAAACAGCATGCTACAAGAGAAGATAACTGGAAAACCAAAACTAGTGTAGTTGAATGAAAAAAATTACGTAAAAAGGTATTTACTGCTATACGTCTTTATCTGGGAAGATCCACAAAAGAGGGAGATGGGGAAACTTACAAGTTAGCAGATTTTGATGGGGTAATCAATAAATGTACATTTAATATGCCTATTAGATATCTGACTACAAATATCAAGACAAGTGGGTGTGCGAGTTTAGAGTCCGGGATCAGGGACAGAGATAGAGAATAGGGGGTTGTCCATATTTAACATCACAGGATTGAATGAGATCACCTACAAAGAGGAGAGGAGAAAAGGGAAAGGAGTGGGGAGAAGAAAGACAAGTACTGACCTCAGTTTTTAGAGGTCAAAAAGATGAGAAAAACAAAGGGAAAAAAAAAAAGATGAAGGCCAGTCATTGAAGTCAGAGCAGGAGAATGAGGAGTCACAGAGCAAGAGGGAAGAAAGTGTTTCACAAATGAGGCAGCGGAGTCTTTTCAGCAAGTGGTGCTGAGAAAACTGGATATTCACATGCAAACACATGAAACTGGACTCTTACCTTACACCCTGTACAAAAATTAACTCACAGGCCTAATCATAAGAGCTAAAACTAAACACTCATAGAAGAAAACACAGGAGAAAAGCTTCAGGACATTGGATTTGGCAATGATTCCTTAGATAAGACACCAAAAGCACAGGCAACCAAAGAAAAAACAGACAAATTGGACTTATCAACATTTAAAACTCTTGTGCATCAAAGGACACAATCAGAAGAGTGGAAAGGCAACCAAAAGAACAGGAGAAAGTATCTGCAAATCATTTATCCAATAAGGGTTAAATATCCAGACTATATGAAGAGCTCCTACAATTCAACAACAACAAAGAAAAACAACCCGATTTAAAAAATTAGCAAAGGACTTCAATAGATATTTCTCCAAATATACAAGATATACAAATAGTCAACAAGCACATGAAAAGATACCCACTAACACAAATCATTAGGAATATGCAAATCAAAACCCCAATGAGATATCACTACACACTCACTAGGATGGCTACTAGTTAAAACAAAACAAAACAAAAAACAGAAAACAAGTGTTGGCAAAGATGTAGAAAACTGGAGCTCTTGTATACCCTTGGTAGGAAGGTAAAATGGTACAACTGCTACATAAAACAGGCAGTCCTCAAAAAATTAAACATAGAATTACCATATGATCCAGGAATGCTACTTCTGGGTATGTATCCAAAATAATTGAACACAGTATCTCAAAGGAACCCATATTCCTAGCAGCATTATTCACAAAAATCAAAGAGTAGGCTGGGCACGGTGGCTTACACCTGTAATCCCAGCACTTTGGGAGGCCGAGGCAGGCAGATCACGAGGTCAGGAGATCAAGACCATCTGGCTAACACGGTGAAACCCCGCCTCTACTAAAAATACAAAAACTTAGCCAGGCATGGTGGCGGGCGCCTGTAGTCCCAGCTACTCAGGAGGCAGGAGCAGGAGAATGCCGTGAACCCGGGAGGCGGAGCTTGCAGTGAGCCGAGATAGCGCCACCGCACCCCAGGCTGGGCGACAGAGCGAGACTCCCCCTCAAAAAAAAAAAAAAAAAAATCCGCCCGTCTCAGCCTCCCAAAGTGCTGGGATTACAGGCTTGAGCCACCGCACAGCCTGGGTGACAGAGCGAGACTCCGTCTCAAAAAAAAAAAAAAAAAAAAAAAAAAAAAAAAAAAAAGAGTAGTAGTAAGCTAAGTATTCATCAACAAACAGAAAAAAAAAAAGTTTTATTCAACCTTAAAAAGAAGGAAATTCTGACACATGCTATGATATCAATGAAACTTGATAATATGTAAAATAAAATGTAAAAGTCATAACAGGACAAATACTGTATGATTCCACTTATATGAGGAGCCTAGAGTAGTCAAATTCATAGAAACCAAAAGTAGAATCGTGGTTACCAAGGACAGGAAGGCAGGGGTACGAGGGAGCTGTTGTTTAATGAGTATAGAGTTTTGATTTTCCAAGATGAAGAGAGCTCTGGAGACTGACTGCACAGCAGTGTGGATGTGCTTAACACTACTGAACTGCACACTTTAAAAAGGCTAGATGATACATTTTACATTATGTGTATTTTACCACAGTTTTAACTTTTTAAAAGAATCACAAAATGAAGAATTAGTCCATATTGCTGAGAGGCAGTAAGATGAGGACTGAACTCTCCATGACAAGACAGAGCACTGAAGCCTTTGTTAAAGCCATTTCAGTAGAGTGAATCCCAGAAGCCTCATTGAAATGTCAGTGGAAGAAAGACTGGGAGATGAGGAAATGGAGCTCATGGGAATACAGAAATTTCTAGCTTGAAAAGAAGTACAGAGATGAGGCACAGCAGGAGGAGGGGATGGGGTCAAGGTTGGCAGGGTCAAGACGAGGGCTATAAAAGAATGTTTGTAGGGAACTGTGGTAGGGCCGCCCTGGGGTGTAGGGTGGCCATTTGAGATCTGTGGTCTTACATTTGAAATGAGCCTTGCTGGCATGGTTGTGTTTTCTGCAGCACTGTGAAGCTGCCCGTGAGCAGGTGCAGAGTTGGTGGGTAGCAAGCTTTAACCAGCATTGTGTGATTTTTTTTTTCTAGGCAAGGGCCATAGAGGAGAGAGGCACGAGCTTTATGGGAAGTAAGGGCACAAGAAGAGAGTCCTGGCAGTGAAGGAGAGGCTGCATTCAGGCTGGGACTTGCCAGAGTGGGAGCATTAAACATGTGAGTTGGAACTATAGGAGGGGATCAGGGAGCAGGATGGTTGAAATCTAGATTTCAGAGGTGGGGCAGTTATCGTCGATGACTTAGTCAGGTTGAGCAAAAGGTCTTTGGAGCTAAAAAGGTCAAGGAAATAAAGAGTCCCCAACATTGATCGGATCACCTACATAAATGCTGAAGTTGCCCCTAGAGAAAGGAAGAGAAGCAGGACCCAGTGTGGAGAAGAGGGGGAAGATGTGAAGCAAGGGGAACAGTGTGTGCAAATGACAAACTCTTACTATGAGGAGCAGAGAGACGTTCATGAAGGATGGAGAACTGATACCATGGGGTAGATAAAGGTGGAGTGGAATGCACAGCTATTTTTGTGAAGACTTCGAAACACACACGGAGTTTGTATTTTATTGTAAGGAAAGCTACTGAAGGATTTTAAGCAAAGGGTACACAATCATATTTGTGTTTTTAAAAAAATGCTCTGATAAATAAACTGTGTTATATCCAGACAATGGCATATTATTCAGCATTAAAAGAAATAAGCCACCAAGCCATGAAAAGACACTGAAGAAACTTAAATGCATATTACTAAATGAAAAAAGCTAATCTGAAAATGCTAAATACTATATGATTCCAACTATATGACACTCTAGAAAAGAAAAAACAATGCAGATAGTAAAAAGATGAGTGGTTAGTAAGGGTTGGGGTGGAGACAGGGGGAGGAAGGGATGAATAGGTGGAGCACAGAGGATTTTTAGAACAGGGAAATTATTTTGTATAATCCTCTAATGATAGATACATGTCATTAGACATTAGTCCAAACCCACAGACTGTGCAACACCAAGAATGGCCCCTAATGTAAACTATGGACTTTGGGTGATAATGATGTGTCAATGTAGGTTCAGTGATGGTCACATGTACCACTCCAGGGGGCGATGTTGATAGCAGGGTAGATTACATATGTGGGAGGGGCAGGGGATGTATAGGGACTCTGTACTTTCTACTCAATTTTGCTGTCAACCTAACACTACTCTAGAAATAAAGTCTATTTTTTAAAAAATCACACTGAACTGCTGTGTGGAGCACAGATGAAACAGGAGCAACCTGGAGAGAAAGAGCCCAAACAACAGGCTACTGTTGCTACTCACTGAAACAGCATAGAACAGGAATTTGGGAACTCAGGGGTGGGCACAGTGGATTCAGTTTGGAGGGGCATGCTGAGTCTGAGTTTCCCAGGGCTTGAAGGGGGCCCATGCCGAATACTTTTTCCATATAAGCACCAAGCAGTTAAAAAATCAGTGCGTAACCCTGCAGCACTGAAAACACACTCACAGCCAACGTCAGCTCAAGGCTGTTTGCATGAGGTCATGTAGCTAGGTGGTTGGGCTCACAAATTCTGGATTCCTGAGCGAAAACTTCCTGGTTCAAATCTTAGCACTGCCACTTACCAGCTTGAGCAACTTATTTAAACTTTTTGCCTCCATTTCCTTATGTGTAAAATGGTAAATAATAATATATTTGATGATATTATATAAAATAAAATGTAAAAGTCGTAACAGGACAAATACTGTATAATTCCATTTATATGAGGAGCCCAGAGTAGTCAAATTCATAGAAACCAAAAGTAGAATCGTGGTTACCAGGACCTACCACATACCACATAAGGCTGCTGTAGATTAAATGAGTTAGTATATTTAGCATAGTTAGTATCTATATAATACTAACTCTGGAAAGAGAGGGTTAGTAGTATATAAATATATAAAATAATTTATATATTAGGAAAATAATAAATCATAGAATACTGCATGACCGTTTGCTATCAATATTATGAACACTAATTATTTTGAAGAAAGGTTAGCTGACATATTTATTCATCCATTCCATTGTTCATTCATTCAACAGGCATTGATAGAGTCCTCACCACCAGCACTCAAACATAAATCAGACACCAATTCTTCTCTCAGCAAGCTTAGACTAGCACAGATTTAAACACGCAGAATTTTACATGTTCAATCCCACTCTGAAGAACAACTTGAGTTAATCAATAACAGGAAATATTATTATTGAAATACACACATCAACACAAAAATAACCTTCAAATGCTTTTCCTATATAAAATCAAAGTCATGTATTATCTTGCTTCATATATATGATTATTTTATATAACTGTCCTTAAATGATATGTCTAAAGTGATATGTTTTTCATCATATATGTTTTGAATATGTATATTTGCAAGCAAATATAAATGAATACATAATCTTGCATTGCTTTCAAAAGAGAATCAGGCATTATATAAAACAAGCATTATATATCTGGCTACATGAGTGATAGTATGGTGTAGTGGTTAGGAGAAGAGTCTGAAACAGAATCACCTAAATTTAAATTCCTGTTCTGCTCACTAGTTGCATGATCTTGGCAAGTGAGCCCTCTTTGTACCTTACTTTCCCCATTCTGTAAAATGGGACTATAATAACACTTCATAGAGTTGTTGTGAGGCTTAAATAAGTTAACAAACATGCAGTATTTCTAATAGTAAAAACCCAAAGCATTAGCTTTCTTATGCAGAAATGTTCCACCCACGTTTTTGTACTTATTTATTTTGTGCTTGTTTATTCGTAAGCCAAACTTAGGGTTCAAGTAATTTTATTAAACTCTGGAATATGCATCATTATCAAAGGAAAATGTTAGATTTTACTCAAGCTCAGTTGGTACAGGCATTTCTCCTGAAATAAGAAGGGCTCCTGTGAAATAGTCACTCCCTAGTGTTGCCAGTTGCTATTCAACAGCTAGATTCGGCCACCAGAGGCCGCCAACAATGACTTGTGGACAATGCAAGGGTGAACATTAGGAAAGGCAGAAACAGGTCAATATAACCAGAATTACTTCTAGATCTGCCCCATCAGCATCAAGAAAAGCCAGAAATGTTTTTCCGTCAGAGGCAGGATGTTTTCTCTTTACATTTAAACGTCCAATTTTGACAAAGTAGGACCCCAAGACTTGGAGAACTTTCTGCTTGAAATGATTGATAGTATTTGTCTGAGTTTTGGTGTGTGTATTCCATAACTTCTCTAAGAGTCACACTGCCACCTGATTCGTAGAACCTCTTGCAGATCTCTTTCACTGACTCACAGACGGTGGGCAGTGGATACAAAACACCAAGGGTGAGCCCAGCCCACTCCACAGGGAGAACTGGAGTGTCCAAGCTTTGTCTGCCAAACATGTGGAACCTCTGTTCCCAGGGCACATGGTGCGATAGTTCTTTGAATCAACATCCATATTACTCCATACAACTCAAGTTGAAAGAAAAATATCAAGTGTGTATCTTATTTGTATATAGAAATTGCATATTCAGGTGAGTTGCTTTTAAAATCTGTGTCTTCATTGTAACATAGTTCCTCATTTATGGCCTGCTTTGTTATAAATTATCCTTTGTAATTTCCCAGTCTCTATTTTTCACTAATTAATTTAAAACCTATTTCAAAGAAAACAGATGCATTTCTGTATTTAAATTTTATTTGTTTATGCATAGGCCAGTATTTTTATCTTTCTTGGCAGCTATATAATAGTATTTTGGATAATTTGCTATCTTTTATTATCCACACAGTATCTAGGATCATTTGCCATTTTACAAAGTCAACTGTAATTTGATGACACGCTGAATTCCTTGTATTGTTTTGGAAATAACTTCAGGAAAATGTAACTATAATACACACAAATGGCATACAAATTTTGATATTGTTGCACAAAATTTGTTCAAGTTCACTCTATGTTAATTTTTTATTTTTTATTTATTTGTTTTTAGAGACAGGATCTTGCTCTGTCACCTGGGCTGGAGTGCATTGGTGCAGTCATAGCTCACTGCAGCCTCCATCTCCGGGGCTCAGGGAATCCTTCTGCTTCAGCCTCCCAAGTAGCTGGAATTACACACATGTGCTACCACGCCCAGCTAATTTTTTCATTTTTTTGTAGAGAGGGAGGTTTCACTATGCTGTACAGGCTGGTCTCAAACTCATGGCCTCAAGGGATCCTTCTGCCTAGGCCCCCCAAAATGCTGGGATTACAGGCATGAGCTACCACGCCCAGCTAGTATATTTTATGTGAGAACTAAAGAACTTAACAGTAGTTTACGGGGTACATTATCTAGCCAGATTTCCTTTCTGTCTTCATCTCCTGCCTCGCTTTTCCTTGTTCATTCTACCCTGACCTCACATAAATCCTTGAACACGTTGGGCACCATCACCTTGGGGCTTCTAACTGAGGCCTCTCCCTTTGTTATTCTTACCCCAGATATCACTTCCCCACCTCAGATAGCACCTTCTCAGTGTGTTCTCCTGGACCACCTTTATATATGAAACATCTCCAGCATCCCCGATCCTCCTCCAATCCCTGCTATTTTTTTCCCATAGCACTTATCACTTCTAATATACCGCATAATTTTCCTCCCTTTTTATGTATTGTCTGTCTTCCTCTTCTGGAATCTAAGCTCCATGAGAGCAAGGATTTTTGTCTGTTTTGTTCTATTGATGCATCCACAAGGCCTAGAGCAGGCCCTGGCACATAACAGGGGCCCAATAAATATTTTTTAAACTAGTGGAGAGATATTAATAATATAAAATTTTCCCAAGTCATCCCTTTATCATTTATGAGAATTGCACCTATCATCCCACTTGCAGTTTTAGCTAAAACTGAGGTCCCTGCTAATCATTAACCTTGAATGGTACTCAGACTTTGAAACAAAGAATAACTAAAGGCCCCAGCACTTCATCCTCAAACCATGCCCCTTCTGTTATGATCACAGATGAGCTCTTCTGGAAAAATTCCTCACACAGGGCCTGAGGATCCCCCATCCCTGAAATTTCCAGGTGATGTCTTTCCCTCTCAAGTGTAGAGTGGAACTGTCAGGACATGACTCCTGTCAATCATCCCTAAGCGATGCCCATGAGCCCCTTCGCAGACACGTGGTGCATACCTGCAGTGGGGAGGAAGGCAGGGAGAGGCTGTAAAACCCTAGTTAGTCTAAAATCACCCTCATTTTCTCTTGTGTTTCTATAATAGACTCAAGAGACACCCGCTCCCCAGTATCCCAAATCAAGTAAGCGAGTGGCAATTGTCACCGTGGCTTCCAATTTCTTCCCTGAGAAGTGTAATAAAAGAATCAGATGACACCAAAAGCATGAACCATAAGAGAAAAAGAATTGATAAATTGGACTTCATTAAAATTAAAAACTTTTGCTCTTCAAAAAACACCATTAAGAAAATGAAAAGTAATATCCTGGGAGAAAATATTTGCAAAATATAACTGAAATGACTTGTATTCAGAACATATTTTAAAAAGTCTTACAAGCCAATAAGAAAAACAACTCAATTTTAAAATAATTGAGCAAAGACATTTAAATAGACAATTCATTAAAGAAAATAAATGGATGGTAAATAAATACATGAAAAAAATTTTAGTATTATTAGTCATTAATAAAATGCAAATCAAAACCACAATGACATACCACCACACCCTCTAGCAGAATGGCTATCATCAAAAAGATAATAACAAGAATTGGTGAGGATGTGAAGAAACCTTCATACATTGCTAGTGGAAATGAGAAATGGTATAATCACTTTGGAAAACAGTTTGGCATTTTCTTAACAAGTTAAATACAAACCCACCTTGTGGCCTAGCAATTACATTCCCAAGTATCCCAAGAAAAATAAAAACTTATATCCACACGAAGACTCACAAGTGAATATGCATACTGGCCCCAAACTGGAAACAACCTAAATGTCCATTATTTGGTAAATGGATAAGCAAATGATGTGTCATGTATGACATCAGGGCCAGCTTCATGGGCACACAACAGTGCAGTTGCACATGGCTCCATACTCAGAAGGGACTCTGAACTTAGGATTTAATGTGCTGTGGTCACCATCTTGAAATTCTTAATAAATTTATCTCGGAATTTGTGTTTTGTAAGTGAAATCTAATAAGACATGCACCAGATCTAGGTACCCAGTGCATCCCAGCATGGAGGTTGCATCACCCTGGGGGGTCTCTTGTCCACTTAGGGTTAGGACAGTTGCCCATGCAAAAGGGAAATACCTGGTTCAGCTTCCCTGGTCTCAAACTACAACATGTTGCTCCAGTGGTTGATGGGAAAGGTAACCAAGCAGTGGGACATGTGTGCATGGTGAGTCATGGGCCCCCAGGTGCCTGTAAGGATCTACACTCAGCTTGAGACTATCTCCATGCCTGAAGGGGAGAAAACAATAAAAAGCAAATAAGTAACACCATGGCAAGCTCAGAACAAGACTGCAGAAGAAAGGAAAAAGCTTTATGCTTTGGTACCTTTAATGACAGTTTTTTCCTGATTTTTGAACAAGGGACTTGGCATCTTCATTTTGCACTGAGCCTGCAAATTATGTATAAATCCTGAATAAAATACCATGCAGTAACAAAGAGGAACAAACTAATGATACATGCAATAACATGGATGAACCTTACAAACATTATCCAAGGTAAAAGAAGTCAGAGTCAAAGACTACACATGGCATGGTTTTATTTATATAAAATCTCTGGAACAGGCAAAACTATAGAATCAGAAAGCAGTTTTGTGGTTATCTGGGGCTGACTGCAGGAACAGGGATTCAGTGAAAACAAACCCAAGGGAATTTTTAGGGTAATGGAAGTATTTCAAAACTAGATTGTGATGGTAGTTTAAATGTGTAAATGCACTAAAACAAACTGAACTGCACACTAAAGATGAGTAAATTTTATGGCTGTAAATTACACCTCAATGAAGTTGTTTTAAAAAGAATCTGTGTCATCTCTACTCCCTATAATCCACTCACACATCTAGCCTAGCCAGGCAAGGTTCACAGCATAGGAAACCCCTCAGTCTACACCCAAGGGAACACGATTAGCCATGAGACTGAGAACACCTTAGACAATTGGAGCCCCCTTCTGCTGAGGTATTAACAGTGCAACTGATATCTGAGTAGTATGTGGTATTGATTTTTTGAGGAATCAAGGAAGAGTGAAACTTTATTGACCTCTCGGTCTTTATAGACCTTGCAGTTTCTGTTACTGGAATAAGAAAGAATCAAGAACAATCTTATTTTGGCAGATAGAATTCTCTCTGGACCCTGCCCCCTGGTGGTCATGCCCTGTATAATTCCCTCCCCTTCAATGTGAGCAGAATATAGCAAAGGTAAAGGTGTTTTGTAAATGTAATCAAGGTACCTAATCAGTTGACTTCAGTCAATCAAAAGAGAGAGTATCGGCCAGGCACAGTGGCTCACGCCTGTAATCCCAGCACTTTGGGAGGCCAAGACAGGAGGATCACGAGGTCAGGAGATCAAGACCATCCCGTCTAACTCAGTGAAACCCCGTCTCTACTAAAAATACAATAAAAAAATTAACCAGGTGCGGTGGCGGGCACCTGTAGTCCCAGCTACTCAAGAGGCTGGGGCAGGAGAATGGCGTGAACCAGGGAGGTGGAGCTTGCAGTGAGCCAAGACCGCACCACGCACTCCAGCCTGGGTGACAGAGCAGGACTGTCTCAAAAAAAAAAAAAAGAGAGAGAGAGCGAGAGAGTACCATGGGTGGGCCTGACTTAATGAAGCAAGGGCCCTCTCTAAAGTCAGGGATTCTTCTTGCTGGCTTGAAGAAGTTGGCCACTATGTTGAGGAAGCTCACCTGGCAAAGAGCTGTGCGTGGTCTCTATGATTTCAGAGCACTCTTTATCTGAAAGCCAGCAAACAACTGGAGCCTTCAGTCATATAGCTTCAAGGAAACAAAATCTGCCAATAACCTTGATGAACTCTGAAGCAGATTCTTCTCCAGATAAGAATGCAGTCCAGCCAATGCTTTGACTATAGTTTCATGAGACCCTCAGCAGAGGACCTGACTATGCTGTGCCAACCTCCCAACTGGGAAACAATAAATGTAGTTGTTTTAAACACTGTGTTTGTGATCATTTGTTACACAAGAGAAAACCGTACATTTAACCATGCAAAAGAAGCACCCTTACTTTTGCCCAACCCTAAGATAGATTGTTACATGTAATGAAGGTCACAGAGCCATCATGATCATGAGAGCAGACTGTAAGTGTGGCAACCATTGTTTACTAAAGCAAACATCAGACTCCATCATCTGATGGCTGCAAATGACTTTATGGGGGAAAAAGGACTGGATTTTAAAACCAATTTTATCCCATAAACATTAGAATGGGTGGTGGCCATAGCTTAAAGATAGAAAGGTATGTAAAGGAGACTAGAACAATACCTGGCATACAATAAGTGCTCAATAAATGTTAGCTTACTCTTTATCCACTTGAAGACTTTCTCTCTCTGACTAACCAAAAATACAAAAGAAATGTGCTTTTTTTTTTTTTGAGATGGAGTCTCGCTTCGTTGCCCAGGCTGGAGTGCAGTGGTGCAATCTCAGCTCACTGCAAGCTCCGCCTCCTGGGTTCACACTATTCTCCTGCCTCAGCCTCCCGAGTAGCTGGGACTACAGGTGCCCACCACCATGCCCCGCTAATTTTTTGTATTTTTAGTAGACAGGGTTTCACAGTGTTAGCCAGGATGGTCTCGATCTCCTGACCTCGTGATCCGCCTGCCTCGGCCTCCCAAAGTGCTGGGATTAGAGGCATGAGCTACCGTGCCCAGCCACAAATGTGATTTTTAACAGTGGCCTTCTATAGACAATAGACTCAGCTTCATTTTCTTATCTGGGGTAGAAGGACTCCCCAGATGGCCATCAAAAGGTGTATCTTAAGCCAGTGACTCACTGATGCTCTTATTCCAGAGCTTTGCATGGTCACTCTATCTGCACCACTGAGAGGGCCCTGTTCTGTACAGGTGAGCTCACCCATATTGGCCAACTCTGATCAAAGATTACTAAGCAGCCAAGAACTGCAGTTACTGCTTAAACTTATAACAAGTAAGTATTCTAAATCCTCTTCTCCCACACAGCTAAAGCTTTGAATAAGACTGCTCCTTGAAGAAGATAGTCTAACAGAACCACCAGAGAGTGTCTAGCCATCAAAGAACCAACCAATGCACCATCCCTTCAAAGCAGATTAATTCAAACTCATTCTCCAATGCCAGGGACCCCTTCCAAGTGTCTCTGGAGAAGTAGCCCTCACAGTCACTTGTGGCCTCCTGGGAGTTCCTTAGGATATCACAGAAGGTTCACGGACTTGGGCCAAATATTATTCCATTCAGTTTAGTTCATCTTTATTGAGCCCTGCAGCACACCAAGCCCTGGGCCCTGGCAGGGCACACAGAGTTGAATGTGGCTTGTCCCTGCTCTTAAGGACCTCAGGCCAGTGGGCAGATGTCACATTGAACAAATATACTTACTCTCACAAAGACATAGATTATGATGGGAGAAAGGAAGGGACTGGGAGAGTGTGGAGGGAAAGGGGTCTGGCTCCAGTTCTCCCTCTCTGGTCCTAAAAGGGAGGTCCAAAATTAAATTCACCTGGAAATGTGTGGGCTAAAGTTAACTTTTGCACTCTCTGGAGAGGTGTTTTCTAAAAACATTTAAAGCAAAACATTTTCAAAATGGGCCTTTATGACATCTATTAAGTAACGCATTTGTCAATTAGAGCTGTCTCCTCTATTCATTAAAGTTGATTTTTTTTTTTTTTTTTTTTGAGAAGGAGTCTCACTCTGTTGCCCAGGCTGGAGTGCAATGGTGCAATCTTGGCTCACTGCCACCTCCACCTCTCCACCTCCCAGGTTCAAGTGATCCTTCTGCCTGAGCCTTCCAAGTAGCTGGGACTACAGGTGCATGCCACCACGCCCAGCTAATTTTTGTATTTTTAGTAAAGACAGGGTTTCACCCATATTGGCCAGGCTGACTCGAACTCCTGACCTCGTGATTCACCCGCCTGAGCCTCCCAAAGTGTTGGGATTACAGGCGTGAGCCACCACACCCAGCCTAAAGTTGAATTTTTAAATCCCCTCTGCAGAATATTCTGCTAGCAATAAGTTCCTGTACTCTGTGGACAATAATACATTCCTTACTTTGTATTCATGTGATGCTTATCCATGGCCTGCCTTGTGGCATTGCTTTGTATTGTCTTGTTGTTGTTGTTGTTCTTCTTCTTCTTCTTCCTTCTTCTTCTTTTTCTTCCTTCTTCTTTTTCTTCCTTTTGAGACTTTTGAACTTACTCAAAATTAAACACAGTAACATAATGAACTGCCATGTAGCTATTCCTAGCACCAACTACCATCAATCCACAGCCAATTGTGTCCTTTCTACATTCCCATCAACCTCCCTCCTATATCATTTTGAAGCAAACTCCAGACATCACGTCATTTCATCTTACATACTTTATGTTCTAGAGTATGTATGTAGAACATAAAGGGTCTTTCTTTTTAACACAACTACAATACTATTATTATAACTAAGCCAAACAAAGAACAATTCCTTAATACCATCAAATATTGTGTTCTAATGTCTAATCATCTCCCAAATGTCATAAATGGTTGCTAGGTTCTTTTTCTAGTTTGTTAGAATCTGGATCCAGCTAAGGTCTACACATGGCATTTGACTAATACATTTATAAGTCCTTTTAGTCTACAGGTATTGCCTGTAGTAGTTGTTGTTTTTTGTTTTTTTGTTTTTTTTTTTTTTCTAGTTTGTTAGACTCTGGGTCCAACTAAGTTCGACAGATGGCATTTGACCAACATATTTTTAAGTCTTTTTAGTCTACAGGTATTGCCTCCATTCTTTTTTTATTTTCCTTGCAATTTATTTGAGTGTATTGTCTTTGAGATGGTTTAAATTTCTTGCATGAGAGGAACTGGAGCTTGGAGGAGTTTATGAAATGATATTATAAAAGAAGGTATTTTTCTCTTTTTCATATTTGTCTTGTTTTAGAAATATCCATTTGGGAGCTGAAATGAAAACATCCACTTCCTCACTCCCAGTGTACCCAACTGAATATCATGACATCAATACAATCGCCTCAGGTCCATGGTTAGACAATTATTGTCTTCTTGAAAATCAATCCAGGATCCCAAAGGACCAAAACCACTGAGAGAAGGCCCCAGTCCAGAGAGCAATGGACAACAACAGGAGAACTTTTGGCATATTCATTCAGTTTGCATTTGCCTGTTCTCTTTCTCCTCTCTGACTTCCAAGATCCCTCCCAAAGTGTGATTCTATGATCCTTGTAGATTCTTAGGACATCTAAAATCCCCAGAAAAAAACTTAACTGCCAAATTATTTCAGGAGAATAGAATATACCATATGCCAGGCCAACCCCTTGAGCTTTGATGAGTATAGATATTTGGCCAGTAGTGATAAATATGGAGAATCTTCTTTTTCCCTTCATCAATCACAATTGTTGGAGTGCTGTTATCTAATTGACACACAGAGATCTCTGCAGTTTTCTAACTTTAAAAGTTTGGGCCAGGTGCAGTAGCTCATGCCTGTAATATTGGTACTTTGGGAGGTCAAAGCAAGAGAAACACTTGAGGCTAGAAGTTTGAAACCAGTCTGAGCAACATAGTGAGACCCTCTCTCACACACAAAAAACTTTTAATATTAACTGAGCATGGTGGCGCATACATGTACTCCCAGCTACTTAGAAAGCTGAGGCTGCAATGAGCTGTGATCTCACCACTGCACTCCAGCCTAGGTGACAGAATGAGACCTTGTTTCAAAAAAAAAGTTTGTAAAAATCCTTGAGGGGAAGAGCCCAAGCTCATAAGTTTGGGAGGGCCACACAACCTGTCCCAGAGTTCTGCCTAGGAATTGGGAGATGTGGATCCTCACTCAGTCATTGCCACTCATGTATAATTTGGTCTCACACACAACTTCCTCATTTGCTCTGAAGCCTCCTCAACCCAGCCTTCCAGATAACTATCAGCATTCAGTGAGTCAGTACAAAAGAAGAAACACTTGCTATCCCTGGGCCAGAAGATCTCTCTAAGGCCTAAGGGCCCTGATGACTCTTTAAGCTTTTTCTTTTTTACATTCTAAATCTTCTTTGCAAAGTCAGTTCTGATTCAGTGGCCATTGGAGTTTCCCTCTCTGGAGGACTTTGTCTTGTGTCAGAGCTTGGCACCTGGTCACTTCACTCAGAATTGGGAGCTCTCATCCCTGGCAGGAACCTACCCCTGGCTTTATCACCCTCTCAACACCCCAAGGCTCTTAAAGCCTTAAAAGGATCCCAAGTAACTAACCACAGCTCCTTCACCCACAAAGCAGTACAGAAAGCCAGAGTTGGCTCTATCAAGTAAAGGGAGTCCCGAGTGTGAAAGTCAATCTCTGTGAACGTGAAAGCTGCCCTGGCAGTTCATAAGGGGAGCTCTGAGCTTCTGATTCTATGGGAAGGCAAGATGGCTGGGGCCATCGCAGTCCAGAAGCAGGCTAAGCCTCCCTTAGCCCTCAACGCAGACTTAAAATAAATAGAAAACACGCAGCCCTGCCCAAGAGGGGCAGTGTACACTCCAAACATCCACTGTAGCAGCTCGCTAGGTTGAGAGGGTTTTGACTGAAACCAAAGAGAAGGCATCATGGCACACACTCCTTGGAGTGTTACAGTGCCCCTCCCTTTTCTGCAATGTGTCCCCCACCATCCCCTCAAATCTTTCTCCCTGTTTCTGCTTCCCCCCAAATCCTATCAGTTCCTCCCCATGTTTCAAGATCTAGCAAGATCCAATATAAATGGCGCTACTCTCTCAGCATTCCCTCCTCTAAGTTCCCTTAGCAGTTGGTTCCTATTTCTAAGATAGCTTTTAATGTGCTGTAACATGGTTATTTGTTTATTCACCTGCCAATCTCCCCAGGGACCATGACTTATTCATCTTTGCAGCTCCCTGGTTTACCCCAGAGCCTGGCAAAAGGAAGGGACTCAACAACTGGTGACTGAATGAAAATGCAATACATACTCTCTGAAGGAGCTGCAAGTTTTGATAAATATTGGAGATGGATTTTCTCAAAGCTCTCATTTAAGCTATGATACAAATTTATTTCCAAAAGTTCTCCCATCATACTCTCAAATGTTAAAGTATATTCCATTTGGCTATCATTTTTCATTTCACTGGGATGTATTCCTCATTGAGAGAAAATCCATTGATAATATCTTGATAGGTAATTGGACAATAGGGGGAACCTATGCACAGAGTAGGCAACGGAGAAACCAAGAAACACTTTTAGATGGAAAATAATTCTCAGTTCAGTCAGAAAGTGGATGAATGATCTATGAGGGATATGGTAGAAGACAGGGATAAAATGTTTAAGCAGATGACCACCAAGGCTCCAGCCAACACTCAGGTTTTAGAACCTCAGGAAATCAGAAGTGTTTTCATCTACGACATTGGTTGACTGGCAAAGACCCCACAATGTCTTTTTCAGCAACGTAGTGTTTCACATGCACTCAGAGGGCAAAGAGAAAAAAGGTTTGCTCCTTGTTAATTACAATGATCTTGCCTTGATGACAGTAAGAGAGAAATACCCGCTTAGTAAAACAAAACCTTGCTGCCTAGAAAGCTGTTAAAAGTGGACACAAGACCATGAAGACAAGAGCCCTGAGTGAATTATAGTTGTTTCCTTAACCCAGGTGTTTTAAATTATTTAGAATTTCATTTAGATGGGCACATTACAGAATTATATTCACAAATCATCATGAAAATTATAAAATGTCTTCCAGCCCCTCCAGCCACAAAAGAAGTACCATGGAAGGTCTGTCAAGAATCCCTTTGAAGGGAAACATCAGCCTCCTCACCCCTCCAAATGAGCTAATGGTTTGTTAGTTTATTTAATATGCCATGGTCACCTAATCACCTACTTCTGCTATTCCAGCCTTGATTTTTCAGATTTATATTGAATCAGTTGCATCTGCTTTTCATACATACAACTCATTTACTTTACAAATGAATCATGAATAAGTGTATTCCAGGCTCATTTACATAGCTAAGAGAGGGAAATTCATCCCCGTGTTTGAAAAGGGAGAGTACAGTGCATGCGCACCAGATGAAGACTCCTCGAGGGGACATGCTGGATGAATGCCATTTATCTTTTGCCAAGATCTACACACACCACATCCTTCCCAATCTGGAAAAAGCCTGTCTTCACTTCTGAGCATATCACTTGTGTATAAAAACTTTAGGCAGGGCACGATGGCTAACGCCTGTAATCCCAGCACTTTGGGAGGCCAAGGCGGGTGGATAACGAGGTCAGGAGATCGAGACCATCCTGGCAAACACTGTGAAACCCTGTCTCTACTAAAAATACAAAATAAAAGTAGCCAGGCGTGGTGGCGGGCACCTGTAGTCCCAGCTACTCAGTAGGCTGAGGCAGGAGAATGGCATGAACCCGGAGGGCGGAGCTTGCAGTGGGCAGAGATCGCACCACTGCACTCCAGCCTGGGCAATGGAGTGAGACTCCATCTCAAAAAAAAAAACTTTAAGTGACTGTGCTGTGGCTAAACAGTGTGTAATTCAGAGAAAACATAAAACACATTTGAATTTAAATTTCAGCCACCTTTTTAAAATATGCTCTATCTTCTTTCTGTTGTTTGCTCTGAGCACTAGTTTCAGAATGGAAACATTTTAACAGGAAACTCAACCTAATGGACTTTGGAGGAACTAAAATGTTGAGAAAGGCTTAGAAAGTGGATATTCGAATAGAATTAAATGGGCTAAACTGGGTGCCCAGCTCACCGGGAAAGTTGTGAAATCAGCAGATCCCTCAAACTCACTGTAACCAGCCCCCTGCTCCATTTCCCTCCCTGGAGATGATTTTCAGGACCTAACACCAGCATTTCTTTATCTATAGTGCCATCTGGTGAGTGCATGCCTTCACTGTGGTAACACATAAATCACCGGAGCCTACAACCTATCAATGGCCCTTCCAAGCTATCAGGTAGACATCAGTTGGCATTTTCCTGGGGTTTAGATCCTGCTCAGTGGGAAGGATCTGCGTCTTTAGGCCCAACATCTTAGAAGTATCCAGCTTCATCTGGGGACTCAGTGTTCATGAGTTTGCATCTTACATCTAATTTGCAATTCTAAAGTTTTCTAATTTGCACAGAGGCACTTCCATGGGGCAGGCAGTGTCCCCAGCAGAAGCCTGCTGACCTCATGCTCTGGACTAGAGAGCTACACTGTCTCCTAAGAGAAAGTGCCCAGCACTGCTCCTGTCTCATCTGTGTTATCTTCTATTATGTTTGACTTTCTGTTTTCCTCCTCCCCTTCCCATGCAGTGTCTGTCAAAGTCTGTTCATTACAGGTCCACAACCTAACAAACGTTCCCAAACCAAAACAAGACTTTGCCCATGCCCTCCAGAACAAGCTTGCCAAACACAAGAGTATCTTTCCTTCTATAACGCCGACAGGCATGTTTGTTCTTTGAAACTTAATGTTGATTTCAAAAGACAGAAGGAATGGGAATTGGAAAGGAATAATTCTAAATATGCCAAATAGCAGCACAATATAATTAGACTCAAACCACAGCCCCTCTCAAGCTGCAGTGTGTTCATTAGCAAGAGGAGCTGATAATATAGACCACAGCTCCTTCACAGGTTGTGGTAAGGATCGAATCAGAGCTCAGTAAAGAGACTAGACAGCGGGCAAGTCGGGGTGTAGAAAGTGGGGCAGAGACTGACTTGAGCCTGCATGGATAACTCTGCATCCCCAGAATCAGGAAGAGAGCTGGCACATACAGCACAACCAACAGTCATTGAGCACTATTGGGTGCAGGGCAGTGTCGGACTCTTCACCGTTCTGTGAATGAGAACTTACTATTGTTCCCATTTTACAGGTGAGGAAATTGAGACACAGGAAAGGTAAGTAATTTGCTGAGGATCATATACTTGGCAAATAGCAAAGTGGAGATTTAGATCCAGCATTCCATATCTCCCTCTCCTGCTTTATTCTTCTCCATAGCACACCTCATCATCTCATCATCAAACATTGCGTGTGTGTGTCTGTGTGTGTGAACAGTCTCTCCTCAACCAAACTTTACTTAGGGCCTTCTGAGCTCTTTTCTCAACTAGGCCTTGACCTTGGCTCCTGTCCTTGCTGGGCCTGCGTCGAATCCTGCTAAAGTGGTTTAGTGAGAATCCCCACCCTTGATATCTGACGCCCTTGATATCTGATCAAATTCCTCATACCCCAACTTTGGTATATAAGCTCTTCGCCTCCCTTCAGCAAAAATCCAGTTAAGTCAGTTTAGCAACAATTTCTCTATCCTTGATGTCTCTTTTTAGTAATTTTTCATCCACTGACCAACCTCCCTTTCCTCGAACCCTGCTCCTTGGTTATAAATCCCTATTTTTCCATGTTGTATTTAGAATTGAGCTCAGTTCAATACTGAGGTGTCTTTCCCCTATTGCAACAATTTCTAAATAAAATCTGTGTTTAGCACTTTACTCTCTGGCTCTGATTCTCCTTAATGGTGTGTATGTGTATATGATACGTGAATATATGTATGTGTATATGACTCATTTATTTTATTCATCATCTATCTTTCCCACTAAATTATAAATCCTGAAGGCAGGAACTTTTGCCTGCCTTGTTGCCTCTATGTCTCCAATACCTGTAAGAGTGCCTAGCACACATAGTAAGTGCTCGGTTAACATTTATTGAATGAATAAACACATGAATGCATGAATCTAGCTCCAAAGCTTGCACTTTTAATAACTATGTCTTATTGCCTTTTTCTAAATGATTATTCTTTTCACCTGATTTAAATATAAATTGTATAAATGTAAGAGGCTATCTTATTTTTTGGCCCAAATCATTTTGTTCTCTTCTACTTCATTCAGCTCAATTTCCTCACTGTTCCCAGCACAACTATTCCATTCTCATGGAAGAGCCTTTGCTCATGCAGTCTCCTCCACCTGGAATGCCTTCCTTCCTCCCCAGCACCCATCCAAATCTCACCCATTCTTCAAGATCAACTCAAACCCCACCCCATCCAGGAAGTCTTCTCCAATGCACCAGCCCAAGCACATCCATTCCTCCGTTGACTCCTCCTATAATTACAGATAGGCTACATTTGCATTTATTTTAAAACAAGTATGGCCACCATACTTGTTTGCAGATTTCTGGAAGAATAAGGATGATATCTTCCCTGACTCTGAATTCCACATCAAGCCCAGCAAAGGCCAGACTCTCCCTCGGTGCTCAGTGGCCACCATTTACAGGGCAGAGACCAACTCTCAGCTCACTCTCCTGGTCATGGTACATAGGGGCTGACCAATCTGGAATGAAAAGAAACAACGAATGGGGCATCTATGCTTACCACTAAACGTCAATTGTCTTTGTGATCTATAAGGTGTCTGGGAACAAAATATGATTAGTAAGATGACAGACCCAAAGCAAGCCCTCCACGCCTATCTGTTGTCAGGGTTACCATTATCAAAGTTGGTAGTGAGAGATATCCAGTGGTTGTGAGAGGACAAAACACAAGTGAGGGCAGTATCACTTTTTCCTTCTTTGCCTCAAGGCAGAGGTCTTTCTCATTTTGTGAACCTGTGTGATCTGACTTCAAAGGGAAGCGGTGGGGAGTGTGCAGCGCTGCTCTGGTTCTTGTCCATTCAGATGCTGTAAAGTCAAAGCTTTGGAGGAGGACGAGGAGGAGAAACCTGGGGCCAGCTTCATGGGGTGTAATAGGTGTGACGGCACAGGGCTCCAGTCTCAAAAGGGACCACACTTGGTTCGATGCTGTTCTGACCCCATTTTGAAATTTGAACTAATTTTCAAACAAGGGACCCTGCATTTTCATCATGTGCTGAGCCCAGCAGATTATGCAGCTGGTCTTGAGGAAATCCTTTAGGAGATAGAAGGAAAAGTATATTTGCTTCTGCTCTCTGAAGACATAAAATTTCCCTGTCTGAACTCAAAGACTGGGATCGGAAAATATGAAGACAAAGGCAATAGAAACTCATGAGATGGCGTAATAATAACAACGCAGTAGCTAACACTAAGTGAACACTTACTGTGTGCTAGGCACAGTAAAAAAACTTTATGGGTACTAATTCATTTAATCTTAAAAACAATCGTAGGAAGGAGGTGTTAACTGTATCCTATTTTACAGGCATGGAGGAAAGGGGAGGATGGGAAGCGAAGAGAAGGGACTCATTTAACTGCACAACTATTAAGTGCCAGACACCATGCAGGGCACCTTCACACCTGAGGCCTCATTCAGTACTCACAGCTTTGTACAGTTGGGGAAGCTGTGGTGAAGCCAACTGCACAGGTTCTTACAGGTAGTAGGAGCTCAAGCAAGCATCCAGCTCAGTTCTGCCTCCAGGTCCTATCTACAGCCTTTCACAGTAAGTGCAAAGGCAGGATGACCTAAGATGTCTAATCCATGAGATGCTGGAGACAGCACTTAGAATCCCATCCCCTTCATCCCTGTCTATAGAGCCACACCCAAAGCAGCAGGATTATATGTCATCTTTGCTAATTAGAATGCTCTGGTTGGGTAGTTGTTTTTTGGATGGTTTACGAGTACAGCAATCCTTCTTTATTACATTTGCTAGGTGGCTGAATTTTTTAAGCAGTATGTTGGAAAGTAACACACACCCCTTCCCACGCCCTGCGCGCACTGCCCCTGACCCTCACACATGCCACGCATGCACACCACTGGGCCTTTGCTCTCCCCATGCCCTCTGCCCTTCCACCCTGGGGGAAATCGCGATCTCTGCCTCTTCAAGGTCCACCTCAACTGCCTTTGGTGACACCTTCCCTAAGTCACCTGGGCAGCAGTGCCTCCTCCCTTTCCTGCCTTGTGTTCCCCTGGCACTTTGCACAGCTCTCTCTCTCATACCAGTAGCGATGGTGCATCTCGATCATGTCCTTACCAATGCCGCTCCCCTCCCAAACAGCCTTCTCTCAGCCTGGCACCATGGAGGTCCTCAGAAATATTCACTGGATAAAAAAGTAAATGTGTCTGCTCTTTACTCCACAAGAACCTAGAAGGAGTTCAAACCTGGGTTTCTTTAGTCTGTCATTCAACAGCATCTGCTTTGTGCCAGAGGCTGGAGCTGCAAAGATGGATAACTGACTCTGCGCTGTGGAAACTGGCAAGTTAGCATGCACTTTCAATGCAGCAGACTGAGGGCTACAACAGAGGGGCAGGAATGTGGCAGGAGCACAGAGGAGGGTACTCCCACAGGTGGGGGAGAACGACGGAGTCAGGCAAATTGGAAGATAAGTAGGAAGGAGCTACCCAGATGGGGAAAGGAAAGACGTCCCAAAGGGAGGATGTGTGTAATGTCTCAGAGGGGTGTGTGCATGGATAGAGTGTGTGTGTGGTGGTTGTGGTGCATTTGCATGTGCATGTATGGGTGTGTGTAAGAGGCATGGGGGAGAACCTGGCTATCTTTCTTCATGGGGTATCCTAGGGACAGTGTTCTGCATCCAACTCTGTTCAAAATGTCGGCTTGGATCCCTCGTGCACCTTCTCTGAGTAGGTCACATCTCAGCCCTGTCTCTCTCAGTGGCTTGGGTCACTTAACTCAGAATTTCAGTCACCAGGAGCAAAATATCCCCACTATTTTCTCCCTCATTTTGATCTCTTTACGTCTCAATTCTGCTGGATATTTTAGGCCACACAGTGGCCACGATAGATGGAGTTCAGCCTGAAAAGCGGGGTATACAGACACACAAATGTCCACTGCAGGTGATTTTGTGACCAAAAGCCCAAATCCCAACAGCAGGGCAGTAATCACCTGCCTGGGCCCCACACTTCTCGTACACACTCTCCTCTCCTGCCTTTTCTCAAAGGTGACAAGGAGCAGCTGTCATGGTGAGAAAGCATCCTCACCAGAAGCAGCCCTCAACGCCTCCTGCTTTGCTGATGCAGCGTCTGCTGCACTCCCCTGAGCAAACACACTGAACTCCAAAGGTGAAAGAGGAACTCTGCAAAAGCAACTGCAGTGTGCCTGGGTGGCACCTGGCAGTCAGGGGAAGACCTGAGTACACATGCCCTTTATGGTGGATCATTCTGTCCATTTCAGAAGAGAAGCTGCTCACAGATGGGGGAGAAGAAGGAAGCCAATCATGAAGCAAATTCATTCACAGCAAGCACATAATAACAACAGTTAATATCAACAGAGCATTCACTGTGTGCCAAGCACCGTTCAGCTTCCTTTATATAGTGACCACATAATTTATTGTCTAAGCCAGGAACACCTTTGAAAGTGAAAGGGGGCATCATTATAGTAACATTGTGACCATGGGCATAATCAGGGAACACCCTAGAAAGCCAAAAATGTATGATCATCTCATTGTACATAGTGTAACTTATTTAACCCCATGAGGTAAGCTTCATTACTAACCCCATTTTCCAAATGAGGAAACAATCTCAAAGAAGCTAAAATAATGTGCACAAGGCCACACAGCAAGTAACCAGCAGGGCTGGCATTCCAAGCCAGTACATCTCCACCATGCTCCTCTATTGCCTTCTACAAAGACTGTGTTATAACAAAACCCAGAATATTTCCTAGGATACAAAATGTCCCAAACTGTGAAGTGAAACATAAATTAATATGAACTGCTTGGAAAGTCAGGCCGGATCTCAGAATATATTTAGAGAAATAACTTTGATTTCTTTCCACATTTACAGGAAGATTTCCAAGCAGTGTGTTTGAGGTTCTTCTTTTTAACAAATTGATCAGAATGATGCATAAACGGCATAACAATTTCATTTAAATGAGTCCTTCTAAAGTGCTTAAAATACTTTTTTAAATAAGTTAAACACCACACAAACACACATTTGTTTTTTCACTATTAGCTGATGCTGTTCACACTAGCTGCTACTTAAAAGCTACTGAAGGCAAGATCAGCACTTCCCTCATAAAAAATTGATTTTTCTTGAAATTAACAATACCTATAAATAAAAGGCAACATTTAATGACCACTTACTATGCCCCAGGATTTGTTTTACGTGTTTTACACATACTAACTTAATTATCCCTCATAACAATTCTACTGACTACATGCTGATATCATTGTCATTTTATAAATGGAGGAACTGAGGCACAGAAAGGGTGAGTAACTTGCTCAAGGTTATTATATAGCTAATAAGTGACATCTGGGATTCAGCATCTGAACTCTCAAATCTACACTCACTGCAGCCACCCACTATTATTAATAGTGGATAAATGGAGTGTGGGTCTCCTGGATGCATCCATTTGAGCAAGATTCTCCATTGAGGTTTCCATATCATGTATTAGCTTACTGGGTACTGGAAAATAGTCAAAGTTAATTCTCAAAGTGATATTAATTTAAATTCATTTTTTAAGTATAGATCCGGTTAGCAAAAGGCTGACTAGAGGTGACTGGCACACATCTCAACAAGAAGAAAGGACCAAGGCAACAAATAAACAGCTACAATTTGACTGGAGCGCCGGGAGGGAGAGTGCTGAAGTGTACCTGTGGTAACTGGAAGTTCAGGAGGGCAGTGTGGAAGCACTGGCCTCTGCAGCCCCATTTCCTCCACATGGATAACATCTGCCTGGAGCCGGGACGGATTTCTTGTGGTCGGAAAAAGGTAAGCAGATCCCCACCAGCCCCGTTGCCACTGCAAACACCTACAGTCCTTACTACTGGAGAATCCCACAGTCCTTGCAAGCCCTGAGCCCAGTTGGAGAGCTGCTGGGAATTCACGCAGCTGCATCACCCCAGGGGAGGCGCACAAGGTGTGCACTCCCCACCCACTACTTATCCCCTGTAAGCCACTCTGCTGGAGCACAGTACCAACTTGAGACCAGAGCCACCTCTGGAGTGTGCCCTCCTCTGGGGGCCAGTAGCCACTGCACCTCTCCAGCACTGGGGCTTCATTGTCATTATGCCAAGCCCACATGGGTAGCTGAATATCACAACCCCAGCAGCATGGAGCTTGGGCCCAGGATGGGCTGTGACTCTGGTCCAGCACAGCAGGGAAATTAATTCCTGTCACCCTTGCTTCTAGTCAGAGGAACAGTCTGGCAGAACCTGCCCTTGATCTGGCCAAACTGCTGCGTGCTCTCCCCAGTTGGGAGAGGTCTTCAAGCCTCTGAGCAGCTGTCATGGACCCAGTCCAGCAGAGCAGCTATACGCCTACACTGAGAGCCTGAGAAACAGTCCCACAATGAAAAGTCCCTGGTAGAAAAGCTTCTAGCCTGCCCAGTGACCCTGCACCTGCCATCAGGGCTTGAGGAACAGTTCCATGGGCTACCCCTGGCAGACATGCTCCCAGTCCAGCTGAATAGCTGTCTGCCCATGTCCCAGGCCCAAGAATCAGCATCACAAACCACCCATGGTGGGCAAGTCTCCAAGCCAGTGAAGCAGCCATGAGCCCACATCCTGTTCCTGAATAGCAGCCCTGTGGGCTACCTCCAGCAGACATGCATCTGTGCCAGCTGAGAAACCATGTGGCTGCATCCCAGGCCTGAGAAACAGCCCAGGGACTGTCCCCAGCAGACATATCCCCAGGCCAGCCAAGCACTGTGAGACCACATCCCAGGTCTGAGGAACAGCCCCATGGATTGTCCCTGGCAAACACATACCTAGGACAGTTAAGAAGCCATGTAACCGTATCTTCAGCCTGAGAAACAGACCTACAGTCCACCCTAGCAAAGACAACCCCAGTACCCATGTCCTGGTCCTGAAAAATAGCCCCATGGGCTGCTCCTGTGAGGCAAGCTCCCAGACCAACTGGACAATCATGCTCCTGGCCAGAGTAATAGCTCTGTAGCCCTGACCCCAGTCCCAAGTTGGTCAACCCACCATGTGCATGCACACACCTCTGATCTGAGAGTCTGGTGAGTTCACCTGGCCAAAGCCACACCACTGCTGCCAGAAAATCTCGCAGCCTAGACCACCGAGATACTAAAAAATGTCACTAGTACTACACAGAGATTACACAACTGTGTCCACACAGAACAAAAACCAACACACCACACTGAGCTGACATCCAAAGATCCATTCATATGAATAATTCTCACTACAAAACCTGCTCCATAAAATTGGAGGAGGTGACTTTTCCACCAGATGCATAGAAATTAATACAGGGACATATCAAACATGAAAAAGCAAGGAAACATGACGCCTCCAAATGAACACAATAACTCTCCAATAACAGACCCCAATCATAAGGAAACATACAAAATGCCAGAAGAAGAATTCAAAATGATAATCTTAAGGAAGCTCAGTGAGATAGAAGAGAATACAGATAGACAATTCAACAAAATCAGGAAAACAATTCATGATTTGAATGAGAAATTCAACAAAGAGATAGGTATCATTAAAAAAGAACCAAACAGAAATCTACAGCTGAAGAATTCAATGACTAAAACAAAAAATACAATTGAGAGCTTTGACAACAGACTAGATCAAGCAAATGAAATAATTTCCCAACTTGGAGACAGGTCATTTAAATAACACAGGCAGACAAAAGGAAAAAGAATGAAGAAAGCCTATGAGATTTATGCAACACAATTAAGTGAACAAATATTCACATTATACATATTCCAGAGGAGAAGAGAATGAAAAAGATATAGGGAATATATTTAATGAAATAATAGCTGAAAACCTCGCAGTTCTTGGGAGAGAGGTGGACATTCAAGCCCAGGAAGATCAAAGAACCTCAAATAGATTGAACCCAAACTGGTCCTCTCTGAGTCACATTATGGTCCAATTGTCAAAAGTCAAAGAAAGAATCCTAAAAGCAGCAGGAGAAAAGTGTCAAGTCATGTATAAGGAAATTCCCATTAGTCTAACAGTGCATTTCTCAGCAGAAACCTTACAGGCTAGGAGAGAATGGGATGATATATTCAAAATACTGAAAGAAAAGCCTGCCAGTCGGGGAGATCAGGAGGTCAGGAGATCAAGACCATCCTGCCTAACACAGTGAAACCCCATCTCTACTAAAAATAAAAATAAAAAAATTAGCCAAGCATGATGGCAAGTGTCTGTAGTCCCAGCTAATTGGGAGGCTGAGGCAGAAGGATGGTGTGAACCCAGGAGGCAGAGTTTGCAGTGAGCTGAGATCGCACCACTGCACTCCAGCCTGGGTGACAGAGCAAGACTCCATCAAAAAAAAAAAAGAAAGAAAAAGAAAAAGAAAAGCCTGCCAGTCAGGAATATTATGCCCAGCAAAGCTAGCTTTCAGAAATGAAGGAGAAATAAAATCTTTCACAGATGAGAAAAAACTAAAGAGATATATCACCAATAGACCAGCCTTACAAGGAATGCTCAAGGGAGTCCTATAACTGGAAGACAACGACCACCATCATGAAAGCATGTGAAACTATACAACTCACTGGTAAAGCCAATACAGAAAGGAGAAAGAGCAAGGAATCAAACCTTATCACTACAGAAAATGACTCAACCACAAAAATAAACAATAAGTAAGAAGCAAAGGATATATTAAACATAAAAACAGCAAATAAAATGACAAGAGTAAGTCCTCACCTATCAATAATGCCTCTGAATGTAAACAGATGAAATTCACCATTTAAAAGATATATACCTGCTGAATAGATTAAAAAGAAGAAACCAACAATATGCTGCCTACAAGAAACTCACCTCACCTGGAAAGATGGACAGGCTGAAAGTAAAGGGATGAAAAAAGATATTCCAGGCTGGGCATGGTGGCTCATGCCTATAATCCAGCACTTTGGGAGACCAAAGTGGGTAGATTGCTTGAGCCCAGAAGTTCAAGACATCCCTGGGCAACATAGTGAAACCCTGTAATCTCAGCACTTTGGGAGACTGAGGTGGGAGGATCACTTGAGGCCAGGAGTTTGAGATCAGCCTGGGCAATATAATGAGTCCCCATCTCTACAAAAAATTTAAAAATTAGCTGGGTGTGGTGTCATGTGCCTGTGGTCCCAGCTACTCAGGAGGCTGAGGTAGAAGGACTGCTTGAGCCCAGGAGGTCAAAGCTATAGTAAGAAAAGATCATAGCACTGCACTCCAGCCTGGATGACAGAATGAGACCCTATCTCTAGTTTAAAAAAAAAAAAAATCAACACCCCTTCATGATAAAAACTCCCAATAAATTAGGTATAGAAGGAAAGTATCTCAACACAATAAAGGCTATATATAACCGATCCAAAGCAAACATCACACTGAATGCCTGGAACAAGACAAGAGTGCCCATGCTCGCCACTCTTATTCAACATTGTACTGGAAGTCCTGCCAGAGCAATTAGGCAAGAGAAAGAAATAAAGGGCATTCAAATTGTAAAGGAGGAAGTCAGATTGTCCCTGCTTGGAGACAACATAATCTTATATATAGAAAAACCTAAAGACTCTGCAAAAAAAAAAAAAAAAGAAAAAGAAAAAAGAAAAGAAAAAGAAAGAAAAGAAAAACTCTTAGAACTGATAAATTCAGCAAAGTTGCAGCATACAAAATCAACATACAGAAATCAGTGGTGTTTCTATATACAAAAAACAAACTAGCTGAAAAAGAAATTGAGAAGACAATCCCATTCACAATAGCTATACAAAATAATAAAATGCCTGGGAATAAGGTATCAAGGAAGTAAAAGACTTCTACAAGAAAAACTACAAAACACTAATGAAAAAAATTAAAGAAGATACAAAGAAATATGAAAACAGCCCATAGTCATAGATTAGAAGAACTAATATTGTTAAAATGGCCATATTATTCAAAGCAATCTACAGATTCAATGAACCCCTATCAAAATACTGATAATATTCCTCATAGAAATTTTTTAAAAATCAATCTTAAAATTTGTATGGAATCACAAAAGACACAATAGCCAAAGCAATCCTAAGCAAAAAGAACAAAGCTGGAAGCATCACACTTCCAGACTTCAAACCATACTACAAAGTTGTAGTAACCAAAACAGCATGGTACTGTCAAAAACAGAAACATAGACCAATGGAACAGAATATAGAACCCAGAAATAAATTCATGTATCTACAGCCAACTGATTAAACAAATGCACTAGGAATATATATTGGAGAAAAGATACTCTTATCAATAAATGGTGCTGGGGAAACTGGTTATTTCATCTGTTTACATTCAGAGTTATTATTGATAGGTGAGGACTTACTCTTGTCATTTTATTTGCTGTTTTTATGTTTAATATGTCCTTTGTTTCTTACTTACTGTTTATTTTTGTGGTTGAGTCATTTTCTGTAGTGATAAGGTTTGACTGGTTATCTTTTGCATTCATATGCAAAAGAATGAAACTAGACCCCCATCTGTCATCCTATACAAAAATCAACTCAGTGGATCAAAGACCTAAATGTAAATCCAAAATTATAAAACTACTAGAAGAAAACTTAGGGGAAATGCTTCAGGATCTTTGTCTGGGAAAAGATTTTATGAATAAGACCTCAAAAGCACAGGCAACAAAAGCAAAAATAATCAGATGGGATTGTATCAAACCAAAAAGCTTCTGTACAGCGAAGGAAACAATCAACAGAAGGAAAACAACCTAAAGAATGGGAAAAAAATATTTGCAAACTACCTATCCATCCAATAGGGGATTAATATCCAGAATATACAAGGAACTCAAACATCTCAACAGCCAAAAAAAAAAAAAATGTAAAAGTGGGCAAAAGATCAGAACAGATATTTCTCAAATGAAAACATACAAATGGCCAAAAAATACACGGAAAAATTATCAACATCACTTAACATCAGTAAAATCAAAATCACAGTGAGTTATTGTCTCATCTCAGTTAGTATGGCTGTTATCAAAAGGACAAAAAAAAAATAAACAAATGCTGACAAGGATGTGGAGAAAAGGGAACTCTTATACACTGTTGATGGGAATCTAAACTAGTACAGCCACTTTAGACAATACTATGGAGGCTCCTTTAAAAAGCTACATAAAACTACCATATGATTCAGCTACCCTACTACTGGCAATTTCTCCAAAGAAAAGGAAATAAGCATATCAAAGAGACTTCTGTGACCCCATGTTTAGTGTAGTACTATTCACAATGGCCAAGATACAGAATATCTTGTGTCTGACAACAGATGAATGGATAAAGAAAATGTGATATGTATGAAATACTATTCAGTCACAAAAAAAGAATGAAATCCTTCCATTTGCAGCAGCATAGATGAAAACATGATATTAAGTGAAATAAGCCAGGAATAGAAAGTTAAACACTGCATGTTCTCACTCATATATGGAAGCCAAAAAAAAAAAAAAAGTTGATCTCAAATCTACACCTTATTGAACTTAGCCTACAGACACTGCCTGCCTCCCCAGCATCATCTCACATCACATCACCCTCACTATGTTCCTTCCAGTCTCTGGTTCTTTTTTTATTCTGTTTCCCCTGCCTTGAACACTGTCCTTTACCTATCTTCTCCCACCAAAAAACAAAAACAAACAGACAAAAAATTCTTGTTTTTGCCTACCCAACTCCTATGCATCCCTCTGACCTCCACTCAAATATCACTTCCTCAGGAAACCTCCCTAGATTTCCCAAGCCAGTTTGAGCACCCCTGTTACATACCCACAAAGCAACCAAATTTTCTTCATAGCACTTCTCAGTTTATGAGCAATCGCAATTTGTTTGAGTTATTATTTGATTAATGTCTGTCCTCCCCCTGGTTTATATATCGAGGTAATTAAGTACTATGCCTGCTTTTGATGGCCATTATATTCCTTGTGCTTGGCAGATTTCCTGGCCACAATACATACCTTACTCAGTCAGCATTTACTGCATGAAGGGCATGGATGGGTACCATGGTGATTTCAAGAAACGACTTACAAATACTTAGGACCAAAAGGAACAAAATATTTACAAATACATTTAATAAAATATTTGTAAAACTTAGACTCTGGCAACTACAATACATTGTTGAAAGACTTACATAAATGGAAAAACATTCTATGTTCATGGACGAAAAGATTTAATATTATTAAGATAGTAATACTCCCCTGTCAATTCAATCCCTATCAAAATCTTAGATGTCTTTTTGCAAAAATTAACAAGCTGATCCTAAAAGTCATGTAGGACCAATGCAGGGGACTTAGAATAGCCAAAACAATCTTGAAAAAAGCAAACAAAGTTGAAAAACTCACCCTTTCCAATTTCAAAACTTACTACAAAGTACAGTAATCAAGACAGTGCAGTACAGGCATAAGGACAGACACACAGGTCAATGAACTAGAACTGAAAGTCCAGAAAGAAACCCAAACATCTATGGTCAATTGAATTTTTTTTTTTTTTTTTTTTTTTTTTTTTTTTTTTGAGACAGAATCTGGCTCTGTCACCCAGGCTGGAGTGCAGTGGCACAATTTCGGCTCACTGCAACCTCTAACTCCTGAGTTCAAGCGATTCTTGTGCCTCACCCTCCCAAGTAGCTGGGATTACAGGCACCCACCACCACACCTGGCTAGCTTTTGTATTTTTAATAGAGATGGGTTTTCACCATGTTGACCAGGCTGGTCTTGAACTCCTGGTCTCAAATGATCCACCCACCTCGGCCTCCCAAAGTGCTGGAATTACAGGCATGAGCTACCATGCCCAGCCTAAATTTTGACGAGGGTAACAAGACAATTCAATGGGGAAAGAACAAGATTTTTCAATAAGTTGTTCTAGGACAACTGAATAGCTACATCCAAATGGAAGTTGGACTCTTCCTCACACTATACACAGAATTAGCTCAAAACTGATCCTAGACATAACTGTAAAAGCTACAACTACAAAAAGAAAAAAATATGAATAAATCTTTGTGATTTTTGGTTAGCCAAAACCTTCTTAGATATGATACCAAACAACCCACAAAAGAAAATAATAGATAAATTGGACTTCATCAAATTAAAATTTGTTGCACTTCAAAGGACATTGTCAAGAAAATGAATGGGAGAAACTATTTACAAATCATACATCTGATAAGGGACTCACATAAAATATACAAAGAACCCTAACAATTCAATAATAAAAAGACAAATAGCCCAATTAAAAATGAGCGAGAAATCTGAATAGACAGTTCTTCAAAGAATAAATACAAATGACCAATATGCTTATGAAAATATACTCAACATCATTAGCCATTAGGGAAATGTAAATCAAAACCACAATATCATACCACTGCATGTCCACCAAGATGTCTCAAATTTAAAATGCTATTCATTCCAAATGTAGGAGAAGATGTAGAAAAATTGAAACCCTAACATATTGTTAATGCAAATACAAGATGGTGTAGCCACTTTAGAAAACAGTCTGGCAGTTTCTCAAAGATTAAACATGAAATTACCATGTGACCCAGCAATTTCACCTCTAAGCATATACCCAAGGCAAGTGAAAACATACACCCATGCAAAAACTTGCACATGAATGTTCATAGCAGCATTATTCATAAGAGCCAATAGACGAAACAACCCAAATGTCTGTCTACTGATTAATGAATAAACAAAATGTAGTATATCCACAAAATGGAATCTTATTCAACCACAAAAAGGAATTGAGTACTGACTGATACATGCTACAATGTGGACGAACCTTGAAAACATTACACTGTGAAAGAAGCCAGTCACAAAAGACAAAGTATTATTTGAATCCATTTTTATGAAATGTCTAGAATAGGCAAATCTAAAAAGACAGAAAATAGGTTAGTGGTTGCCTAGAGCAGGTATAGGGAGAAGACTGGGAGGAAATGAAGAGTGACTGCTAATGGATATGGGATTTCTTTCTGTCATGCTAAAAATGTTCTAATGTTGATCATGGTAGTGGTTGTGCAACTCTTGAACATGCCAAAACCTTTGAATTGTATACTTTAAATAAATGAATTGTATTATATGCTATGTGAATTATATCTCAATAAAACCTTTTTAATGGCCATAAAATTCTTTGACATTCCTCCCATAGAAAAGTGAGACCTGCCTGGGCACAGTGGCTCATACCTGTAATCCCAGCACTTTGGGAGGCTGAGGCAGGCAGATCACTCAAGGTCAGAAATTTGAGACCAGCCTGGCCAACATGGCAAAACCCCATCTCTTCTAAAAATACAAAAATTAGCCAGGTGTGGTGGTGCGTGTCTGTAATCCCAGCTACCTGGGAGGCTGAGGCAGGGGAATCACTTGAACCTGGAAGGCAGAGGTTGCAGTGAGCCAAAGTGAGCCAAGATCGTGCCACTGCACTCCAGCCTAGGCAACAGAGTGAGACTCTTTCAAAAAAAAGAAAGAAAAAAGAAGAAGAAAGAAAGAAAGAAAGAAAGAAAGAAAGAAAGAAAGAAAGAAAGAAAGAGAGAGAGAGAGAAAGAAAGAGAGAAAGAGAGAAAGAGAGAGAAGAAAAGAAAGGAAGGAAGGAAGGAAGGAGGAGGGAAGGAAGGAAGGAGGAGGGAAGGAAGGAAGGAAGGAAGGAAGGAAGGAAGGAAGGAAGGAAGGAAGGAAGGAAGGAAGGAAGGAAGGAAAAGAAAGAAAAGAAAGAAAGAGAGAGAAAGAAAGAAAGAAAGAAAGAAAGAAAGAAAGAAAGAAAGAAAGAAAGAAAGAAAAGAAAAGAAAAGAAAAGAAAAGAAAGAAGGAGAGAAAGAGAGAGAAATAAAGGGAGGAAGACAGGAAGGCAGGAATGGGGGGAAGAGGGAGGGAGAGAGGGAGGGAAGGAAGGAACAAAGGAAGGAAGGAAGGAAAGAAGGAAGGAAGGAAAGAAGGAAGGAAGGGAGGAAGGGAGGAAGGGAGGGAGGGAGGGGAGTGAGCGAGAGGAAGAAGAAAGAGAGAGGGAAGAAAGAAGGGAAGGAAGGAAGGAAGGATCATATTGATCATTCGATCAATATAGTATGGACAGGAGTGACACTATGTGACCTCCAGGGCTAGAGAAAAGGCAATTGCTTGATGGAACATTCACACTTGTTGGCATAAGCCACCAAGAGTAAGAAGTTCAACTACTCTGAGGGTGCCAAGTAGCATGGGGAGGTAGTCTAAGTCTTCCAGTCATCCTTGCCCAGGCATCAGAGTGAAAGAGCCACCACATGATTCTAGCCCCAAACCTAAAGTTACCCAACCTTCTCATCTTCCCACATGAGGCCCTGGACGTTGTGGAGCAGAGACAACCCATGCCTGCTCTGTCTGTTCCAAGTTCTTATCTACCAAATCATAACAATGGTTGTTGTTTTAAGCCAGTAAGGCTTTGGGGTGCTTTGCTATGCAGCAATAGTCCAGAACAGATGTTCAAAAGGTAAACTTTATCTAAGGTTTTGAGCAAGACAGAAGATGTTCTGAATCCTTGACATTACAATAACTCAATTGAATCCCAGCTCATGAGTCTATTTCACACCCATGGTGCCCAGCTCCGGACAGGTCCAATGCAAAACTGAGTCACACAACATCTCTGATGGTATCTCTTGAGTCCTATCAGGAAACAGATAATAAAAAGGATAATGTGAGAATGACTCAAATGAACTGTTTATAAAATTGTGAGTGAGGATGTATCCTAAGATTCATACGGCATCCCAGGCTACTAGAAGTCAGTTGTTACCTCCTCTGGGCTCATGGGGCCTGGAGAGAAGGCAATACCAAGAAGAGAGCTATGCAGAATCACCTATTTGGAGAGAAGCATAGTCATTCAGTAAAGGACCCTGCCAGCCTCAAGTGGCCTCAAGCTCCTCCATGTACTGAACTCAGCAGGAAGGCACAGGGCAGAACATCCATTGAATTTAATCCTACAGGTCAGCCTCCATGAGCAGAACAGGGAGAAGGGATTAATGCCAGGAGGGCAAACAGAAGACAACCAGCAAGTTCCCCACCAACGCATGATACAGGACAGTGGTTCTCAACCAGGGGCAATTTGTACCCCTCTACCCCAGGGGACATTTGGCAATGTCTGGAGATATTTTTGGTTTTCCAAATTTACAGGGTGGTGGTGGTGTATCAACAACAACAATACTTTGTGGGTAGAGGCCAGAACTGTTGCTAAACATCCCACAATGCCTAGGACAGCTTCCACATCAAAGAATTCTACCCAAAATGCCAACAGTGGCCAGGATGAGAATTCCTGCTCCAGAGTGTTCTCAGAAAAGCCTTGAACCAGGGGGTCACACAATTTGGATTCTAGCCTCTGCTCTGCTGCCAACAGCTTGATGGCCTGGGCCAGTGACACAACTTCCTTGAGCCTCTATCCCATCTGTCAAATTTAGGGTCATGATAATGTAGGACCATTGCTTTTTATGTAAGGGATGAATTCTTGAAGACCTAATATCATCTGAACCTTAAAAAATTCACAACCAGGCCTGGTGCAGTGGCTCATACCTGTAATTCCAGCACTTTGGGAGGCTGAGGCAGGCAGATCCCTTTGAGGTCAGGAGTTTGAGACCAGCCTGGCCAACATAGCAAAATCCCATCTCTTCTAAAAACAGAAAAATTAGCCAAGGGTTGTGGCGTGTGCCTATAATCCCAGTGACTTGGGAGGCTGAGGCAGGAGAATTGCTTGAACCCAGGAGGCAGAAGTTGCAGTGGGCCAAGATCACGCCACTGCACTCCTGCCTGCCTGGGTGACAGCGAGACTCTGTCAATAAAAACATAGAAAGAAAAATTCACAACCCATCCTAACAAACAGTGCAGGTAGTTCTGCTTACCAGCTGAGCTCATGTAGCCACATGGCATTAGCAAAAAGAACTTTGTGATTTTACCTGCAGGCCAGCTTTGAAATCATGTGATTCCTGAAGGATTTTTACCCTTAGGAAGATCATATTAATTTCATGCATAAAGATTTTTATTAATATTTGGTATCTTGCTTTTTCAAATTCTCACAGAATGTGATGCCTCTGTACCGCGCTAGCCTACCCACTGGGATTGCTGGCAGGGTCAGTTAAGGTCTTTACCAAAGAGTCCTGAATCCTCAGAAGGGATGGTTTCTGCTCATGGTAGATCCACCAGGCCAGATACTTCTCTACCTTTTCTCTCCCCTTAAGCTCAGGGCCATCTCTTTTCCATGGGGCCTCCTGCATGGCAGCTAATCTAATGGACTAAATCAGAATTTGCTCCAGCTTCCTAAGAACATGTCTCTTTGGATAAATCAACAGTATGACTTCCCCTTTCTTTTTTTTTTTTTTTTTTTTTGAGACGGAGTCTCGCTCTGTCACCCAGGCCGGAGTGCAGTGGTGCTATCTGGGCTCACTGCAAGCTCCGCCTCCTGGGTTCATGCCATTCTCCTGCCTCAGCCTCCCGAGTAGCTGGGACTACAGGCACCTGCCACCATGCCCAGCTAATATTTTGTATTTTTAGTAGAGATGGGATTTCACCGTGTTAGCCGGGTGGTCTCGATCTCCTGACCTCGTGATCCACCTGCCTGCCTCAGCCTCCCAAAATGCTGGGATTACAGGTGTGAGCCACTGCACCTGGCCAACTTCGCCTTTCCAAAGATCCAGTAACCCAACCCATCCCTCCAACATGTGTACTCCCACAGACCCAGGCCCAGGTAGGAATCACTGTGTTCTCTGCTGTAGTCATTCCCTCCCTCCCTTTTTCTACTCCCCAGTAAGGTTAGGGAATGAAATGAAAAAAAATTAGACAACGACTCCAGGACAGTGAATAGCTGAGCAAAGTGAAAACTGCCCAGAGGTGGTCCAATTAGTCCCAAGTGTGCCGAGTTACGTCTCTGGGAAGGAGTTCAGGAAGCCTGATTATCCACACTCCCCACCTCACCCCTCTCACCAAAGCCAGCATTAATGCTTCCCTCTGTTTTCCCAAAGCACTTTGTTCATACTGCTATTATAACCACAATACATTGCAATAGAGTTAGCCTGTAACACTTGCCTTAGATTACTGTGCACTTCCTATGAGCTATTTTTAAGTAGAGTATAGTTCCCCATCACTGCGTCTTTGGTATCTCAATGGGGAAGAACTTTTTGGTGGATCTCTTTATAGCTGCTTTGTCTTGCCATTGAGAAGCATTTTATCCCTGCCCTTCCATCCTCAAATGTTCCAAGTCATCAATAATAGCTGAGGCATAAATCTTAGTGTGATAAAGCCCAATTCTAAGTGCTTTACAGGTATTAATTTATTTAGTCTCCCAATAACACTGTGATACGGGTTACTATTATTGTTCCTATTTGAGAAATGGAGAATTGAGACACAAAGAGATTAAGTAACTTGCCCAGGGTCACTAGTAAATGGTGGAATTGGGATTCAAATTCAAGCTGGTCCAGTTACAAAATTCATGCCCTCCACCACTATACTCTGTTGCTTCTCACCAAGCAAACCAAGTGGCCCCAGAGGAGGAAACACTGGAGACAGCATTTGAGTTTCCTTGTCTGTTTCATGTCAATGGCCCATGGACTGGGATTGTGATTTCTGGTACACAACAGTCCGCAAAGAAAGAAAATCCCTTCCCTTGACCCCTACAAGGAGAGACTATTTCTGGAAGGGAGGAGCAGCATTTAACCACTTACATTTTGGAGAGCAAGTGGTCCATATGAGGACTGAAAGGAATTAGATTTCAGTTACTTCAGTGGCATTGTGTTCTAACAGCCATGTTAGGAGTCCTACCAACTGGGTTCATTTACTGTGTTTTATGTCAGCCCCCCACCTTCCCTCTACCTCCTCCCTGACTCAGGCAGATGCAGAGATCTGAGCAGTCTTCCTGCCCTCTCCAATCCACACTTCTCACAGCAGCAGTCAGAAAGATTCTTCTCAAATGCCGATCTTGAAACCACCTTTGTAAAAGTTATTTCAGTAGAAAATTATGGCAGGGGGAGATATCTGATCTAGCCAACCCCGCTCTTGCTTTTAGCCTTCAAGCTGCCAAGCTAACTTTGAGAGGCATTTAGTTTATAATTTAAATTAAAATACCCCTTCCCCAAAACTCCACTGTCTTTGTAAAGCTAATGAGAGACCACCAGGCTAGGAGGAGAAGAGGAGTCTGAATTCTGCTAAAGCTAGACATAAATGATTGCCAGCCATTATTCTAGAGGTCACAAGATATGCAACTTCCCCAGTTACTCCTGCAGGTAATATCAATATTGCAGAACCTAGTATTTGCCTTTTGAGATGTCTTTTCAGGTTTTTTTGCATGTCTGACACCCATGACTCCAACTGGACCCACCAACTAGACCCACCCCATCCAGAAGCGCTTCAGCGCAGGAGGATCATTTCCCACACCCCTTTGATGGTACCCCAACCAATCAGCAGCAAGCACCCATTTCTGAGCCACCCACACCCCTTCCCCAAAACTGCCTTGAAAAACCCCTAACCTCTGCACCGGTAAGATTCATTCGAGTAATAACTTCATCTCCTGCATGGTATCACTGGCCTCGCATCTATTAAACTTTTTCTTCACTGCAATGCTGTGGTCTTTTTTGGTGCAGCCAGCAGGAAAAACCTATCAGGCAGTTACAGTCTGACCATGTCACTCACCTTCTTAAACCTTCAGAGGCTCCCCATTGCTCTTATTATGAAGTCCAAACTCTTTAATGTGACTTACAGTGCCTTCTCTGGCCTACCTACCTCTCCTGCTCCAGCGGCATTTCACTTGAGTTCCAGCTCCACTGAAAGATGTGCAGTTCCCTGAGAGAAGGCTCATGCTCCTTGACTCCTCTCTCCCCACTCACTGTACTGTGATACCGTTGAGGGCATGTTGATTCACTGATGCCCCTGGCAGCACCAACATCCCCAAACATCCTGTTTGAGGGCAATGCCACAAGTTATCCCAGTCAGTTTGCAAGGTTATAAACCATAATTAGGGCTGGAAAAGAGTGGTTTTGCACAGAAGTGGTTCCTTTCTACCACTCAAGAATCCTCAAAGAGGAAGAAAAAAAAAAACAAAGCTGTGCCTTGGGATAAAAAAGCAAGACCACTGTTCATGAGCTGTAGGAAGTTGTCTGTTATTTGAAGGGCCATGCTTTCTGATTGTCAGTTCCCAGCAATGCTGAAAAAAGCAGCCCAATTCCACCCCTACAAGAGTTGCCTAGAATGGATAAAAAAAGCACACTGGTGGACTTTCATCTCATTAATTTTCCTGAGGGCTTCTCTCTGGCCCCTTTTAATACAAACACAGCTGACAAACCACTGCTGGCTGAGTGCTTTAATTGAGTTGCTGATGGACAACTGCATAATTTGGCAGCCAAGAATTTCCTACAGCTGCTATTAGAGGCTGCCCTGTCTGGTTTCTGATAATAAGTTCATCAAATTCATTCTGCACTTCTAAGTCCAGAAATCTGAAGTTATAAACGGCACTTAGCATTGGTCCCCAGAATGAGTCTTTCTGTATTCTCTGCAGGATTCTATGCCTCTGCTGCTCCTTTCCCTGGGAAACATCCAATCAGTGTTGCCAGGGCTCCTCTGCTGGGTGTGAGCTGCTGTCTGAGACCATCCCCTGCCCAGGGCACACAGCTCCATCCCCTGCTTCTACTCAAAGACTTAGATCTTACCATTGCTCCCTGTCTCCTGCATTATCAGTTTTCCCCCTATCTATTGGATCATTCCCATCAGCACACACATTTTTTTTGCTTCTTCCATCAAAAAGGAAAACCATCCTTGTTTTCTCACATATTCTCTTCCAGATGCTGCTCCATTTCTCTGTTTCCATTTATAGTAAAACTCCTCAAAGTAAATGTCTACAATTATTGTCCTCTGCTTCTGCCCTCTCTCTCTCTCTTTTTTTTTTTGAGACGGAGCCTTGCTCTGTCGCCAAGGCTGGAGCACAGTGGCACGATCCTGGCTCACTGCAAACTCCGCCTCCCGGGTTCAAGCGATTCTCCTGTCTCAGCCTCCCAAGTAGCTGGGACTACAGGCACGTGCCACCACGCCTGGCTAGTTTTTTTTGGTTTTTGGTTTTTGGTTTTTTTGTATTTTTAGTAGAAACGGGGTTTCACCGTGTTAGCCAGGCTAGTCTTAAACTCCTGACCTTGTCATCTGCCCACCTCCCAAAGTGCTGGTATTTACAGGTGTGAGCCACGGCACTTGGCCTCCATCCTCTCTTGAACCTGCCCAATTGAGCTTTCATCCTACCCACTCGACTGGGCTGCCATTTTCAAGGTCAGCAATGACCTTGTGTTCCCAAATCAAGATCAAGTCTCAATCTTCACCTCACTCCCGCAGCCTGTGACACACTTGATCTCCACTCCCTTCTGGAAACATGCACCTCCCCAGTTTCTGGACTCAGTGCTCCTGGTTTTCCTCCCGAATCACTGGCCACTCCTTCTCAGCCTCTTGTGAGGGCTGTCCTCAGCTTCCTGACCTCTAACACAGGGGTGCCTCAGGACTGAGTTTGCAGAAGTCTTTTATTCTCTATTTATTGTCACTCCCCAGGTGACCCATTTGCAGGTCTACTGCACACCACACCCATGTGAATCGTACCTAGTTTTCCACCTCCAGTTCCGGCCTCTCCCCTGAACTGCTTCCTGGCAACCTCAGTTCCATGTCTCAAACATAACACATCCAAAACAGAAGGCTGTTTCTCCCCCTCAGTGCCTTCCTCTCCCCCAGTCTTCTTCATATGGAAATGGCACTCCATTTATCCACCTGCTGAGACCAAAAGTGTTGGTGTTATTCTTGACTTCTCTCTTTCTTTCATTCTTACCCCACATCCCTCTGCCTTCAAAATACAAGCAGAAGATGACTACCTCTTGCCATTCCACCATTCTTCACTAGTCTTCTCTAGTCCAAGCCAGCACTCTCTCCAGGCTGTGCTATTGCAATAGCATCGAAGGCTGGCCCCGTTTCCCTTACCCCAAATCCCACCCCCCCTGCCTCTTCACTCTGCAGCCAGAGAGACTGTTCATCGCTGGACCCTGGGGGAAGTTTCACAGCTCTGCTCAACTCACCCTCATCTTGGCATTTCATCTCCCTTATAATAAAATCCAATATCCTTATCATGGCTCACCCGGGCCTATGGAATTTACCTATGTGAATTTACAGAACTACTTCTGTGCTCTAACCCCTCCTCTCCTGCTGGCTCACCCACTCCAGCACCCTGGCCTTCTTACTGCTCTCTGAAAGCCCAAGCATACTTCTACCTCAGGGCCTCAATTACTCTCTCCTCAGCCGGGAAAGCGCCCTTCGAAGCCCACCCCAGTTTCCACATGGTTCTCTCCATTATCCACATCTCTTTCCAAGTCTCTTAGGCAGAGAGGCTTTCCCTGGCCACTTTGTCCAAAACAGCCTCCTCCAGCCTGTTTGCCCTGCTTAGCTGCCTTACATATTATCCTTGACAGAATATATTTGTTTGCATGTTTGTTTATTATCTATCTCCCCACGACTACCCGCCACTGGGATATCAGCTCTGTGAGAGAAGAAAGTTTATTCTTGGTGTCCTGCCACATTCCCAGAGCCTAAAACAGTGCCTGAAACATAGAAGACCCTCTAAATATTTACCAAGCATGACCATATGCCAAGCACTGATTTGAGCATTTTTACATAAATTAATTAATTAAATTCTTTAAAGAGACCATAAGGCAAGTGATATGATTATCATTTCCATTTCACAGAAGTTGAAGCACAGGAAGGTTGACTATTTTGCCCAAGATGTCACATTTAATAGATGGCAGAACCAGGATTTGAACCCAGGCAGCGTGGCCCAGCACCTGCTGTCTTAACCACCACAATCCACCTCCTCCAGGAGTTCACTGTCCAGTCTGGAGAAACTGATGAGGCACCGCCATCCTGCCTGACTCCCTGGGTTTATCATCCAGCACCTTGGCTCTGACTCTGGCTCAGCCCTATTTACAGGGCTTCTGTCCTGCCCTAAGAGCTGGTCCCCAACAGGTCCCAATTCTGGTATCTTCATCCCTGTTTTACTCTTTGGTAAAAAGAATCCTAAGGCTCTGTCTTGGCCCCCCTACCTTGTATCCCTGTCCCCAGAGCTGAGTCCTGCCAGAGCTCTCTCCAGAGATGAGGGGGCTTTTAGTTGTGCCACAGCTGAGAGACTTCCGGATGCTGACCATCTGGATATCTGGGCAGAGCCTGTTCCAGGAGTCCCATGCCAAGCTCAGTCTGCTCATTCCTTGGAACATGGCTGGCAGCTGGATAACTGCCTACAAAATTAGCCTATCCACAAACCCCTACCAGTTCACCTTACCAGTTACTAGTCTACAGTTCACTACCCATTCCTAAGTCACTTTCAGTGTGTCAGCACTTCCCATACTTCACCTTAGGGAGCCCTTTGAAGGAGGTACTATCAAAACCACTTTACAAATTTGAATTTGAAAAATTTAGAAATGTTCCAAAGGTCAGAGTGGAAATGGGAACCAGTCCATGCAACTCTGACGCCTGTGTCTTCTCCCCTACTCCTTGCTTACTGTCGCCAAGCAGACCTCTCCCACCCTGTGGACCTGTCTGCTTCCTCCTCATGCATCTCAAAGACAACAGGGGGTAGAAAAGTCTGAAACACATCTCCCCAATTGAGTGTTACATTCAAATACACACACAAACACACACACACACACACACACACATCATGAGGCAAGGCCACAGCCAGCAGATGTTTCTGTTCAAAATTAACATTAGGGCATCTCAGGACCATTCATTTAATAATAATCAAGTTATTATCTTTGACACTAATTGTGGAAATTTAAACAAATAATCATGCTCAAGACATAAGCTTCTCTTACGCTTACTAAAAATCATAAGAGACTTCCCTGAGATTGAGGTCTGAGTCATTACATGCACTGTACGAGTTCTCAGCCATAAGTAACAATCACAAGACTATCAACAAGCATTAATTGAACACCTGCTGTATACAAGGTAGAAAAGTCCAGTGATAGAGCCCTGAACTGACTACTCAAAGGCTGAGGTTTGGGTCCAAGCTCTGCTATTTAATTGCTGTGTGACTTTGGGCAAGTCACTCCATTTCTCTGAGCCTTGGTGAGAAGAAAGAATGGCACTAGCTGCCCACTAATCAGGTCTCTTCTAGATCTGGCATTCTGTAGAGAAGCAAAAAGGCTTCAGATCTCACATAGCAGGGACCAAGGGAAAGTCTCTTTGGGGATACTGCTGTCAATGGAAAAGACCAGGAAAGACTGTTCTATGTTTAGAGATAGTTGCCTTTTGAATGTGAAATGCATGACATAATAATTATCAGAATGCTGGATGGATGGATGGATGGATGGATGGATGGATGGATGGATGGATGGATGGATGGACTGATTCACCCATTCATTCGGTCAGGACAGAAATGACCAACCTGACTTTTACTCAGTTTCTGACACTGGAAAGAGTCCAAGCTTTGGAGTCAGCCACTCCTGGATTGACCCCTTTGGAGTCCACTCCAACTCTTACAATCAGTGAAAGCCTTGGCAAGTTGCTTAACTTCTCCAAACCTCAGTTTCTGCATCTTTGAAATTATGAAATGAGAAAAGAGTTCCCCTTGCCTTCATTCCTCAGTCTCCAAAAGACTCAGAATAGATCTGTTTGAACACACTCAGATCAAAGGAAGTAAAGGTTTATTTGTTACTCACCCATCTGAGAAGCTTGTACACACACGGGACTGCTCAGAAGCCAGAAAGAGCCCTCTCATTCACCAGATAGTTCCTTTATCTCTCATATTCACCATCTATATAGTTGGAGCTCACCAGGTATTTAACAAGCTTGTACTGAGTGTCATTTTGTGGCAAGATAATGTTAGGTTTTAAAGATTCACAGATGAATAGATAAACATGGTTTCAGTCCACACAAAGATTCTAGCCTAGATGGGGAGATGGATATGAAAATAACACCTATAATCCAGGATATTCTCAGCAGCTTGCATCCCAGCACGAAGCAGACAGGTATTGTATAAATATATTTTGAGAAAGTAAACATCATAATAATAATAAATGAAGTAATTTGCAAGATAAGGGAAGTATAAGGTACCATGGGAACACACGGAAGGAAAACCTAAATCAGATAAGTACAGTGACAGATTTCCTTTAGAAAGAAATGTCTCAGAGAAAGAATATGCTAGGCAGAAAGAAAACCATGTGAAAGGCCTTGGATAAGACACAGAGTTCAGTCTGTTAGAGAACTGAGAGCAGTTCATTGCTGAGAAGTCAGATGCAAGGAGTGGAGAGACAACCTGCATGGGTACACAGGGACTAGAGCTTATGGGCTATATGGGGTCCTTAAAGGATGGTAAATATTCCCAAGGGCAGTGAAGAACCATAAAGATTTTTAAAAAGAGGAGACATAATTAGATATTTATTTTAGAATTATGCTTCTTAAACTGTAATGTACTCAGGCATTACTTGGGGATTTTGTTTAATGCAGATTCAGACTCAATAGATCTGAGACCCATGGAAATGGGATTCTGCATTTTTTTGTTTGTTTGTTTGTTTGTTTTTGTTTTTTGTTTTTTGTTTTTATTATTATACTTTAAGTTCTAGGGTACATGTGCATAACGTGCAGGTTTGTAACATATGTATACTTGTGCCATGTTGGTGTGCTGCACCCATCAACTCGTCAGCACCCATCAACTCGTCATTTACATCAGGTATAACTCCCAGTGCAATCCCTCCCCCCTCCCCCCTCCCCATGATAGGCCCCCGTGTGTGATGTTCCCCTTCCCGAGTCCAAGTGATCTCATTGTTCAGTTCCCACCTATGAGTGAGAACATGCGGTGTTTGGTTTTCTGTTCTTGCAATAGTTTGCTGAGAATGATGGTTTCCAGCTGCATCCATGTCCCTACAAAGGACACAAACTCATCCTTTTTGATGGCTGCATAGTATTCCATGGTGTATATGTGCCACATTTTCTTAATCCAGTCTGTCGCTGATGGACATTTGGGTTGATTCCAAGTCTTTGCTATTGTGAATAGTGCCGCAATAAACATACGTGTGCATGTGTCTTTATAGCAGCATGATTTATAATCCTTTGGGTATATACCCAGTAATGGGATGGCTGGGTCATATGGTACATCTAGTTCTAGATCCTTGAGGAATCGCCATACTGTTTTCCATAATGGTTGAACTAGTTTACAATCCCACCAACAGTGTAAAAGTGTTCCTATTTCTCCACATCCTCTCCAGCACCTGTTGTTTCCTGACTTTTTAATGATCGCCATTCTAACTGGTGTGAGATGGTATCTCATTGTGGTTTTGATTTGCATTTCTCTGATGGCCAGTGATGATGAGCATTTTTTCATGTGTCTGTTGGCTGTATGAATGTCTTCTTTTGAGAACTGTCTGTTCATATCCTTTGCCCAGTTTTCGATGGGGTTGTTTGTTTTTTTCTTGTAAATTTGTTGGAGTTCTTTGTAGGTTCTGGATATTAGCCCTTTGTCAGATGAGTAGATTGCAAAAATTTTCTCCCATTCTGTAGGTTGCCTGTTCACTCTGATGGTAGTTTCTTTTGCTGTGCAGAAGCTCTTTAGTTTAATGAGATCCCATTTGTCAATTTTGGCTTTTGCTGCCGTTGCTTTTGGTGTTTTAGACATGAAGTCTTTGCCCATGCCTATGTCCTGAATGGTACTACCTAGGTTTTCCTCTAGGATTTTTATGGTATTAGGTCTAACATTTAAGTCTCTAATCCATCTTGAATTAATTTTCGTATAAGGAATAAGGAAAGGATCCAGTTTCAGCTTTCTACTTATGGCTAGCCAATTTTCCCAGCACCATTTATTAAATAGGGAATCCTTTCCCCATTTCTTGTTTCTCTCAGGTTTGTCAAAGATCAGATGGCTGTAGATGTGTGGTATTATTTCTGAGGACTCTGTTCTGTTCCATTGGTCTGTATCTCTGTTTTGGTACCAGTACCATGCTGTTTTGGTTACTGTAGCCTTGTAGTATAGTTTGAAGTCAGGTAGCGTGATGCCTCCAGCTTTGTTCTTTTGACTTAGGATTGTCTTGGCAATGCGGGCTCTTTTTTGGTTCCATATGAACTTTAAAGCAGTTTTTTCCAATTCTGTGAAGAAACTCGTTGGTAGCTTGATGGGGATGGCATTGAATCTATAAATAACCTTGGGCAGTATGGCCATTTTCACGATATTGATTCTTCCTATCCATGAGCATGGTATGTTCTTCCATTTGTTTGTGTCCTCTTTTATTTCACTGAGCAGTGGTTTGTAGTTCTCCTTGAAGAGGTCCTTTACATCCCTTGTAAGTTGGATTCCTAGGTATTTTATTCTCTTTGAAGCAATTGTGAATGGAAGTTCATTCATGATTTGGCTCTCTGTTTGTCTGTTACTGGTGTATACGAATGCTTGTGATTTTTGCACATTAATTTTGTATCCTGAGACTTTGCTGAAGTTGCTTATCAGCTTAAGGAGATTTTGGGCTGAGACAATGGGGTTTTCTAAATATACAATCATGTCATCTGCAAAGAGGGACAATTTGACTTCTTCTTTTCCTAACTGAATACCCTTGATTTCTTTCTCTTGCCTGATTGCCCTAGCCAGAACTTCCAACACTATGTTGAATAGGAGTGGTGAGAGAGGGCATCCCTGTCTTGTGCCAGTTTTCAAAGGGAATTTTTCCAGTTTTTGCCCATTCAGTATGATATTGGCTGTGGGTTTGTCACAAATAGCTCTTATTATTTTGAGGTACATTCCATCAATACCGAATTTGTTGAGCGTTTTTAGCAAGAAGGGCTGCTGAATTTTGTCAAAAGCCTTTTCTGCATCTATTGAGATAATCATGTGGTTCTTGTCTTTGATTCTGTTTATATGCTGGATTATGTTTATTGATTTGCAAATGTTGAACCAGCCTTGCATCCCAGGGATGAAGCCCACTTGATCATGGTGGATAAGCTTTTTGATGTGTTGCTGAATCTGGTTTGCCAGTATTTTATTGAGGATTTTTGCATCGATGTTCATCAGGGATATTGGTCTAAAATTCTCTTTTTTTGTTGTGTCTCTGCCAGGCTTTGGTCTCAGGATGATGTTGGCCTCATAAAATGAGTTAGGGAGGATTCTCTCTTTTTCTATTGATTGGAATAGTTTCAGAAGGAATGGTACCAGCTCCTCCTTGTACCTCTGGTAGAATTCAGCTGTGAATCCATCTGGTCCTGGACTGTTTTTTGGTTGGTAGGCTATTAATTATTGCCTCAATTTCAGAGCCTGATATTGGTCTATTCAGGGATTCAACTTCTTCCTGGTTTAGTCTTGGAAGAGTGTAAGTGTCCATGAAATTATGCATTTCTTCTAGATTTTCCAGTTTATTTGCGTAGAGGTGTTTATAGTATTCTCTGATGGTAGTTTGTATTTCTGTGGGGTCGGTGGTGATATCCCCTTTATCATTTTTTATTGCGTCGATTTGATTCTTCTCTCTTTTCTTCTTTATTAGTCTTGCTAGCGGTCTGTCAATTTTGTTGATCTTTTCAAAAAACCAACTCCTGGATTCACTGATTTTTTGGAGGGTTTTTTGTGTCTCTATCTCCTTCAGTTCTGCTCTGATCTTAGTTATTTCTTGCCTTCTGCTAGCTTTTGAATGTGTTTGCTCTTGCTTCTCTAGTTCTTTTAATTGCGATGTTAGAGTGTCAATTTTAGATCTTTCCTGCTTTCTCTTGTGGGCATTTAGTGCTATAAATTTCCCTCTACACACTGCTTTAAATGTGTCCCAGAGATTCTGGTATGTTGTATCTTTGTTCTCATTGGTTTCAAAGAACATCTTTATTTCTGCCTTCATTTCGTTATGTACCCAGTAGTCATTCAGGAGCAGGTTGTTCAGTTTCCATGTAGTTGAGCAGTTTTGATTGAGTTTCTTAGTCCTGAGTTCTAGTTTGATTGCACTGTGGTCTGAGAGACAGTTTGTTATAATTTCTGTTCTTGTACATTTGCTGAGGAGCGCTTTACTTCCAATTATGTGGTCAATTTTGGAGTAAGTACGATGTGGTGCTGAGAAGAATGTATATTCTGTTGATTTGGGGTGGAGAGTTCTATAGAGTCTATTAGGTCTGCTTGCTGCAGAGATGAGTTCAATTCCTGGATATCCTTGTTAACTTTCTGTCTCATTGATCTGTCTAATGTTGACAGTGGAGTGCTGAAGTCTCCCATTATTATTGTATGGGAGTCTAAGTCTCTTTGTAAGTCTCTAAGGACTTGCTTTATGAATCTGGGTGCTCCTGTATTGGGTGCATATATATTTAGGATAGTTAGCTCTTCCTGTTGAATTGATCCCTTTACCATTATGTAATGGCCTTCTTTGTCTCTTTTGATCTTTGATGGTTTAAAGTCTGTTTTATCAGAGACTAGTATTGCAACCCCTGCTTTTTTTTGTTCTCCATTTGCTTGGTAAATCTTCCTCCATCCCTTTATTTTGAGCCTATGTAAGTCTCTGCTTGTGAGATGGGTCTCCTGAATACAGCAGACTGATGGGTCTTGACTCTTTATCCAGTTTGCCAGTCTGTGTCTTTTAATTGGAGCATTTAGTCCATTTACATTTAAGGTTAAGATTGTTATGTGTGAACTTGATCCTGTCATTATGATATTAACTGGTTATTTTGCTCGTTAGTTGATGCAGTTTCTTCCTAGCTTCGATGGTCTTTACATTTTGGCATGTTTTTGCAATGGCTGGTACCGGTTGTTCCTTTCCATGTTTAGTGCTTCCTTCAGGGTCTCTTGTAAGGCAGGCCTAGTGGTGACAAAATCTCTAAGCATTTGCTTATCTGTAAAGGATTTTTTCTCCTTCACTTATGAAACTTAGTTTGGCTGGATATGCGGAGCAAGATGGCTGAATAGGAACAGCTCTAGTCTCCAACTCCCAGCGCGAGGGACACAGAAGACCGGTGATTTCTGCATTTTCGACTGAGGTACTGGGTTCATCTCACTAGGGAGTGCCGGACAATCGGTGCTGGTCAGCTGCTGCAGCCCGACCAGCAAGAGCTGAAGCAGGGCGAGGCATCGCCTCACCTGGGAAGCGCAAGGGGGAAGGGAATCCCTTTTCCTAGCCAGGGGAACTGAGACACACAACACCTGGAAAATCGGGTAACTCCCACCCCAATACTGCGCTTTAAGCAAACAGGCACACCAGGAGATTCTATCCCACACCTGGCCGGGAGGGTCCCACGCCCACGGAGCCTCCCTCATTGCTAGCACAGCAGTCTGCGATCTACCGGCAAGGCAGCAGCGAGGCTGGGGGAGGGGCGCCCGCCATTGCTGAGGCTTAAGTAGGTAAACAAAGCTGCTGGGAAGCTCGAACTGAGTGGAGCTCACAGCAGCTCAAGGAAACCTGCCTGTCTCTGTAGACTCCACCTCTGGGGACAGGGCACAGTAAACAATAACAAGAGCAGCAGAAACCTCTGCAGACGCAAACGACTCTGTCTGACAGCTTTGAAGAGAGCAGTGGATCTCCCAACACGGAGGTTGAGATCTGAGAAGGGACAGACTCCCTGCTCAAGTGGGTCCCTGACCCCTGAGTAGCCTAACTGGGAGACATCCCCCACTAGGGGCAGTCTGACACCCCACACCTCACAGGGTGGAGTACACCCCTGAGAGGAAGCTTCCAAAGCAAGAATCAGACAGGTACACTCGCTGTTCAGAAATATTCTATCTTCTGCAGCCTCTGCTGCTGATACCCAGGCAAACAGGGTCTGGAGTGGACCTCAAGCAATCTCCAACAGACCTACAGCTGAGGGTCCTGACTGTTAGAAGGAAAACTATCAAACAGGAAGGACACCTACACCAAAACCCCATCAGTACATCACCATCATCAAAGACCAGAGGCAGATAAAACCACAAAGATGGGGAAAAAGCAGGGCAGAAAAGCTGGAAATTCAAAAAATAAGAGCGCATCTCCCCTGGCAAAGGAGCGCAGCTCATCGCCAGCAACGGATCAAAGCTGGACAGAGAATGACTTTGACGAGATGAGAGAAGGCTTCAGTCCATCAAACTTCTCAGAGCTAAAGGAGGAATTACGTATCCAGCACAAAGAAACTAAAAATCTTGAAAAAAAAGTGGAAGAATTGATGGCTAGAGTAATTAATGCAGAGAAGGTCATAAACAAAATGAAAGAGATGAAAACCATGACACGAGAAATACGTGACAAATGCACAAGCTTCAGTAACCGACTCGATCAACTGGAAGAAAGAGTATCAGCGATTGAGGATCAAATGAACGAAATGAAGCGAGAAGAGAAACCAAAAGAAAAAAGAAGAAAAAGAAATGAACAAAGCCTGCAAGAAGTATGGGATTATGTAAAAAGACCAAATCTACGTCTGATTGGGGTGCCTGAAAGTGAGGGGGAAAATGGAACCAAGTTGGAAAACACTCTTCAGGATATCATCCAGGAGAACTTCCCCAACCTAGTAGGGCAGGCCAACATTCAAATCCAGGAAATACAGAGAACGCCACAAAGATACTCCTCGAGAAGAGCAACTCCAAGACACATAATTGCCAGATTCACCAAAGTTGAAATGAAGGAAAAAATCTTAAGGGCAGCCAGAAAGAAAGGTCGGGTTACCCACAAAGGGAAGCCCATCAGACTAACAGCAGATCTCTCGGCAGAAACTCTACAAGCCAGAAGAGAGTGGGGGCCAATATTCAACATTCTTAAAGAAAAGGATTCTGCATTTTCAATGAGCTCTCACATGATGCCAATGGTGCTGGTACATGGACCACACTTTGAGTACTAAGATTTTAAAGTACTCACCCTAGCTAGTTTGGGGAATAAATCAGAAGGGAGCAGAACCAAGGAGGCAGGAATACTAGTTTGATAAGTGATGATGAGGAAGTGGCAAATGGAACAGAAATAAATAAGCAGAGATGGAATATTATAAGACTTTTGTGGGGATCAAAAGGCAGGGATGATGCTTCAATTCCTGGCTTCAGCATCTGAGTGAACGAAGGTGGCATTCATCAAGATGGGGCACAAAAGGAGAAGTCAAGTTTGAGAGAGAAGACGAATTCACCTTTATACTTGCAGCATTTTTGAGGCTCCTCTGAAATTCTAAGTAGAGACACTAAGTACACAGTTGAATATATAGATCTGAGTTTCAGAAGAGAGTTCTGTATTAGAGACATATCTGGGAGCCTTAGGCAGGAAGGTTTTTCATTTTTCCTTCTCCCTTATGCCAAAGAGGCTAAAGCTGCAATTTTCTCCTTTCTGGCAGCCTTTGAAATACTTCCAATATTTCAAAGGCTGAAATATGGGACAAGGAGCAGGGTGTTCCTTAGCACTCCATTTCTTGAGTCTGTCCATTACCCTCCCAAGGTACCTCACAAGCAAGAAAGATTGGGACCTGCTGGGGAGAAGAGAGCTCCCTCACAGAAGCTGGTAGGAAGCCCATCCTGGGTTTTTATTCCACTGAAATCCAAACCCAGTCTCCTTTACAGAGCATTTGAGGAAAGAAAATAAGAGGACATTATGGAAAGTGCCTGGAACAATGTCTGACAGAGAGTGGAGGGAGAGAGCTAGGTTATAGTCATGTGTGGTACCATGCCCAGGGGAACCAGAGAGAATTTGGCAAGACTTAAACCCCAGGGAGTCAGATAAGCCCCAGGCTGGAGTGGGTATGGGAAACAAGAAATACAGATGGGAACTGGCCTCGTTTACCAGGCTAATTATAGAAATAGAGGAACAAAGTTAGCAGAACCAGGCATGAGGTTGCTGCTTGCTGATGCAACAAGCTACTGGCCTGGGCTCCTTGAAACTCCAAGAACAAGACTGGGACCTGTCCCAGAGATGACGATGGCTAAACAGCTCTGGTTGTAAGATTGAAAGGGGCTGTTTCACACTTTCATGCCCTTACTCAGCTTCTTCCACTCTTTCCTTTGTCCCTTCACCTTTTTCTTTCAAAAGGCAACTCCAGTCAGCTCTTCCAAGGCTTCCCTGGCCTCTACGCTTATGCCTTTGTGTCCCCATTTACCCTGTCTAGATGATCATCGCATATTAATGTAGTATGTAACAGTTTAATGTTGCCTCCTTCAATAGATTGTAAGTTCTTCATGGCTATTGCGCTGGAGAAATATCAAAATCATACCCAATGCAATAGCCAGTCTATTTTTCTGAATAAATACATTGACTTTTATTTTCAGCAATATGACAGATTTGGTCGTCAAAGAAAAAAATATTGGTACAAAACACCTAAAATGCTAGTAAGCTATTTTTAAAATCTCTTCTCACTTACATAGCTGAGCTGGCATGAGAATAAAAGAAATGCTCAGAGGTCAGGAATAAGGAGAAACCATAAATGAAGAGAGATGAGCGAGTACTGAAACTGCCATCTTCTCTGGAGTCATCTGTCAATCCCCAGAAGTTTAGGGACTGATTTTTTATGGACCATATGAACATGGAAGAACAAGAAATAAAGCCTGGAGCCAGAGTGGTGTCAGAGGCTGGATGAGAGGACCTCCAAAAAACCAACATACCAAGACCCTGTCTCTAAAAATGTTTTTAAAAATTAGCCGAGCATGGTGGTGCACATCTGTAGTCCCAGCTGCTAGAAAGGCTGAGGCAGGAGGATCACTTGAGCCCAGGACGACAAGGCTGCAGTAAGCTACGATTGCACCACTGCAACTCCAGCCTGTGAGAAAGGACGGGTCCCATTTCTAAAAAAGAAAAAATCTATTGTCAGTGTATACAGTGTATATTTTTTAACCTTCCCTACAGTGTGAGCAAACAGTAGAGATTTTGGCCTTGAATCTGGGTAGAACAGGACCCAAAAAGGGAGGGGGAAACTGTCTAGACAATTCTTAATCACAAGCCTTTACTCATGTGGATTTGGAGTTGGAATTTATGCTACCCATGGGGACAGAAAACTTTCAAGTCAAAAATTTCATTGAAAGTGGTGCCATGTTGACTAGTAAATCCCAACCAGAATGAACCAAAAGGAAATCACAGCTAAATGCATTGTATTCAAACTGCAAAACATCAAATTATATTCAGCTGATTACCATCAAATTATATTGATGTATATATTTTAAGGAAAATATATACATCAGCTTGATGAAAGGCAGGTTATCTATAGTGGAACAACCTTTAAACTGATAGCTGACGTGTGTGTGTGTGTGTGTGTGTGTGTGTGTGTGTGTGTGTGTGTGTGTTTTGATATGGAGTCTCACTCTGTTGCCCAGGTTGGAGTACAGTGGCGCAATCTCAGCTCAACGCCAAACTCTGCCTCCCAGGTTCAAGCGATTCTCCTGCCTCAGCCTGCCGAGTAGCTGGGATTACAGGCATGTGCCACCACGCTCAGCTAATTTTTGTATTTTTAGTAGAGACGGGGTTTCACCATGTTGGCCAGGTTGGTTTGGAACTCCTGACCTCAGGTGATCTGCCCACCTTGGCATCCCAAAGTGCTGGGATTACAGGCATGAGCCACCACACCTGGCCTGATAGCTGACTTCTTATGTAATAATGAAAGTTGAAAATGATGACACTTCACGGGATGCACCAAGTTCAGGTCAATCTAGGCCAATTCAGGTGGATTGCATACTCACAGACCTGGGACCTGGCCCCTTCATGTGGCATAAATTGTTATGAAAAAATCTGAATTTTGTCTGTAAGTAATCGACAGGCAGAATGATACTAATGATAGCATCCATTAAGTAATGACAGCTTATCAGGCATTTAAAACATATTTTCGTTAATCTTCAAGACTATCTTGAAAAATGAGTATTATCATATCTCTGATTTTAGGGATGCACAAATCAAGCCTCAAAAATTTTGAAAAACTTGTCTAAATTCCAGGTTTCCCCAGTGAATCAGGATTCCCATTCAATTCCAACTGACCTGAAGTTTCTCTTAGCATCCTTCATTCTCATGTCTTCTCTCTCTGAGCCTACAGAATTGAGCTATGTTGAAACAGCGAAATAATACCAAGTGATAACTCAAATGCACAGGAAGAAATGAGGCGTACCAGAGACTGCAAATATGTAAGTTAACATAAAAGATTCTATAAATATATTTTTCTCCTTTTTTCTGCTAAGTTATATAAAAGACATAAAAAGCAACAATTATAACATCCTGTTGTTGGGATTAAAACATATATAGACTATACACACATATACACAATAATAACAAAAAGTAGAGGGCAGGGAATGGAGCTACATTTGAGAAAATTTCTATATTATATTAAATTAATATTAATATCCAGTAGATTGTGATAAATTAAGATGCATATTGTACTCCCTAAAGCAGTGATTCTCAACTGGGAATGATTTTTCTTCCAAGAGGACATTTTATAATGTCTGGAGACATTTTTGGTTGTCACAACCTGGGGGCACTACTGGCATCTATGGGAAGAAGCCAGGAGTGCTACCAAACACCCTACAATGCATAGGACAGCTTCCAACAGCAAAGAGTGATCTGGCCAAATATGTCAGTAATGCAAAGACAGAAGAATCCTGCTCTAGAGTGACCACTGAAAATAAATTAAAAAATAAGTAACTTGGCCAGGCACACAGGTTCATCCCTATAATCCCAGCACTTTAGGAGGCCAAGGCAGGAGGATCACCTGAGCCCTGGAGTTTCAGACCAGCCTGGGCAACATGGTGAAACTCCCTTTCTACAACAAATACAAAACTTAGCCCTGCGTGGTGGTGCAGACCTGTAGTCCCAGCTACTCGGGAGGCTGAGGTGGAGGTGGGAGGATTGCTTGAGCCTGAGAGGTCGAGACTGTAGTGAACCATGATGGTGCCACTGCACTTCAGCCTGGGCAACAGAGTGAAACCTTGTCAGAAATAAATAAAATAAAATAAAACTCAAAAAATTATGGTAAAATAAAATTAAAGGCATTAAAATAGTAATTCAAAATTATCTCTTTAATAGGAAATAAGACAATAAAAGAGGAACATAAGAACAAAAAAGACACCAGCAATATAGAAAACAAATAGCAAAAACAGCAGACACAAATCCAACCCTATCAATAGTAACATTAAATATGAATATATTAGATACTCTCATTAAAAGGCAGAAATTGTCAGACTGCATTTAAAATTTTTAACTATACACAGTCTATAAGAGGCACACTTTAGATTCAAAGAGACAAATAAACTACAAAGTTTAAAAATTGAAAAAGATATTCCGTGCAAACAATAATCCTAAGAGAGCTGAAGTGACTCTATTAATATTAGACAAAACATACCTTAGGATCAAAAATACTCTCAGAGCAAAAAAAAGCATTATATGAAAAGGTCAATTAATCAAGAAGATATAGCAATTCTATACATACCTAACAACAAAGCCCCAATACACATGAAGCAAAAATAGACAGAATTAAAGGGAGAAACAGACAACTCAACAGTAGTAGTTGATATATTCAATATCCACTCTCAATAATGAATAAACAGCTAGACAGAAAAATCAGCAAGAGTATAGAGAATTCAAACACCATCATCAAACAATTTAAGACATCTATAGAACATTCCATTGAACAACAACTGAGTACACATCCTTTTCAAGTCCACAGAGAACATTCTCTAAGGTAGACTACATGCTAGGGCATAAAAAAATCATAATAAATTTTAAAAGGTTGAAAGTATGCAAAGTATGCTCTCTGACCACCATGGTATTATATAAGAAATCAATAATAGAAAATTCAAAATCCACAAATATTTAGAAATTAAACAACACACTTCCAAACAAACAATGAGCCAAAGAAGAAATTACAGGGGAAGTAAGAAAATATTTTGAGCTGAATGAAAATGAAAGCATACTATATCAAAATTTGGGGTATAAAGACAAAGCAATGCTTAGAGGAAAATGTACAGCTTTAAATGCATATATTAGAAAAAAGTCAATAACCTAAGCTGCTACCTTAAGAAAGTAGAAAGAGCAGGCAAAACAAGCAGGAGGAAGGAAATAATGAAGATTAGAGCAAAATATCAATGAAATAGAGGACAGAAAAGCAATAAAGAAAAATTGATTTTTAAAAAGTTGTTTCTTTGAGAAGATCAACAAAATTAGCAAAATTTAGTTAAACTATCCAAAAAAAAGAGAGAAGACTCAAATTACAAAAATCAGGAATGAAAGGGGGAATATCGCTACCATCCTTACAGAAAGATTATAAAGAAAATACTATAAAAAACTTTATGACAACAAATCAGATAACTTAGATGAAATGAAGAAATTCTTACAAAAACATGTTAGAAAATCTGACTAAACCTATAAGTAATACATTGAATTCATAGTAGAGATCTTCCCAGAATAAAAAGCCCGGGCCTAGGTTGCTTCACTGGTAAATTTTACCTAACATTTATAGAATAAATAGTACAGATTCTTCACATAATTCTTCTAGAAAATAGAATACAGGAAGAGGGGAATTCCCAACTCATTCTACGAGGTCAGTTTTATCCTGATATTAAAGCCAAAGATATCACAAGAAAAGAAAACTGTACACCAATATCCCTCATGAATAGAGACACAAAAACCCCCAACAAAATACTAGCAAATGGAATCTAGTAACATATAAAAACAATTACACACTACAACCCAGTGACATTTACCCTAGGAATTAGTTTACCCTAGGATTAGTTTAACATGTGAAAAATCAATTAATGTAGTATGCTATATTAATAGAATTAAGGACAAAAGCCACATGATCATCTCAATCAATGCAGAAAAAGCATTTGACCAAATCTAATATCCATTCTGATTAAAAAGCACATATATATGGCCAGTCGTGATGGCTCACGCCTGTAATCCAAGCACTTTGGGAGGCTGAGGCGGGCAGATCACGAGGTCAGGAGTTCAAGACCAGCCTGACCAAGATGGTGAAAGCCCATCTCTACTAAAAATACAAAAATTATCCGGGCATGGTGGTGCACACCTGTAATCCCAGCTATTCAGGAGGCTGCGACAGGAGAATCACTTGAATCCTGGAGGCGGAGGTTGCAGTGAGCCAAGATCACGCCACCGCACTCCAGCCTGGGTGACAGAGCGAGACTCTGTCTCAAAAAAAAAAAAAAAAAAAGCACATATATACATTCAGACTAAAAATAAAATAAAATTTCCTCACCTTGCTGAAGATCATCTAGGAAAAACTTACAGCTGAACTCATACTAAATAATGAAACATGGAATGCTTTCCCCCCTAAAATCAGGAACAAGGCAAGGATATCCACTCTCATCACTTCCATTCAACATTGTCATGGAAGTTCTAGTCTGTACAATTAGGCGACAAAAACAAATAAAAGCGTTCAAGATTGGAAAGGAAGAAGTAAAGCTGTCTTATTTCACAGACAACATAATCCTGTGTTTAGAAATTCCTCAGGAATCCACTAAAAACTACTAGAACTAATAAAAAGTTTACTTTGTTTACAGATTTCTTCTTCTCCTTCTAACCTATTATGTTTAAGTTTCCAGAGACCTACAGAAAAGCCTGAGGTCTATCATTTAATCATTTTTATATTTAAGTTAATCTATAAGGCTAGGACTTAAAGGAATACTATTAGCCCTTAATTCAATTGTTAATTATTGTCATTTGCCTAGGATGGATCAGTCATCCTATTCAGTGGTTATTTCCTGAGTAATTCCAGAAAATATACTACCTTCAATTCAAGGAGCCTAAAATAGCTGGCATTTTTAGAAAGCATAGACCTGGACTTTATATAGTTTATTTATATTTTTCTAATTCCAGGTTACGTTCACAATACATTTAGTTTAAAAATATATCCTTATGCCACTTGAATTTGGACGCCTCTTCAGATTTCCTGCCAAATATCTCACCTGAATTTTTTCCAACACTAAAGTCACATATTTCCTCTTATTTTGTCTTTTGCTGGGAACATCAACACTCAACTCCATTTTATGTCTACCCTTAACCATGTTTTATGAGCTATTTTCCCAGTACCACAAACAGTTCAACATCTGTGGGAAATGTATACCCTTCATGCTTTGTTTAAGATTGATAAAAGAAAAAATACAGGTTACTAGTGACTCAGAAGTGACGTCATACAGATCGGTCATTGTACAAAGCTGTTGTGGACAAGTTAATTGTTGAGAAATAGGCACACATAAAGCTTCCGAGCTATCTGCCTCTACATAGAGACCCCTGAGGCTTGGGTGCATGGTCTGCTAGTTGTGGGAAACTATGCAATGTCTCTCTGATTAAATGTTTCTTCAAACAATACAGGATTATCTGGAAAGAATGTCAGAGGTAAAACAGTCAAAAGAGTTTTTTTAAAAGGAGACCGAAGCAAAGGCCTAACAGGGATGTCCAATTATTTGAAGGACTGCTGATATGGTTTAGATATTTGCCCCCTCCAAATCTCAGGTTGAAATTTGATCCTCATGTTGGAAGTGGGGCCTACTAGAAGGTGTTTGGGTGATGAGGGAGGATCCCTCATTAATGGCTGGATGCCATTCTCACGGGATTGAGTGAGTTCTCAGTCTTACTTCCTGTGAGACCTGGTTATTAAAGAGTCTGGGTTGGGCACATTGGCTCATGCCTGTAATCTCAGCACTTTGGGAGGCCGAGGCAGGAGTTCAAGACCAGCCTGAACAACATGGTGAAATCCCAACTCTACAAAAAATACAAATATTAGCCAGGCATGGTGGTGTACACCTATAGTTACAGCTAATCAGGAGGTTGAGGTGGAGGTGGGACGATAGCTTGAGCCCAGGAGGCTAAGACTGCAGTGAACCATGATCGTGCCACTGCACTCCAGCCTGGGTGACAGAGCGAGACCTTTCTGAAAATAAAAATCTAAATAAATAAAAGAGTCTGGAACCTTCCTCCCTTTTCTCTCTCTCTTCCTCTCTCACCATGTGACAATCTGGCTCCTCCTTGGCCTTCTGTCATGATTGGAAGCTTTCTGAGGTCCTCTCCAGAAGCAGATTCTGGTGCCATGCTTCTTGTACAGCCTGCAGAGCTGTGAGCCAGATAAACCTCTTTCTTTATAAATTACCCAGCGTCAGGTATTCCTTTAGAGCAATGGCAAAATGAACTAAGACAACTGCGATATGGAAAAGGTGAGAAATCTGGCCTATAGTCATTCATTTATTCAATAAATATTTGAGTACATGCTATGTGCCAAGAACTGTACTCAATGCCAGTAATACAAAGATGGGGAGAAATGAACATCAAGGAGGAAACGAGACTCAAAACACATACCTCACAATGTCATAAGTGCAGCAATCAAAACAGGTACAGGGAGAAGTGTGCTCTGGGAGGTCAGGAAAGGCTTCCTCAAGGAGGTGACTCTTCAACTGAGTTTACAGAGAAAAGTAAAAGATTTCCAGAAAGATGAGAGGGGCAAGAAACTATAGATAGAGGCATCAGCAGAGGCACAAAGGCATAAAAAGGGATATGGGTGAGGAAATATGTGATTCCGTATTGCTAGGATAGAAGGTAGTGAGGTGGGGGGTAGTGGTAGAAGAAGTGAACAGGTGCACAGAAGCCAGCGAGGATGGGCTTAGACTGTTGATCTACATCTTATCAGCAAGCTGGGAAGTGAACTTATAGTTTTTATCTGTTATTCCAATGGCCTAAACTAAAACCTGGGGTAAGGCTATAAATTACAGAGAAAAAACTATTGGGTCAGTACAAAAAGAAACATTTTAGTTAGCTAGAGCTACAAAGCTAAGAAGTTGTTTTACAGACTCTTGATCATCAACAGTAGCAGGCAAAGATATTTGTTAGAGATAAAATAAAATTCGTTATAATAAAAAGCATTCTCAGAAAAACCTTTATGAGGAAAACTTTAAAACACTCCTGATTGAACAATTTTTTAAAAATATATTTTACTTTCCTTACTTTTTCTTCTTGCCTTCAAATTTGGTTTATAGGAAAAACGTATTTTCTTTTTGCATAGACAACATAGTATTATATCTTAAAAAACTCAATTGTCCCTAAGTTAATTTAAAAGTGAATGCAATCACAATAAAAATATCAACAAGCTTTTTTAAATAATGGAGCTAGATATGTTGATACTAAAGTTTCTATGGCAAAAGAATCATACAATAGCTATGAAAACCCAAAAGGGAAAAGCTATGAGGATGGACTAGCCCCACTAGAGAGTAAAACATACTATTAAGCTTATATAATTAAAATGGATATGTAGCCAGGCGCAGTGACTCACACCTGTAATCTCAACACTTCGGGAGGCTGAGGCAGGTGCATTGCTTGAGCCCAGGAATTTAAGAGCAGCCTGGGCAACATGGCAAAACCCTGTCTCTATAAAAATACAAAATTTAGCTGGGCATGGTGGTGCGTGCCTGTAGTCCCAGCTACTAGGGAGACTGAAGTAGGAGGATCGCTTGGGCCCAGCAGGTGGAGGTGACAGTGAGTAGAGATCATGCCACTGCACTCCAGCCTGAACAACAGAGTGAGATCTTGTCTCAAAAAATAAAAATAAAAAATAAAGTGGATATGCATATTGAAGTATGGGGAGGAAGTGTTGTAATGTCTGCAACTTTCCTTGAAATGTGTGAAAAAATAAGATGAATTGATGGATGAATAGAGAGATAAGAGATGGATAAGTATGTGACAAATGTAATAAAGTGTTCACTGTAGAATACAGACAGATATATGGGTTTCACCGTAAAATTCTTTCAACTTTGTGCATGTTTGTTATAGTAAAATGTTTTTTTAAAACTGATGCCAAAAAACCAAAAACAACGTGAAACCAGCATAAGAATAAATTGCAGGCAAATATAATGAACAAACTGCAAAAACAGTCCAAAGTGTATATGGAAATCTAATATTTGATACAGGTGGTATCTCAAGTCATTTAGAGAAGAGATGGACATTTTAATAAATGACTTAAGGACAACTTGATAACCATTTGGAAAAAGATTGATTTAGATGCATACCTCACACCATAAACAAGGAAAAACTTAAAAAAGATCAGAGACCTAAAATTAAAAAACAAAACCAAATACTACATGAAAACATGGGCAAATTTCTCTACAAACTCCCGGTAGGGAAAAGCTTCCTAACTATGACTCAAAATCCAGATGCAATAAAGGAAAAAGTCTATAAATTTTACTATACTGAAATATACTTTCACATGACAAAAAATATCATAACCAAAGCCAAAAAAGAAAATGTTCATAACATATCACAGATAAAGGACTAATATCCTAATATATTTTTAACACTGAAAAATTGAGAGCGACTAATGCCAGAAACCCAGAAAAAAATAAGCAAAAGACATGAACAGAAAACTTAAACAAAAATATATTAAACTACATCCATAATTTTTTAATGTAAACTATAACTACTTCGAGATACCATTTCTCACATATTAGATTGATGAAAATTTAGAAGGCTGACAACATATAAGGCTGGAGGCAAATACACATTCTTATTCATTGCTAGTGGGAATGCAAACTGGTGCAGCTCTTGTAGAGGAGAATTTGGCAAATTTTTTAAAATTACATGTGCATTTGCCTTTTGACCAAGCAATCTCATTTCTAGACATTTAACTTGATGATACACCTCCAAACTATATGAAAATACATATATACAAGGTTATACATTGCAGCTTTATTTGTAATTGCAATATATTGGAAAGAATCTAAATGTCTATAGGAGAGAACATGGTTGAATAAATTATGGAACACCTGCAACTGTTTAAGAAAAAAAAGTGAGGACTGGGCGCGGTGGCTCACGCCTGTGATCTCAGCACTTTAGGAGGCTGAGGTGGGCAGATCACGAGGTCAGGAGTTCAAGACCAGTCTGGCCAACATGTTGAAACCCCACCTCTACTAAAGATACATTAAAAAAAAAAAAAAAATTAGCCAGGCGTGGTGGCATGCGCCTGTAATCCCAGCACTTTGGGAGGCCGAGGCGGGCGGATCACGAGGTCAGGAGAGCGAGACCCTCCTGGCTAACACAGTGAAACTCCTTCTCTACTAAAAATACAGAAATTAGCCAGGACTGGTGGAATGGGTCTATAGTCCCAGCTACTCGGAAGGCTGAGGCAGGAGAATGGCCTGAACCCGGGAGGCGGAGCTTGCAGTGAGCCGAGATCGCGCCACTGAACTCCAGCCTGGGCGACAGAGCCAGACTCTGTCTCAAAAAAAAAAAAAAAAAAAAAAAAATTAGCCGGGCATGATGGCATGCACCTGTAATCCCAGCTACTTGGGAGGCTGAGGCAAGAGAATCGGTTGAACTCGGGAGGCGGAGCTTGCAGTGAGCCGAGGTCACGCCACAGCACTTCACCCTGGGGGACAGGGCGAGACTCCATCTCAAAAAAAACGTGAGGAAGATCTTTATGAACTGATATGGGATGATTTCCAAGATCACTTGGTAGGAACTGTGATTGATTGATTGATTGATTGATTTTATTTTTTGACAGTCTCGCTCTGTCAACCAGGGTAGAGTGCACAATCTTGGCTCGCATAACCTCCACCTCCTGGGTTCAAGGGATTCTCCTGCCTCAGCCTCCCAAGTAGCTGGGATTACAGGTACACGCCACCACACACAGCTGATATTTGTATTTTTAGCAGAGACAGAGTTTCACCATGTTGGCCAGGCAGGTCTCAAACTCCTGACCTCAAGTGATCCACCTGCCTCAGCCTCCCAAAGTGCTGGGATTACAGGCATGAGCCACTGTGCCCAGCCAGAATCTTAGCTGAGGCACAGCCAGCTAATAGTGACCCTACAGGAAGGGAACTTGGGGAAATAAATGACCTGATATCACTCTCCTTCCATCCTCCAATCTTCTGCACATTCTCATTGGCACAACCCAAACAGAAGCCAGAAAGTAAGAGCAGACCATAAAGGTCAGCCTCCCAGATTAGAGAAGGGTGGAAAGTGGGTTTGGAGGATTAAACAGAAGATAACCAGCATATAGGGTAACTTTTCCTCTTGCTAGACATTTAGTTTACATCTGACTCTTCAGCATTACAAATAGTGAACATCCTTATCCAGCAAATGTTTAACTGGGGGAGGGGCCCTGATTTGCAGTGTTTTCCACAGTATTCAGTAAACACACACATCAAGGGTAATTTCAAGCTACCATTGTGAAGTCACCGGATGAGGAGCTGGGAAAAGGTGTGCTCAACTGGTTCTCACAGTCGATCAAGCCATCAACCACACACCATTGTGTGTCCTTAGATTCTTGTCCCCATGTTGGACTGTATTCTTAGAATAAATTCTTAGATTTAGAATGACTGGAACAATAGATCCAAATACTTTGTGGGATCCTGTACTAGTCAGACCCTGTAGGATCCTGTATTATTTTGCCACAACAAAATGCCATAGACTGAGTGGCTTAAGCAACAGAAATTTATTTTCTCACGGTTCTGGAGGCTGGAAGTCCACGATCAGGATGCTAGCATGGTTGGGTCCTGGTGAGAGCCTATTCCCTGGCTTGCAGGCGGTAAGAGCTATGTCCTCACATGGCAGAAAGAGAGATCTCACTCATCCGCTCATCCTCTTCTTGTAAGGCCACAGTCCTATTGGTTCAGGGATCCACCCTATGACTTCAGTTAACCTTTTTATTTTGAGATAGAGTTTTGCTCTATTGCCCAGGCTGGAATGCAGTGGCACAATCCCAGGTCACTGCAATTTCTGCCTCCTGTGTTCAAATGATTCTCACGCCTCAGCCTCCCAAGTTGCTGGGATTACAGACATGTGCCACCACACCCAGCTAAATTTTTTGTATTTTTAGTAGAGACAGGGTTTTGCCATTCGGGTCAGGCTGGTCTTGAATTCCTGGCCTCAAGCAATCCTCCCATCTCAGCCTCTCAAAGTGCTAGGATTACAAGCATGAGCCATCACACCGGGCCTGACTTCATTTAACCTTAATTACCTCCTAAAGACCTATCTCCAGATATAGTTATATTGTGGGTTAGGGCTTCGACATATGAATTTAGAGGGGTGCAGGGAGGAGACAGTTCAGTCCACAGAAGATCCTCATATGTAAAGAACAGATTCTCATTTGTAAAGTCCTAGGATAGTCTTATAAAGTACGTAGAGCTCTAAACCTGGAAATTTCATTGTTCCTTCTTTTGAGAAACATAGTTCACTGTGTATATGTCCCTGTATTCACACCGTATTATTATTAATTCCCCAACAAGAGTGAAAGCACTCAACAGAAAAGACTCTGTCTTAGGTTTACACCACAGTGCCTGGCACAGACACATCTAGCACAGAAAATGATTTTAATAGCATGAATGGACAATGAAGAAACTTAAATTTGAATCCTAACTCTGCCTCCAACTCAAGGCATGGCCTTCGACAAGCCAGTCTTCTCTAAATCTGAATTTTCTCATCCATTTTCCCCCAGCTGTGTCCCACTGAGATGTTTTATGCAAAAAAAAAAAAAAAAAAGTGGTAGTCTGTGGTCAGATGGAAAATACTTGAGGCTAGATTTGGCTGTTAGAGTTACAGTGCACATTTCTAGAACAAAGTATTTAAGAAGTCCAGCAGTGAGGAAACCAGTTTAATTTTGTTTAATGAGCAGCTCCCAAATGTCTTTGCATGGAAAGCTTTCTTTTCTCATGGAGCTGGTGTTGCTCAGAGTTCATGTTGGAAAACACTGGACTAGAAGGTGTTTAAGGCTCTTCCCTGCTCTGACATTTATGATTTTGTCACGAATGGCCCCGACTGGCCTTTGAAAACACTCAAGCCAGATGATGGAAATGAAGCCATGAATGGCAAAACAGTGAGATCGTGACACACTGTTAGATGGTATTTGTATCTGCAGGGCAACAATACAGAAGGCCACCTTCCTCATCCGTGATGTACTTCCTACTGAGTGAGCTCCCACTGTCACATGTACCATGCAAGCTAAAGTCACCCAGGTGACCTGTGCTCTTCACTGTGACTCTGAGAACACATCTTTACTTCGCCTACATGGTTCTGGAGTAAAACGTATTTTCCATCCATGCTCCTGACATACAGAGGCTGCGCGTACACTTTTCACACCTTGTTAAAAAGGTCATGGTCATAACCTTGTTTGCACTGTTATCTAAAATAGTGGTCTCAAAAGTGTTTTGATTGTACAAGTGAACAAGAATAAATATTTTGATACGTACTTCCAAAGTATTTTATGTATGTATGTATGTATTTATGAGTAACGGACATATTCTATTCTCCAGTATAATATGACTTTTATAAAGCTTGTAAAAATAGAAATATAGGCCAGGTAAGGTGGCTCATGCCTGTAATCCCAGCACTTTGGGCGGCCGAGGCGCACAGATCATGAGGTCAGGAGATCGAGACCCTCCTGGCTAACACAGTGAAACCCTGTCTCTACTAATAATACAAAAATTAGCCAGGTGTGGTGGCACATTCCTGTAGTCCCAACTACTCAGGAGGCTGAGGCAGGAGAATCACTTTAACCCTAGAGGCAGAGCTTGCAGTGAGCCGAGATCACGCCACTGCACTCCAGCCTGGGCAACAGAGCAAGACTCCGTCTCAAAAAAAAAAAAAAAAGAAAAAGAAAAAAAATAGAAATGTAAACCAGATGAGGAAACGAATAGAAACAGATGTTCTGATGTTTTTGTGTGGTCCCACCACAGCTTGCCTTGGGCTCCCATGATGTATGTGTCCCTCACCGAGGAGATTCTGTGCTCAAGCCTTAGCTAATTTTCACATAGTTTACCAGCCTAAAAGAAGCAGACGTAGAGGCTACATCCAGACTCCTGAGCTGAGCAGACAAGCTCCCTTCCCACCTTGAACAGGGCAACTCGCCTATGTCAGAGAGTTTGCAGTCTTTCAGCAGAGTGTAGGAGAATATGGGCTTCAGTTTGAACTGGACCTGAGTTCAAATCCTGGTTTGTATCAACTTGGTAGCATGTGACTTTGAGCATATAGATTATACTATTAAGTAATAATATTATCTTCCATTCATCAAGGACTTACTAGGTATCAAGAAGTCTGTTAAACACTTATATATATGTGATCTATTTATCCTCATATCTGTTATAAATGTAGGTATTATTTTCCCTATTTAATAAACCAGGAAACCAAAGCACTAAAAAAATATGTAATTTGCCTAAAGTGAAACCCAGATCTGTCTGACTCCAAACTCCTGGCTCTAACAACCACATTCTACTGGCTCCATACTCACTTGTATTAATCAGCGTTCCTCAGAGAAACAGAACCAATAGGATATACATAATCACTAGATAGAGATTTATTATGAGGGACTAACTCACACATTATGGAGACTGAGAAGTTCCATAAGCTGCCTCTGCAAACTGGAGGCCCAAAAAGCTGGTAGGGTAGTTTTAGCCCAAGCCCGGAGGCCTAAGAACCAGGACAGCTGATAGCAAAAGTCCCAGTCTGAGTCTGAAAGCCTGAGAACCAGGAGCGCTGATTTTCAAGGGCAAGCAGAGATGGATGCCCCAGTAGAGAGAACAAGTTAGTCTTTCCTCCACCATTTTGTTCTATCCAGACCCTCAACAGACTGGATGATGCCCACCCACACTGGTGAGGGTGATCTTTACTCAGTCTACTGATTCAAATGCTAATCTCTTCCAGAAACACGCTTATAGCCACACCCAGAAATAATGTTTTACCAGCCATTTGGGCATCCCTTAGTGCAGTCAAGTTAACACACAAAATTCACCATTGCACTCACCCGCTCCAACCCTCTTTTATCTCTGAAATAGAAATAGTATTTATGTAACGTTAGCATATCACCTGGGTTCAATAAATGGTAGCAGTTATTATCGAAGTTATATATTTTAGGCACTCCAAGATGAGCGCCTAAAAAGATGCTGAAGGTGAGTTGTCAGGATAAGAGTTAAAGAAAGTTAATTATGTTGGGCCCTGTCTGACCAAAGAAAGTGCTATGAGAAGGTGGTTGCAGGGAGCCCCAACAAGGGCAAGAATGTGTTGGTGTGTGCCCTGCCTGTCCTATTCCTGCAACACTGGGGGCAGGAGACTCAGGACTGCTGGGGTGCACCCACCTGAAATGGAGGTGAGAACCTGGGACCATCCCAGTTTAATGAGTCCCAGCTTTTAAATCATCAGCTGCTTCTATTCTGACTCCATGATCATCACATGAATTTCTAAAACATTTCAGTTATCCATGGCGGATAGAATTTGCTGACCATTAATGTTCTCTGACAGGGTAACTAAATTAATAAATAGACATTTTTAAGACTCCAAGATGTGAGGGAAGATCACGAGCCAGGAGACCTGGATTCAATGCTTCCTGAACAGCTGTGTGACTTTAAGACATCATTTATTTCCCCTTCTCTCCACCGTAGATTTCCACTTTCCAAAATTTCTAACATCCCTTTGTCCTTTTCTGAGTCCTAAGACTGTGGCACTTAAATCCTCTGCTTCAACACTTTTTTCATATGATATAATCCACATTGGCTCCTGGGCAGTGACAGCAGGCAGAGTGTATGTTAAGGCTTGAAGACACAGGAAGAAGCCATGTCACCAATGTAAATTAGCACTAAAATCACTCATCACTTTAATCATTCAAGGAGACCTGAGGTGTGGAAGCACAAAGGCTGTGACAATCACATGCTTCTCCTCTCTTAATTTGTAAAATTATTGGCTGAGTTCACCCTTCTCCATCCTAAAACCACTCTATGATTCAATTTGATTCAATTCAATTAGCACTTCTTATACCCCCACACTTTGGCACGGAACTCCCTAAATTGTTCAAAATTGAATTGGCTTTGTTTTATATTAACAGATTCAGTGACGCATGCAGTAACATTCTTATTTAGTACCTGCAGCGTTGGGTACTGAGGGGTTGGTGGGAAGGAGTGACAAAATATAGAAGATGTCTTTTTTCCAGTTCTTTTTTCTTTTTTATTTCAAGGATAGTGAGGTTAAGGACACACAAAACCACAATAATAATAATTCAAAAATAACCCATTACCACCCTCAACACAAGAATCTGCACTGTTGCATCACATCCTCCACCTGCATACATATGTACATATTAGCCCAACGACTAAGTGCCTGGGCTTCGAAGTAAACTGCTGGGTCTGACTTCTGGCCCCTCAGTGAAGGAGTGGACCTGAGACCTTGGGCATGTTCCTTAAGCTCTCTGTGCTTCCCTTTTCTCCTGGCTGCAATGGGAATTGCCATGGTGGTACCTATTCCATAGGGTTGCTGTGAGAGCTCAAGGAGATACATATAAAGCATTTAGAAAGTGACTGCCACAGAGCAAGCCATAAATGAGTGGGAGCTGTTCATTGTGATATCCATAGAAGTGTTTAATTTCTTCTACTTTTTTGTGTGTTTTTGTTTTTGTCTTTGTTTTGGTTTTGGTTTTGGAGAGTCTCTGTCACCCAGGCTGGAGTGCAGTGGCATGAACACAGCTCACTGCAGCCTCAGCCTCCTAGGCTCAAGAGACCCTCCTGCCTCCGCCTCCCAGGTAGCTGGGACCACAGGTGTGTGACACTCCACCTGGCTAATTTTTTGATTTTTTTTTTTTAAGAGACAGGGTCCCACTTTGTTGCCCAGGCTGGTCTCAAACTCCTGGGCTCAAGCAGTCCTCCTGCTTCGGCCTCCCAAAGTGCTGGGATTATAGGCATGAGCCACCACGCCCAGCCTATTTTTCAATAGCTGTTATTTATGTATTCAGTGACAGTGGCAATGCTCCATAATCTTTGTGCCCATGTCTCTATGTGCATGTGGGGTGGGGGTACACCTTGGAGCTGTTTGGTTTTCCTTGACTGAGACAGGAAAACAAGGAGGAACAGCCTGCAATCAAAACGCTGCATGGGAGATAACTTGGATGGGAAGAAGAAGCATGAGCCGGCGTTGCACAGGCCTCTTTGTCATGTTTGCCGTTCCCCATGGGATCCTACTATGTACATTTCTAGGTATCTTGCTTTTCTCACTTAAAATATCTCAGCTGAAGGTGGCTTGATTCCTTACAGGTTTGTAATTTTAGATGGAGTGTTTATTTCATTGAAGCTTTATCTGTGGAATGTGTGGAGCCTGGGTTAAGGATCCAGCTCTCCAGCAAGTGTTTCTACTTGCTTTGCCTGGATCCCGGGCACCACCAAGCCAACTCCTCTTTTGTTGTACAGTATCATTCTGTTGTACAGGTAATGGGAACCTCAAACCCAAGCGATAGCAGAACTGCAGGGATGAAGTCTTCAAAGAGATTGGTACTTCCTCCACCAAAACCCAGGATTAAAAGAGATAATTAACTTATATTTTTTCTTTTTTTTTTTTTTTTTTTTTTTTTTTGAGTTGGAGCTTCACTCTTGTCACCCAGGCTAGAGTGCAATGGCACAATCTTGGCTCAAAACAACCTCTGCCTCCCAGGTTCAAGAAATTCTCCTGCCTCAGCCTCCCGAGTAGCTGGGATTACAGACATGCGCCACCATGCCCGGCTAATTTTGTATTTTTAGTACAGATGGGGTTTCTCCATGTTGGTCAAGCAGGTCTTGAACTCCCGACCTCAGGTGATCCGCCCACCTCTGCCTCAGTGCTGGGATTACAGGCGTGAGCCATCATGCCCAGTCTAACTTATTTTTTCTTATTGCTGGTGAGCAAAACTTCTTTTAGCATGCTCCTACATGAGGGTCCTAGATTTATGCAGGGGTTTCACCTGCAACTTCCCAGTTAACTTGAGGCTGAGGCCTTGTGTCCTGTCCTCCAGAGTGGTTAAAACCTGGGTTACTGAGATCAGCAGTGTCCCCTCACCCCTGCCTACTACTTTGGCCCCCAAGAGAGGTTCCCTTAACTTCCTGCAAGCTCAGCTCTGCATTTAGAAAGATGTTTGCTGTGCTTTATCAATTATTCTAGGAATGTGTAAGAAGAGTTTTTGCAGGATATGTATTCCACTATAAATGTTGGATGGAACTCAAAAGCCTATTAGTGTAGCTGTGTATCCATTAGATGAACACCCATCCCTCACGCATTAGAGCAATAAGTCACTGTGCTGTGTAGCTCAGCATACGTTTCAAAGAACCTTTCACGTCCATTACAGTCCTTGGTAAACTCAACAGCCTCCTGAGGTAGACGTTACAGGTATTAGTATCTTCATGTTACAGAAAAGGAACAGATTCCCAGAGAAGGTACGTGCCTTACCCCACAGAGGCCTAAAAGCACACTAGAGGCAAAACCAGGACTAGCAGGTTGGTTTCATCGACCTCTTTCCCTGCACCATCAGGCTCCTGTGAATTCTGCACCACACTTCTTAAGCTCTACAATGAGCCCAACCCAGTGCCAGGCACTGCAATTCAAAAAAGAAGAAAAGAAAGTCCCTCCTCAGGGCTCCAGGTTGGTGGGAAGAATAAGTAAAATCTTCCAATACAATTCACTCAGGTACAATCCACAGAGAGAACAATTAAGAGGACACTGATTTTTCCCAGATGCCACTGATGACTTCTATTTCTAGTATATGAGGGAGGAAAAAATTGCTATTCAAAGCTGACTACAGAATTCCTCTTGTTCAGCAAAATATATTGATGTTTACACCAAAACCCCTCCATAATGAAAAAAAAATGGAATCCAGAAAAATCCAATTGCATAAAATGCTGAGCAAGGTTAATGGAAAGCAATATTTTTCAGAAGGGTTTCCAGTTATTGTGTAATGCATATGCTTGTGGGACTGTGGGATGCTCCTTGCTGCTGTTTGGTGTTTATTGGCTGAGACAAGGAGGCAGGGAGATACATTCTCCAGTCTAAACCCTGCATGGTATGGGTGAGACCTGGATGGAAATTGGAAATGAAGAGCAAGGATTGCACAGGGTGTGGACCCTGCATCTGACCAGCTAGTATAGGCAGCGCTGTGGCCTCCCACCCCTGAAAGATAGACAGGGTCCTGGTGAGACTCAGGGATGCTTTACATTAAACTCAGAAACTTCCCAACCATGGCAAGGGAGTCACTTTCTCACCCCACCACTTAGCCCCATCGCACAAGTGACTGGAAGTTAAAAAACAAAAACAGGCCAGGCGCAGTGGCTCACGCCTGTAATCCCAGCACTTTGGGAGGCCAAGGCAGGCGAATCATGAGGTCAGGAGCTCAAGACCAGCCTGGCCAACATAGTGAAACCCCGCCTCTACTAAAAATGCAAAAAAATTATCTGGGCGTAGTGGCAGGCGCCTGTAATCCCAGCCACTCGGAAGGCTGAGGCAGGAGAATTGCTTGAACCCGGGAGGCAGAGGTTGCAGTGAGCTGAGATGGTACCACTGCACTCCAGCCTGGGTGACACAGCAAGACTCAGTCCCAAAAAATAAAACCACCTGGACAGAGGGAAGAAAAAGTTGTCAATTATGTTATATCCAAATTTTATCATTTCTGAATTTCAGCTGGACAGAGGGAGGAACAGCCTCCAATCAAAACACTGCATGGGAGATAACTTGGATGAGAAGAAGAAGCATAAGCCAGTGTTGCAAAGGCCTCTTTGTCATGTTTGCCTTCCCCCGTGATCCTCTTCCTGCAACGCAATGCCCTCCTTCAGATCAGCCATGGGAACAACTGAAAAGGATCCTGTACTTTGCTGATGCTCATCTAATCACGTGCTAGCTCACAGAGAGAGGGGTACATGTGAGGATGTGTGTATGCGAGAGAGCCGGTGTGTTTTCTTAACAATGGGATCCTACTATGTACATTTCTAGGTATCTTGCTTTTCTCACTTAACATGTCTCAGCTGAGGGTGGCTTGTTTCCTTAGAGGTTTGTAATTTTGGATGGAGTGTTTATTTTATCGAAGTTTTATCTATGGAATGTGTGGGGTCTGGGTTGAGGATCCCACTCTCCAGCAACTGTTTCTACTTCCTTTGCCTGGATCCCAGGGCACCACCAAGCCAACTCCTTTTCTGTTGTACAGTATCCCAGATTGCACAGGTAGTGTGAACCTCAAACCCAAGCAACAGCAGACCTGTAGGGATAAAGTCTTCAAAGAGATTTGTATTTGTGCCACTGTTTCTGGGGTTCACTGTTTTTAATTGTGAAAAGATAAAGATAAGCTCCAGAATATTATCTGGAGGAGAAGGAGTAAGAACAAATCTCAGAACTAGAGAAGTCTCTTTAATAAGTAAGAAGAATATTCAGGGTTAAGAAAGATGATACTGGGCAGGAAAGAGAAAAGAGCAAAGCAACAAGAGGTATGCCAAGAGGCTACATGAAAAAAAGAACAGAGGATATACTATACAGCTTTAAGTTGCCTGCTGTACTGTGACCTACCTGCTCCGTCCCTAAAGCTTCCACTAACTGCTACACTCACAATCTTGAGTCAGTGGTATTTAGGGAATGATGGAATCAAGACAGCATCCAATGAGGCTGCAGTGGAGTGAGTGCAGGCAACCACACACAGAGGGAAGAGATAAATAACAGCAGAATCTAGAAATCAGGAGAAGTATAAAAAGAAAAAGAAAGGACAGGCATAGTGGCTCACGCCTATAATCCTAGGCCAAGGCGGACAGATTGCTTAAGCCTAGGAGTTCGAGACCAGCCTGGGCAACATGGCAAAACCTCATCTCTAAAAGAAAATACAAAAAAATTAGGCTGGGCATGGTGGCATGTGCCTGTAGTCCCAGCTACCTGGGAGGCTGAGTGGGGAGGATCACCTGAACCCAGGAGGCAGAGGCTGCAGTGAGCCAAGATTGAACCATTGCACCCCAGCCTGGGCAACAGACAGAAACTCTGTCTCAGAAAAAAGAAAAGAAAACTTTTAAGTTATTTTTATGAGAGTGTTATATCGATATCAAAACCTGATAGAAATATTTCACACACAGTAAAAACTAAAGACAAATCTCACTGAAGAATATCATTGCAAAAATCCAATATAAAATAGTAAGCAATAGAATGCAACAGAACATTAAAACAATATTATGTCATATCCAAGTAAAATTGATTCTAGAGAAGCAGATATGGTTCAATATTTGGAAATACATTGATTATCTGTATTTATTGATCTAAGGAGAAAAGTCATACTGATTTCTGAGACTGAAAGAACATTTGACAAACCTCAACTCCTATTGTTAATTTTTAAGCCAAATAAAATAGGAATCTTTGAATAATTTTCACACATATATCTTCTTAACATAATATATTCCTTAATATAGTATTATTTTCCATATATATGTATACATACATATATACATACATACATATTTGCATATGTACACAAACATATGTATATATTATATATACCATACAAATATATACAGATTCTAATAAAAGTGAGAAACAAGAAGGCTCACTATTACCAGTTAACCTGGTCCCAGGGGTAATATGAATTTAATTATGAATATAACTAAACAAGAGAAATGAGAAGCATAAAAACTAGAAATAACCACATAAAACTATTACATATGATTACATATCTGGAAAACTCATGATAAGGTACCCAAAAACTACTACAAACAATAGGAAAGTTCAGTAAGATAGAGCAGTACAAAATCAATATAAAGTAGTTTTTAAAAACCAACCAGGGTGGGCGTGGTGACACACACCTGTAGTTCTAGCTACTCAGGAAGCTGAGGTGGGAGCATCGCTTGAGCCCAGGAGGCAGAGTGCAGTGAGCTAGGATCATGCTACTGCACTCCAGCCTGGGCCACAGAGTAAGACCCGCATCTCTGAATTTAAAAGAAGAAGAGGAAAAGGAGGGTGAGGGTGGGGAGGAAGAGAAGGAGGAGGGGGATGAGGAGGAAGAAGAAAAAGAGGAAGAAGAGGAAGAGGAGGAAGAGGAGGAGGAAGAGGAGGAGAAGCAAGAGGAGGAAGAAGAAAACAATGACAATGAGCTGAACTGGTTTCAACAGTTAGAACAGAGTGGTACTGGCATGGAACAGACAGGTGGTCTGTGCTGCTTTTCCTCCACTTGGCCATTACCCACCCATCATTTTCTTCTCTTTTCTGCCTTGCCCTGTGTCCTCGCCTCCTTTGCGCTCTGGCTTCCTATGGGTTCAGCCAATGAGAGGCACTGGTAGGAGATCAGAAGCTGAGAGAAGAGAGAGCTGAGAGCATTTCTTCCCTGCTCCTCCGTTTCCCGGGCAGTGGCTCTGCTCCCTCCATAGCACTGCCTCTGCTGGGCACCTTCTTCTCCAGGTTCCAGCTCTCATAGGCCCTTGATAACTCTATTCCACCCCCTGCTCCTTCAGGCTCACAAGGGTGATGGCTGCCCACCTTTGCTAGTCTCTGGGTGCTTCAACAACTTTTATACGTTCCCTTAACCCTGACTACACCTTCATTAAACTCTTTACTGGAACCATTTGAGCAAAATTCTGTTTCCTACCAGGAACCTACCTGACTGATGCACAGACTAATGGCACAGACTAGACAATCCGGAAATACGCCCAAGTGTATACAGGAAGTTGCTGTATGGTAAATTTAGCATCCCAAATCAATGGAGCAAAAATGGACATGTTAATAAATACTGTTGAGACAAATGAATAGCCATCTGGAAAAATTTAAACTTTTACCTCACATGGTTCACCAGGATAGACTCCAAACCAAATTAAATGAAAATCAAATCAAATCATAAAAAGGTTAGAAGTGGAAGAGCAAACCGTAGTAGAGTCATGCATCACTTAATAACAGGGATTAGGCGATTTCATAATTGCGTGAACATCATAGAGTGCACTCACACAAACCTACACAGTATAGCCTACTACATACCTGGGCTATATGATATTGTCTGTTGCTCCTAGGTTACAAACCTATACAGCATGTTACAGTACTAAATCCTGTAGGCAATGGCAACATAATGGTATTTGTGAACTAAACATAGCTAAACACTTGAAAAAGAAGAGTACCAATATGGTATAAAAGATTTTAAATGGTACATCTATAGAGGGGACTTGCTGTGAATGCAGCTTGTAGGACTGGAAGTTGCTCTGAGTGAGTCAGTTAGTGAATGGTGAGTGAATGTGAAGGCCTGGGACATTACTGTACACTACTGTAGACTTCATAAACACTGTACACTTAGGCGACACTAAATTTGTTTTAGATTTCTTTTCTTTCTTCAATAATAAGCTAACCTTAGCTTACCGTAACTTTTTTACCTTATAGACTTGAGTGTTTTTAACTTTTTGACTCTTTTGTAAGAACACATAGCTTAAAACACAAACACATTGTACAGCTGTGCAAAAAAAAATATGTTCTTTATATCCTTACTCTATAAGTTATTTTCTTTTTTTAAATATTTTAATTTTGTTTTACTTTTTAAACTTTTTTCTTTAAAAACTAAGACACAAATACATTATCCTAGGCCTACGCAGGGTCAAGATCATCAACATTACTGCCTTCCACCTCCACATCTTGTCCTATTGGAAGGTTTTCAGAGACAAGAGCATGCATGAAGCTGTCACCTCCTATGGTAGCAATGCCTTCTTCTGGAACACCTCCTGAAGGACCTGCTTGAGGCTGTTTTACAGGTAACTTTATGTTTAATAAGTAGAAGTACACCCTAAAATAAGCATTGAAAGTAGACCAAATATGGCTGGGCGCAGTGGCTCACGCCTGTAATCTCAGCACTTTGGGAGGCCAAGGCAGGCGAATTACCTGAGATCAGGAGTTCGAGACCAGCCTGGCCAACATGGTGAGACCCCTGTCTCTGCTAAAAGTACAAAAATTAGCCAAGCGTGGTGGTGCATGCCTGTAATCCCAGCTACTTGGGAGGCTGAGGCAGGAGAATCGCTTGAACCCAGGAGGCAGAGGTTGCAGTAAGCAGAGATCACACCACTGCACTCCAGCCTAGGCGACAGAGTGAGACCCTGTCTCAAAAAAAAAAAGAAAAAGTTTAGCAAATACATAAATCAGTAACATAGTTGTTTATTATCATTATCAAGTGTTATGTAGTATACATAATTGTATATGCTATACTTTTATGTGACTAGAAGCACAGTAGGTTTGTTTACACCAGCTTCACCAAAAACACATGAGTAATCACCACAGCTGTGATGTCACTAGGCAACAGGAATTTTTCAATTCGATTAGCATCTTCTTTGACATATATATGCAGTCCATCATTGCCCAAAACTTCGTTATGCAGAATATAACTATATAGTCATACAATGAAATATTGCTCAGCAATTTAATGGAATGAATTATTGATATGCACATCAACAGAGAATCTCAAAAACATGTAGCATCATAGAAAGCTTGCATAATAGCATTTGTGCTGTATGATTCATTCCATTTATAGGAAATTCTAGAAGGGGTAAGACTAACCTAGCATGGAAAAAAACAATTGGAATAGTCATTACACCTAGGGATGGGAGTGCAGCGGAGATTGACTGGGAAAGGTCATGAGGAAACTCATTGGGATGATGGTAATGGTCTGTATCTCAGTAGGGGTTTGGGTTACATAAGCGTATGCATTTCTCAAAACTCAGCAAGTGTACCCTTTAGATTTTCACATTTTGTTGTATATAACTTTTACATCAAAACAAAATAATAATCAGCAAATATCAAACTCTAGTGGTATGCTTGTGGGCTTATATAAGGGGAATGCATGACATCTGCAACTTAATTTTAAATGTACAAAATTAAGATAAACGAAGGGATAGGTAGACAGATGGATAGATAAATAGATATATGATAAGGCAAGTATAGTAAAATGTTAATGGTCATATCTGAGTGGTAGATGATAGGAGTGTTTACTATAAAATTCTTTCAACCTTGCTGTGTGTTTTAAATTTTAATAATAAAATGTTTTAACACCGGAAGAAAAATCCTAGCACGTCCTACCACATAGATGAATCTTTCAGACATGACGCTAAGTGAAATAAGTCAATCACAAAAGAGCAAATACAATATGATCCCACTTACACGCAGGACCCAGAGTAATCTTACAGACAGAAAGTAGAATGGTGGTTGCCAGGGACTTCAGGAAGTGGGAAATGGGGAGTTACTGCTTAATAGGCACAGAGTTTCAGTTGCCAAGATGAAAAAAACGCTATGGATGGATGTTGGAGATGGTTGTACAACAGTGTGTGTGAATGTACTTACTGCTGCTGAACTGTACACTTAAAAATGATTAAAATCATAAACACTGTTATTTCTGTAAAATATAAATAATTTTTTAATTAAAAAAAGCTAGAAGGAAGCATGAAAAAATTCCTTTATAACCTTGGATAAGATTAGAGAAGGTCACTATAACTATGTCTCAGAATCCAGGGATGTTTATCACAGAATTGTTTATAACAAAGAAAATTGTAATCAGCCCCAAAATCCATCAATTAAAGGGTGGAGGGGCTGGGTGTGTTGGCTCATGTCTGTAATCCCAGTGCTTTCAGAGGCTGAGGCAGGAGGACCACTTGCAGCCAGGAGTTCAAGATCAGCCACAGCAACATAGTGAGACCCCATCTTTTTACAAAAATTTAAAAATTAGTCAGGCGTGGTGGCATGTGCCTGTAGTCTTTACTTGGAAGGCTAAGGCAGGAGGATTGCTTGACTCCAGGAGGTTGAGGCTGCAGTGAGCTCTGATTGTTCCACTGCACTCCAGCCTGGGCCATAAAGCAAGATCCTGTCTCAAAACAAAAAGGAAAAATTAAAAAGTTAAAAATAATAAAGGGTAAAGGTGTAAATTATACTACCTACACAGAAGAGCACTCATAAAAAAAAAAGATGTATAACTATATTTTATAAGAAAAAATGCCCACAAAATAAAAATTAAAAACATTACATTATAAAATAGCTTGTTTCATCTGATACCATTTGTCTAAAATGTATACATATACAGTATGTGTATATGTGCCTAAAGAGATGCTTGGAATGGTGTTCACCAAAATGTTCACAGTAGCTGTCTTTAGCTGGTGAGCTTGTTAGTGCTTTATTCTTTGTACTATTCCACATTATTTGACATTTTTGCAACAAGCGTCCTTTTTAAAAGAGAATGAAACCATTTTCAACTCATACTGAAATATTAAAAGAAGCTGACATTCAGTAGTATCAAGTCCTCTCCTTTCCAGCTGATTAGAATGGCAACTTCACAAAAGGTGGAGAGAGGAATCTGACTGATGCCTAAACAGTTATCATTCACGGATTCACAAAGTGCAGTAATACGAACAACTTAGACACAGGCGAAGATGACTCAGAAATGACTTTAGAGAAAACAATGATGCCAATGATTAAAAAAAAAAACCGCTTGTAAAAAGATTCAATAAAATTGCTTTATGGAGTACAAAATGGAAAAGTAATATTCTAAGTTAATGTATTTTATGCAACTTGAGATATTGAAACAGATGTAACAAAAGTAATAAGATAAATATTAAAAGGACACATGGGACATTTTTCTAGCCCCTTCAAAGTCTATACATTCAAGTAGGTCATTTAAGAAAATACACTTTTGGCCAGACCCAGTGGCTCACGCCCTTAACCCCAATACTTTGGGAGGATTGCTTGAGGCCAAGTATTCGAGATCAGCCTGGGCTACCTAGCAAGACTCCTGTCTCTACAAATAAATAAATATGGCTGGACACAGTGGTTCATACCTGTAATTCCAATACTTTGAGAGGCCGAAGTGGGTAGATTACTCAAGGTCAGAAATTCAACACCAACCTGGACAACACAGCGAAACCCAGTATCTACTAAAAATACAAAAATTAGCCAGGCATGGTGGCACGTGCCTGTAGTCCCAGCTACTTGGGAGGCTGAGGCAGGAGAATCGCTTGAATCCAGGAGGTGGAGGTGGCATTGAGCCAAGATCACGCCACTGCACTCCAGACTGGGCAACAGAGTGAGACTCCATCTCAAAAATAAATACATAAATAATGTTTTCTAAATTTAAAAATAGATGTTTGAGGAATCTTCTCACAGAGGAAGAAAAGAGGACCTGCTTTATATTGGGGATTGTTTCATTATGGGACACCTTTAGAAGCAGCCTGGAGTACAGGCAGGAGTCTGGGGCCCCTCCTCACCGGCCTCTCTTACCCTCCTCCCTTTCCCTATGATAGGGAGCCTGAATCCCAGGACTGGGGATAACAAAACAAAAGGCTGGCAGCAGGAGAAGGGCCAGGGTACAAAGCGCCTACCTCTGCCTACCTCCTTTCCTTCTCCCTCAGGAGCCCACAATTAGTGTGGCTGTGGAAAAAGTGACAGAATGGAAAAAGCAACAACTCTGGCTGGCTGGCTTATAGGCTAGTCATCTCCAAGGTCACATGAAGGGTAAATAAAATCCCTGGAAAAGAAGAGTGCCCCCTCCAACCCTTTCTCCCTGAATTGGGCAGGAGCTGGTTCTTAGGGAAAGGAGCTGAGAATTCTGAAAGGAGAGTGGTGGTGTGACCAGGAGCACAGCACAGAGGGCCCCGGTGCCAGGCTCCACTAGGGTGGAGGGGCAACAGTGCCCTCCCTGACGCCAGCACGCACCCGCCTCCCCCAGGCAGCCTTCAGATGTGATGTGACTTGACATGCCTGCCTCTGGAGCCTGGGAGTTGGTCATGGGCTCACGATTTACAAGCTGACAGGTGCTGACATGTAAGGGCCTGGGCCATGCCAGCAGGACACATTGAGTATAACTCATCTAAGGTCGGAGAGTCCTCCCAGAACCTCCCCCTTCTGATTCCCCCTGGATGCAGAGGCTCTGTGGGTGCTCAGGGAATGCCCCAGATGTTCATATTCAAGGATAAGGATGAGAAGGGACTCTGGACACTCCCTGCCCTGAAAGAGAGAAGGACGTGGAGCCATCCCCACTCCCTGTTCCTCCAGGAAACTCACAATGCAAGTTTGGAGGGGTTTCACCAAGAGGCCACTCCCTACTGAGAAACAGACCAGTGCATTAGACATTTTGATGGTCATTTCACAGCCATTTTGACATGGTAGTTTTAATGTGGCCAATTTTTTTTTAACTTGTGATTAAACGATATGCACAGTTTCATCAGATAGCCTCATCCCCTGCCACCCACCCATTCCTGATTCTCATTCAGTCCACAGTCTCTTCAAGGTGTAGGGAAGGTGAGCATGGGATGACAGACAAGGTAAAGCTCAGGGATGCTGTCAGGAATTGGGGCAGGTGAGAGACAGGGCAAGGCTCAGGCTCAGAATGGGGGTCTGTACATATCCTTTGGAAAAAATGAAGAGTCTGGGGTCAAGTCTGTATGGTTAAAACACACTTCTCTAAATCAGAACAGGTCTATGGGGAAATGAGTGTGGAGGAATGGGTGTCATCTCAGGATGAGGAGGAATTGCCAATAGTAAAAAGCTGTGACCTTGAGAGAGACAAAGGGGCAACTCGCCAGTCGGTCTACAGAGGCATGACCATCAAGATAGCCATCTACAAGCCAAGAAGATTCCTGGACAGTTCTTTCACTGACAGTCCTCAGAAGGAACCAACCCTGCCAACACCTTGACTTTGGACTTACTGCCTTCAGAATCTGACGCAATACATTTACATATTTAAGCAACCACTTTGTGGTACTTTGTTTCAGCATCCCAAGAAAACTAATTTAGCCTCCAAGCTAGGTAAAAAGCTGTGACCTTGGGAAAGATCGAGGCACTACTCACCAGTGGGTCTACAGAGGCCCAGAGAACCACCACATATGGGAGCTAGCCATAAACACTCACCCCATGCCTGGCCCTCCCAGTTAACACACAGCGCAGACTCAGGAGAACAAGAATGCTTCAAAATGCTGCCACCTCCCTCAGATCAGACTAATCTAGCCTGTGTGCTCAAAAGGACCAAAGCTGCAAGAAGCATTTACCACAAGGTGAGTGGTCCCAGCGGGCACAGTCAGTTCTGTGGCACAGGCCTCAAACCAAGAAGAAGCTAGGTGCTCAGGGCACCCAGAAAAGCTGGTACAAAGCAGGAGCAAATCTCAGTTGTAACTGATTTATTTTAGAAAGTGATGACTTTTTTTTTTTTTAACCAGTGATAACTGCTTAGCCCTGGTTGTAAGGAAGCCCTACTAAAAACATCCCACTACTGCTAATAAAATCTCACACATCTAATAATAAAGACACCTGTTGAGCATTGACTCTGTGCCCAGCACCATGCTGAGAGCTTTGCATTAAACCCTTAAACTCACAAACAACTCAATAAATGGAATTGTTTGCATCCCCATTTTACAAATGAGGAATCTGAAGTTCACAGGGTTCGAGTAACTTGCCCCATTAATCATGGGCAGAGCACAGATTCTAACTCCATCTGTCTCAGTGCAAAGCCTGCCCTTGTAACTATTAAGCAATATTAACTCCCAGGGAAAAGTTCTATTTTTTTTTTGGTACTATAATCCCAATTTAGTAAAAAATTCATACTGTGCACATAAAAAAGGAGAGGGTTATAAGCAAGCATCAAAGTATCTGCTGTATTAAGGTGATCTTTTAGGAGCTTTCTTCATTTATCTCAAGTTTTTCTTGATATTGTATTTCTATTATTTTACTTGTATTTCAACTTTAACCAAACAGAAATCATGTGACTCAACGAAGTAATTTGAATGCTATCTCTTGTTGACTTATCAATTTATTTGCCAATTATATCTAGACTGTAGCATTAAAATAATTATAAAATGTACTTCTGGAAACTTGTGTTTTTTTTTGTTTTTGTTTTGTTTTGTTTTGTTTTGAGACAGAATCTCACACTGTGACCTAGGCTAAAATGCAGTAGTATTTAGAGCTCACTGCAGCTTCAAAGTCCTGGGCTCAAGTGATCCTCCAGCCTCAGCCTCCCAAAGTGCTGGGACTACAGGTATGAACCATCATACCCAGCCTTACTTCTGGAAACTTCCCCAGTACTATGGTCTTCCTCACATACTATTTCTTTCCATGGCAGCAGCAAGTTGGTCACTTTTTTTTTTTTTTATCAGCCTCAGGCTGGTACTGATGTCTCAGACAGTTCAGCACAAGGCTTAAGACCTGGATTCAAATCCCACCCCCAGCACTCACTAGATGTGCAAGCTCAGATAATTCCCCAAGCTTCATTGTCCTCATCTAAGAAAAGGAGATAACAATGGTACTTATCTCTTAGTGTAATGCTGGTGCATAAAATATGCCTGGCACAGGGTAAATGCTCAATAAATGTTAACGTCTATTGTTCCTATGAAATATAATGATATGATTGTTTTATCTGCACTTTTTCAATCATTAAAAAAAAAAAAAGTCACTTTCCAAATAGCATCTTTCCATGACAATAATCAGATATGGGAAGATACAGCAGCACACGTTTCAAGACTAAGATTCACTTTTTCCTTCAGAACAGAGGTTTTATTTTTGAAGGGATGCCCTCATATTTGTAACATTTTTTGTCTCTTGGACCAGAAGCAGGTACTGAATTATTAGGGTGTCAAAGTCCCGGAAGTAATAAAGTCCCAAACAAACAAACAAAAAATTAAAAATAAAAGTCCCAAAGAGCAACCAGACAGGGCTTGAAAAACTTTTTCTGAACTGCCATGCATGTCATCTTCAAAGCAGCATGTAAATGAGGTCCACCCAACTCCTAGAGCATTGAGGCTGCAAGCAAAACCCACTCAGATACCAAGAAGAATAAATGAATCTGTTATGCATGTGCTGATCTAATGGCTTTTTTCCCATTTTGTCTTCAGTTTTACGGAGGTCTCTTAGGAAGATCTCTGACATCAGTAAGGGAACCCAGTACTCTGACTGGCAGGGGAAAAAATGGCAACCTGTTAGTTTAATAAACTAAAATAAATAACTGGTTAAAATATTTTTTAAATATCTTTAAAAAGAGATATTTTTAAATATCTTTAAATATCTTTTTCAAGGAGTTGAAAGTGGAGGTGATATCTGAGAAGGGCAAGTTTGAAATCTACAAGCTGGGGAGAAGAAAATCCGGGGGAACAAAGCTTGGAAGAAAGAGCCTGTTACTGAATTTAGACTTCTACTTTAATTCATATATTGTTCAAGTCAACAATTTCCTAGTATCCTCCAGAACATTTATAAGACACAACTTGCTAAAAAGAATGCTCAAAAAATAGTAGGTAGAGAGAACAATATAGAGAAAGAGAGCGCGCAAAAAAGCAGCCCCTCTAACTACTCCCTCCCTACCCAGAAAGGCTCCTTTGGAGGTTAACTTCAGCTCCCTCAGGAGAGTGAGCCCTTGGGGTATGGGGTGACATCATTAGTAGCTTCACAAAAATCCAGTCATCTGAGGGTAAACCTGAAATTTGTTACTGTTCTGGCAGTGCGTGGAGGGCACGGCAGACTCGTACTACTTCTAGACAAAAAAATGTTCCCAACCTTCCTGGCAGTGGCTGCCCAGCCCTGGGCTTTGGCTCCCTCCTTCTGGGAAATGACAATATTTAGCAACTTGGCCACATTTTTCCTTGGCTGAGAAGGAAAAACCCAGGGCTTTGGTGCTAACATAGATGCAAAAGAGCATGCCTCTCGCTCTCTAGGAGCTTATGCTCCACCATGACAGCTTAAACTCACCCAGTGCAGAGATGTAAGATGCACACACAGAGGCCAGGATCTGGTTTCTAATCCTAACTCATCCTGTCTGCTGTATGACTGGAGCAAGTCCTGGCACTACTCTGAACCTCAGTTTCTTTATTTGTAAAAATGGGGTAATAGGCTGGGCATGGTGGCTCACACCTGTAATCCCAGCACTTTGGGAGGCAGAGGTGGGCAGATCACCTGAGGTCAGGAGTTCAAGACCAGCATGGCCAACATGTCAAAACCCTGACTCTCCTAAAAATACAAAAATAGCCAGGTGTGGTTATATATGCCTATAATCCCAACTACTAGTGAGGCTGAGGCAGAAGAATCACTTGAACCCAGGAGGCAGAGGTTGCAGTGAACCAAGATGGCGCCACTGCACTCCAGCCTTGGCAACAGAGTAAGGCTCCATCTCAGGAAAAAAAAAAAAAAAAAAGGGCGAGGGAGGGTAATAATAGTGCTTGTTTTAGCTACCTCAAAGGTTTGTCATGAGATTCAAGTAAGATCATAATTGTTCAAGTAATGTGAAAACTGTGCAAATGCAAGTTATCATTTGTATTTTTTTAATTTGACAAACTAAAATTAATAACTGTTAATGTTATTAATGTTATTAAATATGTTAAAAATATATTTTTTTAAATATCTTTACTCATGTTCAAGGAGTTTAAAGTGGAGGTGATATCTGAGAAGGGCAAGTCTGAGCAGAGCCCACATCTGTTTCCTGTAAGATTTGCTCATTAGCTTCAATTGCTTCCAACCATGGCTCAATGTGAGAGTCCGTTTTCCTGATCTCAGCCATTCCACAAAAATCATGTCTGATGTGTGCTTGCTGTTTTAAAGCCCTGAATATCTAGGATCTCACCTGATCCCAGCTCTCAGTCTATCCATGAGCAAGTCACTTGGACTCTCAAAAGGATGCTGTGAACACCACAGAGGGGTAGTTTTCAAAGTCAGGGTTTTCACCCCTAGAAGGAAGATTAAAACTAAGACACACACACACACACACACATCACTATCTAGGTTGAATAATTTGAGTAAATTACAGAAAATATAACACTAAGGATGACATAAATATGTAGGACCGTGTCCTACCTCAGAAGTAGGTGATCTAGGGCCTGAACCCTCTAAGGCCACATGAACTGCTTTGTGGTTTTTGCTGGCCACCCCACAGCCTTCAGCCTCTCTCGCATCCCACTACCTTTCTCTTCCCTACCTTCCTCACTCCAGTTATTAATTTCCATGAAAGAATCATCATGGCACTGTGGAAGGAGAACTGGATTACAAATCAGACTCACGTACGTGGATGATCTGTTAATGTATATGTAACCAATACTGACTAAATGACTAGCAGGTCCCAAGGAATATGCCAAGTACCTTGCATAAATTGGCTTTTAGGTGACATCAATACAATTTCCATTTTCCAGATAAGAAAATGAGCTCAGAGAAATTAGTGCCTATAGCCAGGAAGTATGGGAGCCAAGGATCAAGATTCCAGAGCCTCCTTCTCTGGCACCAGGCTGCCTGGAAGAATTAATGATGGGACTCCTGAAAGTCTAACTGCAAGTGATCTAGGATAAAGCATGTCATCAATAATAAATAAAAAGTTGATTTAAATTCCCTTCCCTTATTAAAGGGGAACAATAAGGCCATCTGTCCCATCTACCTCAGCAAATCGTCCTGAAGATCAAATGTTAAAGTGGCCGTCTAGGGGATTTATAAGCTGTAAAGTGCTGTACGGAAGCTTCCTAGCATTTCTTCCCCAAGTCTTACACCCAGCAGGAGCAAATGTACCACTGGTGGCTGGGCAGGTTACTTGATTCTGCCCCAAATTGAGACTGACTTTGAAAGCAATGACTCTAGTAACTGCCAGGAAAAAGAATCAAAAGAAAGTGAGCCCAAGACTTTTCTGCCTTGATAAGACTCTGGGACCCTGACTTGCATCCTAGGTGAAAGGAAGTGTGTTGGGGAAAGCAGTTCCTGTAGGTAATTCCATACCCATAGGGGCCCCACACTTGCCCATCACAATGTGTTCTCATCAGTACTGCCTGTCACTAACCTAAGCTTGAGAAGGCTGCTCGTGTCTGTTTGGATTAACTCGGCGCACGGACGCATGTTGCAGGTGCTACGAATGTTGAAGATTAAGGCACAGGTGGTGTCACTACTTCACCATCTACACACCAATGTTTATTATTATTTTTTGAGTTAATCTTTTTCATTTGTTTATAATTTCAACTTTAATTTTAGATTCAAGCCGTATATGTGCAAGTTTGTTACCTGGGTATATTGCATGATGCTGTGGTTTGGGGTACAATTGAGCCAGTCACACAGGTAGTGAGCATAGTACCCAACAGGTAGTTTTTCAACCCTTTTCCCCCTACTTTGCCTCCCCCTTCAAGTATTCCCCAGTGTCTATTGTTGCCATCTTTATGTTCCTGTCTACCCAATGTTTAGTTCCCACTTGTAAGTAAGAACATGTGATACTTGGTTTTCTATTTCTGCATTAATTCACTTAGGATAATGGCCTCCAGCTAAATCCATGTTGCTGCAAAAGACATGATTTCATTCTTTTTTATGACAGCACATATCAATCTTTAAAATCACAAAAGTTTTTCACATTGGTCAGTCTTTTCAATTAAGCTAAAATTTACCCTAAAATGTTAATCCCAGATTAAAACTATTACTGGTAAAGGATCATAAGTATCCTGATATTTTAGAAATTGGCAAGAGAGTGGTTGCAAAAGGGCTAGGGAGGTGAAGGAGAGAGATTGGATAAATAATAATCTGGCTTGAATCCAGAATCTCTTTCCTCCACAGCACTGCCCAGTTCCCAAGAACTCACTAATGGCTAACATAATACACCCAATATCTACTTGCCCTCCCAGTGATTTCTACTCATAGAACAGCGGTTTTCAAACTGTGACCCTTTGACTGGCAGCATTCACAGCATCTAGGAACTGGTCAGAAATGCAACCCTCATACCAGGTGTGGTGGCTCACACTTGTAATCCCAGCACTTTGGGAGGCTGAGGTGGGAAGATTTCTTGAACCCAAAAGTTCAGGACCAGCCTGGGCAACATAGTGAGACCTTGTCTCTACAAAAAAAATCAAAAAATTAGCTGGGCATGGTGGCTTCCACCTGTGGTGCCAGCTACTCAGGAGGCTGAGGTGGGAGGATCACCTGAGCACAGGAGGTTGAGGCTGCAGTGAGCTGTGACTACGTCACTGCACTCCAACCTGGACAAGACAGTGAGACCCTGTCTCAAAAAACAAATAAAAAACTAAAAAAAAGAAATGCAACTCTCAGGTTGTTTGTCAGACTTACTAACCAGAAACTCGAGAGGAAGGGCCCAGGATTGTGCGTTTTAGCAAGTTCCTGGGTGACTGTGGTACACACTTTGCTGGTAATAGAATCACCTGGGAAATTTGGTTAAAATGCTAAGACTCTAGTCCTATCCCATGGCAACAAGCCTGAGCGTCTGTAATTATCTCTCCAGGTGATTTTGATAAACACCAATGTTTGAAATCCACTGATCCTAGTATCTGAGAGGACCCAGCTAGAGGCAAATAGTGGTAACTTCATCAAGAGTCACAGAAGACGTAGATGGAAACCAAGAAGCAATAAGTCAGCAAGACAATGCTCTAACACTGCTATTTGATGAATGTTGGCTACACTTTGAAATCAGCACTTGACACATATTTTCAAAATATTCAAACAGGAAGACAAGAAAAGATAGTAACTGAAAAGTAAGAGCTGCAATAATTTTAATACACAGATCATTAACCAAAAAAATCACTTTAATCGATAACGTCAAGATCTCTCTGCAACAAGAGAAATTTCTAACAAAAGCTAGGAGGCCCTCATAATCAACTTCAGATTATTAAGCAATAGAAGAATAGCTGTGAACTGTTATTTGTAATGTGCTTTATTTAATTGTTTATTCTGAGGTAACGGCTCATTGAAAATGTGCTCAGCTGCTCCCTCTTTTCCACTAGTGAGGTCTGAAAACAAAGCTTTGAAAACAGACAAACATACAAAACATCTGCACCTGATATATGCTAGGTCCCCACGTGGGCTTTGGAACCTTATCTCATTTAATCTTCACAACATGATGACAGAGAAGTAGCGGAACATCCTTAACACAACAAATTCCATAGGCTCAAAGCATTTAAATTTCCATGAGAGACAGCTGACTCAGTACCCTGAATTGTACTTTCCCATTCAAGTTCCCTGGCTTTAATTACCATCCCAGTAATACCCAAGGTGACTGTTTCTCTCTTAATACTCTGGCACCTCCCTTCCAGGACCAAAGTACTTTCCCTTGGTTCCTCTGACCATAGCTGGAACAAGATAAAACTTTCAAAAGACATTACTAATAATAAACTAAGTTGGGTGCAGTGGCTCATGCCTATAATCCCAGTACTTTGGGAGGCTGAGGCGGGTGGATCACTTGAGCCCAGGCCTGGAGGCTAAGGCAGACAGATCATTTGAGCCCAGGCCTGGCAACATGGTGAAACCCTGTCTTTACAAAACATATATAGATATAAATTAGCTGGGTGTGTTGGTGCATGCCTGTAGTCCCAGCTACTCAGGAGGCTGAAATAGGAGGATCACTTGAGCCTGGGAGGTGGAGTTTGCAGTGAGCTGAGATTGCAGTGAGCCGAGGTGGTCCCACGGCACTCCAGCCTGGGTGACAGACTAAGACCCTGTCTCAAAAATAAAACAAAAATAAATAATAAACTAAAGAGTTAACAAAAGGAAAATAAGCACACAGAATTTAAGACAAGCGGTATAGAGAAAAGGTGAGAACATAAGTTTTAGAACCAGACAACCTGTGTTTAAAGTATGTCATTTACTAGCTATGTGACTAGTTAATTAACCTCTCTATGCCTTAATGTCTTCATCTATAAAGTGATAATAAAAGCATCCATCCCACAATCTCATAAAATAGCATCCAGCAATACTGTTTATGTATATATACCTATACATACAGACATTATATATATGCATATATATATGTATTCAGCTTGGCTTATAAAGTACAAGTTTTAGATTGCAGCATAACTAGTTTACTCTCAGGTTCTCTGCTATTCCACACAATATCTGGAGAAGTTCAATCTAGTCCAGTAAAAGGTTACCTAGCTTCACAGCTAAGGACAACTCATTTCATTTTTACAGATGACAAAAATGAGCCTCATCTGCAATTTCAGCTATCTAAACCCACCATTCTTCAAAGATGTGAGCTCAAATACCACTCTTTTCAAAAAGATCAAAATATAGAAATCGAATAACTTTGCATAAGTATCCTAGGTGATATAAAACTCAGAATGTAATTTTTAATTGCATATATTTCTATGGAATAAAATGGAAGGGATTGAAAAAAATTATTGTATAATCAAAAAGTTAAAGTTCAAAGTATTTCCAAGGTGTCATCAAATCCAGAACAGAAATTAATTCAATTAAAATGGTTAGAAATTGGTTTTCTGGCATTATAAGTGTGTAAATAAATTGCAATATCCAAATCTCCTGCCCAAACCAGTGAAAGCAGAATAAGAAAAATAGCCAGGTGCAGCACTTTTGGAGACCAACATGGGCAGATTGCTTGAGCCCGAGGGTTCAAGACCAGACTGGGCAACTGGAGAAACTTTGTCTCTACAAAAAGTACAAAAATTAACCGGGCATGGTGGCATGTACCTGTAGTCCCAACTACTCAGGAGGCTGAGGTGGGCGGACTGCTTGAGCCCAGGAGGTTGAGGCTTCAGTAAGCTGTGATCACACCACTGCAGACAGTGCTCTGGATGACAGAGCAAGACCCTGTCTCAAGAAAAAGAAAGAGAAAAGAAGGAAAGAAGGAAGGAAGGAAGGAAGGAAGGAAGGAAGGAAGGAGAAAAAATGTGGTAATATCCTTTCATGGTTACATATGTTTGTAATTGAACTGATATCTCCCCACACACACACACAATATATATACACACACATATATACATATATATACACATATATATATGAGTTTCACAAAGGAAGCCCATGTTTCATCCTATATTTGGTGAACGATGACAGATTTCTGAAAAACTAAATATGCATCTGCACATTTAAAAATATTAATTTTCCTTGATAATGCCTTACTCTTGTATTATATTTATGATTTACAACCCATTTTTGCCTCCATAATTTCCTTTGAGCTTCATGGCATAGAAAATGGTGTAACTATATTTGTACTCTTTTTTTATCTTCTTGAGATAGGGTATTACTTTATCACCCAGGCTGGAGTGCAGTGGCATGATCTCAACTCACTGCAGCCTCGACCTCCTGGGCTTAAGCTATCCTACTCCCTCAGCCCCCTAAGTAGCTGGGACTACAGGCATGCACCACCATGCCTAGCCAATGTTTTGAGTTTTTGGTAGAGATGGAGTTTCGCCATGTTGCCCAAGCTGGTCTTGAACTCCTGAACTCAAGCAATCCACCCACCTTGGCCTCTCAAAGGGCTGGGATCACCACACCTGGCTGTACTCATTTTAAAAGAGCAGATTGTACAAGCTTAGAAAATGTAAGTAGCCCACCCAAGGATATTGAGCTTAGCAGAACCCAGGTGTCCTGACTCCTGATCTGGTTCTCTTTCCATTAATACCACAAAGACATGTCTTCTGGATGGAAGAAATGAACATGTTTTACAATGATAATTCTCCCCTTGAAAGGACAGAGTGTCTGTGTCTTCTTTTAATATTTTGAAAACTTTCAAGGGAATAAGTATATATGGATCCTCACCTCTCAGTAAGTTAAAGTGTAAGCCAGTCCCCACCAACTGTCCACTTAATCTCCTGAATCCTTCTTGAAAAGTCAACAGACCATCCCCATGAGCACCACAAATTTGCTTGGGGTGAAGTGAGGATTCATGTATGAGACCAAAAGGCCAGAGATGTATTTGGCAACATTTCCAGTGTAGGAGATTTTTTAAATCACATATACAAACTAAGGCATTTTCCTCCCACTTGCACAAAACAGGATCTGCCCTGATGAAATGGAATCTTTGAATATCTCAAACTAAAATTTTTTAAGTGAGTTAAGTGTCACTATGCCCTCAGCTGAAGATGTTCAAAGATCTGGTTCATGTGTAATACTGAATATTTGCATAGCATTTTACAGTTTTCACAGCCTTTCTTTTTACATTGTGTGGTCAGATTTTCCAGCTCCCTCGTGAGACGCAATTATTATCATCCCTGTGTCACAGATGAGAAAACGGAGGTACAGGGGGAGTATCTTGCCCAAGATCACAATGAAAGTAGCAGGTCCACCTCTGACTTCAAATCTTGTGTGCTCTTTTCACTTCTCCTATGTTATCTACGCTAAAGGCAAGTCTTCCCCCAACTGCACACCTCAAGTCCTTTCACATGTGTAACTAAGTCTTGGACAATTAGGAATCTCTGGCACTTTTCCCAATTCCCGTGGGAGGAAACGGGAAAAGGTGCTTCTTTTATCTTTGCCTTTCCAAGACAACAAGAAAGACTTCTCCCCATGGTGCCGGCGCCGGTACTAAGCTGGGGAAAGGGATCCTTAGGGTGTGAACTGTCTTGCCAGCTACTGTTTAAATCTCTGTGAAAGACGGGCCTTCTGAAATAACCCCCTATTCAACCTAGAAATCAATCCTAACTTGTAAAAGAAGTTATGGACAAGAGGACGAGAAACGCGAAATCCTGCTGGGAGATAGCGCTTTCTCTTTTCCCCCAGAAAGTCTCAAGGCAGCAGCTCTCCGAGATCCTTAAGCAAGATAAGGAAACTCACCCGCCGCGCTGCGGCTTCGTGGCCAGCAGGGCTGGGACATACTCGCCGCCCGCTTCAGCACCGGGGACAGCTCCTGCCTCTCCAACTTCTGCAGCTCTTCCCGACGTCTTGCCGCCGGCTGTGCTTCACAGGCTGCGGGAGGGGAGAGTGTCTCCCCACGCCGGGGTCCCGGGGTCTGGGTTTTAGGGAGTGCGAATGGGTCTCCGAGAGCATCGGGAGGAGCCGATGGCGCCTCAGGCTGCGGTGGCCACGAGCCCGACTGCACTACGGCGCTGCGGGACCGCGCCAGCGCGGAGGAGACCAAGCCCATCTCAGCGGGCCGGGCCCGACCCAGGTGAGCGGCCCCGGCTCCCGATCTACAGCCCTCGCCCGCCGAAGGCTTACTCCCTCCTGGTGCCGGGGCGCCCCCAGCCGTCTGCTCCTCCTCTGACCCTGTGGGCTGCAGCGAGGGCTGCGCGCCCACCCGCAGGGGACCGGAACGGAGGGCAAGGCGGGCGCGGATAACAGTCTGGGGTGGATGGGACTTGGAGAGTCGCTATACAGAGGTTGTCCGGAGGCTTTACTGGGGATTGGGGGTGGGGGGGAAAGGGGCGTGGCATTAGGCGAAGGATACTTTTTTCTCCACTTTCTGCACTTGGTTCACCTGAGGCCAAAAGCTTGGAGGGTCCTTCCTGTTCCTCTTCGCACGTCTGGGCCACCTCTGTTCCCCGGGAAGATGGCAGGTTTCGCGAGGGCGGAGAAGGGACTGAGATTTGTTCTCTTCTCAATTTCTCGTCTTAAAGCCAGTATCACTGCTTTTCTAGGCTGTGCTTCCCGGAGAGCCCACCTTTACTGTTGGAGGCTGAGACCAGAGAGCGAAGCGGAAGTGCACGGGGAGTCAGCTCCGCCAGTTCTCTGCGGGAGAGCAAGCAGGGAGGCGCCAGCCGGCCCTGGGGGCGCCCAAGACGGGAAGCCAGAGCAGCCTGGGGCCCTATTAATAGGCCTGCTTTGCTGGCTAGGGTGAGGTCACTGGCCCTTTTCTGCCTGCAGTGTGGTGGTGCCTACGTAGAGCAGAAGCAGGAAGGGAAGCCTGGGATGATGTTTCAGCTAAAAGAGGTTGCCCAGAAAGGTTTTAAGTCTTGCTCAAGGTCATAAGCAGTTAGTGGTGGAGCTGGGTCTTGTGCCTGGGACTCCTCTTTCTAGAACCAGTCTCCTATCCACACTGCTCCCCATTCCAAAGGCTTGCAGGCACTGAAGTTTGAAGCACGACAATTGTGCAATACACAGCATATCTGAGGTTGGAATGTGTGAGGAGAGAGTGACTATGGTATTTCTCAGCCAGCCTGGGAAACTTTCCTCCTCCCCATCCAGTGTTAGCGCTTTTTCTGTGACAGAATGATGTGATTCTTGACACTGTCATCTGTAAAATGGCATACAGACAAGTAAATGTAACATGGAGACGCTTTCTGAACCACTGAACCAATCAGATCAACAAACCTCAAAATGGGAGGGGAAGATAAAAAAGTCCTTTTTAAATCCTCAACTGGTGTTTAGAGAAGAGACAAGTTGGAGGATTAACCGGGATGGGACCGCGATGAGACAGCACAGCTCACTCACCTTGGCCTTGTTTCTTACGAGATATGCAGAAGCTCGAATCCTAGGCCCTGAGCCAACATTACACAGAAGTCCCTCCAACATTTAGAGGCACACACACCATGACCACCCACACCTTGCAAGGCTCCGGAAGTGTCTTCTCACCTCTGCCAGTATCAGGTACCCACCTTCCTATGTGTGTTAGGGTTCTCCAGAGAAACAGAGTATATACATAAAGAGAGAGAGAGGGATTTATTATAAGGAATTGGCTCACATGGTTATGGGGGCTGAGAAGTCCCACAGTCTATAATCAGCAAGTTGGAAACCCAGGAGAGCCAGTGGTGTAAGTTCCAATCTGAGTCCAATCACAAAGTCAGGGGAAGATAGATGCGCCAGTTCAAAGATAGGCAGAGAGAATGAATTCTCTCTTACTCTGCCATTTTGTTCTATTTGGGCATCTAACAGATTGGATGAGGCCTATCCACATTGGGGAGGGTGATCTGCTTAACTCATTTTACTGATTCAAATGTTAATCCCATCCAGAAACACACTTACGAACACACCAAGAATAATGTTTAAACAAATATCTGGGCACCCTATGGCCCAGTCGAGTTGACACATAAGATTAGCCATCACAACATGTGTTTGTGTGGCTATATTCCTTGTAACTTTTAAAATCACTTTTTATTCTTCTCTTGCTCACCTGATGAACTAATAGACCCTGGTATAAATCCTTACTCTGGGCAAATACTCTATTAGAAAGAAATCTCCCTGGACAGACATTTCCTATTCTTGTACCATGACTTGAATTTCCTACAAACCAGACATTGGCATCGTTAGCAATAATGCAAAGATGGGCATGGAAGGAAGCAAATGTTCTGGACCTACCCTAAGTGATATATTCCACTTGGCTGTACCTGTTGTGAAAATGCATAAATATAATGCTATTATATTTATGTATGGGATGGTAAATAGCTTCTGTATGGGATGGTAAATAGCTGCTGCCCTAAACCCATCTACCACCCTTGCTAACCCAGGCCTTTCCCCAGGATGGACATACACACAAACACACACACACACACACACATACACACACACACACTCACCCATCTCATATCTGGCAATTAAGGGATTGGTGTCTGGTACAACAAGGGACCTGAATACTGTGGCCATTATCTGATCGGTTGGAGTCAAGGTCCTATTCTTCTTATCTATTTTGAATGCCCCATCCCTTACAAAGTAAGAGCTCACTGAATGTCAGTGTCTTTCCCCTTTCCCTTCCCTTCTTATTATTATCCATCTGTTAAGTACCTGCTACATGGCCTGCACTTTGCCTAGTGACCCTTTAAGATAAGTTTTCTACATTTTTCCAGATAAGGAAGTAAATTCATCATCCAGAGTCAAATGACTCCCCGAGGTCGCCCTGATAGTAAGTTGCAGAGTCAGGTTTTATATTCAGCTCTTCACTGAGCCCTTACTCTGTAAGAGGTGGGGCATTCAAAATAGAAAAAAAGAGTATGGTCATTTATGTTGCCCTTTGTCTCCCTTCCTGAGCAAGCTGCACCCCACAACCCAGTTCTTCCATAGGGAGGGATGGTCTGGAAGTGCTTTGCGACTCTGGGGATAATGTCTTCTCCCATTTCCTATCATTTCCTATCCCTATGTTTAGGAAAAGCCTACTCCCTTGGCACGTATATGCACACACACACACACACACACAGAGAAAGAGAGAGAGAGAGACAAACAGAGACAGACAGACATACACCCCTCCTCAGAAGGGAGGTTCAGCTCAGCTAAAAGTTTGGTTGTTGATGTTGTTTGGTTGTTGATGAGGTTCTCCCAATTCTCCTTTCAATGAGAAGAGATAAGCATGGAAAACTGAAACAATCCTCCTTATCTTTTTTTTTCCACTTTCATTTTAAAACAAAAGGCTAGGTATGGTCAGCTGGAACTTGGTTAGAGGAAGCTGTTAGTGAACATGCCAGCTGCAGGTGATCTTATTCTCATAGCCCTTTCCTTTCCTCTCTCAGGCCTCTGACCTCATCCACCAAGAACCTGCCAGAGTTCCTTCTGGAGTCCCACCAACAGGTGCTCAGCAGAATCTGCAATGAGGAGCATTGGAAAGATCTGACCCACCTGCCAACATCCTACCAGAACCCGAAAGTCACCAATTGGGATTTATGTCTTTGGATCCTGACGTTTTAACCATTGACGATGTTGAATTTTACCTGAGCCCTGTGCTTCTGGAAAACAGGGAAGGTCAAGACATCCCCCACTGTCTTAATCAATTCAGGCTGCTATAGCAAAAAATATCGCAGACTGGGTGGCTTAAACAGCAAACATTTATTTCTCACAGTTCTGGAGGCTGGAAGTCTGAGATCAGGGTGCCAGCATGGCTGGGTTCTCTTGAGGAACCTCTTCCTGGTTACATCTTCACACGGCCTTTCCCTGGTGGGTGCACACAGGAAAAGAGATCTCATGTCTTCTTCTCTTTTTATAAGAGCACTAATCCCATCATGGGGGCTCTAACCTGGTCCCACCTCCAAATACCATTACTTTGGGGATTAATATTTCAACATATGAATGAGGGGGAGGGCACAAACATCCTTTTGTGTTGTGGAAAATGGTTTACCACAAAAAAACACCCTTCCCCATATGACTGAGAAAAGACTCACAGATGCCTCCTTGCTTATCTATGACAAGGCTAGACACAGACCTTTCAAATTCCAATTTTTGCTTCATAAATGAACTCTTATGAACTGTTATGAAGAACATAGGACAAAATAAGAAGTTAATCAAACTTGGCTGGATGTGGTGGCTCACACCTGTAATCCCAGCACTTTGGGAGGATGAGGCAGATGGATTACTTGAGGTCAGGAGTTCAAGACCAGCCTGGCCAACACAGCGAAACCCCTTTCTATTAAAAATACAAAAATTAGCCAGGCATGGTGGTGCACACCTGTAGTCCCAGCTACTCAGGAGGCTGAGACAGGAGAATTGCTTGAACTCAGTGGGTGGAGGCTGCAGTGAGCCGAGATCACAACACTGCACTCCAACCTAGGTGACAGAGCAAGACTGTCTCAAAAATAAAAGTAAAAAAAGAAGTTAACTTGGTTAAACTTCTCTCCTTCCCACAAGCCTCTGAACTTTGACCCACTCTCAGCCTCAACCAGCAGACAGCCCCTCCAGAGAACAGGCTGACCTCAGGGTAAAATGTTCTCTGATGTACTATCTGGTCATGTCACTGTTTCATCCCACTTCCCCACACCACAGTTCTTTCTAGCCTTGTTTATTCCTCTTTATAAAAGAAAACCCTTATTCGCCTAACTCCTGAGACAATCACAAATCTTATGGTCAGTAATTCTCCCTATTGCAACAGTCCCTCCCCGTTCTCATTTCCCACCCCCACCCCCACACACACACACACCCCACCAACAATAATCCTTTTGAATAAAGGCTGTCCTTGCTAAGTCTGTATTTATTTTGACACTATCTTTAAGAGTTTCCTGTGAGATTGTAAGTGGCCCTATGAGAGGGCACTCTAAATCTCAGTTAACGTTTTGATGAAGATTAATTTATCCCTGTTTGACTAAAGGGGAGGAAGGCAGACAAGAATACTATGAGAACCTACCAGACACTAGACATTGCCCTGGATATTACACATATTTGATTTCACATAATTCTTGAAGTTCAAAGATACGAAATGATTTCCCTAAGACCCTACAGAGGCCAGACTGAAACCTAGGTCATTAACTTGGAATCATAGGTTCAACACAGACAATAGCTCCCCACAAAATTTTAAAGATTCCAGAGTCCAGCTCCTGCCTAGTCAGGTTGGGGAAACTAGGGTCAACCAACACGCTAATCACAGAAGAGTTCAGAAAAGAGCCCAGATCTTCCACCCCAGGCTCCATCTCATTCCAGCACAACCACAGCTACCACTTTTCACCAGCTTCACAGCTCTGTCTTGTTGTCAGCCTTATTAAAACTGCTCTCCGCTGAGTTAGTCTAGACAATTTCCAAGAAAGTTCAGAGGGCTCCCAACAAGATCCCCAACCAAGGTAATCAAAAGATTTCAAGTGAAGTCAGAACACACAGGAGCAAAGAAGCAACTCAGCTGGATTCATTTAACATTGATTGAGCACCTACAGCTTGTTACGGCTATAGTCTCCACATGGCTCCTGCCCAGTCAGGACTATGGGAATACAACATAATGCTGGGAGCTTGAGCTGTAACACAGGCATTGGCAAAGAAAAGGAAAAATATGCATCATTCAGCCTGAAAAGTCAGAAGGTGACCTGCTCCAGGGAAATCTGAGAGCTGGAGAATGGTTGGGAGGTAGAGCTCCGGAATTGTAACATCGTTGCTAGGCCTTTGGCTGCAGTACAAAAATGAGTATCACAAGTATTGCTCTTAAAAACAGCTGGGCGCAGTGGCTCACACCGGTAATCCCAGCACTTTGGGAAGCCAAGGTGGGTGGATCACCTGAGGTCAGGAGTTTGAGAACAGCCTGGCCAACATGGTGTAAAACCTGTGTCTACTAAACATACAAAAAAATTAGCAGGACGTGTTGGCCTGCGCCTGTAGTCCTAGCTACTCAGGAGGCTGAGGCAAGAGAATCGCTTGAACCCAGGTGGTGGAGGTTGGAAGTGAGCCGATATCACGCCACTGCACTCCAGCCTGGGCGACAGAGCAAGACTCTGTCTGTATTTTAAAAAAAAAAAAAAAACCAGAACGTTTTTCTGCTGGATGTTTCGTTGCTTCATTTGTCTTTGCAGTATCCTTGTAATTAGAAAGGTTAAAGGTATTATTCACTCTCATTCTATATTCAAACAAAACAAAGGCTTAAAAGCTAAAATGGATTGCAAACCTAAGTGGAGAATAGGGATAGACACAGGTCTAGCTCCCAGGTCTTTTTTTTTTCCCCCCCAAGACAGAGTCTCACTCTCCAGGCTGGAGTACAGTGGCGAGATCTCAGCTCACTGCCACCTCCACCTCCCAGGTTCAAATGACTCTCCTGCCTCAGTCTCCTGAGTAGCTGAGACTACAGGCATGGGCCACCATGCCCAGCTAATTTTTGTATTTTTAGTGGAGTTGGGGTTTCATTATGGTCAAGCTGGTCTTGAACTCCTGACCTCATGATCCACCTGCCTCGTCCTCCCAAAGTGCTGGGATTACAGGTGTGAGCCGCTCCCAGGTCTTCTGACTCCATTAATGTTCCAACTACTATAAAGATAAAAATAAAAAATATTTGAGTTGGATCTTTGGGCCATCAATTCCAACTTACCATCCAGTGTAGAAAGGACCTCCTTCTATAGGTCTCTGGAAAAAAATGTAAAATTCAATGGGCATGGTGGCACATACCTGTAGTCCCAGCTACTTGAGAGGCTGAGGCAGGAGGATCACTTAAGCACAGGAGTTTGAGGCTGCAGTGTGCTATGATCACATGCATTCATAGCCCCTGTACTACAGGCTGTGCAACAGCAAGACCCCACCTCCAAAAGAAAAAAAAACAAGTAAATTAAAACATACAGCTCCTAATCAATGCCTCAGTAATGGAAATTCATTACCTTTTATAATATAATCATTTTCTGACTATTGAAGTGATACACATTTACACATTCATGGGAGAAAATTTAGAAACTACAAAAAAGCACAAAGCATAAAATTTAAGCCACCCATAATGTTGACATATTCTTTATTTCCCCCTTGCTAAGAGAAATGAAGTATATGTTGAATTTTAGTTATATTACATAGGATAATATCCAAGATATGATTTCTATTACTTTTTTTTTTTTTTTTGGGACAGAGTCTCACTCTGTTACCAGGCTGGAGTGAAGTGGGGCGCTCTCGGCCCACTGCAACCTCTGCCTCCTAGGTTCAAGCGATCCTCCTGCCTCAGCCTCCTGAATAGCTGGGACTACAGGCATGTGCCACCATGCCCAGCTAAATTTTGTATTTTTAGTAGAGACGGGGTTTCACCATGTTGGCCAGGATGGTCTCAATCTCTTGACCTCCTGATCCGCCCACATCAGCCTCCAAAAGTGCTGGGGTTACAGGCATGAGCCACCATGCCTAGCCTACTTTTTAGAATAGTATCTTCTAATCATGTATACCAGTCCAATTATATATATCCAGTCTAATATGTCCATATTTTACAAAATTAATATCATACTTTTATGATCTTATTTATAATAATTTTATATATAATTTATATATACATATATTTTAATATATAATTTATATAATATTTATAAATGTAAAACATACATAAATCATTATTATGATTTATTTATACATAAATAAACCATAACACTCCCCATCCCAATGAGATATCACTTCATACTCAATAGGATGGCTGCTATCAAAATCATTGTTACGATTTATTAACATATTTATGTAATTTATAATTTGTAATGTTGCAAACAACATTATAAATAAATAAATGGACATTTATCTACTGACCTATTCCTGTATTAATTTACTCATCTCAAATTTATAAGTTTTAATAAAATTTTCCAAAATCTTCTTGGATATTCTTACACAAATTGTTTTCTAGATTTACTTTTTTAGAACAGATTGGTCTGTGGGCTACAGTGTGCCAACCCCTGCTCTAGGCTTTCTAATGGAAAGATTTATTGTGGGAAGGAGGAAGATCGGCTTGGTGAGGTTTAAGGAGTATGTGGGAAAGGGAAAAGCACACTAAGATACATCATTGTTTTAATTTCTCTTGGTACAAAATATTCGATTTATTTTGAAATTTCAGATACCATTTTAAAAGGGCTGGAATTTTTTTTTTTTTTGAAAGGGGAATGGATCTTTATAGTTTAAGAAACACTCCTCATCCCGAGGAGATATCACCTCACACTTATTAGGATGGTTGCTATCCAAAAAATAAGCAGAAAATAACAAGTATTGGCTAGATTGTGGAGAAATTGGAATCCTTGTGCACTGTTGCTGGAATGTAAAATGGTGCAGCTGCTATAGAAAACAGTATGGCACTTCCTCAAAATAATTAAGCAGAATTACCATATGATTCAGCAATTCCACTTCTGGGTATATATTCAAAAGAATTGAAAGCAGGGTCTTAAAGAAAGAGTTGTGCACCTATGTCCATAGCAGCATTATTGATGATAACCAAGTGGTGGGGGCAACTCAAATGGGCATTGAGGGATGAATGGATAAACAAAGTGTGGCATATATAAAGGGAATTCTGACACACACTGCAACATAGATGACACTTAAAGACATTACACTACATGAAATAAGCCAGTCATCAAAAGACAAATACGATATCATTTCACTTACATGGGATGTCTAGAGGAGTCAAAGTCATAGAAACAGAAAGTAGAATGGTGGTTGCCAGGGACTTGGGGGAGAGAGGGATGAAGAGTTGTTTTAATGGGCATAGAATTTTAGTCTTGCAAGATAAAAAACTTCTGGAGATTGGTTACACAAAAAAACGAATGTATTTAACATTACTGAACTGTAAACTGTACACTCAAAAGCGGTTAAGATAGTAAACTTAATGTTATGAATATTTTACCACAATTTTTTAAAAATATAATTATGCAAAATGAAAAAGAAAAGAAACATTCTCCAGAATCAGCCTGTTTCTTTTTCTGTGTGATAAAAATGCAGATATGTGAAGACAGTCATTGTGCTCACATTAGCTTTCTCTTTTTCAAACCAACCGTTACCATCTTCATCAGATCTTCCACATATGACAGACTGTTCAGATCTTTTGTTTTCCTCCATTGTGTTCCCTCAATACTCTCTGGTTGTTGTTATTTTAATGTTTTTCTTAAAATAGGATTCCCAGACCAAATATCATAATACAGGTGGGTCTAATCAGGATAGAATGCTTTGGAACTGCTACTTCCTACAACCTAGCAGATGCTGGACTTCTGTCAATGTGTCCTAAGAATACCATCTACTAAACCCCAGGCCAGTTTTGTGGAACCTGCTTCCTTCACTTGGTACATGGGCCTTTGAACCTAAATGCAGAATTTTAAATATATTTCTATTTATTTAATTTTCTAAGTTTTGCCTCAGCTGTGTTAAATTAAATCAAACCATTTCCAAAAATCAAAGAAAGAAAAGAATCCAATCTAAATTAAAATGTAGATCTAAATTTAAAAAACCAATTCTGAAAGTCACATTTAGTCTTCCTTCTCAGCTTCTTCAGTCATTCCTCATGTGATAACTTTAACGTGATAACTTTAACATCTGAGCTTTTGTTAGATCAAGACTGAAACAAAACTCTACAGCAGACATGGCAAATCAGTTTCATTGAGTATACCCCTGCATTTGATTGGCAGTGGCTGCCTGCAGCACTTTTTTTAGGAGCCTCCTTCAGGCAGAAGTGCAGTGATGGATTAAAGATGTCTGCCAAAGACTGCAGTAAGGAGACAGAGGTAAGTATGCCACCAATTTGCCAGGAAGGCCCCATGGGTTTTACTGTAGCTGAATTTCTACCAATGGTCCTGTGATTGAAGTCTAAAGACTATGAGCGGAAGTGTTTCAATTGCTCTTCATTGTCACTACCGTGTCGTAGGAAATAAAGCTGGAAAAGGAAACCTAATGTGTGTAATTCCCTCAGACGTCAAAGGACATCTGCATGTTCAGGACTGATGATTCTGCTTTGTCCCCACCCACTCAATTTTCAGCCAGAGTCTAAGTCGGAAACAGGAAACAGAATCCTAAAGGAAACCAAAAGAAAACAGAAATATTAGTGATGTTATTTTTAATTATCTATATTATTATAGGAAACATATATATGCAAAAATATTATTTTAATGTTATACATTATATGAAGTGCATGCATGTATCAATTAACCACTGCTAAAGTCGATAGATACCTTATGTCATTTTCCATATATAAATCCACATAAAACCATAGCAGAAATGCATAGGAAATAGCCTAGCACCTGGTATACAATAAATGTTTGTTGCATTTAATTAAAATAATTTAAATCCTTCTATTTCAATTTATTTAAAAAAGCAGTTACTCCAAACGTGTAGAAATAAATAAAAACCACCCAAATGAGAAACAGCAATGGCTACTTACCCAGAGCTTGCTATAGCAAAAGAGTCAGTCACTAGCACAAAGGCAGAGAAGTTGGAAAGCATATGGTGGCAAAAGGGAAGGCTTCAGGTGTTCCTTGAAGCTGTTGGCATGGAAAGCTATAGCCAGGCTAACTGTAAGTGGAAAATTCTATGCAATTGGTTAGGGGAGCATATTTGGCTTTTTCCAGTTGGTCCCAAGTTAGAAATACAGAACAAAAAATAGGGAAGCTGTCAGTTATTAATCAAGTCTTGGCACTTGGGGCCATTGCTACAGGGGTTGTTACTTGGCTCCCTGTATTGGTTAGTGCAGGTAACTGTATATATGGTCTAGCCATTGTCTGTTTGAATATTAGCCTCTCAGATATAAAAGACTAAAATTCACTTCAATTCCATAAACATTTATACAACCACTAACTACATACCAGAGACTGCATCAGATGCTTGAAATAAAGGGATGAATATGACACGGTCACACCTGGTGGGTGTGCTGGTTAATACTGAGTGTCAACTTGATTGGATTGAATGATGGAAAGTGTTGCTCCCAGGTGTGTCTGTGAGGGTGTTGCCAAAGGAGACTAACATTTGAGTCAGTGGGCTGGGGAAGGCAGATCCACCTTTAATCTGGGGTGGTGACAATCTAATCAGCTGCCAGAGAATATAAAGCAGGCAGAAAAATGTAAAAAGGAAAGACTGGCCTAGCCTCCCAGCCTACATCTTTGCCCTGTGCTGGATGCTTCCTGCCCTCGAACATTGGACTCCAAGTTCTTCAGTTTTGGGACTCGGACTGGCTCTCCTTTCTCCTCGGCTTGCAAACAGCCTATTGTGGGACCTTAATGAACTCACATATAGACCCACAACCCTCCAGAATAGCTTTCACTGCCTTCAAAGTAGATGCAAGGCCCTTAGATTCAGGAAATGGTACTTAGAACTGTCTTGCTGTCATTTAAGACAATGCTCTCAAAGCCTACCCAGCAAAATGATAAACCTGTGAAATTACTTAACACTTTTAAACATTTAAGTCCCAATAATAGGGACTTTCTTCGATTTACTGTTACTTCCCTTTACAAACCAGAAAAGTAAAAATTTCATGGAAATTAGATTAAACTAAGATGAGCTTCCCACAACCAGTTTTGTTTGTTTGTGTTTTTTTGTTTTTGTTTTTACAAAATACTCTTGTTCATCAGGCCTTGAATATAGAGTGGTACTAGCCAATAAGCAATTGTTATACCCCTCTGTCTCAATCCAGTTACCCAGACTCCCAGTTTCCTACGTGAAGCCCTGGCTATCACTCCCCACTGTATTCCACTCATCTGTTCTTCCCTGGATCTTACAAGTCCTGCTGGGTCCACCCAGCCCTATGGATGGCACCCATCACTTTTGCCTCATTCTATTGGCCAAAGCGAATCAAGAGGCAGAGAAGTAGGCTCCAAGCACAAGAAGGAGTAAAGAAAACCCCAGGTGGTGGTTCCTGCCTGTAATCCCCGCACTTTGGGAGTCCAAGGGGAAAGGATCACTCGAGGTTAGGAGTCTGAGACCTTGTCTCTACTAAAAATCAAAAAATTAGGCCGGGCGTGGTGGCTCATGCCTGTAATCTCAGCACTTTGGGAGGCTGAGGTGGGCGGATCACGAGGTCAAGAGATCAAGACCACAGTGAAACCCCGTCTCTACTAAAAATACAAAAAATTAGCCTGGCACGGTGGCAGGCGCCTGTAGTCCCAGCTACTCGGGAGGCTGAGGCAGGAGAATGGCATGAACTCGGGAGGTGGAGTTTGCAGTGAGCCGAGATCGAGTCACTGCACTCCAGCTTGGGTGACAAAGCGAGACTCTGTCTCAAAAAAAAAAAAAAAAAAAAAAAAATCAAAGTATTGGCTGAGCATGGTGGCATACACCTGTAGTCCCAGGTACTTAGGAGGCTGAGGTGGGAGGATCACTTGAGCCTAGGAAGTCAAGGCTGAAGTGAGCTATGATCGTGCCACTGCACCCCAGCCTGGGTGACAGAGCAAGACCCTGTCTCAAAAAAAGAAAAAAGAAAGTGAATTGGGGCCATGATGTAGTCTTCCTCACAGTATGTGTCTGTGCCTCTGCATGCCAGTAGGAAAGCATAAATAGTGAAGCTTCTTGGAAATTGTCCAGCAGCTCCAACCTCCTTGAGCTCATTAATAAAGCATAGTATAGTAGTAAACTGAGTTTTGGAATAGACAGATTTAGGTTTGTTTCCTACTCTCACCATTTAGCAGGAACAAAACCTGGGGCAACCTACTTAACCTTTCTCTGACCCTCATTATTTTCATCTGCAAAATAGATATATTAACAGTATCTTCTTTACACATTGTACTAGTTCATTCTCACAGTGCTATAAAGAAATACCTGAGACTGCATACTTTATAAAGAAAAGGGGTTTAATTGGCTCACGGTTCCACAGGCTATACAGGAAGCATGGTGGCATCTGCTTCTGGGGAGGTCTCAGGGAGCTTGTACTCATAGCGGAAGGCAAAGTGGGAGCAGGTGTCTTACACGGCAGGAGCAGGGCCGAGGGGGAAGGGTGCTACACACTTTTAAACAACTAGACCTTGTAAGAACTCTGTCACAAGACAGCACCAAGGGGATGGTGCTAAACCATTCCCCATGATCCAATCACCTCCCACCACGGTCCACTTCCAGCATTGGGGATTACATTTCAACATGAGATTTGGGTGGGGACACAGATCCAAACCATGTCAGGTGTAAAACATTGCATGCCTTTATCGGTTGGGGTACAACAGTAAGCAGATGACACCCACAAACTGAACAATTTGACAAGAATTTAATAAGGAATCTCATCTATAAAGGCATGGACTGAGTTTGGGGAAACCAAAAAGGGACATTTCAGTATCCTAGGGTTAGCAAGGGCAGGGAACTCGTACCAACCCAAGGCCTGAAAGGGCAAGGGAGGGAGCAGCTACCCAACCCCAGAGCTGTGGCCAATGAGGAGGAACACGGCCAATCTGCAGTGGACCAGAGAAGAATAAACCCCTACTCCTTCTTTTCCTGTCCCCTTCTTTCCCACTGATGTCTCTCATTGATCAAACCTAGTGAGAAGCCAAAGGACAGGAGCCTATTCATTCAGCGAAGACAGAACATACTCCCAAGCAAGGGCAAACAGATAGTGAATAAAAACGCAGAAGGCCCATATAAATTTAAATTTTAGATAAAATTTTTTTAGTATAAATATAGCCCAAATATTGCGTGGGACATATTCATATTTTTAAAAAGTATTTGTTTATGTTGGGTTTTCTAAACATAATGCTATTGCATACTTAATTGACTACACTATAGAATAAACATAACTTTTTTTTTTTTTTTTGAGATGGAGTCTCATTCTGTCACCCATGCTGGAGTGTGTAGTGGTGCCATCTCGGCTCACTGCAACTTCCACCTCCCAGGTTCAAGCAATTGTTCTGCCTTAACCTCCTGAGTAGCTGGGATCACAGGCGTGCACCACCACACCTGGCTAATTTTTGTATTTTTGTAGAGATGGGGTTTTGCTATGTTGGCCAGTCTAGTCTTGAACTCCTGACCTCAGGTGATCTGCCCACATTGGCCTCCCAAAGTGCTGGGATTACAGATGTGAGCCACCACACCTAGCCTAATGTCCTGGGAAACCAAAAACCTTAAGTGACTTGCTTTATTGTGTCACCATTTTTATTGCAGTGGCCTGGAATCAAACCTACAATATCTTCAAGGTATGCCTATACAAGTTATCTTATAAACTAAAACCAACTTTTAACACTGTTAAGTGTCTTTACATCTGCTAGATTGCATTATCTTATTTTACCATCTTTGGGGCACTTTAAGGAATTTTAAAGAAATCTATCTAATGGTACTACAGACTTAATGTGCATTTATAAATGATTATACTCAAAGGTAATCTTTCCCCAGCACTTCCTATATTATGGGCAGTATGTTAAATGCAACACTTGGCTTATTGTTCAGAGCAGGGATTCTGATGACAGATACCTAGATTCAAAGTCCAACTCTGCAATTTACCAGCTGTGTGATGCTGGGCCATTATCTCACCTCTCTATCTTTCAGCTCTTCATCTGTATAACGGGTGAGGATAAGAACTTTGCCATTGAACTCTCGACCTAAAGCGCTGGCCTCTAGTAAATGGTAACAAATGTTAACATACATCATATCACGTTGTGGGGTCCCCGGGTTCTTCCTGCTTTTTTCTCTATTCTGACTGAAAAACACAAGGGGCCTAACCCCTCTGTGACCCAGCCAGCTGCATGTTTTCCTCTGCAGGTTTGCACTCAGCTAGGGCCTTGAACATTCTTTTTAAGTTATTACTCAAAACACTAAAAGAAACTTGCCCCGCCCTAAGCCAAATTCCTTAAACCCTCATATAACCTGCATAACTCAAGCAGGAGGTCAATGCAAGAGAAGCAGCAATGCCCAATTGAGACCTGGGCATTTTCACTTCATCTGTAGCAATCAAATGTAGATATAATTATCTGTCAGTGTGGAAGCTGGGACATAGAAAGGTTATGGAAGCTGGGACATAGAAAGGTTAAATGACTTGTATGTTAAGAAAATGCTGTAGCCAATAGAATAAAATACCTACAAATACAGCTAACCAGGGTCATAAAATGACAATGACAATGACAATTACAAAACACTCTTCAAAGAAATCAGAGATAACACAAACAAATGGAAAAACATTCCATGCTCATGGATAGGAAGAATAAATATCATTAAGATGGCCATACTGCCCAAAGCAATTTATGGATTCAATACCATTCCTATTAAACTACCAATGACTTTCTTCACAAAATGAGGAAAAACTATTTTAAAATCCATATGGAACTGGCAAGGGGCAGTGGCTCATGCCTGTAATCCCAGCACTTTGGGAGGCTGAGGCGGGCGGATCATGAGGTCAGGAGATCGAGACCATCCTGGCTAACACGGTGAAACCCCGTCTCTACTAAAAATACAAAAAATTTGTCAGGTGTGGTGGTGGGTGCCTGTAGTCCAAGCTACTCGAGAGACTGAGGCAGGAGAATGGTGTGCACCCGGGAGGCGGAGCTTACAGTGAGTCAGGATCACGCCACTGCACTTCAGCCTGGGCAACAGAGCTAGTCTCCGTCTCAAAAAAAAAAAAAAAAAAAAAAATTCATATGGAACCAAAAATGATCCCTAATAGCAAAGACAGTCCTAAACAAAAAGAACAAAGCTGGAGGCATTACATGACCTGACTTCAAACTACTGCAGGGTTACAGTAACCCAAACAGTACAGCACTGGTACAAAAACAGACACATAGACCAATGGAACAGCATGGAGGCCCAGAAATAAGGCTGCACACCTACAACCACCTGATCTTTGACAAAGCTGACAAAAACAAGCAATGGGGAAAGGACTTTCTATTTAATATATGGTGTTGCAATAACTTGCTAGCCATATGCAGAAGACTGAAACTGGACCCTCCCTTCCTTATACCATTATAAAAATCAACTCAAGATGGATTAAAGACTTAAATGTAAAAGCTAAAACTATAAAAACCCTGGAAGATAATCTAGGAAATACCATCCTGAATATAGGAACTGGCAAATATTTCATGATGAAGAAAGACACCAAAAGCAATTGCAACAAAAGCAAAAATTGACAAATGGGATCTAATGGAACTAAAGGGCTTCTGCATGGCAAAAGAAACTATCAACAGAGAAAACAGACAACCTATGGAATGAGAGAAAATATTTGCAAACTATACATCTGACAAAGGTCTAATATCCAGAATCTATAAGGAACTTAAGTTTACAAGAAAAAAACAGCCCCATTAAAAAACTGGGCAAAGGGCCGGGCGCGGTGGCTCACGCTTGTAATCCCAGTACTTTGGGAGGCCGAGGTGGGCAGATCACGAGGTCAGGAGATCGAGACCATCCTGGCTAACATAGTGAAACCCTGCTTCTACTAAAAATACAAAAAATTAGCCAGGCGTGGTGGCGGGCGCCTGTAGTCCCAGCTATTCAGGAGGCCGAGGCAGGAGAATGGCATGAACCCGGGAGGCAGAGCTTGCAGTGAGCTGAAATCGTGCCACTGCACTTCAGCCTGGGTGACAGAGCGAGACTCTGTCTCAAAAAAGTAAATAAATAAATAAAGTGGGAAAAGGATATGAACAGGTACTTTTCAAAAGAAGACATACGTGCAGGCAACAAGCATATGAAAAAATGCTCAATATCACTAATCATTAAAGAAATGCAAATTAAAACCACAATGAGATATCATCTCACACCAGTCAGAATGGCTATTACCAAAAGGTAAAAAAAATAGGCTGGGCACGATGGTTCAGCACTTTGGGAGGCCAAAGTGGATGGATAACGAGATTGAGGGTTTGAGACCAGCCCGACCAACATGGTGAAACCCCGTTCCTACTAAAAATACAAAAATTAGCCAGGTGTGGTGGCACACATCTGTAATCCCAGCTACTCAGGAGGCTAAGGCAGGAGAATTGCTTGAACCCGGGAGATGAAGGTTGCAGTGAGCCAAGATGGCACCATTGCACTCCAGCCTGGGTGACAGAGCGAGATTTCATCTCAAAAAAATAAATAAATAAATAACAGATGCTGGTGAGGTTGAAGAGAAAAGGGAACACTTATCACTGCTGGTGGGAGTGTCAGTTAGTTCAACGATTGTGGAAAGCAGTATGGTGATTCCTCAAAGAATTAAAATCAGAACTACCATTTGACCCAGCAACCCCATTACTGGGTATATACCTAGAAGAATATAAATATTCCACCATAAAGACACATGCACGTGAATGTTCACTGCAATACTATTCACAATAGCGAAGACATGGAATCAATCTAAATGGCCATCAATAGCATATTGAACAAAGAAAATGTGGTGCATATACACCATGGAATACTATGCAGCCATAAAAAGCCATAAAATCATATCCTTTTCAGGAACATGGATATGCAGGAGCTGGAGGTCATTATCCTTAGCAAACTAATGCAGGAACAGAAAACCAAATACCACATGTTCTCACTTATAAGTGGGAGCTACATAATGAGAACCAATTGGGCCGGATGTGGTGGTTCACACCTGTAATCCCAGCACTTTGGGAGGCTGAGGCGGGTGAATCACTTGAGGTCAGGAGTTTGAGACCAGCCTGGCCAACATGGTGGAACCCCATCTCTACCAAAAACAAAAAAATTAGCTGGGCATGGTGGCGAACACCTGTAATCCCAGCTACTCAGGAGGCTGAGGCAGGAGAATTGCTTAAACCTGAGAGGCGGAGGTTGCAGTGAGCCGAGATCATGCCACTGCTCTCCAGCCTGGGCAACAGGGCAAGACTCTGTCTCAGAAAAAAAAAAGAGAGAGAGAGAGAGAGAGAGAACCAATGGACACAAAGAGGGGAACAACAGACACTGGTGCCTCTTTGAGGGAGAAGGGTGGGAGGAGGAAGAGGATCAGGAAAAATAACTATGGAGTACTATGCTGAATACCCGGGTGATGAAATAATCTGTACACCAAACCCCCATGAAGTGAGTTTGCCTGTATTAACAAACCTGTACATGTACCCCTGAACCTAAAATAAAAGTTTAAGAAAGAAAAAAAATGCTGTAGCCACGACTGCAAAGGAAACAATCAACCAAGTGTAAAACAACCCACAGAACGGGGAAAAATATTTGCAAACTCTCCATTTGACAAGGGATTAATAACTAGAATATATAAGGATCTCAAACAACACTATAGGAAAAACAATCTAATGATCTAATTAACAATGGGCAAAAGATCTGAACTGACGTTTTTCAAAAGAAGACACACAAATGTTCCTGGAGGTTAATGTGTGTGGCATGGCATGGAAGAAGATGATGTTGGTTGGAAGGAAGGGGTCAGATTACCCCATGGGTGGAATATTCATCAGAGGTGACCTGAGGTGATTGCGGGTGGTGCACTGCATCTATGCCCATGAGCTATGGGTGGGGGGCCCCTGTCCAAGTTGAAAGGATCCCCACCAAAGTGGAACACACCCAACTCCAACTGGAGCGTGACCTACCTCAGAGGGCTCCTCTAGGCTAGAAGCTACTGTCCATCCCCACGGGCAGAGACAGTTCCTGGAAGATGGAGGAAGGGAGTATGGAGACAGGTAAAGAATACTGAGAGA